>NC_135236.1:350816461-352168127 GCF_051348905.1 Ranitomeya variabilis | reverse complement strand
TTGCCCAGCCACTGCTAGATGAGTCTGCTGGTACATTGACCTAGACCACTACATTCCCCTTGCACTCTACACAGCCAGAATCTGACCCTGCTGAAAGTAAGGTTCCCCTTCCCGCATGTTATACCACCTTACACAGGGACAAAGAGGAAGGTGCAGATGAAAGTGCAGGTTCCTTCATCAGGTGGGGGGGATACTCGTTGGCGACGTCACTGGCACAGGGCCCCTCAGAGTACGCAAAAGTGTCGCTGCTGGTGGGAGGCGCCCCCGCCGTACAAACACACCGCTGTACTTTGAGGGGCCCTGTTCCAGTGCCAATGCCAATGAGTGGGCCCTTCCTGCTTGCTTAGGATCACAGCACTTGCAAACTTGACATACTTACCTCTCACTGCTCCACCGCTGTGACGTAGTCCACGTTACCTGGGTCCACTAAAACCTTGAACCAGCCCTACCCCCCCACAACTTTTGCCAAATGACACCCAATTTCCAATGCCCAACTATTATTATAAAGTTAATTAAGATTGACAAGCTTCAGAAACAAGAATGGATGTTTTTGGCATTAAAATGGGCACTGTAGGTGTTTTCCTGGCCTCCACTCACTGCCGACTATGCTTCCCCATTGACTTGCATTGGGTTTCGTGTTTCGGTCGATCCCCGACTTTTAGCGATAATCGGCCGACTGCACTCGACTCGACTTTGGACAAAGTCGGGTTTCGCAAAACCCGACTCGATCTTAAAAAAATGAAAGTCGCTCAACCCTAGTATGAAGTAATTCAGCATTTAATAAAAATATGTTGTACTTTTTTGTGTTCCTTATTATCTGCAAAATATTTCTGTCTAGTTCTCATTTTCTATTTTATTCGCTGAATAGTATTTTAAGAGCTGTGTTCACCTTTACACATAATTATTTTACTGTTTATTTTGTTCCTAAATGCAAACAAACAATTTTATAAATAGAGTTTATGAAAATTTATACAAGTCCTTTAGTTTTTCCAAATCTGTCAGAGCTTTTGATCTGTCCTGAGGACTTTCTACTCCCTGATCCTTTCTCTTTATTAGAGATAGCATGGGATTGTACACAGATCTCCAGTAGGAAAAAGGAAGAAATTATTTACAATCATAAGATTGATGCAACCGACAGGGCAAGAGTCTCCTTAAAGGATGGCTGCTGATTCTGCCCTTGCTTAGTTATACCTACTGTCCAACGTTCATTTTAGACAGTTCAGCAAGACCTGATAAAAGTTTATTTAAATGCGAGAATTCAGCTAGGCAATTGTTATACTGTCCAACAATAGCAGTAAGGGCTTTTGAGTAGGCAGAAAGAGCACAACCTGGCCTTTTAACTTTACCTGAATGACAGGCTAGGCACATGCCACCCATCAATGATGACAGAAAGTAACACATACTTTATTTTTGTAAATGATGGTTCTACCATTAAACAAAATAAGCACTTGTTTATTATGTTATCTACTTTTGCAAGCAGAGCCCTCAACCCAATAATTTATTGTGGTATTTTGTAATGCCTGATTTTGTTTAAAGGGAAACTGTCAGGTCTCCCATGCCCCCAAACCAATCCAGCAGCATTCATCTATGTGTGATTAAACTACCTCTCTAACCAGCCCTGTATAACATAAAGCAGTTAAATAAATGGGCTAAAAGCACAGTACCCCCACAGGCAGTGATGCAGAGCACATACAGAGACTTAAAGACATAGTACTCCCACAGGTAGGGTTGTAGAGTACACACAGAGGCTCAAATGCACAGTTCTCCCACAGGCAGAGGTGCAGAGTACAAAAAGGATTCTTTGCACAGTTCTCCCACAGACATGGGTGCAACATAAACATACAGAGGTTTTTTTGCAGACTGCACATACTGAGAACCTAACACTGTCCCTCGATACAGCTGCACCTGTCCCTACACTAATCAGAGCAGAATGGTGTCAGCACCTGTAATATGGCATTTACATAGGTTTGGTTACATGGTCAATCACAGCCATGACAATACTTGGCATGGCTGTGATGACTCCAGAAGAGCCAACACCTAGAATCTTGTTGATTGGCTGTGCTGCAGCCTTTCAGCAAGCTTTATTAGGCATCCGAACCCAAACAGTGAAGACTGTGTTCGGGATTCAACACTGGACACTCCATGTCGGGTATGAACCGAACCCCAAACTTTACAGTTTGAGTTGACTAATCTCTAATTAAGAGCATTTGGTGTGGCTACATCAGTTACTCTCTCTTCTTTGGTATATACCGATCTAAAGCACTCATTTAATAGTTCTACGTTTTCTTGATCTTAAAGGGGTTGTCCACTTTTAGGACAGCTCCTTCTAGATCAAAATATCTGGCTCCAATAAAATAATAAAGCTTATACTCACCTTCTGTGTGGGCGCCGCTTTCCCCAGGGCTCTCATGCAGTTTTGTGAAATGTGATGCCAGCGCCCAATCAGCACTGGCATCACTGTCCCTGCCTTCACATGAACTGAACATGAAGAGGAAATCCGGTCTGCAGCTAATTTCAGACTTCCTCTTCCTGCTGAATTCAACAGGAGGTGGGGACAGTGATGCCAGCTCTGATTGGCCACCAGCGTCATCTGTCACAACACTGCATGAGAGTCCTGAGACACTGAGTGCCGACACTGAGGGAAAGGCACCAGCACGGGAGGGGAGTACATGCTTTATTATTCTGTTGGGGCCAAGCGGGGCATATAAGAAGTTGTCCTAGTAATGGACAACTTCTTTAAGCGACCAAATTCCCCATTATCATTATTGAGAGAACATACAACATGTAGCAAACTTAGTTTTTATTGTATTTATGTATTAAATATGAGTTTCCTGGAACTACAGTTATGCTCAAAAGTTTACATACCCCAGCAAAATTTTTGCTTTGTTGGCCTTTCTTCAGAGAATATGAATGATAACACCAAAACTTTTTCTCCACTCATGGTTAGTGGTTGGGTGAAGCCATTTATTGTCAAACTACTGTGCGTTCTCTTTTTAAATCATAATGACAACCCAAAACATCCAAATGACCCTAATCAAAAGTTCACATACCCCATTTCTTAATACTGTATATTGCCCCCTCTAACATCAATGACAGCATTAAGCCTTTTGTGGTAGTTGTAGATGAGGTTTTGATTTTCTCAGATGGTAAAACTGCCCACTCTTCTTGGCAAAAAAGCCTCTAGTTTCTGTAAATTCCTGGGCTGTCTATCAAGAACTGCGTGCTTGATATCTCCACAGAGTGGCTCAATGATATTGAGGTCAGGAAACTGAGATGGCCACTCCAGAACCTTCACTTTATTCTGCTATATCCAATGACAGGTCCACTTGGCCTTGTATTTTGGATCGTTGTCATGTTGGAACATCCAAGTACGTCCCATGTGCAGCTTCTGGGCTGATTAGTGCAAATTTGTCCCATGTATTTGCTGATAACGTGCTGCATTCATCTTTTCTTCCACTTTGACCAAGTTTCCTGTTCCTTTGTAGCTCACATATCCCTAAAACATCAGCTATCCACCTCCATGCTTTACAATAGGAATGGTGTTCCTTCCATCAGAGGCCTTGCTGACCTCTCTCCAAATGTAATGTTTACGGTTGTGGCCAAAAAGTTAAATTTTGGTCTCATCACTCCAAATTACCTTGTTCCAGAAGTTTTGAGGCTTGTCTGTGTGATGTTTTGCATACTGTAGACAAGATACTTTGCAGCATTTGCGCAGTAATGGCTTTCTTCTGGCAACTCGACCATGCAGCCCATTTTTCTTCATGCGCCTCCTTATTGTGTATCTTGAAACAGCCACACCGCTAGTTTTCAGAGAGTCCTGTATTTCAGCTGATGTAATTTGTGGGTTTTTCTTTACATTTCAAACAATTTACCTGGCAGTTATGGATGACATTTTTGTTGGTCTACCTGACCATAGTTTTGTTTTAACAGAGCCCCTGATTTTCCATTTGTTAATCACAGTTTGAACACTGCTGACTGATATTATCAATTCCTTGGATATCTTTTTATTTCCCTTTCCTGTTTTATACAGTTCAACTACCTTTTCCCGTACATCCGTTGACAATTATTTTGCTTTCCCATGACTTACAATCCAGAAACGTCAGTGGCTGGATGAAATATGCAAGAGTCTGTCTGGATCCCAGAGGCTCAATCAGCTTTTATGCCCATACACTGATTACAATCAAACAGGTCATAGGTGAGGATGTTACCTTTAGTAGCCATTCAAACCCATTTGTGTCAACTTCTGCGCATGTTATCAGGCCTAAATCACCAGAGTATGTGAATTTTTGATCAGTGTCATTTAGATGTTTTGGGTTGTCATTATGATTTACAAAGAAAAAACCCAGTAGTTTGGCAATAAATGGCTTCACCCAACCACTAACCATGAGTGGAGAAAAAGGTTTGATGTTATCATTCATATTCTCTGAAAAAAGGCCAAGAATGCAAAAAGTCTGCTGGGGTATGTAAACTTTTGAGCACAACCGTAGCTTGCTTTCCTTGGCTATTTGGCATTCATTTTTTTCTTTAGCCAGTTTGATTACCTTTTTTACAGATTTTATTTAGTTATTTGTAGTTTTTAAATACTATCTCTGATACATTCAGATTTATATATTCTACATGCACCTTTTTTGTCCTATATAGCATTTCTAATGGTATGCGTAAGCCAAGTGGGGTTTAATTTTTGTAATCTACTTTTTAATTATAGAAATACATTTTGCAGTCTAATTAACTAATATAGATTTAAAGTGCTTCCTTTTATCATGTGTATCACTATCTGACAGAAGATGCTCCCACTCAATGACCTGAAGTGCTGCTTTCAACCTGGGAAAATCTTACTTTTTAAATTAAGTGTTTTTGACCTCCTCACCTGAGTATCATTTTTCCAGTTTTAATAAAATTAAATGATATTGTTGTCACTAGTACCAAGCTTTTTGTAAATAGTGACATTGCAAAAAATCAACTTCCTCACAATCTTCACCGTTATGACTTCTGACAAAGTTGCTTTTGTACCATTCCTAACATAGGGACATACTGTACTCCTCCTCCCTTCCTACTTAGGCTACTTTCACACTAGCGTCGTTTGGCCTCTGTCGCAATGCGTCATTTTGGAGAAAAAACGCATCCTGCAAAAGTGCTTGCAGGATGCGTTTTTTTCTCCATTGACTTGCAATAGCGACGCATTGCGACGGATTGCCACACGTCGCATCCGTCGTGCGACGGATGCGTCGTGTTTTGGCGGACTGTCGGCATAAAAAAACGCTACATGTAACTTTTTTTGTGCGTCGTGTCTGCCATTTCTGACCGCGCCTGCGCGGCCAGAACTCCACCCTCTCCTCCCCGGACCTTACAATGGGGCAGTGGATGCATTGAAAAACTGCATCCGCTGCCCCTGTTTTGTGCGGCGCTTTCAACAATAGCGTCGTTGCGTCGGCACGTTGCATTGCGACGTGCAGTGCACGATGCTAGTGTGAAAGTAGCCTAACTGTGTTTTTAAAAAGCCTGCAACCTGTATGATTTATAGTCCAATCATGTGAAGAGTCCAACCTTACACTTCTTCACATACTCTTTAGGTTTACATCCATTTTGCACATTTACTTTCAGAAATTTTAATTCCTGATATTTTGTGGGCATTTTTATCTTCACGGTTTGTGTGAATCACATGGATTTCTCTATCTTAACCACTTCTTCACCCTCCTCTGACCTCTATGTGACCTATCTACCCCTTTATATTGTTATTTTTATTATGCATTGCTTATATAGCGCTATCATATTCCACATCACTTTACATACATTATCATCACTGTTCCCAGTGGGGATCACAATCTAATATTCCATCTCAAAAATATTTATTGTAATTATTTGATTTATGGCAATTCCTTTAAATGTTTGGTAAAACAGACATTATTCCACTTATTTTTGTTCACAAGTTATGTAAACTTACCTCCTTTTGTAACCCACAATGTAAAATTATCTTTTCTTGTTTACACATTTAAATTCACTGCTGGAATACACAGTTTTGTTGCTGCCAGTCTGTAAAGCCCATGCAGCTATTGTTCAGATATAATTTTCAGAAAGCTGCAGGTATGTGAAATAAGATCAAAAGTTACAAATCTCATCAACTGAGACAAAAAATATATAACAGGATATATATTATCTTAAAAGAATTGCCATTTCTAACTCATTTGCTCTATTTTGAGTACATGGTGAGCAATTTGTTACATGAACTTTGTGTTAGTAACAGCCCTGTAGGTCTTCTGCATGCTGAGTTCATAAATCAAGTGTGGAGAGCTAGCATTCACTAATCAATAAGAGAGTAGATTAAAGTGATAGCAGTATGTGTGCTGTGGGCTGTTATCACCTCTAGCATGGAACTAGTAAAAACTATTAAACTGTTCCTAAACAGAGAATGAAAAGAACACTTCTTGATGTGTTCCGCGAAAAGTATATGTGTGTGTGTATATATACAGTATATATACTGTATATATATATATATATATACACACATAGTATATTATGTGTGTATATATATACACATGTATATATATGTTGTAGTATAGTGACCTATGTTGTAGGTAGGGGGTGCATAGAGGCGTATGGAGGCCATAGGAATGCATGATAATCACAACTATAAGCGTGGTGGTGAGTCAAAGTCCGGCATTATGGTGAATGGCCGGTGTGTGTGTCGCAGAGGGAGACACTCTGCACTGTCAATCTGAAGCAAGGATGATGATGATGATGACAAGTGAATTGTGTGTGTTGTTTAGGAGATTGGCAGGGCTAGATCGGAGAGATGGGAGGGTCAGACTAGCCAAACACACTCCCATCTAGGGGAGTGGTTAATAGCATATAATGTGACTGAGGTTTGGTCACATGGGCTCTGAGTGTGGATCTGAATGGTTTTGTGCTGGAAGGTCCTGGAGAGAGCCCCATGTGTTGGGAGTGGCGGCTCCCTGAAGAGCACATGGCGGGGGCTCTGGACCTCACACAGACCAGACTCTGGAATGGATGGAGATCCGTGTTTGTACTGACCGGGGTCAGTGTGAGAATGTCGGAAGGATGCCTCTAGTGAAGAAAGGTATCCGAGAACCTGTGCAGCAATGGAAGGTAACGAATCGAGATTCGTGTATAATGCTGACCGGGGTCAGAGAAAAGGGAAGACTGAGTGTGAACGTCTGAAGGATACCTCTGTGGAGGAGAGGAATCCGAGAACCTGTGTGGCACCAACAGGTAACGAATGGAGATTCGTGTATTGTACTGACCGGGGTCAGAGTGAGAGACATTGTGTATGGGCACCTCAGAGGCCAAGAGGTGTCCAGGAACCCGTGAAGGTTGCCAACGGGTAACGGTCTGAAAACTGTGTATAATACTGACCGGGGTCAGAGACGAACTGTGGTAAAGTTGAATATGTCCAGATACTGTTCAAGCTGTTACTAAGTTCCTGTGGATATGGTTTATGTTGTGTAAAATAAACCTAAAAGACTGTGTTTTGATAGAAAACCGTGCCCGAGTGCTTTAATCCTGCTGCCAAGCGAGTATCCCCAAGACACGTAGTAGGCGCTATGCTACAATGTATATATGCATATGTCATGTGGGACATGAATCGACAAAAAATGGAAGTAATGCACCCCATAACAAGAACATTTTGAAAAAGATATACAAAGTAGTAAAACAAATTCTATTAAGTATAAAAAACAATTCAAAGACCATAAGTAAACAAAGTACTGAAATGGGTCAATGGTGGAGAGACATGCAGACATAAAGACACATAACAAGAAAAAAAGTCCAAGCAAAACACGCAATGGGGTTGCAGGCACATACTGTGGACATGACTAACATATAAAAGCACTACAACCAGTCTATTTACTATTGGTCAGATATCTATGGATGCCGAACTATGCTTAGGGTACTGTCTGTAGAATCCATGTGCTGTATGTTACTTTACGCTATTATCTTGGATGAGTCTTGGAATTGATTACCATTTACAGCTCAGGTATATGTACTCTTTGATTATCGATTCCTGCTTCTATTACACTGGTCAACACAAAAAAATCACCAGCAAAAGTAATATGTCTATTTTATGGAGTTTGATGTGCTGATTCCAAAAATATGCTTACTTTTGCTCTATCACATAAAGTTTCTGAGATATAAGTATTTTTGTTATTATGTTATTTCTGCATTTTCAATGTATGTTGTTTTTCCTATGTCATTCCCATTTCTTTGCTTGTCTTACCTAATTGTGAATATTCTTACAGGGACAACATCAGTAAAGGTTCTAATGAGATTTATGGGAAGAAGTATTGACAGTGCAGTCAACCAGTGACTGCTTCTCGGAAAGTCACATGTTATATGGAGGTAAGATTTGAGTCAGTCAGAAAGGGATGGTGCTGGCAGCAAGGACTGGTATGTGAGACTCTGACAGGAGACAGGCCTCTACAGGGATCTGAGCTCTGCCACAGGGAGATAGAAAGGAAGGCAGCAGAGAGCCGCCATTGTGAGAGGATTTTCACTGCATTTCTGGGAGGGCAAGTTACCTCAGAGGGAAGAAAACAGCTTAGCCACTGAGGTGTAACTGAGTGAGGGTCTCCACAGAGAGAGAACCTGAAAGCAGCCAATATCACACTAACCGCCTGTCTGAAAATGCTCAAGGAATAAACTGACCTGTTTACCTCACAACTGTATACAGTTATCTATCAGATTACCTCCAGTAAAATCAGTTCTAAGTAGAAGCTGCCTCTGTCATCTCTGGGGAAATATCTACATATAGTCGGTCGGCTCATCGCATTTTTTAGAGTTTGTCACCACCACCATTGAACTGAACTTACTTTACTGTTTGATCTGATTTATAGGAGAAAAATGCCCTGACAGTGTATCAATCATCTTAAAAGATTCTGCTATATGTGTGGTTCTTTTACACCAAAAGGCCAAGTACTTTCAATCACTCAATCAAGACAAAAGCTGAGCCCCTCATGTGACATACTCAAGTTATTCAAATGTGGAAAATTATATATTTAGCACACTCCAATAGATGTGATGCAAAAGGGGGTATTTAATGTCATGCATACAGTAGTCGCAAACGTTTCGGTCTGCAAAGACCTTCATCAGTGTGCTACAGAAACAAAATAAATGTGCATAAACATAAAAATAAAGAAACAAAAGTATATACAACAGAACAAAAATGCAGATATGGTCATAAATGATACTGTGAAAACAATCATACACTAATGCCAGCAACACCATCAACTCAAACAACATTTTATATTATGGTCGATGTAGGAGGTAAGATATCGTTATGAAGAGCTGAGGATACAATGGAGAAGACGGGGTGGGGAAGAGGAGGGGAGGGGGGAAGGAAAAGAAGGTCGATGGGGTAGGGTTAAATGGTATGGGAAAGTACATACCTAATGGCAGCAAGAGTGGTACATATAGTGAAACCCCTGTAAAGCTTATTTGCATCTGGAGAAAAAGGAATGATGTAAAAAATGTGAAGAAGGACATGATGCCCGTATTAAACCGCATGCAAGTCTGATGCAGTACCTACCAGTAATAGGAATAAAGTGAATATGCCGGAAAAATGTGGAGGGCTGTACGACAGGCCA
The DNA here is from genome assembly GCF_051348905.1 of Ranitomeya variabilis. Taxonomy (NCBI): domain Eukaryota; kingdom Metazoa; phylum Chordata; class Amphibia; order Anura; family Dendrobatidae; genus Ranitomeya; species Ranitomeya variabilis. The sequence goes on along the minus strand of NC_135236.1, from coordinate 352,158,531 downwards.
ATCTGGGGAGAGATATACGCAGGTAAATGTATACGAGGGGTTGCCTATGAAAGGAACAGAAGGCACTAACAAAAGAGAGATATATATGGTGCCTAATATACTAATTACCCAGCCGCCAGAGGGCTATGGGGAAGAGAAAGAAACTACGCGGTATCCACGGTATGGTTGTTTTCACAGTATCATTTATGACCATATCTGCATTTTTGTTCTGTTGTATATACTTTTTTTTCTTTCCTGTGTTATCTGTATTCTTACTATTGATTCCAATTTATCTCTGTGCTATCCTTATGTATATCCCCATTTCTTGTCCTTATGTGCCTTTATATATCTGTCTGTTTCCATTGACCCATTTCAATCATTTCTTTTCTTTTGTTTTTTTATTGTTTATAAAACTTAAAATTTATTACATTCTTTAATATATTTTTTCAAAATATCCTTTCTTGGGGTTTCATTGTTCTCATTCTTTAAAAAAAAAATCATAAACTTGATTGCGTATTCAGAGACCACCATTGCTTATCTCTATGTAAAAGAATTCTGATATGACTTATAATTCACCTCTCTTGCTGAATCACTGTGTTCTTGCATGAAACTATGTGACTGAAATTACTGCCAAATGCTGTATTGCTCAAAAGGGAGGCTAATATGGGTGTTGGTGATGGGAACAATTAGATAGTAATGATTAACGGTTGTTGTTCATATTAATTATACTAATTATCTACTTTTCACATGAATAAGGGTATGTGCACACATTGCGGATTTTGCTGCGGATCCGCAGCTGATTGGCCGCTGCGGATTTGCAGCAGTTTTCCCTGAGTTTACAGTACCATATAAACCTATGGAAAACAAAATCCGCAGTGCACATGCTGCGGAAAAAAACACGCGGAAACGTAGCGTTGCTTATTCCGCAGCATGACAATTCTTTGTGCGGATTTTGCAGCGGTTTACACCTGCTCTATAATAGGAATCCGCAGGTATAAAACCGCAGGTAGAATCAGCACAAAATCTGCAAAAAAATTGCGGTAAATTCATGGTAATTCCGTAGGAAATCCGCAGTGCGGTTTACCTGCGGATTTACCAAAATCAGTCCTGAAAAATCCGCAGAGTAATCCGCAACATGTGTACATACCCTAAGGCTTTTAGATAATCAATAGTTTTTGTTCACAGCAATAATATGTACGCCCATTCAAAAAGGGTGTATAACGCAAATCTGTTCAGTAAATCTTTTGTGGCTTCTTATGCAGATACAACATGTCTGTGTGGATCCATCACTGCTCGAGCATCCTCATATTTGACAACCATTCAATATACTCTATGGTCTGTTTAAGACCAACCTAACATTTTGGTGTCCTTGTGTGGGCTGGTCAAAACAGAAAACTTCCAATATCTGAAGCCTGGAGATCCAGTGGACACACAGACTACAAACCACCAGTGGAAGGTAAGAACTTTAGCTTCTTACTAACTTTCTGTGTGTCTCCATCTATCTCAAAATCTGCAGACTGGACTCTAGGTATGCTATAGCCAAGTCTTTTTACATGACCAGCCCATATTTGTTTGGCAAAGAACTGTAAAATTTCCTAGTGATACTTAAACAGTATATTGGATTGGGTAACCTTCTGGACTGCTATCCCTGTAATGGGACTTGTTATATGTCTAACATATGTCCAAAGTATAAATGTGTTTGTATCCAATTTTAAATGTTTAGGTATCTACATGTCCCAACACAGCAACTCTGACTTACAACTTAATATTTATCCATTGTTAGAATTAGTCAAATCTAAAATTTGCGTCTTGGAGCAAACTCCCATTGTCTATTGCGGGCCGTATTACAAATCTAAACTCTCAAATTACTTCTTTTATATGGGGGAAAACTAAACCCAAACTTAGGCTGTCTGCTTTACAGAGACCTAAACAGGGGGGTGGAGCAGCATTGGCGGATTTTTTTCTGTATTACCTGGCCATACAGGCTAGAGCATTAAGTACATGGATGCCTAATAATTGACTCCGTAATTCTGAACATCATCTACCTCACTCTGCCCAAGTTGAGTGTCCATTGAGCTTCCTAAAATTAGAAAAAATGAATGTCCCTCGTTTACTGCCTATGCTTCGGCTGGCACGATCAGTTTGGAGACAAATTAAAAAAGTTGTTGGATTTAAAGATATTATAGCTGAAATGCCCCTATGGAAAAATAATTACTTCCCGGTGCTGTTGAGCCACCCGTCCACTGATTTTTGGATTTTACATGGTGTTTCCTTGGTGGGTGATTTATATGACCGGGGGACCTTCGTGTCTTTTGAACAATTGCAGACTAAACATGATATCCCGAGATCCCAATTTTTTCGTTTCCTACAACTAATATCAGCTTTCCAGTCGTATATGAGGGGTGTGGGTGCAGGTCGAACTCTCTCATCTCTACATCTGATACAAATCCTCAATTCGCAGGGCCCCCAGGGCCTTATCTTTTCTTTGTATACCTATATGCTGTCGGTGGGGACTGGGTCTGCCATAAGATATATCAGGGGGAAATGGGAGGGACTTATTCCTGATGTGCAAGAAGAGGAGTTGGAAGAAATTCTAGAATCCCCACTCAGGGTGTCCCCATTGATTAATAACAGAATGACTCATCTATATATAATATATCAATCATATTTGACTCTGATACGACTTTTTAGGATGGGTCGACTTCAATCATCAGAATGTTTGCATTGTCATTCATCAGACGCAGATTTTATCCACATGATGTGGAAGTGCCCTATCATCCTTCAATACTAGAAAAAGGTGACATCATTACTAACGTCCCTGTTGTCAGCTCCTGTTCCATTTGAGCCACTAATCTGTTTGTTTGGGGTATGGGATGAGGAGACTTGGGATCATTATGTCGTAGATTTTTCTACGGGAGACACTTTTTATGGCACGGAAGGTACTGGCATTATGATGGATGGGGGGTTCATGTCCTTCCCTCAGAGCCTGGATTGAACTGGTGAACTTGGTCATCCCATACGAACGTATGTTATATCAGAATAGAGGATGTCCAGGTAAATTCAATAAAATCTGGAACAGGTGGAATTCCTCTCATCTTACTCTATAAATTCATAGTTAATTGGTATCAGTGTAAAGAGCTAGATTTTTTTTTAAAGATATCGCACAGAGGAAAATATAATGCTTAATATCAATATGGTAGTTATTATAGATATAGTTGTAGATGTAGCTTAAGAACTTTAAATTTTCATGGTTCCATGTTTCCGTTTACATGGTTCACGTGAAGTAAATAATTTGATATACACATATTGTTGTCTTTTGGAAATCCCATAGACTGTAAATGTCGTGTTGGATATAATTAAGAATACATGTTCTGCTTTATACTCAACAATGCATCTGATATACATGTTCTAGATTGTGTGTAACAATAATGAGTACAAATGTGTATATTGTATATTTTCATTATGTGGTTAATAAACTAATTTAAAAGTATAAATGTGTGAGGTAGGGCTTATATGTATTAAGTAACATTTGTGTTGTCAACTGTGTGTGGAAGAAGGTGACAGATATGAGACTCCTTGAATGAACTGAATGACCGCATGCAAGTAATAAGGATTTAAAAATAAAAATCCTGACTGTATAAGGAAATCCAATTAGGTGTGATCCCTGGTCACCTGGCACCAGGGATAAAATGGAGGGACATTAGCAAATGAAACACATAGTCACAAATATTTTGTTAACTATTGTGGAGCTACGGAGAAAGACTGGGAAACATGTAGTCGGGCCTGTCCTGTCTGTGCAACTGGTAACCTATGGCACTGCAATAATCTAACTAATATTTGGGGAGGCTGCAAGTAGAACAACTGTGTTAAATCCGCTGCAGATTTTGTGTGGGTTATGTATGACAAGAATCGTGTCTTTTGTGGTGTAAGTATGTCTGTCTTCTGTCTTGTCCGGTACGCACAAGCTGCCCACATATGGTGTTAGTAGATTTTGAGATAGTTTGGACAATACTAGTCTAACTACTATTAGGTGGGTTTGCTCTCTGGTTGATGTATAAGATTTCTGTGTATGCCTGACTTAATTTGAGGTGTGTGCCATTTCTCACAAGAGGCCAACATGGAGATTTAGTGACTGACTCAGGAGTAGTCACATTGGCCAAATCACTAATCATTGTTCCTGAGGTCCGCACATCTACAAACTGTAAAATCAGTTTAGGTTTCACTAGGAGAGGACAATAAGAGGAACCATTGTTTTTAGAGGTCTACACACCTATGAGCTGAGTACGCAGAGGTCAGTCTTAGGTTTCGCAAGTTGTGGGCAAAATGGGCACTATAGAAGCCAATTGAGGGCCAGAAGAAGTAGGCATATGTATGGCTGCACATCAGGTCTACAGTAAGGCATCAACCAGAGAGAGAGACAGAACATAAGCAGGAATGCAGATAGTAAAAAGCACTAGGAGGGTTGCAGCACACATGAGATTGTGAAGAAAAAAAAAAGGTAATGTTGCTGTGAAAGGTTCAAGTAAGTTGTTGAAAGGTTTAGCCATAGAGAGTGATCCACTAGATTCTTCCCTTTGGGAATAAACTCCAGTGACAAGTATGGGATGAATTATGGACAATAAGTTGTTTAGACAGGCAAAAGCTTGGGCAGAGGTAGGAAAGGAAATGAAAAGAGAAGGTTCTTGGATTAAGGAAGAAACTCCGAAAGGAAAAAAATATGTAAAGAAAGAAAAAGTGCCTCCACCATATCAACCTCATCTCATGGCTCCTGTGCTGACAGGTCCAGAGGGATGGGTGTCTGTGTGTGGAGAGCAAAACCCCAATTGGCAAGAACAATGTTCTGCCTGCAGGAGGCCAAGACCCCACAGGGGGACAGGACTTTATCCTGTCATTTATACTTAGACTAGAGCACGATATGCTACAATATGATGGCAATAAAACCAGAGGAAAGTATAGTAACTCCACCAGAAGATGTGGATTCACAACCTAGCCTTTTCCTGACTGTAGACGCGATAGGCTCCGCAGCTTCAACATCCACCCCTAGAAGCCAGACTGAACCCATGACTACCATTTCCCACTACAAACCATGGGGCCCAAAAGACCCCATGACACTGATCAAGGATGCACCAGGGCTCAGACCCATTTGACTTACCAATGGCCTTTTACAGATGGATGGTGGGACTAAATAATAACTACACATGCACATGGGCAGACATAGAGTCCATCATAGGGGGAAAATTAGGGATGCAAGATTAGAATCAGTTCTGGAGTAAATAACTAGAATAGGGTGATTATACATTTTAGCGCATGAGTTGGGAACGCAGTATGTCAGGTCTGTTGAGTCAGGAATGCACTTTTTAAAAGGTCTGCATGCATGGTGCCAGGAGTAGACATACAATGGAATAAACACTAGTTGGGGTCCCTATAACTCACCCCCCACTATGCTGGTGATTGAGCTTGCCCGTCACTCGACCTGTGCAAAACAGCACTTGCGACATCAGCCGCCCCGGTGCATCTGCTAAGCTCAAGCAGGAGTTCCCACCCTATGCTGCCTGAAGAAAACCAGACTTACCGTGCTAGTAGCAGCACACGTGCATACTTCCGTAACTGTCTCACCAACACACACAGCATCAAATATGATCTTAGTGCACCGCCAGGCACCCCAAAGATCCTTTTATAGCCCACGCTCAAGTCTATTCAGAAAGGACCTTGGCTGTGGACCAATCCGAAGTCAGCACAGGACCTGAACAGCTGTCAACCAACCACCAATGAGAGGTCACACCTCACCAGCATGCTCAGTAGAGCGAATCCTGGACTTAGCCTCAGGAAAGGCTGCTCGCCGCTGTCTATTGTTAGTTACCGTAGCGGAACATGGTGAGGCAGCAGTAACAACACACAGACCAAGTCTGAGCAAGACGCTGGGATTGAGGTCTTTGCTGAGCAGCATCTACTGGGGTCAAGACTGAATGGGAGACCTGAGGGGAAGACAAGGCTTGGGATCTATCCTGCGCAGAGCAAGAATCCTGATGCCTTACAATGTGTACATTACTTCATCTGTTCCTTTAATGTGTCTAGATGGTTTAATTGTTCACCTGCTTTGACATTAATTATTACCTTATCTCCCGCTAGGATTGTATAATTATCATCTTTGAATTTTAAAGTAAGTCCTTTGGCTGTCAGATGCTTTACGGATAACATTCTTCCTTCTAGTCCTGGAACATATAACACACCCTTTTGTAGTAATTTTGAATTATGCCCATATCTATCAGGACTGATTAGCATTCCTTGTCCAATACCTTCTGCAGTTATTTTACTCCAATACCTTCTGCAGTTATTTTACTCCCATCTGCAAGATAAATTGCTTCTAAATTCCTTCTTATTTTCATCAAGTTCAGTAAAGCTTCTATCACTAGTCATGTGACTTGTTGCTCCTGAGTCAATAAACCAGCCTCTTTATCAGTTACTTTAAATGTACCATTCCAGTGATCTGCATGTGGGTTAAAAATTGTGCTTTTTACTTTCTGTTTATTCTCCTTTTGGTGGAATTTCTGTTGATCTGCTTTCCATACAGTACAGTGTTTCTTTAAATGTCCCTTTTTCTTACATCTGAAACATTCTTTTGTCTCTGTATTATGGGGCTTCTTGTCTGTTGCTTTAAGAACATTTTCACTATCCCTTTCAGTGGAATAATTTGTTTGCTCTTTCCTTCTATGATATTCATCTATAAGTCTCATCTTTACAAACTCTAGTGTAATGTCTGCTTCAGTTCTTGTCTCTACTGCATTTTTCAGAGCAGTGTTTCAATCTGGTAAACTGCACAATAATATTGCTGCTATATGGCTTTCCTTAATGTCTTCATCGACTGATCTCAGCTGTGTTACCTCCTCCATCATGGAGTTTATATGCTCCTGCATGTCTTTCCTTGCACTTAATCTCATCTTGTAAAGTTTTCTTAGCAGGAATAGTTTGAGATTTAAGCTGGATTTTTCTTGTAGCCTTCTCAATGCTTCCCACATTCCCTTTGCTGTATTCTCTTTCCTTATGTAGATTAACTGATCATCCTCCACTAATAAGTTGATAGTAGCTCTTGCTTGTCTGTTTTTCTTATCCCATGTCTGATTATTATCATTGGGTCTGTCTGTAGTGATTACCTCCCATAAATCATCATTACACAATAACATCTCCACTTTGAACTTCCATAACTGATAGTTCTCATTGCTCAGGTTAGCTACTGTGAGTCTCAGGTCTGAACTGCTGCTCATCTTTTACTTATTTGTATTACTTGTTTGGAGAGAATTGCTCTGAAGTATTCTTATGCATTCACCAGGTCCTTTTTGTCTTCTATGCTGAGCCAATAACCTGTGGCATAGTTTCATCACAGAAGAAACTTGTAAGAGTAGATTATATGGGGTAATTCAACTTTTATCTACACAGAACGTGAGGTACATACATCAGCTTCTTAATACAGCATAACAGGAAGTCTGAAGGGTCTTTTACCAGAGAGGAAGTGAAATGAAAGTACAACAAGTATGTGCATTAAATTCAACTAAGCATATAACAGTAATTACATTGCCATCTACTGTCAGGAATTTGTAAACTCCTCCTGCACACAAATAAGTCTGTATCTGTTGCATATCTGCCAACACCTTCAGCAGCAGATCTCCCCCATAACAGTATTAGCAGATATGTTGTTAAATATTTTACCATGCTTTTTGCTTTGAAATCTTTTTCCTTTTCTTCTCCTCTAAAATCTAGGTTGGTCTTATGGTCCTTTGCATCTTGTAGTCCAAAAAATATGGAAATGTTAATTTCTAAAGAACAAACCTGTTACTACACTTTATACAGGGAAAATCTCCATCCAAAAATTATATTTTTTAAAAAACATTTTTATATTTAACCCCTTAACGACCACCGATACGACTTTTAACAGCAGCAGTTAAGGGTCCTTATTCCTCAGCACCGATTTTTTAATGTGAGCAGTTTGACAGAAAACCCATCATATATCTGTAGTGCAATAGTGGAGTGCAGGCAGGTTGCTACAGCAACCAGAGAACTACCAATGGGCTCTATATCTGCCATATTCTTTAGCTTATCAGATCCTACTGGCGGTGAGTGTTTAATAGGCTACCCATCAATCAAACACTGACATGTTATGTGATGCAGTGCAGTTTATTATCAATACAATGAAAGTATTGTTAGGCCACATGCAAACATTCAGTATTTTTTGAGTTTTTTACCAGGAGTGGTTATTAAATACAGAAGTGGTGACGTGTTTCTATTATACTTTTCCTCTGATTTTTCCACTCCTGATTTTGACTATCAAATACCAAGGTAAAAAACTGTTATGACCCCAATGGCAGAGGGTCTCAGGAATAAATACCAAGTCTGCAAACACAAAAAAACCAGCTCATAGGGCAGTGGTAACTGGGCTGACCATATATCTAATCCTAGCACCACAAATAGAAGCAGCCGGGGAACGTGCCTACGTTGGTTCTAGACGTCTCACGCCAGCCGGAGAACTAACTAACCCTAGAAGGGAAAAGAAAGACCTTTCTTGCCTCCAGAGAAAAGACCCCAAAAGTTGGATACAAGCCCCCAACAAATAATAACGGTGAGTTAAGAGGAAAAGACAAACATAAGAATGAGCTAGGTATTTAGCAAAGAGAGGCCCACTAGCTAATAGCAGAATATAGTAAGATGACTTATATGGTCAGAAAAAACCCTATTAAAATATCCACGCTGGATATTCAAGAACCCCCGAACCGTCTAACGGCCGGGGGGAGAACACTAGCCCCCTAGAGCTTCCAGCAAGGTCAGAAATCACATTTAGTACAAGCTGGACAAAAATAGTAGCAAAGCAAGTAACTCAAAAAACAAAGAAGCAAGACTTAGCTTAATTTTGCAAGAGCCAGGACCAGCAGACAGGAGCAACAGAAGGATCTGATTACAACGATGCCAGGCACTGGACTAAGGATCCAGGAAGTTAATATAGCGACACCCCTGGACTAACGACCCAGGTGAGTGCCAAACAGAAAAAAAAAACAATCCCAGAGTCATACCACTAGTGACCACAAGAGGGAGCCAAAAAGTCAAATTCACAACAGTACCCCCCCCCTTAAGGAGGGGTCACCGAACCCTCACCAAGACCACCAGGGTGATCAGGATGAGCAGCGTGAAAGGCACGAACTAAATCGGCCGCATGCACATCAGAGGCAACCACCCAGGAATTATCCTCCTGACCATAGCCCTTCCACTTGACCAGATACTGAAGCTTCCGCCTGGAGAGACGAGAATCCAAGATCTTCTCCACCACGTACTCCAACTCGCCCTCAACCAACACCGGAGCAGGAGGCTCAACAGAAGGAACCACAGGTACAACGTACCGCCGCAACAAAGAACTATGGAACACGTTGTGAATGGCAAACGACACAGGAAGATCCAAGCGAAAGGACACAGGATTAAGGATTTCCAATATCTTGTAAGGACCGATGAAGCGAGGCTTAAATTTAGGAGAGGAGACCTTCATAGGAACAAATCGAGAAGACAGCCATACCAAATCCCCAACACGAAGTCGGGGACCCACACCGCGGCGGCGGTTGGCAAAACGCTGAGCCTTCTCTTGTGACAACTTTAAGTTGTCCACCACATGATTCCAGATCTGCTGCAACCTATCCACCACAGAATCTACCCCAGGACAGTCAGAAGGCTCCACATGTCCCAAGGAAAAATGAGGATGGAAACCAGAGTTGCAGAAAAATGGCGAAACCAATGTAGCGGAACTAGCCCGATTATTAAGGGCAAACTCAGCCAACGGCAAGAAGGTCACCCAATCATCCTGGTCCGCAGAAACAAAACACCTCAAATAAGCCTCCAGAGTCTGATTAGTTCGCTCCGTTTGTCCATTAGTCTGAGGATGAAAGGCAGACGAAAACGACAACTCAATGCCCATCCTAGCACAAAAGGATCGCCAGAACCTGGAAACAAACTGGGATCCTCTGTCAGACACAATATTCTCAGGAATGCCGTGTAAACGAACCACATTCTGAAAGAACACAGGAACCAGATCGGAAGAGGAAGGCAGCTTAGGCAAAGGTACCAAATGGACCATCTTAGAAAAGCGATCACATACCACCCAGATGACAGACATGCCCTGAGACACCGGGAGATCTGAAATGAAATCCATGGAAATGTGTGTCCAAGGCCTCTTCGGGACAGGCAAGGGCAAGAGCAACCCGCTGGCACGCGAACAGCAAGGCTTAGCTCGAGCACAAGTCCCACAGGACTGCACAAACGACCGCACATCCCGTGACAAGGAAGGCCACCAAAAGGACCTAGCCACCAGATCTCTGGTGCCAAAAATTCCCGGATGCCCTGCCAACACCAAGGAATGAACCTCGGAAATGACTCTGCTGGTCCACTTATCAGGAACAAACAGTCTGTCAGGTGGACAAGAGTCAGGTCTACCAGCCTGAAATCTCTGCAACACACGTCGCAAATCCGGAGAAATGGCAGACAAGATAACTCCCTCTTTAAGAATACCAACTGGTTCTGCGACTCCCGGAGAGTCAGGCACAAAGCTCCTTGAAAGAGCATCAGCCTTCACATTCTTTGAACCTGGTAAATATGAGACCACAAAGTCAAAACGGGAGAAAAACAATGACCAGCGGGCCTGTCTAGGATTCAGGCGTTTAGCAGACTCGAGATACATCAAATTTTTGTGATCAGTCAAGACCACCACACGATGCTTAGCACCCTCGAGCCAATGACGCCACTCCTCAAATGCCCACTTCATGGCCAACAACTCCCGATTGCCAACATCATAATTCCGCTCAGCAGGCAAAAACTTCCTCGAGAAAAAGGCACAAGGTCTCATCACAGAGCAACCAGGGCCTCTCTGCGACAAAACGGCCCCTGCCCCAATCTCAGAAGCATCCACTTCAACCTGAAAGGGAAGTGAGACATCAGGCTGGCACAAAACAGGCGCCAAAGTAAACCGGCGCTTCAACTCCTGGAAAGCCTCCACGGCTGCAGGAGCCCAGTTAGCAACATCAGAACCTTTCTTGGTCATATCCGTCAAAGGTTTAGCAATGCTAGAAAAATTAGCAATAAAACGACGGTAGAAGTTAGCAAAACCCAAGAACTTCTGAAGACTCTTAACTGACGTGGGTTGAGTCCAATCATGAATAGCACGGACCTTGACTGGGTCCATCTCCACCGCAGAAGGGGAAAAAATAAACCCCAAAAAGGGAACCTTCTGTACTCCAAAGAGACACTTTGAGCCCTTAACAAATAAAGCATTCTCACGCAAAACCTGAAACACCATCCTGACCTGCTCTACATGCGAGTCCCAGTCATCAGAAAAAAACAGAATATCATCCAGATAAACGATCATAAATTTATCCAGATACTTCCGGAAAATATCATGCATAAAGGACTGAAACACTGACGGAGCATTAGAGAGCCCAAAAGGCATCACCAAGTACTCAAAATGACCTTTGGGCGTATTAAACGCGGTTTTCCATTCATCTCCTCGCTTAATGCGCACAAGGTTGTACGCACCACGAAGATCTATCTTGGTGAACCACTTGGCACCTTTAATTCGGGCAAACAAGTCTGACAACAGAGGCAAAGGATACTGAAATTTAACAGTGATTTTATTCAAAAGCCGATAGTCAATACAAGGTCTCAAAGATCCGTCCTTCTTGGCCACAAAAAAGAATCCCGCACCAAGAGGGGAAGAGGAAGGACGGATATGCCCCTTCTCCAGAGATTCCTTGATATACGAACGCATTGCGGTATGCTCAGGTACAGACAGATTAAATAGTCTTCCCTTAGGAAATTTGCTACCTGGAATCAAATCTATGGCACAGTCACAGTCCCTATGAGGAGGCAGAACACTGGACCTGGACTCGCTGAACACATCCTGATAATCAGACAAATACTCAGGAACTTCCGAAGGAGTAGAGGAAGCAATAGACACCGGCTGGGAATCACCATGAATACCCTGACAGCCCCAACTTGACACAGACATTGCCTTCCAATCCAAGACTGGATTATGAGTCTGTAACCATGGCAACCCCAAAATGACCAAATCATGCATTTTATGCAGAACAAGAAAACGAATCACCTCCCGATGTTCAGGAGTCATGCACATGGTTACCTGTGTCCAAAACTGCGGTTTATTTTCCACCAATGGCGTAGCATCAATACCCCTCAGAGGGATAGGATTAACCAACGGCTCAAGAACAAAACCACAGCGCTTGGCAAACGACAGCTCCATAAGACTCAGGGCAGCACCTGAATCCACAAACGCCATAACAGGGTAGGAGGACAATGAGCAAATTAAAGTCACAGACAAAATAAATTTAGGTTGCAAATTACCAATGGGGACAGGACTAACAACCCTTGTTAGGCGTTTAGAGCATGCTGATATAACATGTGTAGAATCACCACAGTAAAAACACAACCCATTCTGACGTCTATGATTTTTCCGCTCATTTCTGGTCTGAATTCTATCACATTGCATCAAATCAGGTGTTTGTTTAGACAACACGACCAGAGGATTAGCGGTTTTGCGCTCCCGCAAACGCCGGTCAATTTGAATAGCCAGCGCCATGGAATCATTCAGACTTGTAGGAATGGAGAAACCCACCATCACATTCTTAATGGCTTCAGAAAGGCCATTTCTGAAGTTTGCGGCCAGAGCACACTCATTCCACTGAGTAAGCATGGACCATTTCCGAAATTTTTGGCAATACACTTCAGCCTCATCCTGGCCCTGAGAAATAGCCAGCAAGGCTTTTTCTGCCTGAACCTCAAGATTGGGTTCCTCGTAAAGCAATCCGAGCGCCAGAAAAAACGCATCAATATTTGCCAATGCCGGATCTCCTGGCGCTAGCGAGAAGGCCCAATCCTGAGGGTCGCCCCGTAAAAAAGAGATAACAATTTTAACTTGCTGAACTGAGTCTCCAGATGAACGGGGTCTCAGGGATAGAAACAATTTACAATTATCCCTGAAATTCCTAAACTTAAATCGGTCTCCAGAAAACAGTTCAAAATCTTGTATGCTTTGCACACGAGCAGCAAGCTGGTCCACACTTGTAATCAAGGTCTGGACATTCATGTCTGCAGCAAGCTCAAGCCACTCAGAGGTAAAGGGGAGGAAGAGAGGAAAAAAAAAAAAATTCAGAATTTCCTTTCTTATATCCCACTTCTGCAATGCATTAAACATTCAATGTCGGCCTGGCATACTGTTATGACCCCAATGGCAGAGGGTCTCAGGAATAAATACCAAGTCTGCAAACACAAAAAAAAAGCTCATAGGGCAGTGGTAACTGGGCTGACCATACATCTAATCCCAGCACCACAAATAGAAGTAGCCGGGGAACGTGCCTACGTTGGTTCTAGACGTCTCGCGCCAGCCGGAGAACTAACTAACCCTAGAAGGGAAAAGAAAGACCTTTCTTGCCTCCAGAGAAAAGACCCCAAAAGTTGGATACAAGCCCCCAACAAATAATAACGGTGAGGTAAGAGGAAAAGACAAACAAAAGAATGAGCTAGGTATTTAGCAAAGAGAGTCCCACTAGCTAATAGCAGAATATAGTAAGATGACTTATATGGTCAGAAAAAACCCTATTAAAATATCCACGCTGGATATTCAAGAACCCCCGAACCGTCTAACGGCCGGGGGGAGAACACCAGCCCCCTAGAGCTTCCAGCAAGGTCAGAAATCACATTTAGTACAAGCTGGACAAAAATAGTAGCAAAGCAAGTAACTCAAAAAACAAAGAAGCAAGACTTAGCTTAATTTTGCAAGAGCCAGGACCAGCAGACAGGAGCAACAGAAGGATCTGATTACAACGATGCCAGGCACTGGACTAAGGATCCAGGAAGTTAATATAGCAACACCCCTGGACTAACGACCCAGGTGAGTGCCAAACAGAAAAAAAAAACAATCCCAGAGTCATACCACTAGTGACCACAAGAGGGAGCCAAAAAGTCTAATTCACAACAAAAACTCACCAAATACTCAAAGTGTGCACGTGGCGTTAACCCCTTTCCGACATCGGGCATAATAGTAAGCCAATGTCGGACACCCTCCTTTTGATGTGGGCTCTGGCGTGGATCCAACATCTATCCTGGCACATGTCAGCTGTTTTGAAATAGCTGACATGTGCCACTAACAGCCATGGGAGGAATTGCGATCTTCCTTTGGCTGTTAACCTGTTAAATACCACTGTCAAACTCTGACAGTGGCATTTAACATGTGCTTCTGGCAAGTGCCCCTGAAATCCGCCCATCAGTGAAGCCCGTCACGTGATAGTTTGTCACCGATGGGTTGGCATGGCAACAAGAGGTCTCCTCCAGACCTCTATGGATGTCACTGCTGAATTGCTGTGAGCTCCACCTGGTGGTCAGCGCTCAAAGCAAGTCAGGTATTCTGCTACATGAAGGTGATCTGACCATTGCCTGCATGTAGCAGAGCCGATCGGGTTTTGGCAGCTTCTAGTCTCCCATGGAGACTATTGAGCATGCCAAAAATAAAAAAAAGATGTTTTCAAAAATATTTTAAAAATAAAAAATGCAAAAGTTTAAATCACCCCCCTTTTGCCCAGTTGAAAAAAAAACAATTAAAAAAATCAAATATACATATATTTGGTACCACCGAGTTCAGAATTGGCCAAGCTATAAAAAAAAAATAACCCAATATCAAAACAGAGTATCGGGATAAAAAGTCAAAATGCCAGAATTACGTTTTTTTGGTCACCACGACATTGCATTGAAATGCAATAACGTGCCAGCAAAAGATCGTATCAGTGCCAAAATGGTATCATTATAAAAACTTCAGCACGATGCGCAAAAAATAAGCCTTCAACCAACCTGAGATCACAAAAAATAGAGATGCTATGGGCATCGGAAATTTTTTTAACAAAGTTTGGAATATTTTTTCACCACTTAAATAGAAAAGATCCTATACATATTTGGTATCTATGAACTTGTAATGACCTGGAGAATCATAATGGCTGGTCTGTTTTAGCATTTAGTGAACATAGCAAAAAATCAAAACAAAAAACTGTCGGATTGCTCTTTTTTTGCAATTTCACCGCACTTTAAATTTTGTTCCCTTTTTACATTGCATGATATGTTAAAACCAATGGTGTTTATCAAAAGTCAACTCATTCTGCAAAAAGCAAGTTCTCACATGGCCATATTGATGGAAAAATAGAAAAGTTATGGCTCTGGGAAGAAGGGGAGCAAAAAACGAAAATGCAAAAACGAAAATAACTCCGTTCATGAAGTTAAGTGAATTAAGTGAAGTTCATGAATTAGTAAGTATTGCATAACAAAAAATGTAAAACAAAAAAAGTAACAGTAGACCACCCCCAAAATCCATTTTTAATGATAAAAAATTAGTTTATGTTGAAGGAAAAAAAAAAGTTCTATAAAACTATATAATTGTTTATCCCATTCAAGGATGTTACATAAAACTATACGATTATTTATCACACTCAAGGACGGCCAGTAAATGCATGAAAACCACAGCTCATTATGCAAAAAATAAGCCCTCACACAACTCTGAAAAAAGATGAAAAACATGGAGATTTAAGATATGATACGATACACTTTATTGATCCTGGGGGAAATTACAGACTATAATGACCGAAATAACAATTTTTTAAAGTCATTTTCTTTTCGCAAATAGCAGTTTATTATAAAAAAAATTATAAATTATACTGACCTATAGAATAAAGATAAAATGTCAGTTATACTTCATGATGTACTCTATACATTATAAAAATAAGAACAATTCTAGATTTATTGTTTTTAGTTCAGGCCTAGAACAAAAAAAAATTAAAAAGTGATCAAAAAGACGTATGTACCCAAACATGGTAGCACTAAAATCTACAGCTTGTTCAACAAAAACAAGTCAACCTTCAGCTCCATCTATGGAAAAATAGGAAAGTTATGCCATTTATTTAGCAAAATTAGTAAAACATAATACAACTCTAAATAGATGTTGTATTTTGTGATCATATCTATCCACAGAATAATGCAAAGGGTATGTTTCCACGTTCAGGAAACACTGCGTGTTTGATGCTGCGTAGAGCCACAGCGTCAAACACGCAGTGTCCAGGTGTTACAGCATAGTGGAGGGGATTTCATGAATTCCCGTCTCCACTATGCGGTAAAACACGCAGGCAGACCCACGTAAACGGACATGCGGCGCAGCATGTCTGTTTACAAAGCGCCAACGCTCCGTCGCCGCCCAATAAATTTAACATAGACTATCATTCGATGCGATAAAATCGCATCTAATTATTAGTCACATGCGTAGAAACTGCATACACTCAGCTTACTATGCATGTCTGCCGGCTCACCTGTCCCGCCGCCAGAAGATCCTCGTCTACTGCAGTTCTCGCGATAACTTATGTTATCATGAGAACTGCCATGCATGTGACCTGGAGTTATCTCTGGTCACTAGTCTGGTTCTCGCAAACAGCTGATCAGCTGATTGTGAGAATGCTGTAGTGTACGTGATCGCTGGAGAGTTATCTCCGGCGATCATCTACAGGCTCTGCTACATCTAGATGTCAAGCATCCAGATGTAGCAGAGCTGGACTCGTCTAGACTGTGTGCGCATAAAACACACAGCATACAACACACAACAAACACAATACAATATACACCATGCAACATACACCATGTGACATGCAACATGCGACATGCAACAACATGCGGCATGCAACATGTGACATGCGACAACATGCGACATGCAACATTTTATATTGTCACATGGTGTGGGACCCTACCCTGGCACCTTCACGGAGTAGTGCATATGGTCTATATTCATGCTACAACATGTGACATGCAACATGCAACATGCGACAACATGCAACATGCAACATGTGACATGCAACATGCGACATATGACAACATGCGAGGTGCAACATGTGACATGCAACATGCGACATGCGACAACATGTGAGATGCAACATACAACATGTGACAACGTGCAACATGTGACATGCAACATGTGACAACATGTGACATGCTACAACATGTGACATGCAACATGCAACAACATGCAACATGCGACAACATGCAACATGCGACAACATGCGGCATGCAATAACATGTGACATGTGACAACATGTGACATGCAACATGTGACATGCAATATGTGACAACATGCGACATGCCACATGCGACAACATGCGGCATGCAACATGTGACATGCAACATGTGACAACATGTGACATGATACATTTGACATGCAACATGCAATATGCGACATGCAACATGTGACATGCATCATGTGACATGCAACTTGTGACATGCAACTTGTGACATGCAACTTGTGACATGCGACATGCAACATGTGACACCATGTGACATGCAACATGCGACATGCAACAACATGCGACATGCTACAACATGCAACAACATGCGAAAACATGCAACATGCAACATGTGGCGACATGCGACAGCATGCAACATTCAACATACGACAAGCGACAACATGCGACATGCGACAACATGCGACGTGCAACATATTGTACATAGATACAGAACATGCAACATTCATAACATTCTGATAGGGCTAGCGGAATGCACCAAGTAAATATAGATGTTTATTATTATTGATGCGTTCGCAGCCCGGGGTCCAACGTGCAGGGGAACCTGCTGCTAGTAAATGGTGGCACTATTTGGCTGTATAGACTAGCTCTGTTACTTCACAGAGTAGCCGTGAAAGGAAAGTACTGTGCCCTTTTAGACTTCACAGGAGCACAGGCTAACTGCCCAACAGAGAGAAGTCAGTGGTCATGCATCCACACAATCTCCTCACCGGAGGTGCCAGTATTCTAGGGGATTATTTCAGCCGGGTCCCTGAATACAATCTCACATGACCACACTGGTGCAAAGCACATAACTCAGAAAATACTAACGCATGGCCATGCGGACATGCGCACCTTTTATAGCTGCAGCAATTACAGGACCTTCCAAAAAAGGACCAATGGGAAGCTGCCACAGAACTTGAGCAACTTCAGGACCTTCCTAGAGTACAAATGGGAATAGCTGCAGTACCTGAGCATGTAACCCTTGATCTCCAATGAGAGATCTTACCCTGGGCATGCTCAGAAGGGGAAAAGTTGGACTTAGTCCCAAAGACGTCTGCTCGCTGCTGACCAGTACTGGCTATAATGGCAGAAGCTGGAAAGGCAGCAGTAACCCTTTGCACAGTGTCAGACTGAGCATGACGCTGGGACCAACGCCTCCACTGAGCAGGCTCCACTGCGGCAGGAGAAGAATGGGAGACCGCAGCGGATATGGCTCGAGATTCCCCCTGTGCAGAGGCAGGAACTCAACCCCTAATACATACATACAATACATACATATAGACATACAGTACATTAAACATAGAGTACATACTCACCATCACCTTGTCACCTTGATCCCCAAAGCCATTGTCACCTGTAACAAATTATAAAATAATAAACAAACACTATACTTCCTGATCCACAGATATCCAATTAAAATGAGTGTCCCACGATGATCTCCCGTGGAGAGCAGCAGCATCAGCTGATGCGACCACTCTCCAGGGGCTCCAGGAATACAATGATGGAAGGTATCCTTCCGCCCTGTATTCCTCCGCCACTGTAAAAAATAGTCCCTAGTCTCACTTGTGGCTCTGCTGTGTGAGAAAGTTCCCACACACCAATGCCATAAAGTGAGACTCTGAACTAAGGTAACCTCAGTGATGCACTGCAGGAGCCATTGTCTCCTGTCAGTGTGTCACTGGAGGTCTATAGAGCGGTGACATCACCCGATGTCACTGTTCTTTAGGGGAGATTGTCATGGGACACTCGTTATTAATTGGACTACAGCGGAAAGTAAGTATGCGGTTGGTTTATTATTTTAATTTTTTATGCAGGCGATCGAGTATGGTAAGTATGGTAAAATTAAGAATATTAAAATACTTTTTTCTGGCTGTGTCTTTATTTTTTTAACCCCTTCACTACTCTAGGATTGATAATGGATAGGCGTTTTATTGACGCCTCTCCATTATTAACCAGGCTTAATGTCACCTTACAATAGCAAGGTGACATTAACCCCTTATTACCCCATATCTCACCGCTACAGGGGAGTGGATAGAGAGGAGCTAAGTGCCAGAATTGTGCCATTTCTGGGGCAGCTGGGGGCTGGTATTTGTAGCCGGGGGGCCAATAACCATGGCCCCTCTCTAGGCTATGAATATCAGACCGCAGCTGTCTGCGTAGCCTTTCTGGCTATAAAATATAGGGGGACCCCACGTCATTTTTTGGGGGGTCTTCTTAACGTAAAAGCCACTAAAGGCTACGCAGACAGCTGTGGGCTGATATTCATAGCCTAGAGAAGGGCCATGGGTATTACCCCCTTCCCAGGCTACAAATATTGGCCCCCAACGGTCAGCTTTCCCCCTCTGGCGCAAAAAAATTGCGCTGGAGCCCACGCCATTTTTTTTCCAAATGTTTTTAAATTAAACATATTGCATTTAAGGCTGGCGTCAATACTCGGCACTGCCGCTGCCACTCGGGACCAGAGCGTTCAGCGGCATAGAAATACATGCAGCCGCACGCTCTGCTTCCGAGTGCCGGTGGCAGTGTCGGGTATTGAAGCGAGAGACTTGTGTGAGTTCCTTGCGAGTGTGACCCCGGCCTAATGCAGATTTTGTGTGTGTGTCTTTATTTAAGGCTGGGATCACACATGCGAGAAACTCGGACAAGTCTCGCATCTTAATACCCGACACTGGCGCCGGCACTCGGGAGTGGAGTGTGCAGCTGCATAGAAATACAGCTGCACGCTCCGCACCCGAGTGCCGGCGGCAGTGCCAGGTATTAAGATGTGAGACTCGTCCGAGTTTCTCGCTTGTGTGATCCATCTATCATATCTATCTATCTATCTATCTATCTATCTATCTATCTATCTATCTATCTATCAATCATCTGTTTATCTGTTATCTATCTATCATATCTATTACCTATTTATCTATTTTCTATCTATTATCTATCTATCAATATATCTAACTATCGATATATCTATATAGATATATATTTATAGATAGCTATATCGGTAGATAATAGATAGATATATTGATAGATAGATACCATAGATAAATGCGATAGATAGATCCATAGCTAGATGTGATAGATAGATACGATAGATAGACAGATACGATAGATATGTATCATATCTATCTATTGTATCCATCTAACATATCTATCTATTTCTCCCTTATGCCTCCAAACTACTGAAACAACACGTCTACCTTGAACTGTCCTCCCATCTCTCTTCTTGCTCCCTCTTTGACCACTTACAATCTGGCTTCCGGTCACACCACTCTACTGAAACTGCCCTAACTAAGGTCACCAATGACCTCTTAACCGCCAAGAGCAAGCGACACTACTCTGTCCTCCTCCTCCTCGACCTGTCGGCTGCCTTTGACACAGTGGACCATTCCCTATTATTACAGACCCCCTCATCCCTTGGCATCACAGACTTGGCCCTATCCTGGATCTCATCATACCTAACAGACCGGACATTCAGTGTCTCCCACTCACACACCACCTCCTCACCTCGCCCCCTATCTGTCGGAGTCCCACAAGGTTCAGTCCTTGGGCCCCTGCTCTTCCCCATTTACACCTTTGGCCTGGGACAGCTCATAGAATCTCATGGCTTGCAGTATCACCTCTATGCTGATGACACACAGATCTACATCTCTGGACCAGATATCACCTCCCTACTAACCAGAATCCCTCAATGTATGTCCACTATTTCATCCTTCTTCTCCGCTAGATTTCTGAAACTTAACATGGACAAAACAGAATTCATCATCTTTCCCCCATCTCACGCGACCCCCCAACGAACCTATCCATTACAGTGCATGGCTGCCCACTCTCCCCAGTACCACAAGCTCGCTGCCTCGGGGTAATCCTTGACGCTGATCTCTCCTTCAATCCACATATCCAAGCCCTTTCCACTTCCTGCCGACTTCAACTCAAAAATATTTTACGAATCCGTACATTCCTCAACCAAGAATCTGCAAAAACCCTAGTCCATGCCCTCATCATCTCTCGCCTTGACTACTGCAACCTCCTTCTCTGTGGCCTCCCCTCTAACACTCTCGCACCCTTCCAATCTATTCTAAACTCTGCTGCCTGACTAATCCACCTGTCCCCCCGCTATTCCCCGGCCTCTCCCCTCTGTCAATCCCTTCACTGGCTCCCCATTGTCCAGAGACTCCAGTACAAAACCCTAACCATGACATACAAAGCCATCCACAACCTGTCTCCTCCATACATCTGTGACCTCGTCTCCCGGTACTTACCTACACGCAACCTCTGATCCTCACAAGATCTCCTTCTCTACTCCCCTCTTATCTCCTCTTCCCACAATCGTATACAAGATTTCTCTCGCGTATCACCCCTACTCTGGAACCCTCTACCACAACACATCAGACTCTCGCCTACCATTGAAACCTTCAAAAAGAGCCTGAAGACCCATCTCTTCCGACAAGCCTACAACCTGCAGTAACCACCGATCAACCAAACCGCTGCATGACGAGCTCTATCCTCACCTACTGTATTCTCACCCATCCCTTTTAGATTGTGAGCCTTCGCGGGCAGGGTCTTCTCTCCTCCTGTACCAATTATGACTTGTATTGTTTAAGAATATTGTGCTTGTTTTTATTATGTATACCCCTCCTCACATGTAGAGCGCCATGGAATAAATGGTGCTATAACAATAAATAATAATAATAAATCTATCTATCTATCTATCTATCTATCTATCTATCTATCTATCTATCTATCTATCTATCTATCTATCTATCTAGCTAGCTGTGTGTATATTCTTCAATGGAGTATGTAAATGAAGAGGTTGGACAAGAAATTACATCACAATTTTTTTTTTGTATATATTTATTGAGCTTACAAAAACACACAAATCCGCATGAAAAAAAACGCATCAAAAAACACATGAAAAACGCGTAAAAAAACGCATTAAAAATGCAGGTGACTTGCCAGTGACCTCAGGTGCAGATTTGGTGCAGATTTTACCTGCTTCAAATCCTGAGCAAATCCTGATGCAATCCTGAACGTGGACACATACCCTAATATGTCAATTATACCGATAGGTGACTGAAGTTTAAGAGAAACGGTAAATGAGAAAACTTCAACAATTGTATATTTTGTTTATCTTTCTTCCCAAAAACTGTAATTCAAACCAAGCACAAAGTTGAATGTAAAACAAAATTATACCAATAAAACTATAGCTTGTCAAGCAAAAATTAAGCCTCCTACAGCTCAGCTGACAGAACACTGGAAAACTAGTGTTGAGCGATACCGTCCGATACTTGAAAGTATCGGTATCGGAAAGTATCGGCCGATACCGGCAAAGTATCGGATCTAATCCGATACCGATACCCGATACCAATACAAGTCAATGGGACACCAAGTATCGGACGGTATCCTGTATGGTTCCCAGGGTCTGAAGGAGAGGAAACTCTCCTTCAGGCCCTGGGATCCATATCAATGTGTAAAAGAAAGAATTAAAATAAAAAATAGGGATATACTCACCCTCTGACGCGCCCTGGACTTTACCGCCGTAACCGGGAGCCATTGTACCTAAGAATGCGCGCTTGAAGGGCCTTAGATGATGTCACGGCGCTCTGATTGGTCCGTAGTGGTCGCGTGACCGCTACGTGACCAATCACAAAGCCGTGACGTCACCTAAGGTCTTTCAAGCGCTTGAAATACCTTAGAAGACGTCCGCAGCTTCTGATTGGTCGCGTAGCGGTCGCGTGACCGCTACGCGACCAATCACAAAGCCGTGACGTCACCTAAGGTCTTTCAAGTGCTTGAAAGACCTTAGGTGACGTCATGGCTTTGTGATTGGTCATGTAGCGGTCACGCGACCGCTACGGACCAATCAGAGCGCCGTGACGTCATCTAAGGCCCTTCAAGCGCGCATTCTTAGGTACAACGGCTCCCGGTTACGGCGGTAAAGTCCAGGGGCCGCCGGAGAGGTGAGTATATCCCTATTTTTTATTTTAATTCTTTCTTTTACACATTGATATTAATCCCGATACCGATTCCCGATACCACAAAAGTATAGGATCTCGGTATCGGAATTCCGATACCGCAAGTATCGGCCGATACCTGATACTTGCGGTATCGGAATGCTCAACACTATGGAAAACTTATGTCTCTCAAAATATGGCAAAACACTTGATTTTCCTTCAAACACACACATACAGTGTGTATGGAAAGCATTCAGACTCCTTTAAATTTTTCACTCTTTGTTTCATTGCAGCCATTTGGTAAATTCAGAAGAGTTAATTTTTTCACTTTAATGTACACTTTTCATTCCATCTTGACAGAAAAAAACAGAAATGTAGAAAAATTTTTTGCAAATTTAAAAAAAAAAAAAAAAACTGAAATATCACAAGGTCATAAGTGTTCAGACCCTTGGCTCAGTATTGAGTAGAAGCACCCTTTTGAGCTAGTACAGCCATGAGTCTTCTTGGGAATGATGCAACAAGTTTTCACACCTGGATTTGGGGATCCTCTGCCATTCTTCCTTGTAGATCCTCTCCAGTTCCATCAGGTTTGATGGTAAGTGTTGGTGGACAGCCATTTTCAGGTCTCTCCAGAGATGAAGAGGCAGTGACCCTCAAAGTTCAAACACAAAAGTCTCTTTACTGTGTTACTTCACACATAAAGGTGCATAGCATTTTACAGTACACATCATCAAAGAAAAACACATACATTTGCATCTTGTCTCAGTACCCATTTCATAGCACTACACATCATACGGCTTTAGATTGCAGTCCCCAAACAGGCCGGACTTCCCTTTGTCCAGTTTCCCTGGGTGACAGGATGCCATATTACAGTCTCCAAACACAGCTTCACACGTTGCAGACACTACACACGCCAGTCCTCCCTCCAGGCTGAAGCACAGGAACCAGACACCAGGAGGAGTCCGAGGCTGTGTGGGACTGTATGCCCCACAGCAGAAACCAGAGGGCAGGAGATTGAAAGTTACTTGCCCACACCTTCACCGGAAGGCACAGCGGTATACAGAGCCCAGAGTCACAGTAAATACAGACTCCTGTAAAAAGGCTTGCACTGTCTGCCATGCGAATACTGTCCTAGGACACAGATAGAAACAGAGAGGACCTTGTGAAAAGCCTTAGGCAGCAAGGGACGCAACTTACAGTGCAGCAAGGAAGGCTCCTAATCCCACCTGGCTAAGGGGATCCCAAATCATTTCCAGGCTGCCTGGACCTCACCATCACCTGTTACCGTTACCCTGGACTGTGGCTTTTCACCACCAGTAAACAGGTAAAGAGACTGCAACCCTGTGTTCTCTGATTCTGTCTGGCACCACACCATCTTTGCCTATTACACCGGGAGCCCTGAGGACCCAGCTTTACCTGTGGGAAGCCATACCATCCTTGCTGCACTGCCAACACCCCCAGAGGACCCCTTTAAGCAGTGTCGGTCATCTCTGGCCAAAAACCACAGGTGGCACCACGAACACTCTTTATTCAAATAACTCCTTTAAAGTCCTTCCCTTTTACTTGGACTCCCAAGGCAACAGACCAGGTCCACTACACCGTGACCACCCCTTTAATGACAACCCAATCCGGTGCCGAGTACCCTTAGGCCCTGGCAGATGCTTCAACTTGGTGTCACAATCAGGATTAATGCCCCGGCATTACCGGGTACTGTGTGCCATAGACTGCATTAAATTTGTGTGTGGGCCACCATTGCCACGCCGTGTGGAGCACTAGGAGAAGGAGGTGTGCCTTCGAGGGTGAAGTTTGAAAAAGAGCACTAAAGTAAATGGCGCTCAGTGCAGAGAGGTACGATAGTGAAGAAGCAGGAAGCCCCAGATGGAGGACCGGAAAGAGCACCACACCAAGTGCAGGTGGCACCACTGCAGATTCCAGTAACGGGACCTCAGGCCTGCTTGAGGTTAGCATGGGGGAAGGGATATGACTAGTGTTGAGCATTCTGATACCGCAAGTATCGGGTATCGGCCGATACTTGCGGTGTCGGAATTCCGATACCGAGTTCCAATATTTTTGTGGTATCGGAAATCAGAATTGGAAGTTCCCAGTGTATGGTTCCCAGGGTCTGGAGGAGAGGAGACTCTCCTTCAGGCCCTGGGATCCATATTCATGTAAAAAATAAAGAATTAAAATAAAAAATATGGATATACTCACCCCTCCGGCGGCCCCTGGACCTTACCGATTGTAACCGGCAGCCTCCGTTCCTAAGAATGAGGGGTTTAGGACCTGTGATGACGTCGCGGCTTGTGATTGGTCACGTGAGCGGTCACATGATCGGCACGCGACCAATCACAAGCTGCGACGTCATCGAGGGTCCTAAACTCCTCATTCTTAGGAACGGAGGCTGCCGGTTACAATCGGTAAGGTCCAGGGGCTGCCGGACGGGTGAGTATATCCATAATTCTTATTTTAATTCTTTATTTTTTACATGAATATGGATCCCAGGGCCTGAAGGAGAGTTTCCTCTCCTTCAGACCCTGGGAACCATCCAGGATAGCTTCCGATACTTGTGTCCCATTGACTTGCATTGGTATCGGGTATTGGTATCGGCGATATCCGATATTTTTCGGGTATCGGCTGATACTATCCGAAGGTATCGCTCAACACTAGATATGACCAACACAGGATGAGATCCAGCGGTGGCCGCAGCTGCAGGTACCATGATGCCACCAGGCCCCGCAGTGGCTGCAGTCCCTGTAAACCATCTGGACCCAGCCACAGCTACAGCCCCCATAATGCCGTTATCCATGCCCTTTATTCCGTGAGCTGCCCAGCTGCTGCAATACCCGGGGAATTCCCACATGCTGAGTGACTTTAAAGAAAGACTCTGCAGCCTATTTGAAGTATACCTCCTGACAGAACATCAAAAGGTCAGCATCCTATCTGGTCAATTAATTGGTGCAGCACAAAGAGAAGTAAAATCCTGGCTGGATATTGAAAAATGAATTGTGGAACAGATATTAAAGGGCCACCGTCACCCCCCCCCAGCTGTTATAAACTAAAAGAGACACCTTGTGCAGCAGTAATGCTGCAGTCTAACAAGGTGGCTCTTTTAGTTTTTGATTCATTTATTACCTCAATAAAGCGTTTTAAAAATTGGCCACAAATACCAGATATTGTACCTGGAGGCGGTCCGAATCGTCCTCTATCAATCTCCCAACTGCCGTCACTCTTCTCTTCAGGGGCGATGGTCGCCGCCCCCTTTGCGCTGTTGCTTCTTAAATCCGGCGCCTGCGCTGTGCAGGGGACTCTTAAAGACACAGAACCTATTTTACTGCTGCATCAGGCAGAATTAATCTTCTAATCTTTTTAAAGAGCCATTATTAAACAATGGGTCTCCTAAACTGTAGTAGCATACACTGTGGGTGGATGGGCTGCCAAGAATTACAACGCACCACAATACCCCTTTCATAAGATGTCCAGGAGGGCCTCCTGAAAAATGTTGCATTGAATGCAAGGCCTGCCCTGCTACCAATTCATATGCATCCCAATAAGCCTTTGAACCCACAAGTTGGATGGGCCCATGCAAATCCACTTCAAAATATTCATTTTGTACTCCCGTACTCCTTTGTTTTACACATTGGCAGCAAGGCCAGCCCTGCTGCACAGTCATATGCACCCCATTACGCCTTGGAATGCAAATACTGGATGGGCCCATGAAAATCCACTTCACAATATTCATTTTGTACTCCTTTGCTTTACACATTGGCAGCAAGGCCAGCCCTGCTGCATAGTCATATGCACCCCATTATGCCTTGGAACCCACATACTGGATGGGCCCATGAAAATCCACTTGTATTTTTTAATGGTATAATAGTTCCCTCTTTGCAAAAGTATTTACAGGAGAATTTGGCAATTTTATATTCCATGTTTTCAACACTAATGTTCAGATACGGCTTTAAATAATGCTAATTCTTGCAATACAATGCAATTTTATTGCAAAGTACAAAAATCAAGGAATAGTATGATTGAATTGCATGACTGTGTACACTTTTGTATACGTTAACATACAAAGGTCAATAAGTACATATAAGGATTAAATACATATAATGATTATGTATATATAAAGATTAACTACATACAGTATAATTACATCATCAACAAGAGGCTTTTAAACATCATCCATCTGTAATATCAGAGAAGCAACACCAAGACAGAGAACCCCTGGGAGATTCACTACACTGCATGGGCGTCCCCAATTATGCAGGTATGAGCACACTGTACATGGACAGGTACCCAAGTTTTTGCATCTGTCTTAGTCATGTTTCTCTGGTCTTATATAGTGATTTACACTATGTAGTAACTCTAGTTTCACCCATACCTTCAAGTGGCCAGTTTTCAAGGTTGTATGAAACTGAGATCATGGAGTCATCAGATGAGGGTCCATAAACCCCTAGAATATAAAAGCCACAAGGATGTAGATCAAACCACCACAGGTAGAGTTTCAGTAAACCTTAATGTTTTACAATGACAAACAGCAAACATATAGAGGCTTTGAACTGTTTGTGAAGTGAATAAACAAACATTCCAGCATTGCTTTATCAAATTTATATGAAGTGTATTGTGTCCAATGTGAGCAAGCAGGCAACTCAAAAAGGAGCTTTTCAAGTGAGCTCTTTAAAGTACACAAATGTTATGAAGTCTTTGCCAACAAAGATGTGGTTTCACCAATGAGGGGTACCTTTTTTAAAAATATACTATTGCCATCACAGCCCCCTTGCCCAAAATTCACCGGCCTATAACAGTACAGAGCACGTTCACCCTGGTCATGTAGAGGCAGTTAAAGAAGAGATATTGCAGGAGACAGATTTAAGAAGTAGGCCCAATGTAGGGGTGTTGGTCTGTGAGACTTGTAATGGAGTGCATGAGCTGAAAAACAATTCTCCAAAGGGGAGTATCTTTTTTAATAAATAAACTTGTGCCATCACAACCCCATTGCCCAAAATTCAGTGGCCTATAACAGTACAGAGCACGTTAACCCTGGTGATCTAGTGGCAGGTAAGGAAGAGACATTGCAGGAAAAAGAGTTAAGAAGTAGGCCCAATGTAGGGGTGTGGGTCTTTGAGACTTCTAATGCAGTGCATGAGCTGACAAACAATTCCCCAATGGGGGGTCCTTTTTAAATAAATAAAATAGTGCCATCACAGCCCCCTTGCATAAAATTCACCGGCCTATAACAGTACAGAGTATGCTCACCCTGGTCATCTAGTGGCAGTTAAAGAAGAGACATTGCAGGAGACAGTTGAGAAGTAGGCCCAATGTAGGGGTGTGGGTCTCTGAGACTTATAATGGAGTGCATGAGCTGAAAAACAATTCTCCAATGGGGAGTATCTTTTTTAATAAATAAACTGGTGCCATCACAACCCCTTGCCCAAAATTCAGTGGCTTATAACAGTACAGAGCACGTTAATGCTGATGATGTAGTGGCAGGTTAGGAAGAGACATTGCAGGAAATCAAGTTAAGAAGTAGGCCCAATGTAGGGGTGTGGGTCTCTGAGACTTGTAATGGAGTGCATGAATTGACAAACAATTCCCCAGTGTGGGGTCTTTTTTTAATAAATAAAATAGTGCAATCACAGCCCCCTTGCCCAAAATTCACCGGCCTATAACAGTACAGATCATGTTCACCCTGGTCATCTAGTGGCAGTTAAAGAAGAGACATTGCAGGAGACAGAGTTAAGAAGTAGGCCCAATGTAGGGGTGTGGGTCTCTGAGACTTGTAATGGAGTGCATGAGCTGACAAAGAATTCCCCAATGGGTGTATCATTTTTAATAAATAAAACAGTGTCATCAAAGCCCCCTTGCCCAAAATTCACCGGCCTATAACAGTACAGATCATGTTCACCCTGGTCATCTAGTGTCAGTTAAAGAAGAGACATTGCAGGAGACAGAGTTAAGAAGTAGGCCCAATGTAGGGGTGTGGGTCTCTGAGACTTGTAATGGAGTGCATGAATTGACAAACAATTCCCCAGTGTGGGGTCTTTTTTTAATAAATAAAATAGTGCAATCACAGCCCCCTTGCCCAAAATTCACCGGCCTATAACAGTACAGAGCATGTCCACCCTGGTCATCTACTGGCAGTTAAAGAAGAGACATTACAGGAGACAGAGTTAAGAAGTATGCCCAATGTAGGGGTGTGGGTCCCTGAGACTTGTAATGGAGTGCATGGCCTGACAAGCATTTGCTCATGGGGGTAAATTTTTAAAAAATATTTCATGGGGATCATAGACACCCTTGCCAAAAATTTGACTGTCGGTAGCAACGCGGAACACATGAACCCTAGTGATCTAGTGGTGGAAAATGATGAGAGGTGGAGGAAGGCCTTATTAAAACCTAGACCTAATTTAAAGGTGTGTGTCTCCTACACTTCAATGCCCATACACTAAGTGTATAGGCTGACAAACATTTCCCCAAGGGGGTACATTTATGAAAAATATACTATGGGCATCATAGGCATCCTTGCAAAAAATTTGACTGCCTGTAGCGGCACAGAAGCCGATAAGCCTGGTGATCTAGTGGTGGAGAATGAGGAGACATAAAGCTAAATCATAACAAATTAAAACAAATAAATAAAAAATGTGAGTCCAACGATGAAAGTAAATAACAAAAGGGAGGGGCAAACACAGGTTCATAGATTTGAAGCCTGAATGTGTCCAACGAGATATGTTTGTCCCTAGCAACAGCTCAGAGACAGGGCTATAAATAAAAATATAATATAAAAGTCTTTAAATAATTTTCTATTGTAGAGGTATACACTACCTCATTAGAGGACTGTCCAGAGATAGGGAAAATGGAAAATATAAGAATAAATGGTAATAATAGACTTACATCTCTTATTTTATTACATTTCCTCCTGTGGGAGTAACATTTGTTTTGGTTTCCAATTAGTTACGGGCATCATATTTACACCCTTGCAAAAAAAAAAAAATTGACTTGGCATCACAGAATCCGTTCACTCTGGTGCTCTACTCATTGTAGATGATGAGGATGAGGATAAGGAGGAGGATAACAACAAACAGACCAAATCTGGAAGCGTATACCCATGGTGGTTGTGAAGAGGTGCATGAGAATACACCTCCCTGAAAGAGAGAATGTATTTGAGGTTATGTTTCGCTGCTTTCACTTGGTGGTGTGCAGAAGTCTTTCCCAATCCAGCCCTTGTTCATTTTTATAAGACATAAACACAACAGTGGTGCCCAGTGGTATTGTAAAAAAATATATTAAAATACCCAATTTACTCTTTAGGAAATATATCTAGTGTCATATACCCTGAGATCACGGTGTGTGCAAAAATTTAGTGAGAACCACTAAAAAGAGAAACCGTAGCTTGTGCTCCAAGCATACATAAAGGCCGAGATCCACCCAAGCAAGAAATATATAATAGTGGTATATAGTAAAGCAGTAAATCTTTAATGAAAATAGTCTGCCAATAGACAAGTATACAAAATATGCAACAATAAATAAAAAATATATAAAAAGAGAGATGTGCGCGTATCAAGAATTGCTCTACAGATAAACAATGAATTTATTAATCAAATAATTTATATATAGAAAAATGCGCTATAAATAAAATATAGTAGATATCAATTCAATTTGTATATAAGGACCAAGTTTGCGTATAGAAGAGGGTATAATTCAAAAAATAGATTAACATTATATTTGCCCCTAGGATGTACTGATGCCGATCAAGGTATAGAAGTATATATATATATATATATATATAAGAATATATTCAAAATCAAATTATTAAATTAATCAGTTAATAAAAATAAAAAAAATAATAAGATGAATAAAAGTGTGTATTAGATAACTATATAAGATGGGAAAAATAAAGACTCCAAAACATTTTTAGATCCCATATGAGGTGGTGCATAGCATCAGGAAGATGTAATTGAAGTAAAGTGCATGTATATGAAAATCCACAATTCACTATATAACATCCATTTCAAAGTGCCATGTGCAAGTGCAATATACCATACAATATATCCTTAAAGGGGACAAAGTAGTTGTATAGTGAGGGAACATACCTTTAAATGCCGCCAAGGTCTTGATACCGCGCTCCCCGACACACATTTTGGAATGTAAATTCCTTCGTCAGGGGGTGTATTATGTACAAGATCGGTGGTTTATATACATAAGTAAATTGAAAATGGCGCCGATGCCTGTAGTCCCTGATGTAAGCGGCGCATGTGCCACCTAAGCAATCCGGAAGCAAGAGCCACAGCACCCCGTGACCAGACGCACAGGATGTGTTCCTGGCGTTGCCAAGGGCACAGAGACACCGCAGACTAGACCACAGGATGCCGGCCGCGCATGCGCTCAACCAGGGATAAAGATATGGGCAAATTAAAGTGATAAAAGGTGAATGGTGCCAAAAGATGGGTGAGTATTTAATTAGGTGATTGTTAGGGCTAGCGGAACGCACCAAATAATAAAGTAATAGATATGAGGTGCGTTCGCAGCCAGGGGTCCACTGTGCAGAGATGGTACCTGCTGTTATGTAATGGCAGATGGACACTTAGCTCACACGTGGGTTAGACTTCACCCAGTGTGAAATGGTAGCGAGCTCTGATGCTTCACAGAGTCGCACAAAATGCTGCACCCTGTTAGCAGTCACAAGGTGCAGCTATAAGACACTAGTGGGATCCCTAAGAATCACCCCCACTAATCTGGTGATTGAATTGGCTCTGACCCTTGGTGGCTTTTGAGCCTGTGCCTAAGGATGCCCCGAGTCAGATGCACAGTTCAAGCGAGAATTCCCACCCTATACTGACGGTTGTCAGGAGAGCGCACAGATGGTGCATGGTGCCGAAGAGACGGGCCCTGAAACTTGTGCTAAGTGAGTAGATAGCACTGTCGGGCGCTAGATAGCATGCATCCACCATTCGCACGCAGTCAACAACACTAGGAAGGGGGATGATTAATGAGCGACAGTCACACATCTACACACACACACGATTTCAAGTATACACTAGCGCATGGCCGAGTGGCCATGCAAACCTTTTATAGCAGCAGTGCTACGGGACCTTCCAGATGGTCCAATAGGAGCCGCAACAGGACCTGAGCATGTGACCCCCGACCTCCAATGGGAGGTTGTCCCGCGGGCATGCTCAGTATGGGAAAAGCAGGAATTAGTCCCAGAAAGGCCTGCTCGCTGCTGATCAGTGCTAGCTACAAAGGCAGAGCCTGGAGGGGCAGCAGTAACCAGTCGCACAGTATCAGCTTGAGCCAGACGCTGAGCAGGCTCCACTGCGACTGGAAAAGAATGGGAGACCGCAGTGGAGATGGTTCGAGATTCCCCCTGTGCAGAGGAGGGAACTCGACACCTAACAGTGATGTTTATATATCCATATGTACGGTGATATAATGTGAATGGTGCTAAAAATGGGCGGGCATATAATTAAGTAATATTTGTATATACATATGTACACTATAGGAAGGGCTATTCTTAAAATTATGTGCATTTTATAAATTAAATTACAGTGAGTAATGGAATTGAGATTGACACCAATAAGGTGTATATTGTGTACGAAATAACACCGTATAGGTATATATTTGCACATGTCATAGTATAATTCATAAATAAATATATACGTTCATAGATGGGAATACCTCTAATGATCAATTAATGACAATTAATCACAATAAGTATTGAAAATAAAGGACAAATAATATAATAAAATAAGAATATAATTAAGTATAAATAATAAAAAATAGATAATAATAACACATATATCTATAATGTTGACTACGTTATAGTACAAAAAATAATAATAATATAGTATATAATATAGACATGAGAAATATTTTCACTCAAGATAAAACTTAACATCAATGACAATTTCCATAGTCATATTCCATAGGTCCAGCGTATCCATTCCAGCCAATCGGGCACCCCCCCAGGATCCATGAAGTACCGTCAAGGGCAAGAGCGGAAAAATCCAAATCACCCACACCACAGCAAGCACCAAGGCACAGAAGGACCAGAAACCCAACATTGGTGGTAATCTCCATTCCATTACTCACTGTAATTTAATTTATAAAATGCACATAATTTTAAGAATTGCCCTTCCCATAGTGTACATATGTATATACAAATATTACTTAATTATATGCCCGCCCATTTTTTAGCACCATTCACATTATATCACCGTACATATGGATATATAAACATCACTTAATCACATACTCGCCCTTCTTTTGGCACCATGCACCTTTTATCACTTTAATTTGCCCATATCTTTACCCCTGGTGGTGCGCATGTGCGGCCGGCATCCTGTGTTCTAGGCTGCGGTGTCTCCGTACCCTTGGCAATGCCAGGAACACATCCTGTGCGTCCGGTCACAGGGCGCGGCGGCCCTGGTTTGAAGGATTGCTTAGGTGGCGCATGCGCCGCTTAGATCAGGGACTTCGGGCATCAGCGCCATTTTCAATTTACTTATGTATATAAACCACCGATCTTGTACATAATACACCCCCTGACTAAAGGTACCGTCACACTAAACTATATCGCTAGCGATCCGTGACGTTGCAGCGTCCTGGATAGCGATATCGTTGTGTTTGACACGCAGCAGCGATCAGGATCCTGCTGTGATATCGCTGGTCATTGATTAAAGTTCAGAACTTTATTTGGTCGTCAGATCGTCGTGTATCGTTGTGTTTGACAGCAAAAGCAACGATACCAGCGATGTTTTACAATGGTAACCAGGGTAAATATCGGGTTACTAAGCGCAGGGCCGCACTTAGTAACCCGATGTTTACCCTGGTTACCAGTGTAAAATGTAAAAAAACAAACAGTACATACTCACCTTCTGATGTTCGTCACACGTCCCTCGCCTTCCGCTTCCTGCACTGACTGAGCGCCGGCCGTAAGTGAAAGCACAGCACAGCGGTGACGTCACCGCTCTGCTGTTAGGGCCGGCACTCAGTCAGTGCAGGAAGCGGACGCCGGGGGACGCGAAGGTGAGTATGTACTGTTTGTTATTTTACATTTTACACTGGTAACCAGGGTAAACATCGGGTTACTAAGTGCGGCCCTGCGCTTAGCAACCCGATGTTTACCCTGGTTACCCAAGGACCTCGGCATCATTGGTCGCTGGAGAGCGGTCTGTGTGACAGCTCTCCAGCGACCAAACAGCGACGCTGCAGCGATCGGCATCGTTGTCTGTATCGCTGCAGCGTCGCTTAGTGTGACGGTACCTTAAGGAATCTACATTCCGAAATGAGCGTCGGGGTGCGCGGTATAAGACCTTGGCGGCATTTAAAGGTATATTCCCTCATTATACAACTACTACGTCCCCTTGTACACATGCACATGGCACTATAAGGAAATATATTGTATAGCATATTGCACTTGCACATGGCACTTTGAAATGGATGTTATATAGTGATTTGTGGATTTTCATATATATGCACTTTACTTCACTTATAACTTCCTGATGCTATGCACCACCTCATATGGGATCTAAAAATGTTTTGGAGTCTTTATTTTCCTCCTATTATATAGTTACCTAATACACACTTTTATTCATCTTATTATTTTTTCATTTTTTAACTGACTAATTTAATAATTAGTTTTTTAATATATTCTTATATATATATATATATATATATATATATATATATATATATATATATATATATATATATACTAGATGGTGGCCCGATTCTAACGCATCGCGTATTCTAGAATATGTACAGTATGTAGTCTAATTATGAAGATTTAAGAATAATGCAATGAATACACAGGATTTTCCAAGTAAAATATATACATTATCAGTGAAGCAGTGTTTAAATCCCGCGCCAATATCGCTGATTGGTGGTGGCCGGCCGGGCGCAGCCAATCAGCGAAGCGTGGTTCAAATCCCGTGCCAATTCGCGGCCGGACTGCGCCTGTCGCTGATTGGTCGCGGGCAGCTGGTGAGACCAATTACCATTACAGACAGACAGAATTAGACGATATATATATATATATATATATATATATATATATATATATATATATATATATATATATATACTTTATACCTTGTTTGGCATCGGTACATCCTAGTGGCAAACTGTAATATTAGTCTATTTTTTTAATTATACCCTCCGCTATACGCAAAATTGGTCCTTATATACTGTAAAAATTGAATTGATATCTACTATATTTTATTTATAGCATATTTTTCTATATATAAATTATTTGGTTAATAAATTCATTGTTTATCTGTAGCGCAATTCTTGATACGTGCATTTCTCTCTTTTTTATATATTTTTTTTATTTATTGTTGCATGTTTTGTATGCTTGTCTATTGCCAGACTATTTTCAATAAAGTTTTACTGCTTTACTATTATCACTGTTATATATTTCTTGCTTGGGTGTATCTCAGTTTTTATGTATGTTTGGAGTACAGGCTATCATTTTTATAAGAATCAGCCTGTCAGCATTTTCTGATGACAGGCAGATGCGTTTATCTGTTATAATTCCACCAGCGGTACTAAAACCCCCCTCTGACAGAACGCTAGCAGCAGGGCATGCCAGGACCTCCAAGGCGTAGAGAGCCAGTTCATTCCACGTGTCCAGCTCGGATACCCAATAATTAAAAGGCACAGAGGAATCAAGGAGGATGTTTGTACAATTGGCAAGGTACTCCCTCACCATCTTCCCAAACATTGCACTTCTTTTGACAGCACCCCTTGCCTCTGTGCCGTCATGATGGGAGGATCTGAGAAAACTGTCCCAGAACTTTGCCATTGTTTGCCTGCTTGAGCTGGATTGTGCTTCTGTCTCTCTCGCTTGGACTCCTTGGTTGTACAACAAACTCTGACATCTGCTCCCAGTGTTCTCACAAGGGAATTCTCTAAGTAATTCCGCTACAAGGGCCCTCTGGTACTGCAACATTTTATTACACCTCTCTGCCTCTGGCAGAAGAGATTGAAAGTTATCCTTGTAGCGTGGGTCTAGAAGTGTCAACAACCAGTAATGAGTGTCACCAAACATTTTTATAATGTGAGGGTCACATGAAACGCAGCGCAGCATAAAGTCAGCCATGTATGCCAGACTGCTAACAGGTAAGACTTCCATGTCCTCACCAACAGGATGGCTGACCATGCTGTCCTCCTCATCCTCATCCTCCTACTCCCTGTCCTCAGGCCATGCCCGCTGAACAGATGGTATGACAGCTGTGCTTGTAATACCATCTATAGCGCATGACAGTAGCTCCTGTTCTTCCTCCTCCTCATTGCCTACCAATCCACATTGATAAGACATGAGGCTGGGATGAGTGTAATCTCCCTGTATGGTTCCTTGCTCCATGTCCTCTGCCAGCAATGCATCCTCTTTAATTGTGAGCAAAGAGGTTTTCAGAATGCTGAGAAGCGGGATGGTGACGCTAATTATGGCATCATCGCCGCTCACCATCTTAGTGCAGTCTTCAAAGTTTTGGAAGATAGTACATATGTCTGACATCCATGTCCACTCCTGAGGTCTTATGTGTGGAGTCTGAACTGAATATCGATGGCCTTGTTGATGTTGGTTGTCAACAACTGCCCTCTTCTACTCATAAATTCTTTCCAACATATGCAGCGTAGAGTTCCAGCACGTGGTGACATCACACACCAGTCGGTGAGCTGGAAGCTGCAAATGTTACTGAAGCTCGACAAGGGTGGCTGAAGCTGTAGCTGACTTTATAAAATGGGTAGACAGACGGCGTACTTTCACTAGCATATCCGGCAGCTTAAACCGGGTAGCTTTTCAGAAAAATTTGCACCATGAGGTTAAGCACATGGGCCAAGCAAGGTACGTGTGTGAGCTCACCTTGCCTCAGAGCAGCCTCCAGGTTACAGCCATTGTCACACACCACCATGCCTGGCTATAAGTTCAGTGGTGCCATCCAAATATCTGACTGCTCTTTCAGCGCCATCCACAACTCTTCTGCATTGTGCGGTTTGTCACCTCTGCAGATTAGCTTCAGCACAGCCTGTTGCCACTTGGCTGTGAGGCACTGAGACAGTGCTGTAGTGCTTCCAGCCTCTGACTGATGTGTTGATTTCAGAGATGGATGATGAAGAGGAGGAGTTGAAGGAGCTGTAGACTGTGGGGCAACCCTGATTGACATAGGGCCAGCAATCCTCAGCGTGGGGAGGATGTGTTCCATCCCAAGGTCCGACTGGTTCCTGGCTTCCACTATGTTAACCCAGTGTGCTGTCAGTGAGATGTACCGTCCCTGCCCACAAGGACTTGTCCACGTGTCCGTGGTTAGGTGGACTTTCCCTGCAACAGCATTGCTGTGGGCACTGGTAATGTTGTGGGACACATGCTGATGTAATGCCGGTATGGCACATCGGGAGAAATAGTGGTGACTGGGGACCGAGTACCTTGGGATGGCCGCCACCATCAGGTTACGGAAAGCTTCCATCTCAATGAGCCTAAAAAGCAACATTTCGAGCGCAAGCAGAAGAGAAATGTTAGAATTTAGGATTGTGGCCTGTGGGGCTTTGGCTGGGTATTTACGCTTGCATTCCAAAGACTGGGGTATAGACAACTGAAGGCTGTGCTGGGACAAGGACATGGACAGGCTTGATGATGGTGCTGCTTGACTGTGGGCAACAACAGGTTCAGGGCTAGAGGCATCTTCACATGCACGGTGGACTAGGGATTGGCTTCTACGCAAAACAGAGGAAGAAGCAGTGGTGTCACCTGCAGACAGTGTTCCTGGAGCCTGGGGTTCGGCCCACAAAGTCAGGTGCTTTGCTGCCATGTGCCTGCTCGTGCTGGTGGTGGTCAGGCTGGTTGTTTTGCTACCCCTGCTGATGCAAGCATGGCAGGTGCTGCAAATGGCCTGTTTGGGGTTATCGGCAGAGTCTTTAGAAAATAACCAGACTCAGGAAGATCTAACAGTTGGAATGGCAACTTCACTCATGTTGGTGTTACGGGGAAAGGATGTGGCCTTCTGTCTGTGGCCAGCACACTGCTTCTTCCTGCCTGTTGGGGTTTTATGCCTCCTTTCCCATGTGTGCTGCTGTCCTCGCTATGTATGTCCTCCTGCCAGGTTGGATAAGTCACATAGTCATCCACCACCTCGTCTTCAACATCCGCACCCTGCTCCTCCTTGTGACTTTCTAGCATTTGTGTCTCATCATCGTCCACCTCATGTGACACTTTCCCACCATCGCCTTCATGTGACCGGAGCTGGTCAAAGCTTTGAGCAGCTCTACATGCGATCTCATCTGTCCCCACTTCAAGTTGAGTGGACGAGAGTCCGCAATCTTGAAATGGAAAACTGAACAGCTCATCAGAGTGTTCAAGTGTGGGATCAGTTGTCTCAGGGCACTCAGCATGGTTGGAGGAAGGAGGATCAGGGTGAGGAATATCCAACCCACACTCACGGCTACTCAGACTTGACTCTGGGGAAGACATGGTGGTGGTGGTGGTGCTGGCTAAGTGACTGGAAGCATTATCCGCTATCCAACCAACAACCGTTTCACACTGCTCAGGCTTCAATAGTTGTGTGCTGCAGTCTCCTAGAAACTGGGACAGGAAGGTCGAACGAGAAGATGTGGGTCTTTGTTATGGCACACTTTCAGCTTGGCCACTGCCTCGTCCTCTGCATGCACCATCAGCATCATGTCCACTTCCCCATCCCCTGCCCCTTGCCTTGCCCATTTTAAATGGACTACTGCACTATTTAAAAAGCTCAACACAAATGTATTTATTTGGAGCTAAATGAAATCTGATCAGTATGCCTGCAAAGCTACGATTTTTCAAACACAAACATCAGGCTTCAGCCTGACATAACAAACTGTCTTACATTTTTTGGGGGGTCTTGTAGAATTTTTTTAAATGCAAAATAGTGCTGTATATAAGTAGAGTAACATACAGCAAAAATAGTGGAAAACAGGCCTAAAATGCCCAAACTTGGAGCACCCAGATATATGAGGCCTGTCACGGAAATACAATACTGCCAAATATGTGGCCTGTATTTTTTAAATGCAAAATAGTTCTGTATATAAGTAGAGTCACAGACAGCAAAAACAGTGGAAAACCGGTCTAAAATGCCCAAACTTGGAGCACCCAGATATATGAGGCCTGTCACGGAAATACAATACTGCCAAATATGTGGCCTGTATTTTTTAAATGCAAAATAGTTCTGTATATAAGTAGAGTAACAGACAGCAGAAACAGTGGAAAACTGGTCTAAAATGGTCAAACTTGGAGCACCCAGATATATGAGGCTTGTCACAGAAATACCATGCTGCCAAATATGTGGCCTGTATTTTTAAATGCAAAATAGTGCTGTAAATAAGTAGTCACAGACATCAAAAACAGTGGAAAACCGGCCTACAATGCCCAAACTTGGAGCACCCAGATATATGACTTCTGTCGCGGAAATACCACGCTGCCAAATATGTGGCCTGTATTTTTTTAAATGCAAAATAATGCTGTTTATAAGTAGAGTAATAGACAGCATAAAGAGTGGAAAACAGGCCTAAAATGCCCAAACTTGGAGCACCCAGATATGAGGCCTGTCACGGGAATACCACACTGACAAATATGTGGCCTGTAATTTTTTAAATGCAAAATAGTTCTGGATGTAAGTAGAGTAACAGACAGCAGAAACAGTGGAAAACCGGTCTAAAATGCCCAAACTTGGAGCACCCAGATATATGAGGCTTGTCACGGAAATACCACGCTGCCAAATATGTAGCCTGTATTTTTGTAAATGCAAGGGAGTGCTGAATATAAGTAGAGTAACAGACACCAAAATAGTGGAAAAGCGGTCTAAAATGCCCAAACTTGGAGCACCAGATATTTGAGGCCTGTCACGGAAATACCACACTGCCAAATATGTAACCTGTATGTTTAAATGCAAAATAGTTCTGTATATAAGTAGAGTCACAGACAGGAAAAACAGTGGAAAACCGGCCTAAAATGCCCAAACTTGGAGCACCCAGCTATATGAGGCCTGTCATGGAAATACCACACTGACAAATATATGGCCTGTATTTTTTTAAATGCAAAATAGTGCTGTATATAAGTAGAGTCACAGTCTGGAAAAAACTAGACTAATGGCCAAAAATG
This sequence comes from Ranitomeya variabilis, assembly GCF_051348905.1. Lineage (NCBI taxonomy): Eukaryota > Metazoa > Chordata > Amphibia > Anura > Dendrobatidae > Ranitomeya > Ranitomeya variabilis. The sequence goes on along the minus strand of NC_135236.1, from coordinate 352,118,371 downwards.
CCCAAACTCGGAGCACGCAGATATATGAGGCCTGTCAGGGAAATACAACACTGCAAAATATGTGGCTTGTATTTTTTAAATGCAAATTAGTGCTGTATATAAGTATAGTAACAGACAGCAAAAACAGTGGGAAACTGGCCTAAAATGCCCAAACTTGGAGCACGCAGATATATGAGGCCTGTCACGAAAATACCACACTGCCAAATATGTGGCCTGTATTTTTTTAAATGCAAAATAGTGCTATATATAAGTAGAGAAACAGACACTAAAACAGTGGAAAACCGGCCTAAAATGCCCAAGTTTGGAGATATATGATGCTTTTTTTTTTTTTTTTGTGAATTTAAGTGGCACAAGGCTACCACACAGAAATATGCTACTGCGGAAATTTGATTTTTCAAAAACAGATACACCATTACTCAGTCTGACTTAACCGAATGTATTAATGTGTTTTTTGCTTTTTGGTGAATGTAAACAAAAAAATTGGACCAAGGCTGGCACACAGAACTATGCTAAGTATGCCTGTGGAAATACGGTTTTTCAAAAACAGATACACCAGGACTCAGCCTGACATGACAGACTGTATTAATTTTGGGGGGCTTTTGGATGAATTTAAAAACAAAAAACAGTGGCACAAAGCTAGCACACACAACAATGCTATGTATGCCTGACAAACTATGATTTTTAAACAGGCATCAGTCTGACAGAACAGACCGTATTTTTTTGGGGGGGGGAATTTTTGGGAAAAAAAAGAAAACTGCAACTAGGTATATAGTAAATACAGTGGCGTATCTAGGGGGGGCAGCCGGGGCATGTGCCCTGGGCGCAGACGGCAGGGGGGTGCAGTCAGGCCGCCTAATTCGGCTGTCCGCAGTGTCTCCCCCGGCGACTGCATTCTGCCGTCCATGGTCTGGGAGTCAGCTATTCTCTGTGCTGACTGTCAAGCTGACAGCTGGCACAGAGGAGCTGCAGAGCGCCGACTCCCAACATGTGCAGAGGTGGAGGGGAGCCCCTGCAGGGTGCCTGCGGCAGGCAGGGTGAAATCCCTGCAGCTCCACTGCCCAGCGATCTGTCTTCCTGCTTCCTCTCACACAGACACGCCGCTGGATGACGTCATCATTCAGCGGCCGGCTGTGTCAGAGGAAGGCTATGAGATGCTGCGGCAGAGCGCGAGGAGAGGTGAGAGGGGTGTGTGTGTGTATGTGTGTATGTGTGTGTGGTGCGTGCTGCAGGGGAATGTGCAGAGAAGTGAATGGTGTGTGTGGGGGGGGAAGAGAGGGCAATGATGGGGCTGATGGGGAGAGAGCAATGATGGGGATAGTGGAGGAGGAGAGGGCAATGATGGGGCTGACGGGGAGAGAGCAATGATGGGGATGGTGGAAAAGGAGAGGACAATGATGGGGCTTATGGGGAGAGAGCAATGATGGGGATGGTGGAGGAGGAGAGGGCAATGATGGGGCTAACGGGGAGCATATGTCCTTGGGGGGGCGCCAAAATGATTTCTTGCCCCGGGTGAAAGAAACCCTAGATACATCTCTGAGTAAATAAGCAGCAGCAGACAGTTATGGAGCTTTGGAAGGGATGCAGTGGGAGCTATGAACACACATACAGTGCCTGCAGGCCTTGCACTGATGTGGATATGCTGTGCCCTGCCTACCTAGTGCTGCAATCTCGGGACCCACGAATTAGCCATAAAAAGGACTGTTGGTTTCTCAGAAGTTGTGGATTTAACAGTTGCAGACCTACACTAACTATTAAAACCACGATTCTGACCCTATCTCTGCAGCAGCTCTCCCTACACTCGCTGAATCCAGAGCTAAATGCGGCGAGCAGGTCAGCGCCAGGTCTCTTATACTAGTGATGATGCTGTGCGGCCAAGCCAATCACTGCACGACCACAACAAAGATGGCTGCAGCGTTTCATGGCCTGGCAGACAATCCCTGCAGCGTGATTGAGTCTCTAAAGTCTACCAAAAATGCTGGGTGGAGACACCAGTTCCCACCGAGTAATCCCGGAAATGCTCGGTGCTCGGCAAGTACACCGAGTACACCACTCACCACTAGTAAGGACTGATTCTACCCCTTCACACCAAAAGTGTGGGGCTTACCTGGTGGTCCATGAGTATGAGTGGGTATTCAGCAAACGCCCACTAGATTTTGGGCAGGTAAAAGGGGTCCAACATCATATCCCCACTGGAGGTCATCCATCCATTAAAGAGAGGTATCGGCCTGTACCTCCAGCTCACTACCAATGTGCCAAGAGTATGTTACGGGAGATGAAGGAGGCTGGGGTTATCAGAGACAGTTGTAGCCCCTGGGCAGCTCCATTAATCCTCGTCAGAAAGAAAGATGGTACAATGAGGAAGTATGTCGACTACAGGCAGATTAACCGCATTACACATAAGGATGCCTACCCGTTACCCAGAATTGAAGAGTCGCTAGCTGCTTTAAAATCTGCTATTTCTCCACCTTAGATCTCAATAGTGGGTATTGGCATTTTCCCGTGGCAGAGGTGGACAAAGAGAAGACTGCCTTCGTGACACCAATGGGCCTCTCTGAATTCAACTACATGCCATTCGGACTGTGCAACACACCAGGGACATTCCAGAGGATGATGGAGTGCTGTCTTGGGCACAAGAACTTTGAAACTGTTCTGTTGTACCTGGATGATGTCATTGTCTTCTCCATGACCTATGAAGACCACTTGAAGCATCTGGCGAGGTGTTTGAAGCCCTGTCCAATTATGGCCTTAAAGTGAAGCCGTCCAAGTGCCACCTCTTAAAGCCCAAAGTGCAGTACCTATGCCATGTGGTAAGCACCGAAGGTGTGGCACCAGACCATGACAAAGTCACCGTGATCAGGGACTGACCGAAACCCAGCAACTTTCATGAAGTACGGCAGTTCCTCGGGTTGGTACTCTACTAACGAAGATTCATCAAGGATTTCACTAAGATAGCCGCACTCTTGCAAGACCTGTTAGTGGGTCAATCCAAGAAGACCAAGAACAAGGGTCCTCCATTTTAGTGGAACAACAGGTTGGAGGGATCCTTCACTCGGTTGAAGTTCGCTCTCACTGGAGATGAGGTACTGGCCTACCCTGACTATGATCAACCGTTTGTACTCTACACAGACGCCAGCAACGTGGGATAGAAAGGGTGATTGCCTACTCCAGCAGGAAGGTTCGTCCCACCGAAAGGAACCCCGACAACTACAGTTCCTTTAAGCTGGAGTTCCTTGCCATAGTCTGGGCAGTAACAGAGTGACTCAAGCACTACCAGGCTTCAGCAAAGTCCACCATTTTCACAGACAACAATACACTGACTCACCTGGAGATGGCTAAACTAAGTGAATTGAAGCAGCAATGAATGGCCCGGTTGTGCAACTATGAGTAAACCTGTCAGAACTCTGAACATTTTTTATTACCTTTTTTGCATTACTGCCCTTTTCCAAGATGGTGTCTTTGGTCTCATGTGCACTGTGTCTTCCTGCTATATAACTCCACCCCAGCCTTCAGTCTGTGCTAGAGTATTCTGCCTTGCATCCAGCTCCTGACCTCTGGTTACTCCCTGGCTATATACCTGCTCCTGTGAACCTGTGGGGTTATCCTGCTACTCTGCTCTGAGTTCCTGCTGCATACACCAGTTCCAGTAATCCTCCTTCATATGCTGCTCGTGTATACTTCCATCAGCATTTGCTGGACATGTAAGCTGTTGCTGCTCTGCAAGAACCTGAGACTATTACCCAGGCCTCCCTGGTTGAGCTAAGATATTATTTGAACTGCCTTATAGCATATCTATCTGTGTTTTGGACTAAGCAAGGACTTATTCATGTCAAGTATCATCAAGAATAATTGTGCTTCATAGACTTTCTGCGTGATTGCATTTTCCTCTGAAGTTCCCTATAGACTGCTAAGTTGCATTTAATATTTACTCCAAGTGTTGTGGACTTGAATTTCTCTCTGCACCTGTTTGAATCACTGTTTGATAATATAGACTTTACCATGTATAAAACTGTGTCCAGTAGTTGTCTTGTTCCACGCAAAGAGTCTCCTGAGTTATCCCCTATAATTATTACATTACCATCAAGTACCATGCGGGGCACAAGAACACAAATTCCGATGCGCTGTCCAGGATGCCCCATTTACCTGAAGTGGGAGAAGATCAGGAAGCACTCGAAGAGATTGAGTTACCAGCCTTCCACTGCCCCGAGGTGACCCAGTACTCCCATTATGTGAAGAACAAATGCAATGACAGGCGAGAAGCCACGCTAAACCCATTGCCCCCCCATGGATGGGCAGAGATGCAGGATATTGACCCAGCAGTCTGTCTGGTAAAAGAACTGTTGACCCAAGCTGATTTACACCCTGGTCCAGATGCTCCACAAGAGACTCAACAGTTGTGGAAGAAGAAGGGCAAGTTGTTTATCTATGATGGTAAGCTGTGTCAGAGGAATATTGACCTACGCACTCACGAGCTGGTCTGCAGGTGGTAGTCCCAAGATGTGCCAATGGTCTTGGAAGCATACCTCAATGGAGCAGGACACTTTAAATGAAAGAAGTTGGAGATCCTACTTTGTGGCAGATTCTACTGGATTGGCATGAGAAGAGCCATTGAAAAGTGGTGCTGAGAGTGTGGACCATGTACCCTGCGCAGAAAGGACCGTGACAGCCAGAAGGCACTCCTACAGCCCATAGTCACCAAGCAGCCACTTGAACTGGTAGCTTTGGATTGTGTGAAGCTAACCCCAAGCAGTTCACGCTATGTCTATGCTTTGACCATAATGGACCATTACTCAAGATTCCTGGTAGTCGTTCCTGTTAAGGATCAAACAGCAAAGACGGCAGCCAAGATGTTCCAACAACACTTTGTCGACCACATGGTTACCCTGAGAAGGTACTCACCAACCAAGGCCCAGCCTTTGAAGTGGAAGCATTCCAGGAGTTCTGCAACCTTTATGGATGCAAGAAAATTAGGACACCATACCATCCACAGACAAATGGCATGTGTGAGAAGTTGAACCAGGTGGTAATTGACCTGTTGAAGACCTTGCCCCTGGAAGAGATAAACCTGTGGCCAGAAAGGTTGCTGGACTTGGTAGATGTGTACAATCATATCCCGGTGAATTCCACCAACTGCACTCTAGCCTACCTAATGAGAGGAAGACCTAGCAAATCACCTGTTGACCTTGATATGTGAGTCCTATCACCAAAAACAACATTACCAGATGCAGATTGGGATACGGAGCAGCAGCAGAAATATCGCCAAGTACAGGAATGCGTGGAAAGAAGTCTGTCCCAGGCAAGACAGAGGCAGGAGAGAAACTATAACCAGCGCACCCCTGCAATTCCCTTGTCACCAGGTGAACAAGTTCTAAAGAGGAAAAGAAGTATGCACAAACTTGATGATCATCTTGCAGTCAAACTTTGATAACACCAAGGTGTGTCCCATAAGCAAACATGGAGGAGAAACCTCGACTGCGGTATTAAGAGATCATCTTAAGGTATGTCCTGACCAACTGAAAGGCAAGAGAAAGACCAAGATAGCCCTGAACCCACAGAAGAGGAGGAAAAGAGAATCTATCTCATTCTTGACATTTTTCCCAGTCATGGACTCAAGTAAATCAAGACATAGTGGTGCCCGTTTTGACCTTTCCCCAGTTGGAAGTACAAGAAAGAGATGTGACTCAAAATCAATCTGAACCAGAAGAGACTCTACTCCAGTGGGCTCAAGCAGTAGACAACACACCAGCAGTGGAGCAAGAGAATCCACCCCCTGCTAATGGCGAATCTGTCATGCCCACAGTGAGCAGAAGTACTCGTAGAAAATCAGGTATACCTGTGCTATGTAGAGTCACCAGTAGCGTAGCGATAAGAGAGTGCACTACACCAATGGTAGCAAGAAGAGTGAATCCTGTCAGGTCACTATCAATCCCTGTACTGCGTACATCTTCCCTTAGTACCAGAGGTCAGATACCAGCCCATTACAGGGACTAAAATATAAGATGTCAATAATTGATGTTACCCGGTTTAAAAAATGTTTGATTTTGCTTATTGAAGGTTTAAAATGGACAGCACGGTAATGGACGGTGAATTACCTAAAAACTTTCCTTTGTAAATAGTTGGCACCTCCTAGTTGCACCTTATTGGTTTTTGCATGCCCTGGCAGCATGAGTAGAACCCTGTTTGTTTCTAGAGACCAGAAGAAAAACCGTTTGGCATGGCCGAAGACAAGGTGTAGATATTTACGCCTTGCAGCCCACCCAAGTCTATGTTGGGGGTTTAGAATGGGTCCCCGCATCATTATAGTTGGTGCACAAGGACACCCTGGTACTAAAATGTTTGTACTTTTGTAATTACTGTCATGCAACATTCAAAGGAAGAACCTCCCATATATGGAAGAAAAAGTTTTGTACCTGTTTAACCTGTTGTAATGCATTTCCAAAAATGTTTGCACATCGAACCTGTTATTGTTTTTGTTTCTTTTCCCAGTCTGGGAGCACTGGATTTAATGGAGGAAATATGGCACCCCAAGAGTTCAGGTACCACAGTGGTATTGTCTTTCTCATAGGGAGGGAGATGCCATGCCTGGAAACGAGGAGGATCCCTTTAACAGGTAACCTGTACATGCAACACGTTCTGACTCCAGGCCAGAAGGGGGAGCTCTAAACACGGTTTCAGGGGAGCTTCCCTAGAGATATATGTTCTGGCTTGAAGGAGGAGTTAGTTCAGGCTGTAGAGAGTGTGTAGGAGGAAGGAGCACGGGAGAAGTTAGGAGCTGGAGTGGAGCTGCGACTGGGCTACCTCCATGCTGAAGCACAGGAACCGGACACCGGGAGTCCGAGGCTGTGTGGGACTGTATGCCCCACAGCAGAACCCGGAGGGCAGGAGATTGAAAGTTACTTGCCCGCACCTACACCTGAAGACACAGCAGTATACAGAGCCCGGAGTCACAGTAAATAGAGACCCCTGTGAAAAGGCTCACACTGCGTGCTGTTGTGAATTTGGATTCTGGGCTCCCCCGGTGGCCGCTTGTGGAATTGGACTTGTCATCCTCTTTCCTGTTTCACCTGGTTCCATCAGTAGTGGGTGTCGCTATTTAAGCTCATTTCTCTGGTGGTTTCTTGCCGGTCAACAATGTTATCTGATGCCTCTCAGTGCTTGTTCCTGCTTCTAGACAACTACTAGATAAGTTGGACTTTTGTCCATGTTTTGTTTTGCCTATTTGTTCCAGTTCACAGCTGAAGTTTTGTTACTGTGTCTGGAAAGCTCTCGTTGATCAGGGATTGCTACTCTGGCGTTATGAGTTAATGCCAGAGTTTAAGGTAATCTCTGGATGGTGTTTTGTTAGTGTTTTTCTGCTGACCATGAAAGTATACTATCTGTCTTCTGCTATCTAGTAAGCGGACCTCAAATTTGCTAAGACTATTTTCCTGCTGCGTTTGTTGTTTCATCTGAACTCACCGTCATTATATGTGGGGGGCTACTGTCTTCTTTGGAATATTTCTCTAGAGGTGAGCCAGGTCTTATATTTCCCTCTGCTAGCTATTTAGGTCTTAGGCCAGAGCTGGGCATCTAGCTATAAATAGGAAATGCTACCTGGCTATTTCTAGTTGCGCGGCAGGCTTAGTTCATGGTCAGTATAGTTCCATCTTCCGAGAGCTTGTTCTTCTATAGGCTTGCTATGATCTCTGCCTGCAGAGATCATGACAGTTTGACCGGCCAATAAAGTGTTAAAGACCCAGGTTGAGAAAGGAGAGTTATAAGAAGTCTGCTGGAATTTTTTTTTTTTTTTTTTTTTTTTTTTTTTTCCTCCAGTCTGCCTTGCTGCAGTCTTTTTTCTCTCTCTCCTCCTAATCTCTGTATGGCTCTGTGTGCACCTGACAATAATGGATCTCCAGAGTGTAACTGCGGGTTTGAATAATCTCATCACGACAGTACAAAATTTACAAGATTTTGTGGTACATGCTCCGGTATCTGAGCCGAGAATTCCTTTGCCGGAGTTCTTCACAGGGAATAGAGCTAGCTTCCAGAATTTCCGAAATAATTGTAAGCTTTATTTGTCCCTGAAGTCTCGTTCAGCTGGAGACCCTGCTCAGCAGGTTAGGATTGTGATTTCCTTGCTCAGGGGTGACCCTCAAGATTGGGCCTTCTCATTGCCAGCAGGGGATCCTGCGTTACGCGATGTGGATGCGTTTTTTCTGGCCTTGGGCTTGCTTTATGAGGAACCTCATTTGGAACTTCAGGCAGAAAAAACTTTGATGGCACTGTCTCAGGGGCAAGACGAAGCTGAAGTTTTCTGCCAAAAATTCCGTAAATGGTCTGTGCTTACTCAGTGGAATGAGTGCGCCTTGGCGGCAACTTTCAGAGAAGGTCTCTCTGATGCCGTTAAGGATGTTATGGTGGGGTTCCCTGTGCCTGCAGGTCTGAATGAGTCCATGACAATGGCTATTCAGATTGATAGGCGTCTGCGGGAGCGCAAACCGGTGCACCATCTGGCGGTGTCTATGGAAAAGACGCCAGAAAGTATGCAGTGTGATAGAATTCTGTCCAGGAGCGAGCGACAGAATTTTAGACGGAAGAATGGATTGTGTTTCTATTGTGGGGATTCTACTCATGTTATATCGGCATGCTCTAGGCGTACAAAGAAGCTTGATAAGTCTGTTTCCATTGGCACCATTCAGTCTAAGTTTATTTTGTCTGTAACCCTGATTTGCTCTTTGTCATCCATTGCCACGGACGCCTATGTTGACTCTGGCGCCGCTCTGAGTCTTATGGATTGGTCCTTTGCCAATCGTTGTGGTTTTGATTTAGAGCCTTTGGAGACTCTTATTCCTCTGAAGGGGATTGACTCCACCCCATTGGCTAATAATAAACCACAATACTGGACACAAGTAACCATGCGTATCAATCCGGATCACCAGGAGATTATTCGTTTCCTGGTGCTGTATAATTTACATGACGATTTGGTACTGGGATTGCCATGGTTGCAGTCTCACAACCCAGTCTTGGACTGGAGAGCAATGTCTGTGTTGAGCTGGGGATGTAAGGGTATTCATGGGGACTTACCTTTGGTTTCTATTTCGTCGTCCATTCCCTCTGAAGTCCCGGAGTTCCTCTCTGATTATCAAGACGTCTTTGACGAACCCAAGCTTGGGTCGTTACCTCCGCACCGTGAGTGCGATTGTGCCATAGATTTGATACCGGGTTGTAAATATCCAAAGGGTCGTTTGTTTAATCTGTCTGTGCCGGAACATGCTGCTATGCGGGAATATATAAAGGAGTCTTTGGAAAAGGGACATATTCGTCCATCTTCTTCTCCCTTGGGAGCTGGGTTTTTCTTTGTCTCAAAAAAAGACGGCTCTTTGAGACCATGTATTGATTATCGGCTTCTGAATAAGATCACTGTTAAGTATCAATACCCATTGCCATTGCTTACTGATTTGTTTGCTCGTATAGAGGGTGCTAAGTGGTTCTCTAAAATTGATCTTCGTGGGGCGTATAATTTGGTGCGGATCAGACAGGGGGATGAGTGGAAGACCGCATTTAATACGCCCGAGGGCCACTTTGAGTATTTGGTCATGCCTTTTGGTCTTTCTAATGCCCCTTCAGTTTTCCAGTCTTTTATGCATGATATTTTCCGCGATTTTCTGGATAAATTTATGATATTCTGATTTTTTCTGATGACTGGGACTCTCATGTCCAGCAGGTCAGGAGAGTTTTTCAGGTTCTGCGGTCTAATTCTTTATGTGTGAAGGGGTCTAAGTGCGTTTTTGGGGTCCAGAAAATTTCCTTTTTGGGGTATATTTTTTCTCCCTCTTCCATTGAGATGGATCCCGTCAAGGTGCAAGCTATTTGTGACTGGACTCAGCCCTCCTCTCTTAAGGGTCTTCAGAGATTTTTGGGCTTTGCCAACTTTTACCGCCGATTTATTGCTGGTTTTTCGGATGTCGTTAAACCACTGACTGATTTGACCAGACAAGGCGCTGATGTTGCTAATTGGTCCCCTCATGCTGTAGAGGCCTTTCAGGAGCTTAAGCGCCGTTTTGCCTCTGCCCCTGTGTTGCGTCAGCCTGATGTGAATCTGCCTTTTCAGGTTGAGGTTGACGCTTCGGAGATCGGAGCTGGGGCAGTGTTGTCGCAGAAAGGTTCCGACTGCTCCGTCATTAGGCCTTGTGCCTTCTTTTCTCGCAAATTTTCGCCCGCAGAGCGGAATTATGATGTTGGGAATCGGGAGCTTTTGGCCATGAAGTGGGCGTTTGAGGAGTGGCGCCATTGGCTCGAGGGGGCTAGGCATCAGGTGGTGGTATTGACTGACCACAAAAATTTGATTTATCTTGAGACTGCCAGACGCCTGAATCCTAGACAGGCGCGCTGGTCTTTATTTTTTTCTCGCTTTAATTTTGTGGTGTCATACCTACCGGGTTCTAAGAATGTTAAGGCAGATGCCCTTTCTAGGAGTTTTGACCCGGACTCTCCTGGTAATTCTGAACCCACAGGTATCCTTAGGGAGGGAGTAATTTTGTCGGCCGTTTCTCCTGATCTGCGGCGGTCCTTGCAAGAGTTTCAGGCGGATAGACCGGATCGTTGTCCGCCTGATAGACTGTTTGTTCCGGATGATTGGACCAGCAGAGTCATCTCTGAGGTACATTCTTCTGCATTGGCAGGTCATCCCGGAATTTTTGGTACCAGGGATTTGGTGGCAAGATCCTTCTGGTGGCCTTCCCTGTCACGAGATGTGCGAGTCTTTGTGCAGTCATGTGACGTTTGTGCTCGGGCCAAGTCTTGTAGTTCTCGGGCTAGCGGACTGCTGTTGCCCTTGCCTATTCCTAAGAGGCCTTGGACACACATCTCGATGGATTTTATTTCAGATCTGCCTGTTTCCCAGAAGATGTCTGTCATCTGGGTGGTCTGTGACCGTTTCTCTAAAATGGTCCATTTGGTTCCTCTGCCCAAGTTGCCTTCTTCTTCTGAGTTGGTTCCTCTGTTTTTTCAGAATGTTGTCCGATTGCACGGTATTCCTGAGAATATTGTTTCTGACAGAGGTACCCAATTTGTGTCTAGATTTTGGCGGGCATTCTGTGCTAGGATGGGCATAGATTTGTCTTTTTCATCTGCTTTTCACCCTCAGACTAATGGCCAGACCGAGCGGACTAATCAGACCCTGGAGACATATCTGAGGTGTTTTGTCTCTGCTGACCAGGATGACTGGGTTGCTTTTTTGCCATTGGCAGAGTTCGCCCTCAATAATCGGGCCAGCTCTTCCACCTTGGTGTCCCCGTTTTTCTGTAATTCGGGGTTTCACCCTCGATTTTCCTCCGGTCAGGTGGAATCCTCGGATTGTCCTGGAGTGGATGCGGTGGTGGAGAGATTGCATCACATCTGGGGGCAGGTTATGGACAATTTGAAGTTGTCCCAGGAGAAGACTCAGCGTTTTGCCAACCGTCATCGTCGTGTTGGTTCTCGGCTTTGTGTTGGAGATTTGGTGTGGTTGTCTTCTCGTTTTGTCCCTATGAGGGTCTCTTCTCCTAAGTTTAAACCTCGGTTCATCGGCCCTTATAGAATATTGGAGATTCTTAATCCTGTTTCTTTCCGTTTGGACCTCCCTGCGTCCTTTTCCATTCATAACGTTTTTCATCGGTCGTTATTGCGCAGGTATGAGGTACCTGTTGTACCTTCAGTTGAGCCTCCTGCTCCGGTGTTGGTTGAGGGTGAGTTGGAGTACGTTGTGGAGAAAATTTTGGACTCTCGTGTTTCCAGACGGAGACTCCAGTATCTGGTCAACTGGAAGGGTTACGGCCAGGAGGATAATTCTTGGGTCAATGCATCTGATGTTCATGCTTCTGATCTTGTTCGTGCCTTCCATAGGGCTCATCCTGGTCGCCCTGGTGGATCTGGTGAGGGTTCGGTGCCCCCTCCTTGAGGGGGGGGTACTGTTGTGAATTTGGATTCTGGGCTCCCCCGGTGGCCGCTTGTGGAATTGGACTTGTCATCCTCTTTCCTGTTTCACCTGGTTCCATCAGTAGTGGGTGTCGCTATTTAAGCTCATTTCTCTGGTGGTTTCTTGCCGGTCAACAATGTTATCTGATGCCTCTCAGTGCTTGTTCCTGCTTCTAGACAACTACTAGATAAGTTGGACTTTTGTCCATGTTTTGTTTTGCCTATTTGTTCCAGTTCACAGCTGAAGTTTTGTTACTGTGTCTGGAAAGCTCTCGTTGATCAGGGATTGCTACTCTGGCGTTATGAGTTAATGCCAGAGTTTAAGGTAATCTCTGGATGGTGTTTTGTTAGTGTTTTTCTGCTGACCATGAAAGTATACTATCTGTCTTCTGCTATCTAGTAAGCGGACCTCAAATTTGCTAAGACTATTTTCCTGCTGCGTTTGTTGTTTCATCTGAACTCACCGTCATTATATGTGGGGGGCTACTGTCTTCTTTGGAATATTTCTCTAGAGGTGAGCCAGGTCTTATATTTCCCTCTGCTAGCTATTTAGGTCTTAGGCCAGAGCTGGGCATCTAGCTATAAATAGGAAATGCTACCTGGCTATTTCTAGTTGCGCGGCAGGCTTAGTTCATGGTCAGTATAGTTCCATCTTCCGAGAGCTTGTTCTTCTATAGGCTTGCTATGATCTCTGCCTGCAGAGATCATGACAGCGTGCCATGCGAGTACTGTCCTAGGACACAGAGAGAAACAGAGAGGACCTTGTTCTTTGGCACCACACCATCTTTGCCTATTACACCAGGAGCCCTGGGGACCCAGCTTCATCTGTGGGAAGCCATACCATCCTTGCTGCAGTGCCAGCACCCCCAGAGGACCCTTTTAAGCAGAGTTGGTCATCTCTGACCGAAAACCACAGGAGGCATCACGAACACTCTTTATTCAAATAACCCCTTTAAAGTCCTTCCCTTTTACTTGGACTCCCAGGGCCACGGACCAGGTGGCCACCACCTTAACCACCCCTTTAGTGACGACTGGACCCAGTACCAAGTACCCCTAGGGCCTGGCGGGCGCTCCAGTTACACCTGCCAGTCCTCTTTCGGGCACAGGACATCCACCTCTGGTACACCTCTGGGCACAAGACTGTCCATATCCGAGACCTGTTACCATGGATGGCCTGCATTGCTGTATATGCTGCAGGTGCCATAATATTCAGCTGCTATAGCTGCTGGCTCTGCTGGCCTGTGCTGCTTCACAGACACAGACAGCGCTCTGCTGGCCTCTGCTCTGCACACCAGCACACACCAGACTGACACTGACGTGACACCTGACACACCTTTACTCCTTTTTGCAGGGTTTTTAACAAACAAACCTGTGACTTTAAGCCACATGGAAAACCAGGACCGGAAATCCGTGACTCCCATGCACACCTTTGGACTTCATCCATCTCTATGCACAACCTGGAGAGAACACACAGCGACCCCTATCTGTGACACGAGTCACTGCCTCACATATTCTCCCCCCTGTTCATACCTGTGGGGTTGAACACTTGTTACCCCGTATGGGTGTGAGATGGGCATCCGTAGATCCTGTGACATCCCTGCCCAAAACAACATTTTCAGTGTCTCCTGCCAATACCTCTAGGGGGAGCCTATCAGAATTACACTCTGACCCTAATTTGGCGGCCCCTATGGCAGGCATCTCAACATTTTTGGGTTCTACGCCCAACACAGCACATAAGCACATTCTCTGCTGTTCTACTGCAGCTCCTGCTGCTGCAGAACCTCTAGCTGCAACTGCAGCTCCTCTGCAATGCAGACTTCATGGACCCGCCGATCCACAGTAAATTATCGTAACCCCACTGAGTTACCACCAGAAGCCTTCAATCTTCATGGCCCCGCCGGGCCACAGCAAGCTGTCTTGAAAAAAAATTTCAGGCAGATTTGCCTGAAACGCTATGCAGCATGCTTTTGGTAAGCCTCAGTTCACACTGCCCACATTCTTTCCACCATATGTAATGCCGCGGTAGAATCGTACACAGTGAAGAGGCAGTCACCCACAAAGTTCAAACACAAAAGTCTCTTTACTGTGTTACTTCACACATAAAGGTGCATAGCGTTTTACAGTACACAACATCAAAATTAAATACACACAGTTGCATCTCGTCTCAGTGCCCGTTTCATAGCACTACACATCATACGGCTTTAGATTTCAGTCCATAAACAGGCCAGACTTCCCTTTGTCCAGTTTCAATGGGCGACAGGACGCCATATTATAGTCTCCAAACACAGCTTCACATGTTGCAGACACTACACATGCCAGTCTTCCTCTGACTAGTTCCCGTGGGTGTCCTTCACCGCTGTATCACAGTCTTTCTACTCACACAGCCATACACAGCCCTGGATATCTTCCGGATAGCAGCCGGGCACCATATCCACCTGTTTGCAATCATTACACACGCCAGTCCTCTTTAGAGCACAGGACATCCACCTCAAGTACACCTCCAGGCACAGGACTGTCCACATCTGACTCTTTTTGGCACAGGACATCCACCTCCGGTTCACCTCCGTGCACAGGACTGTCCACATCCGAGACCAGTTACCATGGATGACTTGCATCGCTGTATACGCTGCGGATGCGAGGCTATTCAGCTGCCATAGCTGCTGGCTCCGCTGGCCTGTGCTGCTTCACACACACAGCCAGTGCTCTGCAGGCCTCTGCTCTGCACACCAGACTGACACTGACCTGACACCTGACACACCCATACCCCTTACTGCAGGGTTTTGTAACAAAAAACCTATGGCTTTCAGCAACATGGAAAACTCGGACCGGAAATCCATGACTACCATGCACACCTATGGACTTCTTCCTTTTCCATGCACAACCTGGGGAGAACACACAGCGACCCTTACCTGTGACACGAGTCACTGCCTCACAATATATATACTATCCTACAGCACAATGGCAAATAAACTACATTTTTAAAAGTAAAATAACAGACAGAATTTTGTTTATATTCTATCTCATAAAGTTAAAACATCTGTTAATATTTAACCTGTAACCCAAGGATCCCATTGACAAATACAACTTATCGTTAAAAAAGAAATAACTACGGTATGTAGCCAAGAAAATAAAAAAAAGTGTGGCTCCAGGAGCACGATAATAAAAAGGGTGTAATTATGAAGGCCAATACTAGCTGTGATGTCATATGGTTAAATCACCTAACAATATTTTTTTAAATAGATGAACATATAATTTGTGACCACCATATTATCGTAGTAACGATATATTTTATGATGCAATTCCTAATTATTCAAACTAGAGCAATTTTGAATGTTTTAACTCAAGTTACATGTTTATGGGCCAGCATATCTGCAGGCTTACACATTGTACAGTGACATATATTTCTAAAACTGACCTGTGAGTGTATTAGTAAGGTCTATGACTCAGCAAGAAAAGAAAGCTCCTAATTTGAAAACAGCCTCTTATGACTGAATACATAGCTGTGGATGAAAATATTAATTCAGCCAAGTTTTCACTGCTAATTTGTGACTTAATTAGCCACTTACCATCTACTTGGCTATCATCCATTTGAAAACTTATTTTATGGCTCTAGGCCTGGTATGTTTAAAGTACAAGAAAAAAGGTAAAGCAAGAAAATGTGTCTGAAGTAGTAAATATTATAAGGGTGGGATCACACAACCATATTTTCGGTCCGAGTGCTGTCCGTAAAAAATTGGATAGCACTCAGACCAATGATATTGTATCACACAACCGTATTTTAGGCCCAATTGCTGTCCATGAAAAATTGGACAACACTCAGACCAATAATATTAAATGACATATTAAATTATCTTTTTTTTTTAGTGGCCGAATCAGAGCGTGAAAAAAAAAATTGCAACATGCACTAGTTTCTTTCATATGTCAGATGAGACTCGCTCAATCAAGTCCATAGAAGCGCAAAAAGAAAAAAAATCGGATGCCATACGGATCCACTGTGTTGCATACATTTATTTTTCAGACTGTAAAGTTTCTACTCACTTAGCTGCTGTTGATGTAGGCACCAGAAGCTGTTCTATTAAAGTGTACAGGCTGTTTATTAAAATTTCATAAACTGCTCAGCATAACAAAAAAAAAGGACAGCCTTATCCAGCACATAGTGAAAAGAGGAAAGATCTTCATCAACTCCTGAGCTATACACTTGGCAGAGGAATTTCATAGTGGTACAGCCTCCTGATACTGTGTAACATAGTCCAGGATCACCAGGATATACTGATGCCCTCTGGCAGACTTGACCAGGGGTCCCACTGGCAATGTGATCAAATAAAACCTCAATGAGGGGCAACGGCACTAAGGGGCTATGGAAATGAGCCACTGGAAAGGTTAGCTGGCAGGTGGGACAGGACATACATTAGTTCAAGATTTCTTAGTTACAACCAGGCCAGTAGAACCTCTGGAGGATCCGTTCCTGGTTTATTTCTACCTACTGATGACCACCTAAAACGTGAATATGAGTCATGTCTAACACCCTGTGTCTGTATGGCCCTGGCACTAGTACCTGCTCATTTTTCTCTCTGCTTGGAGACCTGATATAGTAACTCCACATTTACAGCAAAATATGGATATCAGGTGTCAGCCAGCAGCTCTTGAGCAACAACATTAAATACAGTCGCATTATCAAATACAGTTTTTAGAGTTAAGTCCCTGAGTTAGGTTGTTCCAACATTTCCTCCAGACACCTCAAGCTCAGGGATGTTGGCCTCCGGTTATGCTGCCTCATCCTCATTACCAACAAGCACACATAAGGGAAGCCCGTTAGTTGTGGCCTGTGACAAGGTTTCTTTAGGATCTACCTGGCTGTTTTTTGTGCTCTGAGCTGATGTTTTTTAAGGCACTATTTGGGGTAGATACAATGTTTTAATCTCCTTTTATTTCATTTTTTGTTTTATTTTTTGTTATTCTTTTTAAGAGACTCGAACATAGGATCACATGTGCTATATGCAGTACTATAGTGTTGCTGTATATAGAAAATAGTCCCCTATGCACGCCAGTCATGGGCTGCTTTTCACAGGAGTACAATCATAGCAGGCATGGGGGTCAATGACCAGTTAGAACATCATACAGGTGAACATCTGTGGGGGAAGCTCAAATCTATACGCAGTTGTTAGAGGCAGATCATGGGTAAAAAATCATCTTTCAGCAAAGAATCAGGCTCAGGAACAAAGTCAATGAGCTTGCATGTGACGTAACTATACTTCATATGTCGATAAGAGGTTAAGTCATATTTATCTGTAGTGCATGAAAAATTATAAGAGGTGATACTATATTTACTCACAATGAGTGGCAATCAATAAAGTCAGTGTTATCTAATTGTTATTAAAAGATAATTCTAGAAAACGTAGTGCATATGGTTACAATGTCAACAGTTGAAAGACTATTAAAGGGACTCTGTCACCTGAATTTGTCGGGCCCTGTTTACGGTCCGATGGGCGGTGTTTTCTGTTCTTTTATTCACCCCTTCCTTTCCCGCTGGCCGCAATATTGTCTTGAATATGATTAGGTTTCCTCCGTAATACACGGGTGCGCAATGCAATCTTGCCTTGCGCATGCGCAGTATGCTTTGCCCAACTGCGGGCAAAGCCGAAAAGCATTAGTGCGCATGCGCCGGCGCACTATGTCCCAGAAGTATTTCACTGTGTTCCGGGACATAGTGCACCGGCGCATGCGCACTAATGCTTTTCGGCTTTGCCCGCAGTTGGGCAAAGCATACTGCACGTGCGCAAGGCAAGATTGCATTGGCATGCGATGTGCCGTCATTTGAGTGACGGCCCGCGAACGCTATCTGCGCTAGCGGGATCAGCTAACGCGATCCCTTTTGGAACATTGCATTAGCGCAGTCCATAGCGCTATGCGCTAAACGGACTGCCCTAACGCAATGTGACCCTAGCCTAAAGCACATAAAGTATAACAAGATGTAATAATAATAATAATATTAGTTTTATTTCTATAGCGCCAACATATACCGCAGCACTTTACATTTTACACTTACACAGACAATAAAAGACATTACAGTATAACAATGATCCCATAAATCAACAGATACCATGAGGAATGAGGGCCCTGCTCACAAGCTTACAATCTATGCGGAAATAGAGGAGACACAAAAGGTGGATGGTAACAATTGCTTTCATTGTTCTGACCAGCCATAATGTAAGAAGTCGGGTATTCATGTAATGCTGCATGAACCAATTATCAGCCCGAATAAGTAAAAGTACAGGCACAGAGGGCTATTAAATGCATAAAGCGTGTGAGAACATGATACAAGGAACCTGGTTATGGTGAAAATTTTTAATGTGCAACACAGGGATAGTTAAATAAATGTATTAAGGCGGTAGGCCAGTCAGAAGAAATGCGTTTTAAGGCACTCTTAAAACTGTGGGTATTGGGGATTGAATCACGAGATCATGAAAAATGACGCTATGAGTATCGGAAAATGGCGCAATTTTTTTTTTGTAACAAAGTTTGGAATTTTGTTTTCACCACTTAGATAAAAAGGAACCTAGACATGTTTGGTGCCAATGAACTCATAATGACCTGGAGAATCATACTGGCAGGTCAGTTTTAGCATATAGTGAACCTAGTAAAAAAGTCAAACAAATAACACATGTGGGATTGCACTTTTTTTGCAATTTCACCGCACTTGGGATTTTTTTCCTTTTTTCTAGTACATGACGTGGTAATACCAATGGTGGCGTTCAAAAGTATAACTCGTGCTGCAAAAAAACAAGCCCTCACATGGCCATATTGACAGAAAAATAAAAAAGTTATGGCTCTGGGAAGAAGGGGAGCAAAAAACGAAAACGCAAAACCGGAAAAAGCTTCTGGGGTTAAGAGGTTAAAACTGTCTATAAAAATGTAGTAAATATAATTTAAAAAATGCAAGCATATATATAAAAAATTCCTTACAATTTACACAAAAAGGTAAACAAAGAAGTAAATATACAAAAAAGCACATTCTCATCTTTCTGTATAAGTGACATGATCAAATTTAGCTCTGCTTTTCAGGCTATGGTAGGGTAAACTGATTTTGAAAACTGTTTAGGCAGGCATGATACAGAGAGTGAGCAACTGAAATTTTACAGTAGAGAAAGTTCAGATTAGAAACAAATTAGGAAAATTCTGTGGTAAGGAGAGATATATTTTCAGATTTTATCCTGGGAAATTATGATAATCAAAATAAAGTAATGCCACAAAGAAAAAGTCAGAATTAAGTGAATATCTGTGCCATGAGCAAATACTGATACTGTGCATGCAAAGATTATTTCACTCTTATATGAAGGCCATTTTGTATGTTTTTTTTCAGGGTTACATTTCTTACAGGGTATAATACTGGTGTTCTCTTTCTCATGTACCTTGGGCTCATGACTATTCAGTTCCATGATTAGAAGCCATTAGTTCCGAATTCACTAGACAAACAGATAATAGAATGGGATCCACCTGTGACACATCAAACTTCAGACTTATAAACAGAAAAGAAACATGCCTTATGAAAACAGGGATCACCAAAAATATCAAATTGTATTGTAACACAACTAGCCACAAACAATCAAAAATAAAAAAGTAATAAAATGTCATATGTACACAACAACCCATAATAGAGTTGTATGAACCACAGCTAATGATCAAATAAATGCAGGTAAAATGAAGTGCAATGTAAATGTGAAAAAATACCACAGACACAATAATTCAAACAGGGCACATATGATCAACACCATAAATCCATGCAAGATCTATGCAATAATAGAGCTTATGTAGAAAACTATAAATAGAAAATGGTGCCAAAATTAGCCTGAACATGCATGAGAACACTGATCATTACCTATAGCCCAATACCAGGGTCAAAGGATACTAAGATATAAAGATATACATAGGTAACTACTAGCTGAGCTCAATAGCCAAAATTGACACAGTGTTAATCCCAAGACCTGAAACCAATAGTGGATCTAATGTACTCACTAAAACAAATACCAAATGATGACCTATAGACAGTAAAAGGGATCATACACATGATTATATGGTCCTGAGTCCACATGAAACACAAGAAAAGCTGTGGTGAAAAAAAGTTCCGACTCGTGTCACCACTCAATAATGGCTTCCTCAGTAGCCTTTAGTTTGGATGAATGTGTTGATATACATTTAACTATAACTGCATAATTAGCACTCATGTAAAACAGATAGAAAGCTTACTGGAAGTGACACCTATGAAAGCGCTTTGAAGATTAGTGCATGTGTGTATGGACACAATGACGAAAAAAGCAAGTGAATCCGCTGCGCATCAGACACTGAAGCATAGTTTACAGCGAACATACACGATGGAATCAACAGCATGCACACATCGATGAATGAAGGCAGAATTTATCAACCGCCTGCATAAGAATGACCTAACAACACGCACTGTGTCTGCTACTATAGTGATAGAAAGATGCCAAAATAAGCTATGTAGCAGAATGTCAAGAAATCAAACTATGCAGAGATTATATCTCAAGTGGCAGGTTAACTGCCACAAATATATACTGTATATACTACACAGACGCATACCTATGAATCAGATTAGTCCAATGCAGCCATTTCAAAGAAAATGTCAGGTGCACATATGGGGGGAAAAAGCAAATGCAGAGCCACTGTTTGTTGTAAGACTCAAAATACAACGGAGATGGAAAAGTCAACCTGAATCCTCACCAGTAATCATAAATGAAAAAAGCCATTATATTACTTAGCTATGCATAAATGAAAAATGAAAACATATACTGTATATACTCGAGTTTAAGCCGAGAATTTCAGCCCATTTTTTTGAGTCATTCCCAGGGGTCGGCAGGGGAGGGGGAGTGGCAGCTGTCTAATCATACTCACCTACTCCTGGTGCGGTCCCTGCACGTCCCTGGTTCTTGCGGCGCCAGCAGCTTCTTCCAGCATTGAGCGGTCACATGGTACCGCTTATTACAGTAATGAATATGAACCCACTCCCATAGGGGTGCAGCCGCATGTTCATTACTGTAATGAGCAGTACCATGTGACCGCTCAACACAGGAAGAAGCTGCCGGCGCCTGGAGAACCAGGGATGTGCAGGGACCGCGCCAAGAGCAGGTGAGTATAACGGGGGCATTGCGCGATATTCACCTGTCCACGTTCCACCGCCAGGCTCCGTCTTCCACGTCCTCTACAGTGATGCTCAGGTCAGAGGGCGTGATGACACGATTAGTGTGCACGCCGCCCTCTGCCTGAACTTCAGTGCAGAGGATGTGGAAGACACAGCGGCGCCCAGCGGTGGAACGCGGAGCAGGTGAATATAGATAGTGCCAGGGGCCTGAGCGACAAGAGGTGAGTATGTGATTTTTATTTTTTTTTTATCGCAGCAACAGCATATGGGGCAAATGACTGTATGGAGCATCTTATGGGGCCATAATCAGCATTTATGGAGCATTACATGGGGCAAATGACTGTATGGAGCATCTTATGGGGCCATAATCAGCATTTATGGAGCATTACATGGGGCAAATGACTGTATGGAGCATCTTATAGGGCCATAATCAGCATTTGTGGAGCATTACATGGTGCAAATGACTGTATGGAGCATCTTATTGGGCCATAATCAGCATTTATAGAGCAGTATATGGGGCAAATGACTAAATGGAGCATCTTATGAGGCCATAATCAGCATTTGCTGAGCATTACATGGGGAAAATGACTGTATGGAGCATCTTATAGGGCCATAATCAGCATTTGTGGAGCATTACATGGTGCAAATGACTGTATGGAGCATATTATGGGGCCATAATCAGCATTTATAGAGCAGTTTATGGGGCAAATGACTGTATGGAGCATCTTATGGGGCCATAATCAGCATTTGCGGAGCATTACATGGGGCAAATGACTGTATGGAGCATCTTATGGGGCCATAATCAGCATTTATGGAGCATTACATGGGGCAAATGACTGTATGGAACATCTTATGGGGCCATAATCAGCATTTGTGGAGCATTACATGGGTCAAATGACTGTATGTAGCATCTTATGGGGCCATAATCAGCATTTGTGGAGCAATATATGGGGCAAATGTCTGCATGGAGCATCTTATGGAGCCATAATCAGCATTTGTGCAGCATTATATGGGGCGCATTTTGTATGGAGCATCTTATGGAGCCCATCATGAACTGTATGGAGCATTATATGGGGCTCTTGATTCAATATGGATATTCAAAAGCACTTAACATACTGATGTCTCAATTAATTTTACTTTTATTGGTATCTTTTTATTTTTGACATTTACCGGTAGCTGCTGCATTTTCCACCCTAGGCTTATACTCGAGTTATTAAGTTGTCCCAGTTTTTTGTGGCAAAATTAGGGGTCTCAGCTTGTACTTGGGTCAGCCTATACTCGAGTATATACGGTACATCTGTTAGCCAGCATAAGTACATGTGGGGGTTGCCTGGTTGTTAGGGAATCCCCACATGTAATCAAACTGGCTAAGAGATGTGAATCATTCAGCTGCGGCGATGAAAACTAAATCTCCGAGCACTAAAAAATACTCGGAGGTCACCCGAGCGTGCTCGGGAAATCTCGAGTAACGAGTATATTCACTCATCACTAGACGTGATCCATAATTAGAAATCCCATTGGAACTCAAGTAAATTGAAGACTGGAAGTAGAGTCCAGAAGAGAGTCCATCAAAGCTTTTCCTTGATACTACAACATACGCATGATCAAGGAACGTACTAAAGGCATTTCTTTAATTAAATTAAAACAATAATTAGTAAATTGGGTTATCTTCCCTAAACTGTATTCAATTTGTTTTGTTTGTTTATTGAGTTTGTTGACAACTAATTTAAAAAATTGAACATTGCCCATGTCAGCCTCTACAGCATTTTTGAAGGACAACTACATGTTGTACTGTGTTAGCTTGTAGATAGAAAAATCAAACATTTAGAGAAAACTGCATGTCCCAATATACAGGGTGGGCCATGTATATGGATACACATAAATAAAATGGGAATGGTTCGTGATATCAACTTCCTGTTTGTGGCACATTAGTATATAGGAGCGGGGAAACTTTTCAATATGGGTGGTGACCATGGCGGCCCGGCCATTTTTAAGTCAGCCATTTTGGATCTAACTTTATTTTTTCCAATGGTTCCAATGGGAAGAGGCTCATGTGACACATCAAACTTATTGAGAATTTTACAAGAAAAACAGTGGTGTTCTTGGTTTTAATGTAACTTTCTTCTTTCATGTGTTATTTGCAAGTTTACAGCCATTGACATGTAGCAGAGGTTAACACGTGAGGAGAGGATGAAATTATGTTGATGTCTAGTGAACGCAGTACCCGGGTCATTGCAGCAGATTTCAATGCAAGACACCCTACACAAGAAAACTGTCACCATTTCCATGTTATTTAGGTGTATCCATATATATGGCCCACCCAAAAAAGTTTACCTCATCACTGAACATAATGTTCTGTTTAAACTGAGGGTCCTGTTCCAATTTTTGTTTTGCCCATTCTGAAAATTCAGCGTGCCGATCTGGGTCATCCTCATTGTGATGCTGCAGCAGCTGGATTTTGTAAGGGTGCCATTTGTGAGTAGCTAATATCCACCGAAGGGATGTTCGACTGATAACAGATTGGCGCACTGAATTTGCAGAATGGGCAAAACAAAAATTGGAACAGGACCCTCAGTTGAAACAGAACATTATGTTCAGTGATGAAGCAAACTTTTTTGGATGGGTCATTTATATGGATACACCTAAATAACATTTAATTGTGACAGTTTTATTGTGTAGGGTACCTTGCATTGAAATCGGCTGCAATGACCCGGGTACTGCATTCACCAGACATCAACACAATTTCTATCCGCTCCTTACCTCTGTGACATGTCAATGGCTTTAAACAAAGAGAAACTTGTAAATAACTAATGAAAGAAAAAGGTACATTAAAACTAAGCACACCATTGTTTTTCTTGTGAAATTCTCAATAAGTTTGATATGTCACATAACCCTCTTTGGAAAAAATAAAGTTGGATCCAAAATGGCTGACTTCAAAATGGCTGCCATGGTCACCACCCATCTTGAAAAGTTTCTCCCTCCCATATACCAATGTGCCACAAACAGGAAGTTAATGTCACCAACCATTCCCATTTTATTTAGGTGTATACATATACATGGCCCACCCTGTATATACATACAGTACATATACATTTTATTCATATTGTAAGAGTCATGTCGGTCTGGTAGTCGGGGGCAGGTATATCTCGCCCAGGTATTTGTCCTATGTGAATTAGGCCGCTCAGTATCTTCAGGATACCGAGGGGTTAATAAGTGCAGGAATAAAGGCTGACCAGCTGGAGGTTTCAGGTGTCAGCCTGGGACACACAGAATGCCTGTCTGTGTGAGACAAACGTGAGTGAGAGCTGTGCTCATGATCTGTGTAATGTTAGCTGGGAGGGAGAAGCCCCCCCAGTTGTTAGATAGCAACGTATTTGTTTAGTTAGCGCCGGACAGGCTAGGATTTATTTTTATGTTTTGTTTTCTGTATTTGCTTTCACTTTAATAAACCTGACCTGAGATCAGTCAACTTGGAAACCTGCTGTCGCCTCAGAGTTCAATGCACAAACCACGTGACCTTTGACCCTAGCAAAGGCGATCCCGGAGTGTTTTGTCACATTGTGGTGGAGAATTGCGGGCAACACGTGGCACAGGCGACAGTATGGAAGACATGGTGAAAGCCCTAGTGCAGGCCACTGCCACACAGCATGAAGCTAATCGCTTGATGGCCGCACAGCTGAAGGAGTTAGTGGACATGACGGCTGCAGACCGCCACCTTCTCCAACAGGTGGCGCAGCGCCTGGTGAGCATGCCTGAGGTAGACCCGGTAGCAGAGTCCAGAAGGAGCCATGTGAGTCGGTACTGGCAAAAGTTGACTGCAGAAGATGACGTCGAAGCGTACCTGACAACGTTTGAGCGGACGGCGTTGAGGGAGTAGTGGCCGATGGCACGATGGGCCGATTTGATTGCTCCGTTTCTCTCCGGCGAGACCCAAAAAGCTTACCATGACTTGGACCCGGAAGTCGCTCAGGACTTTGAGAAGCTGAAAGTTGAGATCCTGGCCCGGCTAGGTGTAACGACGGCTGTCCGTGCACAGAGGGTACATCAGTGGACATACCAGCCAGATAAACCGCCGCGGTCTCAGATGTTCGACCTGATTTATTTGACAAAGAAATGGCTGCAACCCGAGGTACTGACAACCCCAGAAATAATCCAGCGGGTTGTCCTGGATAAGTATCTGAGAGTGCTACCTCCAGCGCTGAAAAGGTAGGTAAGCCAAGGAAATCCCACGACAGCGGATCAACTTGTGGAGTTGGTCGAGCGTTATTCCGTGGCAGAAGGACTTCCCGACGAAACCGCTAGCACCCGGTCTGTGCCTTCTCCTCGTGGAACCGGTAAGACTGTTCCAGCGACTACGGGTGAAGGAAAATCGCCAAAAACTGTGGGGGAGGAACCCGGGACTGCTCGCACTCCGAGACCGAGAGTATGGGACGGTGGTCTCAGTAGGGGCCCTGTTAGGTGTTTCTGCTGCCGTGAGAAGGGCCATGTTTCTGCGAACTGTCCTGTTACCACTGAACCCATGCAGTGCGATGTTATAGACTCTAAGAAATGCATGTCTTTGGTTACACGGCTGGTGAATGTGAATGCGGGTCAAAGTGATATAGCAAAACACCTGTGTGAATTATTTGTTGATGGGAAAAGTGTTGTGGCGTTACTAGACTCTGGAAGCGTGGAGACTCTGGTGAAAGCTAGTCTGGTGGCACTTCCATCTGGTTCGTCTGACAAATTTTCTGTAACATGTGTGCATGGTGACACCTGCTCGTACCTAACAGCGGTCATATCGATTTCCACTCCCTATGGGTCTGTGCAACACAAAGTGGGACTCGTCCCCGCATTGTTACAGGATGTAATCCTGGGCAGGGATTTTCCCCATTTCTGGCAGTTGTGGGAGAATCAGTTGCTCCTTCACGGTAGCTGTGAATCTTTTCCCATGCCATCTGGAGGTCCCGAACTCTTAGAGGAGGTCCCACAGGAAGACGTTGCTGGGGAGGTTATTAAGTCTAACCTTCAGTACCCCTTCTCAGTTCTGGCGGGGAAAACTGAAGAAACTGAGGAAACTCAGCAAGAGGCGGAGGCAGACAGCCATCCCGCACCCTGCCTATCAGATTTGGGAGTCCAGTTGGATGACTTCCACAGCGAACAAATGAAAGATCCTACCCTGACTCAGGCTAGGAAAAATGTAAAAATGATAGATAGCGTACCCGTAGAACCTGACACTATGCTAGCGTACCCGTACATGGTTCTTGAAAATGATTTACTCTACCAGGTAGAAAAAAAAGGGGAAGACACTGTGCAGCAGTTAGTGGTACCCAAACCTTATCGGCGGAAGGTACTGGACCTGGCCCACGGACATATAATGGGGGGACATCTGGGGGTACAAAAAGCCACAGAAAGAATATTGCATTGTTTTGTGTGGCCTGGAATACACAATGATGTGCGTAACTATTGTGAGTCCTGTCCAGAGTGGCAAATCTCGGCACCTAAACCTCGGTACTGTAGCCCTTTGGTGCCCCTCCCTATCATTGGGGTCCCTTTTGAGAGAATTGGGGGGATGGATTTGGTTGGGCCCCTTCCCCGGTCTGCACGTGGGCACCAACATATCCTCGTCATCATGGACTATGCCACTCGCTACCCGGAAGCCATCCCTTTGCGTAACACTGCTACCAAAACGATCGCCAAAGAATTGGTGCAAGTGTTCAGTCGGGTAGGAATTCCAAAACAGATACTCACCGATCAGGGGACTCCCTTTATGTCGAGGGTAATGAAGGAGCTCTGCAGACTCTTAAAAATAGATCCGTTGCGTACATCTGTCTATCACCCTCAAACAGATGGGTTGGTTGAGTGGTTCAATAAAACCTTAAAACAGATGCTCCGGAAGGCGATAGACAAAGATGGGAAGAACTGGGATTACTTGTTACCCTATTTGCTGTTTGCCATTAGGGAAGTTCCCCAGTCTTCCACAGGGTTCTCACCTTTCGAGCTATTATCCGCCCGTCGTCCCCGTGGACTGTTGGACGTCGCAAAAGAAACCTGGGAAGGTCAAGTCACTCCCTTTAAAACGGTGATAGACCATGTAACGCAAATGCAGGACCATATTGCTGCTGTCATGCCCATTGTTAGGGAACATATGTTACAGGCCCAGGGAGCCCAGAGGCTAAGTTATGATAGAGGCGCCAAGGTCCGTACGTTTGCACCCGGGGATAGGGTGTTGATCCTAATCCCTACGGTGGATAGTAAATTTCTGGCGAAATGGCAGGGCCCCTTTGAGGTCATGGAACGAGTTGGAGAAGTGAACTATAAAGTGCACCAGCCTGGTAAGAGAAAACCAGAACAGATTTATCATGTGAATCTGATAAAACCCTGGAAAGACCGCGCTGCCCTAACAGCGGATCTGCCCCGTCCGGTTTGCTCACCTACCGTACCGGAGGTGCAGATTGCCGAGACTCTCTCTGAACGACAAAAATCTGAGGTTAAGCAGTTTTTGTTACAGAACCAACAGTTTTTCTCGGAAAAACCTGGCCAGACTAGGCTAGTGAAACATGAGATTGTCACAGAGCCTGGTGTCACAGTTCATGTGAAGCCATACCGGATTCCATGAGCACGCCGTGAAGCCGTCTCCCGGGAGGTGAAGGCAATGTTGGATTTAGGAGTCATTGAAGAGTCGCACAGCACCTGGTCCAGTCCAATCGTGTTGATACCTAAGCCGGATGGCTCTATACGGTTTTGCAATGACTTTAGGAAACTGAATGCGGTGTCATGATCTCTGCAGGCAGAGATCATAGCAAGCCTATAGAGGGACAAGCTCTCGGAAGATGGAACTATACTGACCATGAACTAAGCCTGCCGCGCAACTAGAAATAGCCAGGTAGCATTTCCTATTTATCGCTAGATGCCCAGCTCTGGCCTAAGACCTAAATAGCTAGCAGAGGGAAATATAAGACCTGGCTCACCTCTAGAGAAAAATTCCAAAGAAGACAGTAGCCCCCCACATATAATGACGGTGAGTTAGGATGAAACAACAAACGCAGCAGGAAAATAGTCCCAGCAAATTTGAGGTCCGCTTACTAGATAGCAGAAGACAGATAGTATACTTTCATGGTCAGCAGAAAAACACTAACAAAACACCATCCAGAGATTACCTTAAACTCTGGCATTAACTCATAACGCCAGAGTAGCAATCCCTGATCAACGAGAGCTTTCCAGACACAGTAACAAAACTTCAGCTGTGAACTGGAACAAATAGGCAAAACAAAACATGGACAAAAGTCCAACTTATCTAGTAGTTGTCTAGAAGCAGGAACAAGCACTGAGAGGCATCAGATAACATTGGTGACCGGCAAGAAACCACCAGAGAAATGAGCTTAAATAGCGACACCCACTACTGATGGAACCAGGTGAAACAGGAAAGAGGATGACAAGTCCAATTCCACAAGCGGCCACCGGGGGAGCCCAGAATCCAAATTCACAACAGTACCCCCCCCTCAAGGAGGGGGCACCGAACCCTCACCAGATCCACCAGGGCGACCAGGATGAGCCCTATGGAAGGCACGAACAAGATCAGAAGCATGAACATCAGATGCATTGACCCAAGAATTATCCTCCTGGCCGTAACCCTTCCAGTTGACCAGATACTGGAGTCTCCGTCTGGAAACACGAGAGTCCAAAATTTTCTCCACAACGTACTCCAACTCACCCTCAACCAACACCGGAGCAGGAGGCTCAACTGAAGGTACAACAGGTACCTCATACCTGCGCAATAACGACCGATGAAAAACGTTATGAATGGAAAAGGACGCAGGGAGGTCCAAACGGAAAGAAACAGGATTAAGAATCTCCAATATTCTATAAGGGCCGATGAACCGAGGTTTAAACTTAGGAGAAGAGACCCTCATAGGGACAAAACGAGAAGACAACCACACCAAATCTCCAACACAAAGCCGAGAACCAACACGACGATGACGGTTGGCAAAACGCTGAGTCTTCTCCTGGGACAACTTCAAATTGTCCATAACCTGCCCCCAGATGTGATGCAATCTCTCCACCACCGCATCCACTCCAGGACAATCCGAGGATTCCACCTGACCGGAGGAAAATCGAGGGTGAAACCCCGAATTACAGAAAAACGGGGACACCAAGGTGGAAGAGCTGGCCCGATTATTGAGGGCGAACTCTGCCAATGGCAAAAAAGCAACCCAATCATCCTGGTCAGCAGAGACAAAACACCTCAGATATGTCTCCAGGGTCTGATTAGTCCGCTCGGTCTGGCCATTAGTCTGAGGGTGAAAAGCAGATGAAAAAGACAAATCTATGCCCATCCTAGCACAGAATGCCCGCCAAAATCTAGACACAAATTGGGTACCTCTGTCAGAAACAATATTCTCAGGAATACCGTGCAATCGGACAACATTCTGAAAAAACAGAGGAACCAACTCAGAAGAAGAAGGCAACTTGGGCAGAGGAACCAAATGGACCATTTTAGAGAAACGGTCACAGACCACCCAGATGACAGACATCTTCTGGGAAACAGGCAGATCTGAAATAAAATCCATCGAGATGTGTGTCCAAGGCCTCTTAGGAATAGGCAAGGGCAACAGCAGTCCGCTAGCCCGAGAACTACAAGACTTGGCCCGAGCACAAACGTCACATGACTGCACAAAGACTCGCACATCTCGTGACAGGGAAGGCCACCAGAAGGATCTTGCCACCAAATCCCTGGTACCAAAAATTCCGGGATGACCTGCCAATGCAGAAGAATGTACCTCAGAGATGACTCTGCTGGTCCAATCATCCGGAACAAACAGTCTATCAGGCGGACAACGATCCGGTCTATCCGCCTGAAACTCTTGCAAGGACCGCCGCAGATCAGGAGAAACGGCCGACAAAATCACTCCCTCCCTAAGGATACCTGTGGGTTCAGAATTACCAGGAGAGTCCGGGTCAAAACTCCTAGAAAGGGCATCTGCCTTAACATTCTTAGAACCCGGTAGGTATGACACCACAAAATTAAAGCGAGAAAAAAATAAAGACCAGCGCGCCTGTCTAGGATTCAGGCGTCTGGCAGTCTCAAGATAAATCAAATTTTTGTGGTCAGTCAATACCACCACCTGATGCCTAGCCCCCTCGAGCCAATGGCGCCACTCCTCAAACGCCCACTTCATGGCCAAAAGCTCCCGATTCCCAACATCATAATTCCGCTCTGCGGGCGAAAATTTGCGAGAAAAGAAGGCACAAGGCCTAATGACGGAGCAGTCGGAACCTTTCTGCGACAACACCGCCCCAGCTCCGATCTCCGAAGCGTCAACCTCAACCTGAAAAGGCAGATTCACATCAGGCTGACGCAACACAGGGGCAGAGGCAAAACGGTGCTTAAGCTCCTGAAAGGCCTCTACAGCATGAGGGGACCAATTAGCAACATCAGCGCCTTGTCTGGTCAAATCAGTCAGTGGTTTAACGACATCCGAAAAACCAGCAATAAATCGGCGGTAAAAGTTGGCAAAGCCCAAAAATCTCTGAAGACCCTTAAGAGAGGAGGGCTGAGTCCAGTCACAAATAGCTTGCACCTTGACGGGATCCATCTCAATGGAAGAGGGAGAAAAAATATACCCCAAAAAGGAAATTTTCTGGACCCCAAAAACGCACTTAGACCCCTTCACACATAAAGAATTAGACCGCAGAACCTGAAAAACTCTCCTGACCTGCTGGACATGAGAGTCCCAGTCATCAGAAAAAATCAGAATATCATCCAGATATATTATCATAAATTTATCCAGAAAATCGCGGAAAATATCATGCATAAAAGACTGGAAAACTGAAGGGGCATTAGAAAGACCAAAAGGCATGACCAAATACTCAAAGTGGCCCTCGGGCGTATTAAATGCGGTCTTCCACTCATCCCCCTGCCTGATCCGCACCAAATTATACGCCCCACGAAGATCAATTTTAGAGAACCACTTAGCACCCTCTATACGAGCAAACAAATCAGTAAGCAATGGCAATGGGTATTGATACTTAACAGTGATCTTATTCAGAAGCCGATAATCAATACATGGTCTCAAAGAGCCGTCTTTTTTTGAGACAAAGAAAAACCCAGCTCCCAAGGGAGAAGAAGATGGACGAATATGTCCCTTTTCCAAAGACTCCTTTATATATTCCCGCATAGCAGCATGTTCCGGCACAGACAGATTAAACAAACGACCCTTTGGATATTTACAACCCGGTATCAAATCTATGGCACAATCGCACTCACGGTGCGGAGGTAACGACCCAAGTTTGGGTTCGTCAAAGACGTCTTGATAATCAGAGAGGAACTCAGGGACTTCAGAGGGAATGGACGACGAAATAGAAACCAAAGGTAAGTCCCCATGAATACCCTTACATCCCCAGCTCAACACAGACATTGCTCTCCAGTCCAAGACTGGGTTGTGAGACTGCAACCATGGCAATCCCAGTACCAAATCGTCATGTAAATTATACAGCACCAGGAAACGAATAATCTCCTGGTGATCCAGATTGATACGCATGGTTACTTGTGTCCAGTATTGTGGTTTATTATTAGCCAATGGGGTGGAGTCAATCCCCTTCAGAGGAATAAGAGTCTCCAAAGGCTCTAAATCAAAACCACAACGATTGGCAAAGGACCAATCCATAAGACTCAGAGCGGCGCCAGAGTCAACATAGGCGTCCGTGGCAATGGATGACAAAGAGCAAATCAGGGTTACAGACAAAATAAACTTAGACTGAATGGTACCAATGGAAACAGACTTATCAAGCTTCTTTGTACGCCTAGAGCATGCTGATATAACATGAGTAGAATCCCCACAATAGAAACACAATCCATTCTTCCGTCTAAAATTCTGTCGCTCGCTCCTGGACAGAATTCTATCACACTGCATACTTTCTGGCGTCTTTTCCATAGACACCGCCAGATGGTGCACCGGTTTGCGCTCCCGCAGACGCCTATCAATCTGAATAGCCATTGTCATGGACTCATTCAGACCTGCAGGCACAGGGAACCCCACCATAACATCCTTAACGGCATCAGAGAGACCTTCTCTGAAAGTTGCCGCCAAGGCGCACTCATTCCACTGAGTAAGCACAGACCATTTACGGAATTTTTGGCAGAAAACTTCAGCTTCGTCTTGCCCCTGAGATAGTGCCATCAAAGTTTTTTCTGCCTGAAGTTCCAAATGAGGTTCCTCATAAAGCAAGCCCAAGGCCAGAAAAAACGCATCCACATCGCGTAACGCAGGATCCCCTGCTGGCAATGAGAAGGCCCAATCTTGAGGGTCACCCCTGAGCAAGGAAATCACAATCCTAACCTGCTGAGCAGGGTCTCCAGCTGAACGAGACTTCAGGGACAAATAAAGCTTACAATTATTTCGGAAATTCTGGAAGCTAGCTCTATTCCCTGTGAAGAACTCCGGCAAAGGAATTCTCGGCTCAGATACCGGAGCATGTACCACAAAATCTTGTAAATTTTGTACTTTCGTGATGAGATTATTCAAACCCGCAGTTACACTCTGGAGATCCATTATTGTCAGGTGCACACAGAGCCATACAGAGATTAGGAGGAGAGAAAGAAAAAAAAACTGCAGCAAGGCAGACTGGAGGAAAAAAAAAAAAAAAAAATTCCAGCAGACTTCTTATAGCTCTCCTTTCTCAACCTGGGTCTTTAACACTTTATGGGCCGGTCAAACTGTCATGATCTCTGCAGGCAGAGATCATAGCAAGCCTATAGAGGGACAAGCTCTCGGAAGATGGAACTATACTGACCATGAACTAAGCCTGCCGCGCAACTAGAAATAGCCAGGTAGCATTTCCTATTTATCGCTAGATGCCCAGCTCTGGCCTAAGACCTAAATAGCTAGCAGAGGGAAATATAAGACCTGGCTCACCTCTAGAGAAAAATTCCAAAGAAGACAGTAGCCCCCCACATATAATGACGGTGAGTTAGGATGAAACAACAAACGCAGCAGGAAAATAGTCCCAGCAAATTTGAGGTCCGCTTACTAGATAGCAGAAGACAGATAGTATACTTTCATGGTCAGCAGAAAAACACTAACAAAACACCATCCAGAGATTACCTTAAACTCTGGCATTAACTCATAACGCCAGAGTAGCAATCCCTGATCAACGAGAGCTTTCCAGACACAGTAACAAAACTTCAGCTGTGAACTGGAACAAATAGGCAAAACAAAACATGGACAAAAGTCCAACTTATCTAGTAGTTGTCTAGAAGCAGGAACAAGCACTGAGAGGCATCAGATAACATTGGTGACCGGCAAGAAACCACCAGAGAAATGAGCTTAAATAGCGACACCCACTACTGATGGAACCAGGTGAAACAGGAAAGAGGATGACAAGTCCAATTCCACAAGCGGCCACCGGGGGAGCCCAGAATCCAAATTCACAACAATGCGGTTTCTAAATTTGATGCCTACCCTATGCCCCGGGTCGATGAGTTGATCGATCGGCTGGGTAAAGCCCGATACATTATGACCCTGGATCTAACAAAGGGGTACTGGCAGATCCCTCTGGCCGAGGCGGCCAGAGAGAAGACGGCATTTGCTACACCGGAAGGGCTGTTCCAGTATATCTACATGCCGTTTGGACTTCATGGAGCCCCAGCAACGTTCCAGAGATTGATGGATTGAGTCTTGAGGCCCCACAGGCAGTACGCTTCTGCCTACCTAGACGACATCATAATTTACAGCGTGGACTGGGAAGCTCACCTCCGGAAGGTACAGGCGGTGATTGATGACCTGAGAGACGCAGGCTTAACGGCGAATCCCAAGAAATGTCACATCGGCCTTGAAGAAGCCCGATACTTGGGCTACGTGATTGGCAGAGGAGTGGTTAAACCCCAGATCGACAAAATACAGGCAACTCAGGGCTGGCCGCAACCAGTGAACAAGAAACAAGTTCAAGCTTTCCTGGGCATTGCCAGCTATGATCGCCGGTTCATACCCAACTTTGCGGCCATGGCTACCCCCTTGACGGATCTTACCAAAGGGAGGGATTCCGTCATGGTAAAATGGACCTCAGCGGCTGAAGAGGCCTTCCACAGTCTGAAACGGGCTTTGTGCTCTCAGCCCGTACTAGTGACTCCTGATTTCAGCAGCGAGTTTGTGGTGCAAACTGATGCTTCTGATACTGGTGTCGGAGCTGTACTTTCCCAGGTAAGGGACGGAGTCGAACACCCGGTCCTCTACCTCAGTCGGAAACTGAATGTACATGAGCCGAGGTATGCCATGATTGAAAAAGAGTGCCTAGCCATCAAATGGGCTCTCGACTCCCTCAAATATTACCTGGCAGGTAGGAAGTTTAGGCTGGTCATGGACCATGCCCCTCTCAAGTGGATGAATCTCCACAAGGACCGTAATAGTCGGGTAACCCGGTGGTTCCTTGCCCTGCAGGCTTACTCTTTCACGGTGGAGCACCTCCCCGGGGTGCAGATGGGGAACGCTGATGCCCTGTCCCAAGTACACTGTTTCGAGAGTATTCTTGCTCGACCTGAGTGGTCTGAGCAGGGGGGGAGGATATGTAAGAGTCATGTCGGTCTGGTAGTCGGGGGCAGGTATATCTCGCCCAGGTATTTGTCCTATGTGAATTAGGCCGCTCAGTATCTTCAGGATACCGAGGGGTTAATAAGTGCAGGAATAAAGGCTGACCAGCTGGAGGTTTCAGGTGTCAGCCTGGGGCACACAGAATGCCTGTCTGTGTGAGACAAACGTGAGTGAGAGCTGTGCTCATGATCTGTGTAATGTTAGCTGGGAGGGAGAAGCCCCCCCAGTTGTTAGATAGCAACGTATTTGTTTAGTTAGCGCCGGACAGGCTAGGATTTATTTTTATGTTTTGTTTTCTGTATTTGCTTTCACTTTAATAAACCTGACCTGAGGTCAGTCAACTTGGAAACCTGCTGTCGCCTCAGAGTTCAATGCACAAACCACGTGACCTTTGACCCCAGCAAAGGCGATCCCGGAGTGTTTTGTCACAATATATATAGCTCTGGTAAAAAGAGACCACTGCAAAATGTTCAGTTTGTCTGATTTTTTTCTTTATAGGTATATTTGTGAGTAAAATGTAAATTTTTCTTTTAGTCTATTAACTTCTGACAACGTGTCTCCAAATTTCCAAGCAATAAATTTTGTATTTTTTTCTGAAAAAGAAAAATGGACAAAATTAAAAAACAGTGCTTTCTGACCTCAAATAATGCAAAGAAAATAAGTTTGTAATCATTTAGAAACAACAATACTAATGATTTAACTCAGGAAGAGTTCAGAAATCAATATTTTGTGGAAAAAACATGATTTTTAATCAAAGCTTTCATGCGTCTTTTCATGCTTTCCACCAGTCTTTCACACTGCTTTTGGCGCAAAAATTTATGCTGTTCTTCTTTGTTTGATTGCTTGTGACTATCCATCATCCTCTTGATTACATTCCAGGGGTTTTCAATGGGGTTCAGGTCTGGAGATTGGGCTGCCCATGACAGGGTTTTTATGTGCTAGTTTCTTAATTTTTGCCAGAGCTGTATATATATGTAAATATATATAGTGGGTACGGAATGTATTCATACCTCTTTAAATTTTTCACTCTTTGTTAAATTGCAGCCATTTGGTAAATTCAAAAAAGTTCATTTTTTTTCACATAAATATACACTGTGCACCCCATCTTGACTGAAAAAAACCCCCAGAAATGTAGAAATTTTAGGAAATTTAATAAAATGAAGAAATGAAATCTATTGGCATAAGTATTCAGACCCTTTGCTCAAACACTTATATTTAAGTCACATGCTGTCTATTTCCTTGTGATTCTTGAGATGGTTCTACTTCATTGAAGACCAGCTGTGTTTAAATTAACTGATAGGACTTGATTTGGAAAGGCACACAGCTGTCTACATAAGACCTCACTGCTCACAGTGAGCAGGTCTGACCAAATGAGAATCATAAGATCAAAGGAACTGGTAAAGGAGCTCAGAGACATAATTGTAGCAAGGCACAGATATGGCCAAGGTTTAGAGTTGAGCGACTTTTACTTTTTTCGGATCGAGTCGGGTTTCGCGAAACGCGACTTTGTCAAAAGTTGGGTCGGGTGAAATCGGCCGATTATTGCGTAAAGTCGGCGGCCGACTGAAATACGAAACCCAATGCAAGTCAATGGGGAATCAAAATTGGCAGTGAGTGGAGGACAGGAAAACACCTACAGTGCACATTTTAATGCCAAAAACATCAATTCTTATTACTGAAGCTTGTCAATCTTAGTATACTTTATAATAATAGTTAGGCATTGAAAACTGGGGGTCATTTGGCTAAAGTTGTGGGGGGTAGGGCTGGCTCAAGATTTTCGTGGGCCCAGGAAACGTGGAATACGTCACGGCAGTGGAGCAGGGAGAGGTAAGTATTTCAACTTTGCAAGTGCTGTGATCCTGAGCAAGCAGTGGGGGCCCACTCGTTGGCATTGGCACTGGCACAGGGTCCCTCATAGTACGGCGGTGTGTTTGATGGCGGGTGGAGCCTCCCACCGGCAGAGACACTTTTGCGTACTATGAGGGGCCCTGTGCCAGTGACGTCGCCAACAAGTATGCCCCCCCACCTGATGAAGGAACCTGCACTTTCATCTGCACCTTCCTCTTTGTCCCCGTGTAAGGTGGTATAGTATGCGGGAAGGGGAACCTGACTTTCAGCAGGGTCAGATTCTGGCTGTGTAGAGTGCAAGGGGAATGTAGTGGTCTGGGTCAATGTACCAGCAGACTCATCTAGCAGTGGCTGTGCAATGGGCAGGATGAGGAGGAAACACAGATATAGGCCCAAATAATAAAGTGAGCTAAATGCAGTTCAAAATTGGTAACAGGACTAATCAGGCGGCATTGCTTTGTTCAGCGGAGGACAACTGTACGGAGAGGCGTGGTAGAGCACTGTTCGAGCTGGGGGGGAACACTCTCTCGTGGGCGGTGGTACTGGCACAGGGCCCCTCATATTACCACGGTGTGTCTGACGTTGGTTGTGCACCACCACCGTCAGAGATACTTCATTGTACTATGAGGGACCCTGTGCCAGTGCCGTCGCCCAAGAGTGGGCACACCCACCTGTCCAGGCAAACGGCACTCGCATGGGTGCTTGCGCCAGGTGGTGATCACGGCCCTGTGGGGGGAGTCAGACCATTTAGGGAGGTATAATAATGGCCTATGGTGGACATTCAGCAGCTGCAAATGGAGGAATTGGATAAGTCAGTAAGAGGAGGCCAAAAGCAAGACATTTTTCAGGCAAGCTAAGTGTCAGCAGGGGAAGGTGGGGCCAAATAATTTGAAATCCATGATTGGTTCATTTTATTGAAGGTTAGATCATCAACATTTCGGGTAGCCAGACATGTACTTTTTTCGGTCAGTATTGAACCAGCAGCACTGAATACTCTTTCTGATAGCGCACTAGCAGCAGGGCATGCAAGCTCCTGTAATGCATATTCTGCCAATTCAGGCCAGGTGTCTATTTTAGATGTCCAGTATTCAAAGGGGAATGACCTGTGAGGGAGAACATCGATAAGGGCAGAAAAGAAGTTTGTAACCATACTGTAAAAAAATGCTGTCTCCTGTCACTTTGAATTGATGCAGCAGTACCTGTCGTGTCAGTGGTCATTGCGAAATCACTCCACAACCTAGTCATAAAACCCCTCTGTCCAACGCCACTTCGGATTTGTGCACCTCTAACACCTCTGCCATGTTGCCCACTACGGCTCGTGTGAGAACCATCACCGCCGCTGTGTGCTGGGAATGCCTGAACCAAACGGTCTACAAGAGTTGCTTGTTTGGTAGCCAATATTTGCTCAAGGTTCTCATGTGGAATGATATTTTGTAATTTTCCTTTATATCGTGGATCCAGAAGGCAGGCCAACCAGTAATCGTCATCGGTTATCATTTTGATAATGCGGGGGTCCCTTTTTAGGATACGCAAGGCATACTCAGCCATGTGGGCCAATGTTCCAGGTGTCAATTCACTGCTTGTGCTGAGTTGAGGAGCACTTTCTTGCAAATCAACATCACTTGTGTCCCGCAAAAACCCTGTACTTGACCTTGCAATGCCACCAGTTTCTATTGCCCCCTGAGAAGCATCCTCCTCCCATAAATATTCATCCCCATCATCCTCCTCCTCCTCCTCTACATTTGCCACCTCGTCCAGGAGAGTTCCCTGAGCAAACAATGGCTGTCATCAAGGCTTCTCTCCTCTTCGGCTGCAGATGCCTGCTCCTTAATGTGCATCAAACTTTGCTTCTGCAGATGCATTAGTGGGATGCTCATGCTTATGATGGCGTCGTCTGTACTTACCAGCTCTGTGCATTTCTCAAAACACTGAAGGACTTGACAGAAGTCTTGTAGCTTCGACCACTGCACACCAGACAACTCCATGTCTGCCATCCAAGTGCCTGCAGGTGTATGTGTATCCTCCCACAAATAAATTACACCACGCCTCTGTTCGCACAGCCTCTGAAGCATGTGCAGTGTGGAGTTCCACCTTGTTGCAACGTCGATTATTACGCGGTGATGGGGAAGATTCAGCGATTGCTGATGGTTCAGCATACGGCTGGAGTGTACGGGTGACCGGCGGATGTACGAGCAAAGTCTTCGCACCTTCAGGAGCAGGGCTGGTAACCCCGGATAATTTTTCAGGAAGCACTGCACCACCAGGTTCAAGGTGTGAGCCAGGCAAGGTATGTGTTTCAGTTCTGAAAGGGCTATGGCAGCCATAAAATTCCTTCCGTTATCACTGAATACCTTGCCTGCCTCAAGATGTACACTGCCCAGCCATGACTGAGTTTCTTGCTGTAAGTACTCGGCCAGTACTTCCGCGGTATCTCTGTTGTCGCCCAAACACTTCATGTATAACACAGCCTGCTGATGCTTACCACCAGCTGCTCAATAATGGGACACCTCGTTTGCAACACT
Organism: Ranitomeya variabilis; assembly: GCF_051348905.1. Classification (NCBI taxonomy): domain Eukaryota; kingdom Metazoa; phylum Chordata; class Amphibia; order Anura; family Dendrobatidae; genus Ranitomeya; species Ranitomeya variabilis. The sequence goes on along the minus strand of NC_135236.1, from coordinate 352,079,351 downwards.
GGCAGCTGTGGATGGTGTGGTCATGCGACTGCGCTCTGTGGAGGATCTTTCGCTTCTGGAGGAAGAGGAGGAGGGTTGGCAAACGCCTACAGCCAATTGTTTCCTAGACCGTGGGCTAGGCAGAACTGTCCCACTATGGCTGTCCCCAGTGGACCCTGCATCCACCACATTAACCCAGTGCGCTGTGATGGACACGTAACATCCCTGGCCATGCCTACTTGTCCATGTATCTGTTGTGAGGGGCACCTTTCCACTGACTGATTGCCTCAGTGCATGGACAATGCAGTCTTTTACATGCTGGTGGAGGGCTGTAATGGCTTTTCTCGCAAAGAAGTGCCGACTGGGTAGGTCATAGCGTGGTACTGCGTAGGCCATCAGGTCTTTGAAAGCTTCGCTTTCAACCAACCGGTAGGGCATCATCTCTAATGAGATTAGTCTAGCAATGTGGGCGTTCAAACCCTGTGTACGCGGATGAGAGGATGAATACTTTCTTTTCCTAAGGAGAGTCTCTTGTAGGGTGAGCTGGACTGGAGACCTGCATATGGTGAAACTAGCGGTGATGGTGCTGGACATGGCAGATTGAGAGAGGGTTGGTGATGGTATTCTTGATGTTGGCCTACATACAGTGTTTCCTACCAATAACCTTGTGAGTCCCTGACTGCTTTGGCCTTGCAACGATACCTCCACATTTGCTGCTGGTGGTGTCCTAACTGGTGGGCTTACAGTGAGGGAAGCAATGTAGCGTTGCTGACTACCTTCATTCTGAGCATGTGCACCAACGGTACGTGATGTTTGGTAGTTAGTACAGGCTTGCAAGTGCATGCTCGTTAAATGTCTACGCATGCACGTTGTATTTAAATTTTGAAGATTCTTCCCTCTGCTAAAGGTCTTTGAGCATTTCTTACAGATAACTTTTGACTGATCATTCAGATCTTGGTTAAAAAACTGCCACACTACACTCTTCCCACTATGGAATACCTTTTCAGGCATTGCACGCTGTGCTACTTTCACCAGGGGGCCATGCTGTCCTAAAACTGTTTTTGCTTTTGACACACGCTTTTGGCCTGATACGGGCCTGCCAGATGACAGCTGTTGCGATGTAGGTGGCTGCTGCGGATCATCCTCCTCTGCTTCAGAGCTACTGGCAGCGGCACACTCTTCCCCCAATGGCTGCCAATCTGGGTCAACAACAGGGTCATCTATCACCTTCTCTTCAATGTCATGTGCACCTTCCTCTATGTCACCATGTAAGGTGCTATAGCGTTCGGGACGGAGCACCATAGTCTCATCAGGGTCAGATTCTGGCTCAGTACACTGAGAGGGCAATGTAGTGATCTGAGTCAATGGAACAGCATAATAATCTAGCTGTGGCTGTGCATCAGTGCACTCCATGTCCGATTCATCTTGTAATGGGCAGTTAACAATTTCCCTTTCTAACCCAGGCACAGTATGTGTAAAGAGCTCCATGGAGTAACCTGTAGTGTCGCCTGACGCATCCTTTACTTTTGGTTTGGGTGAAGGACACAAGGAAACGTCTTGTTCCTGACCGGGGGCATCCACTGACGACTCGCTGCTTTTATAGTTTGAACTTTCTGAAGAGAAGGCGAAAGAGCTAGAGTCAAAACTTTTTCCTGCTGCTCCGGCTTTAAAAGTGGTTTTCCTACTCCAAGATAAGGGAGCCTTCGAGGCCTTGTGTAGCCAGACGATGACGCTGGCTAAACACCTCCAGCCTTAGGTGCTATTTTGCTTTTCCCACTACCACCAGATGCTCCACCACCACCACCATCAGTACCAGCTGCCAACGACCGCCCACGGCCTCTTCCACCAGACTTCCTCACTTTTGGGAAAATGTTACCAAAATAACAACCGTTATATGGTACTGTAAAGCAAGGTAGAAGGTGTATATAAACTTGTTGAGAATTTAAATCTCCCTTTTTGTTTTGGGGAGACTGCACCGCAACTCAGGCCCAGTGTATAACACAACACAATGTAAGTGGCAGAACGTGGCTGGCTGATATACAACAAACTAACAGAATTGACGAATATCCACTTTGTGACAATTTGAAACACCCTTTTTTTGTATGGAAACTGCACCGCAACTCAGGCCCAGTGTATAACACAACACAATGTAAGTGGCAGAACGTGGCTGGCTGATATACAACAAACTAACAGAACTGACGTATATCCAATTTGTGACAATTTGAAACACCCTTTTTTTGGGGGGAGACTGCACCGCAACTCAGGCACAGTGTATAACACAACACAATGTAAGTGGCAGAACGTGGCTGGCTGATATACAACAAACTAACAGAACTGACGTATATCCAATTTGTGACAATTTGAAACACCCTTTTTTTGGGGGGATACTGCACCGCAACTCTGGCCCAGTGTATAACACAACACAATGTAAGTGGCAGAACGTGGCTGGCTGATATACGACAAACTAACAGAACTGACGTATATCCACTTTGTGACAATTTGAAACACCCTTTTTTTTGGGGGGAGACTGCACCGCAACTCAGGCCCAGTGTGTAACACAACACAATGTAAGTGGCAGAACGTGGCTGGCTGATATACAACAAACTAACAGAACTGACGTATATCCACTTTGTGACTATTTGAAACACCCTTTTATGGGGGGGAGACTGCACCGCAACTCAGGCCCAGTGTATAACACAACACAATGTAAGTAGCAGAACGTGGCTGGCTGATATACGACAAACTAACAGACCTGACGTATATCCACTTTGTGACAATTTGAAACAGGGGTTGGTGCTATTATGAGCTAATGCTCTTATTTTAAATGTGTCAGCATTATATAATTTAGTGTATGTATCATATTATGCTATCCACCGTTTATTACTGGTGGCAATGTGTGTTCTTGCCCAGTTTTGGTGATTTTGGCACATTTTGCCACCTTCATTATCACATATGCGTGCGCACCAGTTTTGGGTGACTGTTCACGGCGCTAGTCTGGCTATGTGGTCAGGTTAGCGTTATATTTGGTCATCCTGCTGCGCTCCTCCCCCCTGTGGGACTGTTCGGCTGTACGTGCGCTCCAGTTACCGTTGCCGTCACTAGCCTTTTAGAATTAGCGCATGCGCCGTCCTTAGCTATCGCTTGGCGCGCCGCTAGAGCATGCCAGCACACTGGTCACAGTATGGGGGCAGTTCTGCGCTCCATAAATATGGCGGCCAGTGTAATTCAGCATTGTGCTCTCCGAGGTATGTGTCTGCTCCATCTTGGTAACTACATAGCACTTCGTTAAACAGGAAGTGCGTGTGGAGGAGCGTGTATATATGGGAGGTACGTTCAGGTAACTATCGCAGCCCTTTTTCCTTACTATCTACACTGCCATATGTTTATCTAAATCTCTCCTGATGAACCCAAACACATGGGGGAAACGCGTCGAGAGGAGTGGTGAGATATCCCTCACCATTAAATCATCAATCTGAGCTATCACATCTGGACTATTTGCGGTCTATAGCAGATGAGTATTATCTCATTTTGTACTTATACATGAACTTCTATTGTGCACTATGAGGGTCTGCAAAGTATCTGTTCCAGCTGTGTGTGGTACCATCTGAGCAATTATGTGGCATATGTACCTTTGCATGTTTTTTATTGTTGGTCAGTTATAATCAGGTTGTATCTAGATGGTGTCCTCAGCGTTGGTATTTTTTTTTTTTTTTTTCCCCTGGTTTTTTCTTTTTTTCTGGCTTGTCCTTTTATTGCCCTCCATTTCAAATGGTAGATGTGTGTGTATATAATTAATTCTATTCTTGGGCCTCACAGCACATTGGAAGGGAGGGCCTGTGACGCTGTTTAAGGGATATTACACATATCTATCTGTACAAGTTATCTACAGCCATCTGGCATTCTGTTTCACATTCTATCCCTTATAGGGAGTAGCCAGGAGACCAGGGAAAGTCATCGTACGAGCGGGGGCGCCATTTCTCGTTTTCTTTAAGGGTGCCAACCTCCGCATCTAGGTAGTCTTATCTTTAGGACTGATTCCTAGCCCGTAGGGATACCTTATATATTTTTCTGTACACCCTTTTAGTTTTAGTATATACCACGTGTGTTATTAACACTTTCTAACCTGATATACTTGTTGCAGGGGTTATTTAGGGATTGATAACCCTCCCTGTACATTGTAGCTGACCTATTAGATAGGGCATTTTTTGTTTTGTGTTGGTTATTTAATAAAGTATTGGATTTTATCAGGGGTTTTTTTTCTTTTTGTTATACTGGACAATTTGAAACACCCTTTTTTTGAGGGGTGAGTGCACCGCAACTCAGGCCCAGTGTATAACACAGCACAATGTAAATGGCAGAACGTGGCTGGCTGATATATGACAAACTAACAGAACTGACGTATATCCACTTTGTGACAATTTGAATCCTCCTTTCTTTGGGGGGAGACATCACCACAACTCAGGCCCAGTGTGTAACACAACACAATGTAAGTGGCAGAACGTGGCTGGCTGATATACGACAAACTAACAGAACTGACGTATATGCACTTTGTGACAATTTGAAACACCCTTTTTTTGGGGGGAGACTGCACCGCAACTCAGGCCCAGTGTGTAACACAACACAATGTAAGTGGCAGAACGTGGCTGGCTGATATATGACAAACTAACAGAACTGACGTATATCCACTTTGTGACAATTTGAAACACCCTTTTTTGGGGGTGAGACTGCACCGCAACTCAGGCCCAGTGTATAACACAACACAATGTAAGTGGCAGAACGTGGCTGGCCGATATACGACAAACTAAAAGAACTGACGTATATCCACTTTGTGACAATTTGAAACACCCTTTTTGGGGGGGGAGACTACACCGCAAGTCAGGCCCAGTGTATAACACAACACAATGTAAGTGGCAGAACGTGGCTGGCTGATATACGACAAACTAACAGAACTGACGTATATCCACTTTGTGACAATTTGAAACACCCTTTTTTGGGGGGAGACTGCACCGCAACTCAGGCCCAGTGTATAACACAACACAGTGTAAGTGGCAGAACGTGGCTGGCTGATATACAACAAACTAACAGAACTGACATATATCCACTTTGTGACAATTTGAATCTCCCTTTTTTGGGGGGGAGACTGCACCGCAACTCAGGCCCAGTGTATAACACAACACAATGTAAGTGGCAGAACGTGGCTGGCTGATATACGACAAACTAACAGAACTGACGTATATCCACTTTGTGACAATTTGAAACACCCTTTTTTTGGGGGGAGACTACACCGCAAGTCAGGCCCAGTGTATAACACAACACAATGTAAGTGGCAGAACGTGGCTGGCTGATATACGACAAACTAACAGAACTGACGTATATCCACTTTGTGACAATTTGAAACACCTTTTTTTGGGGGGAGACTGCACCGCAACTCAGGCCCAGTGTATAACACAACACAGTGTAAGTGGCAGAACGTGGCTGGCTGATATACAACAAACTAACAGAACTGACATATATCCACTTTGTGACAATTTGAATCTCCCTTTTTTGGGGGGGAGACTGCACCGCAACTCAGGCCCAGTGTATAACACAACACAATGTAAGTGGCAGAACGTGGCTGGCTGATATACGACAAACTAACAGAACTGACGTATATCCACTTTGTCACAATTTGAAACACCCTTTTTTGGGGGGGAGACTGCATCACAACTCAGGCCCAGTGTGTAACACAACACAATGTAAGTGGCAGAACGTGGCTGGCCGATATACGACAAACTAACAGAACTGACGTATATGCACTTTGTGACAATTTGAAACACCTTTTTTGGGGGGGAGACTGCACCGCAACTCAGGCCCAGTGTATAAAACAACACAATGTAAGTGACAGAACGTGGCTGGCTGATATACGACAAACTAACAGAACTGACTTATATCCACTTTGTGACAATTTGAAACACCCTTTTTTGGGGGGGAGACTGCACCGCAACTCAGGCCCAGTGTATAACAAATCACAATGTAAGTGGCAGAAAGTGGCTGGAAGATATCTGAAAAAATCCAAGGACTGTAGTACAATTTCAATCTCCCTACAATGATCTCAGGACAAGTATGGCAGCAACAAAAAGGACTGCTGCACACAAAAGTGTGGACAAATAAACAAGATAACTGCAGAAAGGAGCAACAGGATTTTTGCTTTTAAAAAAGCAGTTGGTTTGCACAGCAGCATGCAAACAGCAATGCAGCTATCAGGGAGCCTTATAAGGCAGCCAAATAAGCTACAGAGCTGATGCACAAAAATATAGCCTCCACTGTCCCTGCAAAAAAAGGTGGTGTTGGACAGTGGAAATCGCTACAGCACAAGCGGTTTGGGGGTTAATCTTCCCTCCCTAACTATATCTCTTCTTCTGACAAAGCTGCAGCTATCTTTCCCTATGCTAAGATTGGCAGAAGTAAGATGGCGGTTGGCGTGCACGCCCCTTTATACCCCCTGTGACGCCGCAGAAAGCAAGCCAATCACTGTCATGCCCTTCTCTAAGATGGTGGGCACCAAGACCTATGTCATCACGCTGCCCACACACTGCGTCCTCCTTCATTGGCTGAGAAATGGTGCTGAACGCGTCATACAAAATGCAACTTTGGCACGAAGATCACCGACCGCATGGCCGATCCCACACTAGGATCGGGTCAGGTTTCATGAAACCCGACTTTGCCGAAAGTCGGCGATTTTTGAATTTGTCCAATCTATTTCGCTCAACCCTACCAAGGTTACAACAGAATTTATGCAGTACTCAAGGTTCCTAAGAGCACAGTGGCCTCCATAATCCTTAAAGGGAAGAAGTTTGGGACCACCAGAAGTCTTCTTAGACCTGGCCGTCCAGCCAAACTGAGCAATCGTAGTAGAAGAGCCTTGGTGAGAGAGGTAAAGAAAAACCCCAAGATCACTGTGGCTGAGCTCTAGAGATGCAGTAGGGAGATGGGAGAAAGTTCAAAAATGTCAACTATCACTTCAGCCCTCCACCAGTTGGGCCTTTATGGCAGAGTGGCCCGATGGAAGCCTTTCCTCAGTGCAAGACATATGAAAGCCCGGATAGAGTTATCTAAAAAACATATGATGGACTCCATGACTATGAGAAAGAAGATTCTCTGGTCTGATGAGACGAAGTTAGACCTTTTTGGTGATAACTTTAAGCGGTATGTGTGGCGAAAACCAGGCTCTGCTCATCACCTGCTCAATACAATCCCAACAGTGAAACATGGTGGTGGCAGCATCATGCTATGGGGGTGTGTTAGGGCTAGTTGAATGCACCAAATAATTAGAAAGATAGGGTAAGGTGCGTTTGCAGCCCAGGGTCCACTGTGCAGAGATGGAACCAGCTGCTGAGTAATGACGGACTATATGGCGGTACAATGTGGATAAACACATGGGTTAACTTCACCCTGTATGAAGGAAGTGAACTCTGTTGCATCACAGGGCCGCGGTACCGCACAAAGAGCGCAAGCAAGGAATCACAGAACTCTATCTCAGGACACAGCATTAGAGTTCGTGTACACCTCTTGCGCTCGACACCACAATTGGGGTATCAGAGTAACTGAAAAAGTAACTTATGTGCACAAGAGTGCGTGCTGTGCAACTCTGGCGGATGCCACTAACCACCCAGACTTGGGTCAGGAAAGCGCTCTAATAGCGCACGGCGCCGCACTGGCGGTCATAGCAATTAGACGCTGTTTCTTGTGTTTTTGTGCTGATAGCTCAGCCGGGCGCTAGATAGCAGACATCCACCTTACGCGAGCAGTCATACACAATAGAGGGGATGATTAAAGAACGACTCATCAACACGCACACGTTTTCAAATGTACACTAGCGCATGGCCGAGCGGCCATGCGAACCTTTTATAGTGGCAGTGATACAAGACCTTCCAGATGGACTAATGGGAGCCGCAAAAGGACCTGAGCATGTGACCCCCGACCTCCAATGGGAAGTTGTCCAAAGGGCATGCTCAGTATGGAAAAAGCAGGACTTGGTCCCAGAAAGACCTGCTCGTTGCTGAACATTGCTGTCTACAAGGACAGAGCCTAGAAAGACAGTAGTAACCAGTCGTCCAGTATCAGCCTGAGCTAGACGCTGAGACCGATGTCTCCACTGAGCAGACTCCACTGCAGCTGGAGAAGAATGGGAGACCGCAGTGGAGATGGTTCGAAATTCCCCCTGTGCAGAGGCGGGAACTCAACACCTAACAGGGTGTTTTTCAGCTGCAGGGACAGGACAACTGGTTGTCATTGAAGGAAACAAGAATGCGGCCAAGTACAGAGATATCCTGGATGAAAACCTCTTCCAGAGTGTTCTGGACCTCAGACTTGGCTAAAGGTTTACCTTTAGTGATGAGCAAGCGTGTGTACTCATTGCTCGGGTTTTCCCGAGCACGCTCGGGTGAACTCTGAGTATTTGGTAGTGTTCGGAGATATAGGTTTCATCGCCTCAGCTGAATGATTTACAGCTATTAGCAAGCTTGATTACATGTGGGGATTCCCTGGCAACCAGGCAACCCCCACATGTACTTAGCCTGGCTAGTATCTTTAAATCATTCAGCTGAGGTGATGAAAACTGTATCTCCGAACACTAACAATTACTCGGAGATCACCAGAGCGTGCTTGGAAAAACCTAAGCAACGAGTACACTCGCGCATAACTTTTCACCTTCCAACAAGACAATTACCCTTAGCACAGACCTAAAATAACAAAGGAGTGGCTTCAGAACAATTCTGTGACCATTCTTGACTGGCTCAGCCAGAGCCCTGACCTAAATCCAATTGAGCATCTCTAAAGAGACCTGAAAATGGCTTTTCACCAATGTTTACCATCCAACCTGACGGAACTGGAGAGGATCTGCAAGGAAGAATGGCAGAAGAACCCCAAATCCAGGTGTAAAAAAACTTGTTGCATCATTTCCAGAAGACTCATGGCTGTACTAGCTCAAAGGGGTACTTCTACTCACTACTGAACAAAGGGTCTGAATACATATGACCATGTGATATTTCAATTTTTCTTTTTTAATAAATTTGCAAAAATTGCTACATTTCTGTTTTTTTAAGTCAAGATGGGGTGCAGAGTGTACACTAATGAGAAACAAAAAGTCAACTTTTTTGAATTTACCAAATGGCTGCAATGAAACAAAGAGTGAAAAATTTAAAGGGGTATGAGTACTTTCTGTACCTATATTCTTGCGACAGAAACAACCACGTTAGGATAATTGAAACAAATACCAATCCTTCCATATTATTTCAAAACACTCTTTTTCGGTGATTACTTTACACTGTGTTCCAAATTATTATGCAAATAATATTTCCTCATATTTTCTCTAAATTACCTATCTGAATTGCAGTCATTGTTATTTTCCAGTCATCTACTATTCTAGTATAATCACAATGTTTTGGAGCAAACTGCCTATGAAAACAGTATCTTTTTAAAAAAAATAAACACTCAAAATGCATGTTCCAAATTATTATGCACAGCAGAGTTTTCATCCTTTTTTTTTATTTTGATCAAAATAATGGTCAATTGTGAAGTTATAAGCATTATCAGCTTATTACAAAATGAAATCAAACAGTTTTCAAGTGAAATCTTTATTCTAAGTGATGTTACATTTGCACATAGGACTCCTTGTTCGAAAGAAGCTTCTGAACTCTCTCGTCCATTGAATTTGTCAGTTTTTGGATGGTTTCTGCTTCAATTGTTTTGCATGTGGACAGAATACCCTCCCAGAGCTGTTGCTTAGATGTGAACTGCCTCCCGCCATCATAGACACTCCTTTTGATGATGCTCAAGAGGTTCTCAATGGGGTTTAGGTCAGGGGAAGATGGTGGTCACACCATAAGTTTGTCCTCTTTGATGCCCATAGCAGCCAGAGATGCAGATGTGTTTTTTGCAGCATGAGATGCATGAAAATGATCTTGCTGCGGAAAGCACAGTTCTTCCTCTTCAACCATGGCAGGAAGTGTTGTTTTAGAAACTCCACATAGATTAGGGAGTTCATCTTTACCCCTCTAGGGATCATAAAGGGGCCAACAATCTCTCTCCAAATGATTCCCGACCAAAACATTACTCCACCTCCTTGTTGGCGCCTTAGCCGTGTTTTCATGGGGTGTCCATCAACCAGCCATCCTCCACTCCATCAATCTGGACCATCGAGCGTTGCACAGCACTCATCGGTGAACAAAACAGTTTGGAAGTTAGTCTTCATGTATCGTTTGGCCCACTGGAGCCGTTTCTGCTTGTGTGCAGTGGATAGAAGTGGTCGACAGGATGGCTTACGCACCTCTGAAGGACCCTGCATCTTGTTGTTCTGGGGACGTTAGAGGCACCAGCAGCTTCAAAAACTTGTCTGCTGCTATGACCAGGCATTTTTGCAACTGCTCTTTTAACCTTACGCAATTGCCTGTTGGAAAGAGTCCTCAATTTTTCCTTATCAGCACGCACACATGTGTGCTGGGAATCAGCTACATACTTCTTGATTGTGCGATGATCACGATGAAGTGTCTTGGCAATGTTGATTGTAGTCATGCCTTGACCTAAATACTCCACAATTTGTTGCTTCTCAGCAGCCGACACATCCTTTTTCTTTCCCATTTTGGCAAAAAATGTAGGCTGCTTAATAATGTGGAACAGCCTTTTTAAGTAGTCTTGCCTTTATTTGGACACACCTGCTAAACTAATTTGCACAGGTATCTGCAATTGCTTTCAGTGATATAAAGAGCCCTGACACACATCACCATCAATGAGTTTAAATGACAAACAAAAAAATTCTAACCTTATGACTCCTAAACTCTTTGTGCATAATAATTTGGAACACAGTGTATATCTCAGTTCATACTGCATCAACAAACACAAATGTCACACTATTTGAAAGGTAAACTTGCCCCCTTCAGCAAGAAAATTGCCAAACAAACCACACATCCATGATGTTATCACAAAATACATTTTAAACATTAATTTTCATAAAACTGCAGTAAGGAAAAATGATCTGCAGGTGGCACCACACTACCCCAAAGCACAATACCACAAGGCTGAAACAAATCCTAACATTTGGCTTGGGGGCTTTCCAGCTTGCAGAACTCCTTGCCCAGCCGATTTCAGGCAGGTACACATAAAATATTTGCTACATATGGTGAAGTAGAATAAAAGTAAAACTTTACCTGTTTAAGACTTCAGCTTTAAAACTGAAGAAATGAATGCAGCCTAAATGGGACCGAACAGGTTCTGAACCATCAGATTTTCCATATTATTGAACAGTCATTGAAAAGTCTATCTTCCTTCTAAGGTTGCAGCTTATTGGTGACCTGGAGTTACCTCTGGTGCCAAGTAAAAAAAACTACAACATTGACATAACTCAGACTGTACATTTTTTCCCGATGGGAGAGATTGCAAAACCTTGCAAAAATCAAATAAAAAAATCCAACTGTAGGGAAAAAAAGGTAAAATAATCTGCAGATAATACTTTTTTTTAAAAGGGATATTCCCAATTATTATACAATGGTGTAAATACGCTCATTATTGGGGTCAATTCTCCTTCATCATTTTTACTGTCAAAGTGGCACTGCTGTACAGGGAGCTGCTCCATTCACGTACATAGGGCTGAGTTGCACTTACCTACACTGCAGATAGATGGCAGTGCTGCTGTGGAGGGGAAAAAATGCTGTGGCGCTGTTCTTTTGCAAAGTCCTGACAACCAGACCCTTTCTGATCAGTAAGTAAAACACCATTATGTTTAAAGTTGGGGATCTCCCTTAGGTTTAAGTCACACACAACGTATAAAAAAATTGGTCTGTTTTACACGGACGAAAAATCGCAGAAATGTTCCCTGAACAGTGATCCGTATGTCATCCGTGTGCAGTGCGAGGATACGATTTTCTCTCATGTAAGCATCCGTGTAACATCCGTATGACGTCCATATGGCAACATTTTCTCGCCGGCTTGCAAAATGGACATTTAATGGATCCATGGGCTCAAATATTTGTGAAAACATATATACAATCAGTGAGACACATAGCTCTCTGTGTTCATCATCTCGTTAAATACATTCACATTTCACCAGCTGGATTTTCCTGAAATTGCCTGCACCCCGGACAACTAATGTGCGAAAATTTTGCACGGGCCAACTAGTACTAGAAAATAAAAAACCTACAAGAGAAAAAATGAGCAAAAACCCTGCTGTAAATAAGTAAAAAGCAAAAAGTGCATCTAAATATCACAGTTTTTAGTAACACTGTTTTTGATCAAAAATAGCACACAAGCCATCCCACCATGTCAACTCTAATCAGGACAGTCCTACACTGTCTAATATTGAAAACCTTGCCATGTGTCAATGTTTACCTCAGTGTGAATAAGGGCCCAACCAGTATAGCACCAGAATGGGGGAGTTTTAAATACAATCTCTAGCTCAGAAAAGGGTAGCCACACCCCGGCTTGCACAGAATGCAAGAATACGAAAAAAACACAAAAATTGAGCTTGACTTAAGTTGGTACACAATCAGAAAAAAAGTCTGCCACATGTCTGTCGAAGGTAAATATATAATTATATGACTTTCTTTGCGCAATGTAACAAATAGTGAGTGTATCCATAAATAAATTTTTATGAAATTGTATTAAGTAATACATTTGAGTATTTTTCACCCTATTACAATTTGTCCTTTTCTTTGTATTTATTATGTCAAAATTACAGGTTATATAATAGAATATATAAAGGACTTGTACATAGTCAAAATAAAGGACAACTGTAAGATGACATGATTATCCCAGGACTTGTTAAGCAATAGCCCTGTTGAAAATGTTAACAACAGTGTAGATACAGTGCTATAAAAATATACAGACCATATCTTGCTTTATTAATTACTTAGTAATGGTTACTGCCTTTTATAGGTCTTATATCATGGTACAGCAACTTTAGAATACTGTTGGTTCTCTTAACTACTCTAATGATGTTTTATCTCTGTCCTACAAAAGGCTCTAAAGCAATTGCTCAGTAAATTTTCCCTATGAATTATATTTTTGAAAAAGCAAATAGTTTCTATTGAACAACAAGCAGAGATTCATTTTTGAAAATGTCTTATTTAGAAAAAAAAAATATATATATATTATGCTCACACAAGTCTTGGAATGGAGATTTTGAGTTTATCACATCAATATTTATAAATATAACTAGATGGGGCGCAATGCTATTGCATCGGGAGGGCGGTATGGTCACGATGGGGGCGGGCTTTGCAGCGTTAAGAATCTCTCCCCCCACCCACCTATCCACTCTCTGCATTGTTTTTGTCCTAGCGTTGCTGTTGCTCTTCAAGAGTTTCATTTGCCCATTGTTGTCTTTGACGTTATGCCTTTGCTGCTTTCCTTTCATTGTCATTGGCATACTTTTCAGGAGGAGCCATGTTGACGTTGATATTTGCTTTTTAAAGGGGATTTCCCATGAATGAAAGTTAATTTTAAAAATTATCTGTGTCTGACCATGTACAGAACATACCACAGCTCCTGGGCAGGGGAGGAGCAAAAGACAATGCTGACATTATAGCAGGAGATCGCAGAGGACACATTTTGTGAGGTAAAATACGTTTAACAGTCAGTTAAATATTTTACCTCACAAAATGAATCCTCTGTGATCCCCTGCTGTAATATCAGAATTGTCTTTTGCTTCCTCCCAGGAGATATGGTATACTCTGTTAACGGTCAGACACAGACAATTTTTAAAATTAACTTTCATTCATGGGAAAACCCCTCTAATGTGACCGGCTTCCTCTGCTTGCAGACACTTCACGCATCTGCATCCGGGATCAGCCGAATGATTCACTGCGCCTGCTCGGAATTCGTGCATGCATAGTAAATCAGACTGCCGCCATCTTTGTGCAGACAGATAGTGGCGGTCACACAAAAACTGCACATGCGTGCCTCCCGTACAAAGATGACGGCGGTCAGTGAATCATTCGGCTGATCCCGCCCGTGGGGTGTTCGCGACGGTGTTCAGCTGGTGGTACTGCGCAAGAGGCCACGTACAGCGTATACAGTGTGAGTGTGTGTGGTGCGTACAGCACATACAGAGTCTGTGTGGGTGTGTGGTGAGTACGGCATATACAGTGTGTGTGTGTGTGTGTGTGTGTGTGTGTGTGTGTTTGTGTGTGTGTGTGTGTGGTGCGTACGGCATTCCACTGGTGATACTGCAAAAGATGCTGGTACCACTAGCAGTTTCCATATTGAGACACCCATTACTTGGGTGTCCCAATATGGCGGTCAGTGAACTTCCGCACCTTGGAATTCTGGGATCCGGACACATCTGGATGGAACAGGATCTGAAGACATTACAAGGTAATTATATAATAAGAAGTTTCTACTGCTACTATTTAAGGTAGTCGTGGTTGAGATGATAGCAGAGTGGATAGTATTATAAATATTAGAAAAAATCTTAGAGAGTTAATCTTTTGAAATTTGAATTCACTTGTTCACTAAATTTTCCCCAAAATTTTGATTCACATGAAATAAATGTGTGTGAATCTCAATACTGGAAATCTTTTAATATAATGCATATTGGGGAGGGGGAAAAAAAGAGAGAACCTCACTGACGATAAAAGCTTGCAAGCTATAGGAGAAAGGTAATCTCAAAGTGTTCAAATTCAGATGAAACTGTGTATTTCTGGAAAGTCGACTCAAAATCAATCACCCATACAGCTCTGGCAAAAATTAAATGACCACTGCAAAACATTCAGTTTGTCTGATTTTTCTCTTTATAGGTATATTTTTGAGTAAAATGTAAATTGTTCTTTTAGTCTATTAACAATTGACAACATGTCTCTGAATTTCCAAACAATAAATTGTGTATTTTTTTTCTGAAAAAGAAAAATGGTCAAAATTAAAAAAAACAGTGTCTTCAGACCTCAAATAATGCAAAGAAAACAAGTTCAAAATCATTCAGAAACAGCAATATTAATGTTTTAACTCAGGAAGAGTTCAGAAATCAATATTTTGTGGAATAACCATGATTTTTAATCAAAGCTTTCAGGCATCTTTTCATGCTTTCCACCAGTCTTTCACACTGCCTCTGGCGCAAAAATTTAATCAGTCTTATTTGTTTGATGGTTTGTGACTCGGGTTGAGCGAAATGGATCGGACAAATTCAAAAATCGACGACTTTCGGCAAAGTCGGGTTTCATGAAACCCGACCCGATCCTAGTGTGGGATCGGCCATGAGGTCGGCAATCTGCGCGCCAAAGTCACGTTTCGTATGACGCTTTCAGCGGCATTTTTCAGCCAATGAAGGAGGACGCAGAGTGTGGGCAGGGTGATGACATAGGTCTCGGTCCCCACCATCTTAGAGAAGGGCATGACAGTGATTGGCTTGCTTTCTGTGGCGTCACAGGGGCTATAAAGGGACGTGCACGCTGACCGCCATCTTACTTCTGCCGATCTTAGCATAGGGAGAGATTGCTGCAGCTTCATCAGAAGAAGGGATATAGTTAGGGAGGGAAGATTAACCCCCAAACCACTTGTGCTGTAGCGATTTCCACTGTCCAACACCACCTTTTTTTGTAGGGACAGTGGAGGCTATATTTTTGTGCATCAGCTCTGTAGCTTATAGGGCTGCCTTATAAGGCACCCTGATAGCTGCATTGCTGTTTGCACCGCTGCTGTGCAAACCAACTGCTTTTTTAAAAGCAAAAATCCTGTTGCTCCTTTCTGCACAGTTATCTTGTTTATTTGTCCACACTTTTGTGTGCAGCAGTCCTTTTTATTGCTGCCATACTTGTCCTGAGATCATTGTAGGGAGATTGAAATTGTACTACAGTCCTTGGATTTTTTCATATATCTTCCAGCCACTTTCTGCCACTTACAATGTGTTGTTTTAAACACTGGGCCTGGGTTTTGGTTCAGTCTCCAAAAAAAAGTGACATTCAAATTCTCACAAAGTGGATAAAATTCAGTCCTGTTAGTTTGTCGTATATCAGCCAGCCACTTTCTGCCACTTACATTGTGTTGTTTTATACACTCGGCCTGAATTTTGGTTCAGTCTCCAAAAAAAAAAGTAAGATTCAAATTCTCACAAAGTGGATATACTTCAGTCATGTTAATTTGTCGTGTTTCAGCCAGCCACTTTCCACCACGTACATTGTGTTGTGTTACACAGTGGGCCTGAGTTTTGGTTCAGTCTCCAAAAAAAAGTGAGATTCAAATTCTCACAAAGTGGATAAAATTCAGTCCTGTTAGTTTGTCGTATCTCAGCCAGCCGCTTTCTGCCACGTACATTGTGTTGTGTTACACACTGGGCCTGAGTTTTGGTTCAGTCTCAAAAAAAGTGCGATTCAAATTCTCACAAAGTGGATATACTTCAGTCCTGTTAGTTTGTCATATATCAGCCAGCCACTTTCTGCCACGTACATTGTGTTGTGTTATACACTGGGCCTGAGTTTTGGTTCAGTATCCAAAAAAAGTGAGATTCAAATTCTCACAAAGTGGATATACTTCAGTCCTGTTAGTTTGTCATATATCAGCCAGCCACTTTCTGCCACGTACATTGTGTTGTGTTATACACTGGGCCTGAGTTTTGGTTCAGTCTCCAAAAAAAAAAGTGAGATTCAAATTCTCACAAAGTGGATATACTTCAGTCCTGTTAATTTGTCATATATCAGCCAGCCACTTTCTGCCATGTACATTGTGTTGTTTTATACACTGGGCCTGAGTTTTGGTTCAATCTCCAAAAAAAAGTGAGATTCAAATTCTCACAAAGTGGATAAAATTCAGTCCTGTTAGTTTGTCGTATATCAGCCAGCCGCTTTCTGCCACATACATTGTGTTGTGTTATACACTGGGCCTGAGTTTTGGTTCAGTCTCAAAAAAAGTGAGATTCAAATTCTCACAAAGTGGATATACTTCAGTCCTGTTAGTTTGTCGTATATCAGCCAGCCACTTTCTGCCACGTACATTGTGTTGTTTTATACACTGGGCCTGAGTTTTGGTTCAGTCTCCAAAAAAAAGTGAGATTCAAATTCTCACAAAGTGGATATACTTCAGTCCTGTTATTTTGCCGTACATCAGCCAGCCACTTTCTGCCACGTACATTGTGTTGTGTTATACACTGGGCCTGAGTTTTGGTTCAGTCTCCAAAAAAAAAGTGAGATTCAAATTCTCACAAAGTGGATATACTTCAGTTCTGTTAGTTTGTCGTATATCAGCCAGCCTCTTTCTGCCACGTACATTGTGTTGTGTTATACAGTGGGCCTGAGTTTTAGTTCAGTCTCCAATAAAAAGTGAGATTCAAATTCTCATAAAGTGGATAAACTTAAGTCCTGTTAATTTGTCGTATACCAGCCAGCCACTTTCTGCCACGTACATTGTGTTGTGTTACACAGTGGGCCTGAGTTTTGGTTCAGTCTCCAAAAAAAAGTGAGATTCAAATTCTCACAAAGTGGATAAAATTCAGTCCTGTTAGTTTGTCGTATATCAGCCAGCCGCTTTCTGCCACGTACATTGTGTTGTGTTATACACTGGGCCTGAGTTTTGGTTCAGTCTCAAAAATAGTGCGATTCAAATTCTCACAAAGTGGATATACTTCAGTCCTGTTATTTTGACGTACATCAGCCAGCCACTTTCTGCCACTTACATTGTGTTGTGTTATACAGTGGGCCTGAGTTTTGGTTCAGTATCCAAAAAAAGTGAGATTCAAATTCTCACAAAGTGGATATACTTCAGTTCTGTTAGTTTGTCGTGTTTCAGCCAGCCACTTTCCGCCACGTACATTGTGTTGTGTTACACAGTGGGCCTGAGTTTTGGTTCAGTCTCCAAAAAAAAGTGAGATTCAAATTCTCACAAAGTGGATAAAATTCAGTCCTGTTAGTTTGTCGTATATCAGCCAGCCGCTTTCTGCCACGTACATTGTGTTGTGTTATACACTGGGCCTGAGTTTTGGTTCAGTCTAAAAAAAAGTGAGATTCAAATTCTCACAAAGTGGATATACTTCAGTCCTGTTAGTTTGTCGTATATCAGCCAGCCACTTTCTGCCACGTACATTGTGTTGTTTTATACACTGGGCCTGAGTTTTGGTTCAGTCTCCAAAAAAAAGTGAGATTCAAATTCTCACAAAGTGGATATACTTCAGTCCTGTTATTTTGCCGTACATCAGCCAGCCACTTTCTGCCACTTACATTGTGTTGTGTTATACAGTGGGCCTGAGTTTTGGTTCAGTATCCAAAAAAAGTGAGATTCAAATTTTCAGAAAGTGGATATACTTCAGTCCTGTTAGTTTGTCATATATCAGCCAGCCACTTTCTGCCACGTACATTGTGTTGTGTTATACACTGGGCCTGAGTTTTGGTTCAGTCTCCAAAAAAAAAAGTGAGATTCAAATTCTCACAAAGTGGATATACTTCAGTCCTGTTAGTTTGTCGTATATCAGCCAGCCACTTTCTGCCACGTACATTGTGTTGTGTTATACACTGGGCCTGAGTTTTGGTTCAGTCTCCAAAAAAAAAGTGAGATTCAAATTCTCACAAAGTGGATATACTTCAATCCTGTTAGTGTTTCGTATGTCAGCCAGCCACTTTCTGCTACGTACATTGTGTTGTTTTATACACTGGGCCTGAGTTTTGGTTCAGTCTCCCAAAAAAAAGTGAGATTCAAATTCTCACAAAGTGGATATACTTCAGTCCTGTTAGTTTGTCGTATATCAGCCAGCCACTTTCTGCCATGTACATTGTGTTGTGTTATACACTGGGCCTGAGTTTTAGTTCAGTCTCCCAAAAAAAAGTGAGATTCAAATTCTCACAAAGTGGATATACTTCAATCCTGTTAGTTTGTCGTATACCAGCCAGCCACTTTCTGCCACGTACATTGTGTTGTGTTACACACTGGGCCTGAGTTTTGGTTCAGTCTCCAAAAAAAAGTGAGATTCAAATTCTCACAAAGTGGATATACTTCAATCCTGTTAGTTTCTCGGATGTCAGCCAGCCACTTTCTGCCACGTACATTGTGTTGTTTTATACAATGGGCCTGAGTTTTGGTTCAGTCTCCAAAAAAAAAGTGAGATTCAAATTCTCACAAAATGGATATACTTCAGTTCTGTTAGTTTGTTGTATATCAGCCAGCCACTTTCTGCCACGTACATTGTGTTGTGTTATACAGTGGGCCTGAGTTTTAGTTCAGTCTCCCAAAAAAAAGTGAGATTCAAATTCTCATAAAGTGGATATACTTAAGTCCTGTTAGTTTGTCGTATATCAGCCAGCCACTTTCTGCCACGTACATTGTGTTGTGTTATACAGTGGGCCTGAGTAGGGTTGAGCGAAACGGGTCGTTCATTTTCATAAGTCGCCGACTTTTGGCAAAGTCGGCGTCTCATGAAACCCGACCCGATCCCTGTGTGGGGTCGGCCATGCGGTACGCGATCTAGGCGCGAAAGTCGCGTTTCGTATGACGCGTTTAGTGCCATTTTTGCAGCCAATGAAGGAGCGGTAGAGTGCTGACGTAGGTGTTAGGGGGCATACACAACAACAGGCATTTTTTTTTGCGTGCATTACAGCGATGTGCAAAGTGTAAAATGAGCGTTCTGGGAGCGATGTGGAAAATCAGCGTTTAGGGGGAGAGAGAGAGAGAGAGAGAGAGAAAGAGAGAGAGATTTAAAAAATAATATTAAAAAAATTTCTTCATTGGGTTTCGTGTTTTGGCCGAAACCTGACTTTTCACGGTGGTCGGCCGATTACACTCGACTCGACTTTTAAGACAGTCGGGTTTCACAAAACCCCACTCGACCCTAAAAAACTAAAGGTCGCTCAACCCTAGGCCTGAGTTTTGGTTCAGTCTCCAAAAAAAAAGTGAGATTCTAACTCTCACAAAGTGGATATACTTCAGTCCTGTTAGTCTGTTGTACATCAGCCAGCCACTTTCTGCCACTTACATTGTGTTGTTCTATGCACAGGGCCTGAGTTTTGGATCAGTCTCCCCCAAAAAAGGGAGATTTAAATTCTCAACAGGTTTATATACACCTTCTACCTTGTTTTACAGTACCATATAATGGTTGTTATTTTGGTTCGATTTTCCAAAAAATGAGGAAGTCTGGTGGAAGAGCCAGTGGGCGGCAGTTGCCAGCTGGTACTGATGGTGGTGGTGGTGGTGCATCTGGTGGGAGTGGCAAAAGCACAATAGCACCTAAGGCTGGAGGTGTTGAGCCAGCATCATCGTCTGGCTACACAAGGCCTCGAAGGCTCCCTTATCTGGGAGTAGGAAAACAGCTTTTAAAGCCGGAGCAGCAGGAAAAAGTTTTGGCTTCCCTTGCTGACGAGCTCTTTCGCCTCCTCTTCAGAAAGTTCAAAATATAAAAGCAGCAAGTCGTTAGTGGATGCTTCACCCAAACCAAAAGTGAAGGATGCGTCAGGCGACACTACAGGTTACTCTATGGAGCTATTACACATACCGTGCCTGGGTTAGAAAGGGAAATTGTTAACTGCTCATTAAAAGATGAATCGGACATGGAGTGCACTGATGCACAGCCACAGCTAGATTATTTTGCTGTTCCATTGACTCAGATCACTACATTGCCCTTGCAGTGTAATGAGCCAGAATCTGACCCTGATGAGACTATGGTGCCCCGTCCCGAACGCTATAGCACCTTACACGGTGACACAGAGAAAGGTGGACATGATATTGAAGAGGAGGTGATAGATAACCCAGTTGTTGACCCAGATTGGCAGCCATTGGGGGAAGAGTGTGCCGCTGCCAGTAGCTCAGAAGCGGAGGAGAATGATCCACAGCAGCCATCTACATCGCTACAGCTGTCATCTGGCAGGCCCGTTTCAGTCCAAAAACGTGTGCCAAAAACAAAAACAGTTTTAGGACAGCGTGGCCCTCCGGTGAAAGTAGCACAACATGCACTGCCTGAAAAGGTATTCCATAGTAGCAAGAGTGTAGTGTGGCAATTTTTTAACCAAGATCCGAATGATCAGTCTAAAGTTATCTGTAAGAAATGCTCAAAGAGTCGACCTTTAGCAGAGGGAAGAATCTTCAAAATTTAAATACAACGTGCATGCATAGACATTTAACGAGCATGCACTTGCAAGCCTGTACTAACTACCAAACATCACGTACCGTTGGTGCACCTGCTCAGAATCAAGGTAGTCAGCAACGCTACATTGCTTCCCTCACTGTAAGCCCACCGGTAAGGACACCACCAGCAGCAAATGTGGAGGTATCGTCGCAAGGCCAATGCAGTTAGGGAATCACAAGGTTATTGGTTGGAAACACTGTATGTAGGCCAACATCTAGAATACCATCACCAACCCTCTCTCAATCCGCCATGTCCACCACCAACACCGCTAGTTCCACCATATGCAGCTCTCCAGTCCAGCTCACCCTACAAGAGACTCTCGTTAAGAAAAGAAAGTACTAATCTTCTCATCCGCGTACACATGATTTGAACACCCACATTGCTATACTAATCTCGTTAGAGATGATGCCCTACCAGTTGGTTGAAAGCGAAGCTTTCAAAGACCTAATGGACTACCACGCTATGACCTACCCAGTCGGCACTTCTTTGCGAGAAAAGCCATCCCAGCCCTCCATTAGCTTGTCAAAGACCGCATTGTCCATGCACTGAGGCAATCAGTCAGTGGAAAGGTGCACCTCACAACAGATGCATGGACCAGTAGGCATGGCCAGGGACATTACGTGTCCATCACGGCGCACTGGGTTAATGTGGTGGATGCAGGGTCCACATGGGACAGCCATAGTGGGACAGTTCTGCCTAGCCCATGGTCTAGGAAACAGTTGGCTGTAGGCGTTCACCTCCCCTCCTCCTCCTCTTCCTCCTCCTCCAGAAGCGAAAGCTCGTCCACAGAACGCAGTCGCACGACCACTACTTCCGCAGCTGCCAGTGTTGCACACGAGGTGTCCCATTATGGAACAGCTAGTGGTAAGCATCAGCAGGCTGTGTTACAAATGAAGTGTTTGGGCAACAACAGACACACCGCGGAAGTAATGGCCGAGTACTTGCAGCAACAAACTCAGTCATGGCTGGGCAGTGTACTTCTTGAGGCAGGCAAGGTAGTCAGTGATAACGGAAGGAATTTTATGGCTGCCATAGCCCTTTCAGAACTGAAACACATACCTTGCCTGGCTCACACCTTGAACCTGGTGGTGCAGTGCTTCCTCAAAAATTATCCGGAGTTACCAGCCCTGCTCCTGAAGGTGCGAAGACTTTGCTCACACATCCGCCGGTCGCCCGTACACTCCAGCCGTATGCTGAACCATCAGCGATCGCTGAGTCTTCCCCAGCACCGCTAATAATCGACATTGCAACAAGGTGGAACTCCGCACTGCACTTGGTTCAGAGGCTGTGCGAACAGAGGCGTGCTGTAATTAATTTGTGGGAGGATACACATACACGGGCAGGCACTTGGATGGCAGACATGGAGTTGTCTGGTGTGCAGTGGTCAAAGCTACAAGACCTCTGTTAAGTCCTTCAGTGTTTTGAGGAATGCACATGGCTGGTAAGTGCAGACGACGCCATCATAAGCATGAGCATCCCATTAATGCGTCTGCTGATGCAAAGTTTGACGCACATTAAGGAGCAGGTGTCTGCAGCCGAGGAGGAGGGAATCCTTGATGACAGTCAGCCATTGTCTGCTCAGGGAACTCTCCTGGACGAGGTGGCGGATGAAGAGGAGGAGGAGGAGGATGATGATGGGGATGAATATTTATGGGAGGAGGATGCTTCTCAGGGGGCAATAGAAACTGGTGGCGTTGCAAGGTCAGGTACAGGGTTTTTGCGGGACACAAGTGATGTTGATTTGCAAGAATGTGCTCCTCAACTCAGCACAAGCAGTGAATTCAAACCTGGAACATTAGCCCACATGGCTGAGTATGCCTTGCGTATCCTAATAAGGGACCCCCGCATTATCAAAATGATGACCGATGACGATTACTGGTTGGCCTGCCTCCTGGATCCACGATATAAAGGAAAATTACAAAATATCATGCCACATGAGAACCTTGAGCAAATATTGGCTACCAAACAAGCAACTCTTATAGATCGTTTGGTTCAGGCACTCCCAGCTCACAGCGGCAGTAAATGTTCTCACACGAGCCATAGTGGGCAACATGGCAGAGGTGTTAAATGTGCACAAATCCGAAGTGGCATTGGACAGAGAGGTTTTATGACCAGGTTGTGGAGTAATATCGCAATGACCGCTGACACAACAGGTACTGCTGCATCGATTCAAAGTGAAAGGAGACAACATTTGTCCAGTATGGCTACGAACTACTTTTCCTCCCATATTGATGTTCTCCCTCACAGGTCATTCCCCTTTGATTACTGGGTGTCTAAAATAGACACCTGGCCTGAATTGGCAGAATATGCATTACAGGAGCTCGCTTGCCCTGCTGCTAGTGTGCTATCAGAAAGAGTCTTCAGTGCTGCTGGTTCAATACTGATTTTATGTAGTTATATAACAACAGTCGCACTCAAAGAAAGATTTTCAAAGATTTGTTTTGACTGAAAAAACGTAGTTTTCTTTATTACAAACACCAAAATAAAGTATCACCGCAGTGTTTCAAGGTAGGTAACGTTTCGACCCGCAGGGTCTTTTTCAAACCTTAATGAAACAAATAAAAGGTACAAGGTATCACTAAATCTGAATATACAATATGTACAAAATATATACAAAAATTATAACAAACAAACAAACAAAAGTCCCTATAAATTAGAGGTACATGCTATGTCTCTTGAGCAAACTCTAGGACAAGGCGACATACTAGGACTAAAAGGGTATACAGGTGTATGGCTTCAGGTTAAACCTAGACCACTGGTCTAGGAATGAGATAACATAAATAGATAACCACAGGCGGAGGGCTGCAGGAGTGAGATGCGTCATGGCTACACTGACGTAAGGAAGCAGAAGTTCAAATCAAGTATATCCGGATATCTCATAGCACAGCGGTAGATAGTGTACAGCATGATACATAGACATGATAAACTGGTGCAGTTTTGTAGAGGTACAAATGAGAATGAACTACCCAGGTGGTGGATTTTCTGAATGGCAAAAGACTAACCTTTAGACTGTAGGAGCAGAGTGGAGGGCAAAGGTCCCTGGATAAGTGCAGGAGTCCCGTTTGGGGCTATGAAAAAAGAGAGGAGGAGGGGCCACCGCATTAAGATGGCAGCGTGGAAATAAAGAAGGCTATAAGATCAAGAAAAGGACAGCGGTACAGTATAATTACCTATGGCAGCGGAGGTACTGGTGTCTGCGGTGGTGGTGTGTGGAGAGCCAGGGAAATGAGCGCCCTTAAATGCAGGGCGGCAGGAAGTAAAGAATGCGCAGATGCATGGAGTGTGCGGCAAGGACGAGGTGTGGAACGCATAGAGCCAGGTGGCGCAGGCGCGGTGTGTACGGCAGTGAAGAGCCAAGAAATGCGCCTGAAGCAATGGGCAGGGTGGGAGCGCCGAGAGCCGTGCCGCGCATGCGCACTAAGGGAAGAGATGCGTTGAACGAGTAGGGGTGGAGGGAACAGGAAAAGTAATCTGCACCAGAGTAGGAGGCCCAGAGGAGTCTAGGGGAGAGCCCTGATAATCAAGTGTGGGCTGGAGAATGTAAGATGTGTAAATTACTTGTTTAGGTGAGGGGAATAGAGGGATGGAAATAAGTGGGGGCCCGGTGGGGGCTAATAGTTTATGACATGGTATCTGGGCAAAATGAGGGGCAAAAAAGCTAGAAGGTAACATTGTGCATGAAAATAAAATATGTAAAATAAAGGGAATAAAAATACAAATCTCCCTCACAGGTCATTCCCCTTTGACTACTGGGCATCTAAAATAGACACCTGGCCTGAATTGGCAGAATATGCATTACAGGAGCCCGCATGCCCTGCTGCTAGTGTGCTATCAGAAATATCAGAGTATTCAGAGCTGCTGGTTCAATACTGACCGAAAAAAGGACACGTCTATCTACCCAAAATGTTGATGATCTAACCTTCATTAAAATGAACCAATCATGGATTTCAAATTATTTTGCCCCACCTTCCCTTGCTGACATGTAGCTTGCCTGAAAAATGTCTTGCTTTTGGCCTCCTCTTACTGACTTCTCCAATTCCTCCATTTGCAGCTGATGAATGTCCACCATAGGCCATTTTTGTACCTCCCTAAATGGGCTGACTCCCCCCCACAGGGCCGTGGTCACCACCTGGCGCAAGCACCCGTGCAAGTGCCGTTTGCCTGGAGAGGTGGGTGGACCCACTATTGGGTGACGGCACTGGCACAGGGTCCCTCATAATACAATGAAGTGTCTCTGACGGTGGTGGTGCACAACCAACATCAGACACACCGTCGTAATGTGAGGAGCCCTGTGCCAGTACTGCCGCCCACTAGAGAGTGTTCCCCCCAGCTCGAACAGTGCTCTACCACTTGCAATACTTACCTATCCCTGCTCCACCACTGTGTAGTCTGTGCTGTTAAATCCTTCAATGCCACTGCCAATGCAAATTTGTTGAAATGATAGATGATAGTTAAAATATACAGGGGCCCTGGCCTCCATTTAGACCAGTTAATACTTTGCGCCACTGTCTTCTACTCAGCAGAGGAGCCCACCCCTGTACCTAGCTATGCCACCTGTTTATTTATGAACAATATTTTGGCAGACATTTAGCCCACCTTATTATTTGGGCCTACTAACTGTGTCTGCCACTCATCACAGTTTTCCTCCACTGAACAAAGTATTGCCGCCTGTTTAGTCCTGTTACCACATTTGAACTGCATTTAGCTTACTTTATTATTTGGGCCTATATCTGTGTCTGCCACTCATTACAGTTTTCCTCCACAGAACAAAGCAATGCCGCCTGTTTAGTCCTGTTACCAATTTTGAACTGCATTTAGCCTACTTTATTTTTTAGGCCTACTAACTGTGTCTGCCACTCATTACAGTTTTCCTCCACTGAACAAAGCAATGCCGCCTGTTTAGTCCTGTTACCAATTTTGAACTGCATTTAGCCTACTTTATTATTTGGGCCTACTAACTGTGTCTGCCACTCATTACAGTTTTCCTCCACTGAACAAAGCAATGCCGCCTGTTTAGTGCTGTTACCACATTTGAACTGCATTTAGCCTACTTTATTATTTGGGCCTATATCTGTGTCTGTCACTCATTACAGTTTTCCTCCACTGAACAAAGCAATGCCGCCTGTTTAGTCCTATTACCAATTTTGAACTGCATTTAGCCTACTTTATTATTTGGGCCTACTAACTGTGTCTGCCACTCATTACAGTTTTCCTCCACTGAACAAAGCAATGCCGCCTGTTTAGTCCTGTTACCACATTTGAACTGCATTTAGCCCACGTTATTATTTGGGCCCACTAACTGTGTCTGCCACTCATTACAGTTTTCCTTCACTGAGCAAAGCAATGCCGCCTGTTTAGTCCTGTTACCAATTTTGAACTGCATTTAGCCTACTTTATTATTTGGGCCTACTAACTGTGTCTGCCACTCATTACAGTTTTCCTCCACTGAACAAAGTAATACCGCCTGTTTAGTCCTGTTACCACATTGGAACTGCATTTAGCCTACTTTATTATTTGGGCCTATATCTGTGTCTGCCACTCATTACAGTTTTCCTCCACTGAACAAAGCAATGCCTCCTGTTAAGTCCTGTTACCAATTTTGAACTGCATTTAGCCCACTTTATTATTTCGGCCTACTAACTGTGTCTGCCACTCATTACAGTTTTCCTTCACTGACCAAAGCAATGCCACCTGTTTAGTCCTGTTACCTCATTTGAACTGCATTTAGCCCACTTTATTATTTCGGCCTACTAACCGTGTCTGCCACTCATTACCGTTTTCCTCCACTGAACAAAGCAATGCCCCCTGTTTAGTCCTGTTATGAATTTTTAACTGCATTTAGCCTACTTTATTATTTGGGCCTACTAACTGTGTCTGCCACTCATTACAGTTTTCCTCTACTGAAAAAAGCTATACCGCCTGTTTAGTCCTGTTACCACATTTGAACTGCATTTAGTCTACTTTATTATTTGGGCCTATATCTGTGTCTGCCACTCATTTAAGTTTTCCTCCACTGAACAAAGCAATGCTGCCTGTTTAGTCCTGTTACCAATTTTGAACTGCATTTAGCCTACTTTATTTTTTGAGCCTACTAACTGTGTTTCTTCCTCATCCTGCCCATTGCCCAGCCACTGCTAGATGAGTCTGCTGGTACATTGACCCAGACCACTACATTCCCCTTGCACTCTACACAGCCAGAAACTGACCCTGATGAAAGTCAGGTTCCCCTTCCCGCATACTATACCACCTTACACGGGGACAAAGAGGAAGGTGCAGATGAAAGTGCAGGTTCCTTCATCAGGTGGGGGGGCACACTCGTTGGTGTCTCTGCGAGTGGGAGGTGCCACCCACCGTCAAACACACCGCCGTCCAATGGGGGGCCCTGTGCCAGTGACGTCGCCAATGAGTATGCCCCCCACCTGATGAAGGAACCTGCAATTTCATCTGCACCTTCCTACGAACGAGTGGGCCCCCCCTGCTTGCTCAGGATCTCAGCTCTTGCAAAGTTGAAATACTTACCTCACCCTGTTCCACCGCCGTGATGTATTCTGCGTTTCCTGGGTCCACGAAAATCTTGAGCCAGCCCTTCCCCCACAACTTTAGCCAAATGACCCCCAGTTTTCAATGCCTAACTATTATTATAAAGTAAATTAAGATTGACAAGCTTAAGTAATAAGAATTGATGTTTTTGGCATTAAAATGGGCACTGTAGGTGTTTTCCTGTCCTCCACTCACTGCTGACTTTGATTCCCCATTGACTTGCATTGGGTTTCGTGTTTCAGTCGGCCCCTGACTTTTCGCAATAATCGGCCAATTTCTCCCTACCCGACTTTTGACAAAGTCGGGTTTCGCGAAACCCGACTCGATCCGAAAAAAGTAAAAGTCGCTCAACTCTATTTGTGACTATCTGTTATCCTCTTGATTATAATCCAGAGGCTTTAAATGGGGTTCAGGTCTGGAGATTGTGCTGCCCATGACAGGGTTTTGATGTGGTGGTCTCTTAATTTTTGCCAGAGCTGTACTATACTATACTGCGGATTTGATGCAATTCCGCATGTCTAAAAATGCTGCAGATCCGCATCAAAATCCGCAACGTGCCCACATAGCCTTACATTTTTTACATTTTTTAAAACACTTTTTTTTACTTTTTACTTGCTTCAGTAGTTTCCATGGGAGACTAGAAGCTGCTATCATCCGATCGCTTGTGCTACATAGCTCACTTGCTATAAGCACCAACTTCTGGGAGGTGCTCATAGCAATCCGGAAATGGCAACAACAGAGATCTCATGCAGACCCCGGGTTTTTGTGCCAACCCATCGACAACCCGCGGTCATGTGATATGGGCGCTGATGGGTGGGATTAATGACGTGCTTCCTATAGTCCCATCCGGCTATGTCTGCTGTCACATAGAACAAGAACAATTACAGCATTAGCCGATGATGGGACAGTAGTAGTCCCATTATCCGGCTACTCTATTGAATAGTAAAACAAACATATACACATACAGTACATACTCACCAAAACAGCTAATCCCCGACACCCTCGATCGCCTGCAAAAAAGACAAAATAATAAACCAACATCATACTCCCTGTTCCGATGTAATCCATTTAATAACAATTGTCCCTTGACGATCTCCCATGTAGAGCTGTCACATCGGGAGCTGTGACCACTCTACACAGCTCCAGTGATACAGTGATCGGAGGTATCCTACTACAGTCGATCACGCCACTGCCTAGAAATCACTAGAGTTCATGCTGTCACTTGTGGCAGCGGTAGTGCCGTAAAATGAGAGCACAAACTCTGATGAAGTATACTGTGGGAGTATTATCTCCAGACAGTGTATCATCGGAGGCCCCTGTAGAGCAGTCACATCTCCCGATGTGACAGCTCGACAAGGGAGATCATTGTGGGACACTTGATATTAATTGGATTACATCAGAACAGGGATTATTTATGTCAGTTTATTATTTTATTTTATTTTCATGAGATCGAGGGCGTCGCAGGAATAACGTATAATAAATATGGCAAACTGTTGTGTTTTATTTCAGGAAAAGACTTTATTCTGGCTGTTTCTTTATTTCACCTATAACAAGTATAGGATTAGTAAAGGATAAGTGTCTTACTGACACCTCTCCATTAGTAAGCTGAGCTTCATGTCACCTTACAATACAAAGGTGACATCAACCCCACAACTATTACCCCACTTGCCACCGCTACAGGGCAAGTGGGAATAGAGAGGCTAAGTGCTGGAATTGGTGCATCTTAAAGATGCACCATTTCTGGGGTGGCTGAGAGCTGATTTTTGTAGCCGGAGGCCAATATCCACGGCCCCTTCTTAGGCTATTAATATCAGCCCGCAGCTGTCTGCATAGCCTTTTCTGGTTATTAATTATAGGGGGACCCCACGTCATTTTATTTTTGGGCTCCCCTATTTTTATAGCCAGTAAAGGCTAAATATACAGCTGTGAGCTGATATTAATAGCCTGGGAAGATCCATGGGTATTACCCCCTTCCCAGGCTATAAACATCTGCCCCCAGTTGCTGGCTTTCCCTCTCTGGTTTTGAAAATTGAGCAGGAGCCCACGCAATTTGTTTGCCTTTTTTTAATTAAACATATTCCGGGGTCACACTTGCGAGAAACTCGCATGAGTCTCACACCTCAGTACCCGGCACTGTATTTCTATGCAGCTGAACACTCCGGTCCGAGTGCCGGTGGCAGTGACGGGTACTGAGGTGCGAGACTCGTGTGAGTTTCTCGCAGCTGTGACCCTGGTCTAAGGCATATTTTTTGTGTGTGTTTTTTGTGTGCCTTTATTTAACTCTTTATGTACCATTTAATTATGTTCATTACTAAACATTGGGCTTGTTATTATATACTGTATCTATCTATCTATCTATCTATCTATAGATATATCTAATCATATTATGGTATTCAATGGAGTATGTAAAAGAAGAGGTTGGACAAAGAAATTACATCACAATTCTTTTTTGTTAAATAGTAGATCTTTATTTATCTTACAAAAATACATACAAATCTGCATTAAAAAATGCATGAAAATCTGCATCAAATCTGCATCAAAAATGCATCAAATCTGAGTGGATTTTCTACTGATTCTTCTGCCAAGAGAGGAAGAATCCGCGCAGAAAATTCCACAGGCAACTTGTGCACATAACCTAAAAGTTCAAGTTACCCCCCATTTGCCCCATTCAAAATAAAACAATTAAGAAAAATTTAAAATACACATATTTGGTATCGCCACATTCAGAATCACCCGATCTATCAATATATAAAAATAATTAATTCAATCAGTAAGCAGTGTAGCGAGAAAAATCAAAATGCCAAAATTATGTTTTTTGGTCCCTGCAATATTGCAATAAAATGCAATAACAGGCAATCAAAAGGTCATATCTACACTAAACACATATCAATAAAAACGTCAGTTTGGGAAACAAAAAATAAGCTCTCATATGGCCCCAGATCCCAAAAAATGGAGATGCTACGGGTCTCGGAAAATGGTGACTTTTTTTTACAAATAGATTTTTTTCCACCACGTAAATAAAAAAGAACCTATGCATGTTTGGTATCTACGGACTCGTAATGACCTGGAAAATCATAATAGAAGATCAGTTTAGCATTTAGTGAACATGGTAAGAAAATTCCAAAAAACAATTGTAGAATTAGACTTTTTTGCAATTTTCATCTCACTTTTAATTTTATTCCTGTTTTTCAGTACACAATATGGTAAAATCAATGGTGCTGTTCAAAAGTACAACTCGTCCTGCAAAAATACAAGCCCTCATATGGCCATATTGACGTAAAAATAATAAAGTTTTGGCTGTGGTAAGAAGGGGAGAAAAAAATGGAAATGCAAAAACGGAAATATACCTGGTCCTTAATGGGTTAAAGATATACTGCAGCTTAGTGTTTACTAGGAGAGCTAAATTTAAAGCCCAAACATCTGATAAGATTTAGTTGAAAGGAAATCTGTCACTAGGTTTTTGCTACCCTATCATAGGAGCAGCATGATGTAAGGACAAAGATCCTAAATCCTGCGATGTGTCACTTTCTCTACTGCTAGCTGCAGTTTGTTTTTATAAAATCACTGTTTAATCTGCAACAGATCTACCTGTTCTTTGAACACTGAGCTCTGTATAACCACTCCCACACTACCGATTAGCAGCTTTCTGTATACACTGTACTTAGGCAAAAAGCTTCTAACTGTTAGGGACTGGGTTATATACAGCTCATGAAATGGAGACTACAGTACATGACAGAAAGTTTACTTGTCCTCCAGTGATAATCTTCTGATAAAACATGGATTTTTATCAAAACTACAGCAAGCATCCTAATAAGTAACACATCGTTGGAATCAAGGTTTCTGTCTCTACATTATTCTGCTCTCAGATTAGGTAGTAAGTAACATGTGACAGATTCCCCTTAATATTTTTAATTTAAACTTACTAAGTGGTTAGCTATAAAACACCAAGAAAATCAGAGTATCTTATAAATCACCACCACATGATTTTTTTAAAAAGATCAATTTTTATTTAAATATTCAATAGAAAATAGAATGATACAACACAAATAATACAATGAGGGAGAACAATAACTGAGCACTCAAAAGGGGAACACTCCTCCATTAATATAACCTGATGTAGCATGTGTCCATGTATTCAAATAGAAAAGTGCTACTCATATTGGTGTTCAGAAGTAAGAAATCATGCTTATATCAAAGGGCAATTAACACCATATAGTTAACAACATTATATACAGAATACCGACATCACTGCTTACCCATAGTAAGTCTGGCTGGAGAGCGTGATCCACCCTAAGACCCCTGACGCGCGTTTCGCGTTATGATGGCTTTCTCAAAGGGGATGTAGGTTAGTCCTGCGCTAGCCCGTCCTTATATATTACCCCAGATTGCTGGTGATGGATCGGCGCATGCGTCCGCGTTCCTCCACACGTGTAAGGCGCGTCGCCTCCCATTGGCGTCATCTGCCCAGTGCGCATGCGGGTAAAAGATTTACCCAGTGACGTCAGATGCAGGCGCACTGTGCAACGCTGTCGCCACATAGAGGTACGTTGTGTGGAATGGATCGCGGCGCGCACGCGCACCACCAGCAATCCATCTAGAATAAAAGAAAAAGAAAAAAGAAAAGAAAAGAAAGGCAAAGGGGACCGGATAGAGGAGCGCATGTGTAATGTGCCAACCCGTCACAGCATATAAATTGTATTTAGATGGGAAAGGCACACTCACACGCAATAATAACATTGCCAAGGAAAAATTGCCAATGGAAGAGCCAAACAGAGCATATCAGCCCGGAACCCTACAAACATTCATAATATTAAATAGTTTAAAAACACATACCGATTGACAACAATCTGTCAATACACACTGACAGGTGTAGAGAAATATAAAGTAAGAAAAATGTAAACTAATAAGTGCGTAGTGAAAACTAAAAGTGATGTGAACTGATGAACTAATGTGATATGGAACTAATCGGAAATATGAAACATAAAAAATACTTTGTGATCCATTATATAAATGTATATTTTTCATTGGACAAAAAAATATATAAGGAAAAGATGGTGATGAATATGGAGTGCAAAAGAAGAGTGTGAATACAATAAAATATCACACATCAAGTGCATATAAGAAACACCTGCCTGAAACATTAAAGGATAAAAAGTCAATTAGCAGCAACGATATATATAGCAGCAGCCATTTTCTTTTTTCATTTTTTCCTTGGCAGATAACAGCATCTTGTTTTCCTCTTCCCGGTCCAGACTCGCTATAGAAGGACAGGCGATCTTCTATACCTCATACACTCAAGAACAAATACACTAAATAAACCAAACAGGACAAACAAAGGTTAAAAACAAGCAACAGAGGAGGTAAGTGAACAATATTATCATATCTAAATCTTATAGAAAGAACCTTTTGAATCCCAAAAACCCCTTACAGACTATGGAAAGAGCAGGGCACAACAAAAATGCCGACCTAAGTATTAGACCCAAAAGACCCGTCACAAAAAGCCATCACAAAAAGGGGGCAAAGGTCAATTTTTCGTTTAGCCCCTTTGGGGATAGGGTATCGAGAATAGTGATCCATCTGCACTCACGCTGGGCAAGGATTTGTTTCAAATTCCCTCCTCTTATCCCACCGTGAATGCAGTCGATACCCCTGACCTTTAAACCTCGGGGATCAGATCCATGGAATGCCCTAAAATGTTTAGGTAGGGTTTTCAGGACAGATACATCTTCCTCATCTTTGGCAGCCTTTATGTCTCGTACATGCTCACGGACTCTAATCCTAAGTTCTCTAGACGTCAATCCCACATAAATGAGGGAGCAGGGACAAGTCGCATAGTAAATTACAAATGAAGTTCCACAAGATATGCGATCACGAATCTTAAATTCCCTGCTACCATCGGACACCATAAAGGTGTCACACCTCAAAATGTTTGGACATGCTACGCATGATCCACAGGGGGAGCAGCCATTCCTTGGGCCACCAGAGTTAAAAAGTCTCTTTTCTTTTGCCACGTAATGGCTCTTTACCAGATGGTCACGTAAGTTCCTGCTCCTCCTCTGTGTCATGCGCGGCACCCTTGGTATGTGGGCTGCTAGGACTGGGTCCGTGAGCAGTACTGGCCAATGTTTTTTCAAAATTCCATGGATCCGATCCCATTGGCAATTTGACGTAGAGATATAACTAATCTCAGTTAGTTGCCTCTTCCTTCTTTTTGGATGGCTTCAGTAACTCACTTCTCTCTACACTTCGTGCACGTTTATATCCAGCTTTTATACTGCGTTTACTGTAACCCCTGGATTTGAACCTCTCAGCCAAGATCGCGGACTGTCTCTCAAACCGTGTTGCTGTAGAGCAGATCCGCCTGTTTCTGAGATACTGCCCCACTGGGATGGCCTTAATTGTGGAATAGCTGTGTGCCGAGGAGGCATGCAAAAGCGCATTGACAGAAGTGTCTTTCCTATACAAATCTGTTTCTATCCTTCCATCCTCCCCGACAACCAAACTAATATCCAAAAAATTAATATATTTCTTGTGAAAACTATATGTAAATTTCAAATTAAAATTATTGGAATTAAGGTACCGCATAAACCCTGATAGGCTGGCCTCGTCACCCTCCCAAATCATCAGCACATCATCAATGTAACGAAACCAGCCCATCACTGGGTCTGCGGCCTGCGCCCCGTCGCCCTGAAAAATATGTCTCTCCCAAAAACCGAGAAAAAGATTTGCATACGCCGGGGCACAGGCCGCACCCATCGCGGTACCCTGTATCTGCAAAAAAAACCGATCCTTAAAAACAAAAAAATTGTGTGTCAAAATAAATTCCAACAAATCCAAAATCAAATCAGATAAATGGCCATCCCAGTTGGCCATCTCCAGAAAGAACCGGGCCGCTCGCAACCCATCAGAATGTCTTATTGACGTGTACAACGATTCAATATCGATGGTCACCAACAGCATATTTTCATCGATTGAGACACCATCGATCTTGGTGAGAACGTCCGTCGTGTCTCTGACATAGGAGGGGAGGGTTTCGACTAAAGGTTTTAAATAGAAGTCAATAAATTTGCATATATTGTCACTCAACCCTCCCATGCCAGAGACTATCGGACGTCCAGGGGGATTTATTTTGTCCTTATGTATCTTTGGTAAAAAATATAATGTCGCCACTTTTGGGAACTTCGGTAATAAACCATCTACAACTTTTTTAGGAACAATATTGGACTCGAGGGCACAATTCAAAATCAATTCCAACTCAGTTTGAAACTTAGTCATGGGATTCTGTGAGAGCAAACGATAAACATCCTTATTCTTCAATTGGCAAAATGCCTCTTTCTCATATTTCTCAACTGGCCAGATCACGACATTCCCTCCCTTGTCTGCCGGTTTTATAACAACCGTATCAAGTGCCTGTAATTCTCCCAGAGCATGTCTCTGCTCCCTGGTAAGATT
Organism: Ranitomeya variabilis; assembly: GCF_051348905.1. Classification (NCBI taxonomy): domain Eukaryota; kingdom Metazoa; phylum Chordata; class Amphibia; order Anura; family Dendrobatidae; genus Ranitomeya; species Ranitomeya variabilis. The sequence goes on along the minus strand of NC_135236.1, from coordinate 352,044,319 downwards.
ATCATTTTGTACCCTATGTGATATACTTTTCAGGTCCTCCGCAACCAATCTACAGAATATTTCCACCTGGGGGCAGACAGACAAGGAAGGGAAGGTACGCGATCTGGGTACAATCGAGGAAGGAAAGGGAATACCTTGATTAACGGCTTGTTGTTCGTTCAGCAGGTCCTCCAATGCAGCCAATGCTTGCTGTTCAATGGCACTTGTAAAGCCCAATTGTGCATTGGTCTGATTATGGAGTTTCTTTAATACAAGTTTACGGCATAGAAGATGAACATCTTTCAATGCTGTGAAAAAATCAAAGCCGTTACGTGGTACAAAATTTAAGCCCAATTTCAACAATTCACTCTGAGTCTCAGATAGTGGATATGTGGATAAGTTAATTACCTCCAAGTTGGTGTTTTTTGCTTTTCGTTCGTATGTTGAAGGGAAAGTGAGTTTCCTTTTGCTATTTGTAGGATTTCTTTTGGGGTACCTAGACTTCCCAAATCCATCTTTATCTGGAATTCTGGAACTTTCAGAGGCAGCGCTAGATTCATCAGCAGATGTAAGGGAAGAGATTGATCCAGATCTCACTTGGGATCTAAGTCGATGGTTATTAACATTTCTTTTCCATCTATATACTTTGTTTTCCTGGAAATCTAAATTATCTCTATGCAATTTTTTGGCTTTAAATTCCCCAATTTCCTTCTCCCATGTAGAGAAATTTTTTTCTAGGTCTGCATTTAACTTATCCAAAGCTTCAGGGGTTAAATCCCCTTTGATTGAGATCTGCAACTCATCAATCTCTTTTTCTAAATCTCCCAGTTTGCTCTCATCCAATCTCATCAGAATTTCTATGAAACTGCGAGAACATCTTGTCGCAGTCTCTTCCCATTCTTTTTTAAAATTAGCATCCTCTACTGGAAAAGACGGTAAAATTTGAACGCGCAATCCTCTCGGAATTAACCCTCGAGTCAAATACTGCCCCAAGGATGCTCTGTTCCACCACAGTCTGGTACGTTTATGAAGCAAAACTTTCAATCTAGTAATTTGTTCCTTGAATTCCCTGTTGCTTAGTTCCAGAGTGCCAGCCGTGTCCTCCTTAAAAACATCATTCAATCGAGATAACCAAGATTGGTCTCGAGCACGAAAGTCCATGTGCTTAGGATTTGAAACTGTAAATAACACAGAAACAATCAATATACAAACAATAGCAATCCAGCACTGCATATTCATAAGGGTCAAAGGTATATAATTTAGAACCTTTCCCATATATCAAAGCGGCATATCGCCAGGTGAAAATACTCAGTCAGCAGATAAAACACCAAGAAAATCAGAGTATCTTATAAATCACCACCACATGATTTTTTTAAAAAGATCAATTTTTATTTAAATATTCAATAGAAAATAGAATGATACAACACAAATAATACAATGAGGGAGAACAATAACTGAGCACTCAAAAGGGGAACACTCCTCCATTAATATAACCTGATGTAGCATGTGTCCATGTATTCAAATAGAAAAGTGCTACTCATATTGGTGTTCAGAAGTAAGAAATCATGCTTATATCAAAGGGCAATTAACACCATATAGTTAACAACATTATATACAGAATACCGACATCACTGCTTACCCATAGTAAGTCTGGCTGGAGAGCGTGATCCACCCTAAGACCCCTGACGCGCGTTTCGCGTTATGATGGCTTTCTCAAAGGGGATGTAGGTTAGTCCTGCGCTAGCCCGTCCTTATATATTACCCCAGATTGCTGGTGATGGATCGGCGCATGCGTCCGCGTTCCTCCACACGTGTAAGGCGCGTCGCCTCCCATTGGCGTCATCTGCCCAGTGCGCATGCGGGTAAAAGATTTACCCAGTGACGTCAGATGCAGGCGCACTGTGCAACGCTGTCGCCACATAGAGGTACGTTGTGTGGAATGGATCGCGGCGCGCACGCGCACCACCAGCAATCCATCTAGAATAAAAGAAAAAGAAAAAAGAAAAGAAAAGAAAGGCAAAGGGGACCGGATAGAGGAGCGCATGTGTAATGTGCCAACCCGTCACAGCATATAAATTGTATTTAGATGGGAAAGGCACACTCACACGCAATAATAACATTGCCAAGGAAAAATTGCCAATGGAAGAGCCAAACAGAGCATATCAGCCCGGAACCCTACAAACATTCATAATATTAAATAGTTTAAAAACACATACCGATTGACAACAATCTGTCAATACACACTGACAGGTGTAGAGAAATATAAAGTAAGAAAAATGTAAACTAATAAGCGCGTAGTGAAAACTAAAAGTGATGTGAACTGATGAACTAATGTGATATGGAACTAATCGGAAATATGAAACATAAAAAATACTTTGTGATCCATTATATAAATGTATATTTTTCATTGGACAAAAAAATATATAAGGAAAAGATGGTGATGAATATGGAGTGCAAAAGAAGAGTGTGAATACAATAAAATATCACACATCAAGTGCATATAAGAAACACCTGCCTGAAACATTAAAGGATAAAAAGTCAATTAGCAGCAACGATATATATAGCAGCAGCCATTTTCTTTTTTCATTTTTTCCTTGGCAGATAACAGCATCTTGTTTTCCTCTTCCCGGTCCAGACTCGCTATAGAAGGACAGGCGATCTTCTATACCTCATACACTCAAGAACAAATACACTAAATAAACCAAACAGGACAAACAAAGGTTAAAAACAAGCAACAGAGGAGGTAAGTGAACAATATTATCATATCTAAATCTTATAGAAAGAACCTTTTGAATCCCAAAAACCCCTTACAGACTATGGAAAAATTGACCTTTGCCCCCTTTTTGTGATGGCTTTTTGTGACGGGTCTTTTGGGTCTAATACTTAGGTCGGCATTTTTGTTGTGCCCTGCTCTTTCCATAGTCTGTAAGGGGTTTTTGGGATTCAAAAGGTTCTTTCTATAAGATTTAGATATGATAATATTGTTCACTTACCTCCTCTGTTGCTTGTTTTTAACCTTTGTTTGTCCTGTTTGGTTTATTTAGTGTATTTGTTCTTGAGTGTATGAGGTATAGAAGATCGCCTGTCCTTCTATAGCGAGTCTGGACCGGGAAGAGGAAAACAAGATGCTGTTATCTGCCAAGGAAAAAATGAAAAAAGAAAATGGCTGCTGCTATATATATCGTTGCTGCTAATTGACTTTTTATCCTTTAATGTTTCAGGCAGGTGTTTCTTATATGCACTTGATGTGTGATATTTTATTGTATTCACACTCTTCTTTTGCACTCCATATTCATCACCATCTTTTCCTTATATATTTTTTTGTCCAATGAAAAATATACATTTATATAATGGATCACAAAGTATTTTTTATGTTTCATATTTCCGATTAGTTCCATATCACATTAGTTCATCAGTTCACATCACTTTTAGTTTTCACTACGCACTTATTAGTTTACATTTTTCTTACTTTATATTTCTCTACACCTGTCAGTGTGTATTGACAGATTGTTGTCAATCGGTATGTGTTTTTAAACTATTTAATATTATGAATGTTTGTAGGGTTCCGGGCTGATATGCTCTGTTTGGCTCTTCCATTGGCAATTTTTCCTTGGCAATGTTATTATTGCGTGTGAGTGTGCCTTTCCCATCTAAATACAATTTATATGCTGTGACGGGTTGGCACATTACACATGCGCTCCTCTATCCGGTCCCCTTTGCCTTTCTTTTCTTTTCTTTTTTCTTTTTCTTTTATTCTAGATGGATTGCTGGTGGTGCGCGTGCGCGCCGCGATCCATTCCACACAACGTACCTCTATGTGGCGACAGCGTTGCACAGTGCGCCTGCATCTGACGTCACTGGGTAAATCTTTTACCCGCATGCGCACTGGGCAGATGACGCCAATGGGAGGCGACGCGCCTTACACGTGTGGAGGAACGCGGACGCATGCGCCGATCCATCACCAGCAATCTGGGGTAATATATAAGGACGGGCTAGCGCAGGACTAACCTACATCCCCTTTGAGAAAGCCATCATAACGCGAAACGCGCGTCAGGGGTCTTAGGGTGGATCACGCTCTCCAGCCAGACTTACTATGGGTAAGCAGTGATGTCGGTATTCTGTATATAATGTTGTTAACTATATGGTGTTAATTGCCCTTTGATATAAGCATGATTTCTTACTTCTGAACACCAATATGAGTAGCACTTTTCTATTTGAATACATGGACACATGCTACATCAGGTTATATTAATGGAGGAGTGTTCCCCTTTTGAGTGCTCAGTTATTGTTCTCCCTCATTGTATTATTTGTGTTGTATCATTCTATTTTCTATTGAATATTTAAATAAAAATTGATCTTTTTAAAAAAATCATGTGGTGGTGATTTATAAGATACTCTGATTTTCTTGGTGTTTTATCTGCTGACTGAGTATTTTCACCTGGCGATATGCCGCTTTGATATATGGGAAAGGTTCTAAATTATATACCTTTGACCCTTATGAATATGCAGTGCTGGATTGCTATTGTTTGTATATTAAGTGGTTAGCTATGTCAGTTACCAGATTGAAATGCAAAACGCCAACATCTGCATGAAGTTCGTATGTTTTCTCCACATTTAAAAAAAAAAAATTCTCTGGGCACTCCAATTTCAATATTTCAATCACAAGTTTTGATTTTGAAAATTGTCCCTAGTATGTGTATTAGTCCATATGGGTTTGAGACATAGAATCTAGATTGTTATCTCTTAATGTAATGCACATGGCACAAGAGTTCAAAGAATGCATAAGAGAAAAATTATCATCTGCACAGCAAGATATAAGGGGCGTTCATTAAAGATTTCCCCTGATCCACTTCCTGTGGACTGAGTGCAATGAAACTTGGCACAGTTATTAGTCCTTCTCTACATACCGTAGGTGAAACCTAGAGACACTTCTCCCATCTCTTTAAGCAACTGTAAACACCTTGCTTGTAGAAGTCAATAAGTTGCTCCAAAAGCCAGGTTGTGACTTCGGAAATCGCAGTCTCATCATCTGGAAATTGCTTGCCCTTTAAAAATAACTTCATTATTGGAAAGAGGTGGAAGTCCTATGGTGCGCGGTCTGGTGAATAAGGGGGATGTGGTAGAATTTCAAAGCCACAGAAGCATGCTTCCATTTGGGCAACATGTAAGTTGTGAACTGGGGCATTGTCTTGCAGAAGGCGGACCCCTTTGGTGAGCATGTCATGTCTCTTGGTTTTGATGGCTTCTCGCAATTTCTGCAGCAGTGAAGCAAAGTATGCCCCAGTGATCATGGTACTCTTTGCTTAGGAAATCCATCAATGCTACTCCATGCTGGTCCCAAAATACTGTAAGCATGATCTTATCTGCTGAGGGTAGGGCACTTGCCTTCTTTGGAGGCCGTGAGTCATGATGCTTCCATTGCATCAACTGGACTTTAGTCTCAGGATCATAGTGATTGACACAGCTTTCATCCTGTATGATCAGTGTGTTGAATAAGTCCTCCTGGTTTCCATGGCACATCGTCAATAGAGCTTGAGAGCATTTGACTCGTTCCCACTTCTGGAAAGGTGTGAGCAGCTGCATATGCATTATGCATATGAAGATGGTCTTGGATGATTTTTTCCATGGACCCAACACTAATGGCATGACATTTTGGGCTAGTTGGCAAATGTTTATGCCGCGATTTTCCAAAATGGTGACTTCCACTTGCTGGATGGTGTGTTCATCAATAGCAGAGTGGGGTCGCCCTGGAATTGGAGCCGTTTGCACCGAAGTCCAACCACATTTGAATTGACGATGTTCATCACCATAAACCTCTTTCATCTCATCGAACGTCTACTTTGGTGTGCGGCCTTTCAAGTAAAGGAACTTTATGACTGCTCTGTATTCCACTAGGTCCATTATCGAACCTCACACCACTTTATCACCTGTAAAATCAAGACCGTTATCAGTTCAGAGTTGCAAATTGACACGTAAACTCTAGAGATTTATAGCATTACACATGTGCAGTTTCAGCCTCCTGTGATAAAATAGAAGTTGGGTCAGGGGAAATCTTTAATGAATGCCCCTCATATATCCTAAGCATTCTCTATTCTATGCTTCATAATTTTTAAATCACTGTTCTTTGTTTACTTTTGACTTCTACTGATGTTTTTGCGTCAAATTCAGCAAAATTGAGCACACAATTTATGAATTCTGTGCAAAGTCCAAAATTGTCTTTTTTTTCAATCTTTGAAGGAGTTTTCCCCTACTTTTTCACCCCCTGTTATAGATCATAGCTCTTCAAAATAATAACTTTTTTAATATACTTGTGTTATTAGATGTATAGATTCAATGAGCGCTCTCAGCAGGGATCACATGGTACTGGATTCTTATGGAGATTCTTCTTCCTCCTCTGTTTTCTACTATACTCTCCTTTTCCAGCACAGGAATCATAGTAAATGAAAGGAAGTTGTCACTGTGCTCCTGATTGTGGGTGTAGATGTTTTGGATTGAATGACAGCTTGCCTGAGCATGCTTTCTGAAGACACAATTAGTCTGCCACACGCAAGCTGAGCAGACAGTTTGATTCAGCAAAAGAACAAAGATGCTAGTGAAGTGCCACAATCTACAATTCAAAAGCAAAGGGGTATGTATTTAAACCTCTGTGAAATGTCATTGCTTTAGAATACTGGCATGGACACCAGGGTGGCCCTAAATGCAAGCAAACAAATATATTTTAAATTTTTTGATGGGGCACCCTCAGATATGATTCATTCTGGTAAAAAAACTAAATAAACTACAAACATTTTAAAATCTTTTCAATTGTGCAGGTCCCTGCCAATCAAGATATGTAGTCATTCTTGGTAAAAATTTGCCATTTTGACCGTCACTTACAAATCATTTATTATTCAACAAAAACAGTTACTTTTGTTGCCTCACAGTTAAATAATTGTTTGATAGCGTTTCTTATTATTAGTAATCCATTAGTGTCTTTTTCATTCTATCTCCATACCGTTCTCAATTCTCCTTGACTACCAGCAGCAGAAATGGTTTCTGTTATTCATTGGTTGTGTGCAGCTAAGTATATTTTTACATCAGTGCTTCTCCTTGTTTTCAGCATCATTAGTGGAGATGAGCGAACCTTTCAAGGTTCGGTTTGGGTCCACTGAATGGACCGGCGTTCGCTGAAACAGTTTGCCGAACATATCCAAACAAAATTAGATTCAAAGGGAGGCAAAACCAAATGCATAGACTAGACAACACCTTAGGTGTTGTGACAAAAAGCTTCCCAAACAGCTAAAATTAGAGGCAGACACCATGAAAAGTGGCATCAATTGACCCCCAGTAGAAATTTGCAAATGGCAGAGCAGCAGTCAGATATGGGCCATGCATGATGTATCAAGGTCTGGCCCAGAATTTACTGCTTGTAATTTAAGTTCAGTGAAGACCTGGTGAAATAAGGAGTGGTGTAAGCCTTCTTAGCTGGGATACCTCATACCTCATGCAACACCACCAATTGTTTGTTTTTTTCTATTCCAGCCACACTCAGATGGGACAAGCATCAGTTTCATAGACTACAGTTAATAGAAAAATGGTTGTTGACTGATCAATTGATCCACAGTAGAACCTGTTATAATGGCACAAAAGCAGTCAGCCATGGCCCATGCATGATGCATCAAGATCTGGCCCAGCATTTACAGCTTGGAATTGAAGTTTCAGTGAGGACCTGGTGGTTAAGGGAGCAGTGTAAGCCTTCTTAGCTGGGAGACCTCACACCTCAAGCAACAACTCCAATTTTTTTCTTTTCCAGCCACATTCAGAAGGAACCAACATCAGTTTCATACAGTAATATTGGTAGAAAAATGTAAGGAAAGTAACACAGGTAATTGACTGAAAGTGCAGGCCTGCCTGTCTGGGAGCTCTACTTACATGGGCAACCCACCAGAAGGAGACCTAACTTGGAATCTTAACATTTCAAAAAATAATTGTCCCGCAGCACTAAAGTGGCATCAATTTCCACAGAGTAGAAACAGCATAATAGACCTCTGACTAACTTTCTACTACAGGCAACCCACCAGATGGAGACCAAACTTGGAGTCTCCACACTTAAAAAAATAATAATTTGGAACATAAGCAGCAATAGCAACAGCAGCCACAGACGCCACAACAAAGGTGGCACAGACTGTAATAGCACAAGATCAATGCATGACACTAAAAATCAAACCATCGTTTAGTCTACCCAGTCTGCAACTGGGGTGCAAAAGTCATCGGAGATCCATGACTTGTTCATTTTGATGAAAGTTAGGCAATCTACACATTGAGGGGACAGCCAGATGCGCTTATCCCCCAGGGACACTACCAACAGTGCTGAAGCACAGGCCACTGGAGACCAAAATGTAAATGGGTCCACCCCCTGATGGCAGTGAAATTGAGCTCAAGATACTTCTGCACCATTCTTTCCAGTCTTTCACAATGTTTCATACTTGTGCTGTGTTCTGCTGGTGCACGGGCTTTTATAAAAAATGTGTTAAACAACTTACAGAAATTGCTTATGCCACTTAGACTGCTGCTGCTGCAGCTAATGTTTTGGCATTGATGCCTTGACGTTCTTGGGGTTGGACTTCTACAATTGGGATGCATATGTAAGGTTTAGGCCATGGCGGTAGTCATGGCTGAGAACTTCTGCTCCATCACACCCTTGCCTCCCCTCACATACACTCCAGAACTCCCAGTCAGCATACCTGCTGCTCCTTTAGTAAGCTACCCCCTTCCTTTGAGGGTAGTATGGGCTCTCTGGGCCCTATAGGGATGCAAAACAGTCCCGTTCAGTTTTTGGCCAGGGACGCAGAACAGTCCCTTATCTCAGTGCAACAAGCACCACTATTGTGAACTCTATTTTTGGGCTCCCTCTAGTGGTCACAAGCGGTACTGTGTAGTGTTGTCTTTCTGCAGGTGGCCTCATCAGCTGGTTCGTTATCCTTGGTTGGTTTCCTATTTAACTCACCTGGATACTCAGTTCCTTGCCTGCTATCAATGTATTCAGTGCTCTTCAGATTCCTTGTGACTACCTTGCTCCCAGTCTCTCCAAGACAAGCTAAGTCCTTGTTTGTTCATTTTCTGATTATCAGCGTTCATCATGTTTTTTTGTCCAGCTTGCTAAAATGTGATTTCTTACTTGCTGGTTGCTCTAGGGGACTGACTTTTTCCCCCCACACCGTTAGTTGGTGTGGGGGTTCTTGAAATCTCAGTGTGGATATTTTGTAAGGGTTTTTTTACTGACCGCATAGACCCCTTTGCTATTTTCTGCTATCTAGAATTAGTGGGCCTCTTTTGCTGAATCTGCTTTCACCCCTGTGTATGTGCCTTCCTCTTACCTCACCGTTATTATCTGTTGGGGGCTTCTATATCTTTGGGGATTATTTCTCTGGAGGCAAGAGAGGTCTTTCTTTCTCTCTAGGGGTAGTTAGTTCCTCAGGCTGGCTAGAGACGTCTAGGATTTTCAGGCACGTTCACCGGCTACTTCTAGTGTGTTTGGATAGGTTCAGATTTGCGGTCAGTCCAGTTTGCCACCTCCCTAGAGCTTGTCCTATGTTTTGTTACTTAGCTGGAGTAATTTGTGATCCTCAACCACTAAGGATCATAACAGTATAGCAGGCCGAAAAGTGTTTAATGCATTGCAGAAGTGGGATTAAAAGAAGACCTGAGTACATTTTTTTTTCCAGCTTTTCCTTTGCTGCAGTCTGTTTAGCTTCTTTCATCCCCTTGAACTCTGAGTGGTTTTGAGCTCAGCTGCAGACATGGATGTTCAGACTCTGACATCTAGTGTGGATCATCTTGCTGCACGGGTGCAAAGTATTCAGGATTTTGTTATTCATAGCCCTATGTCAGAACCAAAGACACCCATTCCTGAGTTGTTCTCTGGAGATAGATCTAGGTTTCAGAATTTTAAGAATAATTGTAAGTTATTTCTATCTCTGAGACCTCGTTCCTCTGGTGATTCCACTCAGCAAGTAAAAATTGTTATCTCCTTGTTGCGTGGCGACCCTCAGGATTGGGCTTTCTCTCTGGCGCCAGGAGATCCTGCATTGCTTAATGTGGATGCATTTTTTCTGGCTCTTGGACTACTTTATGAGGAGCCTAATCTTGAGAGTCAGGCAGAAAAAGCGTTGCTGGCCCTCTCTCAAGGGCAGGATGAAGCAGAGGTGTATTGTCAAAAATTTCGGAAATGGTCAGTGCTTACTCAATGGAATGAGTGTGCCCTGGCTGCAAATTTCAGAGAAGGTCTTTCTGAAGCCATTAAGGATGTTATGGTGGGGTTCCCCACCCCTACAAGTCTGAGTGATTCTATGGCTTTAGCCATTCAGGTTGATCGGCGTTTGCGGGAGCGCAAATCTGCTCATCCTTTGGCGGTATTTTCTGAACAGAGACCTGAGTCTATGCAATGTGATCGAACTCTGACCAGAATTGAGCGACAAAGTCATAGACATCAAAATGGGTTGTGCTTTTACTGTGGTGATTCTGCTCATGTTATCTCAGCATGCTCTAAACGCTTAAAAAAGGTCGCTAAACCTGTCACCATTGGTACTATACAGCCTAAATTTATTTTGTCTGTTACTTTGATTTGTTCTTTGTCGTCCTACTCGGTTATGGCCTTTGTGGATTCGGGTGCTGCCCTGAATCTGATGGATTTGTCATTTGCCAGGCGCTGTGGTTTTGTCCTGGAGCCTTTGGAATTTCCTATTCCTCTGAGGGGAATTGATGCTACGCCATTGGCTGAGAATAAACCTCAGTATTGGACGCAAATGACCATGTGCATGACTCCCGTTCATCAGGAGGTGATTCGCTTTCTTGTTCTGCATAATTTACATGATGTTGTCGTTTTGGGTCTGCCATGGCTGCAGGCTCATAATCCAGTTTTAGATTGGAAAGCTATGTCTGTGTCTAGTTGGGGTTGTCAGGGAATTCATGGCGATACTCCATTGGTGTCTATTGCTTCTTCCACTCCTTCTGAGGTCTCTGAGTTTTTGTCTGACTACCAGGATGTATTTGATGAGCCCAGGTCCAGTGACCTGCCCCCTCATAGGGATTGTGACTGTGCTATAAATTTAATTCCTGGTAGTAAATTCCCTAAGGGACGACTTTTTAATTTGTCTATACCAGAGCATGCCGCGATGCGGAGTTATATAAAGGAGTCTTTGGAGAAGGGACATATTCGTCCATCCTCTTCCCCTCTTGGTGCAGGATTCTTTTTTGTGGCCAAGAAGGACGGTTCTTTGAGACCGTGTATAGATTATCGCCTTCTGAATAAAATCACAGTCAAATTTCAATATCCTTTGCCACTATTGTCTGATTTGTTTGCTCGGATTAAGGGTGCCAGTTGGTTCACCAAGATAGATCTCCGTGGTGCGTATAATCTTGTGCGCATTAAGCAGGGAGATGAATGGAAAACAGCATTTAATACGCCCGAAGGCCATTTTGAGTACTTGGTGATGCCTTTTGGACTCTCTAATGCTCCTTCTGTGTTTCAGTCCTTCATGCATGACATTTTCCGAGAATATCTGGATAAGTTTATGATTGTTTATCTGGATGACATTTTGGTCTTTTCTGATGATTGGGAGTCCCATGTGAAGCAGGTCAGGATGGTGTTTCAGGTCCTGCGTGCTAATGCTTAATTTGTGAAGGGCTCAAAATGCCTCTTCGGAGTACAGAAGGTCTCATTTTTGGGTTTTATTTTTTCTCCTTCTTCTGTGGAGATGGACCCAGTCAAGGTCCAGGCTATTCATGACTGGACTCAGCCCACGTCTGTTAAGAGTCTTCAGAAGTTCTTGGGTTTTGCTAATTTTTACCGTCGTTTCATCGCTAATTTTTCTAGAGTGGTTAAACCTTTGACGGATTTGACCAAGAAGGGCTCTGATGTGACTAATTGGTCTCCTACGGCCGTGGAGGCCTTTCGGGAGCTGAAGCACCGGTTTTCTTCAGCTCCAGTCTTATGTCAGCCAGATGTCTCTCTCCCCTTCCAGGTCGAGGTTGATGCTTCCGAGATTGGAGCAGGGGCTGTTTTGTCGCAGAGAAGCTCTGAGGGCTCTGTGATGAAGCCGTGTGCTTTCTTTTCAAGAAAGTTTTCGCCTGCCGAGCGAAATTATGATGTTGGTAATCGGGAGTTGTTGGCTATGAAGTGGGCATTTGAGGAGTGGCGTCATTGGCTCGAAGGAGCTAAACATCGTGTGGTGGTCCTGACTGATCACAAAAATCTGATTTACCTCGAGTCTGCCAAGCGCCTGAATCCTAGACAGGCTCGTTGGTCGTTGTTTTTCTCCCGTTTCAACTTTGTGGTCTCATATCTGCCTGGTTCGAAGAACGTGAAAGCTGATGCACTTTCTAGGAGCTTTGTGCCTGACTCTCCAGGAGTTTCTGAGCCGGCTGGTATTCTCAGAGAGGGAGTGATTTTGTCTGCCATTTCTCCAGATTTGCGACGAGTGCTGCAGAAATTTCAGGCGGATAGACCTGACCGTTGTCCACCAGAGAGACTGTTTGCCCCGGATAGATGGACCAGCAGAGTTATTTCCGAGGTTCATGCTTCGGTGTTGGCGGGTCATCCTGGGATTTTTGGTACCAGGGATTTGGTGGCTAGGTCCTTCTGGTGGCCTTCCTTGTCGCGGGATGTGCGTTCCTTTGTGCAGTCTTGTGGGATTTGTGCTCGGGCTAAGCCTTGCTGTTCTCGTGCCAACGGTTTGCTTTTGCCTTTGCCTGTCCCGAAAAGGCCTTGGACGCACATTTCCATGGATTTTATTTCGGATCTTCCAGTATCTCAGAAAATGTCTGTCATCTGGGTGGTGTGTGATCGTTTTTCCAAGATGGTCCATTTGGTGCCCTTGCCTAAGCTGCCTTCCTCCTCCGATTTGGTTCCTCTATTTTTTCAGAATGTGGTTCGCTTGCACGGCATTCCTGAAAATATTGTGTCTGATAGAGGATCCCAGTTTGTGTCCAGGTTTTGGCGAACTTTTTGTGCTAAGATGGGCATTGATTTGTCTTTTTCGTCGGCCTTCCATCCTCAGACTAATGGCCAAACCGAGCGAACTAATCAGACGTTGGAGACTTATTTGAGATGTTTTGTTTCTGCTGATCAGGATGATTGGGTGACTTTTTTGCCATTGGCCGAGTTTCCCCTTAATAATCGGACTAGTTCTGCTACCTTGGTTTCGCCTTTTTTCTGCAATTCTGGTTTCCATCCTCGTTTTTCCTCGGGTCAGGTTGAGTCTTCTGACTTTCCTGGGGTGGATTCTGTGGTGGATAGGTTGCAGCAAATTTGGAGCCATGTGGTGGACAATCTGAAATTGTCACAGGAGAGGGCTCAGCGCTTTGCCAACCGCCGCCGCGGTGTGGGTCCCCGACTTCTTGTTGGGGATTTGGTGTGGCTGTCTTCTCGGTATGTTCCTATGAAGGTCTCATCTCCTAAGTTTAAGCCTCGCTTCATCGGTCCTTATAAGATCTTGGAAATCCTTAACCCGGTGTCTTTTCGTTTGGATCTCCCGGCATCGTTTGCCATCCATAATGTGTTCCATAGGTCTTTGTTGCGGAGGTATGTGGTACCTGTGGTTCCTTCTGTTGAGCCTCCTGCTCCGGTGCTGGTCGAGGGCGAATTGGAGTACGTGGTGGAGAAGATTTTGGATTCTCGTATCTCTAGACGGAGACTTCAGTATCTGGTTAAGTGGAAGGGCTATGGTCAGGAGGATAATTCCTGGGTTGTCGCCTCTGATGTTCATGCGGCCGATTTGGTTCGCTCCTTCCACGTGGCTCGTCCTGATCGCCCTGGGGGTCTTGATGAGGGTTCGGTGACCCCTCCTCAAGGGGGGGGTACTGTTGTGAACTCTATTTTTGGGTTCCCTCTAGTGGTCACAAGCGGTACTGTGTAGTGTTGTCTTTCTGCAGGTGGCCTCATCAGCTGGTTCGTTATCCTTGGTTGGTTTCCTATTTAACTCACCTGGATACTCAGTTCCTTGCCTGCTATCAATGTATTCAGTGCTCTTCAGATTCCTTGTGACTACCTTGCTCCCAGTCTCTCCAAGACAAGCTAAGTCCTTGTTTGTTCATTTTCTGATTATCAGCGTTCATCATGTTTTTTTGTCCAGCTTGCTAAAATGTGATTTCTTACTTGCTGGTTGCTCTAGGGGACTGACTTTCTCCCCCCACACCGTTAGTTGGTGTGGGGGTTCTTGAAATCTCAGTGTGGATATTTTGTAAGGGTTTTTTTACTGACTGCATAGACCCCTTTGCTATTTTCTGCTATCTAGAAATAGTGGGCCTCTTTTTCTGAATCTGCTTTCACCCCTGTGTATGTGCCTTTCTCTTACCTCACCGTTATTATCTGTTGGGGGCTTCTATATCTTTGGGGATTATTTCTCTGGAGGCAAGAGAGGTCTTTCTTTCTCTCTAGGGGTAGTTAGTTCCTCAGGCTGGCTAGAGACGTCTAGGATTTTAAGGCACGAGGCAAGAGAGGTCTTTCTTTCTCTCTAGGGGTAGTTAGTTCCTCAGGCTGGCTAGAGACGTCTAGGATTTTAAGGCACGTTCACCAGCTACTTCTAGTGTGTTTGGATAGGTTCAGATTTGCGGTCAGTCCAGTTTGCCACCTCCCTAGAGCTTGTCCTATGTTTTGTTACTTAGCTGGAGTAATTTGTGATCCTCAACCACTAAGGATCATAACACACCACATTAGCAGGGACGCCGAACAGTCACATTATCAGTATTAGTCATTTAATGGCACCAGTCCCATTGTTTTTCATGCCTGATCACATTCTCAATCCAGACTGCCTGGCTAAGTGACAGAAATGGGCCCTCTCCCAACTGGTTGTAACAGGAGGCACCCAGATACATCACAGAAGCGGAGGGAGACTGGGCCCTGGGGATCGTGGGTTGTGGCACAGACCTTACTTTTGAGGTAAGGGGCTGGAGTGCACTCACCACTCCGGTCATGTTAGCTGCGTTTGTCTCGGTAACACTGTATCCTTCCACGGTGTTCCCACCACTACTACTGCATCAGGATCCTACTAATTCCCAGCTTCTGGTCCAGGTTCCTCAAGAATGGGTGTCACCTCCGGTATCTGCTGGATCGGCAACATCATCATCGGTGGTGCAGGCCTCCTCTCCCAGTATCGCTGGACAGACATGTCACTCAGCAATGTCATCATGGCTGGTACAAGCCTCCTCATCCAGTGTTGCTGGACAGACTCGTCACTCTGCAATGTTGGTGTCGTTGGCGCAGGCCTCTTCTCCCGGTATCGCTGGACTAGCTCCTCACTCCTCCCTGGCTCAGGCAGCCGCCAGTCCGGTGCTTGGGGGAGCTTCCAGGACAAGTAAGCTACGGCCTCCTCTACTCCCCCTCACTTCTTATGCCACACCCACCATGGGCGGGTCAGACACTCTCGGCAGTAAAATTTTCACGCTGTTTCTGAGAAGCCATGCCCACGAAGGGCAGAGTCACCACTGTCGTTCTTTACCTCAGGGACACTCACCGCCATGTTTGCGGTCGCCATCTTGGGCACAAAAAGCACATTAGTCAAACTCACAGTTTTTGTTAAGTCTTTTGTTCTAGTCACATCCAATGAAGTGGCAGTTTCAGTCTCTATTCTCTTAGTGGTATCTCTACATGGCAGCATGTCATTTTCCAGGGTTTCCACAACATCTAAGGCACTTGTCACTTTCCTGAAGTCTCTAGTCCCTTTTCTCCTCACAATTTCCTCTCCTCACAAGGTGTCAAAGATACTTGTCATTTCCCGGGCATCTGGATTCACAGTTTTAGTCACATCCAGATTGTCTGCCACTTGCAGAGCATCAATGCTTCTCTCCTTTGCAGCTTCAATCACATTGACTTCACTTGCTGCTTTCAAAACGTCATTCTCTTTTCTCACAGCATTCCCACACTGCACAATTTCATTATCCTGCTGACTATGCCAAGTGTAAGGTTAGGCCATGGTGGTAGTCGTGTCTGAGAGCTTCTGCTGTATCAGACTCTTGCCTCCCCTCACATACACTCCACGACTCCCAGTCAGTATACCTGCTGCTCCTTTAGTAAGTGTACCTGTGTCTCAAGGTCCAACTCCTTCATAGTCTCCCCTCTTCAGCAGGGGACTCTCTTCAGTCGATTTCACACAGAGACACAGTCCCGTTGAACGCTTGAACAATGAACTTTACTGGAAGCAGGCACATAACGGTGCTTTTCAGCATTTACAGCAGGCTTTACAATACATAGTTCATTCTTTGTCCCTGTCTCCTCTCTTTCCTTGTCAGCATTTACATCAGGCTCTGTACTACACAGCTGCTCCTCTTTCTCTTTCTTTCCCTCATCTTTACTAAGCCCGCATCCGGAATGGACCATGTTTACAGGTCCTCCAGCGTCCTCTGTGCCCAGTCTTACTTTAGCGGGAGTCCTGATACAAAAAAAATAAGGAAAGCACTCACTGTTCTTGTAAAAATCAATCCTTTATTGGGACATACAAATCTTTAGCAGGGGAGAATATGAGCAATGAACGGAGGCCTCCGTTTTTCACTACCGCACTTCCAAGGGTAGGACCTGATGTAATTAAAACACCTGTGGCTAAAAGGCGGAGTGCTCAGTCAGAAGGCTAATGAATAGTGTTGAGCGATACCGTCCAATACTTGAAAGTATTGGTATCGGAAAGTATCGGCCGATACCGGCAAAGTATCGGATCCAATCCGATACCGATACCCGATACCAATACAAGTCAATGGGACTCAAGTATCGGACCCTGATGGTTCCCAGGGTCTGAAGGAGAGGAAACTCTCCTTCAGGCCCTGGGATCCATATTAATGTGTAAAAGAAAGAATTAAAATAAAAAATATTGCTATACTCACCTCTCCGACGCAGCCTGGACCTCACCGAGGGAACCGGCAGCGTTGTTTGCTTAAAATTCGCGCGTTTACTTCCTTACGTGAAGTCCCGGCTTGTGATTGGTCGCGTCGCCCATGTGGCCGCGACGCGACCAATCACAGCAAGCCGTGACGTAATTTTAGGTCCTTCAGGATTTTAAAATTACGTTCTGGCTTGTGATTGGTCGCGTCGCGGCCACATGGGCGACGCGACCAATCACAAGCCGTGACGTCACGGGAGGCTGGACACGCGCGCATTTTAAAATGCGCGTGTGTCCTGCCTCCCGTGACGTCCCGGCTTGTGATTGGTCGCGTCGCCCATGTGGCCGCGACGCGACCAATCACAAGCCAGAACGTAATTTTAAAATCCTGAAGGACCTAAAATTACGTCACGGCTTGCTGTGATTGGTCGCGTCGCGGCCACATGGGCGACGCGACCAATCACAAGCCGGGACGTCACGGGAGGCAGGACACACGCGCATTTTAAAATGCGCGCATGTCCAGCCTCCCGTGACGTCACGGCTTGTGATTGGTCGCGTCGCCCATGTGACCGCGACGCGACCAATCACAAGCCAGAACGTAATTTTAAAATCCTGAAGGACCTAAAATTACGTCACGGCTTGCTGTGATTGGTCGCGTCGCGGCCACATGGGCGACGCGACCAATCACAAGCTGGGACTTCACGTAAGGAAGTAAACGCGCGAATTTTAAGCAAACAACGCTGCCGGTTCCCTCGCTGAGGTCCAGGCTGCGTCGGAGAGGTGAGTATAGCAATATTTTTTATTTTAATTCTCTCTTTTACACATTATTACATTAATGTTGTTTCGATACCGATACCCGATACCACAAAAGTATCGGATCTCGGTATCGGAATTCCGATACCCGCAAGTATCGGCCGATACCCGATACTTGCGGTATCGGAATGCTCAACACTACTAATGAATACAAATTTCAAAAAACTGACCGTCACATCTAAACATAGACTAAGTCTAAACAGGTGCTGAACCTAGAGTCACCAACTCATATACATACAAACAAAAAAGGTAGCATGAAATGTTGCCTTTTAGGCTTGTGGAGATGAAAGCTTTGTGCATCCTGATGGTGGTGGTCATCCCAAGGTGCTTGGTCCCCAGCCACCACTATTTCTCCCAGTGTACCGTATAGGCATTACACCAGCACGTGTCCAACAACATTACCTGTGACTTCAACAATGCAGTTACTGGGAAAGTCCCCTAACCACAGACACATGGACAAGTGCTTGTGGTTAGGGATGGTGCATCTCACTGACGACACACTTGGTTAACATACTGGAAGCCAGGACCCAGTTGGACCTTGCGATGGAACACATCCTCCCCATGCCGAGGATTGCTGGCCCTATGTCAATCAGGGTTGCTCCCACAGTCTACAGCTCCTGCACCTCCTTCTCCTCAACATCTTCAGCCTCCATCTCTGAAATGAGCACATCAGTCAAAAGCTGGAAGCACTGCAGCACTGCCTCAGCCAAGCAGCAACAGGCTGTGCTGAAGCTAATCTGCATAGGTGACAAACCGCCCAATGCTGAAGAGTTGTGGACAGCTCTGAAAGAGCAGACAGATTTGTGGCTGACACCACTGAATCTACAGTCAGGCATGGTCATGTGTGACAATGGCCGGAACCTGGTGGTGGCTCTGAGGCAAGTTGAGCTCACACATGTTCCATGCCTGGCCCATGTGCTTAAACTCATCGTTCAATGGTTTTTGAAAAGCTACCCAGAGCTGCCGGATCTGTTTATTAAAGTACGCTGCCTGTGTGCCCATTATATAAAGTCAGCTACAGCTTCAGCCGCCCTTGCCGTGCTTCAGCAGCTTTTGCAGCTTCCGGCTCACCGACTGGTGTGTGATGTCCCCACGTGTTGGAACTCTACACTGCATATGTTGGAAAGGATTTGTGAGCAGAAGAGGACAGTTGTTGACTACCAACATCAACAAGGCCATCATTATTCAGTTCAGACTCTACACATAAGACCTCAGGAGTGGACATGGATGTCAGACATATGTACCATTCTACAAATCTTTGAGGACTGCACCAAGATGGTGAGAAGTGATGAAGCTGTAATTAGTGTCACATCCTGCTTCTCTGCATTCTGAAAAGCTCTATGCTCACAATGAAAGAGAATGCACTGCAGGAGGAGCATGAGGACATGGAACAAGGAGCCATACAGGGTGATTACACAAAGCCTCATGTCGTCCTAACGTGGATTGGTAGACAATGAGGCTACAGCTACTTTCATATGCTATAGACGGTACTACAAGCACAACTGTCATACTATCTGTTCAGCGTGGATTGCCTGAGGGCAGGGAGGAGGAGGACACCATGGTCAGTCATCCTGTTGGTGAGGACGGAAGTCTTGCCTGTTAGCAGTCTGGCATGCATGGCTGACTTTATGTTGTGCTGCCTTTCCCATGACCCTTGCATTATGAAATTTTTCAGTGACACTCATTACTGGTTGGTGACACTTCTAGACCCACACTACAAGGAGTACATTCAATCTCTTCTTCCAGAGGCAGACAGGTCTACTAAAATGGTGCAGTACCAGAGGGTCCTTGTTGTGAAATTACTAAAAAATTCCCATATGAGAACGCTGGTGGCAGACATCATAGTTCGCTGGACAACAAAGGAGTACAGGTGAGACAGACACAACTCAAATCCAGCAGAGGCAGGGGAACACTGCCAAAGTTCTGGGAGAGTTTTCTCAGACCCTCCCATCACTCTGGCACAGAGGCAAGGGGTACTGTCACTAGGAGTGCAATGTTTTGGAAGATGCTGAGGGAGTACCTTGCTGACCATACCAACATCATCCATGATTCCTCTGTGCATTTTAATTATTGGGTATCCAAGCTGGACACCTGGCATGAACTGGCTCTCTACGCCTTGGAGGTCCTGGACTGCCCTGTCGCTATCATTTTGTCAGAGCGGGTTTTTAGTGCCGCTGATGGATTTATAATTGATAAGCGCATCCGCCTGTCAACTGAAAATGCTGACAGGCTGACTCTCATAAAAATGAACAAAGGCTGGATTGGGCCAGACTTCTTTACATCACCGAATGATAACAGTGAAACATAACCTCCAATAGTGACTTTTTTGGGGAGGTGTGTTGTGAAATTGGATTTTGGGCTCCCCCGGTGGCCACTGGTGGAATTGAACTGGTGTGCATCATCCCCTCTGTTCACCTGTTTCCATCAGGATGTGGGAGTCGCTATTTAACCTTGCTCCTCTGTCACTTCCATGCCGGTCAACATTGTAATCAGAAGCCTTTCTGTGCATGTTCCTGCTGCTAGCAACTCCCAGCTAAGTTGGACTTTAGTCCTCGTTTGTTTTTGCATTTTGTTCCAGTTCACAGCTGTAGTTTCGTTTCTGTGTCTGGAAAGCTCTTGTGATCTGAAATTGCCAGTCTGATGTTATGAGTTAATACTAGAGTCTTAAAGTAATTTCAGGATGGTATTTTGATAGGGTTTTCAGCTGACCATGAAAGTGCCCTTTCTGTCTTCCTGCTATCTAGTAAGCGGACCTCAATTTTGCTAAACCTATTTTCATACTACGTTTGTCATTTCATCTAAAATCACCGCCAATATATGTGGGGGCCTCTGTCTGCCTATCGGGGAAATTTCTCTAGAGGTGAGCCAGGACTATATTTTCCTCTGCCAGGATTAGTTAGTCCTCCGGCCGGCGCTGGGCGTCTAGGGATAAAAACGTAGGCAACGCTACCCGGCTACTGTTAGTTGTGCGGCAGGTTTAGTTCATGGTCAGTTTAGTTTCCATCCTTCCAAGAGCTAGTACTTATATTTGCTGGGCTATGTTCTCTTGCCATTGAGAACCATAACAGTTTGACCGGCCACAAAGGGTTAAATTAATTGACAGAGAAAGGAGAGAAAAGAGAAGTCTGCTGAAGATTTTTTTTTTTTTTTCCCTTCCCTTCAGTTCTGAGTGTGCTTGTAATTGAATCTCTTGCAAGTCTGCCTATATTGCAGCCTTTCTCTCTCTCTCTCTCCTTCTAATCCTGGAATGGCTCTGTGTTCACCTGTTTAAAATGGATATTCAGAGTTTAGCTGCAGGTTTGAATAATCTCACCACGAAAGTTCAAAATTTACAAGATTTTGTTGTTCATGTTCCTATATCTGAACCTAGAATTCCTTTGCCTGAATTTTTCTCGGGGAATAGATCTTGCTTTCAAAATTTCAAAAATAATTGCAAGTTGTTTTTGTCCCTGAAATCTCGCTCTGCTGGAGATCCTGCTCAGCAGGTCAGGATTGTGATTTCCTTGGTCCAGGGCGACCCTCAGGATTGGGCTTTTGCATTGGCTCCAGGGGATCCTGCGTTGCTCAATGTGGATGCGTTTTTTCTGGCCTTGGGGTTGCTTTATGAGGAACCTCAGTTAGAGCTTCAGGCGGAAAAGGCCTTGATGTCCCTATCTCAGGGGCAAGACGAAGCTGAAATATACTGCCAGAAATTCCATAAATGGGCTGTGCTTACTCAGTGGAATGAGTGCGCCCTGGCGGCGAATTTCAGAGAGGGTCTCTCTGATGCCATTAAGGATGTTATGGTGGGGTTCCCTGTGCCTGCGGGTCTGAATGAGTCCATGACAATGGCTATCCAGATCGATAGGCGTCTGCGGGAGCGCAAACCTGTGCACCATTTGGCGGTGTCTACTGAGAAGACGCCAGAGAATATGCAATGTGATAGAATTCTGTCCAGAAGTGAACGGCAGAATTTAAGACGAAAAAATGGGTTGTGCTTCTATTGCGGTGATTCAACTCATGTTATATCAGCATGCTCTAAGCGGACTAAGAAGCTTGATAAGTCTGTTTCAATTGGCACTTTACAGTCTAAGTTTATTCTATCTGTGACCCTGATTTGTTCTTTATCATCTATTACCGCGGATGCCTATGTCGACTCTGGCGCCGCTTTGAGTCTTATGGATTGGTCCTTTGCCAAACGCTGTGGGTATGATTTGGAGCCTCTTGAAACTCCTATACCCCTGAAGGGGATTGACTCCACCCCATTGGCTAGTAATAAACCACAATACTGGACACAAGTAACTATGCGAATTAATCCGGATCATCAGGAGATTATTCGCTTTCTTGTGCTGTATAACCTACATGATGTGTTGGTGCTTGGATTGCCATGGCTGCAATCTCATAACCCAGTCCTTGACTGGAAAGCTATGTCTGTGTTAAGCTGGGGATGTAAGGGGACGCATGGGGACGTACCTGTGGTTTCCATTTCATCATCTATTCCCTCTGAGATTCCTGAATTCTTGACTGAATATCGTGACGTTTTTGAAGAACCTAAGCTTGGTTCATTACCTCCGCACCGGGAGTGCGATTGTGCCATAGATTTGATTCCGGGTAGTAAATACCCTAAGGGTCGTTTATTTAATCTGTCTGTGCCTGAACATGCTGCTATGCGAGAATATATAAAGGAGTCCTTGGAAAAGGGACATATTCGTCCTTCGTCATCTCCCTTAGGAGCCGGTTTTTTCTTTGTGGCTAAGAAAGATGGCTCTTTGAGACCGTGTATTGATTATCGGCTTTTGAATAAAATCACGGTTAAATATCAATATCCGTTGCCACTGCTGACTGATTTGTTTGCTCGCATAAAGGGGGCCAAGTGGTTCTCTAAGATAGATCTCCGTGGGGCGTATAATTTGGTGCGAATTAAGCAGGGGGATGAGTGGAAGACCGCATTTAATACGCCCGAGGGCCACTTTGAGTATTTGGTGATGCCTTTTGGTCTTTCAAATGCCCCTTCAGTCTTTCAGTCCTTTATGCATGACATTTTCCGTGATTATTTGGATAAATTTATGATTGTGTATCTGGATGATATTTTGATTTTTTCGGATGACTGGGACTCTCATGTCCAGCAGGTCAGGAGGGTTTTTCAGGTTTTGCGGTCTAATTCCTTGTGTGTGAAGGGTTCTAAGTGCGTTTTTGGGGTTCAAAAGATTTCCTTTTTGGGATATATTTTTTCCCCCTCTTCCATCGAGATGGATCCTGTCAAGGTTCAGGCTATTTGTGATTGGACGCAACCCTCTTCTCTTAAGAGTCTTCAGAAATTTTTGGGCTTTGCTAACTTTTATCGTCGATTTATTGCTGGTTTTTCTGATGTTGTTAAACCATTGACTGATTTGACTAAGAAGGGTGCTCATGTTGCTGATTGGTCCCCTGCTGCTGTGGAGGCCTTTCGGGAGCTTAAGCGCCGCTTTTCTTCCGCCCCTGTGTTGCGTCAGCCTGATGTTGCTCTTCCTTTTCAGGTTGAGGTCGACGCTTCTGAAATCGGAGCTGGGGCAGTTTTGTCGCAGAGAAGTTCCGATTGTTCCGTGATGAGACCTTGTGCCTTTTTCTCGCGTAAATTTTCGCCCGCCGAGCGGAATTATGATGTTGGGAATCGGGAGCTTTTGGCCATGAAGTGGGCTTTTGAGGAGTGGCGTCATTGGCTTGAGGGGGCTAGACATCAGGTGGTGGTATTGACTGACCACAAAAATCTAATTTATCTTGAGTCCGCCAGACGCCTGAATCCTAGACAGGCGCGCTGGTCGTTGTTTTTCTCTCGGTTTAATTTTGTGGTGTCCTACCTGCCGGGTTCTAAGAATGTTAAGGCGGATGCCCTTTCTAGGAGTTTTGAGCCTGACTCCCCTGGTAACTCTGAACCTACAGGTATCCTTAAGGATGGAGTGATATTGTCTGCCGTTTCTCCAGACCTGCGGCGGGCCTTGCAGGAGTTTCAGGCGGATAGACCTGATCGTTGCCCACCTGGTAGACTGTTTGTTCCTGATGATTGGACCAGTAAAGTCATTTCTGAGGTTCATTCTTCTGCGTTGACAGGTCATCCTGGAATCTTTGGTACCAGGGATTTGGTGGCAAGGTCCTTCTGGTGGCCTTCCCTGTCTCGAGATGTGCGAGGCTTTGTGCAGTCTTGTGACGTTTGTGCTCGGGCCAAGCCTTGTTGTTCTCGGGCTAGTGGATTGTTGTTGCCCTTGCCTATCCCGAAGAGGCCCTGGACGCACATCTCGATGGATTTTATTTCGGATCTTCCTGTTTCTCAGAAGATGTCTGTCATCTGGGTGGTGTGTGACCGTTTCTCTAAGATGGTCCATTTGGTTCCCCTGCCTAAGTTGCCTTCTTCTTCCGAGTTGGTTCCTCTGTTTTTTCAAAATGTGGTCCGTTTGCATGGTATTCCGGAGAATATCGTTTCTGACAGAGGAACCCAATTCGTGTCTAGATTTTGGCGAGCATTCTGTGCTAGGATGGGCATAGATTTGTCTTTCTCGTCTGCTTTCCATCCTCAGACAAATGGCCAGACCGAGCGGACGAATCAGACCTTGGAGACATATTTGAGGTGTTTTGTGTCTGCAGATCAGGATGATTGGGTTGCTTTTTTGCCTTTAGCGGAGTTTGCCCTCAATAATCGGGCCAGCTCTGCCACCTTGGTGTCTCCTTTTTTCTGTAATTCGGGGTTTCATCCTCGATTTTCTTCTGGTCAGGTGGAATCTTCGGATTGTCCTGGAGTGGATGCTGTGGTGGAGAGGTTGCATCAGATTTGGGGGCAGGTAGTGGACAATTTGAAGTTGTCCCAGGAGAAGACTCAGCTTTTTGCCAACCGCCGGCGTCGGGTTGGTCCTCGGCTTTGTGTTGGGGACTTGGTGTGGTTGTCTTCTCGTTTTGTCCCTATGAGGGTTTCTTCTCCTAAGTTTAAGCCTCGGTTCATCGGCCCGTACAAGATATTGGAGATTCTTAACCCTGTGTCCTTCCGTTTGGAACTCCCTGCATCTTTTTCTATTCATAATGTTTTTCATCGGTCATTGTTGCGCAGGTATGAGGTACCGGTTGTGCCTTCCGTTGAGCCTCCTGCTCCGGTGTTGGTTGAGGGCGAGTTGGAGTACGTTGTGGAAAAAATCTTGGACTCCCGTGTTTCCAGACGGAAACTCCAGTATCTGGTCAAATGGAAGGGATACGGTCAGGAGGATAATTCTTGGGTGACTGCCTCTGATGTTCATGCCTCCGATCTGGTCCGTGCCTTTCATAGGGCTCATCCTGATCGCCCTGGTGGTTCTGGTGAGGGTTCGGTGCCCCCTCCTTGAGGGGGGGGTACTGTTGTGAAATTGGATTTTGGGCTCCCCCGGTGGCCACTGGTGGAATTGAACTGGTGTGCATCATCCCCTCTGTTCACCTGTTTCCATCAGGATGTGGGAGTCGCTATTTAACCTTGCTCCTCTGTCACTTCCATGCCGGTCAACATTGTAATCAGAAGCCTTTCTGTGCATGTTCCTGCTGCTAGCAACTCCCAGCTAAGTTGGACTTTAGTCCTCGTTTGTTTTTGCATTTTGTTCCAGTTCACAGCTGTAGTTTCGTTTCTGTGTCTGGAAAGCTCTTGTGATCTGAAATTGCCACTCTGATGTTATGAGTTAATACTAGAGTCTTAAAGTAATTTCAGGATGGTATTTTGATAGGGTTTTCAGCTGACCATGAAAGTGCCCTGTCTGTCTTCCTGCTATCTAGTAAGCGGACCTCAATTTTGCTAAACCTATTTTCATACTACGTTTGTCATTTCATCTAAAATCACCGCCAATATATGTGGGGGCCTCTGTCTGCCTATCGGGGAAATTTCTCTAGAGGTGAGCCAGGACTATATTTTCCTCTGCCAGGATTAGTTAGTCC
This sequence comes from Ranitomeya variabilis, assembly GCF_051348905.1. Lineage (NCBI taxonomy): Eukaryota > Metazoa > Chordata > Amphibia > Anura > Dendrobatidae > Ranitomeya > Ranitomeya variabilis. The sequence goes on along the minus strand of NC_135236.1, from coordinate 352,018,781 downwards.
TCCGGCCGGCGCTGGGCGTCTAGGGATAAAAACGTAGGCAACGCTACCCGGCTACTGTTAGTTGTGCGGCAGGTTTAGTTCATGGTCAGTTTAGTTTCCATCCTTCCAAGAGCTAGTACTTATATTTGCTGGGCTATGTTCTCTTGCCATTGAGAACCATAACAGAGGTGTATTCTCATGCACCTCTTCACACCACACATGGGCTTCATGATTTGGGCTATTTGATGTTATTCTCCTCCTTCTCCTCATCCTCATCATCCACCACCACTAGAACACCAGGGTGAACGTTTTCCATGATGCTACAGCCACATGTTTTTGCAAAAGTGTTTATGATGCCCGTAAAAAAATTAAATAAAAAAATGTGTACTCCCCAGAAGGAAATGTTTATCAGCCCATACAATTAGTGTATGGGCATTCCAAATATAGGAGACCAGCTCCTTTAAATTGGGAATAGATTTTTAGGAGGATATCCTCCACGTCTCTTCAGACACCACCACTAGAACACCAGGGTGAATGTTTTCCGTGATGCAACAGTCACTCTATTTTTTGGCAAGGGAGTTTATGATGCCCATGACTAATTAAATAAAAAAAAGTGTACCCCCCAGGGGGAAATGTTTGTCAGCCCATATACTTAGTGTATGGGAATTCCAAGTATAGGAGACCCACTACTTTATAATAGGAACACTTCATAATAATGGGAACATTGTTTTCAGGAGGCCCATCTCTATGACTCTTCCAAGGCTTATTGGGGTGCGTGTTACTTTGGTGCAGGGCAGGCCTTGCATTCAATGTATATGCTAACAGTATGGAAGTACCAAATTCCTAATAATGGGAAATTTGGTTTCATGTAGCTATCCAGGACATCTGTTCGATGGGTTGTTGTGGTGCGTGTACCTTTGGTGCAGGGCAAGTCTTGCATTCAATGCATAAGCAAATAGTATGGAAGTACCAAATTCCTAATAATGGGAACTTTGGTTTCATGTGGCCATCCAGGATGTCTGTTCAATGGGTTGCTTGGGGGTGTGTAACTTTGGTGCAGGGCAGGCCTTGCATTCAATGCATAAGTAAACAGTATGGAAGTACCAAATTCATAATAATGGGAACTTTGGTTTCATGTGGCCATCCAGGACATCTGTTCCAAGGGTGGTTGGGGTGCGTGTAACTTTGGGGCAGGGCAGGACTTGCATTCAACGCATAGGCAAATAGTATGGGAGACCCAGTTCTTAATAATGGGAACTGTAGGGATTACTCAGCTGCTTCAACAATGCAATTCTCCACTTTTGGTCCTTCATCCTCAACACTGCAATTCTCCACTTCAATTTCTTCAGCGTCAACACTGCAATTCTCCACTGCCAGGTGTTCTTTAGACTCAACACTGCAATTCTCCACTCCAGGCTGTTCAGCCTCAACACTGCAATTCTCCACTGCCAGGTATTGTTTAGCCTCAACACTGCAATTCTCCACTCCAGGTTCTTGAGGCTCACCCCTGCAATTAACCAATGCGGGTTCTTCAGCCTCAACACTGCAATTCTACACTTCAATGTCTTTAGCCTCAATACTGCAATTCTCCACTCCAGGTTCTTCAGGCTCAACACTGCAATTCTCCACTGCCAGATATTCTTTAGCCTCAACACTGCAATTCTCCACTCCAGGTTCCTCAGGCATGATACTGCAATTCTCCACTGCCAGGTATTCTTTAGCCTCAACACTGCAATTCTCCACTACAGGTTCTTCAGGCTTACCACTGCAATTCACCAATGCAGGTTCTTCAGCCTCAACACAGCAATTCTACACTGTCAGGTGTTCTTTAGCCTCAACACTGCAATTCTCCACTCCAGGTTCTTCAGGCTCGACACTGCTATTCTCAACTGCAAGGTATTCTTTAGCCTCAACACTGCAATTCTCCACTACAGGTTCTTCAGGCTCACCACTTCAATTCACCAATGCAGTTTCTTCAGCCTCAACACTGCAATTCTTCATGTCAATTTTTTCAGCCTCAACACTGCAATTCTCCTCTCCAGGTTCTTCAGCCTCAACACTGCAATTCTCCACTGCCAGGTATTCTTTAGCCTCAACACTGCAAATCTCCACTACAGGTTCTTCAGGCTCACCACTGCAATTCAAAAATGCAAGTTCTTCAGGCTTAACACTGCAATTCACTGCATAGTAAAACAGTGTGGAAGTACTAACTTCCTAATAATGGGAACTTTGGTTTCATGTGGCCATTAAGGACGTCTGTTCAATGGGTTATTGGGGGGCGTGTAGCTTTGGTGCAGGGCAGGCCTTGCATGCAATGAATTGGCTAACAGTATGGCAGTACTAAATGAAAAAATGGGAACTTTGGTTTCATGTGGCCATCCAGTACGTGGGCTCAAAGGCTTATTGGGGTGCATGTAACTTAGGGGCAGAGCAGGCCTTGCATTTAATGCATAAGCAAACAGTATTGTAGTACCAAATGAATAATGTGAACTTACTTTTCCTGTGACCATCCAGTACGTTGGCTCAAAGACTTATTAGGGTGCGTGTAACCTTGGGACAGGGCAGGCCTTGCATTCAATGCGTAAGCAAATAGTATGGCAGTACCAAATGAATAATTTGAACTTGGTTTTCCGGTGGCCATCCATAACATGGGCTCAAAGGCTTATTGGGATGCCTGTAACTTTGGGGCAGGGTAGGCCTTGCATTCAATGCATAGGCAAACACTATGGGAGACCCACTTTCTTATAATGGGAACATATTTTCAGGAGGCCCTCCTGTACATCTCGTGAAAGAGTTAATGGGGTGTGCCAATTTTTGGCAGCCCAGCCACTCACTGCATAGGCAATAACAGTATAGGAGACCCACTGTATAATAATGGCCCTTTAAGAATATTAATGCCGCCTGATGCCACTATAAAAATAGGCTTTGTGACTTTAACAGTCCCTCCTTCATAAATTAAACAAGATGTGTCTGATGATGTGTCACACACCGCATGGCCAGCTTAGGTTGTAAAATATTACAATTATTACAATGACATTTTCCAGTGAATGCATTTGTATTGGTTGAAAGCAATGCTAAAGTTGAAAAATGCATCAAAAACGCCACGTGTGAACATAGCCAAAGTGATGAAGGAACATTTTTGTTTTGGGTTAATTATTTTTCCTTATGTATAATTCATTACCCTGTAAAGGATGTTCAGTAACATATTTCCCAGGAAAACCCATTTTGGTTTGGTTTTTGTATGTTTTTGGGTGTGCCTGTAAAAAGGACGTAAGACTCTGACAACATTGCTCAGAGCTGTGACCTGGGAGTCAGAAATGCTTCCAGGTGCATTCCCCATGATGTTCCCATGTCATTTGAGCACTGTTTTCATTATTGTCAGATGTTTTTAGACCTTAAAAGGACCCCCAGGGGGATCACGGTAAATGGTTTCCCATAGACTTATTTCGGGCTCGTTTTTCTGGCTGAGTACCCGAGTACTACAAATTGCTCGACCCGAGCAACCAGCACCCAAGCATTTTAGTGCTCACTCATCACTACTCTTGTTCCATAGATCTAACAGAATGGCAACCCAGTAGTCAGCACAATTTGTAACCCTAAGAATACTGGCATCGTGTTGAGGATAGTGCAGCAAGAAGGCCCTAATGTGTCAGGCGCTTCCATGAAAAGCAAATCCATGCTGTGCTGGTGGTGGGGTATCACTCAAGGTTGTTTTCTCCATCCCTTCCCACCAGCCATGGACAACAGATAGCATATCATTATCCTCTTCATCTCCTGACTGTTGCGTGTCCAGCACATCATCATCCTCAATTTGCTCCTGGCTTCTGCATCTTCACTAACAGTTTTTCTTGTACCATGAGCCCCCCTTGATCGCTGTAATCCACCCTCTCATGGCACCTGCCTGTGTGACTACAATTGGGAAATTTGAAATATTGTTATCCTTTCCACATTCTCCTCTACTTCAAACTCTTCTTCTGGAACCATCACCTCCTCACACAGACTATTCAAAGTGGGCTCCAGCATGTAGATGACTGGAATAGTGTTGCTGATGATGGCATCATCAGCTCTAACCATTTTAGTAGCCATTTCAAAACTGTGCAGAAGGGTGCAGAAGTCCTTCACCTGTGCCCTCTCTGCAAGCCTGAGTTGCGCCACCTTCAGATTGCGATTAAAAAACTGAGAAAAAGATGCTTGCTGACAAAATAGGGATCACCAAATATAAAAGACAATTTTTTATTTATTTATAACAAAACAAAATGACAATCCTCCAATAATAATTGTTTTTCAGTAGTGCATGGCCCTAGATGTTGCTTGATGCAAACTGGGCAAGTAAGTATAACAAGACTTAAACAATTAGTCAATGAGTATACAAAGCTGAAAAATGAATGCAAGATTGAGAAACCCAACAGGCCTAACATATAATTGGTCAATTTTCAAAGCATAATGCTATAAAATATAACTCCTAAACAATCACAATGTAGAACCTAAAACATATAGCACTGTAGTAGTAGAATCTCGTCAATGTACTTGCAGAGTGCTTGCAATATAGGAAGATATGGTGTAAAGTGCATGAGTGCATGTCGCATTGAAAGCAAAGAAATGAATAACCCTGATGAACGAGACCGCAACAAAAAATTATAAAGATGTAAAAGAGATAATGCAATAGGCTTTGCACCTATGGGAAGCGATCGGACATCAAACTTGCTAGTATAAAGATAAAGACACAGCAGGTGGGGCCATGCTGGTGAACAGGAATTAAGAAGGAAAAGCAACCTGTGTTGTCATCAAAAAAGTAAACTTCTTAGTCAGAATACTGTTGTGAGTCACAGACAGAAGCAGTCGATCCAATTTATTTTTTAAATTATTTGTCGGATCTGAGGGTAGAACTTGGTAGCAACGGGTATTGGTTAGTTGATGCTTGTCTTCCCTGATATACATTTCTATAGGCCAGATGACAATGTTACTTACCACCATTGTCAGTTTCTTTTATAGAGAAACTGGTGATATTTTTTTGCATTCCTTTATAGAGAAAGAGGTGATTTTTTTTTGCATAGCCCAGGATATGGACATACCTCACCAGGGCTCGTCGCTGCTGCCACAGCCACTGCAACATGCGAAGAATGGAATACCACTGTGTTGGAACATCTCTAATCAAATGTTTAACCAGTAGACAGAGAGACCTCTGTAGCGATGCAAGTCAATGACCTGTGGGGTGCGATTGTCAGAAGTGAGCGAGCACACAGTGACTGTGCTTTCTGAGCAGCACATCAAGGCAGGGATAGTGGCGGAGAAATTTCTGTGCCATCAGGTTGAGGATGTGAGCCATGCAAGCCATGTGTGTGAGGTTGACACGGCGTAGTGCCACTATCAAGTTTTTATCGTTATCGCACATGGTTTTCCCTAGCTCCAGGTTTAGTGGAGACAGCCATTGCGCTAACTTGGCCTGGATACCTGTCCACAATTCTTGAGTTGGGTGGCTGCGATCTCCAAGGCATAATAATTTAAGCACTGCCTGACTGCGGTGAGCCATTTCTGTTCAATGCAGAGGTGGGTAGATTCAATCTGCACTGTTGGAACACGTTTCTGATTAAGGGAGAGCTTGATGCCAAAGTTGAAGGCCATAGAGGAGGTAGAGGAGGTAGAGGAGGTAGAAGCAGTAGACGAACTGTTAGATACAGAGGTTTGTTCTGCAAGCCTTGGCGATTCAAAGACTTGTGGAGCAGCCCCTTGAACGCCTGCCCCCACAGCCACCAGAGGCACCCAATGCCCAGTGAGCAAGATGTAACACCCCGCCCATGTTTGCTCATCCAGTTGTCAGTGGTGAAATGCACCTAGGCAGCCATATCGATAACATGTTGGTGTAGCGCAGGCACAGCTTTCTTAGAGAAGTAATGGCGACTGGGCAGCTGATACTGGGGACTGCGACGGCCATCAAATTTTGGAAACCGTCTGTTTCCACCAGGAAGAAAGGCAGCATTTGCATGGCCAAATGATTGGAGATGGTGGAGATAAAGCTCTTAGCTTTGCCATGTGTAGGAGGAAACATATTTTTATGTCACCACAACTGCGATACTAAGAGATGGCTGTGTAATAATTATAGGGGATAACTCAGGAGACTCTTTGCATGGAACAAGACAACTACAGGACACAGTTTTATAAGTGGTAAAGTCTATATTATCACACGGTGATTCAAACAGGTGCAGAGAGAAACTCAAGTCCACAACACTTGGTGCAAATATCAAATGCAGCTCAGCAGTCTATAGGAAACTTCAGAGGAAAATGCAATCATGCAGAAAGTCTATGAAGCACAATTATTCTTGAGGATACTTGACACGAATAAGTCCTTGCTTAGTCCAAAACACAGATAGATATGCTTATAAGGCAGTTCAAATAATATCTTAGCTCAACCAGGGAGGTCTGGGTAATAGTCTCAGGTTCTTGCAAAGCAGAAATAGCTTACATGTCCAGCAAATGCAGATGGAAGTAAACACGAGCAGCAGATGAAGGAGGATTACTGGAACTGGTGTATGCAGCAGGAACTCAGAGCAGAGTAGCAGGATCACCACACAGGTTCACAGGAGCAGGTATATAGCCAGGGAGTCACCAGAGGTCAGGAGCTGGATGCAAGGCAGAATACTCTAGCACAGACTGAAGGCTGGGGTGGAGTTTTATAGCAGGAAGACACAGTGCACATGAGACCAAAGACGCCATCTTGGAAAAGGGCAGTAATGCACAAAAAGGTAATAAAAAATGTTCAGAGTCCTGACAGGCTGCTAATCTGAGACTGTGTGTGAGATTCAGGCGGAGATGTTATGGTGGATTGAGAAAGCTGTATTGTGCTAGGTGACACAAAAGCTTGTAATCAGTGTGTGCGTATAAAAGCTGAATGAGTTTCTGGGATCCAGACAGACTCTTGCATATTTCATGCAGCCATGAATGAATTGTGAGTCATGGGGAAAGCAAAAGAATTGTCAACGAATCTATGGGAAAAGGTAGTTGAACTATATAAAACAGGAAAGGGATACAAAAAGATATCCAAGGAATTGATAATGCCAATCAGCAGCGTTCAAACTGTGATTAACAAATGGAAAACCAGGGGCTCTGTAAAAACAAAACCACGGTCAGGCAGACCAACAAAAATATCATCCACAACTGCCAGTAAAATTGCTTGGGATGCAAAGTAAAACCCAAAAATAACATCAGCTGAAATACAAGACTCTCTAAAAATTAGCCAGAAGAAAGTCATTAATGCCACAAAGTACCTAACCTACAATACGCAAAACAGCACATAGACAAGCCTCAAAACTTCTGGAACAAGGTAATTTGGCCTCAACCTTAAACATTACATTCAGCTAGGCCTATGATGAAAGGAACACCATTCCTACTGTAAAGCACATAGGTGGATCTCTGATGTATTGGGATGTGTGAGCTACAAAGGCACAGGAAAGTTGAAGGAAAGATGAATGCAGCATGTTATCAGCAAATACTGATGGTACATTTGCAATCATCAGACCAGTAGCTGCGCATGGGACATACTTAGATGTTGCAACATGACAACAATCCAAAACACAAGGACAAGTCGACCTGTCATTGGCTACAGCAGAACAAAGTGAAGGTTCTGGAGTGGCCATCTCAGTCTCCTGACCTCAATATCATTGAGCCACTCTGGGGAGATCTCAAGCGCACAGTTCATGATAGATAGCCCAGGAATTTGCAGGAACTGGAGGCTTTCTGCCAAGAAGAGTGGGCAGCTTACCATACCATACCATATAAAAAATAAAGAACCTCATCCACAACTACCACAAAAGACTTCAAGCTGTCATTAATGTTAGAGGGGGCAATACACGGAATTAAGAAATGGGAAATGTAAACTTTTGATCAGGGTCATTTAGATGTTATGTGTTGATTATGATTTAAAAAGAGAAAACACACTAGTTTGACAATAAATGGCTTCACCCAGCCACTAACCATGAGTGGAGAAAACGTTTTGGTATTATGATTCATATTCTCTGAAAAAAGGCCAAGAAAGCAAAAATTCTGCCGGGGTATGTAAACCTTTGAGCACAACTGTATGTGCGTGGAACTGACAACTATACACCATGTTCCAAATTATTATGCAAATGGCATTTTTCTCGGATTTTCCTAAATGGTCGGTGCAAATGACAGTCAGTCTAATAAAAGTCATCACCCGTTAGAGTATTCATCGAATTTTATTGAATAAATCTCCCAATGAGAACAGTATAATCTCCAAAATGAATAAAAATTCAAAATGCACTGATCAAAATTATTAGGCTCAGTAGAATTTCTAAACATTTTGATATGTTTTAAAGAACTGATAATGCTCATTTGTTGAATTTGCAGCATTAGGAGGTCACATTCACTGAACAAAAAAGCTATTTAACTCAGAAACATCCTAACAGGTCACGTTACGTTAACATAGGAACCTTTCTTTGATATCACCTTCACAGTTCTTGCATCCATTGAACTTGTGAGTTGTTTCTTTGCATGAAGTCATAATAGCTTCCCAGAGCTACTGTTTTGATGTGAACTGCCTCCCACCCTCATAGATCTTTTGCTTGATGATACTCCAAATGTTCTCTATAGAGTTGAGGTCAGGGGAAGATGGTGGCCACACCATGAGTTTATCTCCTTTTATACCCACAGCAGCCAATGACTCAGAGGTATTCTTTGCTGCATGAGATGTTGCTTTGTCATGCATGAAGATGATTTTGCTCCTGAAGGCACGTTTCTGCTTTTTATACCATGGAAGAAAGTTGTCAGTCAGAAACTCTATATACTTTGCAGAGGTCATTTTCACACCTTCAGAAACCTTAAAGGGCCCTACCAGCTGTTTCCCATGATTCCGGCCCAAAATATGACTCCTCCACCTCCTTGCTGATGCCGCAGCCTTGTTGGGACATGGTGGCCATCCACCAACCATCCACGACTCCATCCATCTGGACCATCCAGGGTTACGTGACACTCATCAGTAAACAAGACTGTTTCTGCTTGTGAACACTGTTTAGGGGTGGCCGAATAGTAGGCTTATAAACCAAAGCAAGCCTTTGAAGGATCCTACACCTTGAGGTTCGAGGGACTCCAGAGGCACCAGCATCTTCAATTATCAGTTTGCTGGTTTGTAATGGCTTTTTAGCAGCTGCTCTTTTAATCCGATGAACTTGCCTGGCAGAAACCTTCCTCATTATGCCTTTATCAGCACGAACATGTCTGTGCTCAGATTCAGCCACAAATCTCTTAACAGTACGATGATCACGCTTAAGTTTTCGGTAAATATCTAATGTTTTCATCCCTTCACCAAGGCATTGCAATATTTGATGCTTTTCGACAGCAGAGAAATCCTTTTTCTTTCCCAAGTTACTTGAAAACTGTGGCCTGCTTAATAATGTGGAACATCATTTTTAAGTAGTTTTCCTTTAATTAGATTCACCTGGAAAACTAATTATCACATGTGTTTAAGATTGAGTTCAATGATTCATTGAGCCCTGAGACACAATACCATCCATGAGTTTATTTGAAAAACAAAACAATTAAATCTTTATGACACTTAAATCCAATTTGTATAATAATTTGGAACATATACAGTATGTATATCTATTCTATGTGAATAAATCTATTCTATCTATTCTATTCTAACCAGTCACACTGTGATTTTACTGTACTCAGCACATGAATTGCCAGCTTTTCCAAGGAGATCAATGTGTATAAATTGGACAGCAGTCGCATGGTCCGAGTGCTGTGCGATTTTTTTTTCTCGCACCTATTGATTTCTATTTCCAATTACAATCGCATCATGTTGCTAGTTTTTTTACAGTCTGATCATGATCTGATTTGACTTGGAAAAAAATGCAGATGAACACACAATGATAGAATACCATTGATCCGAATGCAATCTGATTTATAATCAGATTGCATTTGTACGATTTCATCACAAATGAGAATGAGCCCTAAATGTATAAAAAAAATCGGTCCAATTCTCACTCCCGCGAGTTGCATGAGTGTAATGCAAGTGTCATGCGAGTACAATCCGATTTTAACACCTAGTATCCAATTTACATCGTGAGCTTTTACATAGAGCAATTCTCTATGTCATTTGCACATCATTTTCAAAGAAAATATTTTTCAAAACATATAGATAGATAGAGAGATAGAATAAAAGCAAGCAATTCATATGTCGCGAACAGTAAAATTAGAGTGACAGGTTAGAATAGAATAGAAATATACACATACGCGCTGACGTCACATAGGTGAAGTGAGTTCCTTGGCTGTGAACTCCCAGGACCTGTCTGATGGCACCGCAAGCAGAAGAACTTTCTCACGCTTGCAGTGCTCTCAGATGTGAAATAGGAATTCACAAGGAGACACTGAGCACACGCTGCTCAGTGTCTCTGCTGGATGGCAGGCTGCATGGTCGCATCGTGCAACCATACAGCCTACTATCTAGATGTATCAAAGCTAAGCCCATCATGGGACAATTGAATTATCATCTCTGCGGAAAGATGAGAAATACTGCTGCTTTTTTTAAAACTCTTTTGCAGAAGACAATGGCGTCTAGGGAATGGGTGAGGTCGTAAGTATGGTTTAAGATTTATTAAAGGAGTCTGTGTCATTCTTTCAATTAAAGGACTTTATTCTGGGCATCTGTGTTTTTATACAATATGGCTATGGGGTTAGTAATGGGGGCGTCTTATTGAAGCCTCTCCATTACTAACCTCGGAGCTTGATGTCACCTGACAATACAAAGGTGACAACAACCTCCCCAATTATCTCCAATTATCACCCCACTTGCCGCTACAGGGCAAGCGGGAAGCACATGGCTAAGTGCCCACACAGAGGGCACATGCAGCAGCTGAATGATTTACATCTGTTAGCCAGCTTGATTACATGTGGGGATTACCTAGCAACCAGGCAACCCCCACATGTACTTATGCTGGCTAGTAGCTGTAACTCATTCAGCTGCAGCGATGAAAACTAAATCTCCGAGCACTTACAAATACTCGGAGGACACCCGAGCATGCTTGGAAAATCTCGAGTAACGAGTATATTCGGTCATCACTAATCCCCAAATAGTAATTATCATTGGCCCCCACAAAGCCATACAAACATTGTCATAGCCATCACTCTGTATAATTGCCCCCACTTCCCTTCACTAAGTATAATGGCTTCACGCACAGTATAATATCACCTCTACTGTATAATGGCCCTCAAAACCATTTGATAATCCTCACCCAGTATAATGATCCACACACAGTATAGTGCTCCTCACACTGTATAATGGCCACCACGCAGCTCTCTATACAGTACAATGGCCCACACACACACATTATAATGGCCCTCACACTGTATATGAGCCTCACCACAGCTCTCCAAATAGTATAATCACTCCCAAATAGTATAATGGCACCCACACATTATAATGACTCCTTCATAGCCCTCCAAACAGTATAATGGCCTTTGATAGAGCCTTAAAACAGTATAATGGCCCCCACATAGCCATCCAAACAGTACAATATCCCCCACATAGCCTTCCAAATAGTATACTAGCCTCCCATATAGGCCTCCAACACTATATTGGCCTCCACATACCACGTTTACCCCAGTGAGTACAATGTACTCACTCCGTTGCTTTGTGTGCTGAAGCTCTGGACAGCGATATTGATGTAGTGACATGATCACATCCTCTGCGCTGATATGTCAGAGCTCAGTCGCACAGAGAAATTAATGGAAGAGGGAGCTGATGACTTTCTGTTTCAGTATTGCTTTCAACTGACTCTGAATCAAGGATGATGATACAGTTGAAAGTTTGATGCCGGACGAAGGGAGACCCCTAAACTCACAGGTTCCATAGGGGACTCATGGATTGCCACTATTAGTGATATTCCACTGCTCAATAGACTGTAAATAGAAAATATTTTTTGACTCAGAGTGTCCTCATTATCAAGTTTTCTGGATGGTATCTAAGGATTAACTGAAGCCTATCTAATTTTTAAAGGTAAAGTGTAAGCAGAAAATAACATTGTTGAAATCAGCATTTTGTGTTAAATGTACTGATTTTTAAAAAAAAATATATGGTAATTTTTTCCATATCACAGTCTTTATTAAGAATAAAAAAATAGAAATGTTGGCATATTATACTGTTTATTGAAGCTTATTTTTACTCTAACTTTCTGGTGTTTCAGGAAATATTAGCAGCAATATACATACTCTGACCCTTTTTTGAATTTTATTCATCTAGAGAAGACACTAATCATCATGAAGGAAAGGGATCCTGTATTATCAGGTATATAAATTAGTGTTAGCTGCCATTGTAATCCTACCTTTGATGATAACCAGTCTACTAAAAACTAGTTCTGAACGGACAGAAGCTATGAGTCGAAAACAACCCCCATGGCCAGTGTGAAAATTGCAAGATTATTAATTATATTTTATAATTATGATCACAATATGAAAAAAAACATTGCTAACATTTTTTTAAGTACATAAAATTATAAATTAAATGATAGATATTTTATTGATGACACATTCTTTTTAATATGTGACAACATATTATAGAAAATACTAAAATGTTTAGGACTTTACGGTTTGTAACCTTTTGCCCAATTTGAGCTTCATGATCACTGCTGTTAATCGTCCACCAATCGGCTATATGCAAGCTGCTCAGCAGTCATTTAATGGCTTGTTTAGATAGGAAGACCATATTCGTATACTTATCAATATTGATCAATAAGATAATTTTGTGTGCAGAGAATATAATTTTGTCGGCAGCATAATTGATTACACAGGACGATTTGCTGTCAAAAGTGATTTTAAAGCCACCTTAAAAATCATCACATCAGACAAAAGTAAAAGTACTTTCAATCTTGAATTGCCAAAATGTAAATGCTTTAATTTGCTTTTTTTGAACTTTTGTAATAATACGGCTGGGGTCACACATGGCGTAAGACAATACGCCACGTATTATACGTCCGTACTACGGCCGTAATACGGAGAAATGTTCCCAAAATATTGATCCGTAGTCAGGGTGTGTCAGCGTATTTTGCGCATGGCATCCTCCGTATGTAATCCGTATGGCATCCGTACTGAGAGATTTTCGCGCAGGCTTGCAAAACCGACATCTAATGGATTTATGTGCTCAAATGTTCGGGAAAACATATATACAGTATATATATATATATATATATATGTCATTGTGACACATATATATATATTCTGTATTTAGATTTCAATCAGCGCGATATCTGTGAACAGCCGGTAATTCAATTGCCGGCTTTTCATTTCTCCTGCACAAACCCGACAGGATATGAGACATGGTTTACATACAGTAAACCATCTCATATCCCCCTTTTTTTTGCATATTCCACACTACTAATGTTAGTAGTGTGTATGTGCAAAATTTCTGCGCTGTAGCTGCTGAAATAAAGGGTTAAATGGCGGAAAAAATTGGCGTGGGCTCCCGCGCAATTTTCTCCGCCAGAGCGGTAAAGCCAGTGACTGAGGGCAGATATTCATAGCCAGGAGAGGGTCCATGGTTATTGGCCCTCCCGTGGCTAAAAACATCTGCCCCCAGCCACCCCAGAAAAGGCACATCTGGAAGATGCACTTATTCTGGCACTTGGCCACTCTCTTCCCACTCCCTGTAGCGGTGGGATATGGGGTAATGAAGGGTTAATGCCACCTTGCTATTGAAAGGTGACATTAAGCCAGATTAATAATGGAGAGGCGTCAATTATGACACCTCTCCATTATTAATCCAATTGTAGGAAAGGGTTAAAAAACACACACACATGATTGAAAAGTATTTTAATGAAATAAACACAGCGGTTGTTGTAATAATTTATTGTTCTCTCAAATCCATTTGCAGTCCCTCGCTTGGCAACATAATAAACGCACAAGATACATACCTTCTGATGTACTGTCAGGTCCAACGAGGTAATCCATCTGAAGGGGTTAACTAATATTACAGGCAGGAGCCCTGCTAATGCAGCTGTGCTCCGTGCCTGTAATCCCCGGCGAATGAATGAAATGTAGGTCATTGACCTACATTTCATTCATTCGCGGTGAGGCGCCCTTTGGTGGATGTTCTCATGAACTGCAGCCTGGGAACTTTTTCCCACGCTCCAGGTCATATGAGGACATCCACCAGGGGGCGCATCACCGCGAATGAATGAAATGTAGGTCAATGACCTACATTTCATTCATTCGCCGGGGATTACAGGCACGGAGCACAGCTGCATTAGCAGGGCTCCTGCCTGTAATATTAGTTAACCCCTTCAGATGGATTACATCGTTGGACCTGACAGTACATCAGAAGGTATGTATCTTGTGCGTTTATTATGTTGCCAAGCGAGGGACTGCAAATGGATTTGAGAGAACAATAAATTATTACAACAACCGCTGTGTTTATTTCATTAAAATACTTTTCAATCATGTGTGTGTGTGTTTTTTAACCCTTTCCTACAATTGGATTAATAATGGATAGGTGTCATAATTGACGCCTCTCCATCATTAATCTGGCTTAATGTCACCTTCCAATAGCAAGGTGGCATTAACCCTTCATTACCCCATATCCCACCGCTACAGGGAGTGGGAAGAGAGTGGCCAAGTGCCAGAATAGGCGCATCTTCCAGATGTGCCTTTTCTGGGGTGGCTGGGGGCAGATGTTTGTAGCCACGGGGGGGCCAATAACCATGGACCCTCTCCTGGCTATTAATATCTGCCCTCAGTCACTGGCTTTACCGCTCTGGCGGAGAAAATTGCGCGGGAGCCCACGCCAATTTTTTCCGCCATTTAACCCTTTATTTCAGCAGCTACAGCGCTGAAATTTTGCACATACACACTACTAACATTAGTAGTGTGGAATATGCAAAAAAAAAGGGGATATGAGATGGTTTACTGTATGTAAACCACGTCTCATATCCTGTCGGGTTTGTGCAGGAGAAATGAAAAGCCGGCAATTGAATTACCGACTTTTCACTAACAGCGCTGCGTATTTCTCGCAAGTCACACTGCTGGTCCGTGTGGAATCCGTATTTTTCTCGCCCCATAGACTTTCATTGGCGTATTATTTGCGCAATACGCTGACAAACGCAGCATGCTGCGATTTTGTACGGCCGTAGAACGCCGTATAATACTGAACCGTAATATACGGCTAATAGGAGCAGCCCCATTGAGAAGCATTGTGCCGTATGTAATGCGAGTTTTACGTACGTAGTTTTTGCGCTCTTACGTACGTAAAACACGCATGTGTGACCCCAGCCTTCTACTTTCATGTTTTGGCTAATCATTTTATGATTTTATGATGTCATCCCTCAAGCAGCCCTTGATAAATGTGCATACTTTGTTGGATGTCATACTTAAATTTATCATTAGACTTCGCTAAGATTTATGCAAATAAATGAACACTGCATGGTTTGTGTTAAAAGTTTGGATATGTCAAGGAGATCATAATATTTACAATTAAAGTATTCCTACTGAAAAAAAATAACAATAAAGAATGTAATGCTTTTCACAGGACATCAACATGTAGTTCTAACTTTGATCTGCCAAATCAGAAAGTAAAAGCCAAATTTATTAAGATGAATCTTGAATGATTCAAATAGTCTGTATTGGTATAGAAATGGATTTAAATTATTACCTAGATAGATCTAGAAGCAGTATCATACTTGTCAATTAATGGTTTGTCACATGAATAATAATTTGATCTGTGCTTGAATTTTTTATGTTTTTTTTTACAATATGTCATACCATTGTAACTTAATAATGTAAACTATTGTATTGTGAATATATCCCCATTATTCTCATTTTATGTATCAACCTTTTGTGTGGCACCGTATCAAAAGCTTTTAAAAAGTTCATATACACTATGTCCACTGGGTTCCCTTGGTCCAGTCCGGAACTTACCTCTTCATAGAAATTGATCAGATTAGTCTGACAGGAACGGTCCCTAGTAAACCCGTGCTGATACTGGGTCATGACGTTATTCCTTTTCAGATATTCCAGTATAGAATCCCTTAGAATGCCCTCCAGGATTTTACCCACAGTAGAGGTTAAGCTTACTGGCCTATAATTTCCGAGTTCAGTTTTTATCCCATTTTTGAATATTGGCACCACATTTGCTATACACCAGTCCTGTAGTACAGACCCTGTTATTATGGACTCTTTAAAGATTAAAAATAATGGTCTATCAATGACTGTACTTAATTCCTGCAGTGCTCGGGGTGTATCCCATCCGGGCCCGGAGATTTGTAAATCGGCGCTAGGGACAATAATGCTGCAAGAGGAGGCGGCGCCCGGCACGCACAGGCCCGGAGTGTCGGCTGTGCTGCGTCTGCTTAGGAAAGAGAGTCCCGCCCCAGGACGGTTTCACGGTATGAGGGGCACATTTTATAAACGTTTATTTCAGTGTGTGCAGGCATCATAGCTAAAAGAGCCACCTTGTCAGAATGCAGCATTTGTGCTGCACAAGGTGGCTCTTTTAGTTACAAACGCCTGAGGGGGGTGAAAGGTTCCATTTAATCAATAAATGCAGCATAAAACAAAAACGGATGTTGACCTCCCATTACTTTTATACTTTAGCTCT
This sequence comes from Ranitomeya variabilis, assembly GCF_051348905.1. NCBI lineage: Eukaryota > Metazoa > Chordata > Amphibia > Anura > Dendrobatidae > Ranitomeya > Ranitomeya variabilis. The sequence continues at coordinate 352,002,205 of NC_135236.1, read as the reverse complement.
CTAAAATCCAGAAATGTCTTTTGAAGGAAGTATACAGAACTTCAGCCTGTTTAAAAAGATATTCCTTATTATTTGATCATTTGACATCTGAAAGATATGGATATTTATTAATGCAGTTCCTTGTCTAGCATTTCATATATATTTATCTATCATCATAAAGCTTTTAAATTAATTTTCAACAATTTTATATGGTGTACAGTCGAATTTTGATATGTTTACCTTTTTAGTATTCCATTTATAGCACTTACAGTATAACTAGAATTTTACCTTTGTATGTTTTGTAAATGAAGTCTAGGATACTAAATGTTATACACATTCTGGTTTACAATCCAGCAACATCATTCACATGGGCTCAATTATGAATAGTATTATAAATTAACTAGATGGCAGCCCGATTCTAAAGAATCGGGAGTCTGGAATCCATATATACTTTATTTATTCAAATGTAAGAATAATACAATTAATAAATAATAGTAAGAAAGAACAAAAAATGGCTGCACTCACCAGCTCTTGACAATTCTTGTTATTTAAGGTACAGTTACACAGGATCCATGAACATGCTTATGAGGGGAGTGATGAAAGACATCAGACAACAACTTTGTGCGTTGTGGCAAATGCCACAACAACGGTTCTTTGCTTAAGAACAATAATGTAAATAATAAATAATATGTATCAATAACTATGTATATTGGTATGTTCTATGACATTTTAAAATATTTCATTATTATGTGGAAAAGCTCTTAGTACCCATACTGGCGCATACTTGTGTGCCCATCAGGTATTTTCACAGTAATTTTACATCTGTGCTCTGCCTGGGGCCCCATAAGCTGCCTGGGGCCCCTGTGCTCTGCCTGGGACCACTGTGCTCTGCCTGGGGCCCCATATGCTGCCTGGGGCCCCTGTGCTCTGCCTGGGGCCACTGTGCTCTGCCTAGGGCCCCATATGCTGCCTGGGGCCCCTGTGCTCTGCCTGGGGCCCCATATGCTGCCTGGGGCCCCTGTGCTCTGCCTGGGGCCCCTGTGCTCTGCCTGGGGCCCCATGTTCTGCCTGGGGCCCCTGGGCTCTGCCTGGGGCCACTATGCTCTGCCTGGGGCCCCATATGCTGCCTGGGGCCCCTGTGCTCTGCCTGGGGCCCCATATGCTGCCTGGGGCCCCTGTGCTCTGCCTGGGGCCCCTGTGCTCTGCCTGGGGCCCCATGTTCTGCCTGGGGCCACTGTGCTCTGCCTGGGGCCCCATATGCTGCCTGGGGCCCCTGTGCTCTGCCTGGGGCCCCATATGCTGCCTGGGGCCCCTGTGCTCTGCCTGGGGCCCCATGTTCTGCCTGGGGCCCCTGTGCTCTGCCTGGGGCCATTGTGCTCTGCCTGGGGCCCCATATGCTGCCTGGGGCCCCTGTGCTCTGCCTGGGGCCCCATATGCTGCCTGGGGCCCCTGTGCTCTGCCTGGGGCCCCTGTGCTCTGCCTGGGGCCCCATGTTCTGCCTGGGGCCACTGTGCTCTGCCTGGGGCCCCATAGGCTGCCTGGGGCCCCTGTGCTCTGCCTGGGACCACTGTGCTCTGCCTGGGGCCCCATATGCTGCCTGGGGCCCCTGTGCTCTGCCTGGGGCCACTGTGCTCTGCCTGGGGCCCCATATGCTGCCTGGGGCCCCTGTGCTTTGCCTGGGGCCCCATATGCTGCCTGGGGCCCCTGTGCTCTGCCTGGGGCCCCATAGGCTGCCTGGGGCCCCTGTGCTCTACCTGGGACAACTGTGCTCTGCCTGGGGCCCCATATGCTGCATGGGGCCCCTGTGCTCTGCCTGGGGCCACTGTGCTCTGCCTGGGGCCCCATATGCTGCCTGGGGCCCCTGTGCTCTGCCTGGGTGTAGGACACTGGTGACGTCACTTATCTCCGGACATTAGCTCCGGACATTAGCTCCGGACATTAGCTCCGGACATTATCTCCGGACATTAGCTCCGGACAAAGCCACGGAAGTTGGCACAAATTGCAGGAAGTAGTATTCTAGGCAATTAATCTCCGGACATTAGCTCCGGACATTAGCTCCGGACATTAGCTCCGGACATTAGCTCCGGACATTAGCTCCGAACATTATCTCCGGACATTAGCTCCGGACAAAGCCACGGAAGTTGGCACAAATTGCAGGAAGTAGTATTCTAGGCAATTATATATTAGATAGACAAAAAAAAGAACAATGCATGATGTAAATAGGCCTCCGTACTTTATTATTGATATATAGAGGTCTATTTGATATCACATAATAACACAGCTAGATAACATTCATTCATTCTTCCTGGGTCCAGCATGGTGGTTTTGGCTATATGAATGACACACCTACTGCTCACATAACTGCTGCAGCCTTCATGGGGTGAGGAATAGATGGAGATAGTGAATGGGCTACACACACAAACATAAAATGACTTTGATTAGTGAACGTGATAGGCTGCTCTGAACAAATGTGTTTTGAGGGAGCGCCTAAAACTATAAATTGTGGATGGTCCTAATATCTTGAGGTAGAGCATTCCAGAGGATTGGCGCAGCACGGGAGAAGTCTTGGAGTCGGGAGTGGGAGGTACGGATAAGTGCAGAGGTTAGTCAAAAGTCGTTTGCAGAGCGCAGTGGTCGGTTAGGCCGATAGACAGAAATGAGGGAGGAGATGTAAAGGGGTGCCGCAATGTGGAGAGCTTTGTGAGTGAGAACAAGTACTTTGAATTGTATCCTGTAATAAATAGGCAGCCAGTGTAACGACTGGCAAAGAGCGGATGCGTCCGAGTAATGATTAGCTAGATGGACAACCCTGCTGCTGCATTAAGGATAGACTGGAGAGGGGTAAGTCGAGTAAGTGAGTGGCCTATTAGTAGAGCATTGCTGTAGTCCAGGCGGGAGTGGATCAACGTGACAGTGAGGGATTTTGTTGTTTCCATGGTGAGCAAAGGACAGATTCTAGAGATGTTCTATAGGTGTAAGCGGCACGAGCGGGCAATAGATTGTATATGGGATGTGAAGGAGAGATAGGAGTTGAACATAACACCCAGACAGCGCACCTGCTATCGGGGTGTTATTATGGTGCCACCCATGGAGAGGGAAATGTCAGATTTAAGGAGGATAGTAGATGGCGGGAGCAGAAGAAGTTCAGTTTTGGAGAAGTTGAGTTTCAGATAGAGAGCGGACATGATGTTGGAGACTGCGGACAGACAGTCACTGGTGTTCTGTAGTACAGTGGGAGTAAGGTCAGGGGATGATGTGTATAGTTGTGTGTCATCAGCTTAAAGATGGTACGGAAAGCCAAATCTGCTGATGGTCTGTCCAATTGGGGCCGTGTAGAGGGAGAAGAGAAGGGGGCCAAGGACTGAGCCCTGAGGTACCCTGAAAGTGAGAGGAAAAGGAGATGAAGTGAAGCCAGAGAACAGAACACTGAAGGAGTGGTCAGAAAGATAGGAGGAGAACCAGGAGAGAGCAGTGTCCTTAATGCCTAGTGACTGGAGCTTAGAGAGTAGGAGAGGGTGGTCAACAGTGTAGTAAGCTGCAGAAAGGTCGAGAAGAATGAGCAGAGAGTGGTCACCGTTACATTTTGTTTTCAGAAGGTCATTGGTCACCTTGATGAGTGCCGTTTGTGTCGAATGTAGGGGGCGGAAACCAAACTTTGAAGGGTCTATGAGTGGGGAGGTAACGGGTAAGGCGGGACAAGATCAGTCACGCCAAGAGTTTAGAGATGAAGGGGAGATTGGAGACTGGTCTGTAGTTGTAGCAGGATGGGTCGAGGGCGGGTTTCTCTAGTAATGGAGTAATGATAGAGTGTTTGAAGGAGGAGGGGAAAATGCCAGAGGAGAGGGAGAGATTAAAGATTGTAGTTAGGTGAGTTGTGACGACTGGAGAGAGAGACTGGAGAAGATGTGAAGTAATTTGGTCGGTAGTGCATGTAGTCAGACGAGAAGAAGAGAGGAGCCTGGAGACTTCTTCTTCTGTGATGGGATCGAATGTGGAGAGTGAGCCAGGGGAAATGCAGGGAGGGACGGGAGTTGCTGCGCATGGTGCCTGGGAGTGGATTTCCTGATGGATGTTATCTATTTTCTCTATAAAGTGGGAGGCCAGGTCATCAGCACAAATGTCTGTGATAGGTGTTTGTGCTTTTGGCCTGAGGAGGGAGTGAAAGGTGTATAAAAGTTTCTTGGGGTTGTTGGATAGTGAGGAGATCAGAGTGGTAAAGTAGGTCTGTTTGGCGAGATGAAGGGCAAAGTTATAGGTTTTTAACATAGATTTGAAGTGTATGAAGTCTTCTGGTGCGCGAGATTTCCTCCATAAGCGTTCAGCACTCCTAGAGCATCGCTGGAGAAATCGGGTTTGAGATGTGAGCCAGGGCTGTTTTACTCTGTGCTTGGAGGTTCTGAGAGTGAGGGGCGCTACTTGGCCCAGGGTGGTTCTAAGAATGTCATCGTAGTGATGTACAGCCAGATCAGGACAGGAAAAAGAGGAGATTGGGGACAATGATGAGTGTAGGGAGTCTGAAAGTGTGTGAGGGTTGACAGCATGTAGATTTCTGAATGTGTGGTAGGTAGGAGGGTGCTGGGGTGGGTGAGGAATTGTGAGTGTGAAGGAGAGAATGTTGTGGTCAGAGAGGGGAAGCGGTGAGTTATCTAGGTAGGAGATTGAACAGAGCAGGACGAAGACCAGGTCAAGGGTGTTACCGCCTTTGTGTGTTTCAGAGGTTGAGAGCTGTGAGAGGCCCAGGGAAGTGGTTAGTGATAGAAGCTGGGATGCAGATGTAGAAGTGGGGCTGTCTATGGGGATGTTGAAGTCTCCCAGGATAAGGGTTGGGAGTTCATGTTGTTTCATTGGAGTGCACAGCCCTATAAGGGATTTTTTGAGAGGGGGCTATGCATATATATATATTTTTTAAAATTGTATTTTCTTCCCCCTATCTCTATTTCCCAGCCATACACTGGGTGAAATAGGTGCTGTGTTCATGGTTTAATCCATATTATTGTATTCTCTTATATGATTGTTTTTGGGAAACAGCTTAACCCTTGCATGGACCTATATTTAGCTCTTTTGAGCTTTTGAATTGTTGCACATATGGTTGCTGTGTCTAGTATTCAAACTATATACATTGCGCATTTATACATTATTTGTAGTCCGTGACAGTTCAAAACTTTCTTCGTGAATTTATATCCAGCTCTTTTTGAGCCTTGAAGTGCTGTTCATATAGGGAATTTTTACCATTAGTGTCTATTGCAGCAGATGAGACAGCAATCAGAGGTGGGAAGTTGTACCATTTGAATATATTGCAGGAGACAGCAAGCAGAGGGCATTTTTACTATTAGAGTCTATTGCAGCAGATGAGACAGCAATCAGAGGTGGGAAGTTGTACCATTTGAATATATTGCAGGAGACAGCAAGCAGAGGGAATTTTTACCTGTGTGATGAGAGAAGATGGATGTTAGTTCTGTGCCATGGAATAACTGCTGTATCGTGATGCTTATCTTCATGATGCTTTGCTTCGGGATGCTTGCGTGCACCCCACATGGGTTCTGGGGTGTCTGTTCTGTCTGCCCTTTTTCTGGGAGGGTCATGTCAAAGGTTAACTTTGCTTCTGCCTCGTTCTGGGTTCAGGTTTGCTATTTAGCTCTGATGCATCCTGCTGGCGTTATCAGCCATAGTTCTGTCTTTGGTGTGTGTACCTGGCTCTTGTAGATCTTGATTTGTCCTGCTGTGATCCCTGACTTGTCCCATATCTGTTGACTCCCTCTGTCTGTCCATTCCCAGTGTTTCCCTGTTTGCTGGTTTGATTCCCTGGTTTTTGACTTGGCATGCATTTGGATTCGCTTATGCCTTCTGTCTTTGTCTTTTCTGCTTTCAACCGTTGCTGAACCCCCTGGCTTGTTCCTGACCACGTGTACTGCTGCAACTTCCCGTACTTCTGCTTCTGACTGTCTTTTGACTCGGCTTGTCTGACCACTGTTAGGGCTAGCGGAACGCATCAAATAATTAGGAAGATGGTATAAGGTGCGTTCGCAGCCCGGGGGCCACCATACAGAGATGGAACCTGCAGCTGAGTAATGACGGACTATATGGTGGAATAATGTGGATACACACACAGGTTAACTTCTCCCAGTATGAAGGAAGCGAACCCTGTTGCATTACAGGGCCGCGGTACCACACAAAGAGCGCAAGCAAGGAGTCACAGAACTCTATTCCAAAGACACAGGGAAAGAGTTCCTCTTGACTCCTTGCACTCAATACCACTACTGGGGTGTCAGAGTTTAACAGAAATTAATAATTTAATGCACAAGAGTGCATGCAGTGCCGCTCTGGCGGACGCCACTAACCACCCAGACTTGGGTCAGGAAAGCACTCTAATAGCGCATGGCACGCACTGGCGGTCACAGCAATAAGACGCTGTATCCTGTGTTAAGTGCAGATTGCACTTTCGGGCGCTAGATAGCAAGTATCCACCATTCGTGAACAGTCAACAACACTAGGAAGGGGGTGACTAATGAGAGACTTTCACACATCTCCACACACATGTTTTCAAGTATACACCAGCGCATGGCCGAGCGGCCTTGCAAACCTTTTATAGGAGCAGTGCTACGGGACCTTCCAGATGGTCCAATAGGAGCCACAACAGAACCTGTGCATGTGACCCCCGACCTCCAGTGGAGTTGGCTACGGCGTTGTTCAAAGCAAATTCCGCCCAAGGTAACAAAGATGCCCAGTCATCCTGCCTGGCAGAGACAAAATGTCGCAGGTATGTGACCAGAGTCTGCTTGGCCCTCTCTACCAACCCATTCGTCTCGGGATGGTACGCAGAAGAGAGATTCAGCTCAATGCTGAGTAAATGACAGAGCTCTCTCCAAAACCGAGATGCAAACTGGGGACCCCGGTCACTGACAATTTTGTCAGGCATGCCATGTAGACGGAAAACATGTTTAATGAACGCCGCCAAGGCCCGTGCAGAAGGTAACTGTGGAAGCAGCACCAAGTGCACCATTTTAGAAAAATGGTTAATGACTACCCAGATAATGGTGCAGCTACGAGACTTGGGTAAGCCCACCATGAAGTCCATCCCGACCATCTCCCAGGGCCTGTCTGCCACCGGAAGGGGGTTAAGTAGCCCAGCAGGCCATTGCCGAGGAGACTGATTCTTGGGGCAAGAGACACACACCCGAATATAATCCCCGACATCATGGGCCATAAGAGGCCACCAGTACGTCTTCGCCAGGAGCTCTGATGTCCTATTGGTCCCAAAATGTCCACCCACCCTGGATGAGTGAGCTCAAGAGAGAACCTTCAGACGCAGGCTGGATGGTACAAAAGTCTTGCCCGGAGGCACAGACTCTAGCGAAACCGGGGCCACAGTTCTCAGTCTCTCGGTGAGGACAATAAGTCAAGGCTCCACTTCCTCCTCCTCCTCCTCAGATGATGCAATGCAGCAAGAGAGAGCATTGGCACGAATGTTCTTCTCCCCAGAAAGAAAATGAAGGGTGAAATGAAACCGGGAGAAGAACAAGGACCATCTGGCCTGGCGAGAATTTAACCGTTGGGCTGTCTGCAAGTACACCAAATTCCTGTGGTCTGTGAAGACTTGGAAGGGAAAACGAGCCCCCTCCAAGAGATGTCTCCACTCTGAGAAGGTCAACTTCATGGCTAGCAACTCCCTGTCCCTGATGGAATAATTTCTCTCTACTAGTGAGAAGGTCTTAGAAAAGAAGAAGCAAGGATGCTTCCGACCTTGAGCATCCTTTTGGAAAAGGAGTGCTCCAGCACCAACAGATGAGGCATCCACCTCCATTATAAATGGCTTATCTACATCGGTGCGATGTAGGATGGGAGCACTAGCAAAGTGTGACTTAATAGAGTGAAAGGCCTTGGAGACCTCCTCAGACCACCATTTGGGATTTGCTCCCTTCTTGGTGAGGGCAACCAAGGGAGCTACCAAAGTTGAGAAGTGTGGAATGAACTGGCGATAGTAATTTTTGAACCCCATAAAGCACTGCACAGCTTTAAGAAAATGGGGTTCCTGCCAGTCCATCACAGCCTGTAGTTTGGAAGGATCCATAGCTAATCCCTGGGCGGAGATGATATAGCCCAGGAAAGGTAAAGACTCCTGCTCAAACACACATTTCTTCAACTTTGCGTAGAGGGAGTTTGCCCGCAGGAGATTGAAGACTTTGCAAACATCTCTCCAATGGGAGTCTATATCTGGAGAGTAGATGAAAATATCATCCAGATACACTAAAACCGAGGTGGAGAGCATATCCCGGAAGATATCATTCACAAAGTCTTGGAAAACGGCAGCGCATTACAGAGCCCAAAGGGCATCACCAGGTATTCATAGTGCCCATCCCTGGTGTTAAAAGCCATCTTCCATTCGTCCCCCTCACGGATGCAAATCTGGTTGTAAGCACCCCGCAGATCTAGTTTAGTAAACACCCTTTCTCCCCAAAGCCTATCAAAAAGCTCAGATATCAGGGGCAATAAGTACTTGTTCTTAATGGTGATGGCATTAAGACCTCTGTAATCTATGCATGGACATCATTTTCCATTCTTTTTCTGCATGAAAAAGAACCCAGCCCCTGCAGGTGACTCTGACTTCCTAATGAATCCTCCTGCCAGATTCTCCTGGATTTACTGTGGCATTGCCTCCATCTCCGGGAGAGATAACGATAGACTCGACCCCGGGGAGGCTCAGCACCAGGCAAGCGGTCAATAGGACAGTCATAGGGGCAGTGAGGAGGAAGAGTCTCCGCAGCTCTTTTGGAGAGCACGTCCGCATAGGGCCAATATTGCTAGGAGAGAGAGGAAAGATCTGCGGGTACCTCTATAGTAGGGGACATCTGGTGGCAAGATGTCCTGACTGCCGGCAGACATGACAAGCCTTGAGTGCATGAGCGCTCCAGGACTTAGATCCTGCTCGTGATACCTCCATGGCCTCATGTGACTCGGGTGCCTGGACCACAGATTCCAAAGGTTTGGCGAAGGTGGAAGCCAGCCGAAACCTCTGCCTACACTGGGCTCGCTCTAACCTCCGCTCGTTATAACGGAGGTCAATGCGAGTGGATACAGCTATTAGCGCCTCCAGTGTGGCAGGAATCTCCCTAGCTGCCAAAGCATCCTTCACATGGTCAGCCAGCCCCTCCAAAATAAAGGGATGAGGGCTTTATCCGACCACTTCAGCTCAGATGCTAAGGTGCGGAAGAGAATGGCAAAATGGCTGACCAAGGACGAGCCGTGAGTCAATGTCAGCACGGTATCATGGGTGACTCGAGGTCCTAAAAATACCAGTTTCAGAGTGCGCAGGAACAGCGGAGCACTCTGCACCACATAATCGCCACGCTCCCACAGCGGCGTAGCATACTCAAACTCCCTGTCCGACAGGAGAAACATAATGAATCCCACCTTTGCCCACTCTGTGGGGAAACGTGCAGCCAGGAGCTCGAGGTGTATAGACCACTGGCTCACGAAACCCCTGCAAGATTTGCTATCACCAGAGAATTTATCTGGCAGCGGGAGGCGAGATAAGGTCGGAACAGGGGTGGCAGTGGACAAAGTTGCTGCAGCCACGCTAGCAGCCTGAACAGCTACTGCGGTAACATCAACAGCTGATGTTGTGCACTCGAGAGCCGCCAACCTGCCCTCCAGCTGCTGGATGTAACGCAAGGGTTGCTGTTCATCCACCATTACTAGCCAGACCCTGGTGCTAGTGTAATGTTAGGGGTGACGGAAGGCACCAAATAATTAGGAAGATGGTATAAGGTGCATTCGCAGCCCAGGGTCCACCATGCAGAGATGGAACCTGCAGCTGAGTAATGACGGACTATATGGCGGTATAATGTGGATACACACACAGGTTAACTTCACCCGGTATGAAGGAAGCAAACCCCGTTGCGTCACAGGGCTGCAGTACCACAGAAAGAGCGCAAGCAAGGAGTCACAGAACTCTATCCCAAGACACAGGGAAAGAGTTCCTTTAGACTTCTTACGCTGAACACCGCTACTGGGGTGTCAGAGTTTAACAGAAATTAATAATTTAATGCACAAGAGTTCGTGCAGTGCCGCTCTGGTGGACCCCACTAACCATCCAGACTTGGGTCAGGAAAGCGCTCTAATAGCACATGGCTCCACACTGACGGTCACAGCAATAAGACGCTGTATTGTGTGTTAAGTGCAGATTGCACTGTCAGGCACTAGATAGCAAGCATCCACCATTCGCGAACAGTCAACAACACTAGGAAGTGGATGATTAATGAGTGACTTTCACACATCTGCATACACACATTTTTTAAGTATACACTAGCGCATGGTCAAGCGGCCGTACCAACCTTTTATAGCAGCAGTGCTATGGGACCTTCCAGATGTTCCATTAGGAGCCGCGACAGGACCTGCACATGTGACCCCCCACCCCCAATGGGAGGTCGTCCCGTGGGCATGCTCAATATGGGAGAAGTAAGACTTAGTCCCAGAAAGACCTGCTTGCTGCTGATCAGTGCTGGCTACAAAGGCAGAGCCTGGAAGAGCAGCAGTAACCAGTCGCACAGTATCAGCTTGAGCCAGATGCTGGGACCGACATCTCCGCTGACCAGGCTCCACTGCAGCTGGAGAAGAATGGGAGACTGCAGCGGAGATGGTTCGAGATTCCCCCTGTGCAGAGGTGAAAACTCGACACCTAACAACCACTCTCTCACCACTTGGTGGTGCCTGTGGTGCTACTCTGTGTGCAGTCTCACTTCCCTCACAAGCTCCCCCTGGTGGAGGTTGTTCTATACTGCACTGCAGCAGCATTACAGCTACTTGATATTGGAGTACATTTCAGCAGTTACAGTTGTTCTTAAAAGTTTACATACCACAGCAGAATTTTTGCTTTCTTGGCCTTTTTTCAGAGAATATGAATGAGAACACCAAAACTTTTTCTCTAGTCATGGTTAGTGGTTGGGTGAAGCCATTTATTGTCAAACTACTGTGTTTTCTCTTTTTAAATCATAATGACAAAATCCAAAAAATCTAAATGACCCTGATCGAAAGTTCACCTACCCCATTTCTTAATACCGTGTATTTCCCCTCTAACATCAATGACAGCTTAAAGTCTTTTGTGGTAGTTGTGGATGAGGTTCTTTATTTTCTCAGATGGTAAAGCTGCCCACTCTTCTTGCAAAAAGCCTCCAGTTCCTGTAAATTCCTGGGCTGTCTAGCATGAACTGCGCGCTTGAGATCTCCCCAAAGTGGTTCAATGATATTGAGGTCAGGAGACTGAGATGGCCACTCGAGAACCCACATTTTGTTCTGCTGTAACCATTGACAGGGCGACTTGCCCTTGTGTTTTGGATCATTTTCATGTTGGAAGGTCCAAGGACGTCCCATGCGCATCTTCCGGGCTGATTGCAAATTCGCCTCCAGTATTTGCTGATAACGTTCTGCATTCATCTTTCCTTCAACTTTGACCAAGTTTACTGTGCCCTTGTAGCTCACACATCTTCAAAACATCAGCGATCCACCTCTGTGCCTTACAGCAGGAATGGTGTTCTTTTTATCATAGACCTTGTTGATCTCTTTCCAAATGTAACATTTACGGTTGTGGCCAAAAAGTTTAATTTTGGTGTCCTCACTCTAACTTATCTTGTTCCAGAAATTTTGAGGCTTGTCTCTGTGCTGTTTTGCGTATTGTAGGTGAGATACTTTGTGGCAATTGCGCAGTAATGGATTTCTTCTGGCATCTCGACCATGCAGCCCATTTTTCTTCAATTGCATCCTTATTGTGCATCTTGAAACAGCCAGACCGCTAGTTTTCAGAGTCCAGGATTTCAGCTGACGCTATTTGTGGGTTTTTCTTTGCATCCTGAACAATTTTCCTGGCAGTTGTGAATGAAATTTTTGTTGGTCTACCTGACCGTGGTTTTGTTTTTAGAGAGCCATTGATATTCCATTTGTTAATCACAGTTTGAATGCTGCTGACTGGCATCATCAATTTCCTGGATATCTTGTTGTATCCCTTTCCTGTTTTATACAGTTCAACTACCTTTTCCCATAGATCTGTTGACAATTCTTTTGCTTCCCCATGACTCACATTCCAGAAATGTCAGTGTCTGGATGAAAGATTCAAGAGTCTATCTGGATCCCAGAAACTCACTCCGCTTTTAGGCACACACTCTGATTACAAGCAAACAGGTCACAGTTGAGGATGTAACCTTTAGTATCCATTCAAAGCCATTTGTGTCAACTTCTATGCATGTTATCAGGCTAAACTCACTAGGGTATGTGAACTTTTGATCATAGTGATTTGGATATTTTGGGTTGTCAATCTGATTTAACCCTAGAACACATGACGTTAAAAATATATATATTAACGTATTGGGGGCCTTTTAGGCCCCCATGCACATAATGTAGAAAAACACACTTAAATAACTTTCACAAGTTTATTTCAAAATTGCTCAATAAAATATGAATAGTGGACAAAATTTTAATTATAATTTTTCACAGAAAACACCCAAAAAATCTTTTTTTTCCCAAATTTCACACAAAGACATGAAAACACACAAAAACGCATAGAAATCTATAGCAAACTAGCTGCAGCTACATTTTTATTCTAACTTTCTTTTCTATTATATTAGTCTTTCAAACAATTCTGACATGTTATTTTTTCAGAAGTGTGTTCTTTGCAAACAGTTTCCTTACAAGTGGAACAATATCGCTCAGTTTTCCTCTCTATGTTTCTTGGACACATGAAACAACGCTTTTCTTTCTCCTGGCTCTGGAATAATCTGAAACTGTACGCCACACCGTTTCATTGCTTCTTTAGTTTGCTTTGGCAAGCATTTCAAGTCGCTTTGCTCTATCATGTGAGGCATTACAAGTTCATGACAAAGGTCCTTCAAGAATATGCTTCTCCTGTCCTTCCTCTGTGCATGAAATTCCGGATGAGTTTCTGTATAAATAATGAATGAATTTAGGGCTGCTACATCAAGCATATTTGAAAATAGTACTACAGGCCATCGTTTTGTTTGCCTCTTACACGAATATTCTCCCACCATCTCATCCATTTTATCTACACCTCCTTTTGTTGTATTGTAATGCAGGATGATTTCTGGTTTCAATTTTTTGTCATTTCTGTCAACACTGCAATCGTGATGCATAGTACTGAGTAAAATTACAGATTTCTCCTTCTTCGCCTTGTAAGATACCAAAGTCGCTTTGTTATTGAATCCAAAGACACTCTCATAAAGTGCTCGCTGACGATTGTGTTTGAGTGCTGCTGGAATTTCTCGTCTGTTTTGCTTTATAGTGCCAACAAGTGTAATAGCTTTTGCAAGCAGAAAATTGCCTAGTTCAACATTGGTGAAATAATTGTCCATGGTAATGTTTCTACCTGATTTGAATATTGGAACAGCAAGAGTTTTGACTTTTTCAGACCCCAGATCCAAGATCCCAGATCCCACTATTTCAGACCCCAGACAGCTCATTACTGTGTTCCGAAGGACCTGAGGTGATCATGGCCTTATCACTCCCTGCAAAAATCACATGACATCCTCACATGTTATTATCCACACCCTGGCCCCTCCACCAGCATTACTGAGTACAAATAAAGTAACTTGAGACACAAACACTACTGAGAACATGATAAAAATAGCAGGGGCCTAAAAGGCCCCCAATTCATACAGATGTAGTTTTCACCAAACAAGCATTGTTACACCATAATGCCTATGAAAAAAATTATATGAACAACTGGAAATTATCAACAACGACATACTTGAGGAATACCTGGAGTTTCAAAATTCTAACTAAAGTAATTTTGCAGATAATAGCAAAAATGTAAGCATGGGGGCCTAAAAGACCCCCAATATCCGTTCTAGGGTTAAAAAGAGGAAACACAGTAGTTTGACAACAAATGGCTTCACCCAACCACTAACCATAAGGGGAGAAAAAGTTTTGGTGTTATTCATGTTTACTGAAAAAGGCCAAGGAAGCAAAAATTCTGCTCGGGTATGTAACCTTTTGAGCACAACTGTATATCACTAAATTGACAAAACTTTTGTCAGGCGGCCTTCACCACACTGTCTTACCATGCACCACTTTAATCGATCTTGAATGCAGTGACATAAAATTTGCATAGTTATTGTGCAACTTAGAGTTGTGCAAATGTTTTGCTATTTTACTTCAAACATCAAAATCACTTTGATGAATTGAGGTCTAAGTACCTGGAACATCGGGGGTGTTGCTTTGTAGTTTAGATCACCTTCACTCTGTTAGGATGGCAATTTCCACTTTCTTACTTCTTTAATTTATGGATAGACCACTTCTTTTAATCCCATCCATAAGCAGACAATGAATAGTGTTGAGCATTCCGATACCGCAAGTATCGGGTATCGGCCGATACTTGTGGTATCGGAATTCCGATACCGGGATTCCGATACTTGCCGCGTATCGGATACCGGAATCGGAAGTTCCCAGATTCAAAATGCACAAATTCAGCCAATGAGAATGATTCCAAGTGTGGGCACATCCTGTTCAGCATGGAGGGCATGAAACTACTGGCATGGCTGTGATTGGCTGCTGAAATGATGTCATGATGCAGTTTAAAAGTCGCTGGCGCCATTTTGTGATCACTCTGCTGTGAATTCAGTTAGTGACAGGACGCTGTTTGCTGACTGAGGGCCAGTTTAGAGATAGCGATTTGCTTCTTTGTGCTTTCCAAAGGCTAATTTAGCAACCGCTGTGTTCACCTACTATTCACCTTGCTTTTGCCTTGTAGCGCTGTTTTCACAGCGATCTGCAAGGTCTGTGTGTGTGTGTGTGTGAGTGCAGCCCACTCTCTAGTCTGAGTGCAGCCACATAGGCCATCCATAGCTGGTTGTATTCAGTTCAGGGAGGGTGGTTCATTACCTCATACTGTTCTTTTTTTTTTTTTTTTTCCAAGTAGTGTAGTCTGCTGCTAATTTTTAACAAAAAATCCTATTAGTGTCTTTCCACCCGTCTCCAGCTAATTTGTGGAAAAACACTACATAGGATAACGTAGAGGAGGGTTTTTGGGCCTTGCAGCGCCGTTTACGGCTGTCTGCACGGTCTCCGTGTGACTGCAGCTCGCCCTGTAGTCTGTGAGCAGCCATAGCCTGGTTGTCTCCAGCTCAGGGTTCTTCACTGCGTCATACCGCAAAATCAATTTTCATTTTGTTTTAAGTAGTGCAGGCTGCTGCACATTTTTTCAAAAAATTCCTATTAGTGTCTTTCCACCCGTCTCCAGCTAATTTGTGGAAAAACACTACATAGGATAACATAGAGGAGGGTTTTTGGGCCTTGCAGCGCCGTTTACGGCTGTCTGCACGGTCTCCGTGTGACTGCAGCTCGCCCTGTAGTCTGTGAGCAGCCATAGCCTGGTTGTCTCCAGCTCAGGGTTCTTCACTGCGTCATACCGCAAAATCAATTTTCATTTTGTTTTAAGTAGTGCAGGCTGCTGCACATTTTTTCAAAAAATTCCTATTAGTGTCTTTCCACCCGTCTCCAGCTAACTTGTGGAAAAACACTACATAGGATAACGTAGAGGAGGGTTTTTGGGCCTTGCAGCGCCGTTTACGGCTGTCTGCACGGTCTCCGTGTGACTGCAGCTCTATCTGTTGTCAGTTCAGCCCCCAAAAAATAAATAAATAATAAAGTTCACCAAACACACCAGTTACACCACTTTACATTTGTGTAGGCCACATTAGCTCATATTAAAGTCTAGTCCACACTTTAGAAAATTAGTGTTTCTTATACCTGTTAGGAGGAGTTGTTCAGGAATAAGCACACAAAGCCGTTAGTACTTTTCTGCTTATCTTTATCAGTCAACCAAGATGAAGAAGGCAGTGAGTAAGGCACATGGGCGTGGGCATGGGCGCGGAGCAGGGAGGGGACGTGGGGATTCTGTGCCTGCTGCGGGCACCGGTGACTCATCAGCACCCACTTTCACCAGGGAACAGTCATTCATGCGCAGCTTTGTCGCAGAGCGCCGTACACTGCTGCTGCGTGAAGAACAAATTGAAGCCGTTGTCGGATGGATGGCAGCTAATGCATCAACTTCAATTAGTGCCACATCCTCTCAGACACAGAGCACTGGAGAGCAGCCATCTGTCTCTTCACCACCTGCCAAATTGCCCAGGCAGACAGAGAGCCCAGGACAGGAGCCGTCTCTACTTCTGTTCTCTGAATCTCTTGGCTTGGAAACAGGGGGCCAGCCAAGCAGCATTGGAGAAATGGAAGAAGAGGCAGGGTGCAGTGATGCCCAACAGCTTTTTCTCTCTTCCTCTGAAGAGGCGGGTGGGCCAGTGGCTCCGGTCACCACATCGCAGGCCGCATCAGCTGATGATGACACTCAGGTGCCACTTACTGGTGCGTGCTCTGGTGCTGAGACTACCCAGGAGGAGCAGTTGGGGGCAGAGGGTAGTGTAGATGATGAGGTCCTTGACCCATCTTGGCGTGAGGGACAGGAAGGTGGTGGGAGCAGCTCTGAGGAAGAGATTCCCCGTACGGCCCAAAGAGGGAGAGGGAGGGGGAAGACTGCGGATCCTGCAGCCTCCGCTTTGGCACCCGTTAGGAGCATGTCTCTTCCAAAAGCCAAAAAGGGCGCCCCCAAGACTTGCAGTGCCTGGTCCTTTTTTGACACAGTTGCAGATGACATTTGCTATGTCAAATGCAAGGTGTGTCATCAAAAAGTCAAAAGAGGGAAAAATGTCAGCAACCTCAATACCTCCAACATGTGGAAACATGTGCGCACCAGGCACGTGGCAGAGTTAGAAAAACACACTGAAGAGCTAGGCCAACCAACAGCGGCAGCTACCACCTCTTCAGCTCGTTTTGCCTCTTCCTCCAGCTCACACGCAGCTGGTTCGGCTTCCTCCCAGGATCGCCGTGGAAGAACCTCTGGCCCTGTTGTCCAGAGACCCGCTGTAATTCCACCCGCAGCACCACTTTCCCAGTCATCCACACACTCCCAGCCCAGTCTACAGCCATCGGTAGTACAGGCATGGGAGAAAAGGTGGCCTTTCTCGTCAAACCACCCACGAGCACAGGCTCTGACTGCAGGCATTGTCAAACTTCTGTCACTGGAAATGCTGTCATTCAGGCTGGTGGAGACTGACAGCTTCCGTGACTTGATGTCATTGGCAGTCCCACAGTACAATGTGCCCAGCCGCTTTTACTTCAGCAGGCAAGCTGTCCCTGCCCTGCACAAGCATGTGGAGGGACACATAAAACACGCGCTACTGAACGCCGTCAGTAGCAAGATCCACCTCACCACCGATGCGTGGACCAGTCAACATGGACAGGGGCGATACCTTTCCCTCACTGCCCATTGGGTTAATGTCGTTGAGCCGGGTACAGATCGTGCGAGTGGCGCAGGACGTGTCGTGCCCACTCCAAGGATTGCAGGAATCCATTCTGTACGCATTGACTCCTCCTCTTACACCAGTTCCTCAGAATCATCGCTGCAGGAGCCGTCACAGTCCACCTCCACATGGACCCGTGATGAACGTTTACCTGTTACGACCGACATGAGCACAGCCGTGGCCAAACGTCAACAGGCCGTCTTGAAATTAATTTATTTGGGGAATCGAAGCCACACAGCGCAGGAGCTCTGGAATGCCATCAAGCAGGAGAGCGATGTGTGGTTTGTGCCAGCGAATCTCCAGCCAGGCATGGTAGTGTGTGATAATGGCCGAAATCTGGTGGCAGCTCTGGGCCTCGGCAACTTCACTCACATCCCATGTCTGGCACATGTGCTCAATTTGGTCGTGCAGAGCTTTTTGAGGGACTATCCGGATCTTGATGCACTGCTGCACAAGGTCCGCCTAGAGTGTGCTCACTTGCGGCGTTCCAGCATGGCAAAAGCGCGCATTGCGGCTCTGCAGCGCCGACACCGCCTGCCGGAACATCGCATCATATGTGACCTACCTACCAGGTGGAATTCCACGTTACATATGTTGGAGCGGTTGTGTGAGCAGCAGCAAGCTGTAATGGAGTACCAGCTGCTTCAGGCGCAAAGAAGTCGCACTCAGCGCCGTACAGACTTCACAACCACAGTGTGGGCCACTATGAATGACGTCTGCCAGGTTTTGCGTCCCTTTGATTATTCCACGCGGATGGCGAGTGCAGATGATGCACTAGTCAGCATGACTGTCCCCCTTATCTGCCTGCTTGAAAAATCACTGCAAGTGCTAAGGGATGATGTTGTGGAAGAGGTGGAGGATGAGGATTCACCATTTCCATCATCTTCTGGACAGTCAGCGCCACGTGGTTCCTCACAAATGCGTAGGCAGGGGACAGTTTGTGAGGAGGATGAGGAGGAGTCAATGGAGGAGGAAGACATCCGTCCAGAGGAGGGAGTTACACAATTGTCCAGTACTCAGTGTGTACAGCGAGGGTGGGGTGATGACGAGCGGGCAGAGATCACGCCTCCAGCAGGGGACAGCGTTTCTTGGGCAGTTGGCAGTGTGCAGCACATGGTGGATTACATGCTGCAGTGCCTGAGAAACGACCGCCGCATCGCCCACATTCTCAACATGTCTGATTATTGGGTGTTCACCCTCCTCGATCCTCGCTACCGGGACAACGTAGAAAGCCTCATCACACCGTTGAACCGGGAGCGAAAAATGCGGGAGTACCAAGACACACTGGTGAATTCCATCATCTTCTCCATTCCAACTGAGAGAAGTGCTGCTAGTGCATTCCAAAGCAGCTCAGTGCGTCCAGGCAGTGGTGGAGGCTCTGCACAAAGAGGGAGCAGAAGCAGTGCCTCTGCCCAAGGCAAGACCAGTATGGCCCAACTGTGGCACAGTTTTCTGTGCCCGCCACAAAAGTCTACACCATCACAGACGGCTCCAGTCAGCAGGAGGCAACGGTTCCGTCAGATGGTGACAGACTACATGTCTTGCCCTCTTGCTGTACTCCCAGACGGCTCTTCACCTTTCAAGTTTTGGGTCTCAAAGCTGGATACATGGCCAGAGCTAAGCCAGTATGCATTGGAGGTGCTGTCTTGCCCTGCGGCCAGTGTATTATCGGAACGTGTCTTTAGTGCTGCAGGTGGTGTACTAACTGACCGTCGCATGCGACTATCCTCCGATAACGTTGACCGGCTTACTTTCCTGAAAATGAACAAGGCCTGGATCTCGCAGGAATTTGCCACTCCTCTTCCTGATTAAATAATTAGGTCACTGTCTACGTTATCCAGGTCTCCTGTTGTGTTCATCTTTCTACCACCTGAACTTAAATTCCTGGGCTCCAACACCGCCAGTTGAGGCTCAGAAGTGTCGTCTGCACAGTCAAAACACACGACCCAGTGTTAATGGGTTTCAGTAACGTCAGCTGATCCCCAGCTGTGTAGCCGGCAATGTGTCCTGCGACCGCCACGCTGACACAACAACTGAAATGTAAGGGAATCTGTCCCCCCCCCCAAGGCGTTTGTTACTGAAAGAGCCACCTTGTGCAGCAGTAATGCTGCACAAGGAAAAGGTAGCTATTTTTGTTTAGCTCCTTGCACACGCAGAACTTAACACTTATAAAATGTGTCCACTGATACCGTAAAACCGTCCCGGAGGTGGGACTTTCCTTCGTAATATGACGCAGCACAGCCGTCATTCCTACCCCCTTGGCGCCGTGCACCGGCTCCTCAGCGTTGTTTGATTCCGTCCCGGAGCCTGCGCTGTTATGTTATCCCGTGGCCAGGCACACTTAGCGCTGCCCGTCTTCTGGCATCATTTGGTGTCAGGATGGCTGCGCCTGTGCGGCCGCGCTGGCCGAGAGCCCGCCTCGCAGTGTCTTCTGATTTAATCCCACTGGGGGCCTGAGATCCATGGACATGCGCAGTGCATATCTGAACCTCCACCTCTCACTCATCTCCCTACGGCTTCTTCAGACTGTTTGGTGTCAGCTGGTCCCTAATAGCATGCCACGGCCGTGACACCGCACAGTCTTAAGAAGCCATAGGGAGCGGTGTGAGAGGCGAGGATATGCACTGCGCATGGCCACGGATCCCAGGCCCGCGGTGGGATTACATTAGATGACACTGCGAGGCGGGCTCTCGGCCAGCGCGGCCGCACAGGCGCAGCCAGCCTGACACCAAATGATGTCAGAAGATGGGCAGCGCTAAGTGTGCCTGGCCAAGGGATAACATAACAGCGCAGGCTCCGGGACGGAATCAAACAACGCTGAGGAGCCGGGGCACGGCGCCGGGGGGGTAAGAATGACGGCTGTGCTGCGTCATATTACGAAGGAAAGTCCCACCTCCGGGACGGTCTCACGGTTTCAGGGGACACATTTTATAAGTGTTTAGTTCTGTGTTTGCAAGGAGCATAATGAAAAGAGCCACCTTTTCCTTTTGCATCTTTTGTGCTGCACAAGCTGGCTCTTTCAGCTACAAACGCCTGGGGGGGGTTAAAGGTTCCCTTTCGACTTTCTCCAATCAGGCTTCGGCCTACATTGTGTTCCTCTGCTTTTCCACCTGTCCCTGGGCTCCAACACCGCTAGTTGCCGTCCAGAAGTGCTGTCCGCACAGTCCCAACAGTCCCTCTTCTGTTATTGGGGTTCAGTAACATCAGCTGTTCCCCTGCTGTGTATGTGGCAATCCCTCCTACCTCCTCCACCTCCTCCACCTCCTCCTCCTCCACCTGTCCCTGGGCTCCAACACCGCTAGTTGCCGTCCAGAAGTGCTGTCCGCACAGTCCCAACAGTCCCTCCTCTGTTATTGGGGTTCAGTAACGTCAGCTGTTCCCCTGCTGTGTGTGTGGCAATCCCTCCTACCTCCTCCACCTCCTCCACCTCCTCCTCCTCCACATGTCCCTGGGCTCCAACACCGCTAGTTGTTGTCCAGAAGTGCTGTCCGCACAGTCCCAACAGTCCCTCCTCTGTTATTGGGGTTCAGTAACGTCAGCTGTTCCCCTGCTGTGTGTGTGGCAATCCCTCCTACCTCCTCCTACCTCCTCCACCTCCTCCTCCTCCACCTGTCCCTGGGCTCCAACACCGCTAGTTGCCATCCAGAAGTGCTGTCCGCACAGTCCCAACAGTCGCTCCTCTGTTATTGGGGTTCAGTAACGTCAGCTGTTCCCCTGCTGTGTGTGTGGCAATCCCTCCTACCTCCTCCACCTCCTCCTCCTGCACCTGTCCCTGGGCTCCAACACCGCTAGTTGCCGTCCAGAAGTGCTGTCCGCACAGTCCCAACAGTCCCTCCTCTGTTATTGGGGTTCAGTAACGTCAGCTGTTCCCCTGCTGTGTGTGTGGCAATCCCTCCTACCTCCTCCTACCTCCTCCACCTCCTCCTCCTCCACCTGTCCCTGGGCTGCAACACCGCTAGTTGCCGTCCAGAAGTGCTGTCCGCACAGTCCCAACAGTCGCTCCTCTGTTATTGGGGTTCAGTAACGTCAGCTGTTCCCCTGCTGTGTGTGTGGCAATCCCTCCTACCTCCTCCACCTCCTCCTCCTCCACCTGTCCCTGGGCTCCAACACCGCTAGTTGCCGTCCAGAAGTGCTATCCGCACAGTCCCAACAGTCCCTCCTCTGTTATTGGGGTTCAGTAACGTCAGCTGTTCCCCTGCTGTGTGTGTGGCAATCCCTCCTACCTCCTCCACCTCCTCCTCCTCCACCTGTCCCTGGGCTGCAACACCGCTAGTTGCCATCCAGAAGTGCTGTCCGCACAGTCCCAACAGTCGCTCCTCTGTTATTGGGGTTCAGTAACGTCAGCTGTTCCCCTGCTGTGTGTGTGGCAATCCCTCCTACCTCCTCCACCTCCTCCTCCTCCACCTGTCCCTGGGCTCCAACACCGCTAGTTGCCGTCCAGAAGTGCTATCCGCACAGTCCCAACAGTCCCTCCTCTGTTATTGGGGTTCAGTAACGTCAGCTGTTCCCCTGCTGTGTGTGTGGCAATCCCTCCTACCTCCTCCACCTCCTCCTCCTCCATCTGTCCCTGGGCTCCACAGTCTTAAGAAGCCGTAGGGAGGGGAGTGAGAAGCGAGGATATGCACTGCGCATGGCCACGGATCCCAGGCCCGCGGTGGGATTACATTAGACGACACTGCGAGGCGGGCTCTCGGCCAGCGCAGCCGCACAGGCGCAGCCAGCCTGACACCAAATGATGTCAGAAGACGGGCAGCGCAAAATGTGTGCATGGCCAAGGGCTAACCTAACAGCGCAGGCTCCGGGACTGATTCAAACAACGCTGAGGAGGCGGCGCACGGCGCCAAGGGGGTAAGAATGACGGCTGTGCTGCGTCACATCACAAAGGACAGTTACACCAACCGGACGGTATCACGGTAGGAGGGGACACTTTTCATAAGTGTTAGGTTCAGCATGTGCAAGGACCATAATTAAAAGAGCTAAGTTTACCTTTTCCAGCATTAGTGCTGTACACGATGGCTCTTTCAGCTACAAACGCTTGGGGGGGGGGTAAAGTTTCCCTTTCAACTTGCTCCAGTGCAGGCTTCGGCCTACACTGTAATCCCTCTCCTCCTCCTGCTGACCCTGGGCTCTAACACCGCCAGTCGGGGCCCAGATGTGGTGGCTGCACAGAGCCAAACACCAGCCAATGTGTCAGTGGGGTTCAGCACCGCCAGCTGTTCCCCTGCTGTGTAGCCGGCATCGTGTCCTGCAAAAGCCACGCAGACACAAGAACTGAAATTGAAGGAAACCTGTCCCCCCTCCCCCAGGCGTTTCTACATTTTACAGCCACCTTTTACGACAGTAATGCTGCATGTGTGCAAGGTGGCTCAGAAACTTATTCTCCTTGCCCAGGTTGAACTGAACACGTCTAAAATGAGTCCTCTGCGACCATTAAAATGTCCCTCAGGTGTGATTTTCCTTTGTATTGACACGCAACAAGCTCCTTGGTAGCGCTGCCCGTCTTCTGGCATCATTGTTTGGCTGCCTGCGCCTCTGCGGCCGCCTTGCCCCAAACAACGCCCCTCGGTGTCTTATTTATTTTGACTGCGAGGGTGTGATTGATGGGCATGAGCAGTGCATATGTTTGCCTGTCACTCGTCTCCTTCCGCCTTCTTCAGAGTGTGCGGCTTCATGGCCGTGGCATGCGATAAGGGATCAGCTGACACCGCACAGTCTGAAGCGGGTGTAAGGACCCGAGTGTGAGAGGCGAACATATGTGCTGCGCCAGGCCATGAATCCCAGCCCCGCAGTGATTTAACAATGTTAAGACACTGCGGGGCTGGGATTCATGGTCATCGCGAACCGCACCGGCCGACATTAAATGATGCCAGAAGATGGGCAGCGCTAACAGCGCTAGGCCAGGGGATAACACGACAGCGCAGACTCCTGTACAGCAAATAACAACGCTCAGGAGGCTGCACCCAGCACCAAGGTGGGATTCTTGACATCTGTGCTGCGTCTCATTACGAAGGGAACTCGCGCCTCCAACACAGTTTGACTGTATAAAGGGCTAAATGTTATACGTGTTTCATTCAGCGTGTGCAAGGAGAAACATTAAAAGAGAAACCTTTGACTTGTGCAGCACTACTGCTGCATAAGCTGTGGCTCTTCTACTTTGTAACCCCTGAGGGGGGGTTAAAGGTAACCTTTGAAATTGGTTCAATTAGGCTTCGGCCTACACTCTGCTCCCCCTGCAGAGCCCGGGCTCTAACACCGCCAGTTGGGGCCCGGTACTGCTAGCTGCACAGAGCAAAACACCAGCCAATGTGTCAGTGGGGTTCAGCACCGCCAGCTGTTCCCCTGCTGTGTAGCCGGCAAAGTGTCCTGCGACCGCCACGCAGACACAAGAACTGAAATTGAAGGGAACCTGTCCCCCCTCCCCCAGGCGTTTGTATGTTTTACAGCCACCTTGTACAGCGGTAATGCTGCATGTGTGCAAGGTGGCTCATAAACATATTCTCCTCGCACATGTGGAACTGAAAACACGTCTAAAATGTGTCCTCTGTGTGACCATTTAACCGTCCCGGAGGTGTGACTTTCCTTTGTAATGACACGCTGCAACCCCCTTGGTAGCGCTGTCCGTCTTCTGGCATCATTGTTTGGCTGCCTGCTCCTCTGCGGCCGCCCTGACCCACACAACGCCCCTCGGTGTCTTATTTATTGGGACTGCGAGGGTGTGATTGATGGGCATGAGCAGTGCATCAGTTCGCCTGTCCCTCATCTCCTTCCGCCTTCTTCAGACTGTGCGGCTTCATGGCCGTGGCATGCGATAAGGGATCAGCTGACGCCGCACAGTCTGAAGCGGGTGTAAGGACCCGAGTGTGAGAGGCGAACATATGTGCTGCGCCAGGCCATGAATCCCAGCCCCGCAGTGTTTTAACAATGTTAAGACACTGCGGGGCTGGGATTCATGGTCATCGCGAACCGCACCGGCCGACATTAAATGATGCCAGAAGATGGGCAGCGCTAACAGCGCTAGGCCAGGGGATAATACGACAGCGCAGACTCCTGTACAGCAAATAACAACGCTCAGGAGGCTGCACCCAGCACCAAGGTGGGATTCTTGACATCTGTGCTGCGTCTCATTACGAAGGGAACTCGCGCCTCCAACACAGTTTGACTGTATAAAGGGCTAAATGTTATACGTGTTTCATTCAGCGTGTGCAAGGAGAAACATTAAAAGAGCAACCTTTGACTTGTGCAGCACTACTGCTGCATAAGCTGTGGCTCTTCTACTTTGTAACCCCTGAGGGGGGGTTAAAGGTTACCTTTGAAATTGGTTCAATTAGGCTTCGGCCTACACTCTGCTCCCTGTTGTGAATTTGGATTCTGGGCTCCCCCGGTGGCCGCTTGTGGAATTGGACTTGTCATCCTCTTTCCTGTTTCACCTGGTTCCATCAGTAGTGGGTGTCGCTATTTAAGCTCATTTCTCTGGTGGTTTCTTGCCGGTCAACAATGTTATCTGATGCCTCTCAGTGCTTGTTCCTGCTTCTAGACAACTACTAGATAAGTTGGACTTTTGTCCATGTTTTGTTTTGCCTATTTGTTCCAGTTCACAGCTGAAGTTTTGTTACTGTGTCTGGAAAGCTCTCGTTGATCAGGGATTGCTACTCTGGCGTTATGAGTTAATGCCAGAGTTTAAGGTAATCTCTGGATGGTGTTTTGTTAGTGTTTTTCTGCTGACCATGAAAGTATACTATCTGTCTTCTGCTATCTAGTAAGCGGACCTCAAATTTGCTAAGACTATTTTCCTGCTGCGTTTGTTGTTTCATCTGAACTCACCGTCATTATATGTGGGGGGCTACTGTCTTCTTTGGAATATTTCTCTAGAGGTGAGCCAGGTCTTATATTTCCCTCTGCTAGCTATTTAGGTCTTAGGCCAGAGCTGGGCATCTAGCGATAAATAGGAAATGCTACCTGGCTATTTCTAGTTGCGCGGCAGGCTTAGTTCATGGTCAGTATAGTTCCATCTTCCGAGAGCTTGTCCCTCTATAGGCTTGCTATGATCTCTGCCTGCAGAGATCATGACAGTTTGACCGGCCAGTTAAAGTGTTAAAGACCCAGGTTGAGAAAGGAGAGTTATAAGAAGTCTGCTGGAATTTTTTTTTTTTTTTTTCCTCCAGTCTGCCTTGCTGCAGTCTTTTTTCTCTCTCTCCTCCTAATCTCTGTATGCTCTGTGTGCACCTGACGATAATGGATCTCCAGAGTGTAACTGCGGGTTTGAATAATCTCATCACGAAAGTACAAAATTTACAAGATTTTGTGGTACATGCTCCGGTATCTGAGCCGAGAATTCCTTTGCCGGAGTTCTTCACAGGGAATAGAGCTAGCTTCCAGAATTTCCGAAATAATTGTAAGCTTTATTTGTCCCTGAAGTCTCGTTCAGCTGGAGACCCTGCTCAGCAGGTTAGGATTGTGATTTCCTTGCTCAGGGGTGACCCTCAAGATTGGGCCTTCTCATTGCCAGCAGGGGATCCTGCGTTACGCGATGTGGATGCGTTTTTTCTGGCCTTGGGCTTGCTTTATGAGGAACCTCATTTGGAACTTCAGGCAGAAAAAACTTTGATGGCACTATCTCAGGGGCAAGACGAAGCTGAAGTTTTCTGCCAAAAATTCCGTAAATGGTCTGTGCTTACTCAGTGGAATGAGTGCGCCTTGGCGGCAACTTTCAGAGAAGGTCTCTCTGATGCCGTTAAGGATGTTATGGTGGGGTTCCCTTTGCCTGCAGGTCTGAATGAGTCCATGACAATGGCTATTCAGATTGATAGGCGTCTGCGGGAGCGCAAACCGGTGCACCATCTGGCGGTGTCTATGGAAAAGACGCCAGAAAGTATGCAGTGTGATAGAATTCTGTCCAGGAGCGAGCGACAGAATTTTAGACGGAAGAATGGATTGTGTTTCTATTGTGGGGATTCTACTCATGTTATATCAGCATGCTCTAGGCGTACAAAGAAGCTTGATAAGTCTGTTTCCATTGGCACCATTCAGTCTAAGTTTATTTTGTCTGTAACCCTGATTTGTTCTTTGTCATCCATTGCCACGGACGCCTATGTTGACTCTGGCGCCGCTCTGAGTCTTATGGATTGGTCCTTTGCCAATCGTTGTGGTTTTGATTTAGAGCCTTTGGAGACTCTTATTCCTCTGAAGGGGATTGACTCCACCCCATTGGCTAATAATAAACCACAATACTGGACACAAGTAACCATGCGTATCGATCCGGATCACCAGGAGATTATTCGTTTCCTGGTGCTGTATAATTTACATGACGATTTGGTACTGGGATTGCCATGGTTGCAGTCTCACAACCCAGTCTTGGACTGGAGAGCAATGTCTGTGTTGAGCTGGGGATGTAAGGGTATTCATGGGGACGTACCTTTGGTTTCTATTTCGTCGTCCATTCCCTCTGAAGTCCCTGAGTTCCTCTCTGATTATCAAGACGTCTTTGACGAACCCAAGCTTGGGTCGTTACCTCCGCACCGTGAGTGCGATTGTGCCATAGATTTGATACCGGGTTGTAAATATCCAAAGGGTCGTTTGTTTAATCTGTCTGTGCCGGAACATGCTGCTATGCGGGAATATATAAAGGAGTCTTTGGAAAAGGGACATATTCGTCCATCTTCTTCTCCCTTGGGAGCTGGGTTTTTCTTTGTCTCAAAAAAAGACGGCTCTTTGAGACCATGTATTGATTATCGGCTTCTGAATAAGATCACTGTTAAGTATCAATACCCATTGCCATTGCTTACTGATTTGTTTGCTCGTATAGAGGGTGCTAAGTGGTTCTCTAAAATTGATCTTCGTGGGGCGTATAATTTGGTGCGGATCAGGCAGGGGGATGAGTGGAAGACCGCATTTAATACGCCCGAGGGCCACTTTGAGTATTTGGTCATGCCTTTTGGTCTTTCTAATGCCCCTTCAGTTTTCCAGTCTTTTATGCATGATATTTTCCGCGATTTTCTGGATAAATTTATGATAATATATCTGGATGATATTCTGATTTTTTCTGATGACTGGGACTCTCATGTCCAGCAGGTCAGGAGAGTTTTTCAGGTTCTGCGGTCTAATTCTTTATGTGTGAAGGGGTCTAAGTGCGTTTTTGGGGTCCAGAAAATTTCCTTTTTGGGGTATATTTTTTCTCCCTCTTCCATTGAGATGGATCCCGTCAAGGTGCAAGCTATTTGTGACTGGACTCAGCCCTCCTCTCTTAAGGGTCTTCAGAGATTTTTGGGCTTTGCCAACTTTTACCGCCGATTTATTGCTGGTTTTTCGGATGTCGTTAAACCACTGACTGATTTGACCAGACAAGGCGCTGATGTTGCTAATTGGTCCCCTCATGCTGTGGAGGCCTTTCAGGAGCTTAAGCGCCGTTTTGCCTCTGCCCCTGTGTTGCGTCAGCCTGATGTGAATCTGCCTTTTCAGGTTGAGGTTGACGCTTCGGAGATCGGAGCTGGGGCAGTGTTGTCGCAGAAAGGTTCCGACTGCTCCGTCATTAGGCCTTGTGCCTTCTTTTCTCGCAAATTTTCGCCCGCAGAGCGGAATTATGATGTTGGGAATCGGGAGCTTTTGGCCATGAAGTGGGCGTTTGAGGAGTGGCGCCATTGGCTCGAGGGGGCTAGGCATCAGGTGGTGGTATTGACTGACCACAAAAATTTGATTTATCTTGAGACTGCCAGACGCCTGAATCCTAGACAGGCGCGCTGGTCTTTATTTTTTTCTCGCTTTAATTTTGTGGTGTCATACCTACCGGGTTCTAAGAATGTTAAGGCAGATGCCCTTTCTAGGAGTTTTGACCCGGACTCTCCTGGTAATTCTGAACCCACAGGTATCCTTAGGGAGGGAGTAATTTTGTCGGCCGTTTCTCCTGATCTGCGGCGGTCCTTGCAAGAGTTTCAGGCGGATAGACCGGATCGTTGTCCGCCTGATAGACTGTTTGTTCCGGATGATTGGACCAGCAGAGTCATCTCTGAGGTACATTCTTCTGCATTGGCAGGTCATCCCGGAATTTTTGGTACCAGGGATTTGGTGGCAAGATCCTTCTGGTGGCCTTCCCTGTCACGAGATGTGCGAGTCTTTGTGCAGTCATGTGACGTTTGTGCTCGGGCCAAGTCTTGTAGTTCTCGGGCTAGCGGACTGCTGTTGCCCTTGCCTATTCCTAAGAGGCCTTGGACACACATCTCGATGGATTTTATTTCAGATCTGCCTGTTTCCCAGAAGATGTCTGTCATCTGGGTGGTCTGTGACCGTTTCTCTAAAATGGTCCATTTGGTTCCTCTGCCCAAGTTGCCTTCTTCTTCTGAGTTGGTTCCTCTGTTTTTTCAGAATGTTGTCCGATTGCACGGTATTCCTGAGAATATTGTTTCTGACAGAGGTACCCAATTTGTGTCTAGATTTTGGCGGGCATTCTGTGCTAGGATGGGCATAGATTTGTCTTTTTCATCTGCTTTTCACCCTCAGACTAATGGCCAGACCGAGCGGACTAATCAGACCCTTGAGACATATCTGAGGTGTTTTGTCTCTGCTGACCAGGATGATTGGGTTGCTTTTTTGCCATTGGCAGAGTTCGCCCTCAATAATCGGGCCAGTTCTTCCACCTTGGTGTCCCCGTTTTTCTGTAATTCGGGGTTTCACCCTCGATTTTCCTCCGGTCAGGTGGAATCCTCGGATTGTCCTGGAGTGGATGCGGTGGTGGAGAGATTGCATCACATCTGGGGGCAGGTTATGGACAATTTGAAGTTGTCCCAGGAGAAGACTCAGCGTTTTGCCAACCGTCATCGTCGTGTTGGTTCTCGGCTTTGTGTTGGAGATTTAGTGTGGTTGTCTTCTCGTTTTGTCCCTATGAGGGTCTCTTCTCCTAAGTTTAAACCTCGGTTCATCGGCCCTTATAGAATATTGGAGATTCTTAATCCTGTTTCTTTCCGTTTGGACCTCCCTGCGTCCTTTTCCATTCATAACGTTTTTCATCGGTCGTTATTGCGCAGGTATGAGGTACCTGTTGTACCTTCAGTTGAGCCTCCTGCTCCGGTGTTGGTTGAGGGTGAGTTGGAGTACGTTGTGGAGAAAATTTTGGACTCTCGTGTTTCCAGACGGAAACTCCAGTATCTGGTCAACTGGAAGGGTTACGGCCAGGAGGATAATTCTTGGGTCAATGCATCTGATGTTCATGCTTCTGATCTTGTTCGTGCCTTCCATAGGGCTCATCCTGGTCGCCCTGGTGGACCTGGTGAGGGTTCGGTGCCCCCTCCTTGAGGGGGGGGTACTGTTGTGAATTTGGATTCTGGGCTCCCCCGGTGGCCGCTTGTGGAATTGGACTTGTCATCCTCTTTCCTGTTTCACCTGGTTCCATCAGTAGTGGGTGTCGCTATTTAAGCTCATTTCTCTGGTGGTTTCTTGCCGGTCAACAATGTTATCTGATGCCTCTCAGTGCTTGTTCCTGCTTCTAGACAACTACTAGATAAGTTGGACTTTTGTCCATGTTTTGTTTTGCCTATTTGTTCCAGTTCACAGCTGAAGTTTTGTTACTGTGTCTGGAAAGCTCTCGTTGATCAGGGATTGCTACTCTGGCGTTATGAGTTAATGCCAGAGTTTAAGGTAATCTCTGGATGGTGTTTTGTTAGTGTTTTTCTGCTGACCATGAAAGTATACTATCTGTCTTCTGCTATCTAGTAAGCGGACCTCAAATTTGCTAAGACTATTTTCCTGCTGCGTTTGTTGTTTCATCTGAACTCACCGTCATTATATGTGGGGGGCTACTGTCTTCTTTGGAATATTTCTCTAGAGGTGAGCCAGGTCTTATATTTCCCTCTGCTAGCTATTTAGGTCTTAGGCCAGAGCTGGGCATCTAGCGATAAATAGGAAATGCTACCTGGCTATTTCTAGTTGCGCGGCAGGCTTAGTTCATGGTCAGTATAGTTCCATCTTCCGAGAGCTTGTCCCTCTATAGGCTTGCTATGATCTCTGCCTGCAGAGATCATGACAGCTCCCCCTGCAGAGCCCGGGCTCCAACACCGCCAGTTGGGGCCCGGTACTGCTAGCTGCACAGAGAAAAACACCAGCCAATGTGTCAGTGGGGTTCAGCACCGCCAGCTGTTCCCCTGCTGTGTAGCCGGCAACGTGTCCTGCAACAGCCACGCAGGCACAACAGACCCAAAGCTGCCGCCAGTGCAGGCTTCGGCCTACACTCTGCTCCCTCTCCTCCTCCTGCTGACTCTGGGCTCTAACACCGCCAGTTGGGGCCCAGTACTGCTAGCTGCACAGAGCAAAACACCAGCCAATGTGTCAGTGGGGTTCAGCACCGCCAGCTGTTCCCCTGCTGTGTAGCCGGCAACGTGTCCTGCGACCGCCACGCAGACACAAGAACTGAAATTGAAGGGAACCTGTCCCCCCTCCCCCAGGCGTTTGTACGTTTTACAGCCACCTTGTACAGCGGTAATGCTGCATGTGTGCAAGGTGGCTCATAAACATATTCTCCTCGCACATGTGGAACTGAAAACACGTCTAAAATGTGTCCTCTGTGTGACCATTTAACCGTCCCGGAGGTGTGACTTTCCTTTGTAATGACACGCTGCAACCCCCTTGGTAGCGCTGCCCGTCTTCTGGCATCATTGTTTGGCTGCCTGCGCCTCTGCGGCCACCCTGACCCACACAACGCCCCTCGGTGTCTTATTTATTGTGACTGCGAGGGTGTGATTGATGGGCATGAGCAGTGCATCAGTTCGCCATGTCCCTCATCTCCTTCCGCCTTCTTCAGACTGTGCGGCTTCATGGCCGTGGCATGCGATAAGGGATCAGCTGACGCCGCACAGTCTGAAGCGGGTGTAAGGACCCGAGTGTGAGAGGCGAACATATGTGCTGCGCCAGGCCATGAATCCCAGCCCCGCAGTGTTTTAACAATGTTAAGACACTGCAGGGCTGGGATTCATGGTCATCGCGAACCGCACCGGCCGACATTAAATGATGCCAGAAGATGGGCAGCGCTAACAGCGCTAGGTCAGGGGATAACACGACAGCGCAGACTCCTGTACAGCAAATAACAACGCTCAGGAGGCTGCACCCAGCACCAAGGTGGGATTCTTGACATCTGTGCTGCGTCTCATTACGAAGGGAACTCGCGCCTCCAACACAGTTTGACTGTATAAAGGGCTAAATGTTATACGTGTTTCATTCAGCGTGTGCAAGGAGAAACATTAAAAGAGCAACCTTTGACTTGTGCAGCACTACTGCTGCATAAGCTGTGGCTCTTCTACTTTGTAACCCCTGAGGGGGGGTTAAAGGTTACCTTTGAAATTGGTTCAATTAGGCTTCGGCCTACACTCTGCTCCCCCTGCAGAGCCCGGGCTCCAACACCGCCAGTTGGGGCCCGGTACTGCTAGCTGCACAGAGAAAAACACCAGCCAATGTGTCAGTGGGGTTCAGCACCGCCAGCTGTTCCCCTGCTGTGTAGCCGGCAACGTGTCCTGCAACAGCCACGCAGGCACAACAGACCCAAAGCTGCCGCCAGTGCAGGCTTCGGCCTACACTCTGCTCCCTCTCCTCCTCCTGCTGACCCTTTGCTCCAACACTGCTAGTTGGGGCTCTAGGAAGACAAGCTTGAATAGGTCCCCATCCTGGTTCCAGCACCGTCAGCTGGTTCCGGGCAGAGCCTTTGGCTTAGGTGCCTCCTTCTGGGTATCCGAGTTCCACCAACGTCAGGTGGTCCTTGGTAGTGCTTTCAGCACGGGTACCTCCTGCTTAGTAACCGGGTTCCAGTAACGTCAGCTGGTCCTCGGTAGTTCCATTGGCTCTTGGACCTTCGGCTACCATCCGGGTTCCAGTACCGTCAGCTGGTTCTCGGCAGTGTCTTTTGCTCTTGTACCTTCTGCTCCCCATCCTGGTTCCAGTACCGTCAGCTGGTTCCGGGCAGAGCCTTTGGCTTAGGTGCCTCCCTCTGGGTATCCGAGTTCCACCAATGTCAGGTGGTCCTTGGTAGTGCTTTCAGGCACGGGTACCTCCTGCTTAGTAACCGGGTTCCAGTAACGTCAGCTGATCCTCGGTAGTTCCATTGGCTCTTGGACCTTCGGGTAGCCATCCGAGTTCCAGTTCCATCAGCTGGTTCTCGGCATTTTCTCAGCCTTCTTGTACCTTCTGCTACATTTCCAAGTTCAAGAGACTAAACACGATGACCCTGAAGACCACCCCGATGACGACGACCCCGGAGACGACGACCCTGAAGA
Source organism: Ranitomeya variabilis (assembly GCF_051348905.1). NCBI lineage: Eukaryota > Metazoa > Chordata > Amphibia > Anura > Dendrobatidae > Ranitomeya > Ranitomeya variabilis. Next base: position 351,969,624 of record NC_135236.1, on the reverse strand, counting down.
CCACCCCGATGACGACGACCCCGGAGACGACGACCCTGGAGACGACGACGACCTGGAAGACCGAGAAGCAGAAGAACAAGAGGCTGCAGAACAAAGAGCAGAAGAACATTAAGCATAAGACTAAATATCAGAGCAAAAGATATTATCTAAATTATAAGCAGAAGAAGACTAAGCAGTGTATGGGGGTGAGTCCGTTCCTTCTCGTGGTGCCCCTGGATAAAGCCTGATGCTGCAGGCCAAACTGAACGCGGACAAATGTAACTGTTTTGTGACAGGCAGAACGGAAGGTGTAATCTTCAAACTTTTATAGATAACAACTACGGGAATGCCTGTCACAAATAAGAATATGATGAAGAAGTAGAATGTGATGAAGATAATAGTAAAATAAAAAGAATATGAACAATGTAACCAAAAAAATAATAGGTAGAAGATGAAGAAGAAGATGAATAAGGTGAAGAAGTTGATGTCAAAGAAGCTGATGATGAGGATAATGAAGAAGAAAGTGTGGGAGAAGTAAAAAAGAAGGTGAAGGGCGTGGAAGTAGTGAAACATCAATATCTGACAAAATAAAAAAAAAATTAACATAGTTAAAATCTTTCTAACGCCGAACGTCATAAAAAACAAAACAAAATCCTGCTATTCTATTAGATTGGGCTAAACCTCTGTGCCTTTAATGTCTCCGCCACGTCCCCCAATACATCCTACATTATTCTTAGTTGTTTTCCTTCATGTAGAATGAACCTACAAGTTAAGAAAGGGTTTATTTTAATTCCGATATTTTCGTCCCATTGACTTGCATTGGGATCGGGTATCGGTATCGGATTAGATCCGATACTTTGACGGTATCGGCCGATACTTTCCGATACCGATACTTTCCGATATCGGAAGGTATCGCTCAACACTACTCAACACTAACAATGAAACATTTAATTAGTGCATCACTGTGCTTCATAGAAAATAGAAACTCTTAAAAGAAACCCTTTTATAAACCCTACATTTCAGAAGAAATAGTTTCAAAGAATAAGAACTATGCATTTTTTCACTGACTACAGCATGGTTGACTCTTGAAAATGAAAATACTAATACCTTTTTTTCAAATATAGAAGATAAGCAATACCAGTCTAAATTACTAATATAATTTTACCATAAACACACAAGTCTTTTTTATTAATTTAAAAATACAACTGATATTTAGTCCATTTTCCATTTAGCTTCAAAATTGTGTCTAGCCCATATTTTGTAAAATGTTCATGACAGGTACCTAAATCACAGCTTATTTTCAGTCTCTGGGCTCATACTGATCTGTGAGAAAAATGGATGAGTGCAATCTGATAAAAAATCGGATTACACTTGGACCATTGTTAATCTATGAGTCGCTGCCCATCTGCAATTTTTTTTTGTCAGCTCACATCGGGCTGAGAAACAAATTGCAGTGCATGGTTCAATAGTCTTAGTGTCTCAGACAAGATTCGCCAATGGTGGTCAATGGGTGTAATTAAAAAATTGCCCTGTACTTGGACCTTGCAAATGCCATCCGACTAAACACTCCCATGTCCTTGAAAACCTGACATTTTAGCAGCTGCGTACAGTAAAACACAGCGTGATCCGACAGAATAGGATAGAATGGATATATACATAGAATAGATAGATATAATAATGTCAGTCACATATATAATTAGTACAGTGCTTATATATCTTACTGTACATGTATTGTATTAATAAATAAATAAATCTCTGAAAAAATGGTGTGGGATCCACTGAAACTTTATTAACCAGCAGAGGGAAAGCAGACAGATGGGGGCAGATGTTTATAGCCTGGGAAGGGGGTAATACCCATGGAGGCAGCACACCAAAAATAATCACGTGTTATTGAATTGCCCATCTGGAAACGTTTCGGTCCAGAGATGTCCAGAGAAGGTCCACATCTGTGCATTGAAATATCACCAGATGGGTATTTAAATAGCACTTGTTTAAATAGCACTTGATTTTTGTTTTGGTGTGCTGCCTCTATTTTCTATCTCTATCACAAAGAAACTGAAACAGCACACATGAAAAAATTACTTAGGGTGCCAGGCCTCCCATGCTTGGAATCCCTTCCTTGCAATGTGATATAAAAAAGAAATAAAAAGGCAGCACTCCAATGCTTGTATAAGGTGAAAAAAAGAACTTTTAATAGCCCTGGTGGAGTGGCAACGTTTCGACTACTTTTTATTGCAAAGTGATCTGTGAAAACAAAAAAAATATATTAAAATCATGACACCTTAAAAAATTCTTGAGGATTTTATATTCCTAATTGCACTGCTCAAAGGTGGGCACAGGGCAGGGAGATAGTCAGGGGATCATTTTTACTTTATGCAACAGAGTTTAAAATTAAACTCCATATTAAGACCCATTGGCTTCAAGGTTTTAAGCCTGTAAATCCACTCAATCTCTTTTCTTTTCAGAATACTGACCCTGTCTCCGCTTCTCCTTTGTGGAGGAACAGAATAAATTATCCTGAATTTTAAATGTTTTTCAGTATGCCCCTTCTCCACAAAATGTTTAGAGGCTAGGAGGTCCAACCTCTTCTTGCATGGGTCTCCTCTGATTTATGGAGGAAAATAGTGCATGCTGTGCTTTTATTTAACACACAGATTCGGTGAGTGAAAAGAATTGCCCATCTGCACTGCCCCATTGAACAAGATTAGTCTGAATATTGTCCGGTTTTTAACAGGTAGCACTCGGACTGAAAATACAGTGATGTGTGCGTTAGTCCTTACAGAAATAAACTTTGTCAATTAGTTTCTCCTAACAAACATCAGATGGTGAAGGTACAAATTAGTATGATAGAATGTCTCAGTGAAAAGGATATTTGTTTACCCCTTGGAAACCACTCGATTTTTTATTTTTGGAATTTTGATTCTCCCTCTTCTAATAGCCATAACTTTTTTATTTTCTTGTCAATATAGCTGTATGAGAGCTTTTTTTGTGGGACAAGTTGAAGTTTTGAATGACACCATTCATTTTACTATATCATGTACTGAAAAATGCAAAAAAAAGTGGAAAAACTGCTATTCTGACATTGGTTCTTGGGTTTCTTTTTTACTGCATTTATTGTGCAGTAAAATAAACCAAGAACATGATTTACAGGTCAAAGCAGTTACTGCGCTATCAAATTTGCACATTTTCTTTTCATATTTTAGCATCTATGGATATGTGCACACGACATCTGTTCAGCTGAATTTTTCTAGGTAAAGCCGGAGTAACTTCACACCCACAGATCAAACCACTTAGTTGCCTTTGTCAATCATTGACAGTGGCAATTAATAGCCTAACAGCAATAATTGGCACTAGCTCCGATTGTTGCTGTTAGATGCACATTCCACACACCCTATATGCTCATATGATTTATGTATATTTTCTATGGTCACAAATGGGTTAAAAATCTTGCACACTTTATGTAGAATGTATGTAATGTATGTAGCATGCTAACTAACGTACAGTATGTGTTAGCGAACTACCTTTTTTCTACTCATTTATGGAATGAGGTGGTCACAATAGGTCTCTGAATATGAAAATAAATTTTCTTTTTATCTTAATTTGTTTTGATCACCTATTATTTTACCTGTTTTATAACTTTAAGTGTTAAACATTATTGGTGGTATATAAACATTATAATTATTACTATGGAGAGAAAAATGCTGGATTTTCATTTATTTTTTCTTTATTTGCTACATGAGGTTCATGAAACACATGGCAATAATATGAGTATGAGAATGACTTTTGCACCAAGGACTCAAACTTTTGTAACATAATTCTTAATGTTCAGTGAATTTTTGATATCTTTTAATAGTAATTTGCAATCAGTTTTGCCTTTGAAGGTCTAAAACACAGTGACATCATTTAATACTGATTAATAGAAATCCATTTGTAACGTTTTGCTGCAGTTATCTAGAGATGAACTTTTAAAAGGACAGCTTAGATACTTTAATTCATTATAGAAACAGAACCTCTCAAGAGATTCTCACCTGTCATGTAAAAGAATGGTGAGAAGTTTAAATTCAGAATTAATTGTGAACTTATAAAATGTAGTTCACAGTTAAATGGAGTTGTAAATTAATACATAAATCAAAAATGACATTTTTTATATGTAAGTCCTGTATTTAAACAGTGTCTTTAATTATTCGTTTGATAAACCGCTTAGACAAGTTTCATTTGTTTGAAATAATATAATTTGCTAACATTCTTTAGTGATTCCCACATTTAATTTAGAAAAGTTACAGAGATTTACTACTGTTACAACAAAAACTGTTCAATCTGTAGAAAAGTGGAAATTTAAAAAAAGGTAACTGGCTCTGTCGATAGGTATTCACAGTGATCCAAAATCATATTCCAACGTAAGGATACAATATTGCAAAATTTAATTTATTTAACATTTTATGAGCTGTGATACTTTTGGGATATACAATGCTCAGAATAAATGAGTACACCCCTTTGAAAAGTAAGATTTTAATCAATACCTCACTGAACACAAGAACAATTTCCAAACTTTTGACAAGACTGACGTTCATAGAACACTTTTTAACACATAGCATGAAAGTAAGTGTAATAATATAAATTTCATTACAAAATTTTCACCTTTACTAAAATTAGTTAATGCCAAAATGAATAAACTGAAAATCAAAAACTGTTAAATTCTGTATTTTGTATGGCTTACATGATTTTTAAGGACAGCACCAAGTTTTCTAGACATTGAATGAACAAGTTGGCGACATATTAAAATATCTATCATTTTTCAAAAATGAATCTCTTTTAAAGCTTGAATGCTGGAAAGAGAGTGATGCTCAGCTTGTCTTTCCAGAATTCCTCATAGATGTTCAGAAAAGGAGACAGATTAGTCCACTGAATCACTTTCAACCTGTTCATAAAATGCAACAGATTTGTTTTGAATCATTGTTCTTTATGAAATGGGCACATCTTACAAGAACATGGACTGTTGGTATCATCTTCTCTTTCAATATAGAGCAGTACATTTGTGATAGCAGCAATGAAATGTAGTTCCCAACACCTGCAGCACTCATGCAGCCCCACATATGGACACTGCCATCACTTTGTTTCTTCTCCAGCACCACAACTCACAGACATCAATTGTTCTTTTGTCTGTTGTTGTGAGTGTCTATGTCAAAGTCTCACAGCCATATGTGGAAACACATTTGCAGTAATAAGTTTTGGTATGATGGTGGTTGAGATATTCTTGCACTTTGATATTTGGTTCATGCTCATCACTGCTGCATGACCAATTGCTACTAAATGTTTGATCTCTGCTGTCACATAGTTACTGTGAGTAATGAAGGACTCCCCCCAAAAAAATGAAGCTGTCAACTACTTTTATTTCTTCATTTTTAATCTTCATTTAGACTTCCTCATTGGTGGTAGTCATGATTTTGGTCTTCTTAATTTTCAGGTAAACTCCTATCTTCTTTATTCTTTCAACTTCACGTCAAGATTCTTGAGGTTGTTTGCACTCTCTTCCACTAGGGTTATATCACCTGTATATCTCAGCTTACTGATAGTTCTTTTGCCAATTTTGAGCACAATATTCAAATCCACTAAGTCCAGCTTTCTCATTATTACATCTGCACAGAGGTAGAAAAAAAGGAGAACAAATGCATTCTTGTATTGTGCCCTTTTTGATCATGAATAGTGCTGAGCGAGCATGCTCGGATGAGGTAATCCGAGCATGATCGAGTGCTAATAGAGTATCTTGGGCATGCTCTAATACTATGTTTGAGTCGCCGTGGCTGCATGTCTGATGGCTGTTCAACAGCCGCAACACATGCAAGTATTGCCTAAGTAACAGGCAATCCCGGTCGAACAGCCACGAAACATTCAGGCACAGCGACTCAAACATAGCATTAGAGCAAGCCGAAAAAGCTCTACTGTTATGATCCTCAGTGGCTTAGGATCACAAATCTAACCAACAAGTAGAAGATAATAGGACGAACTCTGGGGATGTGGTAACTGGACTGACCGCAAAACCTGATCCTAACCGCACACACTAAAGGTAGCCGTGGAACGTTTCCTGAAATCCTAGACGTCTCTTCACGGCCTGAGAAACTGACTACCCCTAAAGAGAAAGTAAAGACCTCACTTGCCTCAGAGAAATAACCCCAGAGATATAGAAGCCCCCCACAAATAATAACGGTGAGTTAAGAGGAAAAGACAAACGCAGAGATGAAACAGGTTAAGCAAATGAGGCCCACTAACGCTAGATAGCAGAAAATAGCAAGGGATCTGTGCGGTCAGTAAAAAACCCTATGCAAAAATATCCACGCAGAGAATGCGAGAACCCCCACACCAACTAACGATGTGGGGGGATCAACTCAGCACCCCAGAGCACCAGCAAGCAGGGAAATCACATATTAGCAAGCTGGACAAAACCCATCATATAACCTGACTAGCAGATGACGAGACAGCTGATCCCAGCCAGAACCTGCAAAATAACAAAAAGAGCCACCAGGGGGAGCTCAAAGAGAGAACTCACACAGTACCACTCACGACCACAGGAGGGAGCCCAGAAACAGAGTTCACAACAGTACCCCCCCTTGAGGAGGGGTCAAAGAACCCTCACCAGAACCCACAGGGCGATCAGGGTGAGCCACATGGAAGGCATGAACCAAATCGGCCGCATGAACATCAGAGGCGACAACCCAGGAATTATCCTCCTGACCATAGCCCTTCCACTTAACCAAATACTGAAGCCTCCGTCTTGAAATACGAGAATCCAAGATCTTCTCCACCACGTATTCCAATTCTCCCTCAACCAGCACCGGAGCAGGAGGCTCAACAGAAGGAACCACAGGCACCACATACCTCCACAACAAAGACCTATGGAACACATTATGGATGGTAAACGATGCCGGGAGGTCCAAACGAAATGACACAGGGTTGAGGATTTCCAAAATTTTATAAGGACCGATAAAACGAGGTTTAAACTTAGGAGAAGAAACCCTCATAGGAACATAACGAGAAGACAACCACACCAAATCCCCCACACGAAGTCGGGGACCCACACAGCGACAACGGTTAGCAAAGCGCTGAGCCTTCTCTTGTGACAACGTCAAATTGTCCACCACATGGTTCCAAATCTGCTGCAACCTATCCACCACAGAATCCACCCCAGGACAGTCAGAAGACTCAACCTGACCCGAGGAAAAACGAGGATGAAAACCAGAATTACAAAAAAAAGGCGAAACCAAAGTAGCCGAACTAGCCCGATTATTAAGGGCAAACTCGGCCAATGGCAAAAAAGTCACCCAATCATCCTGGTCAGCAGAAACAAAACATCTCAAATAAGTTTCCAAGGTCTGGTTAGTTCGCTCGGTTTGGCCATTCGTCTGAGGATGGAAGGCCGACGAAAAAGACAAATCAATGCCCATCTTAGCACAAAAGGACCGCCAAAATCTGGACACAAACTGGGATCCTTTGTCAGACACAATGTTTTCAGGGATGCCGTGCAGGCGAACCACATTCTGAAAAAATAACGGAACCAAATCGGAGGAAGAAGGCAACTTAGGCAAGGGCACCAAATGGACCATTTTAGAAAAACGATCACTAACCAACCAGATGACAGACATTCTCTGAGAGACCGGAAGATCCGAAATAAAATCCATGGAAATATGCGTCCAAGGCCTCTTAGGAACCGGCAAAGGCAAAAGCAAACCACTGGCATGAGAACAGCAAGGCTTAGCCCGAGCACAAATCCCACAGGACTGCACAAAGGAACGCACATCCCGCGACAAGGAAGGCCACCAGAAGGATCTAGCCACCAAAAGGATCTAGCCACCAAATCTCTGGTACCAAAAATCCCAGGATGACCCGCCAACACTGAAGAATGGACCTCGGAAATAACTCTGCTGGTCCATCTATCTGGGACAAACAGTCTCTCTGATGGACAACGGTCAGGTCTATCCGCCTGAAATTTCTGTAACACCCGTCGCAAATCTGGGGAAATGGCAGACAAAATTACCCCCTCTTTGAGGATACCAGCTGGCTCAGAAACTCCAGGGGAGTCAGGCACAAAACTCCTAGAAAGAGCATCAGCCTTCACGTTCTTCGAACCAGGAAGGTACGAGACCACGAAATCGAAACGTGAGAAAAACAACGACCAACGAGCCTGTCTAGGCTTCAACCGCTTGGCCGACTCAAGATAAATCAAATTTTTATGATCAGTCAAGACCACCACACGATGCTTAGCTCCCTCTAGCCAGTGTCACCACTCCTCAAATGCCCACTTCATTGCCAACAACTCCCAATTACCAACATCATAATTTCGCTCAGCCGGCGAAAATTTTCTTGAAAAGAAGGCACATGGCTTCATCACAGAGCAATCAGAGCTTCTCTGTGACAAAACAGCCCCTGCTCCAATTTCAGAAGCATCAACCTCGACCTAGAAGGGAAGAGAGACATCTGGCTGACATAAAACTGGAGCTAAAGAAAACCGGCGCTTCAGCTCCTGAAAGGCCTCAATGGCCGCAGGAGACCAGTTAGTCACATCAGAACCCTTCTTGGTCAAATCAGTCAAAGGTTTAACCACACCAGAAAAATTAGCAATGAAGCGACGGTAAAAATTAGCAAAACCCAAGAACTTCTGAAGACTCTTAACCGATGTAGGTTGAGTCCAATCATGAATAGCCTGGACCTTGACTGGGTCCATCTCAATAGAAGGAGAAAAAATAAAGCCCAAAAAGGAAACTTTCTGGACTCCGAAGAGACATTTGGAACCCTTCACAAATAAGGCATTGGCACGCAGGACCTGAAATACCATCCTGACCAGCTTCACATGGGATTCCCAATCATCTGAAAAGACCAAAATATCATCCAGATACACAATCATAAATTTATCCAGATATTCTCGAAAGATATCGTGCATGAAGGACTGAAACACAGAAGGGGCATTAGAAAGTCCAAAAGGCATCACCAAGTACTCAAAATGGCCTTCGGGCGTATTAAATGCTGTTTTTCATTCATCACCCTGTTTTATACGCACAAGATTATACGCACCGCGAAGATCTATCTTGGTGAACCAACTAGACCCCCTAATCCGAGCAAACAGATCAGACAACAATGGTAAGGGATACTGGAATGTGACCGTGATTTTATTTAGAAGGCGATAATCTATACAGGGTCTCAATGAACCATCCTTCTTGGCCACAAAAAAGAATCCCGCACCAAGAGGGGACGAGGAGGGGCGAATATGTCCCTTCTCCAAAGACTCTTTTACATAGCTCCGCATAGCGGCATGCTCTGGTACAGACAAATTAAACAGTCGTCCCTTAGGAAACTTACTACCAGGAATCAAATTTATAGCACAATCACAATCCCTATGAGGAGGTAGGGCACTGGATTTGGGCTCATCAAATACATCCTGGTAGTCCAACAAAAACTCAGGGACTTCAGAAGGAGTAGAGGAAGCAATAGATACCAAGGGAGCATCGCCATGAATTCCCTGGCAACCCCAACTCAACACAGACATTGCTTTCCAATCCAGGACTGGATTATGAGCCTGCAACCATGGCAGACCCAACACGACAACGTCATGCAAATTATATAACACAAGAAAGCGAATCACCTCCTGATGTGCAGGAGTCATACACATGGTCACTTGAGTCCAGTATTGAGGTTTATTCTTGGCCAATGGTGTAGCATCAATTCCCTTCAATGGAATAGGGAACTGTAATGGCTCAAGGATAAAACCACAGCGCTTGGCAAATGACAAATCCATCAGATTCAGTGCGGCACCTGAATCTACAAAAGCCATAACTGAGTAGGATGACAGAGAGCAAATCAAAGTAACAGACAAAATGAATTTAGGCTGTACAGTACCAATGGTGGCAGATCTAGCAAAGTTTTTTGTGCGCTTAGAGCATGCTGAGATAACATGAACAGAATCACCACAGTAAAAGCACAACCCATTCTGACGTCTATGATTTTGCCGTTCAATTCTGGTCAGAATCCTATCACATTGCATAGACTCAGGTTTCTGTTCAGAAAACACCGCCAGATGGTGCGCAGGTTTGCGCTCCCGCAAACGCCGATCAATCTGAATGGCCAAAGCCATTGACTCATTCAGACTCGCAGGCGTGGGGAACCCCACCATAACATTCTTAATGGCTTCAGAAAGACCTTCTCTGAAATTTGCAGCCAGGGCACACTCATTCCATTGAGTAAGCACCGACCATTTCCAAAATTTTTGACAATACACCTCAGCTTCATCCTGACCCTGAGAGAGAGCCAGCAAGGCCTTTTCTGCCTGGTTCTCAAGATTAGGTTCCTCATAAAGCAATCCAAGCGCCAGAAAAAACGCATCCACATTAAGCAATGCAGGATCTCCTGGCGCCAGGGAGAAAGCCCAATCTTGAGGGTCGCCACGTAACAGGAAGATAACAATTCTAACTTGCTGAGTGGAATCACCAGAGGAATGAGGTCTCAAAGAAAGAAATAATTTACAATTATTCTTAAAATTCAGAAACCTAGATCTATCTCCAGAAAAAAACTCAGGAATAGGTACTTTTGGCTCAGACATAGGACTGTGAACAACAAAATCCTGAATGCTTTGCACCCTTGCAGCAAGATGATCCACACTAGAAGTCAGACTCTGAATATCCATGTCTGCAGCTGAACTCAAAGCCACCCAGAGATTAAGGGGAGGAGAGAAGCAGGACACACTGCAGAGCAGAAAAAAAAAATTGAACTCAGGATTTCTCTTATCCCACTTTTGCGAAGCATTTAACACTTTGGCCTGTTGTACTATTATGATCCTCAGTGGCTTAGGATCACAAATCTAACCAACAAGTAGAAGATAATAGGATGAGCTCTGGGGATGTGGTAACTGGACTGACCGCAAAACCTGATCCTAACCGCACACACTAAAGGTAGCCGTGGAACGTTTCCTGAAATCCTAGACGTCTCTTCACGGCCTGAGAAACTGACTACCCCTAAAGAGAAAGTAAAGACCTCACTTGCCTCAGAGAAATAACCCCAGAGATATAGAAGCCCCCCACAAATAATAACGGTGAGTTAAGAGGAAAAGACAAACGCAGAGATGAAACAGGTTAAGCAAATGAGGCCCGCTAACGCTAGATAGCAGAAAATAGCAAGAGATCTGTGCGGTCAGTAAAAAACCCTATGCAAAAATATCCACGCAGAGAATGCGAGAACCCCCACACCAACTAACGATGTGAGGGGAGCAACTCAGCACCCCAGAGCACCAGCAAGCAGGGAAATCACATATTAGCAAGCTGGACAAAACCCATCATATACTAGAAAACATCTTGAACACAGATGAGCAAAAAATAAGCAAACAAAACTTAGCTTCTCTTGGAGAGACTGATAACGGATGTAGACAGGAGCAATCAGAATAGCACTGAATACAATGACAACAGGCAAGGAATGAAGGACCAGGTGGATTAAATAGGAAACCTAACTAGCAGATGACGAGACAGCTGATCCCAGCCAGAACCTGCAAAATAACAAAAAGAGCCACCAGGGGGAGCCCAAAGAGAGAACTCACACAGTACCACTCACGACCACAGGAGGGAGCCCGGAAACAGAGTTCACAACACTCTACCAGCACTCGAGCATTTGATCACTAATTAGCACCCATGCTAGTTTTTGGTAAGGACTTTCTTGTTGTTTTCTTTCAAGCCCAGTGTTCCCCCACATATAGGATATTGGCGTATTCAGGAGAAATTGACCAACCATATTTGGGGTCCTGTTGTGAATCCGCTTTTTGGGCTCCCCTGGTGGTTGCTGGTGGTACTGGTGACTTGTGTGTGCTTTGCTGTCTCAGTTCACCTGCTCCCATCAGTGTTTGGGAGTTTCCTATTTAGCCTTGCTCTCCAGTCATTTCCTTGCCGGTCATCATTGTAACCAGAGCCTTCGGTTGCATGTTCCTGCTACTAGTCTGCTGATCAGCTAAGTTGACTTTGTCCTTTTGTTTTGTATCTTTTGTCCAGTTTGCAATTTTTGTTATTCTCTGTAGCTGGAAGCTCTTGTGGGCTGAAATTGCCACTCCTGTGTCATGAGTTGACACAGGAGTCTTAAAGTAATTTCAGGATGGTTTTTTGAAAGGGTTTTCAGTTGACCGTGAAGTCCTCTTTTGTATCCTTCTGCTATCTAGTAAGTGGACCTCTCTTTGCTAAATCTACTTTCATACTGTGTATGTCTTTTCCTCTTAACTCACCGTTATTACATGTGGGGGGCTGCTATCATCTTTTGGGGTATTTCCCTAGAGGTAAGCCAGGTCTGTTCCTTCCTCTACCAGGCGTAGTTAGTCCTCCGGCTGGCGCGTGGCATCTAGGAAGTCGTAGGTATGCTCCCTGGCTACTGTTAGTTGTGTGGTAGATTTAGCTCACGGTCAGCTCGAGATTCCATCACCCAGAGCTCGTCCGTTATTTTTGTGTTCTGATGTTTCCCTGCCATTGGGAATCATGACAGTATGACCGGCCAATGTTAAAGTTATTGGCAGAAGAAAGGAGAGAAAAAAGAAGTCTGTAGATTTATTTTTTTTTCCCTATGCTTGCTCCATAGTTGGATCAGTTGTATTTCAGCTCTAATTACAGCCTTTGCCTTTCTCTCCTTCTAATCCTTGAATGGCTCTGATCTCACCTGTTTAAAGATGGACCCTCAGAGTTTGGCTGTAGGTTTAAATAATCTTGCTACCAAGGTTCAAAATTTACAAGATTTTGTTATACATACTCCGATGTCTGAACCTAAAATTCCTACACCAGAGGTGTTTTCCGGAGATAGATCTCGGTTCCTGAATTTCAAATATAATTGTAAATTGTTCCTTTCTCTCAGACCTCACTCCTCTGGAGATCCTGTCCAGCAGGTTAAGATTGTAATCTCTTTGCTGCGAGGTGACCCTCAAAATTGGGCATTTTCATTGACACCAGGGGATCCTGCGTTGCTCAATGTGGATGCGTTTTTTCTGGCTTTAGGGTTGCTTTATGAGGAACCTAATTTGGAGATTCAAGCTGAAAAAGCTTTGATAGCCCTATCTCAAGGGCAAGATGAAGCTGAGATATACTGCCAAAAATTTCGTAGAGGGTCTGTGCTTACTCAGTGGAATGAGTGCGCCCTAGCAGCAAATTTCAGAGAGGGCCTTTCTGATGCCGTTAAAGATGTTATGGTCGGGTTCCCTGCGCCCACAGGTCTGAATGAGTCCATGACAATGGCTATTCAGATTGATCGGCGTTTGCGAGAGCGCAAACCCGTGCACCATTTGGCGGTATCTTCTGAAGAGACGCCAGAGAAAATGCAATGTGACAGAATTCTGTCCAGAAGCGAGCGGCAGAATTATAGGCGTAAAAATGGGTTATGCTTCTATTGTGGTGATTCTGCTCATGTTATATCAGCATGCTCTAAACGTACAAGGATGGTTGACAAGTCTATTTCAATTGGCACTTTATAGTCTAAATTTATTCTGTCTGTAACCTTGATTTGTCCATTATCAGTTATTACCGTGGATGCCTATGTGGACTCTGGCGCCGCTCTGAGTCTTATGGATTGGTCCTTTGCCAGGCGCTGTGGGTTTGATTTAGAGCCTCTGGAAGTCCCTATACCTCTGAAGGGTATTGATTCTACGCCTTTGGCTTGTAATAAACCACAATTCTGGACGCAAGTGACTATGCGTATGACTCCAGACCATCAGGAGGTGATTCACTTCCTTGTGTTGTACAATTTGCATGATGTTTTGGTGCTTGGATTACCATGGTTACAATCTCATAACCCAGTCCTTGACTGGAAAACAATGTCTGTGTTAAGCTGGGGATGTCGGGGGGCTCATGGGGACATACCTTTGGTTTCCATTTCGTCATCTATTCCCTCTGAGATTCCGGCATTTTTGTCTGATTATCGTGATATTTTTGAGGAGCCAAAAATTGGTTCACTCCCTCCCCACAGAGATTGTGATTGCGCCATAGATCTGATTCCTGGCAGTAAATTTCCAAAGGGTCGTTTGTTTAACTTATCTGTACCTGAACATGCTGCTATGCGAGAGTATATTAAGGAGTCCCTGGAAAAGGGACACATTCGTCCTTCTTCATCTCCTTTAGGAGCTGGTTTTTTCTTTGTATCTAAAAAGGATGGCTCTCTGAGGCCTTGTATTGATTATCGACTCCTGAATAAAATTACAGTCAAATATCAGTATCTGTTGCCTTTGCTGACTGATTTGTTTGCTCGCATAAGGGGGGCTAAGTGGTTCTCTAAGATTGATCTTCGTGGGGCGTATAATTTGGTGCGAATTAAGCAGGGGGATGAGTGGAAAACCGCATTTAATACGCCTGAGGGCCATTTTGAGTATTTAGTAATGCCTTTCGGCCTTTCTAATGCACCTTCAGTCTTTCAGTCCTTAATGCATGATATTTTTCGTGAATATTTGGATAAATTTATGATTGTGTATTTGGATGATATTTTGATTTTTTCTGATGACTGGGAGTCTCATGTTCAACAGGTCAGGAGGGTTTTTCAGGTTTTGCGGGAGAATTCTTTGTGTGTAAAGGGTTCAAAGTGTGTTTTTGAGGTTCAAAAGATTTCCTTTTTGGGGTACATTTTTTCCCCTTCTTCTATTGAGATGGACCCTGTCAAGGTTCGGGCTATTTGTGACTGGACGCAGCCTACTTCTCTTAAGAGTCTTCAGAAATTCTTGGGCTTTGCTAATTTTTATCGTCGATTTATAACTGGTCTTTCTGGCGTTGCTAAACCTCTGACGGATTTGACCAAAAAGGGTGCTGATGTTGCCAATTGGTCCCCTGCTGCTGTGGAGGCTTTTCGGGAGCTTAAGCGCCGCTTTTTGTCTGCCCCTGTGTTGCGCCAGCCTGATGTTTCTCTTCCCTTTCAGGTTGAGGTCGATGCTTCTGAGATCGGAGCGGGGGCGGTTTTGTCGCAGAAAAGTTCCGACTGCTCAGTGATGAGACCTTGTGCGTTCTTTTCTCGAAAATTTTCGGCCGCCGAGCGAAACTATGATGTTGGTAATCGGGAGCTTTTGGCCATGAAGTGGGCATTTGAGGAGTGGCATCATTGGCTTGAGGGTGCCAGACATCAGGTGGTAGTTTTGACGGATCACAAGAATCTGATTTATCTAGAGTCTGCCAGGCGCCTGAATCCTAGACAGGCACGATGGTCGTTGTTTTTTTCTCGGTTTAATTTTGTGGTTTCATACTTACCGGGTTCTAAAAATGTTAAGGCAGATGCTCTTTCTAGGAGTTTTGAGCCTGACTCTCCTGGGGATTCTGAACCTGCTGGTGTCCTTAAGGATGGGGTGGTTTTGTCTGCTGTCTCCCCAGATCTGCGACATGCTTTGCAAGAATTTCAGGCGGATAGACCTGATCGTTGTCCGCCCGGTAGACTGTTTGTTCCTGATGATTGGACCAGTAGTGTCATCTCGGAAGTTCATTCTTCTTCGCTGGCAGGTCATCCTGGAATTTTTGGTACCAGAGATTTGGTGGCTAGATCCTTCTGGTGGCCTTCCCTGTCTTGGGATGTGCGTGTTTTTGTGCAGTCTTGTGATGTGTGTGCTCGGGCCAAGCCTTGTTGTTCTAGGGCTAGTGGGTTATTGTTGCCCTTGCCTGTTCCGAAGAGGCCTTGGACGCACATCTCTATGGACTTTATTTCTGATCTCCCTGTTTCTCAGAAGATGTCTGTCATCTGGGTGGTGTGTGACCGTTTTTCTAAAATGGTTCATTTTGGTACCATTGCCTAAGTTGCCTTCCTCATCTGAGTTGGTCCCTCTATTTTTTCAAAATGTGGTTCGCTTGCATGGTATTCCGGAAAACATCGTTTCTGACAGGGGAACCCAGTTCGTGTCTAGATTTTGGCGGGCATTCTGTGCCAGGTTGGGCATTGATTTGTCTTTTTCGTCTGCATTCCATCCTCAGACTAATGGCCAGACGGAGCGAACTAATCAAACCTTGGAGACTTATTTGAGGTGTTTTGTGTCTGCTGATCAGGATGACTGGGTTGCCTTTTTGCCGTTGGCAGAATTTGCTCTTAATAATCGGGCTAGTTCTGCCACTTTGGTTTCTCCTTTCTTTTGCAATTCAGGGTTTCATCCTCGTTTTTCATCTGGTCAGGTGGAATCTTCGGATTGTCCTGGAGTGGATGCGGTGGTGGATCGGTTGCATCAAATTTGGGGACAAGTGGTGGACAATTTGAAGTTGTCCCAGGAGAGGACTCAGCAGTTTGCTAACCGCCGTCGTCGTGTTGGTCCTCGCCTTCGTGTTGGGGACTTGGTGTGGTTGTCTTCCCGTTTTGTCCCTATGAGGGTTTCTTCTCCTAAGTTTAAGCCCCGGTTCATCGGTCCTTATAGGATTTTGGAGATACTTAACCCTGTGTCCTTTCGTTTGGACCTCCCGGCATCTTTCGCTATCCATAATGTATTCCATCGGTCGTTGTTGCGGAGATATGAAGTACCGGTGGTTCCTTCTGCTGAACCTCCTGCTCCTGTGCTGGTGGAGGGTGAATTGGAGTACGTTGTAGAGAAGATCTTGGATTCCCGTATTTCCAGACGGAGACTTCAATATCTGGTTAAATGGAAGGGCTATGGTCAGGAAGATAATTCTTGGGTAACTGCCTCTGATGTTCATGCCTCGGATTTGGTTCGTGCCTTTCATAGGGCTCATCCAGATCGCCCTGGCAGTTCTCGTGAGGGTTCGGTGCCCCCTCCTTAAGGGGGGGGTACTGTTGTGAATCTGCTTTTTGGGCTCCCCTGGTGGTTGCTGGTGGTACTGGTGACTTGTGTGTGCTTTGCTGTCTCAGTTCACCTGCTCCCATCAGTGTTTGGGAGTTTCCTATTTAGCCTTGCTCTCCAGTCATTTCCTTGCCGGTCATCATTGTAACCAGAGCCTTCGGTTGCATGTTCCTGCTACTAGTCTGCTGATCAGCTAAGTTGACTTTGTCCTTTTGTTTTGTATCTTTTGTCCAGTTTGCAGTTTTTGTTATTCTCTGTAGCTGGAAGCTCTTGCGGGCTGAAATTGCCACTCCTGTGTCATGAGTTGACACAGGAGTCTTAAAGTAATTTCAGGATGGTTTTTTGAAAGGGTTTTCAGTTGACTGTGAAGTCCTCTTTTGTATCCTTCTGCTATCTAGTAAGTGGACCTCTCTTTGCTAAATCTACTTTCATACTGTGTATGTCTTTTCCTCTTAACTCACCGTTATTACATGTGGTGGGCTGCTATCATCTTTTGGGGTATTTCCCTAGAGTTAAGCCAGGTCTGTTCCTTCCTCTACCAGGCATAGTTAGTCCTCCAGCTGGCGCGTGGCATCTAGGAAGTCGTAGGTATGCTCCCTGGCTACTGTTAGTTGTGTGGTAGATTTAGCTCACGGTCAGCTCGAGATTCCATCACCCAGAGCTCGTCCGTTATTTTTGTGTTCTGATGTTTCCCTGCCATTGGGAATCATGACAGGGTCCAAATGAAAATTGAATTGCATTTCTGCACTAGAAATATGAAAAATTGAGAATGCTTAGCACATAAATTGGCCTATTCATGTGTACCTGGTAGCCACGTTAAGGCAATTCTCGTTGCTAGGACCTAATGCTAATCTGCCAGGGCCTAATGCTAATCCTTTCTTAGACAGTCTAAATCTCTCTGGGAACCTAATGCGAATCCTTTCTTGCACTGAAGTCTATATCTCTGTGGAGGGATAGAATCCTGCTACAATTAAAAAGACCTAAGGCTAAGGGGCGGAGTACTCAGTCTAAAGGCTAATTCATACAAATATGAAAAAAACTGACCGTCACATCCAAACATAAGTCAGGTCTGAACAAGTGCTTACCTAGAGTCGCCATATACAATCAAACAGATAAGGCAGCACTCTCTACATTATAAACTTCTGTGAAGCAGTTGGGTTTTCAATGTGCTCATGACACATCTAGATAAGTTTCTTAAGGGGGGTCGAGTTTCCAAAATGGGGTCACTTGTGGGGGACTTTCACTGTTGAGGTACATCAGGGGCTCTCTAAACGCAACATGGTGTCCATATTCCAGTCAATTTTGCAATCAAAAAGTCAAGCAATGTTCCATCCCTTCCAAGCCCTGACATACACCCAAACAGTGGTTTTCTACCATATATGGGGTATTGCCACACTCAAGAGAAATTACACAACAATTTTTGTGGTCCATTTTCTCCTGTTATCCTTGTGAATCTAAAAAAGTTGGGGGATTCAAGGTGCTCCTCACACACCTACATACATTCCGTGAAGAGCGTTAGATTCCAAAATGGAATCACTTGTGTGGGGTTTCCACTGTTCAGGCACATCAGTGGCTCTCCAAATATGACATAGCATCCACCAATGATTCCTTCAAATTTTGTATTCAAAAAGTCAAATATTGCTCCTTTCCTTCTGAGCCCTGCCATGCGCCCAAACAGTGGTTTTCCCCCACATATTGGGTATCACCTTACTCAGGAAAAAATTGCACAACATCCTTTGTGGTCCAATTTCTCCTCTTACGCATGTCAAAAAAAAAAGGGGGTTTAAAAATTCATTTTTGTGGAAAAAATGTAATTTTTTTATTTTCCCTGCTAGGCTTTAAACTTTTGTTAAGCATGTGGGGGTTAAAATTTATCACCACACATCTATATACGTTCCTCCAGGGGTATAGTTTCCAAAATGAATTCACTTGTGGGGGGTTTCTACTATTCAGGCACATCAGAGGCTCTCCAAACATGACTTGGTGTCCACTAATGATTCCAGCAAATTTTGCATTCAAAAAGTCAAATGGCACTCCTTCATATCCATGCACCCAAAGAGTTGTTTTCCCCACATATATTGTCTCGGTCTGTTCAGGGGAAATTGCACTGCAAATTTTGGAGTCCATTTTTTCCTGTTGCATATGAAAAATCTAAATATTTGGGTCTAAAGTTAAATTTTACTGAAAAAATATAAATGTTAATTTTTTCCTTTCATTTGCAGTGAAGCACTTGACGGATTAATAAACTTCTTGAATGTGGTTTTGAGCACTTTGAGGGGTGCAGTTTTAAGAATCGTGTCACTTTTGGGTATTTAATGTCATATAGACACCTCAAAGTCAATTCAAATGTGTTGTTGTCCCTAAAAAATGATTTTGTAAATTTTGTTTAAAAAATGAGAAATCGCTGGTCAACTTTTTACCTTATAACGTCCTAATAAAAAAAAAATTGTTGCAAAAATGGTGCTTATGTAAAGTAGACATGTGGTAAATGCTATTTATTAACTATTTTTGTGAGATATCTGTCTGATTTAAGTGAATAAGAATACAAAGTTTGAAAATTGCTAAATTTTCAAAGTTTTTGCCAAATTTCCATTTTGATCATAAATAAATGCCAGTCATATCAAAACATTTTGCCAAATTTCAGAAATACAATATGTCACAAAAAAACGCTCTCAGAATCAGTGGAATATGTTGAAGCGTTCCAGAGTTATTACCTCATAAATTGACAGCGCTCAGGTATACTGTGACCCAAACTAGGTATGTGCCGAGTATCATATGTCGCGGTATTCATCCTTGTCTTGTGGTGGATACCACGACATTTGATACTCGGCACATACAGTACCTAGTTTGGGTCACAGTATACCTGATTGCAGGTCACTGACCACCTACGCTCTGGGCTACACCCTTTAGCTGATCTTTGGCTACTGTTTGTGTTCTACTCAAACTAGCATCTAAAAATTAACCTTCGTACACTGATGAAGGTCTATCACGACTGAAACGTTTGTAACTAGTGGCTACTGTATGTATTAAATTTTGATTTTTGCACCAAAAATCCCTGAGTGTGCCAGGTATTTGAAACTAGTTAACCCTAGACAGCTCTGACTCCTGGAGCGTGTATAATAAAAATGTAAAAGATCTAGCGAAATGCCAATTACTGTGTTACCACTATTGACCACCTTGGTACATATTTATATGCCACGATAACGTTAATCTAAACCAGTGGGCTAGCACCAATGAAGGTCTATCATGACTGAAAAGTTTGTAACTAGTGGCTACTGTATGTATTAAATTTTGATTTTTGCACCAAAATCCTTGAGTGTGCTCGGTATTTGATACTTAGCTATAAGGTTTTGGGTTAACTAGTGACAGCCTACGTTCAGCGGGGTCACCACTTCACTGAAATTTAGGGTGCCAACCTTCGACTGCTAGGCAGGAGCCAGCCTTCTGAGGTTTGAATCAGGGTTAGGCAGTTTACTATGAAAGGTTTATATTGCATTGAAAAATTAATGATTGGTATTTGGGGTTTTTTACTGTATCAGGTGTGATTCTTATAGGATCATGGTTTACTGATATATCCCTAGAATCGGAGCATCATGGTACTGCATTGACTGATTTGGGATACCTCTTTCTGTTATTGGCCTCTTGGTGGTTACTGACCTCACTATGATGACTGACACATTGAGGTAAAAACTGATGGTCAACTAAGATAGGACTTGTTTCTCACCTCTTGCTCCTTCCTCCTGTTATAGGGTGCAACAGGGATATCAGGGAGAGCCACCAAGGACCCGGAGCACCACTGTCATTATAAATAGTGTGCTAACCTCCACTAAAAATGTGGTGCACTCTGTATTGGTGAGCAAAAAAGGTGCAGGCTGAACAGAAAATCCCATTGTTTATAGAAAAACAGCCGCACACATGAAACTTGAAGGTTTTATGCAGGAATTATACTTTTTATTAGTACAGTCATCACCGAGTGCTCATTAGCACAAGAAGAATTGACGGACAGTTTTAGTTAGGGTTAACGTTTCGACCAAGGATGGTCTTTGTCAAAACCACACTTTTAGTAAGGGATAATGTGTGCTGAGTGGAGAATCAGTCCAGAGTGGGCGGAAACTGTAGAGGTCCAGGAGCGCTATGTCTGTCTCATCGGTGATGCATCATTGGTGGATTCTCCACTCAGCACACCCTATCCCTTACTAAAAGTGTGGTTTTGACAAAGACCAGCCTTGGTCGAAATGTTAACCCTAACTAAAACTGTCCGTCAATTCTTCTTACGCTAATGAGCACTCAGTGATGACTGTACTAATAAAAAGTATAATTCCTGCATAAAACCTTCAAGTTTCATGTGTGCAGCTGTTTTTCTATAAACCTCCACTGGTAGGCAGGAATTGAGAACAGGTCTCTCACTAGGGCCTTGATAGTAAATCCACACCTTCTTTCTATCCCTATTGATATCTATTGTATGCGTGTTATGTTTGTTGAGGATAATTATCCCTCCCTTTTTTAATAAATAATTAATAAAGATATACAATTTGAGAGGTTTACATATGTAAGTCGTCTTTATTTAGACCTCCGGTCCAAATCCAATTTCTTTTTTCTGGTCATGAAGATGCAAACAGACTTGTGGGGTAAAGGGGTTAAACATGTATTTTCACAGCAATTAAAGGCTTTGCAGAATTGAATTTCACAGCAAATTCATTTTCAGTATCTCAAATTTTGAGAGGAAAATTTGCTGAAGCCAGCTAATTCTAATTTAAAAAAATCTGCTCATATCTACAGTGCCTTGCGAAAGTATTCAGCCCCCTGGAACTTTTCAACCTTCTCCCACATATCATGCTTCAAACATAAAGATATCAAATGTAAATTTTTCATGAAGAATCAACAAGTGGAACACAATTGTGAAGTTTAATGAAATTTATTGGTTATTTAAAATTTTTGTGGAAATTCAAAAACTGAAAAGTGGGGCGTGCAATATTTTTTGGCCCCTTTAACTTAATACTTTGTTGCGCCACCTTTTGCTGTCATTACAACTGCAAGTCACCTGGGGTATGTCTCTATCAGTTTTGTACATCGAGAGGCTGAAATTCTTGCCCATTTTTCCTTGGCAAACAGCTCGAGCTCAGTGAGGTTTAATGGAGATCGTTTGTGAACAGGAGTTTTCAGCTCTTTCCACAGATTCTCGATTGGATTGAGGTCTGGACTTTGACTTGGTCATTCTAACACCTGGATACATTTATTTGTGAACCATTCCATTGTAGATTTTGCTTTATGGTTGGGATCATTGTCTTGCTGGAAGACAAATCTCCGTCCCAGTCTCAGGTCTTTTGCAGACCCCAACAGGTTTTCTTCAAGAATGGTCCTGTATTTGGCTCCATCCATCTTCCCATCAATTTTAACCATATTCCCTGTCCCTGCTGAAGAAAAGCAGGCCCAAACCATGATGCTGCCACCACCATGTTTGATAGTGGGGATGGTGTGTTCAGGGTGATGTTGCCTTTACGCCAAACATATCGTTTGGCATTGTTGCCAACAAGTTCGATTTTGGTTTCATCTGACCAGAGCACCTTCTTCTACAAGTTTGGTGTGTCTCCCAGGTGGCTTGTTGCAAACTTTAAAGAACACTTTTTATGGAAATCTTTGTGAAATGGCTTTCTTCTTGCCACTCTTCCATAAAGGCCAGATATGTACAGTGTGTGACTGATTGTTGTCCTATGGACAGACTGTCCCACCTCAGCTGTAGATCTCTGCAGTTCATCCAGATTGATCATGGGCCTCTTGGCTGCATCTCTGATCAGTTTTCTCCTTGCTTGAGATGAAAGTTTAGAGGGACGGCCAGGTCTTGTTGATTAGCAGTGGTATGATATTCCTTCCATTTCATTATGACTGCTTGCACAGTGCTCCTTGGGATATTTAAAGTTTTGGAAATCATTTTGTATCCAAATCCAGCTTTAAACTTCTCCACAACAGTATCACGGACCTGCCTGTTGTGTTCCTTGGTCTTCATGATGCTCTCTGTGCTTCAAACAGAACCCTGAGACTATCAAAGAGCAGGTGCATTTATACAGAGACTTGATTACATACAGGTGGATTATATTTATCATCATTAGGCATTTAGGACAACATTGGATCACTCAGAGATCCACAATGACTTCTGGAGAGAGCTTGCTGCACTGAAAGTAAAGGGGCCGAATAATATTGCACTCCCCACTTTTCAGTTATTGAATTTCCACAAAAATTTAAAATAACCAATAAATTTCGTTCAACTTCACAATTGTGTTCCACTTGTTGTTGATTCTTCACCAAAAATGTACATTTGGTATATTTATGTTTGAAGCATGATATGTGGGAAAAGGTTGAAAAGTTCCCGGGGGCCGAATACTTTCGCAAGGCACTGTATATAGTAACACACTTAAAATAAATTTCCGATGTTTTGATTTTCTCATTGGCTCCTGATCCAGCAGGTTTCATTTCTGGCCCTGTGCTGACACAGGAAATATTTTCTGTGTCACCACATCATGAGTGCTAAAAGTGAATGGAGGTTGCTCAATGCTCAATCTAAAAGTTAGTCTCCATCTCTTGCACAGAACTGGTCAGTGCTAAAAGTCATGTGACAACACAGCATACCAGGGATGAAAGTAAACCTGGAACTAAATGGGCTTTGAAAGAAGGTAGATGTCCCAGCTCCTTAAACGAAATATTTTATTTATAGACACATTAAAATCACAAATGCGGCTAGATCCTCACAGTGTGGAGGTGCACATATCCATCGACAGTTCAGCAACGCGATTCGATCTACTAGAATCTTTTTCACAGCTGAATTAATTATGGTCACATGTTGGTCTTATAATTCAACGTCGAGTCCGGCGAAGTTCCGTGCACCTGTGGCTGGAGTTGGTGAGCTGGCTATGGCTTGCACGCCCGAACTTTTTCTTTTTCTTTGTTTGCAACTAAATGGGCTACATGAAAATTGGGTCATTCTTAATAATAGTAGTATGTTAGTAAGTTCTATGACATACAACTTCGCATGATTTTCCAAGATTCTAAAAAAAATTTAAGAGGGAAGGAATGGTATAAAATAATGAAAGAACCAATTCATCTGTTAAGTCTTCCACCACTGTTGGAGAAAATCGTGTATGGCTCTTAGTTATTTTAGGCAGTCCCATAGACAATGAATGGAGCAGAGATCAAACATGTGCATCTTTCATTTAAGATGTTTTTGTGATTCTGCATGTCACAGAGCTTGGGCCCCCAGCAAATACCAAGTTATCTGAAATCCTATACTGGATACTAGATAACTTGCCATAAATAATCCTTTCGTGCTCCAATTTCCATTACAATTTCCTCCTCTTTTTCAATTTCTGAATAGCTAAAAACTATTTTAACAGCATGAAAGTATGTAATAACACCTCACATAGCCTTAAAATGTTATTTATATTGCAGTAAAAGTTGATAATGTAAAGTGCATTATAATTTTGGGTTCTTTTTTAATTTAAAGGGTAATTCCAAAAATAAAAGTAATGGTGTATAAATACCATGTATTATAATGTTCTAATCTTAGGTGTCCAGCACGTGGGAAGTCTAAAGCAATTTCTCCTGCACGGTAGTGCTCATGTACATTAGCCTGTCCAATAATACCAAAGAATGTCCAAACAACAGGCATCATAGACATTCAGCCATAAGGTCCTTACTACTTTATAAGGCATGGGTAAAAATTGCATGACAGGGGGTCCCTGTGACTGGATGAAAGAATGATTCTTTCCTTTGTTGATGGCAGCATATAAGGAGTAAAACAATGGAGGCCATATGTTTTTCTGACACATGTCATTACAGCAAGTCCGAGGCTGTGTATTACTACCTTTTACTTACAGATGATTGTGTGTGCATTGTGACAGCGCCTACACTATCAGTGTAAAATAATATTGTCAATGAATGATTTAGTGGGAACTGCAGTCTGTGCTGTGCTGTCAGTTCAGTATTACAGCATTGATCTTTAAAAGGTCAAATAATATCTAATTTTATAATTATACATTTACTTGAGAAAAAAATTTGTGAACTAATACTTTGTCAACTGATAAAACCATTGTTGCACTCAAATGCTTACCTTCAGTAAATCACAGAAATGTTGGTGTCCAATAGAAGCCAAGCATTGCCTCCAATGTATGCATTTCAGATTTTCAGTTTTACCAGTATTCCTCTTTTTCATCTTTACCATTTTTCTTCACCTTTTGTTTTTTTCAGACATTATCTTCCTAACCCTATCATAATATTTATATTAATTGATTTTTAATGTACGGTAGATATGGTAAAAAATATGTACATTTAAAATTAAATGCATTTCTGGATAAAAAGAACGCCTTCTTTCATATTCACTCTATTAGACTGTAGAAACAATAGGGTAACCAGAATATGTAAACTGCAATTTCAAGCCTCAGAACATTGTACCCAGATTTAAAAAGATTTGTTTTGCCAAAGAAGTGTCGCTCATATATAATTTGATGTCGTAAGTAATTGAATACTATATTTTCAAACATTTTATCCTAAATTGCAGGAAGTCTAGCAAAAATCGACTGAGTGCACAAAGTTGGCTCTATTCAAAGATAATGTTTCGAGTCTTCACAGCTGCACGCACAAAACAAAACAGAAAAAGAAAATACCAGAATTATACAAGAAGAATAAAATATTTCTACAATAAGTCATATTATGTGTAATAGTACAGTTTTACATGTTTTCAACTTCTTTTTAATATGGAATTTTTCTATATTGCATAAAGGAATTTAGCATCAATCTAAGTTTATAAAATGCATTATAGAGATAACAGAAGTAGAGTAAATTGCAGCACATATATGACAGATATACCATCTAAGTATTAAAGTGAGAAGGATGTCATGATATATCTCCTTGTCAACGTCAGGCCAGCATTACTTGAGTGTATTTTTTAGTTTGAAACACAGAGCCAACATTAATCCACATGGTGGGCCTATTATTTTATCTATGCTGCCCATTTGTCATCTATATTATATAAGTATTTTTAAAAAGCTCTTACTTAGATATCATGCTTATACAGTTATATGAAAAAGTTTGGGCACCCCTATTAATCTTAAGCTTAATGTTTTATAAAAATTGTTTTTTTTTGCAACAGCTATTTCAGTTTCATATATCTAATAACTGTTGGACACAGTAATGTTTCTGCCTTGAAATGAGGTTTATTGTACTAACAGAAAATGTGCAATCTGCATTCAAACAAAATTTGACAGGTGCATAAGTATGGGCACCTCACCAGAAAAGTGACATTACTATTTAGTAGATCCTCCTTTTGCAAAAATACCAGTCGCTGCCTGTAGCTTTTAATGAGTTCCTGGATGAAGGTATTTTTGACCATTCCTCTTTACAAAACAATTCCAGTTCAGTTAAGTTTGATGGTCGCCGAGCATGGACAGCCCTCTTCAAATGATCCCACAGATGTTCAATGATATTCAGGTCTGGGGACTGGGATGGCCATTCCAGAACAGTGTAATTATTCCTCTGCATGAATGCCTGAGTAGATTTGGAGCGGTGTTTTGGATCATTGTCTTGCTGAAAGATCCATCCCCTGCATAACTTCAACTTTGTCACAGATTCATGAACATTATTGTCAAGAATCTGCTGATACTGAGAGGAATCCATGCGTCCCTCAACTTTAACAAGATTCCCGGTGCCCGGAATACTCCTACCTACTTTTTACTGACTTACTAAAGCACTTTTTTGGGTTTTGTAACCTCATTGAGCTTTGAACTTCATAGCCAGGTGTAGGCAATCATGAGAAAAGCTACTTAAAGTGGCCACTTGCAAGTTGTTCTCCTGTTTGAATCTCCTCTGAAGAGTGGCATGATGGGCTCCTCAAAACAACTGTCAAATGATCTGAAAACAAAGATTATTCAACATAGTTGTTCAGGGGAAGGATACAAAAAGCTGTCTCAGAGATTTAACCTGTCAATTTCCACTGTGAGGAACATAGTAAGTAAATGGAAGAACACATGTACAGTTCTTGTTAAGGCCAGAAGTGGCTGGCCAAGAAAAACATCAGAAAGGCAGAGAAGAAGAATGGTGAGATCAGTCAAGGACAATCCTCAGACCACCTCCAGAGATCTGCAGCATCAACTTGCTGCAGATGGTGTCACTGTGCATCGGTCAACTATACAACGCACTTTGCACAAGGAGAAGCTGTATGGGAGAGTGATGCGAAAGAAGCCATTCCTGAGGATTCCTCTCAGTATCAGCAGATTCTTCTGTTAGTACAATAAACGTCATTTCAAGGCAGAAACATTACTGTGTCCAACAGTTATTAGATATATGAAACTGAAATAGCTGTTGCAAAAAAAACAATTTTTATAAAACATTAAGCTTAAGATTAATAGGGGTGCCCAAACTTTTTCATATAACTGTATATGAGGTTTATTAGATTTTTGTTAAAGTGGAGTAAGACAAAGAATAATAAAGTCATTGTAAATAAGAGATAAAACAAATCTGAAATTAATACTGCAGCTTGAAAAGAGTGAATTTAGCAAATTACAAGGATGTTGGCTCACAATGCACAATGTTTCTGCTGCTAGTGGTATTGCACCTCGGTATATCTTAGGCTTTTTTTACAGAAATATTTTGTGCCATTCTGTATAGCTTTTTTATAGCTTCTTGGGAGTTATGTTGTATTATACTGTGGACTTAGATGTCTTCTGTGTCATGCATCTTTGTAACTGGTATTGCACTTTATTATTTGTTCATTGATGAAGTCCTAGCATCACCATGCATTGACTGGTGAGTCCAAGTAGTAAACGTTTTGAAACACCTTCTGTCAATGAAACTTGCTTGGTGCTATATATTTGGGTATAATGTGTGGGGGAGCCATTGTCCAAAGTTTGCTATGAATTCCATAGGACACTAAGTATGGCACTGAGTAGACAGAAAATATGATGAAAAAGGAGTGAGGAAAATAACACTAGAGGGGGAAGCAAGAATAAAGTGAAAATAATCATTAGCAAGAGAAGAATAAATATATCCTCCTTATCCAAGCTTGGAATCATTAGGTTTCTAATAGACTACCTCCTCATGTAATTGTTTAAGCTGTCTTACCTTGTATTGAATTTATTGTCTCTACATGTACCTGCTTAATTGCAAAGTGCTTCAGAATATGTTGGCGCTATATAAAATAAAATTATTATTAAGCCTCTTTCCATTTTACCATGGATGGTGATATCGAGGATCTCCAGAATCTAAGAATATACTATTATAACAATTAGGAAGTACGTATAAAGCCTGTTTTCAAAAGAAATGAGAGTTTCTCGGAACATTAAGGAAAGTAAGGTAAGTTCAGAAGTTTTTTTTACAGAATATTTGCAGATGACATTTTAGAGGGCAGCCTAACATGCCTATCAAATACTGAATAGAGTGCCATGGG
Source organism: Ranitomeya variabilis (assembly GCF_051348905.1). Taxonomy (NCBI): domain Eukaryota; kingdom Metazoa; phylum Chordata; class Amphibia; order Anura; family Dendrobatidae; genus Ranitomeya; species Ranitomeya variabilis. The sequence continues at coordinate 351,941,464 of NC_135236.1, read as the reverse complement.
TACAAGGACATTTCCAACAATATGTAGGAACTGTAAGAAACCTGTGATCTAATCAGCAATCCATAAACCAGGGAAATTAAATGCAATCGAACGTATTCACAAATGCACAAAGTTTGAAAGAGTTAAGTCTCTCACTACATAGTGATTCAAGGAAGAAAAGATCTAAAGTTAGTAGGTAGGGAAGGGAGGGAGGATAGGAGCTTGAAACGCTGTCAGAAACATAGGAATCGTTGCAGACAAATAAAGCTGGAGGGTGCCGTAACTGCAGCTAAAATTGAAGAGATGAAAGAGTGATTCCATCACATCCACTCAGGTAAAATAAAATATTTTATAAGAACAGTTTCAAAAAGGTTTAAAATAAGAGGGAAAACCCTTCAAACCTTTCACGTTTCTGGCGCAATTAAGTCACGGGATGACTATTCTAATAAAAGAAGATTTTATTTTACCTGAGTGGATGTGCTGGAATCACTCTTTCATCTCTCAAAGATCTAAAGTTATTTATAGACAAACTTAGGTGATGCTTGTGACTCACTCATAAACATTAACTCCTGCAAAGGCTTCAAACCTCGGGAATTATAACTGGATTTGTGGGTAAAGCCAAAAAGATGTTCTCATCCAGATATAAGGGAAATAAGAGATTATGAAATAAGGGCGTCAACGGGCTCCATATTAAAAAAAAGTATTTTTGTTATACTAACTTATCTCAAAGTCAGCATCATTTTTTTATGCAGAGGAAACAGACTATAGAATTAACAATGAGTTAAACTTGACATCTAACATCTACTATATAATTGTCTAAGGGTCACTTCCGTCTGTCTGTCTTTCCTTCTGTCTGCCTGTCTGTCATGGATATTCATTGGTCGCGGCCTCTGTCTGTCATGGAATCCAAGTCGTTGATTGGTCGTGGCAAAACAGCCACGACCACTCAGCAACAGGCACAGTCCGGCGGAAAAATGGCCGCTCCTTCCTCCCCCCCAGTCAGTGCCCGCTCCGTACTCCCCTCCAGTCTGCCCTCACACAGGGTTAATGGCAGCGGTAATGGACCGCGTTATGCCGCGGTGTAATGCACTCCATTACCGCTGCTATTAACCCTGTGTGACCTACTTTTTACTATTCATGCTGCCTATGCAGCATGAATAGTAAAACGATCTAATGTTAAAAATAATAATAATAAAAAAAAATCGTTATATACTGACCGTCCGTCGGCCCCTGGATCGACAACAGGCCTTTCCTGCTCGCGACGCTCCGGTAACCGGTCCATGCTGTGATCTCACGAGATGATGACGTAGCGATCTCGTGAGACCACTACGTCATCATCTCGCGACACCGCAATACACTCTTGAGACAGGAGCGCACGAGCAGCGTCGGTAACCGCTTCGCTTAAATCCGGGGGCTCCGGAAGGTGAGTATATAACTATTTTTTATTTTATTTCTTTTTTTAACAGGGATATGATGCCCACATTGCTATATACTATGTGGGCTGGGCAATATACTACATGGGCTGGGCAATATACTACGTGGCTGGGCAATATACTACATGGGCTGTGCTATATACTACGTGGCTGGGCAATATACTACATGGGCTGGGCAATATACTACATGGGCTGTGATATATACTACGTGGCTGGGCAATATACTACATGGGCTGTGCTATATACTATGTGGCTGGGCAATATACTACATGAGCTGTGCTGTATACTACGTGGCTGGGCAATATGCTACATGAGCTGGCAATATACTACATGGGCTGTGCTATATACTATGTGGCTGGGCAATATACTACGTGACTATACAACGTGGGCTGCGCAATATACTACATGGACTGCGCAATATACTATGTGGGCTGCGCAATATACAACGTGGGCTGCGCAATATACAATGTCGGCTGTGCAATATACTATGTGGGCTGCGCAATATACTACGTGGGCTGCGCAATATACTACGTGGGCTGCACAATATACAACTTGGGCTGCGCAATATACAACGTGGGCTGCGTAATATACAATGTGGGCTGCGCAATATACAACGTGGGCTGCGCAATATACAACGTAGGTTGCTCAATATACTACGTGGGCTGCGCAATATACTACGTGGGCTGCGCAATATACTACGTGGGCTGCGCAATGTACTATGTGGGCTGCGCAATGTACAATGTGGGCTGCGCAATGTACTACGTGGGCTGCGCAATGTACTACGTGGGCTGCGCAATGTACTACGTGGGCTGCGCAATGTACTGCGTGGGCTGCGCAATGTACTACGTGGGCTGCGCAATGTACTACATGGGCTGCGCAATGTACTGTGTGGGCTGCGCAATGTACTGCATGGGCAGCGCAATGTACTGCGTGGGCCGCACAATGTACTGCGTTGGCTGCGCAATGTACTGCGTGGGCTGCGCAATGTACTGCGTTGGCTGTGCAATGTACTGCGTGGGCTGTGCAATGTACTGCATGGGCTGCGCAATGTACTGCGTGGGCTGCGCAATGTTCTGCATGGGCTGCGCAATGTACTGCATGGGCTGCACAATGTACTGCGTGGCTGTGCAATATACTATGTGGGCTGTGCTATACACTACGCATACATATTCTAGAATACCAGATGCATTAGAATCGTGCCACCATCTAGCAATTCCATAAGAAGCTTGGAATTTATAAAGAATTAGAGGTTCACCAAGGTGTGGAAGAATCATAGATGAGGTTTAAAAGATAGGGACCTGTATCCCATATTTCTTTGAATAAGTCAATGATTAATGTGCCCAACATGGACAGAAGCATCTCCAAATAAACTTGAAGCCACACAGTGAATTTTAAAGAAATAGCTATGAGTGATAATGTAGGTGTCTATAAGGAACAGATATAGGATCTTTTGCAAAGTATCCAAAAGTTCGTTTACCATGTCAGACAAAGATAATAGAAGCTTGGACCATTCCTGAATCGCTATTTACATGATTCTCAGCAAAGGAAAATTATTGACGATAAAGTCTTGAGGTCAGATGGGGCCAATAGTGCATGTATTTGATAGAGTTAATTTTCCTTTGCAGATGAGTAATCAATGACTCAGAGATTAATATTAGGGGTAAGTGAACACTAAAAATGCTCGGGTGCTTGTTGCTCGAACCAAGCAATTCCTAAAACTCACATGCTCATTTCGAGTAACAAGTATAATGGGAGTCAAAGGGGAAGCCAAGCTTTATTCCAGCAGACCATACAAAGACAGTTAAAATGTTCAAATGGATGGGAAAAGTGCTAAATGGAAGAACAGCATGAGGAAGACCCCTAGAAGAATCTCTAACTCCCAGATCACTGCTAACAACAATGGTGTAAAAAAAAATACGAGAAATTGCATTTTACAGGAAAAAAAATGTTAAGAAACATTTTTTCCTGTACAATGACTTGTATATAAGGCAAAATTTTAAAAGATTTTTTAAAAATATATAATTTAAGTAAACTAAAATGTACTTTTTATTAAACAAAAGGAAACTTCAGTGTAATTTATGAAGGAAGCAAGAGCTGCCAAAAGGAAGGCTTCATACACATTCTGTTCAAATTGTCACATATTGGTACTCATAGACTCATAAAGGCTAGGCACTTTTGAGGATTATATACTAAGAAAACATACTCCAGACAGTGGAATAGCCTATGGGTGAGCAATATAATTTTGATAAGGGTATGTGCACACATTGAGTACATTTTCTGCACCATTTCTGCAACTCTTGGCAGGAAAAATTTAACTGCAAAAACACATGTTTTGGTACACTTTTGCCTGCATTTTTTATTGATTTGAGTAAAGTGAATGATGAAAATTGCAGGTCAAAAATGCACATAAAATTAACATGCTGCAGATTATTTTCTGCACCAAATCTGCAAGTCAAAAATACTCAATATGTGAATGACACTTCAGGTTTCTAATTCACTTTGCTGGCATCATAATTTGCTTCAGGTTTTGTCACAAATCCACGCAGAAAAAAAGCGAAAAAATGCAACAAATCTGCAATGTGTATGGTGCCATAATGTTAAACATTAGGATGCCTACATCCACATATAGGTAGGATGATCACAAGGGAAGACTATGGTATTGTCAACCCTACATACACCCTACCAAATATTTAACACCTTCCCGACCTGTGATGCCACTTAGGCGTCATGAAAGTCGGTGCCAATCCGACCTGTGACGCCTATGTGGCGTCATGGAGGGATCGCGTCCCTGCAGATCGGGTTAAAGGGTTAACTCCAATTTCACCCGATCTGCAGGGACAGGGGGAGTGGTACTTCAGCCCAGGGGGGGTGGCTTCACCCCCCGCGGCTACGATCGCTCTGATTGGCTGCTGAAAGTGAAACAGCCAATCAGAGTGATTTGTAATACTTCACCTATGAAAATGGTGAAATATTACAATCCAGCCATGGCCGATGCTGCAATATCATCAGACATGGCTGGAAACCCTGATCTGCCCCCTCACCAAAACCGATCGCCTCCCCAGTCTGTCCGCCTGTCTGCTCCCCGTCCTCCTGTCCGCTCCCCTGTGCTCAGATCCCACCCCCGTGCTCCGATCCCCCCATGCTCCGATCCCCCCCTCATACTTACCGAGCCTCCCGATGTCCGTCTGTCTGCTCCATGCGCGACGCCATCTTACAAAATGGCGGGCGCATGCGTAGAATCAGGTTCATTCCAGGTACATTTTGATCACTGTGATAAAACCTATCACAGTGATCAAAATAAAAAAATAGTAAATGAACCCCCCATTTATCAACCCCATAGGTAGGGACAATAATAAAAATAAAGAAACTATATTTACTTTTATTTTTCCACTACGGTTAGGGTTAGGGTTAGGGCTAGGGTTAGGGCTAGGGTTAGGGTTAGGGCTAGGGTTAGGGCTAGGGTTAGGGTTAGAATTAGGGTTAGGGTTAGAATTAGGCTATGTGCACACGGTGCGGATTTGGCTGCGGATCCACGGCGGATTGGCCGCTTGTTATGATCCTTAGTGGTTGAGGATCATAAATTACTCCAGCTAAGTAACAAACATAGGACAAGCTCTAGGGAGGTGGCAAACTGGACTGACCGCAAATCTGAACCTATCCAAACACACTAGAAGTAGCCGGTGAACGTGCCTAAAAATCCTAGACGTTTCGAGCCAGCCTGAGGAACTAACTACCCCTAGAGAGAAAGAAAAGACCTCTCTTGCCTCCAGAGAAATAATCCCCAAAGATATAGAAGCCCCCAACAGATAATAACGGTGAGGTAAGAGGAAGGCACATACACAGGGGTGAAAGCAGATTCAGCAAATGAGGCCCACTAATACTAGATAGCAGAAAATAGAAAAGGGAATCTATGCGGTCAGTAAAAAACCCTTACAAAATATCCACTCTGAGATTTCAAGAACCCCCACACCAACTAACGGTGGGGGGGAGAAACTCAGTCCCCTAGAGCAACCAGCAAGCGAGGAAATCACATTTTAGCGAGCTGGACTAAAAACATAATGAACACTGATAATCAAAAAATGATCAAACAAAAACTTAGCTTGTCTTGGAGAGACTGGGAGCAAGGTAGACACAAGGAATCTGAAGAGCACTGAACACATTGATAGCAGGCAAGGAACTGAGTCTCCAGGTGAGCTAAATAGGAAACCAACCAAGGATAACGAACCAGCTGATGCAGCCAACCTGCAGAAAGACAACACTACACAGTACCGCTTGTGACCACTAGAGGGAGCCCAAAAATAGAATTCACAACAGTACCCCCCCCTTGAGAAGGGGTCACCGAACCCTCATCAAGACCCCCAGGGCGATCAGGATGAGCCGCGTGGAAGGCACGAACCAAATCGGCCGCATGAACATCAGAGGCGACAACCCAGGAATTATCCTCCTGACCATAGCCCTTCCACTTAACCAAATACTGAAGCCTCCGTCTAGAGATACGAGAATCCAAAATCTTCTCCACCACGTACTCCAATTCGCCCTCAACCAGCACCGGAGCAGGAGGCTCAACAGAAGGAACCACAGGTACCACATACCTCCGCAACAAAGACCTATGGAACACATTATGAATGGCAAACGATGCTGGGAGATCCAAACGAAAAGACACCGGGTTAAGGATTTCCAAGATCTTATAAGGACCGATGAAGTGAGGCTTGAATTTAGGAGAGGAGACCTTCATAGGAACATACCGAGAAGACAGCCACACCAAATCCCCAACACGAAGTCGGGGACCCACACCGCGGCGGCGGTTGGCAAAGCGCTGAGCCTTCTCCTGTGACAACCTCAAATTGTCCACCACCTGGTTCCAAATCTGCTGCAACCTATCCACCACAGAATCCACCCCAGGACAGTCAGAAGGCTCAACCTGACCCAAGGAAAAACGAGGATGGAAACCAGAATTGCAGAAAAAAGGCGAAACCAAAGTAGCAGAACTAGCCCGATTATTAAGGGCAAACTCGGCCAATGGCAAAAAAGTCACCCAATCATCCTGATCAGCAGAAACAAAACATCTCAAATAAGTTTCCAACGTCTGATTAGTTCGCTCGGTTTGGCCATTAGTCTGAGGATGGAAGGCCGAAGAAAAAGACAAATCAATGCCCATCTTAGCACAAAAAGTCCGCCAAAACCTGGACACAAACTGGGATCCTCTATCAGACACAATATTCTCAGGAATGCCATACAGGCGAACCACATTCTGAAAAAATAGAGGAACCAAATCGGAGGAAGAAGGCAACTTAGGCAAGGGCACCAAATGGACCATCTTGGAAAAACGATCACACACCACCCAGATGACCGACATTCTCTGAGAGACTGGAAGATCCGAAATAAAATCCATGGAAATGTGCGTCCAAGCCCTTTTCGGAACAGGCAAAGGCAAAAGCAAACCGCTGGCACGGGAACAGCAAGGCTTAGCCCGAGCACAAATCCCACAAGACTGCACAAAGGAACGCACATCCCGTGACAAGGAAGGCCACCAGAAGGACCTAGCCACCAAATCTCTGGTACCAAAAATCCCAGGATGACCCGCCAACACCGAAGAATGGACCTCGGAAATAACTCTGCTGGTCCATCTATCCAGGACAAACAGTCTCTCTGGTGGACAACGGTCAGGTCTATCCGCCTGAAATTTCTGCAGCACTCGTCGCAAATCTGGGGAAATGGCAGACAAAATCACTCCCTCTCTGAGAATACCAGCCGGCTCAGAAACACCCAGAGAGTCATGCACAAAACTCCTAGAAAGTGCATCAGCTTTCACGTTCTTCGAACCAGGCAGGTATGAGACCACGAAGTTGAAACGGGAGAAAAACAATGACCAACGAGCCTGTCTAGGATTCAGGCGCTTGGCAGATTCAAGGTAAATCAGATTTTTGTGATCAGTCAAGACCACCACACGATGTTTAGCTCCTTCGAGCCAATGTCTCCACTCCTCAAATGCCCACTTCATAGCCAACAACTCCCGATTACCAACATCATAATTCCGCTCGGCAGGCGAAAACTTTCTTGAAAAGAAAGCACATGGCTTCATCACAGAGCCATCAGAGCTTCTCTGCGACAAAACAGCCCCTGCTCCAATCTCAGAAGCATCAACCTCGACCTGGAAGGGGAGAGAGACATCTGGCTGACATAAGACTGGAGCTAAAGAAAACCAGTGCTTCAGCTCCCGAAAGGCCTCCACGGCCGCAGGAGACCAATGAGTCACATCAGAACCCTTCTTGGTCAAATCCGTCAAAGGTTTAACCACGCTAGAAAAATTAGCGATGAAACGACGGTAAAAATTAGCAAACCCCAAGAACTTCTGAAGACTCTTAACAGACGTGGGCTGAGTCCAGTCATGAATAGCCTGGACCTTGACTGGGTCCATCTCCACAGTAGAAGGAGAAAAAATAAAACCCAAAAAGGAGACCTTCTGTACTCCGAAGAGGCATTTTGAGCCCTTCACAAATAAAGCATTAGCACGCAGGACCTGAAACACCATCCTGACCTGCTTCACATGGGGCTCACAATCATCAGAAAGGACCAAAATGTCATCCAGATAAACAATCATAAATTTATCCAGATACTCTCGGAAGATGTCATGCATGAAGGACTGAAACACAGAAGGAGCATTAGAGAGTCCAAAAGACATCCCTAAGTACTCAAAATGGCCTTCGGGCGTATTAAATGCTGTTTTCCATTCATCTCCCTGCTTAATGCGCACAAGGTTATACGCACCACGGAGATCTATCTTGGTGAACCAACTGGCACCCTTAATCCGAGCAAACAAATCAGACAATAGTGGCAAAGGATACTGAAATTTGACTGTGATTTTATTCAGAAGACGATAATCTATACAAGGTCTCAAAGAACCGTCCTTCTTGGCCATAAAAACAAAACCTGCACCAAGAGGGGAAGAGGATGGGCGAATATGTCCCTTCTCCAGAGACTCCTTTATATAACTCCGCATCGCGGCATGCTCTGGTATAGACAAATTAAAAAGTCGTCCCTTAGGGAATTTACTACCAGGAATTAAATTTATAGCACAGTCACAATCCCTATGAGGAGGCAGGGCACAGGACCTGGGCTCATCAAATACATCCTGGTAGTCAGACAAAAACTCAGGGACCTCAGAAGGAGTGGAAGAAGCAATAGACACCAACGGAGTATCGCCATGAATTCCCTGACAACCCCAACTTGACACAGACATAGCTTTCCAATCTAAAACTGGATTATGAGCCTGCAGCCATGGCAGACCCAAAACGACAACATCATGCAAATTATGCAGAACAAGAAAGCGAATCACCTCCTGATGTACGGGAGTCATGCACATGGTCATTTGCGTCCAATACTGAGGCTTATTTTCAGCCAATGGCGTAGCATCAATTCCCCTCAGAGGAATAGGAAATTCCAAAGGCTCCAAGACAAAACCACAGCGCCTGGCAAACGACAAATCCATCAGATTCAGGGCAGCACCCGAATCCACAAGAGCCATAACCGGGTAGGACGACAAAGAACAAATCAAAGTAACAGACAAAATAAATTTAGGCTGTATAGTACCAATGGTGACAGGTTTAGATTTCTTTTTTAAGCATTTAGAGCATGCTGAGATAACATGAGCAGAATCACCACAGTAAAAGCACAACCCATTTTGACGTCTATGACTTTGTCGCTCAATTCTGGTCAGAGTTCGATCACATTGCATAGACTCAGGTTTCTGTTCGGAAAATACCGCCAAAGGATGAGCAGATTTGCGCTCCCGCAAACGCCGATCAACCTGAATGGCTAAAGCCATAGAATCACTCAGACTTGCAGGGGTGGGAAACCCCACCATAACATTCTTAATGGCCTCAGAAAGACCTTCTCTGAAATTTGCAGCCAGGGCACACTCATTCCATTGAGTAAGCACCGACCATTTCCGAAATTTTTGACAATACATCTCTGCTTCATCCTGACCCTGAGAGATAGCCAGCAGCGCTTTTTCTGCCTGATTCTCAAGATTAGGCTCCTCATAAAGCAGTCCAAGAGCCAGAAAAAATGCATCCACATTAAGCAATGCAGGATCTCCTGGTGCCAGAGAGAAAGCCCAATCTTGAGGGTCGCCGCGCAACAAGGAGATAACAATTTTAACTTGCTGAGCGGAATCACCAGAGGAACGAGGTCTCAGAGATAGAAATAACTTACAATTATTCTTAAAATTTAGAAACCTAGATCTATCTCCAGAAAACAACTCAGGAATGGGTATCTTTGGTTCTGACATAGGGCTATGAATAACAAAATCCTGAATACTTTGCACCCGTGCAGTAAGATGATCCACACTAGAAGTCAGAGTCTGAACATTCATGTCTGCAGCTGAGCTCAAAACCACCCAGAGTTCAAGGGGATGAAAGAAGCTAAACAGACTGCAGCAAAGGAAAAGCGGGAGGAGAAAAAAATGTACTCAGGTCTTCTTTTTATCCCACTTCTGCGATGCATTAAACACTTTTGGGCCTGCTATACTGTTATGATCCTTAGTGGTTGAGGATCACAAATTACTCCAGCTAAGTAACAAACATAGGACAAGCTCTAGGGAGGTGGCAAACTGGACTGACCGCAAATCTGAACCTATCCAAACACACTAGAAGTAGCCGGTGAACGTGCCTAAAAATCCTAGACGTTTCGAGCCAGCCTGAGGAACTAACTACCCCTAGAGAGAAAGAAAAGACCTCTCTTGCCTCCAGAGAAATAATCCCCAAAGATATAGAAGCCCCCAACAGATAATAACGGTGAGGTAAGAGGAGGGCACATACACAGGGGTGAAAGCAGATTCAGCAAATGAGGCCCACTAATACTAGATAGCAGAAAATAGAAAAGGGAATCTATGCGGTCAGTAAAAAACCCTTACAAAATATCCACTCTGAGATTTCAAGAACCCCCACACCAACTAACGGTGTGGGGGGGGAGAAACTCAGTCCCCTAGAGCAACCAGCAAGCGAGGAAATCACATTTTAGCGAGCTGGACTAAAAACATAATGAACACTGATAATCAAAAAATGATCAAACAAAAACTTAGCTTGTCTTGGAGAGACTGGGAGCAAGGTAGACACAAGGAATCTGAAGAGCACTGAATACATTGATAGCAGGCAAGGAACTGAGTCTCCAGGAGAGCTAAATAGGAAACCAACCAAGGATAACGAACCAGCTGATGCAGCCAACCTGCAGAAAGACAACACTACACAGTACCACTTGTGACCACTAGAGGGAGCCCAAAAATAGAATTCACAACAGCCGCTGCAGATTTGTAGCAGTTTTCTATCAGGTTTACAGTACCATGCAAACCTACAGAAAACCAAATCCGCTGTGCTTATGGTGCAGAAAATACCACGCGGAAACGCTGCATTTTTTTTTCCGCAGCATGTCAATTCTTTGTGCGGATTCCGCAGCGTTTTACACCTGTTCCTCAACAGGAATCCGCAGGTGAAATCCACGAGAAATAAAACACTGGAAATCCATGGTAAATCCGCAGGTAAAACGCAGTGCATTTTACCTGCGGATTTTTCAAAAATGGTGCAGAAAAATCTCACACAAATCCGCAACGTAGGCACATAGCCTTAGCTTTAGGGTTGGAATTAGAGTTAGGGTTGGAATTAGGGCTAGGGTTGGAAATAGGGTTAATATTAGGCTTGTGGTTAGGGTTATGGTTAGGGTTAGGGGAGTGTTGGGGTTAGGGTTGTGGTTAGGGTTGGGATTAGGGTTAGGATTAGGGTTGGGATTTGGGTTAGGGGTGTGTCAGGGTTAGGGTTGTGGTTAGTAGAGTTGAGGGACTTTTACTTTTTTCGGATCGAGCCGGGTTTCGCGAAACCCGACTTTGTCAAAAGTCGGGTCGAGTGAAATTGGCCGATTATTGCGAAAAGTCGGGGGCCGACTGAAACATGAAAACCAATGCAAGTCAATATAGAATCAAAGTCGGCAGTGAGTGGAGGACAGGAAAACACCTTCAGTGCCCATTTTAATGTCAAAAACATCAATTTTTATTACTGAAGCTTGCCAATCTTAATTAACTTTATAATAATAGTTAGGCATTGAAAACTGGGGGTAATTTGGATAAAGTTGTGGGGGGTAGGGCTGGCTCAAGGTTTTCATGGGCCCAGGAAACGCAGAATACGTCACGGCGGTAGAGCAGGGAGAGGTAAGTATTTCAACTTTGCAAGTGCTGTGATCCTGAGCAAGCAGTGGGGGCCCACTCGTTGGCATTGGCACTGGCACAGGGCCCCTCATAGTATGGCGGTGTGTTTGACAGTGGGTGGCACCTCCCACCGGCAGAGACACTTTTGCGTACTATGAGGGGCCCTGTGCCAGTGACATCGCCAACGAGTATGCCCCCCACCTGATGAAGGAACCTGCACTTTCATCTGCACCTTCCTCTTTGTCCCCGTATAAGGTGGTATAGTATGCGGGAAGGTGAACCTGACTTTCAGCAGCGTCAGATTCTGGCTGTGTAGAGTGCAAGGGGAATGTAGTGGTCTGGGTCAATGTACCAGCAGACTCATCTAGCAGTGGCTGGGCAATGGGCAGGATGAGGAGGAAACACAGATATAGGCCCAAATGATAAAGTGGGCTACATGCAGTTCAAAATTGGTAACAAGACTAACCAGGCGGCATTGCTTTGTTCAGCGGAGGACAACTGTAAGGAGTGGCTGACTCAGTGAGTAGGCCCAAATAAGTAAGTAGGCTAAATGCAGTTCAAAATTGGTAACAGGACTAAACAGGTGTCATTGCTTTGTTCAGTGCAGGACAACTGTAATGAGAGGCTGACACAGTGAGTAGGCCCAAATAAGTAAGAAGGCTAAATGCAGTTCAAAATTGGTAACAGGACTAACCAGGCGGCATTGCTTTGTTCAGCAGAGGACAACTGTAAGGAGTGGCTGACACAGTGAGTAGGCCCAAATAAGTAAGTAGGCTAAATGCAGTTCAAAATTGGTAACAGGACTAAACAGGTGTCATTGCTTTGTTCAGTGCAGGACAACTGTAATGAGAGGCTGACACAGTGAGTAGGCCCAAATAAGTAAGTAGGCTAAATGCAGTTCAAAATTGGCAACAGGACTAAACTGGCGGCATTGCTTTGTTCAGCGGAGGACAACTGTAAGGAGTGGCAGACACAGTGAGTAGGCCCAAATAAGTAAGTAGGCTAAATGCCGTTCAAAATTGGTAACAGGACTAACCAGGCGGCATTGCTTTGTTCAGCGGAGGACAACTGGAAGGAGAGGCTGACACAGTGAGAAGGAACAAATTACTAAGTAGGCTAAATGTCTGCCAAAATTAACCCCGGATAATTTTTCAGGAAGCACTGCACCACCAGGTTCAAGGTGTGAGCCAGGCAAGGTCTGCGTTTCAGTTCTGAAAGGGCTATGGCAGCCATTAAATTCCTTCCGTTATCACTGACTACCTTGCCTGCCTCAAGATGTACACTGCTCAGCCATGACTGAGTTTCTTACTGCAAGTACTCAGCCAGTATTTCCGCGGTGTGTCTGTTGTCGCCCAAACACTTCATTTGTAACACAGCCTGCTGATGCTTACCACTAGCTGTTCGATAATGGGACACCTCGTGTGCAACAGTGGCAGCTGCAGATGGAGCGGTCGTGCGACTGGGCTCTGTGGACGAGCTTTCGCTTCTGGAGGAGGAGGAGGAGGAGGGGTGGCGAACGCCTACAGCCAATTGTTTCCTAGACCGTGGGCTAGGCAGAACTGTCCCACTATGGCTGTCCCCAGTGGACCCTGCATCCACCACATTAACCCAGTGCGCTGTGATTGTCACATAACGTCCCTGGCCATGCCTACTGGTCCATGCATCTGTTGTGAGGTGTACTTTTCCGCTGACTGATTGCCTCAGTGCATGGACAATGTGGTCTTTGACATGCTGGTGGAGGGCTGGGATGGCTTTTCTCGCAAAGAAGTGCCGACTGGGTAGGTCATAGCGTGGTACTGCGTAGGCCGTCAGGTCTTTGAAAGCTTTGCTTTCAAACAGCCGGTAGGGCATAATCTCTAACAAGATTAGTCTAGCAATGTGGGCGTTCAAACCCTGTGTACGCGGATGAGAGGATGAGTACTTTCTTTTCCTAACGTGAGTCTCTTGTAGGGTGAGCTGGACTGGAGAGCTGCATATGGTGGAACTAGCGGGGGTGGTGGTGGTGGACATGGCAGATTGAGAGAGGGTTGGTGATGGTATTCTTGATGTAGGCCTACATACAGTGTTTCCTACCAATAACCTTGTGATTCCCTGACAGCTTTGGCCTTGCGACGATACCTCCACCTTTGCTGCTGGTGGTGTCCTAACCGGTGGGCTTACAGTGAGGGAAGCAATGTAGCATTGCTGACTACCTTCATTCTGAGCAGGTGCACCAACGGTATGTGACGTTTGATAGTTAGTCCAGGCTTGCAAGTGCATGCTGGTTAAATGTCTAAGCATGCACGTTGTATTTAAATTTTGAAGATTCTTCCCTCTGCTAAAGGTCTTTGAGCATTTCTTACAGATAACTTTTGACTGATCATTCGGATCTTGGTTAAAAAATTGCAACACTACACTCCTCCTACTATCGAATACCTTTTCAGACATTGCACGCTGTGCTACTTTCACTGGATGGCCATGCTGTCCTAAAACTGTTGTTTTTGATACATGTTTTTGGCCTGATGCGGACCTGCCAGATGACAGCTGTTGCAATGTAGATAGCTGCTGTGGATCATCCTCCCCCGCTTCTGAGCTCCTGGCAGTGGCACCCTCTTCCCCCAATGGCTGCCAATCTGGGTCAACAACTGGGTCTTCTATCACCTCCTCTTCAATGTCATGTGCACCTTCCTCTGTGTCACCGTGTAAGGTGCTATAGCGTTCGGGACGGGGCACCATAGTCTCATCAGGGTCAGATTCTGGCTCAGTACACTGCGAGGGCAATGTAGTGATCTGAGTCAATGGAACAGCATAATAATCTAGCTGTGGCTGTGCATCAGTGCACTCCATGTCCAATTCATCTTGTAATGGGCAGTTAACAATTTCCCTTTCTAACCCAGGCACGGTATGTGTAAAGAGCTCCATGGAGTAACCTGTAGTGTCGCCTGACGCATCTTTCACTTTTGGTTTGGGTGAAGGACACAAGGAAACGTCTTGTTGCTGACCGGGAGCATCCACTGACAACTCGCTGCTTTTATATTTTGAACTTTCTGAAGAGGAGGCGAAAGAGCTAGAGGCTGAGTCAGCAAGGAAAGCCAAAACTTTTTCCTGCTGCTCCGGCTTTAAAAGCGGTTTTCCTTCTCCAAGATAAGGGAGCCTTCGAGGCCTTGTGTAGCCAGACGATGATGCTGGCTCAACACCTCCAGCCTTAGGTGCTATTTTGCTTTTCCCACTACCACCAGATGCTCCACCAACACCACCATCAGTACCAGCTGGCAACGACCGGCCACGGCCTCTTCCACCAGACTTCCTCATTTTTGGGAAAATGTTACCAAAATAACAACCGTTATACGGTACTGTAAAACAAGGTAGAAGGTGTATATAAAATTGTTGAGAATTTAAATCTCCCTTTTAATTTTGGGGAGACTGCACCGCAACTCAGGCCCAGTGTATAACACAACACAATGTAAGTGGCAGTATGTGGCTGGCTGATATACAACAAACTAACAGAACTGATGTATATCCACTTTGTGACAATTTGAATCTCCCTTTTTTGGGGGGGAGACTGCACCGCAACTCAGGCCCAGTGTATAAAACAACACAATGTAAGTGGCAGAACGTAGCTGGCTGATATATGACAAACTAACAGAACTGACGTATATCCACTTTTTGACAATTTGAAACACCCTTTTTTGGGGGGGAGACTGCACCTCAACTCAGGCCCAGTGTATAACACAACACAATGTAAGCGGCAGAATGTGGCTGGCTGATATACGACAAACTAACAGACCTGACATATATCCACTTTGTGACAATTTGAATCTCCCTTTTTTTGGGGGGAGACAGCACCACAACTCAGGTCCAGTGTGTAACACAACACAATGTAAGTGGCAGAAAGTGGCTGGAAGATATCTGAAAAAATCCAAGGACTGTAGTACAATTTCAATCTCCCTACAATGATCTCAGGACAAGTATGGCAGCAACAAAAAGGACTGCTGCACACAAAAGTGTGGACAAATGAACAAGATAACTGCAGAAAGGAGCAACAGGATTTTTGCTTTTAAAAAAGCAGTTGGTTTGCACAGCAGTGTGCAAACAGCAATGCAGCTATCAGGGAGCCTTATAAGGCAGCCTAATAAGCTACAGAGCTGATGCACAAAGATATAGCCTCCACTGTCCCTGAAAAACAAAGGTGGTGTTGGACAGTGGAAATAGCTACAGCACAAGCGGTTTGGGGGTTAATCTTCCCTCCCTAATTATATCCCTTCTTCTGATGAAGCTGCAGCAATCTCTCCCTATGCTAAGATCGGCAGAAGTAAGATGGCGGTCAGTGTGCACGCCCCTTTATACCACCTGTGATGCTGCAGAAAGCAAGCCAATCACTGTCATGCCCTTCTCTAAGATGGTGGGGACCGAGATCTATGTCATCACGCTGCCCACACTCTGCATCCTCCTTTATTGGCTGAGAAATGGCACTGAACGCGTCATACAAAACGCGACTTTGGCGCGAAGATCGCTGACCGCATGGCCGATCCCACACTAGGATCGGGTCGGGTTTCATGAAACCCGACTTTGCTGAAAGTCGGCGATTTTTGAATTTGTCCGATCTGTTTCGCTCAACCCTAGTGGTTAGGGGTGTGTTGGGGTTAGGGTTGTGATTAGGGTTAATGCTAGAGCTGGGATTAGGGTTAGGGGTTTGATGGGGTTAGTGTTGGAGTTAGAATTGAGGGGTTTCTACTGTTTAGGCACATCAGAGGTCTCCAAACGCAACATGGCGCCACTATTGATTCCAGCCAATCTTGCGTTCAAAAAGTCAAATGGTGCTCCCTCCCTTCCGAGCCCTGACGTGCGCCCAAACAGTGGTTTACCCCCACATATGGGGTACCAGCATACTCAGTACAAACTGGGAAACAACTATTGGGGTCCAATTTCTCCTGTTACCCTTGTGAAAATAAAAAATTGCTTTCTAAAACATAATTTTTGAGGAAAGAAAAATGATTTTTTATTTTCACAGCTCTGAGTTATAAACTTCTGTGAAGCACTTTGGGGTTCAAAGTGCTCACCACACATCTGGATAAGTTCCTTGGGGGGTCTAGTTTCCAAAATGGTGTCACTTGTGGGGGGTTTCTACTGTTTAGGCAGATCAAGGGCTCTGCAAGCGCAACGTGACGCCTGCAGACCATTCCATCAAAGTCTGCATTTCTAAACGTCACTACTTCCCTTCCGAGCCCCGACGTGTGCCCAAGCAGTGGTTTACCCCCACATATGGGGTATCAGTGTACTCAGGACAAAAAGGGCAACACATATTGGGGTCTACTTCTCCTGTTACCCTTGAGAACATAAAAAATACTTACTAAAACATAATTTTTGAGGAAAGAAAAATTATTTTTTATTTTCACGGCTCTGCATTGTAAACGTCTGTGAAGCACTTGGGGGTTCAAAGTGCTCACCACATGTCTAGATAAGTTCCTTGGGGGGTCTAGTTTCCAAAATGGGGTCACTTGTGGGGGTTTCTACTGTTTTGGCACAACAGGGGCTCTGCAAACGCAACGTGACTCCTGCAAACCATTCCATCAAAGTCTGCATTTCAAAACGTCACTACTTCCCTTCTGAGCCCTGACGTGTGCCCAAACAGTGGTTTACCCCCATATATAGGGTATCAGCATACTCAGGACAAACTGGGCAGCAACTATTAAGATCCAATTTCTCCTGTTACCCTTGTTAAAGTAAAAAATTGCTTGCTAAAACATAATTTTTAGGGAAAGAAAAATGATTTTTTATTTTCACGGCTCTGCGTTATAAACTTCTGTGAAGCACTTGGGGGTTCAAAGTGCTCACTGCACATCTAGATAAGTTCCTTGGGGGGTATAGTTTTCAAATTAGGGTCACTTGTGGGGGGTTTCTACTGTTTAGGCACATCAGGGGCTCTGCAAACTTAACATGATGCCCGCAGACCATTCCATCAAAGTTTGCATTCCAAAACGTCACTACTTCAATTCTGAGCCCCTATGTGTGCCCAAACAGTGGTTCCCCCCCACATTTGGGGTATCAGCGTACTCAGGACAAACTGGACAACAACTTTTGTGGTCCAATTTCTCCTGTTACTCTTGTGAAAATAAAAAATTGAGGGCTAAAAATAATTTTTGAGGAAAGAAAAATTATTTTTTATTTTCTCGGCTCTGCATTATAAACTTCTGTGAAGCACTTGGGGGTTTAAAGTGGTCACCGCACATCTAGATTAGTTCCATGGGAGGTCTAATTTCCAAAATGGGGTCACATGTGGGGGAGCTCTAATGTTTAGGCACACAGGGGCTCTCCAAACACGACATGGTGTCCACTGACGATTGGAGCTAATTTTTCATTCAAAAAGTTAAATGGCGCTCCTTCCCTTCTGAGCCCTGCCGTGTGCCCAAACAGTGGGTTACCCCCACATGTGAGGTATCAGTGTACTCAGGAGAAATTGACCAACACATTTTATGATCCATTTTATCCTGTTGACCATGTGAAAATGAAAAAATTGAGGCAAAATTTTTTTTTTGTGAAAAAATGTACTTTTTCATTTTTATGGATCAATTTGTGAAGCACCTGGGGGTTCAAAGTGCTCACTATGCATCTAGATAAGCTCCTTGGAGGGTCTAGTTTCCAAAATGGGGTCACTTGTGGCTGAGCTCCAATGTTTAGGCACACAGGGGCTCTCCAAACGCGACATGGTGTCAGCTAAAGATTGGAGCCAATTTTTCATTGAAAAAGTCAAATGGCGCTCCTTCCCTTCGGAGCCCTGTTGTGCGCCCAAACAGTGGTTCTCCCCTATAAGGGGTATCGGCGTACTCAGGACAAATTGTACAATAACTTTTGGGGCCAGTTTCTCTTTTTCCCTTGGGAAAATAAAAAAATTGTTGCTAAAAGATCATTTTTGTGACTAAAAAGTTAAATGTTCATTTTTTCCTTCCATGTTGCTTCTGCTGCTGTGAAGCACCTGAAGAGTTAATAAACTTTTTGAATGTGGTTTTGAGCACCTTGAGGGGTGCAGTTTTTAGAATGGTGTCACTTTTGGGTATTTTCAGCCATATAGACCCCTCAAACTGACTTCAAATGTGAGGTGGTCCCTTAAAAAAAATGGTTTTGTAAATTTCGTAGTAAAAATGAGAAATCGCTGGTCAAATTTTAACCCTTATAACTTCCTAGCAAAAAAAATTTGTTTCCAAAATTGTGCTGATGTAAAGTAGACATGTGGGTAATGTTATTTATTAACTATTTTGTGTCACATAACTCTCTCGTTTAATAGAATAAAAATAGAAAATTTGAAAATTGCAAATTTTCCAAAATTTTGCCAAATTTCCATTTTTTTCACAAATAAACACAAAAATTATCGACCTAAATTTACCACTAACATGAAGCCCAATATGTCATGAAAAAACAATCTCAGAACCGCTAGGATCTGTTGAAGCATTCCTGAGTTATTACGTCATAAAGGGACACTGGTGAGAATTGCAAAAAACGGCCAGGTCATTAAGGTCAAAATAGGCTGGGTCATGAAGGGGTTAAAAATATTTTTCTATCCTGATGCTTTATCTGAACTACACACTGGTATTGTTCTTTAATTTGTTTGTAGTTATTTGTTTTTTAATAATTAATATTAATAAAAGTTATTTTTTAGTGTTCTAGGTTTGTTTTTTTTCATAGCAACAAAAGAAGATGTAATACCCTATGGGCGAGCAATATAATACTGATACATTTTTGAACAATTCTTTTGAGGCTTTCATAGCAATGAAAAGTACCCAAAAAGAATCAATACCTTATGGGTGAGCAATATGATATAGATAAATTTGGAACAAGTTATTTAAGGGTTATGAACCAACTAAATGCATTCCAGACCACAGAATAGGCTACGGGTTAGCTGTATAATACCAATACATTACCAATACATTTTTAAACAAGTTTTTGGAGGCTTATATAACACTGAAATCTACCAAAGAATATGTATAAGTCTATGGAAGAGCAATATAATACCGATACATTTTGTAAACAAGTTTTTTGAGGGTTATAAATAGTGTTGAGCGATACCGTCCGATACTTGAAAGTATCGGTATCGGAAAGTATCGGCCGATACCGGCAAAGTATCGGATCCAATCCGATACCGATACCCGATACCAACACAAGTCAATGGGACTCATGTATCGGACGGTATTCCTGATGGTTCCCAGGGTCTGAAGGAGAGGAAACTCTCCTTCAGGCCCTGGGAACCATATAAATGTGTAAAAGAAAGAATTAAAATAAAAAATATCGCTATACTCACCTGTCCGACGCAGCCGGGACTTCAGCGAGGGAACCGGCAGCGTTGTTTGTTTAAAATTCGCGCTATTACTTGGTTACGTGAATTCCCGGCTTGTGATTGGTCAGGTCGGCCATGTTGCCGGGACGCGGACCAATCACAGCAAGCCGTGACAAAATTACGTCACGGCTTGCTGTGATTGGTCCGCGTCCCGGCAATATGGCCGCCCTGACCAATCACAAGCCGTGACGTCACGGGAGGCTGGACACGCGCTCATTTTAAAATGGGCGCGTGTCCAGCCTCCCGTGACGTCACGGCTTGTGATTGGTTGCGCCGCGGTCAACCAATCACAAGCCGGGAGGCTGGACGCGCTCATTTTAAAATGGGCGCGTGTCCAGCCTCCCGTGACGTCACGGCTTGTGATTGGTTGCGCCGCGGTCAACCAATCACAAGCCGGGAGGCTGGACGCGCTCATTTTAAAATGGGCGCGTGTCCAGCCTCCCGTGACGTCACGGCTTGTGATTGGTCAGGGCGGCCATATTGCCGGGACGCGGACCAATCACAGCAAGCCGTGACGTAATTTCGTCACGGCTTGCTGTGATTGGTCCGCGTCCCGGCAACGTGGCCGACCTGACCAATCACAAGCCGGGAATTCACGTAACCAAGTAATAGCGCGAATTTTAAACAAACAACGCTGCCGGTTCCCTCGCTGAAGTCCCGGCTGCGTCGGACAGGTGAGTATAGCGATATTTTTTATTTTAATTCTCTCTTTTACACATTTTAACATTAATGTTGTTGCATACCCGATACCCGATACCACAAGAGTATCGGAATCCCGGTATCGGAATTCCGATACAGCAAGTATCGGCCGATACCCGATACTTGCAGCATCGGAATGCTCAACACTAGTTATAAACCAACAATATGCACTGTAGACCATGGAATAGTCTATGAGTGATCAATATAATAACAATAACATTTTAAACAAGTTTTTTGAGGGTCATATACCAACAAAATATACCCAAGAATACGTAATACTAGGGTTGAGCGATTTTTACTTTTTTAGGATCGAGTCGGGTTTCGAGAAACCTGACTTTCTCAAAAGGCGGGTCGAGTGAAATCAGCCGATTATCGCGAAAAGTCGGGGATCGACCGAAACACAAAACCCAATGTAAGTCAATGGGGAATCAAAGTTGGCAGTGAGTGGAGGACAGGAAAACACCTACAGTGCCAATTTTAATGCCAAAAACATCAATTCTTGTTACTTAAGATTGTCAATCTTAATTTACCTTATAATAATAGTTAGGCATTGAAAATTGGGGGTCATTTGGCTAAAGTTGTTGGGGGGTAGGGCTGGCTCAAGTTTTTCGTGGGCCCAGGAAACACGGACTACGCCACGGCGGTGGAGCAGGGAGAGGTCAGTATTTCAACTTTGCAAGTGCTGTGATCCTGAGCAAGCGGGGGGCACACTCGTTCGCATTGGCACTGGCACAGGGCCCCTCAAAGTACGGCGTTGTGTTTGATGGCGGGGGCGCCTCCCACCGGCAGAGACACTTTTGCGTACTATGAGGGGCCCTGTGCCAGTGACGTCGCCAATGAGTATGCCCTCCCCACCTGATGAAGGAATCTGCACTTTCATCTGTACCTTCCTCTTTGTCCCCGTGTAAAGTGGTATAGTATGCGGGAAGGGGAACCAGACTTTCAGGAGGGTCAGATTCTGGCTGTGTAGAGTGCAAGGGAAATGTAGTGGTCTGGGTAAATGTACCAGCAGACTCATCTAGCAGTGGCTGGGCAATGGGCAGGATGAGGAGGAAACACAGATATAGGCCCAAAGAATAAAGTAGGCTAAATGCAGTTCAAAATTGGTAACAGGACTAAACAGGCGGCATTGCTTTGTTCAGTGGAGGACAACTGTAATGAGTGGCAGACACAGCTAGTAGGCCCAAATTATAAAGTGGGCCAAATAAAGTTCAAAATTGGTAACAGGAGTAAACAGGCGGCACTGCTTTGTTCAGTGGAGGAGAACACCAAGGAGCGGCAGACACCGTAAGTAGGCCCATCCAACTAGTAGGCCAAATGCAGTTTCATATTCTAAATACAGGCCGAAAGCCTGAAGATTGAAGCTCAGCTTTATTCAGTGGAGGACAACACCAAGGAGCGGCAGACACCGTAAGTAGGCCCAACCAAACTAGTAGGCCAAATGTAGTTTCATATTCTAAATACAGGCCGAAAGCCTGAAGATTGAAGCTCAGCTTTATTCAGTGGAGGACAACACCAAGGAGCGGCAGACACCGTAAGTAGGCCCAACCAAACTAGTAGGCCAAATGCAGTTTCATATTCTAAATACAGGCCGAAAGCCTGAAGATTGAAGCTCAGCTTTTTTCAGTGGAGGAGAACACCAAGGAGCGCCAGACACCGTTACTAGGGCCCAACCAAACTAGTAGGCCAAATGCAGTTTAAAATTTCCTATAGGCCGAAAGCCTGAAGATTGAAGCTCAGCTTTGTTCAGTGGAGGAGAAAAGCAAGGAGCGGCAGACACCGTTACTAGGGCCCAACCAAACTAGTAGGCCAAATGCATTTTCATATTCAAAATGTAGGCCGAAAGCCTGAAGATTGAAGCTTAGCTTTGTTCAGTGGAGGAGAAAAGCAAGGAGCGGCAGACACCGTTACTAGGGCCCAACCAAACTAGTAGGCCAAAAGCATTTTCATATTCAAAATGTAGGCTGAAAGCCTGAAGATTGTAGCTCAGCTTTGTTCAGTGGAGGAGAAAAGCAAGGAGCGGCAGACACCGTTACTAGGGCCCAACCAAACAAGTAGGCCAAATGCAGTTTAATATCTGATGTAGGCCGAAAGCCTGAATATTGAAGCTCAGCTTTGTTCAGTGGAGGAGAAAGGCAAGGAGCGGCAGACACCGTTACTAGGGCCCAACCAAACAGGTAGGCCAAATGCAGTTTAATATCTGATGTAGGCCGAAAGCCTGAAAATTGAAGCTCAGCTATATTCAGTGGAGGAGACAAGCAAGGAGTGGCAGACACCGTTATTAGGGCCCAACCAAACAAGTAGGCCAAATGCAGTTTAATATCTGGTGTAGGCCGAAAGCCTGAAAATTGAAGCTCAGCTATATTCAGTGGAGGAGACAAGCAAGGAGTGGCAGACACCATTACTAGGGCCCAATCAAACAAGTAGGCCAAATGCAGTTTAAAATTTCCTATAGGCCGAAAGCCTGAAGATTGAAACTCAGCTTTGTTCAGTGGAGGAGAAAAGCAAGGAGCAGCAGACACCGTTACTAGGGCCCAACCAAACAAGTAGGCCAAATGCAGTTTAATATCTGATGTAGGCCGAAAGCCTGAAAATTGAAGCTCAGCTATATTCAGTGGAGGAGACAAGCAAGGAGCGTCAGACACCGTTACTAGGGCCCAACCAAACAAGTAGGCCAAATGCAGTTTAAAATTTCCTATAGGCCGAAAGCCTGAAGATTGAAGCTCAGCTTTGTTCAGTGGAGGAGAGCTGTATTGAGTGGCGCAGACAGACAAAGTAGTAGGCCTAAAATAAAAAAGTGGCTCAATGCAGTTTAAAATAGGTTACAGGGGTTCACAGGCAGCATTGGTTTGGTCAGCGGAGGACGATTGCAAGGAGTGGCGCAGACTTACTAGGTCTAAAATAAAAAAGTAGGCTCAATGCAGTTTAAAATAGGTTACAGGGGTACACAGGCAGCATTGGTTTGGTCAGCGGCGGATGATTGCAAGGAGTGACGCAGACTTACTAGGCCTAAAATAAAAAAGTAGGCTCAATGCAGTTTAAAATAGGTTACAGGGGTACACAGGCAGCATTAATTTGGTCAGCGGAGGACAATTGCAAAGAGTGGCGCAGACAGACTTATTAGGCCTAAAATAAAAAAGTAGGCTCAATGCAGTTCTACACTGGTAACAGGAGTAAACTGGCGGCACTGCTTTGTTCGGTGGAGGACAACTGGAAGAAGTGGCTGACACACTAAGTTGGACAAAATAGTAAAGTGGGCTAAATGTCTGCAAAAAAAATAAAAACATTAAAAAAAAATAAACAGGTGGCAAAGCTAGGTACAGGGGTGGGTTCCTCTACTGAGTAGCAGACAGTGGTAGTAGGCGCAAAGTATTAACTGGTCTAAATGGAGGCCAGGGCCCCTGTATATTTTAACTATCATCTATCATTTTAACAAATTTGCATTGGCAGTGGCATTGAAGGATTTAACAGCACGGACTAAACAGTGGTGGAGCAGTGAGAGGTAAGTTTTGCAAGTGGTAGAGCACTGTTTGAGCTGGGGGGGAACACTCTCGTGGGCGGCGGTACTGGCCCAGGGCCCCTCATATTACGACGGTGTGTCTGACGTTGGGTATGCACCACCACCGCCAGAGAAACTTCATTGCATTATGAGGGACCCTGTGCCAGTGGCATCGCCCAATAGTGGGTCCACCCACCTGTCCAGGCAAACGGCACTCGCATGGGTGCTTGCGCCAAGTGGTGACCACAGCCCCGTGGGGGGAGTCAGCCCATTTAGGGAGATGTAAAAATGGCCTATGGTGGACATTCAGCAGCTGCAAATGGAGGAATTGGAGCAGTCAGTAAGAGGAGTCCAAAAGCAAGACCTTTTTACAGGAAGGCTACGTGTCAGCAGGGGAAGGTGGGGCAAATTAATTAGAAATCCATAATTGGTTCTTTATAATGAAGGTTGGATCATCAACATTTTGGGTAGCCAGACGAGTCCTTTTTTCGGTCAGTATTGAACCAGCAGCACTGAAGACTCTTTCTGATAGCACACTAGCAGCTGGGCAAGAGAGCTCCTGTAATGCATATTCTGCCAATTCAGGCCAGGTGTCTATTTTAGATGCCCAGTAATCAAAGGGGAATGACGTGTGAGGGAGAACATCGATAAGGGAGGAAAAACAGTTCGAAACCATACTGGACAAATGTTGTCTCCTGTCACTTTGAATTGATGCAGCAGTACATGTCGTGTCTGCGGTCATTGCGAAATCACTCCACAACCTGGTCATAAAACCCCTCTGTCCAATGCCACTTTGGATTTGTGCACCTCTAACACCTCTGCCATGTTGCCCCCTGCAGCTCGTGTGAGAACCATCACCGCAGCTGTGAATGCCTGAAAAAAATGGTCTACAAGAGTTGCTTGTTTGGTAGCCACTATTTGCTCAAGGTTCTCATGTGGCATGATATTTTGCAATTTCCCTTTATAGCGTGGATCCAGGAGGCAGGCCAACCAGTAATCGTCATCGGTCTTCATTTTTATAATGCGGGGGTCCCTTTCTAGGATACGCAAGGCATAATCAGCCATGTGGGCCAATGTTCCAGGTGTCAAATCACTGCTTGTGCTGGGTTGAGGAGAAATTTCTGGCAAATCAACATCACTTGTCTCCAGCAAAAACCCTGTACCTGACCTTGCAACGCCACCAGTTTCTATTGCCCCCTGAGAATTTTCCTCCTCCCATAAATATTCATCGCCATCGTCCTCCTCCTCATCTTCGTCCGCCACCTCGTCCAGGAGAGTTCCCTGAGCAGACAATGGCTGACTGTCATCAAGGCTTCCCTCTTCCTCGGCTGCAGACGCCTGCTCCTTAATGTGCATCAAACTTTGCATCAGCAGATGCATTAGTGGGATGCTCATGCTTATGATGGCGTCGTCTGCACTTACCAGCCGTGTGCATTCCTCAAAACACTGAATGACTTGACAGAGGTCTTGTAGCTTCGACCACTGCACACCTGACAACTCCATGTCTGCCATCCAACTGCCTGCCCGTGTATGTGTATCCTCCCACAAATACATTACAGCACGCCTCTGTTCGCACAGCCTCTGAAGCATGTGCAGAGTGGAGTTCCACCTTGTTGCAAAGTCAATTATTAGGCGGTGCTGGGGAAGCTTCAACGATCGCTGATGGTTCAGCATACGGCTGGAGTGTACGGGCGAACGGCAGATGTGCAAGCAAAGTCTTCGCACCTTCAGGAGCAGGGCTGATAACCCCGGATAACTTTTCAGGAAGCACTGCACCACCAAGTTCAAGGTGTGAGCCAGGCAAGGTATGTGTTTCAGTTCTGAAAGGGCTATGGCAGCCATAAAATTTCTTCTGTTATCACTGCCTACCTTGCCTGCCTCAATATGTACACTGCCCAGCCATGAATGAGTTTCTTGCTGCAAGAACTCGGCCAGAACTTCCGCGGTGTGTCTGTTTTCGCCCAAACACTCCATTTCCAACACAGCCTGCTGACACTTACCACTAGCTGTTCCATAATGGGACACCTCGTGTGCAACACTGGCAGCTGCAGATGGAGTGGTCGTGCGACTGTGCTCTGTGGACGAGCTTTCGCTTCTGGAGGAGAAGGAGGGGTGGCGAACGCCTACAGCCAACTGTTTCCTAGACCGTGGGCTAGGCAGAACTGTCCCACTGTGGCTGTCCCCTGTGGACCCTGTATCCACCACATTAACCCAGTGTGCCGTGATGGACACGTAACATCCCTAGCCATGCCTAGTGGTCCATGCATCTGTTGTGAGGTGCACCTTCCTACTGACTGATTGCCTCAGTGCATGGACAATGCGGTCTTTGACATGCTGGTGGAGGGCTGGGATGGCTTTTCTCGCAAAGAAGTGTCGACTGGGTAGGTCATAGCATGGTACTGCGTAGGCCATCAGGGCTTTGAAAGCATCGCTTTCAACCAACCGCTAGGGCATCATCTCTAACAAGATTAGTCTAGCAATGTGGGCGTTCAAACCCTGTGTACGCGGATGAGAGGATGAGTACTTCCTTTTCCTAATGAGAGTCTCTTGTAGGGTGAGCAGGACTGGAGAGCTGCATATGGTGGAACTAGCGGGGATGGTGGTGGACATGGCATATTGAGAGAGGGTTGGTGCGGGTATTCTTGCTATTAGTCTACATACAGTGTTTCCTACCAACAACCTGGTGATTCCCTGACTGCTTTGGCCTTGCGACGATACCTCCACATTTGCTGCAGGTGGTGTCCTAAACGGTGGACTTACAGTGAGGGAAGCAATGTAGCGTTGCTGACTAGCTTCATTCCGAGCGGGTGCACCTATGTTACGGGACATTTGGTAGTTAGTCCAGGCTTGCAAGTGCATGCTGGTTAAATGTCTACGCATGCACGTTGTATTTAAATTTTTGACTTTCTGCCCTCTGCTAAAGGTCCTTGAGCATTTCTTACAGATAACTTTGCACTGATCATTCAGATCTTGGTTAAAAAATTGCCAGACTGCACTCTTCCTACTATCGAATACCTTTTCAGGCATTGCACGCTGTGCTACTTTCACCAGATGGCCACGCTGTCCTAAAACTGTTTTTGGTTTTGACACACGGTTTTGGCCAGATATGGGCCTGCCAGATGAAAGCTGTTGCGATGTTGATGCCTGCTGTGGCTCATACTCCTCCGCTTCAGAGGTACTGCCAGCGGCACCCTGTTCCCCCAATGGCTGCCAATGGGGGTCAACAACTAGGTCATCTATCACCTCCTCTTCAATGTCCTGTGCACCTTCCTCTGTGTCACTGTGTAAGGTGCTATAGCCTTCGGGACAGGGCACCATAGTCTCATCAGGGTCAGGTTCTGGCTCAGTACACTGCGAGGGCAATGTTGTAATCTGAGACAATGGAACAGCATAATAATCTAGCTGTGGCTGTGCATCTGTGCGCTCCATGTCCGATTCATCTTGTAATGGCCTGTTAACAATTTTCCTTTCTAACCCAGGCACGGTATTTGTAAAGAGCTCCATGGAGTAACCTGTTGTGTCGCCTGACGCATCCTTCACTGTTGTTCTGGGTGAAGGACACAAGGAAGCGACTTGTTCCTGACCGGGAGCATCCACTGACCACTCGCTGCTTTTAAATTTTGAACTTTCCGAAGAGGAGGCGAAAGAGCTAGAGGCTGAGTCAGCAAGGAAAGCCAAAACTTTTTCTGCTGCTCCGGCTTTAAAAGCGGTTTTCCTACTCCCAGAAAAGGAAGCGTTCGAGGCCTTGTGTAGCCAGACGATGACGCTGGCTCAACAACTCGAACCTTCGGTGCTATTTTGCTTTTTCCACTACCACCAGATGCTCCACCACCACCACCACCATCATTACCAGCTGGCAATGACTGCCCATGGCCACAACCTCTTCCACCAGACTTCCTCATTCTTGGGAAAATGTAACCAAACTAACAACCGTTATATGGTACTGTAAAACAAAGTAGAAGGTGTATGTTAACTTGTTGTGAATTTAAATCTCCCTTTCTATATGTGTGGGACACTGCTGCAAAATTCAGGCCCACTGTATTACACTACACAGTATAAGTGGCAGAAAGTGGCTGGCAGATATACGCCAAACAGAAGGGATGCAGATGCACTTAGTGGCAATATGAATCTCCCTTTTTATGTGTGGGACACTGCTGCAAGAAAAAATTCGGGCCCACTCTATTACACTACACAGTATAAGTGGCAGAAAGTGGCTGGCAGATGCACGCCAAACAGAACGGATGCAGATGCACTTAGTGGCAATATTAATCTCCCTTTTTATGTGTGGGACACTGCTGCAAAGTTCAGGCCTACTGTATTACACTACACAGTATAAGTGGCAGAAAGTGGCTGGCAGATATACGCCAAACAGAAAGGACGTAGATGCACTTAGTGGCAATATTAATCTCCTTTTTATGTGTGGGAGACTGCTGCAAGAAAAAATTCAGGCCCACTGTATTACACTACACAGTATAAGTGGCAGAAAGTGACTGGCAGATATACGCCAAACAGAACGGACGCAGATGCACTTAGTGGCAATATTAATCTCCATTTTTATGTGTGGGACACTGCTGCAAAATTTAGGCCCACTGTATTACACTACACAGTATAAGTGGCAGAAAGTGGCTGGCAGATATACACCAAACAGAAAAGATGCAGATGCACTTAGTGGCAATATTAATCTCCCTTTTTATGTGTGGGACACTGCTGCAAGAAAAAATTCAGGCCCACTGTATTACACTACACAGTATACAGGTCCTTCTAAAAAAATTAGCATATAGTGTTAAATTTCATTATTTACCATAATGTAATGATTACAATTAAACTTTCATATACTATAGATTCATTATCCACCAACTGAAATTTGTCAGGTCTTTTATTGTTTTAATACTGATGATTTTGGCATACAACTCCTGATAACCCAAAAAACCTGTCTCAATAAATTAGCATATCAAGAAAAGGTTCTCTAAATGACCTATTACCCTAATCTTCTGAATCAACTAATTAACTCTAAACACATGCAAAAGATACCTGAGGCTTTTAAAAACTCCCTGCCTGGTTCATTACTCAAAACCCCCATCATGGGTAAGACTAGCGACCTTACAGATGTCAAGAAGGCCATCATTGACACCCTCAAGCAAGAGGGTAAGACCCAGAAAGAAATTTCTCAACAAATAGGCTGTTCCCAGAGTGCTGTATAAAGGCACCTCAATGGTAAGTCTGTTGGAAGGAAACAATGTGGCAGAAAACGCTGTACAACGAGAAGAGGTGACCAGAACCTGAGGAAGCAGTGGACTGAGTCTGGTGTGGAAACATCCAGAGCCACCGTGCACAGGCGTGTGCAGGAAATGGGCTACAGGTGCCGCATTCCCCAGGTAAAGCCACTTTTGAACCATAAACAGCGGCAGAAGCGCCTGACCTGGGCTACAGAGAAGCAGCACTGGACTGTTGCTAAGTGGTCCCAAGTACTTTTTTCTGATGAAAGCAAATTTTGCATGTCATTCGGAAATCAAGGTGCCAGAGTCTGGAGGAAGACTGGGGAGAAGGAAATGCCAAAATGCCTGAAGTCCAGTGTCAAGTACCCACAGTCAGTGATGGTGTGGGGTGCCATGTCAGCTGCTGGTGTTGGTCCACTGTGTTTCATCAAGGGCAGGGTCAATGCAGCTAGCTATCAGGAGATTTTGGAGCACTTATGCTTCCATCGGCTGAAATGCTTTATGGAGATGAAGATTTCATTTTTCAGCACGACCTGGCACCTGCTCACAGTGCCAAAACCACTGGTAAATGGTTTACTGACCATGGTATTACTGTGCTCAATTGGCCTGCCAACTCTCCTGACCTGAACCCCATAGAGAATCTGTGGGATATTGTGAAGAGAAAGTTGAGAGACGCAAGACCCAACACTCTGGATGAGCTTAAGGCCGCTATTGAAGCATCCTGGGCCTCCATAACATCTCAGCAGTGTCACAGGCTGATTGCCTCCATGCCATGCCGCATTGAAGCAGTCATTTCTGCCAAAGGATTCCCGACCAAGTATTGAGTGCATAACTGAACATTATTATTTGATGTTTTTTTTGTTTGGTATTAAAAAACACTTTTATTTGATTGGTCGGGTGAAATATGCTAATTTATTGAGACAGGTTTTTTGGGTTATCAGGAGTTGTATGCCAAAATCATCAGTATTAAAACAATAAAAGACCTGACAAATTTCAGTTGGTGGATAATGAATCTATAGTATATGAAAGTTTAATTGTAATCATTACATTATGGTAAATAATGAAATTTAACACTATATGCTAATTTTTTGAGAAGGACCTGTATGTGGCAGAAAGTGGCTGGCAGATATACGCCAAACAGAACGGATGCAGATGCACTTAGTGGCAATATTAATCTCCTTTTTATGTGTGGGACACTGCTGCAAAATTCAGGCTCACTGTATTACACTACACAGTATAAGTGGCAGGAATTGGCTGGAAGATATATATATATATATATATATATATATATATATATATATATATATATATATATATATATATATAAAGGGACTGTACTACAATAACAATCTCCCTACAATGATCTCAGGACAAGTATGGCAGCCAGCAATAAAAAGGACTGCTGCACACAAAAGTGTGGACAAATAAACAATAGAACTGTGCAGAAAGGAGCAACAGGACTTTTGCTTTTAAAAAAGCAGTTGGTTTGCACAGCGGCATACAAACAGCAATGCAGCTATCAGGGAGCCTTATAAGCTACAGAGATGATGCACCGAAATCTAGCCTCCACTGTCCCTGCAAATAAAAGGTGGTGTTGGACACTGGAAATTGCTACAGCACAAGCGGTTTGCGGGTTAATATTTCCTCCCTAACAATATCCCTGCTTCTGACGAAGATGCAGCAACCTCTCCCTATGCTCAGATAGGCAAAAGTAAGATGGCGGTCGGCGTGCACGCCCCTTTATAGCCCCTGTGACACCACAGAAAGCAAGCCAATCACTGTCATGCCCTTCTATAAGATGGTGGGGACCGAGACCTATATCATCACGCTGCCCACACTCTGCGTCCACCTTCATTGGCTGAGAAATGGCACTGAAAGCGTCATACTAAACGCGACTTTGGCGCGAAGATCGCCGACAGCATGGCCGATCCCACACTGGGATCGGGTCGGGTTTCATGAAACCCGACTTTGCCGAAAGTCGGCGATTTTTGAAAATGTCCGATCCATTTCGCTCAACCCTACGTAATACTGTATGGCTGAGAATTTTTTTTAATAGTTATACAAGTATATCACTAAAATGTACCATAGAACTCAGAATAATGTACGGGTAAGAAATTTGAAGAAACTAGCTAAATTTTCAAGCAATATTGTCTATTGTTATATACCACCAAAATGTGACACAAAGCACGTAACACTATATGGATGAGTAATCTAATCCTAAACTATTTTTCAATGTTTTTTGTAAGCTTTACATACCACCATAATGCAACAATAACCATGTTAAATGATATGGATGAGTCATTAAATCTGTAAAAAAAATTGAACTAAAATATTTTCTAAGTGTATTTGATTTACTTTATACAGTTATAAAGGCTTTGCAGAAAGTGCAAAGCCAGACAGAAATTATGTAAAGGGTCATCCATAGATCCCTGAAAGGCAGCAACTGGTGGGCCTCATTAAAATATTGAATATAACAAACACTTCATGTGCTGCTGTCATCTGGTGGTGTGGAAAAGTGTGGGCTAACAGAGTAAACAACCAGTACTCTTTTTTTGGTCAAGATGAATGTAACATGTGGGTCATGGGAGAGGCAGCAGTACATAAACTATACCATATGTCCCAAGCTCCATACAGCCAACAATTCCCTACATCAATTATGAGGACAACTCTCCATCTCCTCCTCCTCTCTCTCTTCTTCCTCATTTCCATCATCAGCCCATCCATGTGGGAGAGACAGTATGAAGTTTGTGTGGCTACTAGCCTCTGCTGCACTAGCCACTTCCTCCCCTTCCTTCTCCTCAGCTTCCACCTCCTCATTGTTATCCAATCCATGCTGAGCAGATGAGATGGGGTAGGCTGGCTACAATCTCCCTTGTGTTGTCTTCCTACATCCCCACCTGGTCCGCATGCAAAGCTTCACATTTAACTGTGAGTAGTGACTGTATAAGTATGCACAAAAGCTCACCATTTCTATGGAGTCCTCAAAGTCTTGGAGAACCAAACAAATGTCAGACATCCATGCCCTTTCTTCAGTTATTTGCAGAGGCTGACAGAATACCGATGGCCGTGTTTTAGCTGGTGCTCAACCACTGGCCTCTTCAGCTCACAAAGCCTTGCCAGTAGGGTTGAGCAAAATGGATCGGAAAAATTCAAAAATCGCCGACTTTCGGCAAAGTTGGGTTTCATGAAACCCGACCCGATCCTAGTGTGGGATCGGCCATGAGGTCGGCGATCTGCGAGCAAAAGTCGCATTTCGCATGACGCTTTCAGCGCCATTTTTCAGCCAATGAAGGAGGACGCAGAGTGTGGGCAGCGTGATGACATAGGTCTCAGTCCCCACCATCTTAGAGAAGGGCATGACAGTGATTGGCTTGCTTTCTGCGGCATCACAGGGGCTATAAAGGGGTGTGCACGCTGACCGCCAATTTACTTCTGCCGATCTTAGCATAGGGAGAGGTTGCTGCAGCTTCATCAGAAGAAGGGATATAGTTAGGGAGGGAAGATTAACCCCCAAATCGCTTGTGCTGTAGCGATTTCCACTGTCCAACACCACCTTTTTTTTGCAGGGACAGTGGAGGCTATATTTTTGTGTATCAGCTCTGTAGCTTATTAGGCTGCCTTATAAGGCTCCCTGATTGCTGCATTGTTTGCACCGCTGCTGTGCAAACCAACTGCTTTTTTAAAAGCAAAAATCCTGTTGCTCCTTTCTGCACAGTTATCTTGTTTATTTGTCCACACTTTTGTGTGCAGCAGTCCTTTTTATTGCTGCCATACTTGTCCTGAGATCATTGTAGGGAGATTGAAATTGTACTACAGTCCTTGTATTTTTTCATATATCTTCCAGCAACGTTCTGCCACTTACATTGTGTTGTTTTATACACTGGGCCTCAGTTTTTGTTCAGTCTCCCCCCAAAAAAAGTGAGATTCAAATTCTCACAAAGCGGATATACTTCAGTCCTGTTAGTTTGTCGTATATCATCCAGCCACTTTCTGCCACGTACATTGTGTTGTGTTATACACTGAGTCTGAGCCTGAGTTTTGGTTCAGTCTCCAAAAAAAAGTGAGATTCAAATTCTCACAAAGTGGATATACTTCAGTCCTGTTAGTTTGTTGTATATCAGCCAGCCACTTTCTGCCACTTACATTGTGTTGTTTTATACACTGGGCCTGAGTTTTGGTTCAGCCTCCCCCCAAAAAAAGTGAGATTCAAATTCTCACAAAGTGGAAATACTTCAGTCCTGTTAGTTTGTCGTATATCAGCCAGCCACTTTTTTGCCACTTACATTGTGTTGTTTTATACACTGGACCTGAGTTTTGGTTCAGTGTCCCAAAAAAAAGGGAGATTTAAACTCTCAACAAGTTTATATACACCTTCTACCTTGTTTTACAGTACATATAACGGTTGTTATTTTGGTTAGATTTTCCAAAAAATGAGGAAGTCTGGTGGAAGAGCCCGTGGGCGGTGGTTGGCAGCTGGTACTGATGGTGATGGTGGTGCATCTGGTGGGAGTGGCAAAAGCACAATAGCACCTAAGGCTGGAGGTGTTGAACCAGCGTCATTGTCTGGCTACACAAGGCCTCGAAGGCTCCCTTATCTGGGAGTAGGAAAACCGCTTTTAAAGCCGGAGCAGCAGGAAAAAGTTTTGGCTTTCCTTGCTGACTCAGCCTCTAGCTCTTTCGCCTCCTCTTCAGAAAGTTCCAAATTTAAAAGCAGCGAGTCGTCAGTGGATGCTCCCGGTCAGGAACAAGACGTTTCCTTGTGTCCTTCACCCAAACCAAAAGTGAAGGATGCGTCAGGCGACTCTACGGGTTACTCCATGGAGTTCTTTACACATACCGTGCCTGGGATAGAAAGGGAAATTGTTAACTGCCCATTACAAGATGAATCGGACATGGAGTGCACTGATGCACAGCCACAGCTAGATTATTATGCTGTTCCATTGACTCAGATCACTACATTGCCCTCGCAGTGTACAGAGCCAGAATCTGACCCTGATGAGACTATGGTGCCCCGTCCCGAACGCTATAGCACATTACACAGTGACACAGAGGAAGGTGCACATGACATTGAAGAGGAGGTGATAGATGACCCAGTTGTTGACCCAGATTGGCAGCCATTGGGGGAAGAGGGTGCCACTGCCAGTAGCTCAGAAGCAGAGGAGGATGATCCGCAGCAGCCATCTACATCGCAACAGCTGTCATCTGGCAGGCCCGTATCAGGCCAAAAACGTGTGTCAAAAACAAAAAGAGTTTTAGGACAGCATGGCTCTCTGGGAAGAGGGAAGAATCTTCAAACTTTAAATACAACGTGCATGCTTAGACATTTAACCAGCATGCACTTGCAAGCCTGGACTAACTACCAAACATCACGTATCATTGGTGCACCTGCTCAGAATGAAGGTAGTCAGCAACGCTACATTGCTTCCCTCACTGTAAGCCCACTGGTTAGGACATAACCAGCAGCAAATGTGGAGGTATTGTCGCAAGGCCAAAGCAGTCAGGGAATCACAAGGTTATTGGTAGGAAACACTGTATGTAGGCCAACATCAAGAATACCATCACCAACCCTCACTCAATCCGCCATGTCCACCACCAACACCGCTAGTTCCACCATATGCAGCTCTCCAGTCCAGCTCACCCTACGAAAGACTCTCGTTAGGAAAAGAAAGTACTCATCCTCTCATCCGCGTACACAGGGTTGAACGCCCACATTGCTATACTAACCTCGTTAGAGATGATGCCCTACCGGTTGGTTGAAAGCGATGCTTTCAAAGACCTGATGGCCTATGCAGTACCACACTATGACCTACCCAGTCGGCACTTCTTTGCGAGAAAAGCCATCCCAGCCCTCCACCAGCATGTCAAAGACCGCATTGTCCATGCACTGAGGCAATCAGTCAGTGGAAAAATACACCTCACAACAGATGCATGGACCAGTAGGCATGGCCAGGGATGTTGCATGTCCTGTTGTGAACTCTATTTCTGGGCTCCCTCTAGTGGTCACAAGCGGTACTGTGTAGTGTTGTCCTTCTGCAGGTTGGCTTCAGCAGCTGGTTCATTATCCTTGGTTGGTTTTCTATTTAGCCCACCTGGATACTCAGTTCCTTGCCTGCTATCAATGTGTTCAGTGCTCTTCAAATTCCGTGTGTCTACCTTGCTCCCAGTCTCTCCAAGACAAGCTAAGTTTTTGTTTGATCATTTTTTGATTATCAGTGTTCATTATGTTTTTAGTCCAGCTCGCTAAAATGTGATTTCTTTGCTTGCTGGTTGCTCTAGGGGACTGAGTTTCTCCCCCCACACCGTTAGTTGGTGTGGGGTTTCTTGAAATCTCAGAGTGGATATTTTGTAAGGGTTTTTTACTGACCGCATAGATTCCCTTTTCTATTTTCTGCTATCTAGTATTAGTGGGCCTCATTTGCTGAATCTGCTTTCACCCCTGTGTATGTGCCTTCCTCTTACCTCACCGTTATTATTTGTTGGGGGCTTCTATATCTTTGGGGATTATTTCTCTGGAGGCAAGAGAGGTCTTTCTTTCTCTCTAGGGGTAGTTAGTTCCTTAGGCTGGCTCGAGACGTCTAGGAATTCAGGCACGTTCACCGGCTACTTCTAGTGTGTTTGGTTAGGTTCAGATTTGCGGTCAGTCCAGCTTGCCACCTCCCTAGAGCTTGTCCTATGTTTGTTACTTAGCTGGAGTAATTTGTGATCCTCAACCACTAAGGATCACAACAGTATAGCAGGCCAAAAAGTGTTTAATGCATCGCAGAAGTGGGATAAAAAGAAGACCTGAATACATTTTTTTTTTCCCTCCCGCTTTTCCTTTGCTGCAGTCTGTTTAGCTTCTTTCATCCCCTTGAACTCTGGGTGGTTTTGAGCTCAGCTGCAGACATGGATGTTCAGACTCTGACTTCTAGTGTGGATCATCTTACTGCATGGGTGCAAAGTATTCAGGATTTTGTTATTCATAGCCCTATGTCAGAACCAAAGATACCCATTCCTGAGTTGTTTTCTGGAGATAGATCTAGGTTTCAGAATTTTAAGAATAATTGTAAGTTATTTCTATCTCTGAGACCTCGTTCCTCTGGTGATTCCACTCGGCAAGTACAGATTGTTATCTCCTTGTTACGTGGCGACCCTCAGGATTGGGCCTTCTCTCTGGCGCCAGGAGATCCTGCATTACTTAATGTGGATGCGTTTTTTCTGGCTTTTGGACTGCTTTATGAGGAGCCTAATCTTGAGAATCAGGCAGAAAAAGCATTGCTGGCCCTTTCTCAAGGGCCGGATGAAGCAGAGGTGTATTATCAAAAATTTCGGAAATGGTCAGTGCTTACTCAATGGAATGAGTGAGCCCTGGCTGCAAATTTCAGAGAAGGTCTTTCTGAAGCCATTAAGGATGTTATGGTGGGGTTCCCCACCCCTACAAGTCTGAGTGATTCTATGGCTTTAGCCATTCAGGTTGATCGGCGTTTGCGGGAGCGCAGATCTGCTCATCCTTTGGCGGTATTTTCTAAACAGAGACCTGAGTCTATGCAATGTGATAGAACTCTGACCAGAATTGAGCGACAAAGTCATAGACGTCAAAATGGGTTGTGCTTTTACTGTGGTGATTCTGCTCATGTTATCTCAGCATGCTCTAAACGCTTAAAAAAGGTCGCTAAACCTGTCACCATTGGTACTATACAGCCTAAGTTTATTTTGTCTGTTACTTTGATTTGTTCTTTGTCGTCCTACTCGGTTATGGCCTTTGTGGATTCGGGTGCTGCCCTGAATCTGATGGATTTGTCATTTGCCAGGCGCTGTGGTTTTGTCCTGGAGCCTTTGGAATTTCCTATTCCTCTGAGGGGAATTGATGCTACGCCATTGGCTGAGAATAAACCTCAGTATTGGACGCAAATGACCATGTGCATGACTCCCGTTCATCAGGAGGTGATTCGCTTTCTTGTTCTGCATAATTTACATGATGTTATCGTTTTAGGTCTGCCATGGTTGCAGGCTCATAATCCAGTTTTAGATTGGAAAGCTATGTCTGTGTCTAGTTGGGGTTGTCAGGGAATTCATGGCGATACTCCATTGGTGTCTATTGCTTCTTCCACTCCTTCTGAGGTCCCTGAGTTTTTGTCTGACTACCAGGATGTATTTGATGAGCCCAGGTCCGATGCCCTGCCCCCTCATAGGGATTGTGACTGTGCTATAAATTTAATTCCTGGTAGTAAATTCCCTAAGGGACGACTTTTTAATTTGTCTATACCAGAGCATGCCGTGATGCGGAGTAATATAAAGGAGTCTTTGGAGAAGGGACATATTCGCCCATCCTCTTCCCCTCTTGGTGCAGGATTCTTTTTTGTGGCCAAGAAGGACGGTTCTTTGAGACCGTGTATAGATTATCGCCTTCTGAATAAAATTACAGTCAAATTTCAGTATCCTTTGCCACTATTATCTGATTTGTTTGCTCGGATTAAGGGTGCCAGTTGGTTCACCAAGATAGATCTCCGTGGTGCGTATAATCTTGTGCGCATTAAGTAGGGAGATGAATGGAAAACAGCATTTAATACGCCCGAAGGCCATTTTGAGTACTTGGTGATGCCTTTTGGACTCTCTAATGCTCCTTCTGTGTTTCAGTCCTTCATGCATGACATTTTCCGTGAATATCTGGATAAATTTATCATTGTTTATCTGGATGACATTTTGGTCTTTTCTGATGATTGGGAGTCCCATGTGAAGCAGGTCAGGATGGTGTTTCAGGTCCTGCGTGCCAATGCTTTATTTGTGAAGGGCTCAAAATGCCTCTTCGGAGTACAGAAGGTCTCCTTTTGGGGTTTTATTTTTTCTCCTTCTGCTGTGGAGATGGACCCAGTCAAGGTCCAGGCTATTCATGACTGGACTCAGCCCACGTCTGTTAAGAGTCTTCAGAAGTTCTTGGGTTTTGCTAATTTTTACCTTCGTTTCATCTCTAATTTTTCTAGCGTGGTTAAACCTTTGACGGATTTGACCAGGAAGGGCTCTGATGTGACTAATTGGTCTCCTGCGGCCGTGGAGGCCTTTCAGGAGCTTAAGCACCCGTTTTCTTCAGCTCCAGTCTTATGTCAGCCAGATGTCTCTCTCCCCTTTCAGGTCGAGGTTGATGCTTCCGAGATTGGAGCAGGGGCTGTTTTGTCACAGAGAAGTTTTGAGGGCTCTGTGATGAAGCCATGTGCTTTCTTTTCAAGAAAGTTTTCGCCTGCCAAGCGAAATTATGATGTTGGTAATCGGGAGTTGTTGGCTATGAAGTGGGCATTTGAGGAGTGGCGTCATTGGCTCGAGGGAGCTAGACATTGTGTGGTGGTCCTGACTGATCACAAAAATCTGATTTACCTCGAGTCGGCCAAGCGCCTTAATCCTAGACAGGCTCGTTGGTCGTTGTTTTTCTCCCGTTTCAACTTCGTGGTCTCATACCTGCCTGGTTCGAAGAACGTGAAGGCTGATGCACTTTCTAGGATCTTTGTGCCTGACTCTCCGGGAGTTTCTGAGCCGGCTGGTATTCTTAGAGAGGGAGTGATTTTGTCTGCCATTTCTCCAGATTTGCGACGAGTGCTGCAGAAATTTCAGGCGGATAGACCTGACCGTTGTCCACCAGAGAGACTGTTTGTCCCGGATAGATGGACCAGCAGAGTTATTTCCGAGGTTCATTCTTCGGTGTTGGCGGGTCATCCTGGGATTTTTGGTACCAGAGATTTGGTGGCTAGGTCCTTCTGGTGGCCTTCTTTGTCGCGGGATGTGCGTTCCTTTGTGCAGTCTTGTGGGATTTGTGCTCGGGCTAAGCCTTGCTGTTCTCGTGCCAGCGGGTTGCTTTTGCCTTTGCCTGTCCCGAAAAGGCCTTGGACGCACATCTCCATGGATTTTATTTCGGATCTGCCAGTATCTCAGAGAATGTCTGTCATCTGGGTGGTGTGTGATCGTTTTTCCAAGATGGTCCATTTGGTGCCCTTGCCTAAGCTGCCTTCCTCCTCCGATTTGGTTCCTCTATTTTTTCAGAATGTGGTTCGCTTGCACGGCATTCCTGAAAATATTGTGTCTGATAGAGGATCCCAGTTTGTGTCCAGGTTTTGGCGAACTTTTTGTGCTAAGATGGGCATTGATTTGTCTTTTTCGTCGGCTTTCCATCCTCAGACTAATGGCCAAACCGAGCGAACTAATCAGACGTTGGAGACTTATTTGAGATGTTTTGTTTCTGCTGATCAGGATGATTGGGTGACTTTTTTGCCATTGGCCGAGTTTGCCCTTAATAATCGGGCTAGTTCTGCTACCTTGGTTTCGCCTTTTTTCTGCAATTCTGGTTTCCATCCTCGTTTTTCCTCGGGTCAGGTTGAGTTTTCTGACTGTCCTGGGGTGGATTCTGTGGTGGATAGGTTGCAGCAGATTTGGAGCCATGTGGTGGACAATCTGAAATTGTCACAGGAGAGGGCTCAGCGCTTTGCCAACCGCCGCCGCGGTGTGGGTCCCCGACTTCGTGTTGGGGATTTGGTGTGGCTGTCTTCTCGGTATGTTCCTATGAAGGTCTTGTCTCCTAAGTTTAAGCCTCGCTTCATCGGTCCTTATAAGATCTTGGAAATCCTTAACCCGGTGTCTTTTCGTTTGGATCCCCCGGCATCGTTTGCCATCCATAATGTGTTCCATAGGTCTTTGTTGCGGAGGTATGTGGTACCTGTGGTTCCTTCTGTTGAGCCTCCTGCTCCGGTGCTGGTTGAGGGCGAATTGGAGTACGTGGTGGAGAAGATTTTGGATTCTCGTATCTCTAGACGGAGACTTCAGTATCTGGTTAAGTGGAAGGGCTATGGTCAGGAGGATAATTCCTGGGTTGTCGCCTCTGATGTTCATGCGGCCGATTTGGTTCGCGCCTTCCACGCAGCTCGTCCTGATCGCCCTGGGGGTCTTGATGAGGGTTCGGTGACCCCTCCTCAAGGGGGGGGTACTGTTGTGAACTCTATTTCTGGGCTCCTTGTTCGTTATCCTTGGTTGGTTTTCTATTTAGCCCACCTGGATACTCAGTTCCTTGCCTGCTATCAATGTGTTCAGTGCTCTTCAGATTCCGTGTGTCTACCTTGCTCCCAGTCTCTCCAAGACAAGCTAAGTTTTTGTTTGATCATTTTTTGATTATCAGTGTTCATTATGTTTTTAGTCCAGCTCGCTAAAATGTGATTTCTT
The DNA here is from genome assembly GCF_051348905.1 of Ranitomeya variabilis. Classification (NCBI taxonomy): domain Eukaryota; kingdom Metazoa; phylum Chordata; class Amphibia; order Anura; family Dendrobatidae; genus Ranitomeya; species Ranitomeya variabilis. The sequence goes on along the minus strand of NC_135236.1, from coordinate 351,900,957 downwards.
CGCTTGCTGGTTGCTCTAGGGGACTGAGTTTCTGCCCCCACACCGTTAGTTGGTGTGGGGGTTCTTGAAATCTCAGAGTGGATATTTTGTAAGGGTTTTTTACTGACCACATAGATTCCCTTTTCTATTTTCTGCTATCTAGTATTAGTGGGCCTCATTTGCTGAATCTGCTTTCACCCCTGTGTAAGTGCCTTCCTCTTACCTCACCGTTATTATTTGTTGGGGGCTTCTATATCTTTGGGGATTATTTCTCTGGAGGCAAGAGAGGTCTTTCTTTCTCTCTAGGGGTAGTTGGTTCCTTAGTCTGGCTCGAGACGTCTAGGAATTCAGGCACGTTCACCGGCTACTTCTAGTGTGTTTGGTTAGGTTCAGATTTGCGGTCAGTCCAGCTTGCCACCTCCCTAGAGCTTGTCCTATGTTTGTTACTTAGCTGGAGTAATTTGTGATCCTCAACCACTAAGGATCACAACAATGTCCATCACGGTGCACTGGGTTAATGTGGTGGATGCAGGGTCCACAGGGGACAGCCATAGTGGGACAGTTCTGCCTAGCCCATGGTCTAGGAAACAGTTGGCTGTAGGCGTTCGCCACCCATCCTCCTCATCCTCCTCCAGAAGTGAAAGCTCGTCCACAGAGTGCAGTCGCACGACCACCATCCGCAGCTGCCAGTGTTGCACGTGAGGTGTCCCATTATGGAAAAAGCCAGAACAAGGGTGTACCAGGTATGGTACCCCTAGAAGTCCTCAGATTAAAGTATGCAGGCTAGCTAAGAGTAGTGTTGAGCGATACCGTCCGATACTTGAAAGTATCGGTATCGGATAGTATCGGCCAATACCCGAAAAGTATCGGATATCGCCGATACCGATACCCGATACCAATACAAGTCAATGGGACACCAAGTATCGGAAGGTATCCTGATGGTTCCCAGGGTCTGAAGGAGAGGAAACTCTCCTTCAGGCCCTGGGATCCATATTACTGTGTAAAATAAAGAATTAAAATAAAAAATATTGATATACTCACCTCTCATCTTTTTATTGAGCACTGGTTATATGAGCACTATTTTTGCACTTTATCACTTCTGTACTGTATTGTCCATATGAATTTTAATAGGTGTCCCATTATGGAACAGCTAGTGGTAAGCGTCAGCAGGCTGTATTACAAATGAAGTGTTTGGGTGACAACAGACACACCGCAGAAGTACTGGCCGAGTACTTGCAGCAACAAACTCAGTCATGGCTTGGCAGTGTACATCTTGAGGCAGGCAAGGTGATAACGGAAGGAATTTTATGGCTGCCATAGCCCTTTCAGAACTGAAACACATACCTTGCCTGGCTCACACCTTGAACCTGGTGGTGCAGTGCTCCCTCAAAAATTATCCGGAGTTACCAGTCCTGCTCCTGAAGGTGTGAAGACTTTTCTCGCACATCCGCCGGTCACCTGTACACTCCAGCCGTATGCTGAACTATCAGCGATCACTGATTCTTCCCCAGCACCTTCTAATAATCGACGTTGCAACAAGGTGGAACTCCACACTGCACATGGTTCAGAGGCTGTGCGAACAGAGGCGTGCTGTAATTTATTTGTGGGAGGATACACATACTCGGGCAGGCACTTGGAAGGCAGTTGGATGGCAGACATGGAGTTGTCTGGTGTGCAGTGGTCGAAGCTACAAGACCTCTTTTGAGGAATGCACACGGCTGGTAAGTGCAGACGACGCCATCATAAGCATGAGCATCCCACTTATGCGTCTGCTGCAAAGTTTGATGCACATTAAGAAGCAGGCATCTGCAGCTGAGGAGGAGGGAAGCCTTGATGACAGTCAGCCATTGTCTGCTCAGGGAACTCTCCTGGACGAGGTGGCGGATGAAAAGGAGGAGGATGATGGGATGATTATTTATGGGAGGAGGATGCTTCTCAGGGGGCAATAGAAACTGGTGGCGTTGCAAGGTCAGGTACAGGGTTTTTGCGGGACAAATGTGATGTTGATTTGCAAGAAAGTGCTCCTCAACCCAGCACAAGCTGTCAATTGACACCTGGAACATTGGCCCACATGGCTGAGTATACCTTGCGTATCCTAAAAGGGGACCCCCGCATTATCAAAATGATGACCGATGACGATTACTGGTTGGTCTGCCTCCTGGATCCATGATATAAAGGAAAATTACAAAATATCATGCCACATGAGAACCTTGAGCAATTATTGGCTACCAAACAAGCAACTCTTGTAGACCATTTGGTTCAGGCATTCCCAGCACACAGCGACGGTGATGGTTCTCACACGAACTGTAGGGGGCAACATGGCAGAGGTGTTAGAGGTGCACAAATCCGAAGTGGCGTTGGACAGAGGGGTTTTATGACCAGGTTGTGGAGTGATTTCGCAATAACCGCTGACCCGACAGGTACAGCTGCATCGATTCAAAGTGACAGGAGACAGCATTTGTCCAGTATGGTTACAAACTACTTTTCCTCCCTTATCGATGTTCTCCCTCACAGGTCAATCCCCTTTGATTACTGGGCATCTAAAATAGACACCTGGCCTGAATTGGCAGAATATGCATTACAGGAGCTCGCTTGCCCAGCTGCTAGTGTGCTATCAGAAAGAGTCTTCAATGCTGCTGGTTCAATACTGACCGTAAAAAGGATACGTCTGGCTACCCAAAATGTTGTTGATCTAACCTTCATTAAAATGAACCAATCATGGATTTCAAATTATTTTGCCCCACCTTCTCCTGCTGACATGTAGCTTGCCTGAAAAATGTCTTGCTCTTGGCCTCCTCTTACTGACTTCTCCAATTCCTCCATTTGCAGCTGCTGAATGTCCACCATAGGCCATTTTTATACCTCCCTAAATGGGCTGACTCACCCCACAGGGCCGTGGTAACCACCTGGCGCAAGCATCCGTGCGAGTGCCGTTTGCCTGGACAGGTGGGTGGGCACACTCTTGGGCGACAGCACTGGCACAGGCTCCCTCATAGTACAATGAAGTGTCTCTGACGGTGGTGGTGCACAACCAACGTCAGACACACCGTCGTAATATGAGCGGCCCTGTGCCAGTACCGCCGCCCACGAGAGAGTGTTCCCCCCAGCTCGAACAGTGCTCGACCACTTCCAATACTTACCTCTCCCTGCTCCACCACTGTGTAGTCTGTGCTGTTAAATCCTTCAATGGCACTGCCAATATAAATTTGTTGAAATGATAGATGATAGTTAAAATATACAGGGGCCCTGGCCTTCATTTAGACCAGTTAATTCTTTGCGCCTACTACCACTGTCTGCTACTCAGCAGAGGAGCCCACCCCTTTACCTAGCTATACCACCTGTTTATTTATGAACTATTTTTTGGCAGACAGTTAGCCCACTTTATTATTTGGGCCTACTAACTGTGTCTGCCACTCATTACAGCTTTCCTCCACTGAACAAAGCAATGCCGCCTGTTTAGTCCTGTTACCACATTTGAACTGCATTTAGCCTACTTTATTATTTGGGCCTATATCTGTGTCTGGCACTCATTACAGTTTTCCTCCACTAAACAAAGCAATGCCGCCTGTTTAGTCCTGTTACCAATTTTAAACTGCATTTAGCCTACTTTATTTTTTGGGCCTAGTAACTGTGTCTGCCACTCATTATAGTTTTCCTCCACTGAGCAAAGCAATGCCGCCTGTTTAGTCCTGTTACCACATTTGAACTGCATTTAGCCCACTTTATTATTTGGGCCTACTAACTGTGTCTGCCACTCATTACAGTTTTCCTCCACTGAACAAAGCAATGCCGCCTGTTTAGTCCTGTTACCACATTTGAACTGCATTTAGCCTACTTTATTATTTGGGCCTGCTAACTGTGTCTGCCACTCATTACAGTTTTCCTCCACTGAACAAAGCAATGCCGCCTGTTTAGTCCTGTTACCACATTTGAACTGCATTTAGCCTACTTTATTTTTGGGGCCTACTAACTGTCTCTGCCACTCATTACAGTTTTCCTCCACTGAACAAAGCAATGCCGCCTGTTTAGTCCTGTTACCACATTTGAACTGCATTTAGCCCACTTTATTATTTGGGCCTACTAACTGTGTCTGCCACTCATTACAGTTTTCCTCCACTGAACAAAGCAATGCCGCCTGTTTAGTCCTGTTACCACATTTGAACTGCATTTAGCCCACTTTATTATTTGGGCCTGCTAACTGTGTCTGCCACTCATTACAGTTTTCCTCCACTGAACAAAGCAATGCTGCCTGTTTAGTCCTGTTACCACATTTGAACTGCATTTAGCCTACTTTATTTTTTGGGCCTACTAACTGTGTCTGCAAAATCATATGAAAAAACCTCAATCTAAAATGGTATAATTTTATTATTAAAAACAAGGCAGACAGAACCACCTAAAACCAAACACAAAAACCAAAAAACGTGAAAAAGTGTGCACCAAACGACTAAAAATGGTGGGGAGACCTAGATAACCCTACTCAAGCCACTGGTTTTACCCCTACCTGGCTGCGGAGGTAGGCACCCTAGGGGGAGCGTAGTGGCGCCCCCGCTCTTCGATGGCTGACCCTAGGGGCCCTGCAAGACCCTACAGCCTCTAGTGTAAACCACTACCCACACACTAAAGGGTCCTCTAGCACTATACAGAAAGATACTGTTATAGGGATGGCCTAATTCCCACCAGTGAAAACGCTATATGTACACAAACACATATGGCGATATATAAGTCTAAATGGTATACTTTGTTCATAGCAGCCCAAAAATCCTATACATAGTGTAAATACACTTAAACAGACAGATCAACCCGATCGTCTAGGCCTATATATATATACTCTTATGGGCTAACATTCATAGTAGTGAGGTTAAAGGTACTTCAAGCCAGGTTAGCTAAATAAATTTGTGTGGTTGCAGATGCTTAAAGCCACATTAGCCAGATATAATTGTGTGGTTAAAGATACCTAGAGCCAAATTAGCTCAATAACATACATGGATAGTATCTCATTTAAACAGTTCCAACACTACTCAAACAGTACTGACATTAGCCCATATGTAGCCACAAGACAGGGCCATAGATACTCATCTGAGCCACTGTGTACCACCGACCGCCATATCCAAAACACGCCTCAACGCGTTTCGCCTCTGCAGGCTCATCAGGAGGCCAGATAAACCGATAAATTGTGTATCATCAGATTGTGGATAGCTGAATGCCCTATGTCGCTCAACTCACATTTATAACTACCGCCGGAATCAGACACGTGAAGAATCTCCTTACCACTTCCTGTCGCGTCTAGTGGTTTGCTTTGCGCACAGAGGAGAGAAAAGTATTTGAAAAAGCAACTGACCAATTGAATAAACTGATAGAACGGGTTCTGAAACATAAAGCCGACCCCGACTTTAATAGGAGGGAAGGACTGCTACAGACATCAGTAGAAAGATACCAGGCTTTATTAAAAGAGAGGAAACATCTAAATTTCCAAAGGGACCTTAGTGAGTATAGGGAAAGTCAAACTCCCGGTATCCCTGTAGAAAGACAATCGGAAGCATCCTCATCTGACTTAGATATATCCGATACTGAGAGAGCTGAGGTAGCAGGTACCAGCAATAATACACATTTTTTCAGAGGCCAACAGACTAGACAAACATGGCAGGGCGGAAGAGGAAGATCTGGAAGGAAGGGGGGAAGAGGGAAATATCGGTCTGGAGGAGGTCCCCTGACCCCCTTTCTGACACCAAATCCGGCACCTGTCCAAATATCTGGAGCATCCTCATCATCATCAGCCTCTTTTTTGGAGCAAAGTGCGAGAACGGGCTATCAGTTAAGAACCAGGTTCAATTAAATAGAGGACAAATCATTAACCTGTCCTCGCACATGCTCTCCAGGGATGAATATAGTGTTCTACAGAGGGGCCTTAATTTTGTCCCGACCAATCATTTTAATTGCTTCGAGTGGGTAAAAGATCTCAACCTTTTTTGCAGAAAACTTAAGTGGAGAAAGTTCTTCAAAAACAATACTCGTGAAGAATGTGGCAGGTTAGGGCTTGATCAGCAAGATATGGAGGGTTTTGAGTCTCTGTGTGGCCTACTCCAGGAGAATGAGAGGGTTCCTGGTGAAGGGAAAGGCCCCTTTACCACACTTAAAAATAAGAGCGAGAGGATGCCACCGCAAAATGATGTGAGTAATATTGATCTATTTGCATCACTAGTTGAAAGGGATCTCAAAAAATTAAGTAAAATGAGTTGGGAAACGGTGGATAATCTTAAAGAGAAAGAACGGAGGGCGCTGGAGGGTTTGAAAAAGAATGACCAGATAATTATAAAACCCTCCGACAAAGGGGGTAATCTGGTCATCCTCGATCATCCAGATTATCGCGACATATGTAACTCCATGCTACAGGATAAGACCACATATGAGACACTCACCACAAACCCACTCGAAACGTTCAAGAATATGTTGAGCATGATCCTGGAAGAGGCTCTTGCACATCTATTGATTTCACGAGGTGAATTTGACTTTATGTCACCTAGGTTTCCTCTGATGGCAACATTTTACGCACTCCCTAAGGTGCATAAGGGGTGTCATCCCCTGAAGGGACGTCCCATAGAATCAGGAGTTGATTCCCTCACACAGAATTGTGGATTGTATATAGATCAGGTCCTTCGTCCCTTTGTGACATCTATCCCGTCCTACTTGAGGGATACATCCGATCTGTTACTTAAGTTGGAGGGAGTGAATTTGGGTCAGGGGGCGTTCTTGGCATCTATTGACATAGAAGCACTATATAGTAGTATCCCACATCAAGCAGGGATTAAAGGGGTTAGCCACTTTTTACAACAAAGATCGGTTAGATGTAGGGAACATAACATCTTTGTGCTTACTTTACTTGAATATGTCCTGACCCAAAATGTGTTCACTTTTGACGGGAAGTACTTCCACCAGCTCAGGGGCACAGTGATGGGGTGTCCCTGCGCCCCATCCTATGCAAATTTGTTCCTGGGCTGGTGGGAGGAAACCATCGTCTTTGGAGGGGAGGAGAAATGGTGGCACGAATATTTACCTATATGGTATAGGTATATTGACGATGTTTTTATGGTGTGGACGGGGACCAAAGATGAGTTTACAACCTTTATGGGGATTCTTAATGTGAATAAGGTGGGCCTCAGATTTACGTCGGAGATTAATGAAATGGAATTAGCCTTCCTGGATCTAAAAATTAGAAAAGAGGCACATGGGGGGATTACGACTAGCATTTACAGAAAACCTACGAGCACGAATAATCTGTTACACTGGGAGAGCCATCATCCTACTCCCCTTAAAAGGGGGATACCCAAGGGGCAGTTCCTCAGGCTTAGGAGGAACTGCTCGAGGAGTGATGTCTTCAAAAGTCAAGCTGGAGACATGTTTGACAGGTTTGAAGAAAAGGGTTATCCGAGACCGGTTTTGAATAGGGCTTTTATGGCAGCCAAGAAGGTCGACAGACAGAGTCTGCTACAGAAACAAGTGAAGGTTGAGGAGAGTGATACTATCAGAATTATTGGTACCTTCGATGCACAACATCAGGACATTAGGAGGGTGTTTGCCAGACACTGGGATGTCCTTAAGTTTGACCCCGATTTGACAAACATGATAGGTGAATGCCCCAATATTACCTTCAGGAAGGGCAGATCCATTAGAGATCTGCTTGTACACAGCCAATATCAGCGCCCGAGGGCCGGAGGAACATGGTTAGAAAGGAGATCCTGCGGTTTCTATAAGTGCGGGGATTGTAGTCTCTGTAAGTGGATGAGACCTTGCAAATCTTTTCAGAGCTCCACTACGGGCAAAACTTTTTACCAACGAGACTTCTCCAACTGTAAAATGACAGGGGTTGTCTATGTAGCCTCCTGTCCCTGCCCCAAGGACTATATAGGGAAGACAAAAAGCGAGTTTAGGAGGAGAGTGGGGGAGCATATGGGTGATATTCGGAACAACAGGGATACCCCACTTGCTAAACATATGCATACTTACCATAGAGAGGATCCTACAAAAGTAAGATTTGCCGTCATAGAAGTGGTAAGGCTGAACCCACGAGGCGGTAACCTCGACAAAATGATCCTCAGAAGGGAGTGCGAGTGGGTCTTTAGGATGGAGTCCCTATCACCCAATGGGATTAATGAGCAATTATCCTATGCGTGTTTTCTGTAGTCTCCCTATTTACTCGATTTATTTCTGATGTATTTTCTGTTAAAATGATGTATTGTGTGTTGGTTGGGTTTGTACGCCTGTTTAAGCCAAGATGAATTATGATAGAGGGGTCAGAAAAGGGCAGGTCTGTACCATAGTCACGATGGGGACTCTCCTTGTGGAGGTCCCACATGGATTCCCATGTAACTATCTGTTGACATATTATTTTGTTTTATACTATCTGCTGATATCAGCTCACTGGGCATGGGCTGGAATGTAGGATCTCCGAACGACACAGTTATCATCTTGGTAACACATGCTCCGGGTCTCCGTAGCAAGCGCTGGGGAATAATGTTAAAGTTAATTTCGTATACATGCGCATTAATGCCCCTGTTGCTCGATGCGCAGTAAAAGGGTATCGGGGCTTGTTCTGCGCATGTGGGATGCGGGCACAGTGTAATCCACTAGAGGCTACAAGAAGTAGCGGTGATAAGTATTTTGGAGCATGCGTAATGGTGACAAAGTAATACCGGCTTTTTGGGCATGCGCTGGAATGCAGGATCTTTGAGCGGCATAGCTGGTACTCCGGCAATACACACACTGGCCTTCCGGAGCATGCGCTTTGGAGATACGTGATGGTCCACTCCGGAGACATGTGCACTATTGCTCCAGCAGCTTCATGCGCGTAAGCAGGACTTTGCCGTTCGTTCTGCGCAGAGGGTGTGCGGACATGCGCAAAGCAAACCACTAGACGCGACAGGAAGTGGTAAGGAGATTCTTCACGTGTCTGTTGTGATCCGCTTTTTGGCTCCCCTGGTGGTGGCTGGTGGTACTGGAGACTTGTGTGTGCTTTTCTGCCTCAGCTCACCTGCTTCCATCAGTTTTGGGAGTTCCCTATTTAGCCTTGCTCTCCAGTCACTTCCTTGCCGGTCATCATTGTAACCTGAGTCATTCAGTTGCATTTTCCTGCTACTAGTCTGCTGATCAGCTAAGTGGACTCTTGTCCTTATTGTTTTGTTTTTCTTGTCCAGTTTACAGTTTTGTCATTTCCTGTTACTGGAAGCTCTTGTGGACAGAAATTGCCACTCCTGTGTCATGAGTTGACACAGGAGTCTTAAAGTAATTTCAGGATGGGTTTTTTGAAAGGCTTTTTCAGCTGACCGTGAAGTCCTCTTTTGTATCCTTCCTCTATCTAGTAAGTGGACCTCGCTTTGCTAAATCTACCTTCATACTGTGTATGTCTTTTCCTCTGAACTCACCGTTAATATACGTGGGGGCTACTATCATCTTTCTGGAATTTCTCTAGAGGTAAGCCAGGTCTGTTCCTTCCTCTTCCAGGCGTAGGTAGTTCTCCGGCTGGCGCATGGCATCTAGGCAGCCGTAGGAATGCTTCCTGGCTACTGTTAGTTGTGTGGTAGATTTAGGTCACGGTCAGCTTGAGTTTCCATCACCCGAGAGCTAGTCTGTTATTTTTGTGTTTCTGATGTTCCCATGCCATTGGGGAATCATGACAGTATGACCGGCCGCTGTTAAAGTAATTGGCAGAAGAAAGGAGAGTAAAAGAAGTCTGTAGATTTTTATTTTTTTTTTTTCCTCTCATGTTTGCTACTTAGTTGGCTCAGTTGTATTTCTGCTCTATTTACAGCCTTGCCTTTCTCTCCTTCTAATCCTTGAATGGCTCTGATCTCTCCGGTTTAAGGATGGACCCTCAGAGTTTGGCTGCAGGTTTAAATAATCTTGCTACGAAGGTTCAGAATTTACAAGATTATGTTATACGTACTCCTATTTCTGAACCTATGATTCCTACACCAGAGGTATTTTCCGGAGATAGATCTCGGTTTCTGAATTTCAAATGTAATTGTAAATTATTCCTTTCTCTCAGACCTCACTCCTCTGGAGATCCTGTTCAGCAGGTTAAGATTGTGATTTCTTTGCTGCGAGGTGACCCTCAAAATTGGGCATTTTCATTGACACCAGGGGATCCTGCGTTGCTCAATGTGGATGCGTTTTTTCTGGCTTTAGGGTTGCTTTATGAGGAACCTAATTTGGAGATTCAAGCTGAAAAAGCTGTAATAGCCCTGTCTCAAGGGCAAGATGAAGCTGAGATATACTGCCAAAAATTTCGTAAATGGTCTGTGCTTACTCAGTGGAATGAGTGTGCCCTAGCGGCAAATTTCAGAGAGGGCCTTTCTGATGCCGTTAAGGATGTCATGGTGGGGTTTCCTACGCCCACAGGTCTGAATGAGTCCATGACAATGGCGATTCAGATTGATCGGCGTTTGCGGGAGCGCAAACCCGTGCACCATTTGGCGGTATCTTCTGAAGGGACGCCAGAGAAAATGCAATGTGACAGAATTCTGTGAAGAAGCGAGCGGCAGAATTATAGGCGCAAAAATGGCTTGTGCTTCTACTGTGGTGATTCCGCGCATGTTATATCAGCATGCTCTAAACGTACTAGGAAGGTTGACAAGTCTGTTTCTATTGGCACTTTACAGTCTAAATTTCTTCTGTCTGTAACTCTGATTTATTCATTATCAGTTATTACCGTGGATGCCTATGTGGACTCTGGCGCCGCTCTGAGTCTCATGGATTGGTCCTTCGCCAGGCGCTGTGGGTTTGATTTGGAGCCTCTGGAAGTTCCTATACCTCTGAAGGGTATTGATTCTACACCTCTGGCTTGTAATAGACCACAGTTCTGGACGCAAGTGACTATGCGTATGACTCCAGACCATCAGGAGATGATTCGCTTCCTCGTGTTGTATAATTTACATGATGTTTTAGTGCTTGGATTACCATGGTTACAATCTCATAACCCAGTACTGGACTGGAAAACTATGTCTGTGTTAAGCTGGGGATGTCGGGGGGCTCATGGGGACATACCTTTGGTTCCTATCTCGTCATCTATTCCCTCTGAGATTCCTGCATTTTTGTCGGATTTTGGGGATATTTTTGAAGAGCCTAAAATTGGTTCTCTCCCTCCCCACAGAGAGTGTGATTGCGCCATAGATCTGATTCCAGGCAGTAAATTTCCAAAGGGTCGTTTGTTTAACCTATCTGTACCTGAGCATGCTGCCATGCGAGAATATGTTAAGGAGTCCCTGGAAAAGGGACATATTTGTCCTTCTTCATCACCTTTAGGAGCTGGGTTTTTCTTTGTCTCTAAAAAGGATGGCTCGCTGAGGCCTTGTATTGATTATCGACTCCTGAATTAAATTACTGTCAAATATCAGTATCCGTTGCCGCTGCTTACTGATTTGTTTGCTCGCATAAGGGGGGCTAAGTGGTTCTCCAAGATTGATCTCCGCGGGGCGTATAATTTGGTGCGAATTAAGCAAGGGGATGAGTGGAAAACCGCATTTAATACGCCTGAGGGCCACTTTGAGTATTTAGTAATGCCTTTCGGCCTTTCTAATGCGCCTTCAGTTTTTCAGTCCTTTATGCATGATATTTTCCGTGAATATCTGGATAAATTTATGATTGTGTATTTGGACGATATTTTGATTTTTTCTGAGGACTGGGAGTCTCATGTTCAGCAGGTCAGGAGGGTTTTTCAGGTCTTGCGGGAGAATTCTCTGTGTGTAAAGGGTTCTAAGTGTGTTTTTGGGGTTCAAAAGATTTCCTTTTTGGGGTACATTTTTTCCCCTTCTTCTGTTGAGATGGACCCTGTCAAGGTTCGGGCTATTTGTGACTGGACGCAGCCTACTTCTCTAAAGGGTCTTCAGAAGTTCTTGGGCTTTGCTAATTTTTATCGTCTATTTATAACTGGTTTTTCTGGTGTTGCTAAGCCTCTTACGGATTTGACTAAGAAGGGTGCTGATGTTGCCAATTGGTCCTCTGCCGCTGTGGAAGCCTTTCGGGAACTTAAGCGCCGCTTTTCGTCTGCCCCTGTGTTGCGCCAGCCCGATGTCTCTCTCCCCTTTCAGGTTGAGGTCGATGCTTCCGAGATCGGAGCGGGGGCGGTTTTGTCGCAGAAAAGTTCCGATTGCTCAGAGATGAGACCTTGTGCGTTCTTTTCTCGAAAATTTTCTGCCGCCGAAAGAAATTATGATGTCGGTAATCGGGAGCTTTTGGCCATGAAGTGGGCATTTGAGGAGTGGCGTCATTGGCTTGAGGGTGCTAGACATCAGGTGGTGGTTTTGACTGATCACAAGAATCTGATTTTTCTTGAGTCTGCCAGGCGCCTGAATCCTAGACAGGCGCGCTGGTCGTTGTTTTTCTCTCGGTTTAATTTTGTGGTCTCATATCTACCAGGTTCTAAGAATGTGAAGGCGGATGCCCTTTCTAGGAGTTTTGAGCCTGATTCCCCTGGTGATTCGGAACCTACAGGCATCCTTAAGGATGGGGTGATATTATCCGCTATTTCCCCAGATCTGCGACGTGCTTTGCAAGAGTTTCAGGCGGATAGACCTGATCGCTGTCCACCTGGTAGACTGTTTGTTCCTGATGAGTGGACCAGTAGAGTCATCTCGGAGGTTCATTCTTCTACGCTGGTGGGTCATCCTGGAATTTTTGGTACCAGGGATTTGGTGGCTAGATCCTTCTGGTGGCCATCTCTGTCTCGTGATGTGCGTGTTTTTGTGCAGTCTTGTGATGTGTGTGCTCGGGCCAAGCCTTGTTGTTCTAGGGCTAGCGGGTTGTTGTTGCCCTTGCCTATTCCGAAGAGGCCTTGGACGCACATCTCGATGGACTTTATTTCTGATCTTCCTGTCTCTCAGAGGATGTCTGTTATCTGGGTGGTGTGTGACCGTTTTTCTAAGATGGTTCATTTGGTGCCATTGCCGAAGTTGCCTTCCTCGTCTGAGTTGGTTCCTTTGTTTTTTCAAAATGTGGTTCGCTTGCATGGTATTCCTGAAAATATCGTTTCTGATAGGGGTACCCAGTTCGTTTCTAGATTTTGGCGGGCATTCTGTGCCAGGTTGGGCATTGATTTGTCTTTTTCGTCTGCCTTCCATCCTCAGACTAATGGCCAGACGGAGCGAACTAATCAAACTTTGGAGACGTATTTGAGGTATTTTGTGTCTGCGGATCAGGATGATTGGGTTGCCTTTTTGCCGTTGGCGGAGTTTGCTCTTAATAATCGGGCCAGTTCTGCTACTTTGGTTTCCCCTTTCTTTTGCAATTCGGGGTTTCATAGATAGTCCTTCGTCCCTTTGTAACATCTATCCCGTCCTACTTGAGGGATACATCCGATCTGTTACTTAAGTTGGAGGGAGTGAATTTGGGTCAGGGGGCGTTCTTGGCATCTATTGACATAGAAGCACTATATAGTAGTATCCCACATCAAGCAGGGATTAAAGGGGTTAGCCACTTTTTACAACAAAGATCGGTTAGATGTAGGGAACATAACATCTTTGTGCTTACTTTACTTGAATATGTCCTGACCCATAATGTGTTCACTTTTGACGGGAAGTACTTCCACCAGCTCAGGGGCACAGTGATGGGGTGTCCCTGCACCCCATCCTATGCAAATTTGTTCCTGGGCTGGTGGGAGGAAACCATCGTCTTTGGAGGGGAGGAGAAATGGTGGCACGAATATTTACCTATATGGTATAGGTATATTGACGATGTTTTTATGGTGTGGACGGGGACCAAAGATGAGTTTACAACCTTTATGGGGATTCTTAATGTGAATAAGGTGGGCCTCAGATTTACGTCGGAGATTAATGAAATGGAATTAGCCTTCCTGGATCTAAAAATTAGAAAAGAGGCACATGGGGGGATTACGACTAGCATTTACAGAAAACCTACGAGCACGAATAATCTGTTACACTGGGAGAGCCATCACCCTACTCCCCTTAAAAGGGGGATACCCAAGGGGCAGTTCCTCAGGCTTAGGAGGAACTGCTCGAGGAGTGATGTCTTCAAAAGTCAAGCTGGAGACATGTTTGACAGGTTTGAAGAAAAGGGTTATCCGAGACCGGTTTTGAATAGGGCTTTTATGGCAGCCAAGAAGGTCGACAGACAGAGTCTGCTACAGAAACAAGTGAAGGTTGAGGAGAGTGATACTATCAGAATTATTGGTACCTTCGATGCACAACATCAGGACATTAGGAGGGTGTTTGCCAGACACTGGGATGTCCTTAAGTTTGACCCCGATTTGACAAACATGATAGGTGAACGCCCCAATATTACCTTCAGGAAGGGCAGATCCATTAGAGATCTGCTTGTACACAGCCAATATCAGCGCCCGAGGGCCGGAGGAACATGGTTAGAAAGGAGATCCTGCGGTTTCTATAAGTGCAGGGATTGTAGTCTCTGTAAGTGGATGAGACCTTGCAAATCTTTTCAGAGCTCCACTACGGGCAAAACTTTTTACCAACGAGACTTCTCCAACTGTAAAACGACAGGGGTTGTCTATGTAGCCTCCTGTCCCTGCCCCAAGGACTATATAGGGAAGACAAAAAGGGAGTTTAGGAGGAGAGTGGGGGACCATATGGGTGATATTCGGAACAACAGGGATACCCCACTTGCTAAACATATGCATACTTACCATAGAGAGGATCCTACAAAAGTAAGATTTGCCGTCATAGAAGTGGTAAGGCTGAACCCACGAGGCGGCAACCTCGACAAAATGATCCTCAGAAGAGAGTGCGAGTGGGTCTTTAGGATGGAGTCCCTATCACCCAATGGGATTAATGAGCAATTATCCTATGCGTGTTTTCTGTAGTCTCCCTATTTGCTCGATTTATTTCTGATGTATTTTCTGTTAAAATGATGTATTGTGTGTTGGTTGGGTTTGTATGCCTGTTTAAGCCAAGATGAATTATGATAGAGGGGTCAGAAAAGGGCAGGTCTGTACCATAGTCACGATGGGGACTCTCCTTGTGGAGGTCCCACATGGATTCCCATGTAACTATCTGTTGACATATTATTTTGCTTTATACTATCTGCTGATATCAGCTCACTGGGCATGGGCTGGAATGTAGGATCTCCGAACGACACAGTTATCATCTTGGTAACACACGCTCCGGGTCTCCGTAGCAAGCGCTGGGGAATAATGTTAAAGTTAATTTCGTATACATGTGCATTAATGCCCCTGTGGCTCGATGCGCAGTAAAAGGGTATCGGGGCTTGTTCTGCGCATGTGGGATGCGGGCACAGTGTAATCCACTAGAGGCTACAAGAAGTAGCGGTGATAAGTATTTTGGAGCATGCGTAGTGGTGACAAAGTAATACCGGCTTTTTGGGCATGCGCTGGAATGCAGGATCTTTGAGCGGCATAGCTGGTACTCCGGCAATACACACACTGGCCTTCCGGAGCATGCGCTTTGGAGATACGTGATGGTCCACTCCGGAGACATGCGCACTATTGCTCCAGCAGCTTCATGCGCGTAAGCAGGACTTTGCCGTTCATTCTGCGCAGAGGGTGTGCGGACATGCGCAAAGCAAACCACTAGACGCGACAGGAAGTGGTAAGGAGATTCTTCACGTGTCTGATTCCGGTGGTAGTTATAAATGTGAGTTGAGCGACATAGGGCATTCAGCTATCCACAATCTGATGATACACAATTTATCGGTTTATCTGGCCTCCTGATGAGCCTGCAGAGGCGAAACGCGTTGAGGCGTGTTTTGGATATGGCGGTCGGTGGTACACAGTGGCTCAGATGAGTATCTATGGCCCTGTCTTGTGGCTACATATGGGCTAATGTCAGTACTGTTTGAGTAGTGTTGGAACTGTTTAAATGAGATACTATCCATGTATGTTATTGAGCTAATTTGGCTCTAGGTATCTTTAACCACACAATTATATCTGGCTAATGTGGCTTTAAGCATCTGCAACCACACGAATTTATTTAGCTAACCTGGCTTGAAGTACCTTTAACCTCACTACTATGAATGTTAGCCCATAAGAGTATATATATATAGGCCTAGACGATCGGGTTGATCTGTCTGTTTAAGTGTATTTACACTATGTATAGGATTTTTGGGCTGCTATGAACAAAGTATACCATTTAGACTTATATATCGCCATATGTGTTTGTGCACATATAGCGTTTTCACTGGTGGGAATTAGGCCATCCCTATAACAGTATCTTTCTGTATAGTGCTAGAGGACCCTTTAGTGTGTGGGTAGTGGTTTACACTAGAGGCTGTAGGGTCTTGCAGGGCCCCTAGGGTCAGCCATCGAAGAGCGGGGGCGCCACTACGCTCCCCCTAGGGTGCCTACCTCCGCAGCCAGGTAGGGGTAAAACCAGTGGCTTGAGTAGGGTTATCTAGGTCTCCCCACCATTTTTAGTCGTTTGGTGCACACTTTTTCACGTTTTTTGGTTTTTGTGTTTGGTTTTAGGTGGTTCTGTCTGCCTTGTTTTTAATAATAAAATTATACCATTTTAGATTGAGGTTTTTTCATATGATTTTGAAGACTGGTACCTCGTGTCTACTTTATCCTCTTTTTTAGACTTCTACTAACTGTGTCTGCCACTCATTACAGTTTTCCTCCACTGAACAAAGCAATGCCGCCTGTTTAGTCCTGTTACCACATTTGAACTGCATTTAGCCCACTTTATTATTTGGGCCTACTAACTGTGTCTGCCACTTATTACAGTTTTCATCCACTGAACAAAGCAATGCCGCCTGTTTAGTCCTGTTACCACATTTGAACTGCATTTAGCCCACTTTATTATTTGGGCCTACTAACTGTGTTTCCTCCTCATCCTGCCCATTGCCTATCCACTGCTAGATGAGTCTGCTGGTACATTGACCCAGACCACTACATTTCCCTTGCACTCTACACAGCAAGAATCTGACCCTGCTGAAAGTCAGGTTCCCCTTCCCGCATACTATACCACCTTACACGGGGACAAAGAGGAAGGTGCAGATGAAAGTGCAGGTTCCTTCATCAGGTGGGGGGAATACTCGTTGGCGACGTCACTGGCACAGGGCCCCTCATAGTGAGCAAAAGTGTCTCTGCCAGTGGGAGGCGCCACCCACTGTCAAACACACCGCCGTACTATGAGGGGCCCTGTGCCAGTGACGTCACCAACGAGTATGCCCCCCCACCTGATGAAGGAACCTGCACTTTCATCTGCACCTTCCTACGAAAAAATGGGCCCCGCCTGCTTGCTCAGGATCACAGCACTTGCAAAGTTGAAATACTTACCTCTCACTGCTCCACCGCCGTGACGTATTCCGCATTTCCTGGGCCCATGAAAATCTTGAGCTAGCCCTACCCCCCACAACTTTAGCCAAATGACCCCCAGTTTTCAATGCCTAACTATTATTATAAAGTAAATTAAGATTGACAAGCTTAAGTAATAAGAATTGATATTTTTGGCATTAAAATGGGCACTGTAGGTGTTTTCCTGCCCTCCACTCACTGCCGACTTTGATTCCCCATTGACTTGCATTTGGTTTCGTGTTTCAGTCTGCCCCCGACTTTTCGCAATAATCACCCGATTTCACCCGACCCGACTCAACTCTACTTGCCAGCATTTGTAATGTGGAGTTTCAGTGCATGATGATATTGCAAGCAGTGTGCTGGCTCTTGCATGCACTGCTGCAGCACTACCAGAGCAGCAGCTGTAGCCGACTTGCAGAAATGGGAGCTCATGTGGTGTAACTTGTCCAGAAGCTCTGGCAAGTCTGGGCATGGTTTCAAAAAATGCTGAACCACCAAGTTCAGAACATGTTCTAAGCAAGGTACCTTGGTGAGCCTGCCAAGCTTCACAGCCGCAACAAGGTTATGCCCATTATCACACACAACCATGCCTGTTTGGAGGTTCAGCGCCAAAAACCACAAATCTGTCTGGTTTGATATTCCTTTAAGTAACTCTGCCGTGGTGTGCAGTTTGTCTTCTAGACAAATTAGCTTCAGCAGAGCCTTTTGCTGCTTCACTGAGGCAGTTCTGCAGAGATTCCAGCTTCCGGCTTATGTGGACGACATGCTCTGGGATACCACATTGGAGAGGAGGATGAAGAAGAGCAGGAGGGGATGCAGGAACTGTGGTAGGAGGTGAAGGAAACCCTGATCGAAGTAGGGCCAGCAATCCTCGGAGTCAGGAGCACATGAGCTGTGCCAGTGTGTGACTCAGCCCCAGCATCCACAATGTTCACCCAGTGCGCCATCAGGGAAATGTAGCATCTCTGGCCACAAGTGCTTATCTACATGTTGGTCATTAAGTGGACAATGCAAGTAACTAAGTGTTGTATTAAGTGATCCAGAATGTAGGTTGGTAAGACTGGACCAGGTGGCAGACTGGGTAGTGCTGCCAAGCCTGCTGGAAGCATCATCTGCTATCCAACGGACCACCTGTTCGCACTGCTAGGGCTTCAGAAGTGGTGTAACAAGCCTCCCTGGAAAGTGGGACAAAAACCTATGTGTCATGGATGGGCCTGTTTCTTGTGCTCCAGCAAAGGCGTATTCACACCTGCCCCACGTCCTTGGCATATGCGTGCACCATCATCAGCACTTTACACTTCCACATCCCTCAATGCATGTGTTATGCATTTTGCAACTGCTAGGTCTCTTGAAAGCATGTTTATTTTTAATAAAAGAAAAAAAATTGGTCACCTGCAGCAACAAAAGCAAGTTTTGTGGGTTTACTGCACCGTAATGTAACATAAAGAACACAATGTGTATGGATGACTATCAAATTAAATCTAGTGTAGTGCAGAGGAGTCCTTGCTGTGCAGTGAGAAGGCAGTGACCGAGGAAACGATTCAAAATAAAGTCTTTTTTATTGTACAGCGTACTCACAAACAGAAAGTAAATGAGTCATCCGGTACACAGCCGTGAATAAATGAAGACAGTCCACGACCAGTTGCCGTAAAGGAACTACACCACCATGTACGCTGGGATGTCAGGCTTTAGACTCTGCCCGGCCCTGTCTTGCTTCACACAGAAAGAGCTCTGCACAAGTCTCCTGCTTGGTCTGCTTCCAATACCAACACTGACACACCCAAACCCTTCTGAAGGGTTCTTTTTTTACTCTCTGCCAGACTCTGTGGCCATGGGCCACTTGTAAGATCCAGGCTGGAAGAAACGGACTGGCCTCACTACCTTCCTGCAGTCCGTTTCAAAAATAAAAGCCCAATCCAGATTTATTGAACAATTCCTTGGTCAAATAGCTTGACCAGGTTCAACTTACTTTTATTCTGCCTTGTGACTCACAGGCACCCTGCTGTGAATGCAAGGCGTGCCAGAGGATCTAATACGCTTCTGAGCGCATCCTGGGGGACACATAGCAACCCTCTCATATGACACCGGTCACTGCCTCACATACCCCCCCTCTGTTCAAACTTGTGGTGTTGAATATTTGTCACCATATAGGGGGCCCGTGACAGGGCATCCGCATTTACCTGTGACTTCCCTGCCCAATGTTCCACTCAAAAACTAAAGCTTTGTAGAAACAGGAACCATCTGGTGACTCAGGTATTCCTCTCTTTTGCATATCTCATCCAGACGAGGGGTGAATATTTCATTACCAAACAAAACTGGCACCCGAGCTAATAGTAGCGTAGGGACTCCAATGCCCAATTAATTGCCAAGCACTCCTTCTCCACTACGCTATAATTTTTCTCTGCCAGGGTCAGTTTCCTGCTCATCCCTGTTCACCTCTTGTGACTGCACCGCTCCTAGGACTACCTCTGAGCCATCGGTTTGTACAATAAATGTCTTCTTGAATTCGGGGCTGATGAGGACCGGCTGTCCACACAATGTCGACTTCATGGACTGGTATGCTGCCTCAGCTTGAGGATTCCAGCAGACCATCACCGTCTTTTTACCTTTTAACAGGTCCATTAGGGGTGCTGATTTCCCCACTAAATTGGGTATAAACTAGCGGTAGTACCCAATGATGTCAAGGAATGCCCTCACCTATTTGGTACTTAAGGGCTTGGCCAGTTTTGGATGGCTTTGATCTTGTTTACTTGGGGTTTGATCACCAAGCTTCCGTGAGCCCTATCATGCATTTCTTTGGGTTTGCTGTTAACCCTGCAATTCTGTGCGACTCTAGCATGGCTTGTACCTGGGACAGGTGGGTTTCCCGATGGTACTAAAGATGACTATGTCATCCAAATAGGCAGATGCATAATCCCAATGAGGAGCTAGCACAATGTCCATCCGCCTCTGGAATGTGGCTGGAGCCCCATGTAACCCAAAAGGCAAAACAACATATTGAAAGAGACCCTCTGGGTTATAAAAGCGGTCTTTTCTTTTGCTGACTCTGTTAAGGGGACCTGCCAGTAACCTTTTGTGAGATCCAGCATGGTGAAGTACTGGGCCTCCCCCAGTCTCTCAGTTATCTCATCTACCCGTGACATGGGATAAAGGTCAAATTTTGACACCTCATTTAACCTTCTGAAGTCATTACAGAAGCGTAATGATCTGTCTCATTTTGGAATTAGGACAATGGGGCTTGCCCACTCACTTCAGCACTCCTCAATAGCTTCCAACTGGAGCATTTGCTTCACCTTGGCCTCGATGGCTTGCCTTTGGGCTTCTGGCACTCGGTACGGTTTCATCCGTACCCTTACCCGATTCATCTTGTATCACAGAGGTCCATCCTGGCAGCTCCGAGGATACGTCTGCATTCTGCTGCACCAGGGATCAAGCCTCCGGACGCTGCTGATGCTGGTGAGAGCATCATTTATCTTAACCTGACTCGCTGATGGGTCCTTGGCCAGTGCCAGAGGGACCGCCGTTTGGTATGACCGGAGTTGCCGCCGTGATCAAACATTCCCGATCCTTCCAGGCTTTTAGCAGGTTTACATGGTAGAGTTGCTCGGGTTTCCTTTTCCCAGGTTGTACACTCTATAATTCACTTCTCCCACCTTCCCCTGTATCTCATAAGGCCCCTGCCACTTGGCCATGAGTTTACTCTCTGGGGTGGGCACTAGTACCAACATCTGGTCTCCTTCTTTAAAGGTCCTGACCTTGGCCCTTTTATTGTACGTGTGGCTCTGCGAAGCCTGGGCATTTATTAGATGCTCTTACTATGGACCGTACGGCCGCAATCCGATCCTGCATGATTGCCAAGTGCTCAATTACACTTCGATGCAGAGTGGGCTCCTGTACCCACGTCTCCTTAGCTACATCAAGCAATCCCCTCAGATGCCTGCCATTAAACAGCTCAAATTGGGAAAAACCTGTGGACGCCTGTGGTACTTCTCGAACGGCAAACATCAGATAGGGCAATAACATGTCCCAATCCCTCCCATCCCTGGTGACCATCTTTTTGAGCATGGCTTTGAGGGTCTTATTAAACGACTCCACCAGCCCGTCAGTTTGTGGGTGATACACTGATGTACGAAGCTGTTTAATCTGCAGCAGTTTACATAGCTCCCTGGTCACCTTGGACATGAAAGGAGTGCCCTTGTGATCCTTTGGTATCCCAAGGCAACAGAACATTGCAAATAGCTCATGGGCTATTAGTTTGGCCGAGGTGAGTCGGAGGGGTATCGCCTCTGGGTACCGGGTGGTTTAGTCTATGACTACTAATATGTGTTGGTGGCCCTGGGCAGATTTTACTATTGGCCCCACCAGATCCATCACAATCCACTCAAAAAGTACCTCTATAATGGGCAGAGGCACTAATGGAATCTAGTAGTTTGCAGTAGGTGAGGTTAGCTGGCACTCCGGGCACGTAACGCAGTACCTTTGGACCTCAGCCCAGATACCAGGCCAAAAAAATGCAGAGTCTTTTTAACCCCCAAATGCCCCCCCAGCATGTGAGTGTGGGCCATGTCGAGCACCGCCCAATGGTAGGATTGGGGCACTACCAGTTGTTCTAACACCTCATCCCGGATTTTATCAACCCTGTACAGTAATTCCTGGTTGATCGCCATCCATGGAAACTCTGTCTCCACACCAGGTTGCTGAGCCACCCCATTTACCTTGATTAATCTTTCCCTTGCCAAGATCAGGGTAGAATCCTGGAGCTGAGCTGACCCAAACTTACCAGGGGACGATTCCAGCTCGGGAATCCATGGGGGGCTCCTTGACCTCTCCTGCCAATATCTCTAAGGGAAACCTATCGGGATTACACTCTGTCCTTAGGTTGGCGACCCCTATGACAGGTATCCCTGATTTGGGATCTTTGGGTTCTGCACCCAGAATACCAGTTACCCTAGGAAAGATAAACCTGGTCTCCCACAGGGACCAGAACAGGGGTAAGTCTCTTCCCAATACAGTCCCATATGGACAAGTCTTTACCACTCCCACCATATGCTTTATCTCTCCACACGCAGTTGGGTACTCTCGAAGGTCCCCATGTATGCACACCACCTCCACCTTCCATCCATTGGCATTGTCCTCAGCAACCAGGAACCCATGTACCAGAGTCACCAGGCCCCCGAGTTCAAGATAGCATCTGTCTGGTACCCATTAACGTCTACCTTGCGTAGCTGAGGTTCGGTATTGGCAGGGCCTATGGTGGCAATGCAACTGGTTGGGCAAACATAGACACACGGCGCGTATACCCGCAGTCCATGGGTTCTGCTGTTAGGAGGCAGTTGGCAATCACATGTCTGGGTCCTTATCATCACCAACATTTAATAACTGTGTAACGAAGGGACCTTGGGATCAACTTAGGGGACATAGGTCATTCTCTTTTTGAGATATCCCCTCAGCATGGGCTCGGTCCAGTTTTGTCCCAGTGGAGGGTCGTGGACTTTTCTCAGGCTCCTGAGCTGGCGGAGTCTGACGTGACAGCAAAAGCGGAGCAGTGTCCCATATAAAGTCCTGAGTGGACTTTTACTGCTCTTTCAGTCCTACAACCTGGTCCAAGATACCTGGGTCCCCTTGATCCACCCAATGCTGTATGGCTGCTGGCAGAGCCCTCATCAGTCAGTCGACCACCACACTCTCCTCTATCTGAAGTGTGGTTAAAGTCTCAGGTTGGAGCCACCGTTTTACAAGCTGCGGTAAGTCAAAAACCTGAGACTGGGCAGGCTGGGTTTCCACAGAAGTCCATGAAAACACCCGTTGGGCTCTCACGTACGTATTAACCCCTAGTCAGGCAAGGATCTCACCTTTTAGCTTGGAATAGTCCTGGGTGTCCTCCTGACTGAGGTCAAAGTAGGCCTTTAGCGCATCACCCCTCAGGATCAGAGCCACGACTTCGGCCCACTGTGCCGCCGGCAGGTTCTCCCGCTCTGCTGTGCTCTCATAGACAGTGAGGAAAGCTTCCACATCATCTACCGGACTCAGTTTCCTCAAAGCGGGGCGGACCTTGTCTTGGGAATCGCGACGTTCCGGGGTCGGTGCTGGAGGTGCCTCACGCAATTTCCTACAGCATCAGGTTATTAGTTTGCTGATGTTGTTGCTGTGTGAGGACCAGCTGCCTCAGGATCTCCTCCATTTTGTAAGCAGGCCAGGGTTGTAATGTAGCAGGCGTAATGACAGACATGCAAATGGCGTTGGGGTATGCCTTAATTCACACTCTCCGCATTCGCCACCATATGTAGTGCAGTGGTGTCTGCTGTGCAGTGAGAAGGCAGTGACCCAGGAAAAAGGTTCAAAACAAAGTCTTGTTTATTGTACAGCATACTCACAAACAGAAAGTAAATGAGTCCTCCGTTACGCAGCCATGAATAAATGAAGACAGGCCATGACCAGTTGCTGTGAACCGTGTACGCTGGGGTGTCAGGCTTTAGACTCTGCCTGGCCCCGTCTTGCTTCACACAGAAAGAGCTCTGCACAAGTCTCCTGCTTGGTCTGCTTCCAAGACCAACACTGACACACCCAAACCCTCCTGAAGGATTTTTTTTTTACTCTCTGCCAGTCTCTGTGGCCATGGGCCATTTATAAGTTCCGGGCTGGAAGAAACGGATCGGCCCCACTACGTTCCTGCAGTCTGTTTAAAAAATAAAAGCCCAAATCAGTTTTCTGTAACAATTCCTTGGTCAAGTAGCTTGACCAGATTCAAACTTACTTTTATTCTGCCTTATGACTCACAGGTACCCTGCTGTGAACACAAGGCATGCCAGCAGATCTAATATGCTTCTGAGCGCATCCTGGGGGACACATAGCGATCCTCACATATGACACTGGTCACTGCCTCACACCAGAAAAAATGTTTCAATGCTTTTTCTCAGTTTTAGGGTATGTGCACACGTTGCGGATTCTGCTGCGGATTTTTCTGCAGCGGATTTGGAAAATCCACAGTGCAAAACCACTGCGGTTTTCACTGCGGATTTTATAGCGGTTTCTTCTGCGGATTCCACTGCGGTTTTACATCTGCAGTTTCCTATTGGTGCAGGTGTAAAACCGCTGCGGAATCCGCACAAAGAATTGACATACTGCGGAAAATAATCCGCTGCGTTTCCGCGCGTTTTTTTCCGCAGCATGTACACAGCGGGGTTTTTTTCCCATAGGTTTATATGGTACTGTAAACTTAGAGAAAACTGCTGCGGGTCCACAGCGTCAAATCTGCTGCGGATCCGCAGCAAAATCCGCAATGTGTGCACATACCCTTAGAGTTCACAGAAATGTTCACAGACCATGTAACACTACATGGCTGAAATATGGAAGCTTGAAAAAAAATGTAAAAGCTTTTTATCAGTTTCAAAAATCACAGAATTGTTTACAGACCACATAACACTGTATGGCTGAGAAAAGGAATCCTACAATTTTTTTAAAAGCTTTTGTTCACTTTTAGAGATCACAGGAATGTTCCCAGACCACATAAAAATGTATGTCTTTTAAGAAATTAACCATAGAACGCATACCCATAGAAATCTACACATTCACGCACCTGGGGCCTTTTAGGCCTGTTTACAATTATCATGGAATAACTCAAATAAAAATACTTTTCAAAGTTTATTGCAAAGTAAGGATGCATTCCCACTAGCGCAGGGGTCCGCCAGGATGGGATTCCGTAATGGATCTGACCTCCTCGTGACCCCAGCTAAGGCTGGCGGACACATACCTGGGGCCTCGAAGGCCTGCCAAGTTACTTGTTTTCTATTTTCTGTAAAATTACTTTAGTTAGAATTTTGAAACTCTAGGTATTCCTCAGGTATATAGTTGTTAGTAATTTCCAGTTGTTCATTTATTTTTATGTTATAGGCATTTCGGTATAACAACCTTTTTTTAGGACTACCCCATATTCACGCACCTGGGGCCTTTTAGGCCTGTGTGCAAATAACACGGAATAACTCAAATAAAAATACTTTTCAAAATTTATTTTACAATTGCAAGGTAAGGATGCATTCCAACTAGCGCTGGGGTCCGCCAGGAGGGAATCCGTAATGGATCTGACCTCCTGGTGACCCCAACTAAGGCTGGCGGAATCCCGCCATTCCGGCAGCCTTAGCTGGAGTTACCAGGAGGTCAGATCCATTATGGATCCCCTTCTGGCGAACCCCAGCGCTACTGGGAACACAGCCTAAGATGTGTATATTTCAAAACATAATTATGTGCATAAAACAAAAAAAAGTAAGTAAACGGGCACGCCAAATATAGGCATTCTATATGCAATTTTTTATGAAAACATTTTTTGGTTGTAGCAAACTTGGTGCAGGAATATTCATTTGTAATGGAGCGGCCCCCAGACGCAGGGCAGCGGGGTACTCGGATCCGGGTCTCTCGGTTCAGAGGATGTCACGGTGGCCCGACCCGGTCCGTGGTCCTGCTAAGGGGCGCCCAATAAAAGGTGTAGGTGATGGTGTAGGTCACAGTAAATAACGAGGACACAGGGTTGCAGTCTCTTTACCTCTTTACTGAAGGCTTCGGCATCCACAATCCAGAGCACTGCTAACAGGGCTGGCTGAGACCGGCCGGTCCGAAGGCACATCCAGAGTTCCCTTTACAGGTAGAAATCAGTGCCTACCTACTAGCGCCTGGGTGTTGTAGTACTTCCCTGCTGAGCACCACGGGAAAGTCCTCACAACTGTTGTGTATGTTTCTGTTCTTTCTCTCCATCCCCCAGATGATATGGCTAGGACGCACCCGTATGATGGGGTAGGCCTGGAGTTATTTTATAGGGACCCTAGAGACGCCCCTTTCCCACAATTGCCTCCTTTGTCTTCGTTAGGTGTAAAGGTGAGACAGCCAACCTAAAGCCAACTGTCCTGCCGTTGATTCAAAGTAATGATATTACCAACAAGTCCAACCATAGACACAAAATGGTACTTCCAAAATACATATGAAACGACCACTAGATGGCAGCAGAATCACTGTCATCCATAAAGAAGCCTACCACAGATTAAATTAAAATAAATTTATTGAAGACAACATAACACAACAATTAATATCTAAAAAGCTACAGCAAATCCTCTAGGTAATACCTTATGGGAAGAACATGGGAAGCACAATACAAAAGATGTCCTCTAAGACAAATCGATATGTATATATTAAGAGCACCTGCCCACCTATGATCCTATGTGGGCCAATAGACATCAAGGTGCAAACCGCATCCACTTCTGGAATAATAACAGGTCCCAAGTACATAGGTGCATGTTATAATTTAATAATTTATTTAATAAATAAGTGAATACAAAGTGCTTAGTGACCTTAAATGCCCACAATTATATGAAGGCAGGCAATGATGCCATATATATGTAGCCCCCAAGAAATAAACACAAATATATATATACTAGATGGCAGCCCGATTCTAAAGAATCGGGAGTCTAGAATCCATATATACTTTATTTATTCAAATGTAAGAATAATACAATTAATAAATAATAGTAAGAAAGAACAAAAAATGGCTGCACTCACCAGCTCTTGACAATTCTTGTTATTTAAGGTACAGTTACACAGGATCCATGAACATGCTTATGAGGGGAGTGATGAAAGACATCAGACAACAACTTTGCGTGTTGTGGCAAATGCCACAACAACGGTTCTTTGCTTAACCCCTTCATGCCGCGGCCCTTTTTTCGTTTTTGCGTTTTCGTTTTTCGCTCCCCTCCTTCCCAGAGCCATAACTTTTTTATTTTTCCGTCAATATGGCCATGTGAGGGCTTATTTTTTGTGGGACGAGTTGTACTTTTGAACGACATCATTGGTTTTACCATGTCGTGTACTAGAAAACGGGAAAAAAATTCCAAGTGCGGTGAAATTGCAAAAAAAGTGCCATCCCACACTTGTTTTTTGTTTGGCTTTTTTGCTAGGTTCACTAAATGCTAAAACTAACCTGCGATTATGATTCTCTAGGTGATTACGAGTTCATAGACACCTAACATGTCTAGGTTACTTTATATCCAAGTGGTGAAAAAAAAATTCCAATCTTTGCTTTAAAAAAAAAAAAAAAAAAAGGGGCCATTTTCCGATACCTGTAGCGTCTCCAATTTTTGTGATCTTGGGTCGGGTGAGGGCTGATTTTTTTGCGTGCCGAGCTGTTGTTTTTAATGATACCATTTTGGCGCAGATGCGTTCTTTTGATCGCCCGTTATTGCATTTTAACGCAATGTTGCGGCGACCAAAAAAACGTAATTCTGGCGTTTCGGATTTTTTTCTCGTACGCTGTTTAGCGATCAGGTTAATGCTTTTTTTATTTGATAGATCGGGCGATTCTGAACGCGGCGATACCAAATATGTGTAGGTTTTTTTTTTTTAATTGTTTTATTTAGGATGGGGCGAAAGGGGGGTGATTTAAACTTTTATATTTTTAATATTTTTTTCACATTTTTAAAAACTTTTTTTTTTCACTTTTGCCATGCTTCAATAGCCTCCAAGGGAGGCTAGAAGCAGGCACAGCCCGATCGGCTCTGCTACATAACAGCGATCATCAGATCGCTGCTATGCAGCAGAAATGCAGGTGTGCTGTGAGCGCCGACCACAGGGGGGCGCTCACAGCTACCGGCGATCAGTAACCATAGAGGTCTCAAGGACCTCTATGGTTACCTTCCCGATGCATCGCCGACCCCCGACCATGTGACAGGGGTCGGCGATGACGTCATTTCCGGCCGCCCGGCCGGATGCGGTAGTTAAATGCCGCTGTCTGCATTTGACAGCGGCATTTAACAGGTTAATAGCGGCGGGTGAATAGCGATTTCACCCGCCGCTATTGCGCGCACATGTCAGCTGTACAAAACAGCTGACATGTCGCGACTTTGATGTGCGCTCACCGCCGGAGCGCACATCAAAGCAGGGGACCCGACATGCGCAGTACATGTACGGCGCATGTCGCGAAAGGGTTAAGAACAATAATGTAAATAATAAATAATATGTATCAATAACTATGTATATTGGTATGTTCTATGACATTTTAAAATATTTCATTATTATGTGGAAAAGCTCTTAGTACCCATACTGGCGCATACTTGTGTGCCCATCAGGTATTTTCACAGTAAAATTTTCACAGGTGGGGCCCCTCGTCCTCCGATTTGGTGGGCGGGGACCCTCGGCCTCCGATTTGGTGGGCGGGGACCCTCGGCCTCCAATTTGGTGGGCGGGGACCCTCAGCCTCCAATTTGGTGGGCGGGGACCCTCGGCCTCCGATTTGGTGGGTGGGGACCCTCGTCCTCCGATTTGGTGGGCAGGGCCCCTCGGCCTCCGATGTGGTGGGCGGGGCCCCTTGGCCTCCGCTTTGGTGGGCGGGGCCGGGCCCCTCGGCCTCCGCTTTGATGGGCGGGGCCGCTCGGCCTTCGACTTGGTGGGCGGGGCTCCTCGGCCTCCGATTTGGTTGGCGGGGCCCCTCGGCCTCCGATTTGGTTGGCGGGGCCCCTCGGCCTCCGATTTGGTGGGCGGGGACTCTTGGCCTCCGATTTGGTGGGCGGGGACCCTCGGCCTCCGATTTGGTGGGCAGGGACCCTCGGCCTCCGATTTGGTGGTCGGGGACCCTCGGCCTCCGCTTTGGTGGGCGGGGCCCCTTGGCCTCCAATTTGGTGGGCGGGGTCCCTCTGCCTCCGATTTGGTGTGCGGGGACCCTCGGCCTCCGCTTTGGTGGGCGGGGCCCCTCGGCCTTCGATTTGGTGGGCGGGGCCCCTCGGCCTCCGATTTGGTTGGTGTGGACCCTCGGCCTCCGATTTTGTGGGCGGGGACCCTCGGCCTCCGATTTGGTGGGCGGGGACCCTCGGCCTCCGATTTGGTGGGCGGGGACCCTCGGCCTCTGATTTGGTGGGCGGGGCCCATCGGCCTCCGATGTGGTGGGCGGGGCCCCTCGGCCTCCGATTTGGTGGGCGGGGACCCCCGGCCTCTGATTTGGTGGGCGGGGCCCCTCGGCCTCCGATTTGGTGGGCGGGGACCCTCGGCCTCCGATTTGGTGGGCGGGGACCCTCGGCCTCCGATTTGGTAGGCGGGGCCCCTCGGCCTCCGATTTGGTGGGCGGGGACGCTCGGCCTCCAATTTGGTGGGCGGGGACCCTCGGCCTCCAATTTGGTGGGCGGGGACCCTCGGCCTCCGATTTGGTGGGCGGGGACCCTCGGCCTCCGATTTGGTGGGCGGGGCCCCTCGGCCTCCGATTTGGTGGGCGGGGCCCCTCGGCCTCCGATGTGGTGGTCGGGGCCCCTCAGCCTCCGCTTTGGTGGGCGGGGCCGGGCCCCTCCGCCTCCGCTTTGGTTGGCGGGGCCGCTCGGCCTTCGATTTGTTGGGTGGGGCTCCTCGGCCTCCGATTTGGTTGGCGTGGACCCTCGGCCTCCGATTTGGTGGGCAGGGACCGGCCTCCGATTTGGTGGGCGGGGACCCTCGGCCTCCGATTTGGTGGGCGGGGACCCTCGACCTCCGATTTGGTGGGCGGGGACCCTCGGCCTCCGCTTTGGTGGGCGGGGCCCCTCGGCCTCCGATTTGGTGGGCGGGGTCCCTCTGCCTCCGATTTGGTGGGCGGGGACCCTCGGCCTCCGCTTTGGTTGGCGGGGCCCCACGGCCTCCGATTTGGTGGGCGGGGTCCCTCGGCCTCCAATTTGGTGGGCGGGGACCCTCGGCCTCCGATTTGGTGGGCGGGGACCCTCGGCCTCCAATTTGGTGGGCGGGGACCCTCGGCCTCCGATTTGGTGGGCGGGGACCCTCGACCTCCGATTTGGTGGGCGGGGCCCCTCGGCCTCCGATTTGGTGGGCGGGGCCCCTCGGCCTCCGATGTGGTGGTCGGGGCCCCTCGGCCTCTGCTTTGGTGGGCGGGGCCGGGCCCCTCGGCCTCCGCTTTGGTGGGCGGGGCCGCTTGGCCTTCAATTTGTTGGGCGGGGCTCCTCGGCCTCCGATTTGGTTGGCGGGGCCCCTCGGCCTCCGATTTGGTTGGCGGGGCCCCTTATCCTCCGATTTGGTGGGCGGGGACTCTCGGCCTCCGATTTGGTGGGTGGGGACCCTCGGCCTCCGATTTGGTGGGCGGGGCCCCTCGGCCTCCGATTTGGTTGGCGGGGCCCCTCGGCCTCCGATGTGGTGGTCGGGGCCCCTCGGCCTCCGCTTTGGTGGGCGGGGCCGGGCCCCTCGGCCTCCGCTTTGGTGGGCGGGGCCGCTCGGCCTTCGATTTGTTGGGCGATTTGTTGTGCGGGGCTCCTCGGCCTCCAATTTGGTTGGCGGGGCCCCTCGGCCTCCGATTTGGTTGGCGGGGCCCCTTATCCTCTGATTTGGTGGGCGCGGACCCTCGGCCTCCGCTTTGGTGGGTGGGGCCCGTCGGCCTCCGATTTGGTGGGTGGGGCCCCTCGGCCTCCGATTTGGATGGTGTGGACCCTCGGCCTCCGATTTGGTGGGCGGGGACCCTCGGCCTCCAATTTGGTGGGCGGGGCCCCTCGGCCTCCGATGTGGTGGGCGGGGCCCCTCGGCCTCCGATGTGGTGGGCGGGGCCCCTCGGCCTCCGATTTGGAGGGCGGGGACCCCCGGCCTCCGATTTGGTGGGCTGGGCCCCTCGGCCTCCGATTTGGTGGGCGGGGACCCTCGGCCTCCGATTTGGTGGGCGGGGACCCTCGGCCTCCGATTTGGTAGGAGGGGCCCCTCGGCCTCTGATTTGGTGGGCGGGGACCCTCGGCCTCCGATTTGGTGGGCGGGGCCCCTCGGCCTCCGCTTTGGTGGGCGGGGCCGGGCCCCTCGGCCTCCGCTTTGGTGGGCGGGGCCGCTCGGCCTTCGATTTGGTGGGCGGGGCTCCTTGGCCTCCGATTTGGTTGGCGGGGCCCCTCGGCCTCCGATTTGGTTGGCGGGGCCCCTCGGCCTCCGATTTGGTGTGTGCTCTGCCTGGGGCCACTGTGCTCTGCCTGGGGCCCCATATGCTGCCTGGGGCCCCTGTGCTCTGCCTGGGGCCCCATATGCTGCCTGGGGCCCCTGTGCTCTGCCTGGGGCCCCTGTGCTCTGCCTGGGGCCCCATGTTCTGCCTGGGGCCCCTGTGCTTTGCCTGGGGCCACTGTGCTCTGCCTGGAGCCCCATGTTCTGCCTGGGGCCACTGTGCTCTGCCTGGGACCCCATAAGCTGCCTGGGGCCCCTGTGCTCTGCCTGGGGCCCCTGTGCACTGCCTGGGGCCCCTGTGCACTGCCTGGGGCCCCTGTGCTCTGCCTGGGGCCCCATGTTCTGCCTGGGGCCCCTGTGCTCTGCCTGGGGCCACTGTACTCTGCCTGGGGCCCCATATGCTGCCTGGGGCCCCTGTGCTCTGCCTGGGGAGTCCATATGCTGCCTGGGGCCCCTGTGCTCTGCCTGGGGCCCCATAGGCTGCCTGGGGCCCCTGTTGTGGATTCTGTTTGTGGGCTCCCTCTGGTGGTTACTGCTGATACTGGGTGACTTTGGTGGGTTGCGGCCTTTGGTTTCCACCTGTCCATCAGTGGCTGGGTGTTTCCTATTTTACCTGGCCTTTCTGTCATTTCCCTTGCCGGCTATCAATGTATTCAGATGTGCTCTGTTTGGTTCCTGCCTACCTGCTCCCAGATCTTTCAGGATAAGCTAAGTGCTGATTTTCAGTTGTTTGGTTTTTTGTCCAGCTTGCTTATTATGTCTCTATGCTAGCTGGTAGCTCTAGTGGACTGAGGTTCTCCCCATGTGCCATGAGTTGGCACATGGGTTCTTGTAATCTCAGGATGGTTTTTTTGATTAGGGTTTTTTGCTGACCGCTCAGTCCCCTTTTGTATCGTTCTGCTTTCTAGTTTACAGCGGGCCTCAATTTGCTAAAACTATATATATCATCTCTATGTGTGTGCCTTCCTCTCATTTCACCGTCAATACATGTGGGGGGCAACTATATCTTTTGGGGTTCATTCCGCTGGAGGCAAGTGAGGTCTTTATTTTCTCTGCAGTGCTAGTTAGCTCTTAGGCTGGTGCGTGGCGTCTAGAACCAACGTAGGCACGCTCCCTGGCTATCTCTAGTTGCGTTTGTCAGGCGTAGGGCAGCGTTCAGCCCAGGTTCCATCACCCTAGAGCTCGTCCGTAATATATTTGTACTTTGCTTGTCCTGTGCTATCCCTAGCCATTGGGATTCATGACAGTATAGCCGGCCCACAAAGTGTTAATTGTTTGGGCTGAAGCAGGAGAAAGAGAAGTGTTTAAGGGAAATGTTTTTTTTTTTTTTTTCCCTTCAGAGTTTTGCTGCCTAGCCCTTAATTGCTGTCTAGCTGCTTCTTACCTCCTCTTAACCCTTGAATGGCTCTGATCTTAGCTGTTTAACATGGATGTCCAGAGTTTGGCTTCCAGCCTGAGTAATCTCGCGGCAAAAGTTCAAAACATACAGGATTTTGTTGTTCACACTCCCATGTCTGAACCTAGAATTCCTATTCCAGAGTTCTTTTCTGGAGATAGATCTACCTTCCTGAATTTCAGGAACAATTGTAAATTGTTTCTTTCTTTAAAATCTCGCTCCTCTGGAGACCCTGCTCAACAGGTCAAGATTGTAATATCTTTCCTGCGGGGCGACCCTCAGAATTGGGCATTTGCATTGGCACCAGGGGATCCTGCATTGCTCAGTGTGGATGCGTTTTTTCTGGCATTGGGATTGCTCTATGAGGAACCTAACCTGGAGATTCAGGCTGAAAAGGCTTTATTAGCCCTCTCTCAGGGGCATGATGAAGCGGAGATATATTGTCAGAAGTTTCGGAAATGGTCGGTGCTTACTCAGTGGAATGAGTGCGCCCTGGCTGCAAACTTCAGAAATGGTCTTTCTGAGGCCATTAAGGATATTATGGTGGGGTTCCCTACACCTACAGGTCTGAATGAGTCTATGGCTATGGCCATTCAGATTGATCGGCGTTTACGGGAGCGCAAACCCGTGCACCAGTTGGCGGTGTCTTCTGAACAGGCACCTGAGACTATGCAATGTGATAGAATTCAGTCCAGAAGTGAACGGCAAAATTATAGGCGGAAAAATGGATTGTGTTTCTATTGTGGTGATTCAGCTCATGTTATATCAGCATGCTCTAAACGCACAAAAAGGGTTGATAAATCTTTTGCCATTGGTACTCTGCAGCCTAAGTTCATTTTGTCTGTGACTCTGATTTTTTCACTGTCTTCCATTTCCGTCGATGCCTATGTGGATTCGGGCGCTGCCCTGAGTCTTATGGATTGGTCATTTGCTAAACGCTGCGGTTTTAGTCTGGAACCTCTGGAAGTTCCTATTCCTCTGAAGGGAATTGACTCTACACCATTGGCTATGAATAAACCGCAGTATTGGACACAAGTGACCATGCGCATGACTCCCGTTCATCAGGAGGTGATTCGCTTCCTTGTACTTTATAATTTACATGAAGTACTAGTGCTTGGTCTGCCATGGTTACAAACTCATAATCCTGTCCTGGACTGGAAAACAATGTCTGTGTTAAGCTGGGGATGTCAGGGGGTTCATGATGATGCACCTCCGATTTCAATCGCTTCATCTACTCCTTCTGAGATCCCTGCGTTTTTGTCTGACTATAGGGATGTTTTTGAGGAGCCTAAGCTCAATTCGCTCCCTCCGCATAGAGATTGTGACTGTGCTATAGAATTGATTCCTGGCAGTAAGTTCCCTAAGGGTCGTTTATTTAATCTGTCACTGCCAGAGCATACTGCTATGCGGAATTATATTAAGGAGTCCTTGGAAAAGGGACATATTCGTCCATCTTCGTCCCCTCTGGGAGCAGGTTTTTTTTTTGTGGCAAAAAAAGATGGTTCCCTGAGGCCTTGTATAGATTATCGCCTTCTGAATAAGATTACAGTCAAGTATCAGTATCCATTGCCATTATTGACTGATTTGTTTGCTCGCATTAAGGGGGCTAGGTGGTTCACTAAGATAGATCTTCGCGGTGCGTATAATCTGGTGCGGATAAAACAGGGTGATGAGTGGAAAACTGCATTTAATACGCCTGAGGGCCATTTTGAGTATTTGGTAATGCCTTTTGGACTCTCCAATGCTCCGTCAGTCTTTCAGTCCTTTATGCACAATATTTTCCGTGAATATCTGGATAAGTTTATGATTGTGTATTTGGATGATATTTTGGTGTTTTCTGATGACTGGGAGTCTCATGTTCTACAGGTCAGGAAGGTGTTTCAGGTTCTGCGGGCCAATTCTCTGTTTGTGAAGGGCTCAAAGTGTCTCTTCGGAGTCCAGAAGATTTCTTTTTTGGGGTACATTTTTTCTCCTTCTACTATTGAGATGGATCCCGTCAAGGTTCAGGCGATTTGTGACTGGACACAACCTACATCTGTTAAGAGCCTTCAGAAGTTCTTGGGGTTTGCTAATTTTTATCGTCGGTTCATTGCTAATTTTTCCAGTATTGTTAAACCTTTGACTGATTTGACTAAAAAGGGTGCTGATGTTGCTGATTGGTCTCCTGCGGCCGTGGAGGCCTTTCAGGAACTTAAGCGCCGGTTTTCTTCTGCACCTGTGTTGTGTCAACCAGATGTTTCACTTCCTTTTCAGGTTGAGGTTGATGCTTCCGAGATTGGAGCGGGGGCGGTTTTGTCACAGAGAAGTTCTAATGGCTCGGTGATGAAGCCATGTGCATTCTTCTCTAGAAAATTCTCGCCCGCCGAGCGCAATTATGATGTGGGTAATCGGGAGCTTTTGGCCATGAAGTGGGCATTTGAGGAGTGGCGTCATTGGCTTGAGGGTGCTAAACATCGTGTGGTGGTCTTGACTAATCACAAGAATCTCATTTACCTTGAATCTGCCAGGCATTTGAATCCTAGACATGCTCGTTGGTCGTTGTTTTTTTCTCGTTTCAATTTCGTGGTTTCATACCTGCCAGGTTCAAAGAATGTGAAGGCAGATGCTCTTTCCAGGAGTTTTGTGCCTGACTCTCCTGGAGACTCTGGGCCTACTGGTATCCTTAGGGATGGGGTAATATTGTCCGCCGTATCCCCAGACTTGCGACGTGCATTGCAGGAGTTTCAGGTGAATAAACCGGATCGTTGTCCACCAGAAAGACTGTTTGTTCCGGATGATTGGACCAGTAGAGTCATCTCCGAGGTCCATTCTTCTGTGTTGGCTGGTCATCCTGGAATATTTGGTACTAGAGATTTGGTGGCCAGGTCTTTTTGGTGGCCTTCCTTGTCTAGGGATGTGCGTACCTTTGTGCAGTCTTGTGAAGTGTGTGCTCGAGCTAAGCCTTGCTGTTCTCGGGCCAGTGGGTTGTTGTTATCCTTGCCCATCCCGAAGAGGCCTTGGACGCACATTTCCATGGATTTTATTTCTGATCTCCCGGTTTCACAGAAAATGTCCGTTATCTGGGTTGTGTGTGACCGCTTTTCTAAGATGGTTCATTTGGTGCCCTTGCCTAAGTTGCCTTCCTCCTCTGAGTTGGTCCCTTTATTTTTTCAGAACGTGGTTCGTTTGCATGGGATTCCGGAGAATATCGTTTCTGACAGGGGATCCCAGTTTGTGTCTAGATTTTGGCGGACGTTTTGTGCCAAGATGGGCATTGATTTGTCTTTCTCGTCTGCATTCCATCCTCAGACGAATGGCCAGACGGAGCGAACTAATCAGACCTTGGAAACTTATTTGAGGTGTTTTGTTTCTGCTGATCAAGATGACTGGGTTGCTTTTTTGCCACTGGCCGAATTTGCTCTTAATAATCGGGCTAGTTCGGCCACGTTGGTCTCTCCTTTTTTTTGTAATTCGGGGTTTCATCCTCGTTTTTCCTCTGGTCAGGTGGAGCCTTCGGATTGTCCTGGAGTGGACGTGGTGGTGGACAGGCTACATCAGATTTGGAATCAGGTGGTGGACAATTTGAAGTTATCTCAGGAGAAGACTCAGCAGTTTGCTAATCGCCGTCGCCGCGTGGGTCCCCGACTTCTTGTTGGGGATTTGGTGTGGTTGTCTTCTCGTTTTGTCCCTATGAAGGTCTCTTCTCCTAAGTTCAAGCCTCGGTTCATCGGTCCTTATAGGATCTCGGAGATTCTTAACCCTGTATCTTTTCGTTTGGATCTCCCAGCATCGTTTGCTATTCATAATGTGTTCCATCGGTCGTTGTTGCGGAGGTATGAGGTGCCCGTTGTTCCTTCGGTTGAGCCTCCTGCTCCGGTGCTGGTGGAGGGAGAATTGGAGTATGTTGTTGAGAAGATCTTGGATTCTCGTGTTTCCAGACGCAAACTCCAGTATTTGGTTAAGTGGAAGGGTTATGGTCAGGAGGATAATTCCTGCCTCCGATGTTCATGCGACTGATTTGGTCCGCGCCTTCCATAGAGCTCACCCTGATCGCCCTGGGGGTTCTCGTGAGGGTTCGGTGACCCCTCCTCAAGGGGGGGGTACTGTTGTGGATTCTGTTTGTGGGCTCCCTCTGGTGGTTACTGCTGGTACTGGGTGACTTTGGTGGGTTGCGGCCTTTGGTTTCCACCTGTCCATCAGTGGCTGGGTGTTTCCTATTTTACCTGGCCTTTCTGTCATTTCCCTTGCCGGCTATCAATGTATTCAGATGTGCTCTGTTTGGTTCCTGCCTACCTGCTCCCAGATCTTTCAGGATAAGCTAAGTGCTGATTTTCAGTTGTTTGGTTTTTTGTCCAGCTTGCTTATTATGTCTCTATGCTAGCTGGTAGCTCTAGTGGACTGAGGTTCTCCCCATGTGCCATGAGTTGGCACATGGGTTCTTGTAATCTCAGGATGGTTTTTTTGATTAGGGTTTTTTGCTGACCGCTCAGTCCCCTTTTGTATCGTTCTGCTTTCTAGTTTACAGCGGGCCTCAATTTGCTAAAACTATATATATCATCTCTATGTGTGTGCCTTCCTCTCATTTCACCGTCAATACATGTGGGGGGCAACTATATCTTTTGGGGTTCATTCCGCTGGAGGCAAGTGAGGTCTTTATTTTCTCTGCAGTGCTAGTTAGCTCTTAGGCTGGTGCGTGGTGTCTAGAACCAACGTAGGCACGCTCCCTGGCTATCTCTAGTTGCGTTTGTCAGGCGTAGGGCAGCGGTCAGCCCAGGTTCCATCACCCTAGAGCTCGTCCGTAATATATTTGTACTTTACTTGTCCTGTGCTATCCCTAGCCATTGGGATTCATGACAGGCCCCTGTGCTCTACCTGGGACCACTGTGCTCTGCCTGGGGCCCCATATGCTGCCTGGGGCCCCTGTGCTCTGCCTGGGGCCCTTGTGCTCTGCCTGGGGCCCCATGTTCTGCCTGGGGCCACTGTGCTCTGCCTGGGGCCCCATAAGCTGCCTGGGGCCCCTGTGCTCTGCCTGGGACCACTGTGCTCTGCCTGGGGCCCCATATGCTGCCTGGGGCCCCTGTGCTCTGCCTGGGGCCACTGTGCTCTGCCTGGGGCCCCATATGCTGCCTGGGGCCACTGTGCTTTGCCTGGGGCCCCATATGCTGCCTGGGGCCCCTGTGCTCTGCCTGAGGCCCCATATGCTGCCTGGGGCCCCTGTGCTCTGCCTGGGGCCCCTGTGCTCTGCCTGGGGCCCCATGTTCTGCCTTGGGCCCCTGTGCTCTGCCTGAGGCCACTGTGCTCTGCCTGGGGCCCCATATGCTGTTTGGGGCCCCTGTGCTCTGCCTGGGGCCCCATATGCTGCCTGGGGCCCCTGTGCTCTGCCTGAGGCCCCTGTGCTCTGCCTGGGGCCCCATATGCTGCCTGGGGCCCCTGTGCTCTGCCTGGGGCCCCTGTGCTCTGCCTGGGGCCCCATGTTCTGCCTGGGGCCCCTGTGCTCTGCCTGGGGCCACTGTGCTCTGCCTGGGGCCCCATATGCTGCCTGGGGCCCCTGTGCTCTGCCTGGGGCCCCATATGCTGCCTGGGGCCCCTGTGCTCTGCCTGGGGCCACTGTGCTCTGCCTGGGGCCCCATAGGCTGCCTGGGGCCCCTGTGCTCTGCCTGGGACCACTGTGCTCTGCCTGGGGCCCCATATGCTGCCTGGGGCCCCTGTGCTCTGCCTGGGGCCACTGTGCTCTGCCTGGGGCCCCATATGCTGCCTGGGGCCCCTGTGCTCTGCCTGGGGCCACTGTGCTCTGCCTGGGGCCCCATATGCTGCCTGGGGCCCCTGTGCTCTGCCTGGGTGTAGGACACTGGTGACGTCACTTATCTCTGGACATTAGCTCCGGACATTAGCTCCGGACAATAGCTCCGGACAATAGCTCCGGACAATAGCTCCGGACAAAGCCACGGAAGTTGGCACAAATTGCAGGAAGTAGTATTCTAGGCAATTATATATTAGAAAGTGCTTAGTGGACAGATTAATATTTCAATATATTAAAGTGCATATTAATATGACTCCCTAAAAAACAAAGGCCGAGTGTAGTGACCATACCGTACAAAAAGACAAAATATGAATGGTGGAAAAGAGCTAGACTGACCCATCTAATGAACCTTATTAAATAGATATAATATAAAAACATGTATAAAGGTATTATTAAACAACCATCATTAAACATATAGAAAAGAAGAGCATACCCAATTACCATAAGTATCCATAAAAACAACCTCCCCCATAGACTACCTAAATATTACATACAAAAAATATTAATAAAGAAGATCCCCCCAATAGGGCAACGTTGTGTTGTGTTATGTTGTCTTCAATAAATTTATTTTAATTTAATCTGTGGTAGGCTTCTTTATGGATGACAGTGATTCTGCTGCCATCTAGTGGTCGTTTCATATGTATTTTGGAAGTACCATTTTGTGTCTATGGTTGGACTTGTTGGTAATACTATTGATTGCTGTTTTTGTAACAGATTGTCCGTTTAATATGGATTTGAAAGCTAGGGAGAGTGCCTGGCGGTCTAAAGCTACAGATATTTTCTCTCGGAGTACCCCAGCAGTTTCGCAAAATACATCTCATGAAATTAAGGATTTAATATATAAATACAGATATACTTTACAGCGTAAAACCAAATTATGGTGGAATAAGACCACACTTGAAAATTACTTGGACCAAAAAAATCGTCCCTAGAGGGCTGAGAATCCAATTGTATCCAACCTATGAATTGGGAGATAAGGATGGTGGACGGCAGCAGCATCTAGGTGCTCCTTGGAGTTTATTCAAATATTAATTGAGAATAATACATCTTTCTTGGTAGAATTGGATAAGGAACTGGAGTCTATCTCTCTGTCATTAACCAAGGATATGAGTGCGGATCAGTTTAACAAATGGTCCAAAGATCTAGAAACAGATGCTTTGAAATGGGAAGAGAAGATTAGTCAAGAGAAATCTAAGAAGTACCAACGTGACGTTGAGGACTATGACTCCAATAAAATTTTCAGATGGCAGTTTAAAGGGGCAAAAGGTGGCCCAAGAGGCAGGATCCGAACACAGTCTGATAGATCCTTTGCTTCAGAAGTGGACAGTGTAGCATCAACCAGTGATGTGGAGGGGTCACGTGACCTCCAACCCAAAGGAACGGAAAAAAGGAAGAAGTTCCCAAAGATGTTCCAAAAGGCACATAAAGGTGGCAGACCTTAAAAATGCGCGCGTCTCCTGCCTCCCGTGACGTCACGGCTTGTGATTGGTCGCGTCGCCCATGTGACCGCGACGCAACCAATCACAACGCCGGAACGTAATTTTAAAATCCTGAAGGACCTGAAATTACGTCACGGCTTGCTGTGATTGGTTGCGTCCCGGCCACATGGGCGGCGCGCGACCAATCACAAGCCGGGACTTCGAGTAAGGAAGTTAAAGCGCGAATTTTAAGCAAACAACGCTGCCGGTTCCCTCGGTAAGGTGCAGGCTGCGTCGGAGAGGTGAGTATAGCAATATTTTTTATTTTAATTCTTTATTTTACACATTAATGTTGTTTCAATACCGATACCCGATACCACAAAAGTATCGGATCTCGGTATCGGAATTCCGATACAGCAAATATCGGCCGATACCCGATACTTGCGGTATCGGAATGCTCAACACTAGTAAGGACCCTTGACGTGGGTTGCCAGCTTCCATATTGTGGCCAGAATATCAACTAAGACCTTACATATATTTATATGTTTTGTTTTGCACGTATATATTTTTTGCAGGGTGCAGTTGGACCCAAATGGTTCTGTACACTGTGGCCTCTGTTTGCACAGGATGCATTTTAGCACTGGGCAGCCCGCTTTAGGGCGTCATTAATAGGCTGGTAACCAGATGCTCTGCATTCCCTGTGTGATCATGCTACATACGGAGTATCTTAGTGCACTGGTGTACCACACGGCCAAACCCTTATTTAAGGCTGGCTGTTTCATTGGGTATTGCACCTGTGCATTTGCTATTTTATTTGGGTCCG
This sequence comes from Ranitomeya variabilis, assembly GCF_051348905.1. NCBI lineage: Eukaryota > Metazoa > Chordata > Amphibia > Anura > Dendrobatidae > Ranitomeya > Ranitomeya variabilis. The sequence goes on along the minus strand of NC_135236.1, from coordinate 351,860,370 downwards.
CTGCACCCTGCTTGTGCATTTGTATTTGAGGCCCATTCAGACAGGTAAGCATCTCTGCCTGTTTTTGGTGTTTTTTCATAGATCAGGTTACATTGGGTGTCCTGGGGGGCGATCTGGCCAGACATCTGGCTCAGATGGAAAGCAGATGGATTTTTCGCCTAGGTACTCTCAGTCCTAATGGTCTTAATGAAAGTTTTGGGTTTTCAGCATTTTTATAATACTTATTTTTTACATTACATAAGATAGGTATTTTTCAGAGGTATTTTTTAGGGGTAGGGTGTTTTTATATATATTTTATTCTTTATATGTTTGTTAACTTTGTTTTTTTTGGTTTGCTTATAGTACATATTTATGAGTCCCGTGTTCCTTTCCGTGTTGTTCTGAAGATATCCTATGGGCCCCAACGTTGGTGCTTCCGTTTGAAGACTGCCCAAGAATTCAAATATTGTTGTTTTTAATATTTATTGTTGCTTCTAAAACATTATTAATAAAAAGTTGTTTATATATATATATATGTACGGTATATGGTTTTTGGGGCCCATGCGTTGCCCTATTGGGGGGATCTTCTTTATTAATATTTTTTGTATGTAATATTTAGGTAGTCTATGGGGAAGGTTGTTTTTATGGATACTTATGGTAATTGGGTATGCTCTTCTTTTCTATATGTTTAATGATGGTTGTTTAATAATACCTTTATACATGTTTTTATATTATATCTATTTAATAAGGTTCATTAGATGGGTCAGGCTAGCTCTTTTTCACCATTCATATTTTGTCTTTTTGTACGGTATGGTCACTACACTCGGCCTTTGTTTTTTAGGGAGTTATATTAATATGCACTTTAATATATTGAAATATTAATCTGTCCACTAAGCACTTTATATATATATTTGTGTTTATGTCTTGGGGGCTACATATATATATGGCATCATTGCCTGCCTTCATATAATTGTGGGCATTTAAGGTCACTAAGCACTTTGTATTCACTTATTTATTAAATAAATTATTAAATTATAACATGCACGTTAGTCATTTATGCACTTTATTTATTTATATACACATATGTAAGTTTTAATGGGGCCTTTTTTGGCTTGGCTTATATATTCATCTATTGAGAGCCTTACTTTCCTCATTGCTACCGTTCCCTTACTTATTTGTTTGAGTTTTCGTTTGGGCACTTATTGATTTAGCGATGTATTATTCCCCAGTCTCCCAGTGACTGTGCGCATGCGCGGATCGCCATCTCCGTGCGCTTCAGACAGCGTCATAGGTGGTAACCGCTTGTGTTCCACAGTGCGGTCCACCCGGCGGATGTCATGAAGAGCTTGAACATCCGGAGTAGGTCGGATGTGCGCATGCGCCGCCAGGTCATCTTAGGGGACCGCCGGTTACTCTCCTACGGCATAGGGTAGGGGATTAACGGCACTTGATTGGTCCAGGGACTCCATAAATAGTCACTCTGCCTGGGTATTGACACGCCCCCGGAAGAAGCCAGGGTGAAACGCGCGTTGGGGCGCTGGGAAGGAGACGTGGGAGGACGCACATCATTCACAGCTTTATTTGGTGAGCACTTTTGTACACTTTTCCTCTCTCCATGTCATATGTATTTGGATGTTATTATAGACATATGGAGAGCGGGAAGGTACGGGGATCTTAGTCCACCTATGTACTTGGGACCTGTTATTATTCCAGAAGTGGATGCGGTTTGCACCTTGATGTCTATTGGCCCACATAGGATCATAGGTGGGCAGGTGCTCTTAATATATACATATCGATTTGTCTTAGAGGACATCTTTTGTATTGTGCTTCCCATGTTCTTCCCATAAGGTATTACCTAGAGGATTTGCTGTAGCTTTTTTAGATATTAATTGTTGTGTTATGTTGTCTTCAATAAATTTATTTTAATTTAATCTGTGGTAGGCTTCTTTATGGATGACAGTGATTCTGCTGCCATCTAGTGGTCGTTTCATTCAAAGTAATGAGTAGAGTCTATTACCTCCTCGGCGTTCCAGCCGCCGGCTACGCGCCTCAGAAGGATGTTGCTGATCTTGGAGCACGACTCCTTCTGGTTCTATCACCTCTGTGCTGTGATCCCGTTTCTCACTTCTCCACAATATGCTTCGCTTCGTGTCCTTTCTTAGGAGTCTGCCGCTATAAGGCACAGGCACGGCTCCGTAACGTTCTGTCTGTCCTAGGCCCCTGTCAGGATCCCACCCCTGACAGGTCTTCTCTCGAGCTCTCCCCAGCTCCTTTTTCTACCTAACTTCCTATCCAACCCCCAGTTTTACCCAAGTGTGAGGAGTGGCCTAGTAGATAGGACCTTTTGCTCCCCCTGGCGGCCGGAGTGTGAAGTGTACTGTGTGTGTGTGTGATACCTGCAAGGTGAACTCTTTTAGTGCAATCAAACGTACCAGCACTGCCCCTGGTGGAAGAGCGACGTTACTGCAACGACCAGACTGTGGGGCGCTGCAGTAACTTTACATATTCCCCCGACAATTCTCGCATATTATTTTTTCGGCTAAATGTTCCTTGCATACATTTTGTCCGCAAGTAGAACAGAAACGCTCCGATTTTCTTTCCTTCTTTGCTGGACAAATATAGCAGCACTGTCATGCAGAATCCACACTCTTCCCAGCAATAGCAGAGTCATAAAAGTTCTTCCCCAGCAACAATACAGACAAAAAGACTGAGTATCACATGTAAACCTAGTACAGGCCTTAAAGGCCCCAGGTGCGTGAATATGGGGTAGTCCCAAAAAAAGGTTGTTATACCGAAATGTCTGTAACATAAAAATATATGAATAACTGGAAATTACTAACAACTATATACCTGAGGATGACCTAGATTTTCAAAATTCTAACTAAAGTACTTTTACAGAAAATAGAAAACAAGTAACCTGGCAGGCCTGCGAGGCCCCAGGTATGCGTTCTAGGGTTTTAAAGACTACAAAAAATTTTAAAAACGTTTTAGCAGTTTTACCGATCACAGAAATGTACTCCACTCTACGGAATAGTGTATGGCTGAAAAGTGTAGCCAAGGAAAATGTTTCAACAATTTTTGGGCATGTTATATAGCATGAAAAAGGACCTCAAAGTACGTAATACTTGATGGATCAGAATATATTACATTTTTTCAGCCCCACAAAAAAACTCCAGCTATTTATTTGCCAATGGACTGCACAGGCTGAATTCCTGTCTACAGACTAGATTCTGTCATTCTTTCTGCTCCTGCGACTCTCTCTACCTTCGTAGGCTTAGTGCAGACTGTATGTGCTACAAACGATTAACCCTTAGAATGGCTGTTAGTACGATGGCTCAGCTTCAGCACCAGCATCAACACTACAGGTCTCTGATTCGTTATACTGTGCACACACAGGCCTAGACAAGCACTCTCTCCCTCCAATAAAGCTGTACAATGGCCTCAGTGTGTCCAGATGGCATCTGTCCTTTTATAATCCCTGATAATGTCAGACGGCCAGCCATTCACAGTAATGCCACAATCAAGATGGCTATGACATTACAGTGATTCACAGGCAATCCACGCATGATTATTGGCTAAGTAATAGGCACCAAAATGTAGTGCGGGGATTAGAGTTTTACATCAAGCACAGTCCTTTACTCACCAAGTAATGAGCACATACGAACACTGTGATACTCGAGTAAAAACAGACTGTCACCGAGCATGTTCACTCATCCATGATTAACCCCTTCATGACCTTGGGATTTTCCGTTTTTCCGTGTTCGTTTTTCGCTCCCCTCCTTCCCAAAGCCATAACTTTTTTATTTTTCCATCAATATGGCCATGTTAGGGCTTATTTTTTGCTAAACAAGTTGTACTTTTGAACGACATAATTGGTTTTAGCATGTCGTGTACTAGAAAATGGGAAAAAAATTCCAAGTGCGGTGAAATTGCAAAAAAGTGCAATCCCACACTTGTTTTTTGTTTGGCTTTTTTGCTAGGTTCACTGTTGTGAATTCTGCTCTTGGGCTCCCTCCGGTGGTTGTTGGTGGTAGTACAGTTGTCTTGGGGTTGTAATCCGGGCAGGTGTTTCTGCTGATTGCAGCTCTATTAGGTATTTAGGTGTGCCAGTTGTCCATTGTACTTGGAGGGATTGCATCTCTCTCTGGCTCCTCATGCCCTGCTGCCAATTCAACTAAGATAAGTGTCTGGTTTTTTGTCTCTGTTCACACATGCAGTGTGCTTTGCAATTCAGTGCAATTTATTGTGTTTTTGTCCAGCTTAGACTTTGTTTGGATTTTTCAGTCATGATGGATTGCAGATATACTTTCTATGTCTTTAGTTAGATGTGGAATATTTGTATTATCTGCTGTGGATGTTTTTAGGATTTTAATACTGACCGCTTAGAATTCTGACCTATCCTTTTCTATTTAGCTAGAAGTGCCTCTTTTGCTAAATCCTGTTTTTCTGCCTGCGTGTGTCTTTCCTCTTATACTCACAGTCAATATTTGTGGGGGGCTGCCTATCCTTTGGGGTTCTGCTCTGAGGCAAGATAGAATTCCCATTTCCATCTATAGGGGCATTTAGTCCTCCGGCTGTGTCGAGATGTCTAGGACGTGTTAGGTACATCCCACGGCTACTTCTAGTTGCGGTGTTAGTTTAGGGTTTGCGGTCAGTACAGGTACCACCTACTCCTGAGAAGGTCTCTCATGCGGCTCCAAGGTCACCAGATCATAACAGTTCACTAAATGATAAAACTGACCTGTCATTATGATTCTCCAGGTCATTACGAATTCATTGACACCTAACATGACTAGGTTATTTTTTATCTAAGTTGTGAAACAAATTCCAAACTTTGCTAAAAAATTAATTGCGCCATTTTCCAATCCCCGTAGCGTCTCCATTTTTCATGATCTGGGGTTGGTTGAGGGCTTACTTTTTGCGTGCCGAGCTGGTGTTTTTAATTATACCATTTTGGGGCAGATATGTTCTTTTGATTGCCCGTTATTGCATTTAATGCAATGTTGCTGTGACCAAAAAAATGTAATTCTGGCGTTTCAAATTTTTTTCTCTCTATGCTGTTTAGCGATCAGGTTAATGCTTTTTTTATTGATAGATCAGGCGATTCTGAACTTGGCGATACCAAATATGTGTAGTTTTGATTTTCTTTTTTATTGATTTATTTTGAATGGGGCGAAAGGGGGGTGATTTAAACTTTTATATTTTTTTATTTTTTTTTCACACTTTTTTAACTTTTTTTTTTTAACTTTTGCCATGCTTCAATAGCCTCCATGGGAGGCTAGAAGCTGGCACAACTCAATCGCCTCTGCTACATAGCAGCGATCATCAGATCGCTGCTATGCAGCAGAAATGCAGGTGTGTTATGAGCGACGACCACAGGATGGCACTCACAGCTATCCGGGATCAGTAACCATAGAGGTCTCAAAGACCTCTATGTTTACTCTGCAGAAGCATTGCTAACCCCCGATCATGTGACGGGGGTCAGCGATGCGCTCATTTCCGGCCGCCCGGCCGGAAGCGCCGATTAAATGCCACTGTCAACGTTTGACAGCGGCATTTATCTAGTTAATAGCGGCAGGTGAATCGTGATTTCACCCACCGCTATTGCGGGCACATGTCAGCTGTTCAAAACAGCTGACATGTCCTGGCTTTGATGCGGGCTCACCGCCGGAGCCCGCATCAAAGCGGGGGTTCTGACCTCGAACGTACTATCCAGGCCGAGGTCAGAAAGGGGTTAATAATGATTATTCCAGACTTAAAAAAGTATGAAGATAAAATTAGAAATTTAGTTAAAATGTCAGAAGTTTTGTACTAGAAGATACAAATGAGCAAGTCATGAGCCTACCACAATTTTGAAATGAAACCAAGCATTGATCCTTTTTGTATGGGCTAATGACTCCATAACTAGAATATGGAGAAAAATGCCTGTTTAAAAACACATGTTAAAAATTGTCTGAAAAAGAACTCCACAATGTTTAGAAAGCTTGAACCTCAGCAACAAATTTAAATAAAATAAAATAAATAAAATTAATACATAAAATTAAATTTGCAAATTAATGTCCCAAAACCTTAGGATAGTTAAATCCATACTGGTCCTTAATGCTTCTGTACACAGTTATATAACTACCCATATGTATGGAAATATCATGTACGCAGCAAGTTATGACATTGTTGCTCTATTATTCAGAATGAGAATAACCAAATCTGTATTTAGTTCCCACAAACTTTGCGGGTATTGCAATTGCACTACACAGCTTTTGTCCTGTGCTACTGTTGAGGTTTTCAAGGATTATAAACTGTTAAATCTGCTAGATTAATTGCTTTATGCTGCACAACCATCTTTGCACTTGGAAAACAAAGATTGTAGCTCTAGGCTCAAATAAGAAGCTCAATTCTATTATCTTAAACTAACTTTAAGAGCTAGTGGTTGATTCAGACAAGATGATTCAGACACATTGTAGATGGAATTTTCCAGACACTGTTTGATCAAAGTCTTTACACTTGCGATCACCTAGGGATAGGTGTTACTTCACACATGCTATTTCCTCTATGTTGATGCTACTCTCTTCTTTTAAACACATTTTCATATGATTTCTTTTTGATTGGTTCTGTCCTCTGTATGAATAAATACTCCACTACTATTGTGTATGTCAGTGAGAATATGTGACACCCCAGGAGTCCGTATGCCACAATGGACGTGACGCGGGGGGTGAGGTCATGCCTGGAAGCAAGGAGGGATCCCCTAATCAGGTCATACTGACATGCAACACCTTCCTGACTCCAGACAAGAAGGGGAAGCTTTAAACCCTGTTTCAGTTGAGCTTCCCTATAAAATTCTGGCCTGGGGGTGGGGTTAGGCAGTCTGTAAGTTAGTTTGTGTAGAGACAGTGAGAGGAGAAGAGGCAAAGGAGAGGAGCCTGGGGTCTGGAGCTATGGCTGGGCTCACCCCAGAGGAAAGCGCCAAGAGACTGGACACCGGAGTCCGTGGTGGTGTGGGCATTGCATATCCAGCCAGTGTAACTGGAGGGCAGCAGATTGCAGGTCTCCTGGCCACAACTATGCCGAAGGCACAGCAACAAATTAGAGCCCGGAGTCACCACAAGATAGGGACACCTGTAAAAAGGCTTGAGTTGCCTGGCATGTGGGTAGTGTTCCATCTGAGGGAAAGATTGAGAGAGGGACTTGGGGAAAGCTAAAGCATCAAGTTCCTAGAATTCAGCGCAGAAAGGAAGGCTTCCAACCCCGCCTGGCTAGGCAGATTCTGACGTGCTTCAGGGCTGCCTGGATTTCAAGATCACCTGTAACCTGTGCCTTGGACTGCAATTTCACCAGTGAAAGGTAAAGAGACTGCAAATCCTGTGTTCTCCAATTATTTCCTGCACCTCACCATCTATCATCCCTCTTACCAACTGCATCGGAAGCCCTGGGAACTAAGCTCTACCTGTGAGGAACTATACCAACTCTGCTGCAATACCATCAGCCCCAGTGGACCTCTTTAAGCACCATCGGCCATCCCTGGCTGAGTACCACAGGTGGTGTCACAAACATTAGAATTTATTTCCCACTACACTTTATTTCCCCTTTTATTGGACGCCCAGGGCCATGGACCTTGTCACCGCTGCCATGACACATCCCCCTTAAGAACTGAGCCAACTTGGTGACGAGTACCCCATGGTCCTAGCAGGTGCTCCAAATATACTTGTTCAGACAGAGAGGCCGGACACTGTTCTAGCTAATATTCTCATAGCTGCAGAGATAGAGACACTCTGAGATATACAAATCATAGGTCTCCAGGTAAACAAGATTTTGGCATGGTGAGAGCTGATCCAATGTTTTTCTAGGTTAACAATTAATTTATGATCACTATTTAGCAGTTGTTTAATGTTCTGTTTGCACAGGCAGACTGCGCTTCAGACGTCATTCTCAGGTCCTAAATTCCTAGAATCAGGAATTTAGGACCTGAGAATGACGTCGCGGCTTGTGATTGGTCGCTTGGCGGTCATATGAGCGGCACGCGACCAATCAGAAGCCGTGACGTCATGGAAGGCCCTAAACGCGCTCATTTTAAGCAAAGAAGGCTGCCGGTTAACAGCGGTGAGGTGCAGGGGCCTCCGGAGAGGTGAGTATATCAATATTTCTTATTTTAATTCTTTATTTTACACATTAATATGGATCCGATACCGATTCCCGATAGCACAAAAGTATCGGAACTCGGTATCGGAATTCCGATACCTTAAGTATCGGCCGATACTTGCGGTATCGGAATGCTCAACACTACAAGTAAAATCTGTATTCACTGCAGACAGACTTTCACATTATTGATATAGGAGATGACGGCTGCCACTGAAAATATTCCACACTGCTCAAAAAAATAAAGGGAACACTTAAACAACAGAATATAACTCCATGTAAATCAAACTCCTGTGAAATCAAACTGTCCGCTTAGGAAGCAACACTGTTTGACAATCAATTTCACATTCTGTTGTGCAAATGGAATAGACAACAGTTGGAAATTATTGGCAATTATCAAGACACACTCAATAAAGGAGTAGTTTTGCAGGTGGGGACTGTTGTGAATTAGACTTTTTGGCTCCCTCTTGTGGTCACTAGTGGTATGACTCTGGGATTGTCTTTTTTCTGTTTGGCACTCACCTGGGTCGTGAGTCCAGGGGTGTCGCTATATTAACTTCCTGGATCCTTAGTCCAGTGCCTGGCATCGTTGTAATCAGATCCTTCTGTTGCTCCTGTCTGCTGGTCCTGGCTCTTGCAAAATTAAGCTAAGTCTTGCTTCTTTGTTTTTTGAGTTACTTGCTTTGCTACTATTTTTGTCCAGCTTGTACTAAATGTGATTTCTGACCTTGCTGGAAGCTCTAGGGGGCTGGTGTTCTCCCCCCGGCCGTTAGACGGTTCGGGGGTTCTTGAATATCCAGCGTGGATATTTAATAGGGTTTTTGCTGACCATATAAGTCATCTTACTATATTCTGCTATTAGCTAGTGGGCCTCTCTTTGCTAAATACCTAGCTCATTCTTATGTTTGTCTTTTCCTCTTACCTCACCATTATTATTTGTTGGGGGCTTGTATCCAACTTTTGGGGTCTTTTCTCTGGAGGCAAGAAAGGTCTTTCTTTTCCCTTCTAGGGTTAGTTAGTTCTCCGGCTGGCGCGAGACGTCTAGAACCAACGTAGGCACGTTCCCCGGCTACTTCTATTTGTGGTGCTAGGATTAGATATATGGTCAGCCCAGTTACCACTGCCCTATGAGCTGTTTTTTTGTGTTTGCAGACTTGGTATTTATTCCTGAGACCCTCTGCCATTGGGGTCATAACAGGGGACCACAGACCGCATCTCAGTACCAATGCTTTCTGGTTGATGTTTTGGTCTCTTTTGAATGTTGGTTGTGCTTTCACACTTGTGGTAGCATGAGGTGGACTCTGCAACCCACACAAGTGGCTCAGGTAGTGCAGCTCATCCAGGATGGCCCATCAATGCGAGTTGTGGCAAGACCTGCAAAATGACCTCCAGCAGGCCACAAATGTGCATGTGTCTGCACAAACGGTTAGAAACTGACTTCATGAGGATGGTCTGAGTGCCCGACATCCACAGATGGGGTTATGCTCACAGCCCAACACCGTGCAGGACGCTTGGCATTTGTCAGAGAACACCAGAACTGGCAAATTCGCCACTGGCGCCCTGTGCTCTTCACAGATGAAAGTAGATTCACACTGAACACATGTGACAGACATGACAGAGTCCAGAGACGTCGTGGAGAGCGATCTGCTGCCTGCAACATCCTTCAGCATGACCGGTTTGGCAGTGGGTCAGTAATGGTGTGGGGTGGCATTTCTTTGGAGGGCCTCACAGCCCTCCATATGCTTGCCAGAGGTAGCCTGACTGCCATTAGATCCTCAGACCCCTTGTGAGACCATATGCTGGTGCGGTTGGCCCTGGGTTCCTCCTAATGCAGGGCAATGCCAGACCTCATGTGGCTGGAGTGTGTTAGCAGTTCCTGCAAGATGAAGGCATTGAAGCTATGGACTGGCCCGCCTGTTCCCCAGACCTGAATCCGATTGAACACATCTGGGACATCATTTCTCGCACCATCCATCATCACGTTGCACCACAGACTGTTCAGAAGTTGGCGGATGCTTTAGTCCAAGTCTGGGAGGAGATCCCTCAGGAGACTACCCACCGCCTCATCAGGAGCATGCCCAGGCATTGTAGGGAGGTCATACAGGCACTTGGTGGCCACACACACTACTGAGCATCATTTCCTTGTCTTGAGGCATTTTCACTGAAGTTGCATCAGCCTGTAATTTGATTTTCCACTTTGATTTTGAGTATCATTCAAAATTCAGAACTCTATGGGATATTAATTTTGATTTACATTGATAATTTTTATGTTTTATTCTTCTCAATGCATTCCACTATGTAATGAATAAAGATTTGCAACTGGAATATTTAATTCAGTGATATCTAGGTTGTGGGATTGTAGTGTTTATTTTTTGAGCAGTGTATGTATACCATAGACTTCAGAAGGAGGAAGAAGGTCTGTCTCTAGTTCCTCCCTCCTGTCTACATAGCATCTTTTCAAGAAAAAAGCACCAAAAGAACCAAAATACTAAACATACAAAACTTTATGGGAACACAATTTATCACATGAGGTGGATGGGAAGATGATGCGTGCAGCACAGAATTAACTGCCATATTTTTACGGAAAACATTGGTAAGCAACATGCCATCCATACCTCTCTCCACCAGGACATCTAGAAAATCAATACGATTACAATCAAATTTGAAGGAGAGATGAATATTGAGTTGATTGTCATTCAACTCACAGAAAAAAGACTGTAAATCAAGAGGTGTACCCCGCCAGATCAGGAAGATGTCATTGATGTAGCGGGCCCAAAATATGACCCGCTCCATCTACGAAATCCAATCTGACGAGAAAAGATCCCTCTCCCACAGCCCAAGGAACAGGTTTGTGTATCAGGGGGCACAAGCTGCACCCATGGCTGTTCCCTGGAGCTGTAGATAGAAGGATTCTGTGGAACAAAAATAAATTTGAGTCAAAAGACATTTCAAAAGTATCAACAAGAAATTGATATCACTGGAGGAGAAGTTAGTCATGGATAGTGTTGAGCATTCCGATACCGCAAGTATCGGGTATCGGCCGATATTTGCTGTATCGGAATTCCGATACCGAGATCCGATACTTTTGTGATATCGGGAATCGGTATCGGGATCCATATTAATGTGTAAAATAAAGAATAAAAATAAAAAATATTGATATACTCACCTCTCCGACGCAGCCTGGACCTTAAAGATGTAACCGGCATCTTCCGTTCCTAAGAATGAGCGCTTGAAAGACCTCAGATGACGTCGCGGCTTGTGATTGGTTGCGTGGCGGTCACGTGACCGCTCACGCGACCAATCACAAGCCGCGACGTCATCTAAGGTCTTTCAAGCGCTCATTCTTAGGAACGGAAGCTGTCGATTACGTCGGTAAGGTCCAGGCTGAGTCGGAGAGGTGAGTATATCAATATTTTTTATTTTTATTCTTTATTTTACACATTAATATGGATCCCAGGGCCTTAAGGAGAGTTTCCTCTCCCTCGGACCCTGGGAACCATGCAGGATACCTTCCGATACTTGGTGTCCCATTGACTTGTATTGGTATCGGGTATCGGTATCGGCGATATCCGATACTTTTCGGGTATCGGCCGATACTATCCGATACCGATACTTTCAAGTATCGGACGGTATTGCTCAACACTAGTCATGGATAAAAAGTGCAAAACGGCATTCAAACCATCCTTGAATGGCTCACACATTGGCCCATATTACTTGCAGACCCCATTTTGAGACAATATCTATTATCTCAACCTTCGGTAACAGCACGGAGGTCATAGAATTTGGGCGACCATTTAGTGAGGAGCTACTTTACACTTCTGACTCCGCCTACCCTTTTTTCCACTGGGACTACTCGCTGTGCTTCGGCATGGGGTTGCAGATCCTGTGGGAAGTGTGTGGCATGTCCTAACATTGCTCACACTAGTCATTTCTCCTCCTCTGATGGGAGAGTTTTTCATATCACTCAAACAATCTCTTGTTCAACCACTATTGTTGTTTATCAAAAGATGTGCCCATGCAACAAAATCTACGTGGGCCTCACGATGCGTGCCCTATAAGTTCGGGCGTGTGAACATGTGAAGGATATCCTGCTAAAGAAGACAATGTTGAGTCCCTAAAAACAATTCCTCGACACTTCAAGCTTCACCACTCTTGTGATCCTACTGGTTTCAGTATTAAGGGGATAGATCGGATTGTCTCTAATCTTCGAGGGGGTAATTTGGGTCATCTCCTAGCACAGAGAGAGTCCCTTTGGATCTGGAGGCTCCATACTTTACAACCCCATGGCCTTAATGAGACCTTGAGTTTTGCCCCCTTCCTCTGATCTACCATTTCCATGCTTTTTATTGGCATCTTTTTTATTTTTATTTCTATTTTTAATCTTACTTTTTATATTGTATATGTGTTTAATTTTTTTTGTTTTTTTGTTATTTTTCTGCATGTAGCCGATTATAGAGCCTGCGTTATTCTATATTTTGCCATTCTGGATCTATGCTTAATCAAGGGTCTCGTTCACCACAAGAAAGGACTGCACTGCATCACTGTATTTTTTGCCTCAATTTTTATCCTATATAATTTATGTATGGGTCCATCTTCATGTTTACCATTATTTCATTTATGTAATATATTGTTCATGTTTTTATATTTTCATATTAATGTTAATTGTGTTATGCACGATGCGTTCAGGAGTACATTGTAATATGTTTACTTCTTCATCCATTTATACAATGCCATTTTTTCTCTTTCATCACATTTACACATCTATTTACATTGTGTTCTATACACTACTTTTTGTCTTTACTCACACTCTTCACTATACATATGGCAGATAACATCGCTCCTTGCGCATAGGCGCCGGAGCCCCGCTGCTGGGCAACGCTGACGGCATCTCTCTCTGGTTCTGGGCGGGCTCGTGTCCTTGGTCCCGCTTACATGACTTGTGTGGGCGTGCCTGAGTTACGTGAGCTCCCTCATCCAGTGACGCCCTCGGTGACGTTATGCTCCTGGTTGCGTCCAACTGTGCATGCGCTACAGAGGGAGAAGCATCACATCCTTTTCTGCATGATCATCTGGATTGGCTACTTACATATATATAAGGCCCCCAATTATCCTCAATGCCTACCCCTGGAAGAAGGCACTGTTGCTGAAATGCACGATGGGGTTGGGTGGCGTCACGGTCTTCACAGGTAATACTCCCAGGCTTTCATACACTTTTGGTTTACGGTCTTTGCTCCATATGATCTTTGATTTTGGCTGCTTTATCTCCATGCATTTTGCTTGTGTTTTAGATATACCCTTAACTTGGCTACACGCTCTATTTACATTTACTCTTGTGGGTACCTTCATTGACCTATGTACTTGCACTTTTGAGCTGACCAATACATTTTCATCCATTTACTCTGCCTGTGGCTCTGTTTGCCTAGCTATTTAACATGGCTCCACCCTAGTTTTGGTGTTTCATTGTCATTTCCCTGTCATCTTTTCTGATTTTATATTGTGTATTTATTGTCACATCAATAAAGTTTTGTACTTTTAGTACTTTGGTTCTTTTTGTGCTTTTTTCTTGTTCTGATTTTCCTGCTTAGGCACTGAACCGTTGTTACACACATCCTTGCACCCCTATATATATTGATCTTGTGATCAGTGGTACTATTTGTGGGTATTAGCTTGGTGTATATGCTTTATAGAATCTTTTCAGTAGCAACTGCAGTCTCCTATCTCAGTGATGTAATAATGTGTCATCACTGAATACAGATTTTATCAGTGAATTGAGAATTTTGAGAATGACTGATCAGTCCAGGATTATAAAGAGGTAGATTTCTCTGCTGAGATATATTACAAAAGTTGCTTATTTTCACGTGTAGTATTGAGTTAGGTAATAAAAAGTAAAATGATGGTTACATTTTAAGGATTTTTCTAAGTGATTTTGGGGAACATAAAATGTAATACTTAGTATTTTTATTGGGGTGAATGCAAAAACAGCAATTTCAACTTTGAGTTTTGATTTTTGAATTTAGTTTTCATAACATTGTTTGATCATTTACACAACAGAACAGTTACTGTTATATGTGTTATACTATATTTTCACAATAAATAAATCTATTTTTTGTGTTACCACCATGCAACCATCATCTAAGCTTTATAACTTCTATTTTTCTATCAATAGAGCTGTATGTCTTGTATTTTTGAGACATAAGCTGACAGTACAATGTGTACAGCAATTTCAACATTGTTTTCAGTCTTCGGGTTAATTTTCATGATAATCTTGACGTCGGTTGCAGTGGACATGGCAATATCAATTACATATGGTTTTTTTTTAAATTAAGCGCGTTTAATATATTTCTATTATTTCATATTAAAAAAAAATTCAACTTTAATTTCATCCCAGTACCTGAACTTTTATGAGCTTCACTGGTCATATAATACACTGCACTAAAATCTATATTGAAATGCTTATCAACATGAAGGCTAGGCAGACACTGTATCTGTGTCCACTGTTGGGTGCATACCCTCAAGAGGTATGCAGCTGACAGTGGTGATGGTCAGGTTGGATTCCTAAGCATTCATTATACTAAAACACATACCACATAGTATTCGCTGCTTTGCAGTGGCCCTATGTATAGGAATTACCAAGCTGCAGCACTTTCCTTAAAACTAAAATGAACAGTATGCAGACAGATACTGGTCAGACAGAGGCCAAAACACAATTTTAGCCTTCAACTGGTGAATGGGGGCCTAAGGGATCCTTATAGTTATTGATGATAACAAATCTCCCAACCTATACTGTAGGGTAACTGCACATAAGCAGCGTGCACTTTGCCTTACTTTGACATCTTAGGTGAACTAAAATGGTAGACTTGAGGTCATACTTCTGGCTGCAATAACAACTCATCGGCACACCACCATCATGTTTACACTGATAACAGACAGCTCATGGTATAGTTTTTCATTGCAGTTAAGGAGATATTTTCTCAGGTTTAGTAAAGGTAATTTTACAGTTTAAAAAGTTATAATCTAATAAAAAGCTGAAAAACAGTTCCAAATACATTTTGTTGCACATTGGCTGAATAGCACCTTGTTTAATAGCTTACAGTAGCATTGAGATGTTGCCTGGTTTTATTGGATCCAGTCACCACAGCTCAAATAATACAATGTTCTATACCAAGGGTGAACAATTCATTTTTGCAGGGGCCACAAGCCTTACCATGACTGTTGTAAAGGGCCGAACTAACAGGCAGGACTTGATTCTGCTTTTGTTCATTTATTATAATCGCTTATAAAGCGCCATCGAAGCATGGTTCAAATCCCGCACCAATTCGCGGCTGGACTGCGCCTGTCGTTGATTGGGGGCGGCCGGCCGGGCACGATCAATCAGTAAAGCGGTGTTTAAATCCCGCGCCAATATCACTGATTGGTCCAACCAATCAGCGAAGCGTGGTTCAAATCCCGCGCCAATTCGTGACCGGACTGTGCCTGTCGCTCATTGGTCTTGGCCGGCCGGGCGCGACCAATCAGTGAAGCGTTGTTTAAACCCCGCGCCAATATCACCGATTAGTCACGGCCAGCCGGGCATGACCAATCAGTGGAGCAGGGTTCAAATCCCGCTCCAATATCGCTGATTGGTTGTGGCCAGCCGGGTACGACCAATCAGTGAAGCGTGGTTCAAATCCCACGCCAATTTGTGGCCGGACTGCACCTGTTGCTGATTGGTCGCGCCCGGATGGGCGCAACCAATCAGAGAAGCATTGTTTTAATCCCGCGCCAATATCGCTGATTGGTCGGCCCTGAAAGTGTGGTTCAAATCCTGCTCCAATTCGTGGCCAGACTGCGTCTGTGGCTTTTTAGTTGCGGCCGGGTGTGACTAATCAGCGAAGAATGGTTCAAATCCCGTTCCAATTCGTTTCCAGACTGCACCTGTCGCTTATTGGTCGCGGCAGGGCGCGACCAATCAGCGAAGCATGGTTCAAATCCCGTGCCAATTTGTGGCCGGACTGTGCCTGTCGCTGATTGGTTGCGGCTGACCGGGCGCGACCAATCAGTGAAGCGGTGTTTAAATCTCGCGCCAATATCGCTGATTGGTCACGGCCGGCTGGGCGCAACCAATCAGCAAAGCGTGGTTCAAATCCTGCGCCAATTCACGGCCAGACTGCCCCTGTTGCTGCTTGGTCGCAGGCGGCTGGAGCGACTAATCAGCGGCGCGGCATTTCCGTTACAGACAAACAGACAGAATTAGACGATTATATAGTAGATACGGTGACCAGAAAAATGCCCACAGGAAAATTGCCCACACGGGAAATTGCCCACACGGAAAATTGCCCACACAGGAAATTGCCGACACGGAAAATTGCCCACACGGAAAATTGCCAACATAGAAAATTGCCCACATGGAAAATTGCCCACATGGAAAATTGGCCACAAGGAAAATTGCCCACACAAATAATTGCCAGTTGCAGCACCACAAAGTTTCAGATCTATGATATTTGAGGTGCAAGGTGAGGATGTTCCCATGATCTGTAAAAAATGCCCACAGACATGAATACCCACAGGAAAACAGTAGAGAGTTATAGGTGAGATGCTCTGCATTACAGAGAATAGAATAGATCTATAGGTTAAATGCTCTGCATGACAAGGGGATATTATGCAGGTATACATGAGATGTTCTGCAGGGCAGAATAATATTATAAAATTATAGATGAGATGCTCTGCAGGACAGAGAATAGTATAGAATTATAGGTTAAATGATCTACAGGACAGGGGGATAGTATACAGGTATAGGTGAGATGCTCTGCAGGGCAGGAGAATAGGGCCGCGTGTCATGTGTCTGTGCTCCGAGCCTCTCACACAGAGCGGATCGGAGCACAGCTGCGGAGGAGGCGGAGAAATGAATTTCTCCATCTCCTCCATTGCTGGGGTCAGCGTATATTGCACATCACTTGCTTCAATTTCACTCGCACACTGAAAACGGCCGAGAAAAAAAAACACTGATGGGAGCTGCCTCACAGATGAATACTGGT
Organism: Ranitomeya variabilis; assembly: GCF_051348905.1. NCBI lineage: Eukaryota > Metazoa > Chordata > Amphibia > Anura > Dendrobatidae > Ranitomeya > Ranitomeya variabilis. The sequence goes on along the minus strand of NC_135236.1, from coordinate 351,843,247 downwards.
CCAAGTGCTGTGCGATGTTTTATCACATAGCACTCGTCCGTATTCAATAGTAGTGTGACCCCAGCCTAATACAGAATTATAGGTGAAATGCTCTGCAGACAGAAGAAAATAGCATAGATCTATAGGTTAAATGCTCTGCTGGACAGGGGGATAGTATGCAGGTATACATGAGATGCTCTGCAGGACAGAAGAATAATATAGAATTATAGGTGAGATGCTCTGCAGGACAGAGAATAGTATAGAATTATAGGTGAGATGCTCTGCAGACGAGAAGAAAATAGCATAGATCTATAAGTTAAATGCTCTGCAGGACAGGGGGATAGTATGCAGGTATACGTGAGATACCTGCAGGGCAGAAGAATAATATAGAAGTACAGGTGAGATGTTCAGCAGGACAGAGAATAGTATAGAATTATAGGTTAAATGCTCTGCAGGACAGGGGGATAGTATACAGGTATAGGTGAGATGCTCTGCAGGACATGAGAATAATATAGAATTGCAAGTGAGATGCTCTGCAGGGAAGGAGAATAATATAGAATTATAGGTGAGATGCTCTGCAGGACAGAGAATGATATACAGGTCCTTCTCAAAAAATTAGCATATAGTGTTAAATTTCATTATTTACCATAATGTAATGATTACAATTAAACTTTCATATATTATAGATTCATTATCCACCAACTGAAATTTGTCAGGTCTTTTATTGTTTTAATACTGATGATTTTGGCCCACAACTCCTGATAACCCAAAAAACCTGTCTCAATAAATTAGCATATTTCACCCATCCAATCAAATAAAAGTGTTTTTTAATAACAAACAAAAAAAACATCAAATAATAATGTTCAGTTATGCACTCAATACTTGGTCGGGAATCCTTTGGCAGAAATTACTGCTTCAATGCGGCGTGGCATGGAGGCAATCAGCCTGTGACACTGCTGAGATGTTATGGAGGCCCAGGATGCTTCAATAGCGGCCTTAAGCTCATCCAGAGTGTTGGGTCTTGCGTCTCTCAACTTTCTCTTCACAATATCCCACAGATTCTCTATGGGGTTCAGGTCAGGAGAGTTGGCAGGCCAATTGAGCACAGTAATACCATGGTCAGTAAACCATTTACCAGTGGTTTTGGCACTGTGAGCAGGTGCCAGGTCGTGCTGAAAAATGAAATCTTCATCTCCATAAAGCATTTCAGCCGATGGAAGCATGAAGTGCTCCAAAATCTCCTGATAGCTAGCTGCATTGACCCTGCCCTTGATGAAACACAGTGGACCAACACCAGCAGCTGACATGGCACCCCACACCATCACTGACTGTGGGTACTTGACACTGGACTTCAGGCATCTTGGCATTTCCTTCTCCCCAGTCTTCTTCCAGACTCTGGCACCTTGATTTCCGAATGACATGCAAAATTTGCTTTCATCAGAAAAAAGTACTTGGGACCACTTAGCAACAGCTTCTGCCGCTGTTTATGGTTCAAAAGTGGCTTTACCTGGGGAATGCGGCACCTGTAGCCCATTTCCTGCACACGCCTGTGCACGGTGGCTCTGGATGTTTCCACACCAGACTCAGTCCACTGCTTCCTCAGGTTCCCCAAGGTCTGGAATCGGTCCTTCTCCACAATCTTCCTCAGGGTCCGGTCACCTCTTCTCGTTGTACAGCGTTTTCTGCCACATTGTTTCCTTCCAACAGACTTACCATTGAGGTGCCTTGATACAGCACTCTGGGAACAGCCTATTTGTTGAGAAATTTCTTTCTGGGTCTTACCCTCTTGCTTGAGGGTGTCAATGATGGCCTTCTTGACATCTGTCAGGTCGCTAGTCTTACCCATGATGGGGGTTTTGAGTAATGAACCAGGCAGGGAGTTTTTAAAAGCCTCAGGTATCTTTTGCATGTGTTTAGAGTTAATTAGTTGATTCAGAAGATTAGGGAAATAGGTCGTTTAGAGAACCTTTTCTTGATATGCTAATTTATTGAGATAGGTTTTTTGGGTTATCAGGAGTTGTAGGCCAAAATCATCAGTATTAAAACAATAAAAGACCTGACAAATTTCAGTTGGTGGATAATGAATCTATAATATATGAAAGTTTAATTGTAATCATTACATTATGGTAAATAATGAAATTTAACACTATATGCTAATTTTTTGAGAAGGACCTGTACAATTATAGGTGAGATGCTCTGCAGGGCAGGAGAATAATATGCCAGTCAATGCAGTGAATATGCATGAGACTTAATGGGCGGGAGACTGGTAAGCCGGATCTACCTTTTCTAGCATTTATCTGTCTATCTTTTCTTTTCGTACTTTATGCAGCATGGGAAAGACCATGTTAACCCCTTAGTGACCGCCAATATGTCTTTTAACTGACCTGAGATAATAAGAGAATAGCATTCCCATACTGGTGACAATCCAGCAGCTGTTGGCTGTACACTATAGCTGACAACTTGCTTCATCAGTCACTATCAGTGTTTGCACAATCCAAATATGTTTAACCCCTTAGATGCTGCTGTGAATAGTGACTACATCATTATAAATGGTTAACAGAGTGTGGAGGCTTTCTCTTTATCCCAATTGGTGCCCTCAGATCATGATTTTGTGGTCCTGATTAGGGTTGAGCGAAACGGATCGGTCATTTTCATAAGTCGCCGACTTTTGGCAAAGTCGGGTTTCATGAAACCCGACCCAATGCCAGCGTGGGATTGGCCATGCGGTACATGATCTTCGCGCCAAAGTTGCGTTTCCTATGACGCTTAAAGCGCCATTTCTCAGCCAATGAAGGTGCACACAGAGTGTGGGCAGCGTGATGACATAGATCCTGGTCCCCACCATCTTAGAGAAGGGCATGGCAGTGATTGGCTTGCTTTCTGCGGCGTCACAGGGGCTATAAAGGGGCGTTCCCGCCGACAGCCATGTTACTGCTGCTGATCTGAGCATAGGGAGAGGTTGCTGCCGCTTCGTCAGAAGCAGGGATAGCGTTAGGCAGGGTAAATTCAGCCCCAAACCGCTTGTGCTGTAGCGATTTCCACTGTCCAACACCACCTTTTCTTTTTGGGACAGTGGAGGCTCGATTTCTGTGCAACAGCTCTGTAGCTTATAAGGCTCCCTGATAGCTGCGTTGCTGTGTGTACGCCGCTGTGCAAAGCAACTGCTTTTTTCAAAGCACAAATCCTGTTGCTCCTTCCTTTCTGCACAGCTATCTTGTTTGTTTGTCCACACTTTTGACTTTTGTGTGCAGCAGTCCTTTTTATTGCTGCCTGACATACTTTTCTGATATAACTGTAGGGAGATAGTAATTGTAGTACAGTCCCTTTTTTTTTATATATCTCTTCAAGCCACTTTTTGCCACAGAAAATATACTCTAATACAGTGGCCCAGATTTTCTCACAATTCTCCCAGAAAAAAAATAAAAGTGGGAGATTAAGATTGGCAAATCTGCATTAGTGCCAGTCCTGTGTGTGGCATCTGTCTTTCTTTTTCTGCCACAGAAAACCTACTGTGTAACAGTGGGCCTGATTTCTTCACAATTCTCCCAGAAAAAAAAATTAAAGTGCGAGATTAAGATTGGCAAATCTGCATTAGTGCCAGTCCTGTGTGTGGCATTTTTTTTCTGCCACAGAAAACCTACTGTGTAACAGTGGGCCTGATTTCTTCACAATTCTCCCAGAAAAAAAAATAAAAGTGGGAGATTAAGATTGTCAAATCTGCATTAGTGCCAGTCCTGTGTGTGGCATCTGTCTTTGTTTTTCTGCCACAGAAAACCTACTGTGTAGCAGTGGGCCTGATTTCTTCACAATTCTCCCAGAAAAAAAATAAAAGTGGGAGATTAAGATTGGCAAATCTGCATTAGTGCCAGTCCTGTGTGTGGCATCTTTTTTTTTCTGCCACAGAAAACCTACTGTGTAGCAGTGGGCCTGATTTCTTCACAATTCTCCCAGAAAAAAAAATAAAAGTGGGAGATTAAGATTGTCAAATCTGCATTAGTGCCAGTCCTGTGTGTGGCATCTGTCTTTGTTTTTCTGCCACAGAAAACCTACTGTGTAGCAGTGGGCCTGATTACTTCACAATTCTCCCAGAAAAAAAAATAAAAGTGGGAGATTAAGATTGGCAAATCTGCATTAGTGCCAGTCCTGTGTGTGGCATCTTTTTTTTTTCTGCCACAGAAAACCTACTGTGTAGCAGTGGGCCTGATTTCTTCACAATTCTCCCAGAAAAAAAAATAAAAGTGGGAGATTAAGATTGGCAAATCTGCATTAGTGCCAGCCCTGTGTGTGGCATCTGTCTTTGATTTTCTGCCACAGAAAACCTACTGTGTAACAGTGGGCCTGATTTCTTCACAATTCTCCCCAAAAAAAAATAAAAGTGAGAGATTAAGATTGGCAAATCTGCATTAGTGCCAGTCCTGTGTGTGGCATTTTTTTTTCTGCCACAGAAAGCCTACTGTGTAACAGTGGGCCTGATTTCTTCACAATTCTCTCAGAAAAAAAAATAAAAGTGGGAGATTAAGATTGGCAAATCTGCATTAGTGCCAGTCCTGTGTGTGGCATCTGTCTTTGTTTTTCTGCCACAGAAAACCTACTGTGTAACAGTGGGCCTGATTTCTTCACAATTCTCCCAGAAAAAAAAATAAAAGTGGGAGATTAAGATTGGCAAATCTGCATTAGTGCCAGTCCTGTGTGTGGCATCTTTTTTTTTTCTGCCACAGAAAACCTATTGTGTAGCAGTGGGCCTGATTTCTTCACAATTCTCCCAGAAAAAAAAATTAAAGTGGAAGATTAAGATTGGCAAATCTGCATTAGTGCCAGTCCTGTGTGTGGCATCTGTCTTTGCTTTTCTGCCACAGAAAACCTACTGTGTAACAGTGGGCCTGATTTCTTCACAATTCTCTCAGAAAAAAAAATAAAAGTGGGAGATTAAGATTGGAAAATCTGCATTAGTGCCAGTCCTGTGTGTGGCATCTGTCTTTGTTTTTCTGCCACAGAAAACCTACTGTGTAACAGTGGGCCTAATTTTTTCACAATTCTTCCAGAAAAAAAATAAAAGTGGGAGATTAAGATTGGCAAATCTGCATTAGTGCCAGTCCTGTGTGTGGCTTTTTTTTTTTTCTGCCACAGAAAACCTACTGTGTAACAGTGGGCCAGATTAAATCACTTGTCTCACATATCCCCCCAAAAAATTTAAATAAAGGGAGAATAATCTTGCCAAACCTGTGCATCTGTGCGAGTGCTGTCTGTGGTATCTGTCAGTCATTTTGTGCCACAGGAACTATACCGTGATATAGTGGGCCTGATTCAATCCCTTGTCTCCCATATCAAAAAAAAGAGGGACATTTCAATTGCCAGTGCTTTTATCTGCGTCACTCCTGTTAGTGCCATATCTGCCAGCCTCTTTCTGCTAATCAAACTGTGTTGTTGTGTAATACAGTGGGTCTGATTTTTCCCTGGATTCTCCCACACATAAAGAGGGACATTTCTATTGCCAGTGTGTGCATCTGCGTCACTCCTGTTAGTGCCATATCTGCCAGCCTCTTTCTGCCAATCAAACTGTCTACTGTAATATAGTTGGCCTGATTTTTCACTGCATTCTCCCACACACAAAGAGGGACATTTCTATTGCCAGTGTTTTTATCTGCGTCACTCCTGTTACTGCCATATCTGCCAGCCTCTTTCTGCTAATCAAACTGTGTTGTTGTGTAATACAGTGGGCCTGATTTTTCCCTGGATTCTCCCACACATAAAGAGGGACATTTCTACTGCCAGTATGTGCATTTTCGTCACTCCTGTTAGTGCCATATCTGCCAGCCTCTTTCTGCCAATCAAACAGTGTAGTGTAATACAGTGGGCCTGATTTTTCACTGCATTCTCCCACACATAAAGAGGGTAATTTCTATTGCCAGTGTTTTTATCTGCGTCACTCCTGTTAGTGCCATATCTGCCAGCCTCTTTCTGCCAATCAAACAGTGTAGTGTAATACAGTGGGCCTGATTTTTCACTGCATTCTCCCACACATAAAGAGGGTAATTTCTATTGCCAGTGTTTTTATCTGCGTCACTCCTGTTAGTGCCATATCTGCCAGCCTCTTTCTGCTAATCAAACTGTGTTGTTGTGTAATACAGTGGGCCTGATTCTTCCCTGGATTCTCCCACACATAAAGAGGGACATTTCTACTGCCAGTGTGTGCATCTGCGTCACTCCTGTTAGTGCCATATCTGCCAGCCTCTTTCTGCTAATCAAACTGTGTAGTGTAATACAGTGGGCCTGATTTTTCCCTGCATTGTCCCACACATAAAGAGGGACATTTCTATTGGCAGAATTTTGATCTGCGTCACTCCTGTTAGTCCCATATCTGCCAGCCTCTTTCTGCCAATCAAACAATGTAGTGTAATACAGTGGGCCTCATTTTTCACTGCATTCTCCCACACATAAAAAAGGGAGATTTACATTCCCAACAAGTTCACGCACACCTTGTACCTGGTTTTACAGGACCTCATAACGGTTGTTAGTTTGGTAACATTTGGTAACATTTTGTCGTGGCCGTGGGCGGTCATTGGCAGCTGGTAATGATGGTAGTGGTGGTGGTCGTGGAGCATCAGGTGGTCGTGGGAAAAGCAGTATAGCCCCTAAGTCTCGAGTTGTTGAGCCAGCGTCCTCGTCTGGCTACACAAGGCCTCGAAGGCTCCCTTTTCTGGGAGTAGGAAAACCGCTGTTGAAGCCGGAGCAGCAGGAACAAGTATTGGCTTTCATTGCTGACTCTGCCTCTAGCTCTTTCACCTCCTCCTCGGAAAGTGCCAAATGTCAGAGCAGTGCGTCGTCAGTGGATGCTCCCGGTCAGGAACAAGTCGCTTCCTTGTGTCCTTCACCCAGAACAACAGTGAAGGATGCATCAGGCGACACAACTGGTTACTCCATGGAGCTCTTTACACATACCGTGCCTGGGTTAGAAAGGGAAATTGTTAACAGGCCATGCCCATTACAAGATGAATCAGACATGGAGTGCACAGATGCACAGCCACAGCCAGATTATTATGCTGTTCCTTTGACTCAGATCAGAACATTGCCCTCGCAGTGTACTGTTCCAGAATCTGACCCCAATGAGACTATGGAGCCCCGTCACGAACGCTATAGCACCGGCTTACATGGTGACCCAGAGGAAGGTGCACAGAACATAGAAGAGGAGGTCATAGATGACCCAGTTGTTGACCCCGATTGGCAGCCATTGGGGGAACAGGGTGCAGGCGGCAGTAGCTCTGAAGCGGAGGAGGAGGAGCCGCAGCAGGCATCAACATCGCAACAGTTTCCATCTGGCAGGCCCGCATCTGGCCAAAAACGTCTGGCAAAACCAAAACCAGTTGTAGGACAGCGTGGCCATCAGGTTAAAGTAGCTCAATGTGCAATGCCTGAAAAGGTATCCGATAGGAAGAGTGCAGTCTGGAATTTTTTTATCCAAGATCCCAATGATCAGCGCAAAGTCATCTGTAAGAAATGCTCAAGGGCCTTCATCAGAGGTCAGAATGTTAAAAATTTAAATACAAGTTGCATGCATAGACATTTAACCACCATGCACTTGCAAGCCTGGTCAAACTACCAAACATCCCTTAACGTTGTAGCACCCTCTCACAATGAAGCTAGTCAGCAACGCGTCATCCCTTCCCTCACTGTAAGCCCACCGTTTACCACACCACCTGCAGGTAATGTGGCGTTTTCGTCGCAAGGTCAAAGCAGTCAGGGAATCACCAGGTTCGTGGTCGGAAAAACTGTATGTAGGGCACCATCAAGAATACCATCACCAACCCTCTCTCAGTCACCCATGTCCACCGGCACCCCCGCTAGTTCCACCGTATGCAGCTCTCCAGTCCAGCTCACCCTACATGAGACTCTCGTTAGGAAAAGGAAGTACTCATCCTCGCATCCGCGTACACAGGGTTTGAACGCCCACATTGCTGGACTAATCTCATTAGAGATGATGCCCTACTTGTTTAGTTGAAACCGAAGCTTTCAAAGCCCTGATGGACTATGCTGTACCACGCTACGAGCTACCCAGTCGACACTTCTTTTCGAGAAAAGCCATCCCAGCCTTCCACCAGCATGTAAAAGACCGCATTGTATATGCGCTCAGGCAATCTGTAAGTAGAAAGGTGCACCTGACAACAGATGCATGGACCAGTAGACATGGCCAGGGGCGTTACGTTTTCATCACGGCACACTGGGTTAATGTGGTGGATGCAGGGTCCACAGGGGACAGTAATATTGGGACAGCTCTGCCTAGCCCACGGTCTAGGAAACAGTTGGCTGTAGGCGTTCGTCGCCCCTCCTCCTCCTCGTCCTCCAGCAGAAGCGAGAGCTCGTCCACAGCCACTACATCCGCAGCTGCCACTGTTGCACACGAGGTGTCCAATTATGGAACAGTTAGTGGCAAGCATCAGCAGGCTGTATTGGCAATGAAGTGTTTGGGTGACAACAGACACACCGCAGAAGTTCTGTCCGAGTTCTTGCAGCAAGAAACTCGGTCATGACTGGGCACTGTACATCTTGAGGCAGGCAAGGTAGTGAGTGATAACGGAAGGAATTTAATGGCTGCCATAGCCCTTTCACAACTGAAACACATTCCTTGCCTGGCTCACACCTTAAACCTGGTGGTGCAGTGCTTCCTAAAAAGTTATCCGGGGTTACCCGACCTGCTGCTGAAAGTGCGCAGACTTTGCTCTCACATCCGCCATTCGCCCGTACACTCCAGCCGTATGCAGAACCATCAGCGGTCTTTGAACCTTCCCCAGCATCGCCTAATCATCGACGTTGCAACAAGGTGGAACTTCACACTGCACATGCTTCATAGAATGTGCGAACAGAGGCGTGCTGTTATGTATTTGTGGGAGGATACACATACACGGGCAGGCAGTTGGATGGCAGACATGGAGTTGTCAGCTGTGCAGTGGTCGAAGCTCCAAGACCTGTGTCAAGTCCTTCAGTGTTTTGAGGAATGCACACGGCTGGTTAGTGCAGACAATGCCGTAATAAGCATGAGCATCCCCCTAATGCATCTGCTGATGCAAAGTTTGATGCACATAAAGGAACAGGCGTCTGCAGCCGAGGACGATGGAAGCCTTGACGACAGTCAGCCATTGTCTGCTCAGGGAAGTCTACAGGACGAGGTGGCGGGCGAAGAGGAGGAGGATGAGGAGGATGATGGGGATGACTATTTTTTGGATGAGGAAGCTTCTCAGGGGCAATAGAAACTGCTGGCGGTGCAAGGCCGGGTTCAGGGTTTTTGAGGGAGACAAGTGACGTTGATTTGCCAGAAAGTGCTCCTCAACCCAGCATATGCACTGAGTTGACAACTGGAACATTGGCCCACATGGCGGATTATGCCTTGCGTATCCTCAAAAGGGACCCACGCATTATAAAAATGATGACAGATGACGATTACTGGTTGGCCTGCCTCCTTGATCCTCTCTATAAAGGCAAATTGCAAAATATCATGCCACATGAGAACCTCGAACAGATATTGGCAACCAAACAAGCTACTCTTGTAGACCGTTTGATTCAGGCATTCCCAGCACACAGCGCCGGTGATGGTTCTCACATGAGCTGCAGGGGGCAACAGGGCAGAGGTGTTAGAGGTGCACAGATCAGAAGTGGCTTAGGACAGAGGGGTTTTCTGACCAGGTTGTGGAGTGATTTCTCAATGACCGCGGACACGACAGGTACAGCAGCATCCATTCAAAGTGACAGGAGACAACATTTGTCCATTATGGTTACTAACTATTTTTCCTCCATTACCGATGTTCTCCCTCAACCGTCATTCCCCTTTGATTACTGGGCATCCAAAATAGACACCTGGCCTGAATTGGCTGAATATGCATTGCAGGAGCTTGCTTGCCCAGCAGCTAGTGTGCTATCAGAAAGAGTATTCAGTGCTGCTGGTTCAATACTGACCGAAAAAAGGACTCGTCTGGCTACCCAAAATGTTGATGATATAACCTTCATTAAAATGAACCACTCATGGATTTCAAATTATTTTGCCCCACCTTTCCCGCTGACACATAGCTTTCCTGTAAAAAGGTCTTGCTTTGGGACTGGTGTTACTGACTGTTCCAATCTCTTAATTTGCAGCTGCTGTTTGTCCAGCATACGACATGTTTACACCTCCCTAAATGGCCTAACTCCCCCATGGGGCCGTGGTCTCGCCACTTGCCGCAAGCACCCGTCAGAGTGCCGTTTCTCTGAAGAGGTGGGTGTGCCCACTTTTGGTCGACGGCACTGGGTCTCTCATAGTACAATGAAGTGTCTCTGGCGGTGGTGGCGCGCACCCAACGTCAGACACACCGTTGTAACATGAGAAGCCCTGGGCTTGTACCGCCGGCCAGGAGAGAGTGTCCCCCCCAAGGTCAAACAGTGCTCTACCACTTGCAAAATTATCTGTCGCTGCGCCACCACTGTTTAGTCTATGCGCTGAAATCCTTCCATGCCTGGCAAAGACAATAACAATTTGTTGACATGTATGATGCTAGTTAAAATAGTCTGGGGCCCTGTCCTACATTTACACCAGTAAATACTTTGAGCCCAATTACAATGTCTGAAGGTCAGCATAGAAGCATACCCCTGTACCTAAGTATGCCACCTTTTTTTTTGTTTTTTTGTTTTGATTTTTTGGGGGGATACATTAACATCAATTTAGGTTTTGGGACTCGGAGTAATTACTGTGTCAGACACTCCTTCCAATTATCCTCCACTGACCACACCAATGCTGCCTGTGTACCCCTGCCACCTAATGGAAGCTGCATAGAGCCTATTTTATTATTTTAGGCATAGGAAGTCTGTCTGCGGTCCCTCCTTCAAATTGTCCTCCGCTGACCACACCAATGCTGCCTGTGTACCCTGTTGTGAATTCTGCTCTTGGGTTCCCTCCGGTGGTTGTTGGTGGTAATGCAGTTGTCCCTGGGTTGCAATCCTGGGCAGGTGTCTCTGCTGATTGCAGCTCTGACTGGGATATTTAGGTGTGCAGGATTCATTAGCCCTTGCCAGTTGTTTATTGTTCTTGGAGGTTTTGCATCTCTGTCTGGTTCCTCCTGCCCTGCTGCCAAATCAGCAAAGATAAGTGTCTGGTTTTTGTTTCTGCAGCACACATGCTGTGTGCTTTACAATTCAGTACTATTCAATGTTTTTTCTTGTCCAGCTTAGACTGTGTTTGGATATTTCAGTCAATTTGGATTCTCAGGAGATGCAGATATACATTCCATGTCTTTAGTTAGATGGTGGAATTTTTGTATTATCTGCTGTGGATATTTTTAGGGTTTTAATACTGACCGCTTAGTATTCTGTCCTATCCTTTCCTATTTAGCTAGTGTGGCGTCTTTTGCTAAATCCTGATTTCTGCCTGCGTGTGTCTTTCCTCTAATACTCACAGTCAATATTTGTAGGGGGCTGCCTATCCTTTGGGGTCCTGCTCTGAGGCAAGATAGAATTCCCACTTCCATCTATAGGGGTATTTAGTCCTCCGGCTGTGTCGAGGTGTCTAGGATGTGTTAGGTACACCCCACGGCTACTTCTAATTGCGGTGACAGTTTAGGGTTTGCGGTCAGTACAGGTTCCACCTACTCCTGAGAAAGTCTCATGCGGCTCCAAGGTCACCGGATCATAACAGTACAACTGGCCAACAATGAGTTAAATGCATCTCAGAAGAAGGGAAGAAAGAGCCGTTTTTTTTCTGTAGCCTGCTTTGTCTTTTTTTCCCTCTTTTTCTCTGGGTGGCTGAGGAGTCTTGTGCTAGCATGGATGTTCAGGGATTAGCTTCTCGTGTAGACCAGCTTGCTGCTAGGGTACAGGGTATTTCTGATTATATTGTTCAGACTCCAGTTTTAGAGCCTAAGATTCCTACTCCTGATTTGTTTTTTGGGGACAGGTCCAAATTTTTGAGTTTTAAAAACAACTGTAAACTTTTTTTTTGCTCTGAGACCTCGATCCTCTGGTGATTCCATTCAGCAGGTTAAAATTGTCATCTCCCTGCTGCGTGGTGATCCTCAGGATTGGGCATTTTCCCTGGAATCTGGGAATCCGGCCTTGCTTAATGTAGACGCCTTTTTTCAGGTTTTAGGATTATTATATGATGAACCAAATTCTGTGGATCAAGTGGAGAAGACCTTGTTGGTCCTGTCTCAGGGTCAAGAAGTGGCAGAATTGTATCGTCAGAAATTTAGAAAATGGTCTGTGTTGACTAAATGGAATGATGATGCTTTGGCGGCAATTTTCAGAAAGGGTCTTTCTGAATCCGTTAAAGATGTTATGGTGGGGTTTCCCACGCCTTTCGGTCTGAGTGATTCTATGTCTCTGGCCATTCAGATTGATCGGCGTTTGCGGGAGCGCAGAACTGTGCGCACTGTGGCGTTGTCCTCAGAGCAGATGCCTGAGTCAATGCAGTGTGATAGGATTCTGTCTAGAACAGAACAACAGGGATTCAGACGTCAGAATAGGTTGTGTTTTTATTGTGGCGATGCTTCTCATGTCATTTCAGTCTGCCCTAGGCGTACAAAGAGGATCGCTAGTTCATTTACCATTAGTACTGTACAACCTAAATTTTTATTATCTGTGTCCTTGATCTGCTCATTATCATCATTTTCTGTTTATGGCGTTTGTGGATTCAGGCGCCGCCTTGAACTTAATGGACTTTGAGATTGCCAGGCGTTGTGGTTTTCCCTTGCAGTCTTTGCAGAACCCTATTCCTTTAAGGGGCATTAATGCTACACCTTTGGCTAAAAATAAGCCCCAGTTCTGGACACAGGTGACCATGTGCATGGCGCCAGCCCATCAGGAAGATTGTCGATTTCTGGTGTTGCATAATTTACATGATGCTATCGTGCTGGGTTTTCCGTGGTTGCAGGCACATAATCCTGTGTTGGATTGGAAGTCTATGTCTGTGACTAGTTGGGGATGTCAGGGGGTTCATAATGATGTTCCTTTGATGTCAATCTCCTCTTCTTCCACTTCTGAAATTCCAGAGTTTTTGTCTGATTTTCAGGATGTATTCGATGAGCCCAAGTCCAGTTCCCTTCCACCGCATAGGGACTGTGATTGCGAGATTGACTTGATTCCAGGCTGTAAGTTTCCTAAGGGCCGACTTTTCAACCTGTCTGTGCCTGAACATACCGCCATGCGGAGTTATGTTAAGGAGTCTTTGGAGAAAGGACATATTCGGCCATCTTCTTCACCGTTGGGGGCAGGATTTTTTTTTGTTGCTAAGAAGGATGGCTCCTTGAGACCCTGTATTGATTATCGCCTCTTGAATAAGATCACGGTCAAGTTTCAATACCCTTTACCTCTGCTTTCCAATTTGTTTGCTAGGATTAAGGGGGCTAGTTGGTTTACTAAGATTGACCTTCGGGGGGCATATAATCTTGTTCGTATTAAGCAGGGTGATGAATGGAAAACTGCGTTTAATACGCCCGAAGGCCATTTTGAATACCTTGTGATGCCATTCGGGCTCTCTAATGCTCCATCTGTTTTTCAGTCCTTCATGCACGATATCTTCCGGACTTATCTTGATAAATTCATGATTGTATATTTGGATGACATTTTAATTTTTTCAGATGATTGGGAGTCTCATGTGAAACAGGTCAGGATGGTATTTCAGATCCTTCGTGATAATGCTTTGTTTGTGAAGGGGTCTAAGTGTCTCTTTGGAGTGCAGGAGGTTTCTTTTTTGGGCTTTATTTTTTCTCCCTCATCTATAGAGATGGATCAGGTTTAGGTTCAGGCCATTCATGATTGGATTCATCCCACATCTGTGAAGAGCCTTCAGAAATTTTTTGGCTTTGCTAATTTTTATCGCCGGTCAATTGCTAACTTCTCCAGTGTGGTTAAACCCTTGACTAATCAGGAAGTCAAAGTGATGAAGAAAGGCGCTGATGTGACGAATTGGTCCTCTGCGGCTGTCTCTGCCTTTCAGGAGCTTAAACGCCGATTTACTTCTGCCCCGGTGTTGCGTCAACCAGATGTTTTACTTCCGTTTCAGGTTGAGGTTGACGCTTCAGAGATTGGGGCAGGGGCCGTTTTGTCTCAGAGGGATCCTGTTGGTTCCTTGATGAAACCGTGTGCCTTCTTTTCCCGTAAGTTTTCGCCCGCTGAACGCAATTATGATGTCGGCAATCGGGAGTTGTTGGCTATGAAGTGGGCATTTGAGGAGTGGCGACATTGGCTCGAGGGAGCTAAGCACCGTATTGTGGTCTTGACCGATCATAAAAATCTGATTTACCTCGAGTCTGCCAGGCGGCTGAATCCTAGACAGGCTCGATGGTCCTTGTTTTTTTCCCGTTTTGATTTTGTGGTCTCGTATCTTCCGGGTTCTAAGAATATTAAGGCTGATGCCCTCTCTAGGAGTTTTTTGCCTGATTCTCCTGAGGTCCTTGAACCGGTCGGCATTCTGAAAGAAGGGGTGGTCCTTTCTGCCATTTCCCCTGATTTACGACGGGTTCTTCAGGAACTTCAGGCTGACAAACCTGACCGCTGTCCAGTGGGGAAACTGTTTGTTCCTGATAGATGGACTAGTAGAGTGATTTCTGAGGTTCATTGTTCTGTGTTGGCTGGCCATCCTGGTATTTTTGGTACCAGAGATTTGGTTGGTAGGTCCTTTTGGTGGCCTTCTTTGTCACGTGATGTGCGATCTTTTGTGCAGTCCTGTGGGACTTGTGCGTAGGCCAAGCCTTGTTGTTCCCGTGCTAGTGGGTTGCTTTTGCCTTTGCCGGTCCCTGAGAGGCCCTGGATGCATATTTCTATGAATTTTATTTCTGATCTTCCGGTTTCCCAGAAGATGTCTGTCATCTGGGTTGTTTGTGACCGGTTCTCTAAGATGGTCCATTTGGTGCCTTTGCCTAAATTGCCTTCCTCTTCTGATTTGGTTCTGTTGTTTTTTCAGCATGTGGTTTGTTTGCATGGTATTCCGGAGAATATTGTGTCCGACAGAGGGTCCCAGTTTGTTTCTCGGTTTTGGCGGGCCTTTTGTGCTAAGCTGGGCATTGATTTGTCTTTTTCTTCCGCATTTCATCCTCAGACAAATGGCCAAACCGAGCGAACTAATCAGACTTTAGAAACTTATCTGAGATGCTTTGTGTCTGCTGATCAGGATGATTGGGTGGCTTTCTTGCCATTGGCAGAGTTTGCCCTTAATAATCGGGCTAGTTCGGCTACCTTGGTTTCGCCCTTCTTTTGTAATTTTGGTTTTCATCGTCGTTTTTCTTCGGGGCAGGTTGAGCCTTCTGACTGTCCTGGTGTGGATTCTGTGGTTGACAGGTTGCAGCAGATTTGGGCTCATGTGGTGGACAATTTGGTATTGTCTCAGGAGGAGGCTCAACGTTTTGCTAACCATCGTCGGTGTGTTGGTTCCCGGCTTCGGGTTGGGGATCTGGTCTGGTTGTCTTCCCGTCATGTTCCTATGAAGGTTTCTTCCCCTAAGTTTAAGCCTCGCTTTATTGGTCTTTATAGGATTTCTGAGATTATTAATCCGGTGTCTTTTCGATTGGCCCTTCCGGCTTCTTTTGCTATCCATAATGTCTTCCATAGATCTTTATTGCGGAAATATGTGGTGCCCATTGTTCCCTCTGTTGATCCTCCGGCCCCTGTGTTGGTTGAGGGGGAGTTGGAGTATGTGGTTGAGAAGATTTTGGATTCTCGCTTTTCGAGGCGGAGGCTTCAGTACCTTGTTAAATGGAAGGGTTATGGCCAGGAGGATAATTCTTGGGTTTTTGCCTCTGATGTCCTTGCTGCTGATTTGGTCCGTGCCTTTCATCTGGCTCGTCCTGATCGGCCTGGGGGCTCTGGTGAGGGTTCGGTGACCCCTCTTCAAGGGGGGGGTACTGTTGTGAATTCTCCTCTTGGGTTCCCTCCGGTGGTTGTTGGTGGTAATGCAGTTGTCCCTGGGTTGCAATCCTGGGCAGGTGTCCCTGCTGATTGCAGCTCTGACTGGGATATTTAAGTGTGCAGGATTCATTAGCCCTTGCCAGTTGTCCATTTTCTTGGAGGTTTTGCATCTCTGTCTGGTTCCTCCTGCCCTGCTGCCAAATCAGCAAAGATAAGTGTCTGGTTTTTGTTTCTGCAGCACACATGCTGTGTGCTTTACAATTCAGTACTATTCAATGTTTTTTCTTGTCCAGCTTAGACTGTGTTTGGATATTTCAGTCAAGTTGGATTCTCAGGAGATGCAGATATACATTCCATGTCTTTAGTTAGATGGTGGAATTTTTGTATTATCTGCTGTGGATATTTTTAGGGTTTTAATACTGACCGCTTAGTATTCTGTCCTATCCTTTCCTATTTAGCTAGTGTGGCCTCTTTTGCTAAATCCTGATTTCTGCCTGCGTGTGTCTTTCCTCTAATACTCACAGTCAATATTTGTGGGGGGCTGCCTATCCTTTGGGGTTCTGCTCTGAGGCAAGATAGAATTCCCACTTCCATCTATAGGGGTATTTAGTCCTCCGGCTGTGTCAAGGTGTCTAGGATGTGTTAGGTACACCCCACGGCTACTTCTAGTTGCGGTGACAGTTTAGGGTTTGCGGTCAGTACAGGTTCCATCTACTCCTGAGAAAGTCTCATGCGGCTCCAAGGTCACCGGATCATAACAGTACCCCTGCCACCTAATGGAAGCTGCATAGAGCCAATTTATTATTTTAGGCCTAGGAAATCTGTCTGCGGTCCCTCCTTCGAATTGTCCTCCGCTGACAACACCAATGCTGCCTGTGTACCCCTGCCACCTAATGGAAGCTGCATAGAGCCTATTTTATTATTTTAGGCCTAGGAAGTCTGTCTGCGGTCCCTCCTTCCAATTGTCCTCCACTAACCACACCAATGCTGCCTGTGTACCCCTGTAACTAATTTAAAAATGCATAGAGCCAACTTTTTTAGTTAACACATACTACCTTTGTCTGTCTGCGGCGCCGCTCAATCACGCTGTCCTCCACTGAAAAAGCTGAACTTCAACTTTCAGGCTCTCATTAAGTAGTTGTTTATATAAGACAGCAGTTGCCCTACTACTTTGGTTGGGGCCTAGTGTCTGCCGCTCCTTGGTGTTCTACTCCAGGTTTCCTTGTCTGAGCTTCAACCTTCAGGCTCTCATTGAGTATTTTTGAATGTCACACTGCAGTTGGCCTACTACTTTGGTTGGGGCCTAGTAACGGTGTCTGCCGCTCCTTGGTGTTCTCCTCCTCCTTGGTGTTCTCCTCCAGGTTTCCTTGTCTGAGCTTCAACCTTCAGGCTCTCATTGAGTATTTTTGAATGTCACACTGCAGTTGGCCTACTACTTGGGTTGGGGCCTAGTAACGGTGTCTGCCGCTCCTTGGTGTTCTCCTCCAGGTTTCCTTGTCTGAGCTTCAACCTTCAGGCTCTCATTGAGTAATTTTTAATGTCACACTGCAGTTGCCCTACTACTTTGGTTGGGGCCTAGTAAAGGTGTCTGCCGCTCCTTGGTGTTCTCCTCCTCCTTGGTGTTTTCCTCCAGGTTTCCTTGTCTGAGCTTCAACCTTCAGGCTCTCATTAAGTATTTTTGAATGTCACACTGCAGTTGGCCTACTACTTTGGTTGGGGCCTAGTAATGGTGTCTGCCGCTCCTTGGTGTTCTCCTCCAGGTTTCCTTGTCTGAGCTTCAACCTTCAGGCTCTCATTAAGTATTTTTGAATGTCACACTGCAGTTGGCCTACTACTTTGGTTGGGGCCTAGTAACGGTGTCTGCCGCTCCTTGGTGTTCTCCTCCTTGGTGTTCTCCTCCAGGTTTCCTTGTCCGAGCTTCAACCTTCAGGCTCTCATTAAGTATTTTTTAATGCCACACTGCAGTTGGCCTACTACTTTGGTTGGGCTCTACTAACGGTGTGTGCCACTCCCTGGTGTTGTCCTCCACTGTATAAAGCTGAGCTTCAGTCTTTAGGCTTTTGGCCTATAGTAGCAGATATTAAACTGCATTTGGCCTACTAGTGTGGTTGGGCCCTTAAAACGGTGTCTGCTGCTCCTGGGTTTGCTCCTCCACTGAACAAAGCAATGCCGCCTGTTTAGTCCTGTTACCAATTTTGAACTGCATTTAGCCTACTTTATTCTTTGGCCCTATATCTGTGTTTCCTCCTCATCCTGCCCATTGCCCAGCCACTGCTAGATGAGTCTGCTGGTACATTGACCCAGACCACTACATTCCCCTTGCACTCTACACACCCAGAATCTGACCCTGCTGAAAGTAAGGTTCCCCTTCCCGCATGCTATACCACCTTACACAGGGACAAAGAGGAAGGTGCAGATGAAAGTGCAGGTTCCTTCATCAGGTGGGGGGCATACTCGTTGGCGACGTCACTGGCACAGGGCCCCTCAGAGTACGCAAAAGTGTCGCTGCCGGTGGGAGGCGCCCCTGCCGTGCAAACACACCACTGTACTTTGAGGGGCCCTGTGCCAGTGCCAATGCCAACGAGTGGGCCCCCCCTGCTTGCTCAGGATCACAGCACTTGCAAACTTGACATACTTACCTCTCACTGCTCAACCGCCGTGACGTAGTCCACGTTTCCTGGGCCCACTAAAAACTTGAACCAGCCCTACCCCCACAACTTTAGCCAAATGACCCCCAATTTCCAATGCCTATCTATTATTATAAAGTAAATTAAGATTGACAAGCTTCAGTAACAAGAATGGATGTTTTTGCCATTAAAATGGGCACTGTAGGTGTTTTCCTGGCCTAAACTCACTGCCGACTATGCTTCCCCATTGACTTGCATTAGGTTTCATGTTTCGGTCGATCCCCGACTTTTCGCGATAATCGGCCGACTTCACTCGACTCGACTTTTGACAAGGTCGGGTTTCGCAAAACCCGACTTGACCCCAAAAAAGTAAAAGTCGCTCAACCCTAGTCCTGATGTTTGCCATGGCAATTCACGGCCAAATAGTGGCCTTATAGTCTGACGGCTGTTGTATCCTGTTCAGAAATGAGCAGCATTTAGGTGGTAAAAATACACATTTTCATTTCTGTCATGCCACTTTGCATTAATTCCTGTAAAGCACCTGAAGGGTTAATAAATTACCTGACAGCAGTTTTCTCAGAGGGTGCGATTTTTAAAATGGCATAACTTTTGGGGGTCTCCAAATAGATGGGACCCCTAAAGTCACTTCAAACATGGATAGGTCCCTAAAAAAATATTTTTAAAAAATGTCCTTGTAAAAATGAAAAATTACTGCTACATTTTCAAACCTCCTAAAATGCTAACAAAATAAAAGAACATTTTACAAATGGTGCTGATGTAAAGCCAACATGTGGGAAATGTTATTTATTAATGTCTTGCTGTGGTATGACTATCTGGATTAAAGGGATAATCATTCAACATTTGAAAATTGCTAATTTTTTAAAATTTTTCTTAAATTTCTGATATTTTTTATAAATAAAAACTAAACATATCAACCTAAATTTATTATTATCATAAAGAATAATGTGTCACGAAAAAACAATCTCAAAATTACTGGGATTTGTTGTAGCGTTCCAGATTTATTACCACATAAAGTGACACTGGTCAGATTACAAAAATTTGGCTACATGGACACCACATTGATGTGTCGCACGGATGTCACACTGATGTTAGCTGAGAAAAAAAATGCAAAATCTCATCACACTTGCACCACACTCACATGACCATACGGATAGCAGTTGCGTGACTGTGTGCCTCAAAGTTGCTCCGATAACCCATACCCTAGTATGCTTCTAACCTATAGGTGAGATGCTCTGCCGGGCAGGAGAATAGTATAGTGTTATAGGTGAGATGCTCTGCAGCACAGAAGAATGTCGGCGAAAATTGCCCTTACACAGAAAATTACCCACAAGTTTATTAAGAACAGCTTATTAAGGAGGTCTAATAACAGCAATAACTCCGGTTTAGTAAACAATCATTGCACACCTGAAAATTAGTCATTTTACTGCAAATTAGCTATCCTCCTTAAGTATGACATACATCGTGTTGCAGAGACCTGTCGGGGCCCTGCACTGCGATATATGCTGCCAGTGCAGTGGCTGTGAGCTGATGTCAGAGGTGCAGCTTCCGGGAGTGGCGCATGACAATGGCGCACATGCAGATGTCAGCTGCCGGCTGTGTGGTGGCTACAAAAGACACTGGGCGATGTGGGAGCAGAGGAGAGGTGAGTAGAATGTGTATGTTTTTAATTATGCATTAGGGGCAGAATAAAGACACATACACTAGGATTGGGGACCATGTAAACCAGAATTGGGTCATATATACCAGGATGGAGACCTTGTGGACCATACTTACCAGGATGTGGACCATATATACCAGCATTGGGACATGTATACCAGGATGTGGACATAGTCACCAGGATGATGGGCATATATACCAGGATGGGGGACATTACTACATAATGAAGGGGAAGGGGGCAATTCATAAATCTTTATAGAATTTAGAACGATACAGGGGCCCATATATCTGACCAACGTGTGTGGGTGACAGGTGCAAATTTCGCACTGGTGCCCATCGGACTCCAGTTACACCACTGCAAAAACATATCATGCACTCTCAGCAAGAACACAAGGTGGTACAAGTGACAGAATCTCACTTTTCTGCGGTGCCTTCTGGGCTTCCAGGACCAAATATCTCTGCCAGCAGCACCCTGCTTTTGGTGGGCTCCCACTGAGATGATAATGTATTAGATGTGACATGCAGTCCCATGTAACTCCACAGATAATACAGTGATACTTTTGTGAATCCTGATAGCAGTGATGGCTCCTCTGGATTACACTGCTGCTGTTTCTGCATGTGCTGCTGTTTTGGGCTGGTGGGAGGAGTAAGGCAGAATCAGTGAGAGATGAGAGCAGACTATATCTATCTATTGCTGATAATGACAGACTGCTACAAACCACAGATCATCATTTTTGCAGTTTTGCACTAGGTCAACTGTAAATCACAAGTTGATCACATATCATGCGAACATCCTCACCTTGCACCTCAAATATCATAGATCTGAAACTTTGTGATGCTGCAATTGGCAATTTTCTGTGTCGGCAATTTTCCATGTGGGCAATTTTCCGTGTGGGCAATTTTCCATGTGGGCAATTTTCCGTGTGGGCAATTTTCCATGTCGTCAATTTTCCGAGTGGGTGTCAGGACTCTGAACATTTCTTACCTTTTGTGCATTACTGCCCTTTTCCAAGATGGCGTCTTTGGTCTCATGTGCACCGTGTCTTCCTGCTATAAAACTCCACCTCAGCCTTCAGTCTGTGCTAGAGTATTCTGCCTTGCATCCAGCTCCTGACCTCTGATTACTCCCTGGCTATACACCTGCTCTTGTGAACCTGTGTGGTGATCCTGTTACTCTGCTCTGAGTTCCTGCTGCATACACAAGTTTCCAGTAATCCTCCTTCATCTGCTGTTCATGTTTACTTCCATCTGCATTTGCTGGACATGTAAGCTGTTTCTGCTTTGCAATAACCTGAGACTATTAACGAGGCCTCCCTGGTTGAGCTAAGATATGATTTGAACTGCCTAATAAGCATATCTATCTGTGCCTGGACTAAGACAAGGATTTATTCATGTCAAGTATCCTCAATAATAACTGTGCTTCATAGACTTTCTGCTTGATTGCATTTTCTTCTGAAGTGTCCTATAGACTGCTAATCTGCGTTTATTATTTGCACCAAGTGTTGTGGACTTGAGTTTCTCTCTGCACCTGTTTGAATCACCGTGTGATAATATAGACTTTACCACTTAGAAAACTGTGTCCTGTAGTTGTCTTGTTCCACGCAGAGTCTCCTGAGTTATCCCCTATAATTATTACAGGATACTCTAGCCTAAAAAAAAGGAGACTGCTGGAACAAGGACTGAAGAAAGCAAATTAGAGCAGGTGTTTTCCATAATTAGATCACTGCAGAAAGATGTGGAAGGGCTGCAAAAGAAGTTTGGAAGCTTTGAACACAATCAACAAGTGTTTGGACAAACTTTGCAGGACTTGAGCAACCGCAAGGCAGCCCAGGAAAACAAACTTGCTGGCATAGAGTCCCAGTATGGACGGGCTTTTCAGGACATAAGCACGCAAATAGCTGCACAAGTGACTTTACCCTCTGGGCAACCGCCACCAGCTGGCCCATCCTAAGTTGCCACCATTCAGATTTAATGGTGATCGCGACAAATTTCGTGGCTTTGTGAATCAATGTATACTATATTTTGATGTGCATGCTGACTGTTTTCCTACTGATAGATTCAAAGTATTGTGTGTAATAATGCTACTGACCTCACGAGCGCTCGCCTGGGCGAATCCGATGATTGAGTCTCGTGACCCACGGTTAAATGACTTGGATGCTTTCTTGGCCGCTATGGCATTAATATTTGATGACCCTAATCGCCGTGCAACTGCTGAATCTGCTTTGTTGTCTTTACGCCTGGCTAAATGTTCTGTTATTGAGTATGCCACTAAATTCAGGAGATAAGCGGTAGATACCAATTGGGACAGTTATGCACAATTGCCTATTTTTAAAAGGGGTCTGTCTAGTATTGTAAAAGATGAACTAGCCCGCTCTGAGTCACCACAAGAGCTAGAGACATTTATACAGCATTGTGTGCGCATAGACATTCGCCTTACTGAGCGTAGGCAGGAGAAATTTGCTGCATATAACCGTGTTTCTAACTTTTCCTTTCCTTCCAAAGAGCCTGCAGATAAAACCTCTTGGGAGGTGGAGGAGGTGCTCATGCAAATTGATTCCGCACAGAGGCGCGAGATCAATGAGCGCTGGGAGCATCGCCTTCGTGAAAGTCTATGTTTCTACTGCAGCCAGTCTGACCACTTCTTGATCAATTGTCCTAAGTGTCCTAGACGGCCTAAACAAGGTGCTAGCAGCAATAGGGGAGTATGACAACTGTGATGATGAATCTGACATCTCTGAATGTAGCCTGCCTTTAAACGCTGTATTCCATTCACTTTCTATGACTTCACCCCCAAAGGAGCTGAAGAAGAAGAACTCTCACTGTTCTCTCCCTATTAAGATCCTGTGTTCAGGACAGTGGATTTCCAGTTCAGATATGATTGACTCTGGTGCAGGTGGCAATTTCATGGATATCGCATTTGCCAAGGAACATGGTATTAAAATTTAGCAAAGAGCCTCTCCAATTACCATGGAAACAGTGGATGGCTCACCTTTAATCTCTGGGCCTGTGGATCAGGAGACTGTACCCCTTGACATTTTGTTGGAGCCTAATCATCAGGAGCAACTTTCTTTCTTGCTAATTTCTTCTCCTCATTTTCCTGTGATTTTAGGCATTCCTTGGTTGCGTTCTCAGAACCCAATTATCAACTGGGAGACCAAGGAGATTATCTTCCCAACAAGGAGCAACTCAGCGTTAACAGAAGCTGTCCCTGAGTCCACGGCTACGGAACCACATGTACAGGTATTTTCTTTACCTCCAGCTTATAAAGAGTTCTCTGACATCTGTGACAAGAAGAATGCAGATCAGCTTCCTCCACACAGGCATTATGACTGTCCCATTGAGCTGCTTCCCGGGGCAGCCATTCCTTTTGGTAACGTATACCCTTTGGCGGCACCTGAGCTTCAAGCCTTAACAGAGTATATTGATGAAAATCTGGCCAAAGGCTTCATACTTCCTTCTTCCTCACCAGCACGAGCACCTATCTTTTTTGTAAAGAAGAAGGATGCTTCCGTGCACCGGCCTCCCCTCAGCTAAAGATACAGTGAACTTGGTTATACAGAATGTCTTTCGGTTGCACGGGGTTCCGGATGAGATCATCTCTGACCGTGGAGTACAGTTCACTTCAAGATTCTGGAAGGGGTTTTGCTCTGCACTTAATAGTAATTTCTGTCTCTCTTCTGCTTACCATCCCCAGACAAATGGTCAGACTGAGGGTACCAACCAGACGCTGGAACAATATCTAAGATGTTATGTCAGCCATCTCCAGGATGATTGGTTGGATTTGTTGCCGTTAGCCTAATTTTCATATAATAATTCTCAGAGCGCCTCCACTAAATTTACACCTTTCTTTGCCAATCTGGGTTATCATCCGTGTATTTTACCTAGGTCTCCAATTAATTCTCCGGTTCCGGCAGTGGAGGAAAGGCTGACTGCGATGAGACAGAATCTGGAGGTTCTGAAGGAATCCCTGACCACAGCTCAAGAACGTTATAAGAGATCGGCTGATAGATTCCGTTAACCTGCCCATGTTCAAGGTAGGAGATTCCATGTGGTTAGCAACTAAGAATCTGAAGTTAAACATTCTTTCACAAAAACTTGGACAGAAATTCATTGGCCCTTTCAAGATCAACGGTATTGTGAGCTCTGTGGCCTGCCGGCTGAAGCTGCCTAGGACAATGAAGATACACCCAGTTTTTCATGTATCTTTACTAAAGCCTGTGTCTCCTAATACCTTCCAGGGACGTGTTGTGCCACCTCTTCAGCCTGTGGTGATTGATGGGCAAGAACAATTCGTGGTGGAGGAAATTATTGATTCCAGGATCCGCAGGAATCGGCTCCAATATCTGATAAGATGGCAGGGATATCCCCCTGAGGAAGACTCTTGGGAACCTGTGGAAAACATCAATGCCCAACAGAATTTCTTGTTTTCATCAGAGATTCCCTGAGAAACCAGATCCAGGATCGTCCTGAGGCCGCTTCTAAGGAGGGAGTAATGTCAGGACTCTGAACATTTTTTACCTTTTGTGCATTACTGCCCTTTTCCAAGATGGCTTCTTTGGTCTCATGTGCACCGTGTCTTCCTGCTATAAAACTCCACCCCAGCCTTCAGTCTGTGCTAGAGTATTCTGCCTTGCATCCAGCTCCTGACCTCTGATTACTCCCTGGCTATACACCTGCTCCTGTGAACCTGTGTGGTGATCCTGCTACTCTGCTCTGAGTACCTGCTGCATACACAAGTTTCCAGTAATCCTCCTTCATCTGCTGTTCATGTTTACTTCCATCTGCATTTGCTGGACATGTAAGCTGTTTCTGCTTTGCAATAACCTGAGACTATTAATCATGCCTCCCTGGTTGAGCTAAGATATGATTTGAACTGCCTAATAAGCATATCTATCTGTGCCTGGACTAAGACAAGGATTTATTCGTGTCAAGTATCCTCAATAATAACTGTGCTTCATAGACTTTCTGCTTGATTGCATTTTCTTCTGAAGTGTCCTATAAACTGCTAAGCTGCCTTTATTATTTGCACCAAGTGTTGTGGACTTGAGTTTCTCTCTGCACCTGTTTGAATCACCGTGTGATAATATAGACTTTACCACTTATAAAACTGTGTCCTGTAGTTGTCTTGTTCCATGCAAAGAGTCTCCTGAGTTATCCCCTATAATTATTACAGTGGGCATTTTTCCTGTGGGCATTTTTCATGTGAGCAATTTTCCTGTGGGGATTTTTCAGGGAACCGTAGGATACAGCTCTGCCAAAAATTAAGAGACCACTGCAAAATGTTCAGTTTGTCTGATTTTTCTCTTCATAGGTATATTTATGATTAAAATGTAAATTGTTCTTTTATTTTATGAACTTCTGACAACATGTCTCCGAATTTTCAAGCAATGCATTATCTATTTTTTTCTGAAAAGGAGAAATGGTCAAAATAAAAAAATAACAAGTGCTTTCAGACCTCAAATAATGCAAACAAAGCAAGTTCATTATCATTTAGAAATAACAATACTAATGTTTTAACTCAGGAAGAGTTCAGGAATCAATATTTTGTGGAATAACGATGATTTTTAATCACAGCTTTCATGCGTCTTGGCATGCTTTCCACCAGTCTTTCACACTGCTCCTGGCACAAAAATGTAAGTAATTCTTTTTTGTTTGATAGCTTGTGACTATCCATTATCCTTTTGATTACATTTCAGAGGTTTTCAATGGAGTTCAGGTCTGGAGATTTGACTGCCCATGACAGGGTTTTGATGTGGTGGTCTCTTAATTTTTGCCAGAGCTTTATATTCTTACCTATAGCAGCTAATCAAAGCAATATATTTTGCTTGACACAAGAAATGCGACACTTGTAGCCTATGTCCTGGATATGTCTGTTTGTGGTGGCTCTCGAAGCAATGACTCCAGCACAAGTCCACTCCTTATGAATCTTCCCCAAATTTTTGAATGGGCTTTTCTTTTTTGCTTTCAAGGCTGCAGTTATCCTGTTTGCAATGACTATATATAATATATGAGATTCACTTTTTGTTTTGAAGAACTGAAATACAGTAAATAGACTTTTTGATGATATTCTAATTTTGTGAGAAGCACCTGTATATTTAGTATCTCAGTACCAATCTCCTGGATGTACAGAGGCAAAGTAATTTCTGCCATTACACACACTAGCAATTAACCTTCAGTTATCAATTAGTTGCATCAAAATAATTACACTAGCAGTCACAAGGGAACCCCAGTTTTCATATAGAAAAAATAAATAACATACACTGCTCAAAAAAATAAAGATCCTAGATCTGAATGAATGAAATATTCTCATTGAATACTTTGTTCTGTACAAAGTTGAACGTGCTGACAACAAAATCATACAAAAATCATAAATGGAAATCAAATTTTTAAACCAATGGAGGCCTGGATTTTGAGTCAAACACAAAATGAAAGTGGAATGTAATGTCCTTAAAACAAGTCAATATGATGCTCAGTATTGTGTGTGGCCTCCACGTGCCTGTATGACCTCCCTACAATGCCTGAGCATGCTCCTGATTAGGCGGCGGATGGTCTCCTGAGGGAACTCCTCCCAGACCTGAACTAAAGCATCCGCCAACTCCTGGACAGTCTGTGGTGCAACGTGACGTCGGTGGATGGTGCGAGACATGATGTCCCAGATGTGCTCAATCAGATTCAGGTCTGGGGAACGGGCGGGCCAGTCCATAGCTTCAACGCCTTCATCTTGCAGGAAATACTGACACACTCCAGCCACATGAGGTCTGGCATTGTCCTGCATTAGGAGGAACCCAGGGCCAACCGCACCAGCATATGGTCTCACAAGGGGTCTGAGGATCTCATCTCAGTACCTAATGGCAGTTAGGCTACCTCTGGCGAGCACATGGAGGGCTGTGCAGCCGTCCATAGAAATGCCACCCTACACCATTACTGACCCACTGCCAAACCGGTCATGCTGAAGGATGTTGCAGACAGCAGATCACTCTCCACGGCGACTCCAGACTCTGTCACGTCTGTCACATGTGCTCAGTGTGAGCCTGCTTTCATCTGTGAAGAGCTCAGGGCACCAGTGGCGAATTTGCCAATCCTGGTGTTCTGTGGCAAATGCCAAGCGTCCTGCACGGTGTTGGGCTGAGAGCTCAACCCCCATCTGTGGATGTCGGGCACTCAGACCATCCTCATGAAGTCGGTTTCTAACCATTTGTGCAGACACATGCACATTTGTAGCCTGCTGGAGGTCATTTTGCAGGGCTCTGGCAGTGCTCCTCCTGTTCCTCCTTGCACAAAGGCTGACATAGCGGTCCTGATGCTACGGCCCTCTCCACATCTCCTAGTGTACTGACCTGTCTCCTGGTAGCGCCTCCAGCCTCTGGACACTATGCTGGCACAGCAAACCTTCTTGCCACAGCTCGCATTGATTTGCCATCCTGAATGAGCTGCACTACCTGGGCCACTTGTGTGGGTTGTAGAGTCCGTCTCATGCTACCACAAGTGTGAAAGCACAACCAACATTCAAAAGAGACCAAAACATCAGCCAGAAAGCATTGGTACTGAGATGTGGTCTGTGGTCCCCACTTGCTGAACCAATCCTTTATTGCTTGTGTCTTGATAATTGCCAAAAAATTCTATCTGTTGTCTATTCCATTTGCACAACAGCATGTGAAATTGATTGTCAAAAAGTGTTGCTTCCTAAGTGGACAGTTTGATTTCACAGAAGTTTGATTTACTTGGAGTCATATTCTGTTGATTAAGTGTTCCCTTTATGTTTTTGAGCAGTGTATATTAAAGAATAATTTTTACTTTATTTTTTACTTTATTTAGGAACTAGATCTTAACATCATCTTAACTAAACAATAATATAAAATTTTTAGTAATCAACAAAATTTAAACATCTACTTATGCTTATGTACTATGAAAAGAAGTAATTATTTGGCACAAGAATCACATATCTCCCATATCTCACAAAGCTAGAAAGCTACCGATGGACGGTTACCTACCTTCCATACTTGCGGAAATATGATGAAAACAAACCAGCTTGGGATCCAATGGACCCCGCGAGACTACTAAAAGGTTAAGGATCGATGAACTAAAAGTGGCTTCTTCTCACCAACACTAGGTACATTAAGTGGGTGTTATGTGAGGGAATCAGAACACCAGGGTGCACAATAACAATTATGTAACAGTGATAGATGCACATTGGAGATTTTTTTTCAATTGTATTTGATAGTAAAAAAGACTCTTTATACAGATATTGATCAGCTATATCACAGCATACTTGCCTAATATGGTGAAAGTTCTCAGATAGATAGACTTTAGGTCATGAACGTATAGTTTCAGATTTTGCTCAAAGTAAATATGCAGAAATGATTAATGCTAGATTCTGACACCATCAAGCATCTGCATACTTCTGTTACTTTTATAAAAATGGAAGTGCCATAAGACTCAGAATGTTACCCTTGAAATGTCAGACAACATTACTAAAATATGGCTAATCCATAAATTTCGCATAAAAGTCTGTGAACTGTGCAAATTGATGTTCTTTCTAAACTAGACTATTTATTGCGGAATTGCAAATGAGGTGCTTTTTTTTCTAGGCAACATGGTTCAATGGAGCTAGCAACAAAACAGACAGGTTTCAATCTTATTTATACATGAAACTATTGGATTTCATTCACAGCCAAATTCTTTTATCAGTCAGATATACTGTACAGTATATACACACATTTATTCTAATAATAAACAGAATATGTACAGACATACAATATTCTGATTCAAGTATCAAAGAGTAGAATATTACAACAGATGAATAGTGTGCACAAATACCATTGTCAAAAGTGATATTAGTTATCACAGATTATAATACTGTGTGAACTGCAATATTTATTTTTAATATATTTTATTTAAATGTGTTACTGTTTTTGTTAATTATTAGTGATGAATTATCAAAGCAGGCTACTCAGTCACTGACTGTTGTGTAATGTAATAGTACAAATAAGTGCCCTCATCACATAGAAAACAGCATGAACAGTCTATCATTTTAAGGGTAGGTTAATTTTAACACTGAGAGATAAAATATCAAAAATAAAATCCAGAAAAACACATTGTATAAATTATATAAAACTATTTGCATTTTGCAGTGAGAAATAAGTATTTGAATCCTCTAGCAAACAAGACTTAATACTTGGTGGCAAAACCCTTGTTGGCAAGCACAGCAGTCAGACGTTTTTTGTAGTAGATGATGAGGTTTGCGTACATGTCAGGAGGAGTTTTGTTCTACTCTTCTTTGCAGATCATCTCTAAATCATTAAGATTTTGAGGCTGTCGCTTGGCAACTCGGAGCTTCAACTGCTTCCATAAGTTTTCTTTGGGATTAAGGTCTGGAGACTGGCTAAGACACTCCATGACCTTAATGTGCTTTTTTTTGAGCCACTCCTTTGTTGCCTTGGCTGTATGTTTTGGGTCATTGTCATGATGGAAGACTCAGCCATGACCCATTTTTAATGTCCTGGTGGAGGGAAGAAGGTTGTCACTCGGATTTTACCAATGAAGGGTAAACACCATTGTATTTCTTTTTTCTTTTTTTTAAATGGCTCACTAAAAGCTATATTTTAAGCGGATACTACAGCTCGCTAGATTTAATTTACACCTTGTTTGCTTCAAGACTGGCTGCTCAGTCCTTTCTGTGCGAGCTTTGAACATAGGGAAACACTCCAGGACAGGTGAGCTGACTACATTTTTTTTCTCTTATGCAAATGTGATACCAATGGTTTTCTTGGTGACTGTGGTCCCAGCTGCCTTGAGATCACTAACAAGTTTCCCACGTGTAGTTTTAGGCTGATCTTTCCCCTTCCTCATGATCAAGGATATTCCACAAGGTGAAATTTTGCATGGTGCCCCAGATTGATCTCGATCGACAGTCATTTTTTATTTCTTTAATTTTCTTACTATTGCACCAACAGTTGTCTCCTTCACACCTTCCCATTTCAGCTTTGTGCAGGTCTATGATCTTGCCCCTGACATCCTTATGAAGCTCTTTGGTCTTGCCCATGTTGTAGAGGTTAGTGTCTGACTGATTAATTGAGTCTGAGGACTGGAGTCTTTTATAAAGATGACTATGTAAGACAGCTGTCTTTAATGCAGAAACAAGTTGATTAGGAGCATCTAACTGGTCTGTAGGAGCCAGAAATCTTAATGGTTGGTAGAGGATCAAATACTTATTTCTCAATGCAAAATGCAAATAAATTTATATAATTTATGCAATGTGATTTTCTGGATTTTATTTTTGATATTCTATCTCTCAATGTTAAAATTAACCTACCCTTAAAATTATAGACTGTTCATGTCTTTGTCAGTGGGCAAATGTACAAAATCAGCAAGGGATCGAATACTTATTTCCCCTATAAGGACAGTTGGTCTACAAGGTACATCACAATTTTTCCCATCCAGTGTTTGGTTAGTATGTGACTACTGTGCCTAAAGAGAACTCCCTTTATGACATGTAACATAACAAATATGTTTATTTATTTATTTATTCCCTTGAATGTTTAAAATTCACATTTTAACATAACATGAATAAATACGATTACATTTGAAAAATGAATCTGTAAATATTAGAGATTAGTGAATCCATTCAATGCAAACTGAATTTCAGAAACATTTTGTGAAATCTGCAGGTCCCAGGGAATTCAAACTGGTGTCACCACAAAGGCTTTCCCATTATGCCTATAAGCTATCACATCACATGGTATAGCTCAGCTAATCAGGAGAGACTACCATAGCCAGTATAATAGCACATGCAGGGAATGCAACAGACATTTTAAAGTGATTTATAATAGTTCAAGAATGTCAGAGCTTACAGCTCAGTAATAGAAATAGAAAGAGAACGCACCAAAGCACTGGACAAAAACTCTAGACAGTAGTGTGTTGTACAACTGCAGCAATGAAGAAGATGAGTGAAGTAGTCCCCGCCCTTCACCATGCTGTGATTTTAATTACATCCAAACACAGTTGGTTCTGATCTTCCTATAAATGCAGGCTTTACAATGTTATTAGCCATAGGTAAGTGTTCACACTAGGCAGTTTGGTGGATGGGCTCACATTTTTTGGCCAAATCTTGTGCTAAGCATCTCATGTGTTTTTTCATAGATTTCACAAGCCATTAAGCTATTCACATTTCATGTATCACACATTTCCTTGCTTTAGTACAGTTGAGTGCAGCCATTGATCTATTTGCTATGAAAATTGTAAATTCACACTGAAGGCATCAAAACTATGAATTAACACATGAGGAAATATATACTTAACAAAAAAGTGTGAAACAACTGAAAATATGTCTTATATTCTAGGTTCTTCAAAGTAACCACCTTTTGCTTTGATGACTGCTTTGCACACTCTGGGCATTCTCTTGATGAACTTCAAGAGGTAGTCACCGGAAATGGTCTTCCAACAATCATGAAGGAGTTTCCAGAAATGCTTAGCACTTGTTGGCCCTTTTGCCTTCACTCTGCGGTCCAGCTCACCCCAAACCATCTCGATTGGGTTCAGGTCTGGTGACTGTGGAGGCCAGGTCATCTGGCGTAGCACCCCATCACTCTCCTTCTTGGTCAAATAGCCCTTACACAGCCTGGAGGTGTGTTTGGGGTCATTGTCCTGTTGAAAAATAAATGATGGTCCAACTAACGCAAACCAGATGGAATAGCATGCCGCTGCAAGATGCTGTGGTAGCCATGCTGGTTCAGTATGCCTTCAATTTTGAATAAAACCCCAACAGTGTCTCCAGCAAAGCACCCCCACACCATCACACCTCCTACTCCATGCTTCATGGTGGGAACCAGGCATGTATAGTCCATTTGTTCACCTTTTATGCGTCGCACAAAGACACGGTGGTTGGTGTCATGAATCCCAATGGCTAGGGATAGCTAGGGACAAGCAAAGTAATACAAAATATCGGACGAGCTCTAGGGTGATGGAACCTGGGCTGACCGCTGCCCTACGCCTGACAAACGCAACTAGAGATAGCCAGGGAGCGTGCCTACGTTGGTTCTAGACGCCACGCACCAGCCTAAGAGCTAACTAGTACTGCAGAGAAAATAAAGACCTCACTTGCCTCCAGAGGAATGAACCCCAAAAGGTATAGTTGCCCCCCACATGTATTGACGGTGAAATGAGAGGAAGGCACACACATAGAGATGATATATATAGGTTCAGCAAATTGAGGCCCGCTGTAAACTAGAAAGCAGAACGATACAAAAGGGGTCTGAGCGGTCAGCAAAAAACCCTAATCAAAAAACCATCCTGAGATTACAAGAACCCATGTGCCAACTCATGGCACATGGGGAGAACCTCAGTCCACTAGAGCTACCAGCTAGCATAGAGACATAATAAGCAAGCTGGACAAAAAAACCAACAACTGAAAATCAGCACTTAGCTTATCCTGAAAGATCTGGGAGCAGGTAGGCAGGAACCAAACAGAGCACATCTGAATACATTGATAGCCGGCAAGGGAATGACAGAAAGGCCAGGTAAAATAGGAAACACCCAGCCTCTGATGGACAGGTGGAAACCAAAGGCCGCAACCCACCAAAGTCACCCAGTACCAGCAGTAACCACCAGAGGGAGCCCACAAACAGAATCCACAACAGTACCCCCCCCTTGAGGAGGGGTCACCGAACCCTCACGAGAACCCCCAGGGCGATCAGGGTGAGCTCTATGGAAGGCGCGGACCAAATCAGTCGCATGAACATCGGAGGCGACCACCCAGGAATTATCCTCCTGACCATAACCCTTCCACTTAACCAAATACTGGAGTTTGCATCTGGAAACACGAGAATCCAAGATCTTCTCAACAACATACTCCAATTCTCCCTCCACCAGCACCGGAGCAGGAGGCTCAACCGAAGGAACAACGGGCACCTCATACCTCCGCAACAACGACCGATGGAACACATTATGAATAGCAAACGATGCTGGGAGATCCAAACGAAAAGATACAGGGTTAAGAATCTCCGAGATCCTATAAGGACCGATGAACCGAGGCTTGAACTTAGGAGAAGAGACCTTCATAGGGACAAAACGAGGAGACAACCACACCAAATCCCCAACAAGAAGTCGGGGACCCACGCGGCGACGGCGATTAGCAAACTGCTGAGTCTTCTCCTGAGATAACTTCAAATTGTCCACCACCTGGTTCCAAATCTGATGCAGCCTGTCCACCACCACGTCCACTCCAGGACAATCCGAAGACTCCACCTGACCAGAGGAAAAACGAGGATGAAACCCCGAATTACAAAAAAAAGGAGAGACCAACGTGGCAGAACTAGCCCGATTATTAAGAGCAAATTCGGCCAGTGGCAAAAAAGCAACCCAGTCATCTTGATCAGCAGAAACAAAACACCTCAAATAAGTTTCCAAGGTCTGATTAGTTCGCTCCGTCTGGCCATTCGTCTGAGGATGGAATGCAGACGAGAAAGACAAATCAATGCCCATCTTGGCACAAAACGTCCGCCAAAATCTAGACACAAACTGGGATCCCCTGTCAGAAACGATATTCTCCGGAATCCCATGCAAACGAACCACGTTCTGAAAAAATAAAGGGACCAACTCAGAGGAGGAAGGCAACTTAGGCAAGGGCACCAAATGAACCATCTTAGAAAAGCGGTCACACACAACCCAGATAACGGACATTTTCTGTGAAACCGGGAGATCAGAAATAAAATCCATGGAAATGTGCGTCCAAGGCCTCTTCGGGATGGGCAAGGATAACAACAACCCACTGGCCCGAGAACAGCAAGGCTTAGCTCGAGCACACACTTCACAAGACTGCACAAAGGTACGCACATCCCTAGACAAGGAAGGCCACCAAAAAGACCTGGCCACCAAGTCTCTAGTACCAAATATTCCAGGATGACCAGCCAACACAGAAGAATGGACCTCGGAGATGACTCTACTGGTCCAATCATCCGGAACAAACAGTCTTTCTGGTGGACAACGATCCGGTTTATCCACCTGAAACTCCTGCAATGCACGTCGCAAGTCTGGGGATATGGCGGACAATATTACCCCATCCCTAAGGATACCAGTAGGCCCAGAGTCTCCAGGAGAGTCAAGCACAAAACTCCTGGAAAGAGCATCTGCCTTCACATTCTTTGAACCTGGCAGGTATGAAACCACGAAATTGAAACGAGAAAAAAACAACGACCAACGAGCCTGTCTAGGATTCAAACGCCTGGCAGACTCAAGGTAAATGAGATTCTTGTGATCAGTCAAGACCACCACACGATGTTTGGCACCCTCAAGCCAATGACGCCACTCCTCAAATGCCCACTTCATGGCCAAAAGCTCCCGATTACCCACATCATAATTGCGCTCGGCGGGCGAGAATTTTCTAGAGAAGAATGCACATGGCTTCATCACCGAGCCATTAGAACTTCTCTGTGACAAAACCGCCCCCGCTCCAATCTCGGAAGCATCAACCTCAACCTGAAAAGGAAGTGAAACATCTGGTTGACACAACACAGGAGCAGAAGAAAACCGGCGCTTAAGTTCCTGAAAGGCCTCCACGGCCGCAGGAGACCAATCAGCAACATCAGCACCCTTTTTAGTCAAATCAGTCAAAGGTTTAACAATACTGGAAAAATTAGCAATGAACCGACGATAAAAATTAGCAAACCCCAAGAACTTCTGAAGGCTCTTAACAGATGTAGGTTGTGTCCAGTCACAAATCGCCTGAACCTTGACGGGATCCATCTCAATAGTAGAAGGAGGAAAAATGTACCCCAAAAAAGAAATCTTCTGGACTCCGAAGAGACACTTTGAGCCCTTCACAAACAGAGAATTGGCCCGCAGAACCTGAAACACCTTCCTGACCTGTAGAACATGAGACTCCCAGTCATCAGAAAACACCAAAATATCATCCAAATACACAATCATAAACTTATCCAGATATTC
This sequence comes from Ranitomeya variabilis, assembly GCF_051348905.1. NCBI lineage: Eukaryota > Metazoa > Chordata > Amphibia > Anura > Dendrobatidae > Ranitomeya > Ranitomeya variabilis. Next base: position 351,808,166 of record NC_135236.1, on the reverse strand, counting down.
ACGGAAAATATTGTGCATAAAGGACTGAAAGACTGACGGAGCACTGGAGAGTCCAAAAGGCATTACCAAATACTCAAAATGGCCCTCAGGCGTATTAAATGCGGTTTTCCACTCATCACCCTGTTTTATCCGCACCAGATTATACGCACCGCGAAGATCTATCTTAGTGAACCACCTAGCCCCCTTAATGCGAGCAAACAAATCAGTCAATAATGGCAATGGATACTGATACTTGACTGTAATCTTATTCAGAAGGCGATAATCTATACAAGGCCTCAGGGAACCATCTTTTTTTGCCACGAAAAAAAAACCTGCTCCCAGAGGGGACGAAGATGGACGAATATGTCCCTTTTCCAAGGACTCCTTAATATAATTCCGCATAGCAGTATGCTCTGGCAGTGACAGATTAAATAAACGACCCTTAGGGAACTTACTGCCAGGAATCAATTCTATAGCACAGTCACAATCTCTATGCGGAGGGAGCGAATTGAGCTTAGGCTCCTCAAAAACATCCCTATAGTCAGACAAAAACGCAGGGATCTCAGAAGGAGTAGATGAAGCGATTGAAATCGGAGGTGCATAATCATGAACCCCCTGACATCCCCAGCTTAACACAGACATTGTTTTCCAGTCCAGGACAGGATTATGAGTTTGTAACCGTGGCAGACCAAGCACTAGTACATCATGTAAATTATACAGTACAAGGAAGCGAATCACCTCCTGATGAACGGGAGTCATGCGCATGGTCACTTGTGTCCAATACTGCGGTTTATTCATAGCCAATGGTGTAGAGTCAATTCCCTTCAGAGGAATAGGAACTTCCAGAGGTTCCAGACTAAAACCGCAGCGTTTAGCAAATGACCAATCCATAAGACTCAGGGCAGCGCCCGAATCCACATAGGCATCGACGGAAATGGAAGACAGTGAAAAAATCAGAGTCACAGACAAAATGAACTTAGGCTGCAGAGTACCAATGGCAAAAGATTTATCAACCCTTTTTGTGCGTTTAGAGCATGCTGATATAACATGAGCTGAATCACCACAATAAAAACACAATCCATTTTTCCGCCTATAATTTTGCCGTTCACTTCTGGACTGAATTCTATCACATTGCATAGTCTCAGGTGCCTGTTCAAAAGACACCGCCAACTGGTGCACGGGTTTGCGCTCCCGAAAACGCCGATCAATCTGAATGGCCATAGCCATCGACTCATTCAGACCTGTAGGCGTAGGGAACCCCACCATAATATCCTTAATGGCCTCGGAAAGACCATTTCTGAAGTTTGCAGCCAGGGCACACTCATTCCACTGAGTAAGCACCGACCATTTCCGAAATTTTTGACAATATATTTCCGCTTCATCATACCCCTGAGAGAGGGCTAATAAAGCCTTTTCAGCCTGAATCTCCAGGTTGGGTTCCTCATAGAGCAATCCCAATGCCAGAAAAAACGCATCCACATTGAGCAATGCAGGATCCCCTGGTGCCAATGCAAATGCCCAATTCTGAGGGTCGCCTCGCAGGAAAGATATTACAATCTTGACCTGTTGAGCAGGGTCTCCAGAGGAGCGAGATTTTAAAGAAAGAAACAATTTACAATTGTTCCTGAAATTCAGGAAGGTAGATCTATCTCCAGAAAAGAACTCTGGAATAGGAATTCTAGGTTCAGACATGAGAGTGTGAACAACAAAATCCTGTATGTTTTGAACTTTTGCAGCGAGATTACTCAGGCTGGAAGCCAAACTCTGGACATCCATGTTAAACAGCTAATATCAGAGCCATTCAAGGGTTAAGAGGAGGTAAGAAGCAGCTAGACAGCAATTAAGGGCTAGGCAGCAAAACTCTGAAGGAAAAAAAAAATTTCCCTTAAACACTTCTTTTTCTCCTGCTTCAGCCCAAACAATTAACACTTTGTGGGCCGGCTATACTGTCATGAATCCCAATGGCTAGGGATAGCAAGGGACAAGCAAAGTAATACAAAATATCGGACGAGCTCTAGGGTGATGGAACCTGGGCTGACCGCTGCCCTACGCCTGACAAACGCAACTAGAGATAGCCAGGGAGCGTGCCTACGTTGGTTCTAGACGCCACGCACCAGCCTAAGAGCTAACTAGTACTGCAGAGAAAATAAAGACCTCACTTGCCTCCAGAGGAATGTGTTGTGAATTTGCTTTTTGCTCCCTCTAGTGGTTACTAGTTTTTTGACTCTGGTTTTTCTGTCATTCCTTTTATCCGCACCTGGGTCGTTAGTTAGGGGTGTTGCTATATAAGCTCCCTGGACCTTCAGTTCAATGCCTGGCAACGTAGTTATCAGAGCTAGTCTGCTGTGCTCTTGTCTACTGATCCTGGTTCCAGTTATATCAGCTAAGTCTGCCTTTTGCTTTTTGCTATTTGTTTTGGTTTTGTATTTTTGTCCAGCTTGTTCCTAATCTTTATCCTGACCTTTGCTGGAAGCTCTAGGGGGGCTGGTGTTCTCCCCCCCGGACCGTTAGACGGTTCGGGGGTTCTTGAATTTCCAGTGTGGATTTTGATAGGGTTTTTGTTGACCATATAAGTTACCTTTCTTTATTCTGCTATCAGTAAGCGGGCCTCTCTGTGCTAAACCTGGTTCATTTCTGTGTTTGTCATTTCCTCTTATCTCACCGTCATTATTTGTGGGGGGCTTCTATCCAGCTTTGGGGTCCCCTTCTCTGGAGGCAAGAAAGGTCTTTGTTTTCCTCTACTAGGGGTAGCTAGATTCTCCGGCTGGCGCGTGTCATCTAGAATCAACGTAGGAATGATCCCCGGCTACTTCTAGTGTTGGCGTTAGGAGTAGATATATGGTCAACCCAGTTACCACTACCCTATGAGCTGGATTTTTGTATTCTGCAGACTTCCACGTTCCTCTGAGACCCTCGCCATTGGGGTCATAACAGTTTGCCAGGCCAATATTAAATGTTTAATGCATTGCAGAAGAGGGATTATAAGAAAGAAGATTCTGAGTTTTTTTTTTTTCTTCTTCCCCTTTACCTCAGAGTGGCTATGCTTGCTGCAGACATGAATGTCCAGACCTTGATTACAAGTGTGGACCAGCTGGCTACTCGTGTGCAGGGCATACAAGACTATGTTATCAGAAATCCTAGGTCAGAACCTAAAATACCGATTCCTGAACTGTTTTCCGGAGACAGGTTTAAGTTTAGGAATTTCGTGAATAATTGTAAATTGTTTTTGTCCCTGAGACCCTGTTCATCTGGAGATTCTGCTCAGCAAGTAAAAATTGTTATTTCGTTCTTACGGGGCGACCCTCAGGATTGGGCTTTTTCGCTGGCGCCAGGAGATCCGGCATTGGCTGATCTTGATGCGTTTTTTCTGGCGCTCGGTTTACTTTATGAGGAACCCAATCTTGAGATTCAGGCAGAAAAGGCCTTGCTGGCTATGTCTCAGGGGCAGGACGAGGCTGAAGTGTATTGCCAAAAATTTCGGAAATGGTCCGTGCTGACACATTGGAACGAGTGTGCACTGACCGCTAATTTTAGAAATGGCCTTTCTGAAGCCATTAAGAATGTTATGGTGGGTTTTCCCATTCCCACAGGTCTGAATGATACTATGGCACTGGCTATTCAAATTGACCGGCGGTTGCGGGAGCGCAAAACCGCAAATTCCCTCATGGTGTTGTCTGAACAGACACCTAATTCGGTACAATGTGATAGAAAAACCGCAAATTCCCTCATGGTGTTGTCTGAACAGACACCTGATTTAATGCAATGTGATAGAATCCTGACTAGAAATGAGCGGAAAATTCATAGACGCCGGAATGGCTTGTGCTACTACTGTGGTGATTCTACACATGTTATCTCAGCATGCTCTAAACGTATAGCTAAGGTTGTTAGTCCTGTCACCGTTGGTAATTTGCAACCTAAATTTATTCTGTCTGTAACTTTGATTTGCTCACTGTCATCTTATCCTGTCATGGCGTTTGTAGATTCAGGTGCTGCCCTGAGTCTCATGGATCTCTCATTTGCTAAGCGCTGTGGTTTTACTCTTGAACCATTAGAAAATCCTATACCTCTTAGGGGTATTGATGCTACACCATTGGCAGCAAATAAACCGCAGTATTGGACACAGGTTACCATGTGCATGACTCCTGAACACCGCGAGGTGATACGTTTCCTGGTTTTACATAAAATGCATGATTTGGTTGTTTTAGGGCTGCCATGGTTACAGACCCATAATCCAGTCCTGGACTGGAAGGCTATGTCAGTCTCAAGTTGGGGCTGTCGTGGTATTCATGGGGATTCCCTGCCTGTGTCTATTGCTTCTTCTACGCCTTCGGAAGTTCCGGAGTATTTGTCTGATTATCAGGATGTCTTCAGTGAGTCTGAGTCCAGTGCACTGCCTCCTCATAGGGACTGTGACTGTGCTATAGATTTGATCCCAGGCAGTAAATTTCCTAAGGGAAGACTGTTTAATCTGTCGGTACCTGAACATACCGCTATGCGTTCATATATCAAGGAGTCTCTGGAGAAAGGACATATTCGTCCGTCTTCTTCCCCTCTTGGTGCGGGATTCTTTTTTGTGGCAAAAAAGGACGGATCTTTGAGACCTTGTATTGATTATCGGCTTTTAAATAAGATCACTGTTAAATTTCAGTATCCTTTACCGCTGTTGTCTGACTTGTTTGCCCGGATTAAGGGTGCCAAGTGGTTCACCAAGATAGACCTTCGTGGTGCGTACAACCTTGTGCGCATTAAGCAAGGTGATGAATGGAAAACCGCATTCAATACGCCCGAAGGTCATTTTGAGTACTTGGTGATGCCTTTTGGGCTCTCCAATGCGCCTTCAGTTTTTCAGTCCTTTATGCATGACATTTTCCGGAAGTATCTGGATAAATTTCTGATTGTTTATCTGGATGATATTTTGTTTTTTTCTGATAATTGGGATTCGCATGTGGAGCAGGTCAGGTTGGTCTTTAAAATTTTGCGTGAAAATTCTTTGTTTGTCAAGGGCTCAAAGTGTCTCTTTGGTGTACAGAAGGTTCCCTTTTTGGGATTCATTTTTTCCCCTTCTGCTGTGGAGATGGACCCAGTCAAGGTCCGAGCTATTCTTGATTGGACTCAGCCCTCGTCAGTTAAGAGTCTTCAGAAGTTCTTGGGCTTTGCTAACTTCTACCGTCGTTTTATCGCTAATTTTTCTAGCATTGTGAAACCTTTGACGGATATGACCAAGAAGGGCTCCGATGTAGCTAACTGGGCTCCTGCTGCCGTGGAGGCTTTCCAGGAGTTGAAACGCCGGTTTACTTCGGCGCCTGTTTTGTGCCAGCCTGACGTCTCACTTCCCTTTCAGGTTGAGGTGGATGCTTCGGAGATTGGGGCAGGGGCCGTTTTGTCGCAGAGAGGCCCTGGTTGCTCTGTTATGAAACCTTGTGCCTTTTTCTCTAGGAAGTTTTCGCCTGCCGAGCGAAATTATGATGTGGGCAATCGGGAGTTGTTGGCCATGAAATGGGCATTTGAGGAGTGGCGTCATTGGCTCGAGGGTGCTAAGCATCGTGTGGTGGTCTTGACTGATCACAAAAATCTGATGTATCTCGAGTCTGCTAAACGCCTTAATCCGAGACAGGCCCGCTGGTCATTGTTTTTCTCCCGCTTTGATTTTGTTGTCTCGTATTTACCAGGTTCAAAGAATGTGAAGGCCGATGCTCTTTCTAGGAGCTTTGTGCCTGATGCTCCTGGAGTCGCTGATCCTGTTGGTATTCTTAAAGATGGAGTTATCTTGTCAGCTATTTCTCCGGATCTGCGACGTGTGTTGCAGAGATTTCAGGCTGATAGGCCTGAGTCTTGTCCACCTGACAGACTGTTTGTCCCGGATAAGTGGACCAGCAGAGTCATTTCCGAGGTTCATTCCTCGGTGTTGGCAGGTCACCCGGGAATTTTTGGCACCAGAGATCTGGTGGCCAGGTCCTTTTGGTGGACTTCCTTGTCAAGGGATGTGCGGTCATTTGTGCAGTCCTGTGGGACTTGTGCTCGAGCTAAGCCTTGCTGTTCTCGTGCCAGCGGTTTGCTCTTGCCCTTGCCTGTCCCGAAGAGACCTTGGACACATATCTCCATGGATTTCATTTCTGATCTTCCGCTATCTCAGGGCATGTCCGTTATCTGGGTGATATGTGATCGCTTCTCCAAGATGGTCCATTTGGTTCCTTTGCCTAAGCTGCCTTCCTCTTCCGATCTGGTTCCTGTGTTTTTCCAGAACGTGGTTCGTTTGCACGGCATCCCTGAGAATATTGTGTCAGACAGAGGATCCCAGTTCGTTTCCAGGTTCTGGCGATCCTTTTGTAGTAGGATGGGCATTGATTTGTCGTTTTCGTCTGCTTTCCATCCTCAGACTAATGGACAGACGGAGCGAACCAATCAGACTTTGGAGGCTTATTTGAGGTGTTTTGTCTCTGCTGATCAGGACGATTGGGTGACATTCTTGCCGTTGGCTGAGTTTGCCCTTAATAATCGGGCTAGTTCCGCCACCTTGGTTTCGCCTTTTTTCTGCAACTCTGGTTTCCATCCTCGCTTTTCTTCGGGTCATGTGGAGCCTTCTGACTGTCCTGGGGTGGATTCTGTGGTGGATAGGTTGCAGCAGATCTGGAATCATGTGGTGGACAACTTGAAGTTGTCACAGGAGAAGGCTCAGCGCTTTGCCAACCGCCGCCGCGGTGTGGGTCCCCGACTACGCGTTGGGGATTTGGTATGGCTTTCTTCCCGCTTTGTTCCTATGAAGGTCTCCTCTCCCAAATTTAAACCTCGTTTTATTGGGCCTTACAAGATATTGGAAATCCTTAATCCTGTATCTTTTCGTCTGGATCTTCCTGTGTCGTTTGCTATTCACAATGTATTTCATAGGTCCTTGTTGCGGCGGTACATTGTGCCTGTAGTTCCTTCTGCTGAGCCTCCTGCTCCGGTGTTGGTTGAGGGCGAGTTGGAGTACGTGGTGGAGAAGATCTTGGATTCTCGCCTCTCCAGGCGGAGGCTTCAGTACCTGGTCAAGTGGAAGGGCTATGGTCAGGAGGATAATTCCTGGGTGGTCGCCTCTGATGTTCATGCGGCCGATTTAGTTCGTGCCTTTCATGCCGCTCATCCTGATCGCCCTGGTGGTCGTGGTGAGGGTTCGGTGACCCCTCACTAAGGGGGGGGTACTGTTGTGAATTTGCTTTTTGCTCCCTCTAGTGGTTACTAGTTTTTTGACTCTGGTTTTTCTGTCATTCCTTTTATCCGCACCTGGGTCGTTAGTTAGGGGTGTTGCTATATAAGCTCCCTGGACCTTCAGTTCAATGCCTGGCAACGTAGTTATCAGAGCTAGTCTGCTGTGCTCTTGTCTACTGATCCTGGTTCCAGTTATATCAGCTAAGTCTGCCTTTTGCTTTTTGCTATTTGTTTTGGTTTTGTATTTTTGTCCAGCTTGTTCCTAATCTTTATCCTGACCTTTGCTGGAAGCTCTAGGGGGGCTGGTGTTCTCCCCCCCGGACCGTTAGACGGTTCGGGGGTTCTTGAATTTCCAGTGTGGATTTTGATAGGGTTTTTGTTGACCATATAAGTTACCTTTCTTTATTCTGCTATCAGTAAGCGGGCCTCTCTGTGCTAAACCTGGTTCATTTCTGTGTTTGTCATTTCCTCTTATCTCACCGTCATTATTTGTGGGGGGCTTCTATCCAGCTTTGGGGTCCCCTTCTCTGGAGGCAAGAAAGGTCTTTGTTTTCCTCTACTAGGGGTAGCTAGATTCTCCGGCTGGCGCGTGTCATCTAGAATCAACATAGGAATGATCCCCGGCTACTTCTAGTGTTGGCGTTAGGAGTAGATATATGGTCAACCCAGTTACCACTACCCTATGAGCTGGATTTTTGTATTCTGCAGACTTCTACGTTCCTCTGAGACCCTCGCCATTGGGGTCATAACAGGAATGAACCCCAAAAGGTATAGTTGCCCCCCACATGTATTGACGGTGAAATGAGAGGAAGGCACACACATAGAGATGATATATATAGGTTCAGCAAATTGAGGCCCGCTGTAAACTAGAAAGCAGAACGATACAAAAGGGGTCTGAGCGGTCAGCAAAAAACCCTAATCAAAAAACCATCCTGAGATTACAAGAACCCATGTGCCAACTCATGGCACATGGGGAGAACCTCAGTCCACTAGAGCTACCAGCTAGCATAGAGACATAATAAGCAAGCTGGACAAAAAAAACCAACAACTGAAAATCAGCACTTAGCTTATCCTGAAAGATCTGGGAGCAGGTAGGCAGGAACCAAACAGAGCACATCTGAATACATTGATAGCCGGCAAGGGAATGACAGAAAGGCCAGGTAAAATAGGAAACACCCAGCCTCTGATGGACAGGTGGAAACCAAAGGCCGCAACCCACCAAAGTCACCCAGTACCAGCAGTAACCACCAGAGGGAGCCCACAAACAGAATCCACAACAGGTTGGAACCAAAGATCTCAAATTTGAACTCATCAGACCAAAGCACAGATTTCCACTGGTCTAAAGTCCATTCCTTGTGTTCTTTAGCCCAAACAAGTCACTTCTGCTTGTTGCCTGTCCTTAGCAGTGGTTTCCTAGCAGCTATTTTACCATGAAGGCCTGCTGCACAAAGTCTGCAAAACTTAACAGTTGTTGTAGAGATGTGTCTGCTGCTAGAACTTTGTGTGGCATTGACCTGGTCTCTAATCTGAGCTGCTGTTAACCTGCAATTTCTGAGGCTGGTGACTTGGATAAACTTATCCTCAGAAGCAGAGGTGACTCTTGGTCTTCCTTTCCTGGGGTGGTCCTCATGTGAGCCCGTTTCTTTGGAGCGCTTGATGTTTTTTGCAACTGCACTTGGGGACACTTTCAAAGTTTTCCCAATTATTCGGACTAACTGACCTTCATTTCTTATAGTAATGATGGTCACTCGTTTTTCTTTACTTAGCTGCTTTTTTCTTGCCATAATACAAATTCTATTCAGTAGGACTATCAGCTGTGTATCCACCAGACTTCTGCTCAACACAACTGATGGTCCCAACCCCATTTATAAGGCAAGAAATCCCACTTATTAAACCTGACAGGGCACACCTATGAAGTGAAAACCATTTCCGGTGACTTCCTCTTGAAGCTCATCAAGAGAATGCCAAGAGTGTGCAAAGCAGTCACCAAAGCAAAAGGTGGCTACTTTGAAGAACCAAGAATATAAGACATATTTTCAGTTGTTTTACTCTTTTTTGTTAAGTATATAATTCCACATGTGTTAATTCATAGTTTTGATGCCTTCAGTGTGAATTTACAATTTTCATAGTCATGAAAGTACAGAAAAATCTTTAAATGAGAAGGTGTGTCCAAACTTTTGGTCTGTACTGTATGTGTTAACCATTGCCAGTCAAAAGATAGGGAACCACAAGGCGCAGATGCTGCAACCCCAGTTCGGTGACTACCAGGGCAGAGCCAGGGAAAATCCAAATAGTCCAACATAGGGACCAGATACCTGAAGAGCAAACAAAAAAAGCACAAAAAAAGTATCTATATATAATAGAAAGAAAAATAATGAAAAATAATAAAGTAAATAAATAAATAAAAAATGTCAGCAATTTGATTTTGAGCAGGCAGCTGCGGTGGATCATGGACTTTATTATAAGGCATGACCATTGAGTATTTCACATTGTGTTTTTAAATGTTTTTAATTGTTAGTGTGTCTTATGTGCTTTGTTTATTTTGTGCAATTGAAATAAGAACATTTTTTGGCAAGTTTAATGAGTTTGGGTGTTTCCTGTTATATGGGCATGCCCCATATAATGCTGCACAAATGTTGATTATGACCCCATAAGATGCTCCATAGAGACATTTGCCCCATATAATGCTGCACAAATGTTGATTATGACCCCATAAGATGCTCCATAGAGACATTTGCCCCATACAATGCTGCACAAATGCTGATTATGGCCCCATAAGATGCTCCATAGAAACATTTGCCCCATACAATGCTGCACAAATGCTGATTATGGCCCCATAAGATGCTCCATACAGACATTTGCCCCATATAATGCTGCACAAATGCTGATTATGGCCCCATAAGATGCTCCATACAGACATTTGCCCCATATAATGCTGCACAAATGCTGATTATGGCTCCATAAGATGCTCTATAGAGATATCTGCCCCCATATAATGCTGCACAAATGCTGATTATGGCCCCATAAGATGCTCCATAGAGATATTTGCCCCCATATAATGCTGCACATTGCCCCATAAGATGCTCCATAGAAATATTTGCCCCATATAACGTTGCACTTGGCCCCATAAGATGCTCCATAGAGATATTTGCCTCCATATAACGCTGCACATGGCCCCATAAGATGCTCCATAGGGATATTTGCCCCATATGCTATTGCCACGATTTAAAAAAAATGACATACTCACCTCTCATCGCTCAGGCCCCCCGGCACTTGCTATATTCACCTGTTCCTCGTTCCACCGCTGGGCGCCACTGTGTCTTCCCCGTCCTCCGCACTGACGCTCAGGCAGAGGGCGGCGCACACTAATCTTGCCATCGCGCCCTCTGACCTGTGCGTCACTGCAGAGGACGCAGAAGACACAGCAGCGCCGACGGTGGAACGAGGAACAGGTGAATATAGCGCACTGCCCCTGGCGCGGTCCCTAGACATCCTTGGTTCTCCGGGCGCCGGTAGCTTCTTCCTGTATTGAGCGGTCACATGGTACCACTCATTACAGTAATGAATATGCGGCTGCACCCCTACGGAAGTGGAGTCAGGTCCATATTCATTACTGTACAGCAGTGAAGTTTTCTAATGTACATTTTCACAGTCGTATGTCCCAAAGGTGAATCTCAGTTTTCCTTCTCCAGAAGCAAAAGTTCAACTTGCCCCACCATGTACATCGGATAAGCAGTTGAAGCAGTCATCGTGTGACCGTTCAACTTTGATTTGCATGTTTATACTTACGTGCCGAGTAGCTTCCTAATTTTCGCAATATTCAAAAACTATAGCACCTGCTTCATTGAATGAAGTAGGAAAAAAAGCTAGTCAGCACATATCTAAGTGTGAAAATTTCAACTGTGTGGTCACGTGATGACTGCTGGAAGCAGAGGCAAATCCTGACAGTGAGTCAAATGCCCAGTGTTGAGATTTGACATGCCACAATACCTAACTTAAAAAATAATAGCAATTCTTAACTTGTCAGATGGCACATTACTTTATTAGCATAGCCAGTTATCACAATATCTGACAAGTTATGAGTTGTGTGACATGATATCATGGGGAGACTAGGTGAGCGAGAGCTAAAAACCCGGGCCCCTGCAGTTTCCCTCAGACTAGGGAAATCCTGACTGACCCTCTACCTGGGGTTTACACTGATGGTGTGCATATCCAGGCCTCGAACCTCACCCTGACTCCTGTTTTAACCCTAGGCTGATACCTCCGCCCTCCACCCAGTGAAGAGGTAATATTCCAATATCCACAGTTAGCACAGACAAGGATAAAGGAAAATATACACCACGCTGCAGTCACTCAGAAATACACTATAAATGTGCAGGGCAAAATAAATACAAATATAGGAAGGAGTAAATAAGACAGAGGAAAATACACCACCAGCAACGAATCTCCAACGACCAGCTCTCCACTCCAGACCGAAATAACAACGCACAAGACAGAAGCTATAGTCAGCGACGCCCAATGAACAGGAGAACTATTTAAAGGCCATGGGAATGGCCCAGCTTCCAATCCGAGGATTAGGTAAATTAACCCCGGAACAGCTAGATAAAATCTAGCAGACGCCAATGAGCAAATAGTGGTCAAAAGCGGAATTACCGCTGTCTGTCGGACGACCTGGTCTGAACAGCGTCCGACATGACAGTACCCCGCCTTCTACGAGGGACCCCAGGGCCCTCACGGCTTATAGGACCCGGCTTGTCTGGATGGCGACGATGAAAAAACCTGACCAGCTGATCCGCATGAATGTCCGAGGCTGGTACCCGGGACCTCTCCTCAGACCCATAACCATGCCAGTGTACCAAGTACTGTAAAGTGCGACGCACTACACAAGAGTCAACCACCTTGGAGACTTCAAACTCCAAATTACCATCCACCAAGACTGGAGGTGGCATAGGCGCTGCTTCCACAGAACCCACCACCTTCTTTAGAAGAGACCTGTGGAACACATTGTGTATCTTATACACCGTAGGGAGCTCCAATCGGTACGCTACTGGGTTAATGACGGCGGTGACCCTAAATGGACCAATAAGCCGTGGACCCAATTTAAGGGATGGTATTTTGTGGATAACCACACCCAGTCATCCACACTCAGGTCCGGACCTGGCACACGCCTACTGTCAGCCACACACTTGTACCTAGCACCCACACGCAACAGGCGCTGCTTAACTCTCCTCCAGACTGATGACAATTGTGTCCCCAATTGGTCCTCCTCCGGAACGCCGGAAGAGCCCCTCTGACTCAAGGTACAAAATTGAGGATGTAGCCCGTAAACACAAAAAAACAGAGACTCCCCAGATGACTCCTGGCAGTGATTATTGATGGCAAACTCAGCCAAAGGAACAAAGGTAGACCACTCCTCCTGGTTATCAGAGACAAAGCAGCAGAAGTACTGTTCCAAATTTTGGTTCATACGCTCAGTCTGACCATTTGACTGAGGATGAAACGCCGAAGAATGAGATAACTTGATCCCCAGCCGTGAGCAAAATGCTCTCCAAAATTTTGCCACAAACTGAGACCCCCTATCAGACACGATGTCAGATGGAACCCCATGAAGTCTGACCACCTCCTGCACAAATACCTGAGCCAGAGTCTTAGCGTTAGGCAACGAAGTTAAAGACACAAAGTGCGACATTTTAGAAAACCGATCAACAATCAGCAAGATGACCGTGTTCCCAACTGATGAGGGCAAATCAGTGATGAAATCTATGGAGATTTCCGTCCAAGGCTTACTAGGTACCTCAAGAGGAAGTAGTGTGCCAACAGGACGGGAGCGAGGCGTCTTAGCCCTAGCGCACGTGGTACAAGCTGACACGTATGAGACCACGTCCTGTCGGATCTTGGGCCACCAAAACCGATGTGACACCAACTCCAAGGTACCTCTAACCCCTGGGTGGCCAGCCAGGACAGCATCATGATGCTCCGCCAAAACCTTTAGGTGGAGATGAAGCGGTACAAAAGATTTGTTGACGGGAAGCTCAGATGGTACCTCCTCCTGAGCCTCGGCAATCTCAGCCTCAACCTCGGTAGTGAGAGCCGAAACCACAACACCCTTTTGGAGGATGGGTACTGGATCCTCCCGAGGTTCTCCCCCCGGAAAACACCTGGACAGAGCATCCGCCTTAGTGTTTTTAGATCCCGGTCTGTAAGTGACCACAAAATTGAACCGCATGAAAAACAATACCCAGCGAGCCTGCCTGGGGGACAGACGCTTGGCTGACTCCAAATACAGCAGATTCTTATGATCGGTAATAACAGTAACCTGATGTACCGACCCCTCCAAGAAGTGTCACCATTCCTCAAAGGCCAACTTAATTGCCAACAACTCCCTGTTGCCGATATCGTAGTTACGTTCGGCGGACGACAGTTTCTTGGAGAAATAGGCGCACGGACGTAAACCACTCAAAGATGAGCCTTGAGATAGTACTGCCCCCACACCAACCTCAGACGCATCGACTTCCACAACAAAGGGTTTTGATACGTCTGGCTGCACAAGAATGGGGGCTGAAACAAAACTGTTCTTAAGAAATTCAAATGCGCGCACAGCAGCCTCAGGCCAAACGGAGAAATTGGTACCCTTTTTAGTCATGTCAGTTAGCGGTTTAGCAATGGTGGAAAAATCCTTGATAAATTTCCTATAGTAGTTAGAAAACCCAAGGAACCGCTGAAGTGCTTTCAGGTTATCAGGATGTTCCCAATGCAGCACCGCCTGCACCTTAGCGGTGTCCATTTTAAACCCAGAAGCAGACACAATATAACCCAAGAAAGGCAACTCTTGAACAGAAAATACACATTTCTCAAGTTTAGCATACAGCTTATTCTCTCTGAGAAGCTGTAACACCTGCCTGACATGATCTAAATGAGCATCACGGTCGCAAGAATATATGAGAATGTCATCTAGATACACGATAACGAATTTCCCCAAAACATGCGAGAACACATCATTGATGAAATGTTGGAACACTGCAGGTGCGTTAGTCAACCCAAACGGCATCACCAAATTTTCAAAATGACCCTCAGGGGTATTAAAAGCCGTCTTCCACTCATCACCTTGACGGACTCTTATGAGGTTGTACGCCCCCCTGAGGTCAAGCTTGGTAAACCACTTAGCACCTGCCACCTGGTTGAACAAATCTGGTATCAGAGGCATAGGGTATGGATCACGAACCATAATCTGGTTCAACTCCCTGAAATCCAAACACAGGCGTAATCCGCCATCTTTCTTCTTCACGAAGAAGAACCCTGCTGCCACCGGCGAGGATGACGGCCTGATGTGCCCCTTGCTCAAGCTTTCAGCAATGTAATCTTTTAATGCTTGTCTCTTCGAACCAGAGATGTTAAACATCCTTGCTTTAGGCAATTTGGCCCCTGGTTTAAACCTGATAGAACAGTCATAAGGACGATGTGGCGGCAACTCTGAACAACCCTTCTCAGAGAACACATCCACAAAATCCAGAAGTGACTCCGGAATGCTTGAAGTCACCGCAGCCACACATGTGGCCAGGCAATTCTCCTGGCAGAACTCGCTCCACCGAATTATGTCCTGAGTTTTCCAGTCAATTACCGGGTTGTGCATAGACAACCAAGGAAAACCCAAAACCACCTGAGCAGGAAGATTCCAGAGCACCTTACATGTAACCCGCTCGGAATGTAGAACTCCTATGTGGAGTTTCACCTCAGCCACAAATTCAGTTATCTCCCCCTGAGAGAGAGGAGCAGCATTGATGGTGACCACGCGGATAGGATGAGACAGTTTTTCAATCCTAAAACCTGCTGTGCGCGCAAACTCCTCATCAATGAGATTTGTGGCTGAACCACTATCCACAAAAACAGTAATTGGCAGCTCACTGCCAGCAATAAAAACCTTAGCAGGGAGCATGCATTGAGAAACCACCATGGAAGACATACATAAGCTCAGATTGGTCTCCTCCACCCCCTCTGAGCTTAGAAGTTTTCCGCCGTTGCGTTTTTCTTAGACAGCAGAGGACAGATGTTAATAAAATGACCAGTTTTACCACAGTAAAAACAGGCTCCCTGCTTCCTGAGCTCAGGGGCTTGACGTTTGACATGTGACACCCCTGCGATTTGCATAGGCTCCGTGGGCTCACCTGCAGCAACCTCACGTGAACCTAAGCCCTCTCCCATAGGCGGTGTTTCATGCTCCCCCTGATGCAAACGGCGATCTATGTGGACAACCAGACTCATGGCGGAATCTAGAGAAGCAGGAGTCTCGTACATCAGAAGGGCTTTTTTAACCCTTCCAGAAATCCCATGTATAAACTGACTCCGCAATGCTGGATCATTCCATTGAGTATCGATCGCCCAGCGACGAAATTCAGAACAGTAATCCTCTGCAACTCGCTCCCCCTGGCGAATAGTGCGTATCTTAGATTCTGCTAGAGCCATTCTGTCAGGTTCATCGTAGATATTCCCAAGAGAAGAAAAAAACTCTCCACAGAGTCAAATGCAACAGAATCAGATGGCAAAGAAAACGCCCATGCTTGGGGATCCCCGCTTAACAATGACAACACCAGGCCCACACGCTGAGCCTCATTACCCGAGGAGATCGGGCGCATGCGGAAATATAGTTTGCAAGCTTCACGAAAAGAAACAAATTTACTGCGTTCCCCAGTAAATGTTTCAGGCAAAGGAAATTTAGGCTCAGCAACTCTTCCTGTCACTCCAGCCTGCACAGTAGATACTGCTAGTCCCTGTTGCTGCACTGCCCCCCTCAACTCAGTGACCTGTAGGGACAGTGCCTCCAACTGGCGGGTTATGGAAGTCATGGGATCCAAGACAAAACACAAAAAAAAAGAAACCCCTTTTTTGGGGGCCGATTATAATGTCACGGGGAGACTAGGTGAGCGAGAGCTAAAAACCCGGGCCCCTGCAGTTTCCCACAGACTAGGGAAATCCTGACTGACCCTCTACCTGGAGTTTACACTGATGGTGTGCATGTCCAGGCCTCGAACCTCACCCTGACTCCTGTTTTAATCCTAGGCTGATACCTCCGCCCTCCACCCAGTGAAGAGGTAATATTCCAATACCCACAGTTAGCACAGACAAGGATAAAGGAAAATATACACCACGCCGCAGTCACTCGAGAATACACTATAAATGTGCAGGGCAAAATAAATACAAATATAGGAAGGAGTAAATAAGACAGAGGAAAATACACCACCAGCACCGAATCTCCAACAACCAGCTCTCCACTCCAGACCGAGATAACAACGCACAAGACAGAAGCTATAATCGGCAACGCCCAATGAACAGGAGAACTATTTAAAGGCCATGGGAATGGCCCAGCTTCCAATCCGAGGATTAGGTAAATTAACCCCGGAACAGCTAGATAAAATCTAGCAGACGCCAATGAGCAAATAGTGGTCAAAAGCGGAATTACCGCTGTCTGTCGGACGACCTGGTCTGAACAGCGTCCGACGTGACACATGATTAAGGAATTGGCAAACGGGATCTCAATGTCCTAAGCTAGATGTGTGTTTCAGGCACTCCAAGGTATAGTTCACGCTAGACAGGTTAGATGCAACTAGCAGAAACCAGTTTTATTAGTTCTGTACGACATTAAAACAAAAATTTAAAATAAATCATAGAACCAGGTAGCCGCTAACTAGACAGGTTAATCCTAACTTACTATTTTAAGGGATCATTTGTCTTTTTACTTGTTTTGAGCTTTTAATTATGCTTTGATTTTAAAATACATGCATAGGGTCACGATTACAGCACAAGAACCACCATCAGAACAAAAATGCAGAATCACAATCACCATCAGTATATGAATACAGCACCAAAACCACCATCAGTAGATGAATACAGAACTATAAGTTCAAGAATAGAGCATCAGAATTAACATGAATACATGAAAACATGACGAGAACCATCATCAGTACATAAAAACATCATCAAAACCACTATCTGTATATGACTACATTTCCAAGCTTAGGACAGTGATCAATTGCAATGTCAGGTCAGCCCCAAATACAATTGTATTGCATGATTCTACAGTTACTGATATGTTCTTAAGAGTAGTAAGGAGATACTGTGAGTTATTGTTAACAGCCACCATGAGACTGCGTACCACACAGGAGCAAATGTATTGATGAGACTTAGTTGGTATTACAAATAAACATCCAGGTACCTTTACACATGAAACCTGTTTTCAGAGTTGTTCTCATTCTTTTCTTCTCCATCTTATCCAGATGTCATGATGACTTTACATCCATAGCTCATCTCAGCAGCCTTCCATTTTCTCTTGTCTGCTACAGCACATCCCAGCCAGATGCCCTTCAAAATAACAGTGTAGTTATATAGTGTCATAATAAAAATATTTGTTCTACTTTGTATCCCTGAATAAATTATTGCACCTCATTGTGCTCCCCATACAAACTATGACCCCTACACTGTTCTGTTTTTGGTACATGGCCTCCACACTGTTCTCTCCTATAAAATATTGGATCTACAAAATCCCCCCTTCTCAATTATAACCACCACTATCTAAACTTATAAGCTACAACTGCTACACTGCCCCTTTTATCTTAAATTTCCTCCCATTCTGCCTCCTTTCTATACTGGGTACACTCCTCACACTATCCCTTCACATTGCGTCCCCCCATACTGCCCAGTCTCTATACTGTGTCCCCTCATCACACTTTCCCTCCCTACATAATGTTCACCATAAATTGTACCCTCACACTGCCCTCCCACGCTGTCCCCTCTCTATACTGTGCCCAATACAGTCCCCTCTCATGTTGTCCCTCATACTGCCTACTTTTTATACTGTGTAATCTCCTCATACTTTTCTCCCCTCAGCACGCTGTCCCCTCCATACTGTGCCCTCACAGTGATTCTATCGCCTTTTTGTATTATCTACCATACTGTCCTCTCACACTCTCCAGTCTCTACGGTCACATATTTTGTCCTTATACTATCCCCTCACACTATTCCACCTACCAATAAAAGTCCCCTGTATTTTTGATTCCACTAGGGTGGTTACCTTACCTCCATTGTCTAATCCTATTTGGTGCAGGAGTGACTTCAGCAACATGACCAGATGACCTTTTCACACTGCTCTACGTCACCTTGACCCTGTAGTGTAGGGTCAGATATTCAATTGCATTTGCAAGCATACAGAGAGAATAGCCAACCCCTCCTCAACAACTTAGAACAGACTCAGTGTGACACATAATGACAGATTCTGCTCTCTTCACTGCACAGTAATTCCAAGTGCCAAAACACATCAGACTTGAGTATAATTAACAGCTTTCAGTTTTCATTTCCAGCAGAGTAGAGATGGTGCAGTACAGCAGAGCTGACAGCACTACACTTGCTTTGGCAATTCTAATATGTAATTGGTCCTACCAATAAAGCTCATGTGAATATGAATTTAAGAGATCTACTAGAAGTGTTTGCAATGATACTCAACCTCTGCTGTATCGGAATGATACTCCATCTCTACTGTTTTGTAATGATACTCCACCTCTGCTGTATTGTAATGATACTCCACCTCTGCTGTACTGCCCTTCCTCTCACACTGACTACCAGAGATGAGGACTGAAAGCTGTCAGTTAATCACACTTAGGTCTGGTGTGCTCCACACGTCATTACTCTGCAGTGAGAATAACAGACTACTTGCCAATGCTATTGTGTCATGTTCTTCTTTCCTCAATGTGTTACAATGTGCTTATGATTGGTCAGTGTCAGAAAGATGAAGAAGAACATGCCCCTAGTGAACATGGGAGAGGCAAAACTAAAAATTATGTTTTATTCTGCTTTGCAGTACCTATTACATTGTGTGTCAAGTTCAACATAAAATATTTGGTTAAAGTCCTTTTTATCGATATTTGTGCCTGACCGCAGAACCTTTTCTTAGTATTTTCTAATGCTGTGCATCATCCACACAGTGTCCCTGGCATCGCGCTCCTGCTAAGGCGTACTTCTCTGACCTTACATGGGCAGAGTAAAGTACTGCAGTGCGCAGGCGCCGGGGCTCTTTAACCTTTCCCGATGCATGCACACTGCAGTACTTTGCTCTGCCCTCAAAAGGGCAGAGTGAAGTATGCCTGCACAGGAGCGCAATGCTGGAAACAGTGTGGATGACATAAGACGCGTCATCCACACAAAGAAAATAGGAGGATGGCATTGCAAGAACAGGAGAACTGCCGGACCAAAACAGTGACGTCAATAGGACCTGACCGCCTTGTAGGTGAGTAAAATAAAAGCTCTTTATCTTTTCTTGCAGGCTGTATAGGGTGCATATATAAAGAAAATTAGAATGCTGTGTATCAGGGCTAATAGATACTGGCCTTACCTCATATGGGACAAACCCGGTGACAGGTTCCCTCTAAAGTTTTAAAATAGATATTGCCATTAAGAATCTACACAAATTAACTGTAGCATGAAAACCACCAACCTATTTGTTTAATTCCATAATATACAGGGCTGTTAACACTCTTAATTAAATAATCAATAGGAGAAAGTTGTGGTTACTGTTTACAGTATTTTATGAAAGAATATTTTATTACAGGAATATTGCGTATGTACATTAACTGTAAAATGCTTAAATGAATCCAATAAACATAGTGTTCTTTGAAAGAATTATCACCTCAATCATATAGAATGAAAAAAATAGATTGTATCATTTTTCGTTCTCTTTATAATCTAATTGGGATTCTTTTCAGAAAGAGCAATAGCTTATCTTAACATGATAACAGCATTATAACTGAGAATGTGAGAGCATGCTGTGGTTGTTACCCGCAAGGATAGAACGAAAGATTCTCCTCCCGGCGATTTGTTGGAAATTGCAGGATCTTTATTATCTGATTTAAATTCACTCTATCACCTTTAGTTCACAAGATGGTGAAAAACATATGCCTAATATATTCACAGTACAACAGACATAGAATCCCAGTAACCGATCCCAGCAAGCCACTGAAAAAAAATTTCAACAGAAGTTAAAATTTGACACAAAAAACATCTTCAATGACATAGTTTGAAGGTAATTTGTCAGATGTTGGCAACTCATTTTCTTATCAGCAGGGGACTGTCCCCCGTGATATTCCCCATTATTTAAGCTTTCTAAAGTCTTAAGTGAAAACAAATTTTACCTCAAACAACGAGGTAATGATAAATTATATTCATTTCTATGCCTCCCTTGCTGGTTTGGTGTGAAAATGTGTGGTCATTTATATTATATTAGAGCTGTAAATCTCTTGTAACACAACACGCATAGCATCCTTGTTAGGAATATATTAAGGATCCTTGTTGCCATGTAGCTATAACAAATTCCTGCAATAATTACGTGGTGTTGTTATAACTTTATAGATTTATTTTGAGGGATTTTTAGTTTGTGTATAATATGCAATATTTATTCTATAATATATTACTGTATACATTACTCATTTGAATCGTGAATTAAATGCACCGATGGATTTACAAACTTTCATGCCCATATATTCAGCTTATGAGGGTTGATCTGATAGACGTATTTCCTTTAACCCCTTTCCGACAGCTGGTGTAATAATACGCCATTGTCGGACACCCTCCCTTTGATGTGGGCTCCGGCGGTGAGCTGACAACTTTTCCAGCACATGTCAGCTGTTTTGAACAGCTGACATGTGCCGCTAACAGTTATGGGAGGAATCGCGATCATCCTGTGGCTGTTAATCCGTTAAATGCTGCTGGTCAGCACTCATAGCAAGTGAGTAATTCTGCTACATACAGGTGATCTGATCATTGCCTGTATGTAGCAGAGCCGATTGAGGTATGGCAGCTTCAAATCTCCCATGGAGACAATTGATTTAAAAAATATAAAAAAAAATAAAAAATATATAAATGTTCAAATCACCCCGCTTTCGCCCCATGTAAAATAAAACAATGAAAAAAAAAATCAAACATACATATATTTGGCAAGCTGTCCAAAAAGTATTTCATTATTTAGGGAGCAAAAACAGGTTAGCTGTTTTAAAAGTAAAGAAGTAATGGCCTCTTAATTCAGAGAGAAAAAACATATCCCATATTTGGGATACGCAGCATGTTTGCTGTTATCAAAATTGTTAAACAATTACAAATGCTCAGAGGCATTGCTAGGGTTTCAGCTTTGGGGGGGGCAAAAATCTGAGTGGGCCCCTAATCAGGTAATCCTGACTACAGCTATGTGACGAACCATAATTGTGAGCATAGGGGAACATTAGCAGATGACCGTGCTGTGGTTGAAAATAAATCTATATACAAAAACGAACACTGATATGTCTATGTGGTGACCATATAGTGGTAGATACCAGTCCTGCAGACCATATAAGAGATCACAGCACAGTTACATATAGTGAGTTACAGCTGATGTTCTTTCTGATGGAGTTGTTCACTTTTCCCGTCTTTTCCATCTGGCCCAGACCAACATGACAACTTCTCCAGCCAGGACTCATCTGCAGAGATTACAACAACAACACATCTGACTTCTCACATTTCTAGCACGTCCCTATCTATGTATGTGTCCTTATTACTGCACCTGATACCCCAATACTGAGCCTCTGCCTTATGTGTCCTTATTACTGCACCTGATACCCCAATACTGAGCCGTTGCTGCCATATGTGTCCCTATTACTGCATGCACTGTGCAGTACAATAACTGTGCTCCTCTTACCGCCCCACATAATAATGCCACCACTGTGGCCCTTACATAGCAATAATGCCACCTTTGTGCTCCCTAGATAGTAAAATCCCCCCCTAAAAATATTAATGCCCTGTGCTAGTGCCCTACACATTTTGTCCCTAAAAAGTAATAATACCCCATATGAAACTTTGATGGTCACAATACTCTGAGGGCCCCTATAACAATAACGCTTCTTAACTGCCCATATAACATTTAATAATGTCCCCTGAGTCCCCCCATGTACATTAAAAATGGCCGCAGTATCACAGATTCGAGCAGGCAGTCATGTGATAACTGTTTCGGCTTCTTTCAATTCTCTTCTATTGAGAGTAACCAAACCTTTCTAGTTGACACATGCACATAGCAAACGTGGTCGCATGACCGCCTGATAATGCCAGTGATATTGGGGGCTCATGCAACAGGCGCTCCCTGTCATGATTTGGCAGTCTGCAGTCACATAAAGTGAGTGCAGACATTTATTCCAAGCTGAAATTAATTTTATAATAATAAATTGCTTATTATTAAATTATTAAAGCACCACTCTAGCAGGTTTTTTTTTTTATCACCGCTGGAGTGGTGCTTTAAGTGCAAGTCCCCTTTTTTAGGTGTTGAGCTCCCACCGCTGCACAGGGGGAATCTTGAATCATCTCCGCTGCGGTCTCCCATTCTCTTCCTCCTGCAGTGGAGCCTGCTCAGCAGAGACGTCGGTCCCAGGGTCTGGCTCAAGCTGATACTGTGCGGCTGGTTACTGCTGTCCTTCCAGGCTCAGCCATTGTAACCAGTATTGATCAGCGGTGAGCAGGCATCCCTGTGACTTAGTCTTGCTTTTCTTCCTCTGAGCATGCCCAAGGGACGACCTCTCCCTGGAGGTCAGGGGTCACATGCTCAGGTCCTGTAGCAGCTCCGATTGGACCACTAGGAAAGTCCCGGAGAGCTTCCGCTATAAAAGGTTTGCATGGCCGCATGGCCATGTGCTAGTATAAACTTATTAATGTGTGTGTGTGGATGTATACCTGTCGATGGATGAAAGCTCCGAATCATTCCCATCCCTAGTGTTGTTGACTGTTCGCGAATAGGGTTGAGCGAAACGGATCGGTCATTTTTAGTGTTGAGCATTCCGATACCGCAAGTGTCGGGTATCGGCTGATACTTGCGGGTATCGGAATTCCGATACCGAGATCCGATATTTTTGTGGTATCGGGTATCGGTATCGAAACAACATTAATGTGTAAAATAAAGAATTAAAATAAAAAATATTGCTATACTCACCTCTCCGACGCAGCCTGGACCTCACCAAGGGAACCGGCAGCGTTCTTTGCTTAAAATGCGCGCTTTTCCTTCCTTCCATGACGTCACGGCTTCTGATTGGTCGCGTGCCACCCATGTGGCCGCGACGCGACCAATCACAGCAAGCCGTGACGTAATTTTCAGGTCCTTCTAGGCATTCAGTATTTTAAAATTACGTTCCGGCTTTGTGATTGGTCGCGTCGCGGTCACATGGGCGACGCGACCAATCACAAGCCGTGACGTCACGGGAGGCAGGAAACGCGCGCATTTTTAAAATTACATCACGGCTTGTGATTGGTTGCGTGCCGCCCATGTGACCGCGACGCGACCAATCACAGCAAGCCGTGACGTAATTTCAGGTCTTGAATGCAGAAATAGGCATTCAGGACCTGAAATTCGCCGACTTTTGGCAAAGTCGGGTTTCATGAAACCCGACCCGATCCCAGCGTGGGATCGGCCATGTGGTACATGATCTTCGCACCAAAGTCGCGTTTCATATGACGCTTAAAGCGCCATTTTTCAGCCAATGAAGGTGCACGCAGAGTGTGGGTAGCGTGATGACATAGGTCCTGGTCCCCACCATCTTAGAGAAGGGCATGGCAGTGATTGGCTTGCTTTCTGCGGCGTCACAGGGGCTATAAAGGGGCGTTCCCGCCGACCGCCATCTTACTGCTGCTGATCTGAGCGTAGGGAGAGGATGCTGTCGCTTCGTCAGAAGCAGGGATAGCGTTAGGCAGGGTCCACTAACCACCAAACCGCTTGTGCTGTAGCAATTTCCACTGTCCAACACCACCTTTTCTTTGCAGGGACAGTGGAGACTAGATTTCTCTTCATCATCTCTGTAGGTTATAAGGCTCCCTGATAGCTGCGTTGCTGTGTGTACGCCGCTGTGCAAAGCAACTGCTTTTTTCAAAGCACAAATCCTGTTGCTCCTTCCTTTCTGCACAGCTATCTTGTTGGTTTGTCCACACTTTTGACTTTTGTGTGCAGCACTCCTTTTTATTGCT
Source organism: Ranitomeya variabilis (assembly GCF_051348905.1). Lineage (NCBI taxonomy): Eukaryota > Metazoa > Chordata > Amphibia > Anura > Dendrobatidae > Ranitomeya > Ranitomeya variabilis. The sequence continues at coordinate 351,783,992 of NC_135236.1, read as the reverse complement.
GCCTGCCACACTTTTCTGAGATTACTGTAGGGAGATAGTAATTGTAGTACTTTTTTTTTGCTATATCTCTTGAAGCCACTTTCTGCCACAGAAAACCTACTGTATAACAGTGTGCCTGATTTCTTCCTAATTCTCCCATAAAAAAAAGGGGGAGATTAAGACTGGCAAATCTGCATTAGTGCCAGTCCTGTGTGTGGCTTCTGTCTTTTTTTTCTGCCACAGAAAACCTACTGTATAACAGTGTGCCTGATTTCTTCCTAATTCTCACATAAAAAAAAAATTGGGAGATTAAGACTGGCAAATCTGTATTATTGCCAGTCCTGTGTGTTGCATCTGTCTTTTTTTTTCTGCCACAGAAAACCTACTGTGTAGCAGTGGGCCTGATTTCTTCACAATTCTCCCATAAAACAAAAAAAAAAGTGGGAGATTAAGACTGGCAAATCTGCATTAGTGCCAGTCCTGTTTGTGGCTTCTGTCTTTTTTTTCTGCCACAGAAAACCTACTGTATAACAGTGTGCCTGATTTCTTCCTAATTCACCCATAAAAAAAAAAAAAATGGGAGATTAAGACTGGCAAATCTGCATTAGTGCCAGTCCTGTGTGTGGCATCTGTCTTTTTTTTCTGCCACAGAAAACCTACTGTGTAGCAGTGGGCCTGATTTCTTCACAATTCTCCCATAAAACAAAAAAAAAGTGGGAGCTTAAGACTGGCAAATCTGCATTAGTGCCAGTCCTGTGTGTGGCTTCTGTCTTTTTTTTCTGCCACAGAAAACCTACTGTATAACAGTGTGCCTGATTTCTTCCTAATTCTCCCATAAAACAAAAAAAAAGTGGGAGATTAAGACTGGCAAATCTGCATTAGTGCCAGTCCTGTGTGTGGCTTCTGTCTTTTTTTTCTGCCACAGAAAACCTACTGTATAACAGTGTGCCTGATTTCTTCCTAATTCTCCCATAAAAAAAAAAAAATTGGGAGATTAAGACTGGCAAATCTGCATTAGTGCCAGTCCTGTGTGTGGCATCTGTCTTTTTTTTCTGACACAGAAAACCTACTGTGTAGCAGTGGGCCTGATGTCTTCACAATTCTCCCATAAAACAAAAACAAAATGGGGGGAATAAGACTGGCAAATCTGCATTAGTGCCAGTCCTGTGTGTGGCTTCCGTCTTTTTTTTCTGCCACAGAAAACCTACTGTATAACAGTGTGCCTGATTTCTTCCTAATTCTCCCATAAAACAAAAAAAAGTGGGAGATTAAGACTGGCAAATCTGCATTAGTGCCAGTCCTGTGTGTGGCATCTGTCTTTTTTTTCTGCCACAGAAAACCTACTGTGTAGAAGTGGGCCTGATTTCTTCACAATTCTCCCATAAAACAAAAAAAAAGTGGGAGATTAAGACTGGCAAATCTGCATTAGTGCCAGTCCTGTGTGTGGCTTCTGTCTTTTTTTTCTGCCACAGAAAACCTACTGTATAACAGTGTGCCTGATCTCTTCCTTATTCTCCCATAAAAAAAAAAAATTGGGAGATTAAGACTGGCAAATCTGCATTAGTGCCAGTCCTGTGTGTGGCATCTGTCTTTTTTTTCTGCCACAGAAAACCTACTGTGTAGCAGTGGGCCTGATTTCTTCACAATTCTCCCATAAAACAAAAAAAAATTGGGAGATTAAGACTGGCAAATCTGCATTAGTGCCAGTCCTGTGTGTGGCTTCCGTCTTTTTTTTCTGCCACAGAAAGCCTACTGTATAACAGTGTGCCTGATTTCTTCCTAATTCTCCCATAAAACAAAAAAAAGTGGGAGATTAAGACTGGCAAATCTGCATTAGTGCCAGTCCTGTGTGTGCATCTGTCTTTTTTTTCTGCCACAGAAAACCTAATGTGTAGAAGTGGGCCTGATTTCTTCACAATTCTCCCATAAAACAAAATAAAAGTGGGAGATTAAGATTGGCAAATCTGCATTAGTGCCAGTCCTGTGTGGCATTTATTTATTTTTTCTGCCACAGAAAACCTACTGTGTAACAGTGGGCCAGATTAAATCACTTGTCTCACATATCCCCCCAAAAAATTAAAATAAAGGGAGAATAATCTTGCCAAACCTGTGCATGTGTGTGGGTGCTGTCTGTGGTATCTGTCAGTCATTTTGTGCCACAGGAACTATACCGTGATATAGTGGGCCTGATTCAATCCCTTGTCTCCCATATAAAAAAAAGAGGGACATTTCTATTGCCAGTGTTTTTATCTGCGTCACTCCTGTTAGTGCCATATCTGCCAGCCTCTTTCTGCTAATCAAACTGTGTATTGTGTAATACAGTGGGCCTGATTTTTCCCTGCATTCTCCCACACATAAAGAGGGACATTTCTATTGCCAGTGTTTTTATCTGCGTCACTCCTGTTAGTGCCATATCTGCCAGCCTCTTTCTGCTAATCAAACTGTGTATTGTGTATTACAGTGGGCCTGATTTTTCCCTGCATTCTCCCACACATAAAGAGGGACATTTCTATTGCCAGTGTTTTTATCTGCGTCAATCCTGTTAGTGCCATATCTGCCAGCCTCTTTCTGCTAATCAAACTGTGTTGTTGTGTAATACAGTGGGCCTGATTTTTCCCTGCATTCTCCCACACATAAAGAGGGACATTTCTATTGGCAGAGTTTTGATCTGCGTCACTCCTGTTAGTGCCATATCTGCCAGCCTCTTTCTGCTAATCAAACTGTGTTGTTGTGTAATACAGTGGGCCTCATTTTTCACTGCATTCTCCCACACATAAAAAAGGGAGATTTACATTCCCAACAAGTTCACGCACACCTTGTACCTGGTTTTACAGGACCACATAACGGTTGATAGTTTGGTAACATTTTTCCAAGAATGAGGAAGTCTGGTGGAAGAGGTTGTGGCCGTGGGCGGTCATTGGCAGCTGGTAATGATGGTAGTGGTGGTGGTCGTGGAGCATCAGGTGGTCGTGGGAAAAGCAGTATAGCCCCTAAGTCTCGAGTTGTTGAGCCAGCGTCATCGTCTGGCTGCACAAGGCCTCGAAGGCTCCCTTTTCTGGGAGTAGGAAAACCGCTTTTGAAGCCGGAGCAGCAGGAACAAGTTTTGGCTTTCATTGCTGACTCTGCCTCTAGCTCTTTCGCCTCCTCCTCGGAAAGTGCCAAATGTCAGAGCAGTGCGTTGTCAGTGGATGCTCCCGGTCAGGAACAAGTCGCTTCCTTGTGTCCTTCACCCAGAACAACAGTGAAGGCTGCGTCAGGCGACACAACTGGTTACTCCATGGAGCTCTTTACACATACCGTGCCTGGGTTAGAAAGGGAAATTGTTAACAGGCCATGACCACTACAAGATGAATCGGACATGGAGTGCACAGATGCACAGCCATGGCCAGATTATTATGCTGTTCCTTTGACTCAGATCAGAACATTGCCCTCGCAGTGTACTGATCCAGAATCTGACCCCGATGAGACTATGGAGCCCCGTCACGAACGCTATAGCACCGGCTTACATGGTGACCCAGAGAAAAGTGCACAGAACATAGAAGAGGAGGTCATAGATGACCCAGTTGCTGACCCCGATTGGCAGCCATTGGGGGAACAGGGTGCAGGCGGCAGTAGCTCTGAAGCGGAGGAGGAGGAACCGCAGCAGGCATCAACATCGCAACAGTTTCCATCTGGCAGGCCCGTATCTGGCCAAAAACGTGTAGCAAAACCAAAACCAGTTGTAGGACAGCGTGGCCATCAGGCTAAAGTAGCTCAGTGTGCAGCAATGCCTGAAAAGGTATCCGATAGGAAGAGTGCAGTCTGGAATTTTTTTAACCAAGATCCCAATGATCAGCGCAAATTATCTGTAAGAAATGCTCAAGGACCTTCAGCAGAGGTCAGAATGTTAAAAATTTAAATACAAGTTGCATGCATAGACATTTAACCACCATGCACTTGCAAGCCTGGACAAACTACCAAACGTCCCTTAACGTTGTAGCACCCTCTCACAATGAAGCTAATCAGCAAGGCGACATCCCTTCCCTCTCTGTAAGCCCACCGTTTACCACATCACCTGCAGGTAATGTTGCGTTTTCGTCGCAAGGCCAAAGCAGTCAGGGAATCACCAGGTTCGTGGTCAGAAAAACTGTATGTAGGGCACCATCAAGAATACCATCACCAACCCTCTCTCAGTCACCCATGTCCACCGGCACCCCCGCTAGTTCCACCGTATGCAGCTCTCCAGTCCAGCTCACCCTACATGAGACTCTCGTTAGGAAAAGGAAGTACTCATCCTCGCATCCGCATACACAGGGTTTGAACGCCCACATTGCTAGACTAATCTCATTAGAGATGATGCCCTACCGGTTAGTTGAAACCGAAGCTTTCAAAGTTCTGATGGACTACGCTGTACCACGCTACGAGCTACCCAGTCGACACTTCTTTTCGAGAAAAGCCATCCCAGCCCTCCACCAGCATGTAAAAGACCGCATTGTCCATGCGCTCAGGCAATCTGTGAGTACAAAGGTGCACCTGACAACAGATGCATGGACCAGTAGGCATGGCCAGGGGCGTTACGTCTCCATCATGGCTCACTGGGTTAATGTGGTGGATGAAGGGTCCACAGGGGACAGTAATATTGGGACAGTTCTGCCTAGCCCACGGTCTAGGAAACAGTTGGCTGTAGGCGTTCGTCCCCCCTCCTCCTCCTCGTCCTCCAGCAGAAGCGAGAGCTCGTCCACAGACCGCAGTCGCACGACCACTACATCCGCAGCTGCTACTGTTGCACACGAGGTGTCCAATTATGGAACAGCTAGTGGCAAGCGTCAGCAGGCTGTATTGGCAATGAAGTGTTTGGGCGACAACAGATACACCGCGGAAGTTCTGTCCGAGTTCTTGCAGCAAGAAACTCGGTCATGGCTGGGCACTGTACATCTTGAGGCAGGCAAGGTAGTGAGTGATAACAGAAGGAATTTTATGGCTGCCATAGCCCTTTCACAACTGAAACACATTCCTTGCCTGGCTCACACCTTAAACCTGGTGGTGCAGTGCTTCCTGAAAAGTTATCCGGGGTTACCCGACCTGCTGCTGAAAGTGCGCAGACTTTGCTCTCACATCCGCCGTTCGCCCGTACACTCCAGTCGTATGTAGAACCATCAGCGGTCTTTGAACCTTCCCCAGCATCGCCTAATCATTGACGTTGCAACAAGGTGGAACTCCACACTGCACATGCTTCATAGACTGTGCGAACAGAGGCATGCTGTTATGTACTTGTGGGAGGATACACATACATGGGCAGGCAGTTGGATGGCAGACATGGAGTTGTCAGCTGTGCATTGGTCGAAGCTCCAAGACCTGTGTCAAGTCCTTCAGTGTTTTGAGGAATGCACACGGCTGGTTAGCGCAAACAACGCCGTAATAAGCGTGAGCATCCCCCTAATGCGTCTGCTGATGCAAAGTTTGACGCACATAAAGGAACAGGCGCCTGCAGCCGAGGAGGAGGGAAGCCTTGATGACAGTCAGCCATTGTCTGCTCAGGGAAGTCTACAGGACGAGGTGGCGGGCGAAGAGGAGGAGGACGAGGAGGATGATGGGGATGACTATTTTTTGGATGAGGAAGCTTCTCAGGGGGCAATAGAAACTGCTGGCGGTGCAAGGCCGGGTTCAGGGTTTTTGAGGGAGACAAGTGACGTTGATTTGCCAGAAAGTGCTCCTCAACCCAGCATATGCACTGACTTGACAACTGGAACATTGGCCCACATGGCGGATTATGCCTTGCGTATCCTCAAAAGGGACCCACGCATTATAAAAATGATGACAGATGACAATTACTGGTTGGCCTGCCTCCTTGATCCTCGCTATGAAGGCAAATTGCAAAATATCATGCCACATGAGAACCTCGAACAGATATTGGCAACCAAACAAGCTACTCTTGTAGACCGTTTGATTCAGGCATTCCCAGCACACAGCGCCGGTGATGGTTCTCACACGAGCTGCAGGGGGCAACAGGGCAGAGGTGTTAGAGGTGCACAGATGAGAAGTGGCGTAGGACAGAGGGGTTTTCTGACCAGGTTGTGGAGTGATTTCGCAATGACCGCAGACATGACAGGTACAGCAGCATCCATTCAAAGGGACAGGAGACAACATTTGTCCAGTATGGTTACTAACTATTTTTCCTCCATTACCGATGTTCTCCCTCAACCGTCATTCCCCTTTGATTACTGGGCATCCAAAATAGACACCTGGCCTGAATTGGCTGAATATGCATTGCAGGAGCTTGCTTGCCCAGCAGCTAGTGTGCTGTCAGAAAGAGTATTCAGTGCTGCTGGTTCAATACTGACCGAAAAAAGGACTCGTCTGGCTACCCAAAATGTTGATGATATAACCTTTATTAAAATGAACCACTCATGGATTTCAAATTATTTTGCCCCACCTTTCCCGGCTGACACCTAGCTTTCCTGTAAAAAGGTCTTGCTTTGGGACTGGTGTTACTGACTGTTCCAATCTCATAATTTGCAGCTGCTGTTTGTCCAGCATACGACATCTTTACACCTCCCTAAATGCCCTAACTCCCCCCACGGGGCTGTGGTCTCGCCACTTGTGGCAAGCACCCGTCAGAGTGCCGTTTGTCTGAAGAGGTGGGTGTGCCCACTTTTGGTCGACGGCACTGGCACTGGGTCCCTCATAGTACAATGAAGTGTCTCTGGCGGTGGTGGCGCGCACCCAACGTCAGACACACCATTGTAACATGAGGGGCCCTGGGCTTGTACCGCCGGCCAGGAGAGAGTGTCCCCCCAAGGTAAAACAGTGCTCTACCACTTCCATGCCTGGCACAGACAATAACAATTTGTTGACATGTATGATGCTAGTTAAAATAGTCAGGGGCCCTGTCCTACATTTACACCAGTAAATTAAATACTTTGCGCAAAATTACAATGTCTGAAAGTCAGCATAGGAGCACACCCCTGTACCTAAGTATGCCACCCTTTTTTTTGGGGGGGTTGTTTTTTTGGGGGGAGACATTAACATCTAGTTTGTTTTTGGGAGTACTTACTGTGTCAGACACTCCTTCCAATTGTCCTCCACTGACCACACCAATGCTGCCTGTGTACCCCTGTAACCAATTTAAAACTGAATAGAGCCTATTTTATTATTTTAGGCCTAGGAAGTCTGTCTGGGGTCCCTCCTTCCAATTGTCCTCCACTGACCACACCAATGCTGCCTGTGTACCCCTGTTGCCAAATTTAAGCTGCATAGAGCCTATTTTATTATTTTAGGCCTAGGAAGTCTGTCTGCGGTCCCTCCTTCCAATTGTCCTCCACTGACCACACCAATGCTGCCTGTGTACCCCTGTTACCAATTTAAAACTGCATAGAGCCTATTTTATTATTTTAGGCCTAAGAAGTCTGTCTGCGGTCCCTCCTTCCAATTGTCCTCCACTGACCACACCAATGCTGCCTGTGTACCCCTGTAACCTATTTAAAACTGCATAGAGCCTATTTTATTATTTTAGGCCTAGGAAGTCTGTCTGCGGTCCCTCCTTCCAATTGTCCTCCACTGACCACACCAATGCTGCCTGTGTACCCCTGTTGCCAAATTTAAGCAGCATAGAGCCTATTTTATTATTTTAGGCCTAGGAAGTCTGTCTGCGGTCCCTCCTTCTAATTGTCCTCCACTGACCACAGCAATGCTGCCTGTGTACCCCTGTTACCAATTTAAAACTGCATAGAGCCTATTTTATTATTTTAGGCCTAGGAAGTCTGTCTGCGGTCCCTCCTTCCAATTATCCTCCACTGACCACACCAATTCTGCCTGTGTACCCCTGTAACCAATTTAAAACTGCATAGAGCCAACTTTTTTAGTTAACACATACTACCTTTGTCTGTCTGCGCCACTAAATCACGCTGTCCTCCACTGAAAAAGCTGAGCTTCATCCTTCAGGCTCTCATTAAATATTTTTAAATGTAACACTGCAATTGCCCTACTACTTGGGTTGGGGCCTAGTAACAGTGTCTGCCGCTCCTTGGTGTTCTCCTCCTCCTTGGTGTTCTCCTCCAGGTTTCCTTGTCTGAGCTTCAACCTTCAGGCTCTCATTAAGTATTTTAAAATGTAACACTTTTGTTGCCCTAATACTTGGGTTGGGGCCTAGTAACGGTGTCTGCCGCTCCTTGGTGTTCTCCTCCTCCTTGGTGTTCTCCACCAGGTTTCCTTGTCTGAGCTTCAACCTTCAGGCTCTCATTAAGTATTTTTAAATGTAACACTGCAGTTGCCCTACTACTTGGGTTGGGGCCTAGTAACGGTGTCTGCCGCTGCTTGGTGTTCTCCTCCACTGAACAAAGCAGTCCCGCCTGTTTCCTACTGTTAGCAATTTAGAACTGCATTTAGCCTAGTTACTTATTTGGCCCTACTCACTGTGTCAGCCTCTCATTACAGTTGTCCTCCACTGAACAAAGCAATGCCGCCTGGTTAGTCCTGTTACCAATTTTGAACTGCATTTAGGCCACTTTATTATTTGGGCCTAGATCTGTGTTTCCTCCTCATCCTGCCCATTGCCCAGCCACTGCTAGATTAGCCCGCTGGTACATTGACCCAGACCACTACATTCCCCTTGCACTCTACACAGCTTGAATCTGACCCTGCTGAAAGTCAGGTTCCTCTTCCCGCATACTATACCACCTTACACGGGGACAAAGAGGAAGGTGCAGGTGAAAGTGCAGGTTCCTTCATCAGGTGGGGGGGCCCACTCGTTGGCGACGTCACTGGCACAGGGCCCTTCATATTACGCAAAAGTGTCGCTGCAGGTGGGAGGCGCCCCCGCCGTGCAAACACACCGCCGTACTGTGAGGGGCCCTGTGCCAGTGCCAATGCGAACGAGTGGGACCCCCTGCTTGCTCAGGATCACAGCACTTGCAACGTTGCAATACTTACCTCTAACTGCTCCACCGCCGTGACGTAGTCCACGTTTCCTGGGCCCACTAAAAACTTGAACCAGCCCTACCCCCCACAACTTTAGCCAAATGACCCCCCAATTTTCAATGGCTACCTATTATTGTAAGGTAAATTAAGATTGACAAGCTTAAGTAACAAGAATTGATGTTTTTGGCATTAAAATGGGCACTGTAGGTGTTTTCCTGGCCTCCACTCACTGACGACTATGCTTCCCCATTGACTTGCATTGGGTTTCGTGTTTCGGCCGAACAACGACCCCGACTTTTCAAGAAGATCGGCCGATTTCACTCGACTCGACTTTTGACAAAGTCGGGTTTCGCAAAACCCGACTCGACCACAAAAAAGTAAAAGTCGCTCAACCCTATTCGCGAATGGTGGAAGCTACCTAGCGCCTGACAGTGATATCCCGCACAGCTAGCACATGATGCAGCGTCTGATAGCAGTGACCACCAGTGCGGCGCAGTGTGCTAATAGAGCTCTTTCCTGGCTAGTAATGGCAGATGAACAGCGACTGCAGAGGTACATCCACCAGCTGGAGGGCAGGTTGGCGGCTCTCGATCACACAACCTCGGCTGTGGATGTTACTACAGTAACTGTTCAGGCTGCTAGCGTGGCTGCAGCTAGTTTGTCCACTGCCACCCCTGTTCCGACTTTATCCCGCCTCCTGCTCCCAGATAAAACTCTGGCGATAGCAAGTCATGCAGGGGATTCATGAACCAGTGTGCGATACACCTTTAGCTCCTGGCTGCATGTTTCCCTCAGAGCAGGCTAAAGTGGGATTCATTATTTCTCTCTTGTCTGGCAGGGCGTTGGAGTTGGCTTCGCCGCTGTGGGAGCATGATGATCATGTGGTGCAGAGTGCTCCGAGGCTCCTGAGCACTCTGAAACAGGTCTTTTTGGGACCTCAAGTCACCCATGATACGGCGCTCCAACTGCTCCCACTGACACAGGGCTCATCCTTGGTCAGCCATTTTTCCATCCACTTCCGGACTTTAGCATCTGAGGTGGAGTGGCCGGATAAAGCCCTAATCCCTGTATTTTGGAGGGGGCTGCCTAATCATGTGAAGGACGCTTTGGCCATTAGGGAGATTCCCGCCACACTGGAGAAGCTAATAGCTGTATCAACTCTCATCAACTTCCGTTTTAATGAGCGAAGGTTGGAGTGAGCCCAGTGTAGGCAGAGGTTTTGGCTGGCTCCCACCTTCACCAAACCTCTGGAATTTCCAGTCCAGGCATCTGAGCCACATGAGGCCATGGAGGTGTCTCGAGCGGAATCTAAGTCCCAGACCGCTCGTGCGCACAAGGTCTGTCAAGTTTGCCAGCAGTCAGGACGTCTTGCCTCCAGATGTTCCCAGCGGTCGGGAAAATGTCAGCATCTAGTGGTTGTAGGAGGAGGTACACTAGACACAGCAACGTTTTCCTCCAGACTGTGAACTCTTGGTTTTCTCAAATATTCTAAGTACAATCTGGATTAATTTGACTCTATTATACAGATAAAGGATTTTTCCTGGTTAAGTTGCATCGTTGTCGCACTACATACAGATCTGACAAAAATTAAGAGACCACCACATCAAAACCCTGTCATGGGCATCCCGTTCTCCAGACCTGAACCCCATTGAAAAGCTCTGGAATGTAATCAAGAGGATGATGGGTAGTCACAAGCCACCAAACAAAGAAGAACTGCTTAAATCTTTGCCCCAGCAGCAGTGTGAAAGACTGGTGCAAAGCATGCCAAGATGCATGAAAGCTGTGATTAAAAATCATGGTTATTCCACAAAATATTAATTTCTGAACTCTTCCTGAGTTAGAACATTAGTATTGTTGTTTCTAAATGATTATGAACTTGTTTTCATTGCATTATTTGAGGTCTGAGAGCACTGTTTGTTTGTTTTTTAATTTGGACCATTTCTCCTTTTCAGAAAAAAAAAAAAAAAATTTATTGCTTGGAAATTCGGAGACATGTTGTCAGAAGTTTACAGACTAAAAGAACAATTTACATTTTACTCAAAAATATACCTATAAAGAGAAAATCAGACAAACTGAACATTTTGCAGTGGTCCCTTAGTTTTTGCCAGAGCTGTATTTTGATTCCTCATGTCACTGTTGAGGGTTTAGAGTTCAATTTATCAAAGTATAGCAATTATTCTAATGGTTTGTGTCTGTACATTGTTCAGGTAACTCATTTTCTTATGATGTGCAATTATTTCTCATTCGATGGCAAAAAAAATGTTATAGTGTCATGGAGCATCTATGGACGCAAAGCACTTGCCTTCTTTGGCACATTTAGTGAATGTTGCGAGAAGTATTTGTATTGTAATGACAATCCATGTGTATCGCATTTGTTTGGGTATAGCAGAGTTACCAGTGACATACTCTTCATCTGGAGGAAGGATGTATCTGCCATAGCAGATTTCATTCAGCATTTGAATGTCAACCATTGCAATTTGTCATTTATGTATGCTGTTAATCCGACATCTATTTCATTTTTAGATCTACGACTTGAAGGTATATGTGATAATTTTATTTCTACTTCGACGTTTTCTAAACCAATATCAGGTAATACAGTACTGCAATAGTAATACATTTTATTTTATATAGCGCCAACATATTCTTCAGCACTTTACAATTAAGCAGGGACATATACAGTCAATAAAGTCAATACAAGGTAAGACAGTTGTACAGTTATATTAGGAGTGAAGACCCTGCTTGCAAGCTTACAATCTACAAGGAAATAAGGGGGACACAATAGGTGAAAAGTGCTTGTTTTTTTTTATTCTGCTGAATAGCAGTCATCCTAGTCATACTGTTAAACCAGTCCTGGTTGGTGAATTTACACATATTGTCAAAAACTGTGATACTACTAGATTGGCTGCTGAATTGGAGAATTCTTGCAGTAAGTTAAAAAAAAAGAGGTTATCCAGGTTGGATTGTGAATAGAGCAACTAATATTGCAACGGGCAAAAATTGCCAAAATTTAATTATCCAAATACCCAACTTCACATCAAGCACTGAAAATAAACCAGTTTTATCGATCCAATTCAGCCCCCAATTTAATAAAATAAGATTGGTTTATCTCAAACACATCCCAATTCTATATGAGGATGCTATACTTTCAAACATATTACAGTTCAGTCGTTTGGTTGTTGCAAACAGAGTGATTACCCTTTGCAACATCCTAAATCCCAGTTTTTTTCCATTCCAAAAGCGAATATAAGACATTGTTAGATTATCCAGGTTTTTTTTTAAGGTGGAGGTAATCGGTGTAGAACTTGTAAATATTCATGGCAACTCTCAACAATTTAAAATAAGGAAAATATAAATTATAATTATCAGAATGTACTATGTATGATAAGGTGTATTGATTGTAATTTAAACTATATCAGGTGCACCCAGGGCCGCCATCAGGGCATTAGTGCCCTGGCTGGCGTATGAGGCCCTGTGGGCAGAGGGGGCCCGCATCGGGCCCCGCCACATCTGCTCACCAGGCCCCTACCGGCAGGCTAAAACGGGCCTTAGCGGCACTGCGGCAGTTTTTACGCTATTGACGTGCGCGCCCGCACGTCAATAGTTAACAGCCGCCAGCCAAGCGGAGGCTGGCAGCTGACGTTAGCCGCAGTGCGCCGGTGAGTGAGCACTTCAGCTGCATGGAGGGAGCTTTGCCCGCCGCAGGAGCGTGGCCAGGTAAGAAGAACATTTTTATTTATTTTTTATTGAGAGCAGCGATCCGGGGGGCCCAGGGCAGACTTTGAGACATGGGGACAGAATGCTGGACATGGGGCAGAATGCTGGACATGGGGGCAGAATGCTGGACATGGGGGCAGAATGCTGGACACGGGGGCAGAATGCTGGACACGGGGCAGAATGCTGTATATGGGGGCAGAATGTTGGGCATGGGGGCAGAATGGTGGACATGGGGCAGAATGCAAGATACGGGGCATGATTGGAGACATGGTGGCATGACTGGAGACACTGAGGGCAGGATTGGAGACAGATGTAGCAGGATTGGAGACAGATGGGGCAGGATTGGCAAAAGATGGGGCAGGATTAGAGACAGATGGGGCAGAATGGAGACACGGGGCATGATTGGAGACACGGGGCAAGATTGCAGACATGGGGGCATGACTGGAGACATAGGGGCAGAATGGAGATACAGGGCATGATTGGAGACACGGGGCAGGATGAAAGACATGGGGGCATGATTGGAGACAGATGGGGCAGGATCATGGGGCAGGATGGATACAATGGAGACAGATGGGGCAGGATGGGGAGATCATATGGGACAGAATGGATACTCATGAGGGCAGAATGGTAGAACATATGGCTGAAGTCAGGAATGAGACACACGGGGGTGTCATGGTTCTCAATGGCAAGAGACCGTAGTAAAGCATACAAAAGGACTAGCTCTTGGAAGATGGGAACTCGAGCTGACTGTGAGCTAAACCTACCGCACAACTAACAGTGGCCGGGTAGCGTGCCTACGTTTTATCCCTAGATGCCCAGCGCCAGCCGGAGGACTGACTGACCCTAGCAGAGGAAAATACAGACCTGGCTTACCTCTAGAGAAATTTTCCCCAAAAGGCAGACAGTAGCCCCCACATATATTGTTGGTGATTTTAGAGGAAAATGACATACGAAGTATGAAGATAGGTTTAGCAAATTGAGGTCAGCTTACTAGATAGTAGGAAGACAGAAAAGGGAACTTCACAGTCAGCTGAAAACCCTTTCAAAACACCATCCTGAAATTTACTTTAAGACTCTAATATCAACTCATGACACCAGAGTGGCAATTTCAGCTCACAAGAGCTTCCAGCCTCAGAAATATTCAAAAACAGAGAACTGGAACAAAAATGCAAAACAATCTTAGGACTACAAGTCCAACTTAGCTGATAGTAGTCTAGGAGCAGGAACATGCAACAGAAAGGCTTCTGGTAACATTGTTGGCCGGCATAGAAATGACTGAGGAGCAAGGCTAAATAGAAACTCCCACATCCTGATGGAAACAGGTGAACAGAGGAGATGAAGCACACAAGTTCAGTACCACCAGTAACCACCGGGGGAGCCCAGAAACCAAATTCACAACAGTACCCCCCCTCAAGGAGGGGGCACCGAACCCTCACCAGAACCACCAGGGCGATCAGGATGAGCCCTATGAAAGGCACGGACCAAATCGGAGGCATGAACATCAGAGGCTGTCACCCAAGAATTATCCTCCTGACCATAGCCCTTCCACTTGACCAAATACTGAAGTCTCCGTCTGGAAACACGGGAGTCCAAGATCTTCTCGACAACGTACTCCAACTCACCCTCAACCAACACCGGAGCAGGAGGCTCAACGGAAGGCACAACCGGTACCTCATACCTGCGCAACAATGACCGATGGAAGACATTATGAATAGAAAAAGATGCAGGGAGGTCCAAACGAAAGGACACAGGGTTAAGAATCTCCAATATCTTGTACGGGCCGATGAACCGAGGCTTAAACTTAGGAGAAGAAACCTTCATAGGGACAAAACGAGAAGACAACCACACCAAGTCCCCAACACAAAGACGAGGACCAGCACGACGACGGCGGTTGGCAAACTGCTGAGTCTTCTCCTGGGACAACTTCAAATTGTCCACCACATGCCCCCAAATCTGATGCAACCTCTCCACCACAGCATCCACTCCAGGACAATCCGAAGACTCCACCTGACCAGAAGAGAAACGAGGATGAAACCCCGAATTACAGAAGAAAGGAGAAACCAAGGTGGCAGAACTAGCCCGGTTATTGAGGGCAAACTCCGCCAAGGGCAAAAAGGCAACCCAATCATCCTGATCCGCAGACACAAAACACCTCAAATAAGTCTCCAAGGTCTGATTAGTTCGCTCAGTCTGGCCATTAGTCTGAGGATGGAAAGCAGACGAAAAAGACAAATCAATGCCCATCCTAGCACAGAACGCTCGCCAAAATCTAGACACGAATTGGGTTCCCCTGTCAGAAACGATATTCTCCGGAATACCATGCAAGCGAACCACATTTTGAAAAAACAGAGGAACCAGCTCGGATGAGGAAGGCAATTTAGGCAAGGGGACCAAATGGACCATCTTAGAGAAACGGTCACACACCACCCAGATGACAGACATCTCCCAGAAACAGGGAGATCAGAAATAAAATCCATGGAGATGTGAGTCCAAGGCCTCTTCGGAATAGGCAAAGATAACAACAATCCACTAGCCCGAGAACAACAAGGCTTGGCCCGAGCACAAACATCACAAGACTGCACAAAACCTCGCACATCTCGCGACAGGGAAGGCCACCAGAAGGACCTAGCCACCAATTCCCTGGTACCAAAGATTCCAGGATGACCAGCTAACGCAGAAGAATGGACCTCCGAGATGACTCTACTGGTCCAATCATCCGGAACAAACAGTCTACCAGGTGGGCAACGATCAGGTCTAGGATTCAGGCGCCTGGCAGACTCAAGATAAATCAAATTCTTGTGGTCGGTCAATACCACCACCTGATGTCTAGCCCCCTCAAGCCAATGACGCCACTCCTCAAAAGCCCACTTCATAGCCAAGAGCTCCCGATTACCAATATCATAATTTCGCTCAGCGGGCGAAAATTTACGAGAAAAGAACGCGCAAGGTCTCATCACGGAGCAGTCGGAACTTTTCTGCGACAAAACCGCCCCAGCTCCGATTTCTGAAGCGTCGACCTCAACCTGAAAAGGAAGAGTAACATCAGGCTGACGCAATACAGGGGCGGAAGAAAAGCGGCGCTTAAGCTCCCGAAAGGCCTCCACAGCATCAGGGGACCAATCAGCAACATCAGCACCCTTCTTAGTCAAATCAGTCAACGGCTTAGCAACATCAGAAAAACCAGTTATAAATCGACGATAAAAATTAGCAAAGCCCAAAAACTTCTGAAGGCTCTTAAGAGAAGAGGGTTGCATCCAATCACAAATAGCCTGAACCTTGACAGGGTCCATCTCAATGGAAGAGGGGGAAAAAATGTACCCCAAAAACGAAATCTTTTGAACCCCAAAAACACACTTAGAACCCTTTACACACAAGGAATTAGAGCGCAAAACCTGAAAAACCCTCCTGACCTGTTGGACATGAGAGTCCCAGTCATCCGAAAAAATCAAAATATCATCCAGATACACAATCATAAATTTATCCAAATATTCACGGAAAATGTCATGCATAAAAGACTGAAAGACTGAAGGGGCATTTGAAAGACCAAAAGGCATTACTAAATACTCAAAATGGCCCTCAGGCGTATTAAATGCGGTTTTCCACTCATCCCCCTGCTTAATTCGCACTAAATTATACGCCCCACGAAGATCAATCTTAGAGAACCACTTGGCCCCCTTTATTCGAGCAAACAAATCAGTAAGCAGTGGCAAAGGATACTGATATTTAACCGTGATTTTATTCAAAAGCCGATAATCAATACACGGCCTCAAAGAGCCATCTTTTTTAGATACAAAGAAAAAACCGGCTCCTAAGGGAGATGACGAAGGACGAATATGTCCCTTTTCCAAGGACTCCTTAATATATTCCCGCATAGCAGCATGTTCAGGCACAGATAGATTAAATAAACGACCCTTTGGAAACTTACTGCCCGGAATCAGATCTATAGTACAATCACAATCTCTGTGCGGAGGTAGTGAACCAAGTTTAGGCTCCTCAAAAACGTCACGATAATCAGATAAAAATTCCGGAATCTCAGAGGGAATAGATGACGAAATGGAAACCAAAGGTACGTCCCCATGAGTCCCCTGACATCCCCAGCTTAACACAGACATTGCTTTCCAGTCGAGGACTGGGTTATGAGATTGCAGCCATGGCAATCCAAGCACTAACACATCATGTAGATTATACAACACAAGGAAGCGAATAATCTCCTGGTGATCTGGATTAATACGCATAGTTACTTGTGTCCAGTATTGTGGTTTATTACTAGCCAATGGCGTGGAGTCAATACCCTTCAGAGGTATAGGAACTTCCAGAGGCTCTAAATTAAACCCACAGCGTTTGGCAAAGGACCAATCCATAAGACTCAAAGCGGCGCCAGAGTCGACATAGGCGTCCGCGGTAATAGACGATAAAGAGCAAATCAGGGTCACAGATAGAATAAACTTAGACTCTAAAGTGCCAATTGAAACAGACTTATCAACCTTCTTAGTACGTTTAGAGCATGCTGATATAACATGAGTTGAATCACCACAATAGAAGCATAACCCATTTTTTCGCCTAAAATTCTGTCGTTCGCTTCTGGACAGAATTCTATCACATTGCATAATCTCTGGCGCCTTCTCAGTAGACACCGCCAAATGGTGCACAGGTTTGCGCTCCCGCAAACGCCGATCAATCTGAATAGCCATTGTCATGGACTCATTCAGACCTGTAGGCACAGGGAACCCCACCATAACATCTTTAATGGCATCAGAGAGACCCTCTCTGAAATTCGCCGCCAGGGCGCACTCATTCCACTGAGTAAGCACAGACCACTTACGAAATTTTTGGCAGTATATTTCAACCTCATCTTGCCCTTGAGACAGGGCCATCAAGGCTTTTTCAGCCTGAATCTCTAAATGAGGTTCCTCATAAAGCAACCCCAAAGCCAGGAAAAACGCATCCACATTGAGCAACGCAGGATCCCCTGGTGCCAAAGCAAATGCCCAATCCTGAGGGTCGCCCCGGAGCAAGGAAATTACAATCCTGACCTGCTGTGCAATTATGTTTGAAATTCTGGAAGCGAGATCTATCCCCGGAGAAAAATTCAGGTAAAGGAATTCTAGGTTCAGATATAGGAGCATGAATTACAAAATCCTGTAAACTTTGAACCTTCATAGCGAGATTATCCAAACCAATAGCTAAACTCTGAGGATCCATTTTAATCAGGTGAAATCAGAACCATTCAAGGATTAGAAGGAGAGAGAGACGAAGGCTGCAGTAAGCAGAGATGCAAGTGAATCAACTAATGAGCAAACTCAGAAAAAAAAAAAAAATTCTCTGCAGACTTCTTTTCTCTCCTTTCTTCTGCCAATTATTTTAACTCTTGTCCGGCCAAACTGCCATGGTTCTCAATGGCAAGAGACCGTAGTAAAGCATACAAAAGGACTAGCTCTTGGAAGATGGGAACTCGAGCTGACTGTGAGCTAAACCTACCGCACAACTAACAGTGGCCGGGTAGCGTGCCTACGTTTTATCCCTAGACGCCCAGCGCCAGCCGGAGGACTGACTGACCCTAGCAGAGGAAAATACAGACCTGGCTTACCTCTAGAGAAATTTTCCCCAAAAGGCAGACAGTAGCCCCCACATATATTGTCGGTGATTTTAGAGGAAAATGACATACGAAGTATGAAGATAGGTTTAGCAAATTGAGGTCAGCTTACTAGATAGTAGGAAGACAGAAAAGGGAACTTCACAGTCAGCTGAAAACCCTTTCAAAACACCATCCTGAAATTACTTTAAGACTCTAATATCAACTCATGACACCAGAGTGGCAATTTCAGCTCACAAGAGCTTCCAGCCTCAGAAATATTCAAAAACAGAGAACTGGAACAAAAATGCAAAACAATCTTAGGACTACAAGTCTGTTGTGAAATTGGATTCTGGGCTCCCCCGGTGGCCACTTGTGGAATTTAACTTGTGTGCATCATCCCCTCTGTTCACCTGCTCCTATCAGGTTGTGGGAGTCGCTATATAACCTTGCTCCTCTGTCAGTTTCATGCCGGTCAACAATGTAATCAGTAGCCTTTCTGTGCATGTTCCTGCTACTAGACAACTCCCAGCTAAGTTGGACTTTTGTCCTTGTGTGTTTTTGCATTTTGTTCCTGTTCACAGCTGCTGTTTCGTTACTGTGTCTGGAAAGCTCTTGTGAGCGGAAATTGCCACTCTGGTGTTATGAGTTAATGCTAGAGTCTTAAAGTAATTTCTGGATGGTGTTTTGATAGGGTTTTCTGCTGACCATGAAAGTGCCCTTTCTGTCTTCATGCTATCTAGTAAGCGGACCTCGATTTTGCTAAACCTATTTTCATACTACGTTTGTCATTTCATCTTAAATCACCGCCAATATATGTGGGGGCCTCTGTCTGCCTTTTGGGAAAATTTCTCTAGAGGTGAGCCAGGACTGTCTTTTCCTCTGCTAGGATTAGGTAGTTCTCCGGCTGGCGCTGGGCATCTAGGGATAAAAAAACGTAGGCATGCTACCCGGCCACTTCTAGTTGTGCGGCAGGTTTAGTTCATGGTCAGTATAGTTTCCATCTTCCAAGAGCTAGTTCTCATATATGCTGGGCTATGTTCTCTCGCCATTGAGAATCATGACAGTTTGACCGGCCCAAAAAAAAGGGTTAAATTACTGGCTGAGAAAGGAGAGAAAAAAGAAGTCTGCTACAATTTTTTTTTTTTTTCCCTCTAGTTCTGAGTGTGCTCTTAATTGAATCACTTGCTAGTCTGCCTATACTGCAGCCTTCCTCTCTTCCTCTCCTTCTAATCCTTGAATGGCTCTGTGTTCACCTGTTTCAAATGGATCTTCAGAGTGTAGCTACAGGTTTGAATAATCTCGCCACAAAGGTACAAAATTTGCAAGATTTTGTTGTTCATGCACCTATGTCTGAGCCTAGAATTCCTTTGCCTGAATTCTTCTCGGGGAATAGATCTCACTTTCAAAATTTTAAAAATAATTGCAAATTGTTTTTGTCCCTGAAGTCTCGCTCTGCCGGAGACCCTGCACAGCAGGTCAGGATTGTAATTTCCTTGCTCCGGGGCGACCCTCAAGACTGGGCTTTTGCATTGGCACCAGGGGATCCTGCGTTGCTCAATGTGGATGCGTTTTTTCTGGCCTTGGGGTTGCTTTATGAGGAACCTCATTTAGAGCTTCAGGCGGAAAAGGCCTTGATGTCCTTGTCTCAGGGGCAAGATGAAGCTGAAATATACTGCCAAAAATTCTGCAAATGGTCTGTGCTTACTCAGTGGAATGAGTGCGCCCTGGCGGCGATTTTCAGAGAAGGTCTCTCTGATGCCATTAAGGATGTTATGGTGGGGTTCCCTGTGCCTGCGAGTCTGAATGAGTCCATGACGATGGCTATTCAGATCGATAGGCGTCTGCGGGAGCGCAAACCTGTGCACCATTTGGCTGTGTCTACTGAGAAAACGCCAGAAAATATGCAATGTGATAGAATTCTGTCCAGAAGCGAGCGGCAGAATTTTAGACGAAAAAATGGGTTGTGCTTCTATTGTGGTGATTCAACTCATGTTATATCAGCATGCTTTAAGCGTACTAAGAAGCCTGACAAGTCTGTTTCAATTAGCACTTTACAGTCTAAGTTTATTCTATCTGTGACCCTGATTTGTTCTTTGTCATCTATTACCGCGGACGCCTATGTCGACTCTGGCGCTGCTTTGAGTCTTATGGATTGGTCCTTTGCCAAACGCTGTGGGTATGATTTGGAGCCATTGGAGGCTCCGATACCTCTGAAAGGGATTGACTCCACCCCATTGGCTAGTAATAAACCACAATACTGGACACAAGTGACTATGCGTGTTAATCCGGATCACCAGGAGGTTATTCGCTTTCTGGTGCTGTATAATCTACATGATGTTTTGGTGCTGGGATTGCCATGGCTGCAATCTCATAACCCAGTCCTCGACTGGAGAGCTATGTCTGTGTTAAGCTGGGGATGTAAAGGAACTCATGGGGACGTACCTTTGGTTTCCATTTCATCATCTATTCCCTCTGAGATTCCTGAATTCTTGTCTGACTTTCGTGACGTTTTTGAAGAACCCAAGGTTGGTTCACTACCTCCGCACCGGGAGTGCGATTGTGCCATAGACTTGATCCCGGGTAGTAAATACCCTAAGGGTCGTTTATTTAATCTGTCTGTGCCTGAACACGCTGCTATGCGAGAATATATAAAGGAGTCCTTGGAAAAGGGACATATTCGTCCTTCGTCATCTCCCTTAGGAGCCGGTTTTTTCTTTGTGTCTAAGAAAGACGGCTCTTTGAGGCCGTGTATTGATTATCGACTTTTGAATAAAATCACGGTTAAATATCAATATCCGTTACCACTGCTTACTGATTTGTTTGCTCGTATAAAGGGGGCCAAGTGGTTCTCTAAGATTGATCTCCGTGGGGCGTATAATTTGGTGCGAATCAAGCAGGGGGATGAGTGGAAAACCGCATTTAATACGCCCGAGGGCCATTTTGAGTATTTGGTGATGCCTTTTGGTCTTTCAAATGCCCCTTCAGTCTTCCAGTCCTTTATGCATGACATTTTCCGCGATTATTTGGATAAATTTATGATTGTGTATCTGGATGATATTCTGATTTTTTCGGATGACTGGGACTCTCATGTCCAGCAGGTCAGGAGGGTTTTTCAGGTTTTGCGGTCTAATTCCTTGTGTGTGAAGGGTTCTAAGTGTGTTTTTGGGGTTCAGAAGATTTCCTTCTTGGGATACATTTTTTCCCCCTCTTCCATCGAGATGGATCCTGTCAAGGTTCAGGCTATTGGTGATTGGACGCAACCCTCTTCTCTTAAGAGTCTTCAGAAATTTTTGGGCTTTGCTAACTTTTATCGTCGATTTATTGCTGGTTTTTCTGATGTTGTAAAACCATTGACTGATTTGACTAAGAAGGGTGCTGATGTTGCTGATTGGTCCCCTGATGCTGTGGAGGCCTTTCGGGAGCTCAAGCGCCGCTTTTCTTCCGCCCCAGTGTTGCGTCAGCCTGATGTTGCTCTTCCTTTTCAGGTTGAGGTCGACGCTTCTGAAATCGGAGCTGGGGCGGTGTTGTCGCAGAGAAGTTCCGACTGCTCCGTGATGAGACCTTGTGCTTTTTTTTCCCGTAAATTTTCGCCCGCCGAGCGGAATTATGATATTGGGAATCGGGAGCTTTTGGCCATGAAGTGGGCTTTTGAGGAGTGGCGTCACTGGCTTGAGGGGGCCAGACATCAGGTGGTGGTATTGACTGACCACAAAAATTTAATTTACCTTGAGTCTGCCAGGCGCCTGAATCCTAGACAAGCGCGCTGGTCGTTGTTTTTCTCTCGGTTTAATTTTGTGGTGTCTTACCTACCGGGTTCTAAGAATGTTAAGGCGGATGCCCTTTCTAGGAGTTTTGAGCCTGACTCCCCTGGTAATTCTGAGCCCACAGGTATCCTTAAAGATAGAGTGATATTGTCTGCCGTTTCTCCAGACCTGCGGCGGGCCTTGCAGGAGTTTCAGGCGGATAGACCTGATCGTTGCCCACCTGGTAGACTGTTTGTTCCTGATGATTGGACCAGTAGAGTCATCTCTGAGGTTCATTCTTCTGCGTTGGCAGGTCATCCTGGAATCTTTGGTACCAGGGATTTGGTGGCAAGGTCCTTCTGGTGGCCTTCCCTGTCACGAGATGTGCGAGGCTTTGTGCAGTCTTGTGACGTTTGTGCTCGGGCCAAGCCTTGTTGTTCTCGGGCTAGTGGATTGTTGTTACCCTTGCCTATCCCGAAGAGGCCTTGGACGCACATCTCGATGGATTTTATTTCGGATCTGCCTGTTTCTCAGAAGATGTCTGTCATCTGGGTGGTGTGTGACCGTTTCTCTAAGATGGTCCATCTGGTTCCCTTGCCTAAGTTGCCTTCTTCTTCCGAGTTGGTTCCTCTGTTTTTTCAAAATGTTGTTCGTTTGCATGGTATTCCGGAGAATATCGTTTCTGACAGAGGGACCCAATTCGTGTCTAGATTTTGGCGGGCATTCTGTGCTAGGATGGGCATAGATTTGTCTTTTTCGTCTGCTTTCCATCCTCAGACTAATGGCCAGACCGAGCGGACTAATCAGACCTTGGAGACATATTTGAGGTGTTTTGTGTCTGCGGATCAGGATGATTGGGTTGCTTTTTTGCCTTTGGCGGAGTTCGCCCTCAATAATCGGGCCAGCTCTGCCACCTTGGTGTCCCCGTTTTTCTGTAATTCGGGGTTTCATCCTCGATTTTCCTCCGGTCAAGTGGAATCTTCGGATTGTCCTGGAGTGGATGCTGTGGTGGAGAGGTTGCATCAGATTTGGGGGCAGGTGGTGGACAATTTGAAGTTGTCCCAGGAGAAGACTCAGCTTTTTGCCAACCGCCGTCGTCGTGTTGGTCCTCGGCTTTGTGTTGGGGACTTGGTGTGGTTGTCTTCTCGTTTTGTCCCTATGAGGGTTTCTTCTCCTAAGTTTAAGCCTCGGTTCATCGGCCCGTACAAGATATTGGAGATTCTTAACCCTGTGTCCTTCCGTTTGGACCTCCCTGCATCCTTTTCGATTCATAATGTTTTTCATCGGTCATTGTTGCGCAGGTATGAGGTACCAGCTGTGCCTTCCGTTGAGCCTCCTGCTCCGGTGTTGGTTGAGGGTGAGTTGGAGTACGTTGTGGAAAAGATCTTGGACTCTCGTGTTTCCAGACGGAAACTCCAGTATCTGGTCAAATGGAAGGGATACGGTCAGGAGGATAATTCTTGGGTCACTGCCTCTGATGTTCATGCCTCCGATCTTGTCCGTGCCTTTCATAGGGCTCATCCTGATCGCCCTGGTGGTTCTGGTGAGGGTTCGGTGCCCCCTCCTTGAGGGGGGGGTACTGTTGTGAAATTGGATTCTGGGCTCCCCCGGTGGCCACTTGTGGAATTTAACTTGTGTGCATCATCCCCTCTGTTCACCTGCTCCTATCAGGTTGTGGGAGTCGCTATATAACCTTGCTCCTCTGTCAGTTTCATGCCGGTCAACAATGTAATCAGTAGCCTTTCTGTGCATGTTCCTGCTACTAGACAACTCCCAGCTAAGTTGGACTTTTGTCCTTGTGTGTTTTTGCATTTTGTTCCTGTTCACAGCTGCTGTTTCGTTACTGTGTCTGGAAAGCTCTTGTGAGCGGAAATTGCCACTCTGGTGTTATGAGTTAATGCTAGAGTCTTAAAGTAATTTCTGGATGGTGTTTTGATAGGGTTTTCTGCTGACCATGAAAGTGCCCTTTCTGTCTTCATGCTATCTAGTAAGCGGACCTCGATTTTGCTAAACCTATTTTCATACTACGTTTGTCATTTCATCTTAAATCACCGCCAATATATGTGGGGGCCTCTGTCTGCCTTTTGGGAAAATTTCTCTAGAGGTGAGCCAGGACTGTCTTTTCCTCTGCTAGGATTAGGTAGTTCTCCGGCTGGCGCTGGGCATCTAGGGATAAAAAAACGTAGGCATGCTACCCGGCCACTTCTAGTTGTGCGGCAGGTTTAGTTCATGGTCAGTATAGTTTCCATCTTCCAAGAGCTAGTTCTCATATATGCTGGGCTATGTTCTCTCGCCATTGAGAATCATGACACAAGTCCAACTTAGCTGATAGTAGTCTAGGAGCAGGAACATGCAACAGAAAGGCTTCTGGTAACATTGTTGGCCGGCATAGAAATGACTGAGGAGCAAGGCTAAATAGAAACTCCCACATCCTGATGGAAACAGGTGAACAGAGGAGATGAAGCACACAAGTTCAGTACCACCAGTAACCACCGGGGGAGCCCAGAAACCAAATTCACAACACGGGGGCTAGGATGGTGAATATTATTACCATAGGGGCTAATTAAGGGATATTATTATTGCAGTGATGTATTTATTTTATTTTTTGAGTATACTGTTTTAAATGGGGGGGCGGTCCTGTTATTGTGTAGAGTGATACTATGTTGCCTTTTTTTCTTCATGTGGTGTAATGTAGAAGTTGGGAAAAATTAATTAATGTGCTCTGCAAGCGGAGCTCGAGATAACTGTGTTATTTCCTGCAGAGACGAGCCCTTGCTGGAAGAAGTGATGGCGATCTGTGCTGGATGAAAGATGAAAAACAAAGAAGAAGGACTTGACCTAGAGACGTCACTGGTGAGTCAGTGTGATACCTATACACTGACACTGTACACTGTTTACTATATACAGAGGTCCTGTGTATAATGTCACCAGTGATCACTGTATTACCTATACATTATATACAGAGCTCCTGTGTATAATGTCACCGGTAATCACTGTATTACCTGTACACTATTTATTATTATTATTATTATTATTTATTTATATAGCACCATTAATTCCATGGTGCTGTACATGAGAAAGGGGTTACATACAGAGTTATAAATATCGTTTACAGTAAACAAGTTTACACTGACAGACTGGTACAGAGGGGAGAGGACCCTGTCCTTGCGGACTTACATTCTATGGGATAATGGGGAAGAGACCTTCAGAAGGTTGGAGGTGCAGCAGCTCTGGTGGTGGTGAGGCAGCGGCTCTGGCGATGGCGAAGCGGCAGAATGGTTATTGCAGGCTGTAGGCTATCTTGAAGAGATAGGTTTTCAGGTTCCGTCTGAAGGATCCGAAGGTGGTGGATAGTGTTGAGGCATGGAATTCCAGAGGATGGGGGATATTAGGGAGAAATCTTGGAGGTGGTTGTGTGAGGAACGAATAAGTGTGGAGGAGAGTAGGAGGTCTTGGGAGGATTGGAGATTACGTGATTACCAGATTACACTATACACTATATACAGAGCTCCTGTGTATAATGTCACCAGAGATCGCTGTATTACCTGTACACTATATACAGAGCTCCTGTTTATAATGGCACTTATGGTGATAGTATTGTATTTTTTTATTACTGATCAGCATTGTAGTATTCAGTCACTATGTGGTGGTAATATGTGGTCTGGACTAATGTTTCGGTATTTGTCCCTTGTATGTGCTATTTGGTCACTTAATGGTGGTAAAATGTGGTCTGATCATGGTGCGGTGGTATTTGTTCCTTATATGTGATATTATTCAGTCACTGGTGACAATATGTGGTCTGATCATGGTGTTGTGGTATTTGTACCTTGTATGTGATATTATTCGATCATTGTGGTGGTAATATGTGGTCTGGACATAGTATAGTGGTATTTGTTCATTGTATGTGATATTATTGGTTATTTTAAAAATTAAAAAATAAATAAAAATATACCTAAATTGTATTGCATATTTTAACAAATATTTAGTAGGCTACAGTAGAGTAGATCCCGGCCAAAGTGTCTACCGTGTTATGGTGGCGGCTTAAAAAATGTATTGGCCAAAACAAAAGCTGCCGGCTATATGTGTGATCTGGTGATGGGAACTGTTAATATGTGATAGGTGAGAAGTGAAGTTTTTCCAAGAGAGAGCGGTGGGACTGTGGAGAGTTTGAGAGGTGGAGGCGAGGCTGGGGTGGAGCCTCAAGGGGGCCCTGAAAATCTTGCCAGTATGGGACCCCGAAATTTCTAGTGGCAGCCCTGGGTGCACCACCAGAAAATTACAATTAACCATTTCAGAACATTTAGCCATCATTGCTTCTTCTTCTAGCTTTAGCCATACAGTTTCATATGCATCCAAGCACTTTATTACTTACCATGAATGCCGCACAGCTTCATTTAGAGCCTCCCCCAGAGGAGGAGATATCAGGAGACACCTTTTAACTAGATAGACATTTTGGATATACAGTTGAAACTAGAAGTTTACATACACTATATAAAAAGACGCATATGCATGTTTTCTCAATATCTGACATGAAATCACAATAAACCTTTCCTGTTTTAAGTCAATTAGGATTACCATAATTATTAATATTTGCCAAATGCCAGAATAATGAGAGAGCGAGAATGTTTTAAGGCATTTTTATTACTTACTGCAAAGTCAAAAGTTTACATACATTTCATTACTATTTGGTACCATTGCCATCAAACGTTTGGGATATCCTTCCACAAACTTCTCACGATAGTTGGTCAGAATTTGGGTCCATTCCTCCTGACAAAACTGGTGTAACTGATCCAAGTTTGAAGGTCTCCTTGCTCACACCTGCCTTTTCAGCTGTGCACATACATTTTCAATAGGATTGAGATAAGGGCTTTGTGATGGCCACTCCAAAACATTGGCTTTGTTATACTTAAGCCACTTTGTTAATATTTTGGCAGTTTGCTTTGGATCATTGTTCATTTCGAAGACCCATTTCGACCTAAGCTTTAACTTCCTGGCTGATGTCTTGAGATTTTGCTTCAGTATTGCCACATAAACTTCTATTCTCATGATGCCATCTATGTTGTGAAGTGCACCAGTCCCTCCTGCAGCAAAACAACCCCACAACATGATGCTGCCACCCCCCTGTTTCACAGTTGGGATGGTGTTCTTAAGCTTCCAAGCTTCCCCTTTTTTTCTCCAAACGCAACGATGGTCATTATTAGGGTAGAGCGAAACGGATCGGACAAATTAAAAAATCGCCGACTTTCGGCAAAGTCGGGTTTCATGAAACCCGACCCAATCCTAATGTGGGATCGGCCATGCGGTCGGCGATCTTCGCGCCAAAGTCGTGTTTCGTATGACGCGTTCAGCGCCATTTCTCAGCCAATGAAGGAGGACGCAGAGTGTGGGCAGCGTGATGACATAGGTCTCGGTCCCCACCATCTTAGAGAAGGGCATGAAAGTGATTAACTTGCTTTCTGCGGCATCACATGGGGTATAAAGGGGCGTGCACGCCGATCGCCATCTTACTTCTGCCGATCTTAGCATAGGGAGAGATTGCTGCAGCTTCGTCAGAAGGGCTATAGTTAGGGAGGGAAGATTAACCCCCAAACCGCTTGTGCTGTAGCGATTTCCACTGTCCAACACCACCTTTGTTTTGCAGGGACAGTGGAGGCTATATCTTTGTGCATCAGCTCTGTAGCTTATTAGGCTGCCTTATAAGGCTCCCTGATAGCTGCATTGCTGTTTGCCCCGCTGCTGTGCAAACCAACTGCTTTTTTTAAAGCAAAAATCCTGTTGCTCCTTTCTGCAGTTATCTTGTTTATTTGTCCACACTTTTGTGTGCAGCAGTCCTTTTTGTTGCTGCCATACTTGTCCTGAGATCATTGTAGGGAGATTGTACTACAGTCCTTGTATTTTTTCATATATCTTCCAGGCACTTTCTGCCACTTACATTGTGTTGTGTTACACACTGGGCCTGAGTTGTGGTGCTGTCTTCCCCCCAAAAAAGGGAGATTCAAATTGTCACAAAGTGGATAGACATCAGTTCTGTTAGTTTGTCGTGTATCAGCCAGCCACGTTCTGCCACTTACATTGTGTTGTAAAATACACTGGGCCTGAGTTTGGGTTCAGTCTCCCCCCAAAAAAAGTGAGATTCAAATTCTCACAAAGTGGATACACCTCATTCCTCTTAGTTTGTCGTGTATCAGCCAGCCACTTGCTGCCACTCACATTGCGTTGTGAAATACACTGGGCCTGAGTTTGGGTTCAGTCTCCCCACAAAAGAAGTGAGATTCAAATTCTCACAAAGTGGATATACCTCAGTCCTCTTAGTTTGTCGTGTATCAGCCAGCCACTTGCTGCCACTCACATTGTGTTGTAAAATACACTAGGCCTGAGTTTGGGTTCAGTTTCCCCCCCCAAAAAAAGTGAGATTCAAATTCTCACAAAGTGCATATACCTCAGTCCTCTTAGTTTGTCGTGTATCAGCCAGCCACTTCCTGCCACTCGCATTGTGTTGTAAAATACACTGGGCCTGAGTTTGGGTTCAGTCTCCCCCCAAAAAAAGTGAGATTCAAATTCTCACAAAGTGCATATACCTCAGTCCTCTTAGTTTGTCGTGTATCAGCCAGCCACTTGCTGCCACTCACATTGTATTGTAAAATACACTGGGCATGAGTTTGGGTTCAGTCTCCCCCCCAAAAAAAAGTGAGATTCAAATTCTCACAAAGTGCATATACCTCAGTAGTCTTAGTTTGTCGTGTATCAGCCAGCCACTTGCTGCTACTCACATTGTGTTGTAAAATACACTTGGCCTGAGTTTAGGTTCAGTCTTACCCCAAAAAAAGTGAGATTCAAATTCTCACAAAGTGGATATACCTCAGTCCTCTTAGTTTCTCGTGTATCAGCCAGCCACTGTCTGCCACTCACATTGCATTGTAAAATACATTGGGCCTGAGTTTGGGTTCAGTCTCCCCCAAAAAAAGGAAGATTCAAATTCTCACAAAGTGGATATACCTCAGTCCTCTTAGTTTGTCGTGTATCAGCCAGCCACTTGCTGCCACTCACATTGCATTGTAAAATACACTAGGCCTGAGTTTGGGTTCAGTCTCCCCCCCAAAAAAAAAGTGAGATTCAAATTCTCACAAAGTGCATATACCTCAGTCCTCTTAGTTTGTCGTGTATCAGCCAGCCACTTGCTGCCACTCACATTGTGTTGTAAAATACACTTGGCCTGAGTTTGGGTTCAGTCTTACCCCCAAAAAAGTGAGATTCAAATTCTCACAAAGTGGATATACCTCAGTCCTCTTAGTTTGTCGTGTATCAGCCAGCCACTTGCTGCCACTCACATTGTGTTGTAAAATACACTAGGCCTGAGTTTGGGTTCAGTCTCTCCCCCAAATAAAGTGAGATTCAAATTCTCACAAAGTGCATATACCTCAGTCCTTTTAGTTTGTCTTGTATCAGCCAGCCACTTGCTGCCACTCTCATTGTGTTGTAAAATACACTTGGCCTGAGTTTGGGTTCAGTCTCCCCCCCAAAAAAGTGAGATTCAAATTGTCACAAAGTGGATATACCTCAGTCCTCTTAGTTTGTCGTGTATCAGCCAGCTACTTGCTGCCACTCACATTGCATTGTAAAATACACTAGGCCTGAGTTTGGGTTCAGTCTCCCACCTAAAAAAAGTGAGATTCAATTTCTCACAAAGTGGATATACCTCAGTCCTCTTAGTTTGTCGTGTGTCAGCCAGCCACTTGCTGCCACTCACATTGTGTTGTAAAATACACTACGCCTGAGTTTGGGTTCAATCTCCCCCCCAAAAAAAGTGAGATTCAAATTCCCACAAAGTGCATATACCTCAGTCCTCTTAGTTTGTCGTGTATCAGCCAGCCACTTGCTGCCACTCTCATTGTGTTGTAAAATACACTGGGCCTGAGTTTGGGTTCAGTCTCCCCCCCAAAAAAGTGAGATTCAAATTCTCACAAAGTGGATATACCTCAGTCCTCTTAGTTTGTTGTGTATCAGCCAGCTACTTGCTGCCACACACATTGCGTTGTAAAATACACTGGGCCTGAGTTTGGGTTCAGTCTCCCCCAAAAAAAAGTGAGATTCAAATTGTCACAAAGTGGATATACCTCAGTCCTCTTAGTTTGTCGTGTATCAGCCAGCCAATTGCTGCCACTCACATTGCATTGTAAAATACACTAGGCCTCAGTTTGGGTTCAGTCTCCCACCTAAAAAAAGTGAGATTCAAATTCTCACAAAGTGGATATACCTCAGTCCTCTTAGTTTGTCATGTGTCAGCCAGCCACTTGCTGCCACTCACATTGCATTGTAAAATACACTGGGCCTGAGTTTGGGTTCAGTCTCCCCCCAAAAAAGTGAGATTGAAATTCTCACAAAGTGGATATACCTCTGTCCTCTTAGTTTGTCGTGTATCAGCCAGCCAATTGCTGCCACTCACATTGCATTGTAAAATACACTAGGCCTGAGTTTGGGTTCAATCTCCCACCTAAAAAAAGTGAGATTCAAATTCTCACAAAGTGGATATACCTCAGTCCTCTTAGTTTGTCTTGTGTCAGCCAGCCACTTGCTGCCACTCACATTGCGTTGTAAAATACATTGGGCCTGAGTTTGGGTTCAGTCTCCCCCCAAAAAAAGTGAGATTGAAATTCTCACAAAGTGGATATACCTCAGTCCTCTTAGTTTGTCGTGTATCAGCCAGCCACTTGCTGCCACTCACATTGCGTTGTAAAATACACTGGGCCTGAGTTTGGGTTAAGTCTCCCCCCCAAAAAAGTGAAATTGAAATTCTCACAAAGTCGATATATCTCAGTCCTCTTAGTTTCTCGTGTGTCAGCCAGCCACTTGCTGCCACTCACATTGCGTTGTAAAATACACTGGGCCTGAGTTTGTGTTCAGTCTCCCTCCAAAAAAAGTGAGATTCAAATGCTCACAAAGTGGATATACCTCAGTCCACTTAGTTTCTCATGTATCAGCCAGCCACTTGCTGCCACTCACATTGCGTTGTAAAATACACTGGGCCTGAGTTTGGGTTCAGTCTCCCTCCAAAAACAGTGAGATTCAAATTCTCACAAAGTGGATATACCTCAGTCCTCTTAGTTTGTCGTGTATCAGCCAGCCACTTGCTGCCACTCACATTGCATTGTAAAATACACTGGGCCTGAGTTTGTGTTCAGTCTCCCCCCAAAAAAAAGTGAGATTCAAATTCTCACAAAGTGGATATACCTCAGTCCTCTTAGTTTCTCGTGTATCAGCCAGCTACTTGCTGCCACTCACATTGTGTTGTAAAATACACTGGGCCTGAGTTTGGGTTCAGTCTCCCTCCAAAAACAGTGAGATTCAAATTCTCACAAAGTGGATATACCTCAGTCCTCTTAGTTTCTCGTGTATCAGCCAGCCACTTGCTGCCACTCACATTGTGTTGTAAAATACACTAGGCCTGAGTTTGGGTTCAGTCTCCCCCCCAAAAAAAGTGAGATTCAAATTCCCACAAAGTGCATATACCTCAGTCCTCTTAGTTTGTCGTGTATCAGCCAGCCACTTGCTGCCACTCACATTGTGTTGTAAAATACACTAGGCCTGAGTTTGGGTTCAGTCTCCCCCCCAAAAAAAGTGAGATTCAGATTCCCACAAAGTGCATATACCTCAGTCCTCTTAGTTTGTCGTGTATCAGCCAGCCACTTGCTGCCACTCTCATTGTGTTGTAAAATACACCGGGCCTGAGTTTGGGTTCAGTCTCCCCCCCAAAAAAGTGAGATTCAAATTCTCACAAAGTGGATATACCTCAGTCCTCTTAGTTTGTTGTGTATCAGCCAGCTACTTGCTGCCACTCACATTGCGTTGTAAAATACACTGGGCCTGAGTTTGGGTTCAGTCTCCCCCCAAAAAAAGTGAGATTCAAATTGTCACAAAGTGGATATACCTCAGTCCTCTTAGTTTGTCGTGTATCAGCCAGCCAATTGCTGCCACTCACATTGCATTGTAAAATACACTAGGCCTCAGTTTGGGTTCAGTCTCCCACCTAAAAAAAGTGAGATTCAAATTCTCACAAAGTGGATATACCTCAGTCCTCTTAGTTTGTCGTGTGTCAGCCAGCCACTTGCTGCCACTCACATTGCATTGTAAAATACACTGGGCCTGAGTTTGGGTTCAGTCTCCCTCCAAAAAAAGTGAGATTGAAATTCTCACAAAGTGGATATACCTCTGTCCTCTTAGTTTGTCGTGTATCAGCCAGCCAATTGCTGCCACTCACATTGCATTGTAAAATACACTAGGCCTGAGTTTGGGTTCAATCTCCCACCTAAAAAAAGTGAGATTCAAATTCTCACAAAGTGGATATACCTCCGTCCTCTTAGTTTGTCGTGTGTCAGCCAGCCACTTGCTGCCACTCACATTGCGTTGTAAAATACACTGGGCCTGAGTTTGGGTTCAGTCTCCCCCCAAAAAAAGTGAGATTGAAATTCTCACAAAGTGGATATACCTCAGTCCTCTTAGTTTGTCATGTATCAGCCAGCCACTTGCTGCCACTCACATTGCGTTGTAAAATACACTGGGCCTGAGTTTGGGTTCAGTCTCCTCCCCAAAAAAGTGAGATTCAAATTCTCACAAAGTGGATATACCTCAGCCCTCTTAGTTGTCGTATATCAGCCAGCCACTTGCTGCCACTCACATTGCGTTGTTTTATACACTGGCCCTGAGTTTGGGTTCTGTGTTCAAAAAAAAAAGTGACATTGAAATTCTCACAAAGTGGATATACCTCAATCCTCTTAGTTTGTCATATATATCAGCCAGCCACTTGCTGCCACTCACATTGCGTTGTTTTATACACTGGCCCTGAGTTTGGGTTCTGTGTTAAAAAAAAAGTGAGATTGAAATTCTCACAAAGGGGATATACCTCAGTCCTCTTAGTTTGTGGTGTATCAGCCAGCTACTTGCTGCCACTCACATTGCGTTGGTTTATACACTGGGCCTGAGTTTGGGTTCAGTCTCCCCCCAAAAAAAGTGAGATTCAAATTCTCACAAAGTGGATATACCTCAGTCCTCTTAGTTTGTTGTGTATCAGCCAGCTACTTGCTGCCACTCACATTACGTTGGTTTGTACACTGGGCCTGAGTTTGGGTTCATAGTGATAAACTCGGCACACACCAATTTGTTTGCAGTGAATGAAGGGGGGTTTATTAAATGAGGTCAAGTACATACAGTAGACGTTTCGGTCTAATCCATAGACCTTCATCAATGTACTGAAAACAAAATATGACAGAACATGAATAAATAAAGTATATACAAAAAATTATAATTAAAGGGTCATAACATGATAATAGGTATAGAACAGTATTTGAGCAATGCTTGACATTGAGGATTGCCTGTATATAGGCAAGGTAGAAAACATCAAAATATTTCAGCAGCAAGGAATAAGGCCATGAGGATATACAACAGATTAGGCCCAGATAAATATATCGATATACATATTGAATCAGTTTCTGTCTATTTAAGAGAAAATTAACCGCACCTACCCTCACTTAGTCAAGTACTAGTGTGCCCCAATGTAGGTGGTGAACCAACAGTCCTGTAAAGGAGTGGGAGGAAAATGTGATATTGTGTTCCCTAAGAGACACTATTATGGGAAAAATAGAGGTTAACGTACCCTATTCTAGAAGAATAGCTCCTGAGGTTAGGGAGAGAGCGGACCGCTAGAAGACAAAGAGCGGTAAGGCAAATATAAGTATGGTGTCTGGAAGTGCCGACTAGGTAGCGGGCGTGAATAGAGGTACACTTACCACAGTGAGAGGAGGTCAGTGCGTGCACACTATGGACGCAGTATCCACCGCTTGTCCAGTGTGCCCCGGTGCCCCCATAGTGCATCTCTTATAGCGTTCCCTGTGCTTCTGAATGTGCGCGGCCGGAAGTACCAGTCCGGAAGTGGAACAGACAGGCCGGTGACGTGTGTGCGTTCCACTGGACTGCGGAGTGGGCGGGGGTAAGCCCGGGTGTGCGTTCCAGCTAGCGGGCATGCGCATAAGGAGAACGTGTCAGAGGATTTGTGTCTCAGGCGATGGTGATGATCTAAGGGATTCAAGTAGTGGAGGCGTGATCCTAAGGGATGGTGCCTTAGTAGAGGCGGTTCTGTGAAAGAAGGCACAAATATATTAGAATGTTGTACAGGCAATACATGCACATAATATCGTGATGACCAGGCGGTTGTTGAGACCAAACAAGATAATATATTGAGGTATGTATTAAGCATGTTAAAAGCAGGACATAGGGTAAAGAGCGGTAGTTAGACCCATTATGGTAAAAATGACTGGATATCATATTCCTTATTCAGGCCCCGTGGAGCAAGAGTCTGGAGTTCATGCATCCAGTATGCTTCCCGTTTCTTGAGGAGGCGAACCCTATCTCCTCCTCTGCGTGGTTGTGCCACTGCGTCTATAATTTGAAACTTCAATTGTGCTATGGTATGTCCGTGGGTGATAAAATGATTAGGGACAGGTAAAAGGAGGTTTTTGCACCTAATCGTAGATTTGTGCTTAGAAATGCGATCTCGTATGGGTTGTGTGGTCTCACCCACATAACCGAGACCGCATGGGCATTTTATAAGGTAAACTACGAAAGCTGAGTCACATGTGTAGTATCCCTTGACCGTGTATTCTTTGCCCGTAAGGGGATGATGGAATGTCCCACCCCGTTGTATATTGTTACATTGTGTGCATCTTAGGCAGGGGAAGGTATCAAATTTCGGGTTCATCAGAAATCGTTGTTTTGGTATCCGCGAGGGGCCTATATCGGCTTTAACCAGTCTGTCCCTAATGTTGCGTGGTCTCCTGAAGCAAGGAAGAAATGGACAGTTGAATTCCTTGACTTGCGGATGAGCTGTGCCGAGTATATGCCAATGTCGCCGTATTGACTTGTGTATTAGGTAGGCCATAGGATGATAACTATGAACAAAGGGAACACGGTTCTCCTGTTTGAGTCTGGACTGTGTGACCATGGCGGTTTCTGTCGAGTTCAAGACATGGGGGGGATAGCCCCTCTCCATGAATTTTGACCGCATTTCATCAAGGCGTTGTGTACGTAGGTCCTGTCTGGAGACTATCCTGTGTACCCTTTTAAACTGTGACTTCGGAATGGAGTCTTTCATCCTGGTTGGATGGAAACTCTGGTAGTGAAGTAAGCTGTTTCTATCCGTGGGTTTTGAGTAGATGTCTGTATATAGCTCGCCTTTGTCATTCCTTACCACCAGAGTGTCCAAAAAGTTGACCTGTTCCAGACTATACGTCATGGTAAAGTCTAGGCCGGGCCATGAAGTTTTCAAAAAATTAAAGAAAGTTTGTAAAGTGTCAAGTGGGCCGTCCCAGATGCAAAAAATGTCATCAATGTACCTCTTCCACAGTATGGCATGTGTGCGGAAGAGGTCATTGATATAGATGGTGCTGTCCTCATAATCTGCCATATAGCTGTTTGCATACGGGGGCGCAGCGTTCGAGCCCATTGCTGTGCCCCGTACTTGCAGGTAGAAATTGTCCTCAAAGAGGAAAAAAATTTTGGTGAGTACTATTGTAAGTAGGTCACATATTAGGTTCACCTGTTCTGGGGTCCTATTTGATGCTACCAGTAATTTTCTAACTGATTTAATCCCTTCCGAGTGTGGTATGGAAGTGTATAGGTCCTTCACATCAAATGTCACTAAGTATGCTCCCTTGGGAATCATTTTTAGATTCTCAATGAGATTCAAAAAGGCTCCTGTGTCCAATAGGAAGGAGGTAGTTTGTTTGATAAGGGGCGTTAGGACTTTTTCTACATATATGGAGATGGGTGACAGGATCGATTCGGTGGAGGCGACAATGGGTCTCCCCGGTGGGTTATCCAAGCGTTTATGGATTTTGGGGAGCACATAGAAAACGGGCGTGATGGGATGCTGTTTTGTTAAATATTCACACGTTTTTAGATCTAAAACGCCCAGACTTGTGTATTTGCTGAGTGTTTGTTGAATCATGTCCCTCACAGAGTTGGTGGGGTCCCTCTGTAGGGGTATATAAATGGTGGAGTCCCCTAGTTGGCGAGATACCTCGTTCATATAGGAGGTTCTGTCCATGATGACAATGGAGCCCCCCTTGTCTGCTGGTTTTATGACCAGATCTTTCGTTGTTTCAAGGGTTCTCAGTGCCTGTTGGTCCAGGGGGTAAGGTTGGCGGGACATGTAATTTTCCTTGGTCTAAATCCTGTCTGAGTTTTTGGAACGAATTTTGGACAAATGAGATAAATGTCTCAAGTGCATGTGATCCTAAAGGAGGTCTATAACTACTCATGGTTCTCAGACCCAGGCTTCTGGATGTGAGAAGATTACCTTCTGAAATGGTTTCTGGAACACTCATTCTGTCTTTTTCTGAAAAAAGTAGCTTACGTCTGAGTGATCTATAAAATCTCTGTAAATCCATTTCTAGATTAAAGGTATTGAGTCTATAACTCGGGCAGAACGACAGACCCTTTTGTAGGATCTGATGTTCGGCAATACTCAGTGATTTAGATGAGATGTTAATCACAAGTGGGTCAATACCTGAGATCGCGTAATTCGCGTGAAGTCCATATTTCTGCGAGGTTCTCTTTCCTCGACGGGTCTTCTTCTTCTGGTTGATCTTCGGCCCTGGCCTAAAAAACGACCAGTTGGTGGAGGTCTGTCCTGTCTCTCCTGTTCGGACCCCGAGGATGAGATGTCTGTAGAGGACCTGAAATTTAAACGAGAAGAAAAAGCCCCAGAGTTCGGATTGTCTCGCCATTTATATACTCTGTTGTGCTCGTAATCCTCGGTATCTCGGATAAACTTGGATCTTTTCCTTGCTTCGGTGTCTCGACGATGTTGTTCTATTGCAGTATTAACTCTGGTTTGTAGACTGTTGAATTCCTCAGCGGTGGTTGATGTTGTCAATTGTCTCTCAATATTGGCTGCTTGTTCCTTGCTATGAGTGATTCCTTGATGCAGATCTAGCGTAAGGGTGATAAGATCGAAAGAACATTTGTTAAGTATTTTTTCGAAGCGTGTACAATAATCTGCGGAGTCACTGAAGAGGGTCGGTTGGAGGGGAACGCGTAAACCTCTCGGTATTCTCTGGACTTTTAAGTATTCCATGAGGGTGGCGCAGTGAAGTTCTAAGTTTGTGCAGCGTCTTAGTTCTCTCTCCCAATCTCGGCCTCTTGTCTCCTTAGGTGGTACTCTAAGGAAATCCGTTGGAACCGTTGATTGTGCTATAATATTAGATGTTTCCTCCGCATTATAAGAAAACGTGAGTGAACTCATGACCCTATAGTGTGCACTACGTAAGGGTTACAGTATGAAGTATAAACGTAGGCACTACTAGGAGGGGTGGTGCTCAAGTAGGGGCCCAAGCCGTATTGAATATAGTGATAAACTCGGCACACACCAATTTGTTTGCAGTGAATGAAGGGGGGTTTATTAAATGAGGTCAAGTACATACAGTAGACGTTTCGGTCTAATCCATAGACCTTCATCAATGTACTGAAAACAAAATATGACAGAACATGAATAAATAAAGTATATACAAAAAATTATAATTAAAGGGTCATAACATGATAATAGGTATAGAACAGTATTTGAGCAATGCTTGACATTGAGGATTGCCTGTATATAGGCAAGGTAGAAAACATCAAAATATTTCAGCAGCAAGGAATAAGGCCATGAGGATATACAACAGATTAGGCCCAGATAAATATATCGATATACATATTGAATCAGTTTCTGTCTATTTAAGAGAAAATGAACCGCACCTACCCTCACTTAGTCAAGTACTAGTGTTCCCCAATGTAGGTGGTGAACCAACAGTCCTGTAAAGGAGTGGGAGGAAAATGTGATATTGTGTTCCCTAAGAGACACTATTATGGGAAAAATAGAGGTTAACGTACCCTATTCTAGAAGAATAGCTCCTGAGGTTAGGGAGAGAGCGGACCGCTAGAAGACAAAGAGCGGTAAGGCAAATATAAGTATGGTGTCTGGAAGTGCCGACTAGGTAGCGGGCTTGAATAGAGGTACACTTACCACAGTGAGAGGAGGTCAGTGCGTGCACACTATGGACGCAGTATCCACCGCTTGTCCAGTGTGCCCCGGTGCCCCCATAGTGCATCTCTTATAGCGTTCCCTGTGCTTCTGAATGTGCGCGGCCGGAAGTACCAGTCCGGAAGTGGAACAGACAGGCCGGTGACGTGTGTGCGTTCCACTGGACTGCGGAGTGGGCGGGGGTAAGCCCGGGTGTGCGTTCCAGCTAGCGGGCATGCGCATAAGGAGAACGTGTCAGAGGATTTGTGTCTCAGGCGATGGTGATGATCTAAGGGATTCAAGTAGTGGAGGCGTGATCCTAAGGGATGGTGCCTTAGTAGAGGCGGTTCTGTGAAAGAAGGCACAAATATATTAGAATGTTGTACAGGCAATACATGCACATAATATCGTGATGACCAGGCGGTTGTTGAGACCAAACAAGATAATATATTGAGGTATGTATTAAGCATGTTAAAAGCAGGACATAGGGTAAAGAGCGGTAGTTAGACATTATGGTA
This sequence comes from Ranitomeya variabilis, assembly GCF_051348905.1. Lineage (NCBI taxonomy): Eukaryota > Metazoa > Chordata > Amphibia > Anura > Dendrobatidae > Ranitomeya > Ranitomeya variabilis. The sequence goes on along the minus strand of NC_135236.1, from coordinate 351,745,520 downwards.
AAAATGACTGGATATCATATTCCTTATTCAGGCCCCGTGGAGCAAGAGTCTGGAGTTCATGCATCCAGTATGCTTCCCGTTTCTTGAGGAGGCGAACCCTATCTCCTCAGTCCTCTTAGTTTGTCGTGTATCAGCCAGCCACTTGCTGCCACATTGCGTTGTAAAATACACTGGGCCTGAGTTGTGGTTCGGTCTCCCCCCAAAAAAAATTTGAGATTTAAATTCTCACAAAGTGGATATACCTCTGTCCTCTTAGTTTGTCGTGTATCAGCCAGCCTCTTGCTGCCACTCACATTGCGTTGTAAAATACACTGGGCCTGAGTTTGGGTTCAGTCTCCTCCCCAAAAAAGTGAGATTCAAATTCTCACAAAGTGGATATACCTCAGCCCTCTTAGTTGTCGTATATCAGCCAGCCACTTGCTGCCACTCACATTGCGTTGGTTTATACACTGGGCCTGAGTTTGGGTTCAGTCTCCCCCCAAAAAAAGTGAGATTCAAATTCTCACAAAGTGGATATACCTCAGTCCTCTTAGTTTGTTGTGTATCAGCCAGCTACTTGCTGCCACTCACATTGCTTTGGTTTATACACTGGGCCTGAGTTTGGGTTCAGTCTCCCCCCAAAAAAAGTGAGATTCAAGTTCTCACAAAGTGGATATACCTCAGTCCTCTTAGTTTGTGGTGTATCAGCCAGCCACTTTCTGCCCCTCACATTGCGTTGTTTTATACACTGGACCTGAGTTGTGGTTCAGTCTCCCCAAAATAAAAAGGAAGATTTAAATTCTCAACAAGTTTATATACACCTTCTACCTTGTTTTACAGTACCATATAACGGTTGTTATTTTGGTTACATTTTCCCAAAAATGAGGAAGTCTGGTGGAAGAGGTCGTGGGCGATCGTTGCTAGCTGGTACTGATGGTGGTGGTGGAGCATCTGGTGTTATCAGGAAAAGCAAAATAGCACCTAAGGCTGGAGGTGTTTGGCCAGCGTCATCGTCTGGCTACACAAGGCCTCGAAGGCTCCCTTATCTGGCAGTAGGAAAACAAGTTTTGAAGCCGGAGCAGCAGGAAAAAGTTTTGGCTTTCATTGCTGACTCAGCCTCTAGCTCTTTCGCCTCCTCTTCCGAAAGTTCCAAATATAAAAGCAGCGAGTCGTCAGTGGATGCTCCCGGTCAGGAACAAGATGCTTCCTTGTGTCCTTCACCCAAACCAAAAGTGAAGAATGCGTCAGGCGACACTACAGTTTACTCCATGGAGCTCTTTACACCCATGGAGCTCTTTACCGTGCCTGGGTTAGAAAGGGAAATTGTTAACAGCCCATTACAAGATGAATCGGACATGGAGTGCACAGATGCACAGCCACAGCTACAGTAGATTATTATGCTGTTCCATTGACTCAGATCACTACATTGCCCTGGCAGTGTACTCACCCAGAATCTGACCCTGATGAGACTATGGTGCCCCGTCCCGAATGCTATAGCAACTTACACGGTGACACAGAGGAAGGTGCACATGACATTGAAGAGGAGGTGATAGATGACCCAGTTGTTGACCCAGATTGGCAGCCATTGGGGGAAGAGGGTGCCGCTGCCAGTAGCTCAGAAGCGGAGGAGGATGATCCGCAGCAGCCATCTACATCGCAACAGCTTTCATCTGGCAGGCCCGTATCAGGCCAAACACGTTTGTCAAAAATAAAAACAGTTTTAGGACAGCGTGGCCCTCCGGTGAAAGTAGCACAGCATGCAATGCCTGAAAATGTTATCCATAGTAGGAAGAGTGCAGTGTGGCAATTTTTAACCAAGATCCGAATGATCGGTCAAAAGTTATCTGTAAGAAATGCTCAAAGACCTTTAGCAGAGGGAAGAATCTCTAAAATTTAAATACAACGTGCATGCGTAGACATTTAATCAGCATGCACTTGCAAGCCTGGACGAACTACCAAACGTCCCATACCGTTGGTGCACCCGCTCAGAATGAAGGTAGTCAGCAACGCTATATTGCTTCCCTCACTGTAAGCCCACCGGTTAGTACACCACCAGCAGCAAATGTGGAGGTATCGTCGCAAGGCCAAAGCAGTCAGGGAACCACAAGGTTCTTGGTAGGAAACACTGTATGTAGGCCAACATCAAGAATACCATCACCAACCCTCTCTCAATCTGCCATGTACACCACCACCCCCGCTAGTTCCACCATATGCAGCTCTCCAGTCCAGCTCACCCTACAAGAGACTCTCGTTCGGAAAAGGAAGTACTCATCCTCTCATCCACGTACACAGGGTTTGAACGCCCACATTGCTAGACTAATCTTTTTAGAGATGATGCCCTACCGGTTGGTTGAAAATGAAGCTTTCAAAGCCCTGATGGCCTATGCAGTACCACGCTATGACCTACCCAGTCGACTCTTCTTTGCGAGAAAAGCCATCCCAGCCCTCCACCAGCATGTCAAAGACCGCATTGTCCATGCACTGAGTCAATCAGTCAGTAGAAAGTTGCACCTCACAACAGATGCATGGACCAGTAGGCATGGCCAGGGACATTACGTGTCCATCACGGCGCACTGGGTTAATGTGGTGGATGCAGGGTCCACAGGGGACAGCCATAGTGGGACAGTTCTGCCTAGCCCACGGTCTAGGAAACAGTTGGCTGTAGGCGTTCGCCACCCCTCCTCCTCCAGAAGCGAAAGCTCATCCACAGAGTGCAGTCGCACGACCACTCCATCCGCAGCTGCCAGTGTTGCACACGAGGTGTCCCATTATGGAACAGCTATTGGTAAGCGTCAGCAGGCTGTGTTGGAAATTAAATGCTTGGGCGAGAACAGACACACCGCAGAAGTACTGGCCGAGTACTTACAGCAAGAAACTCAGTCATGGCTGGGCAGTGTACATCTTGAGGCAGGCACGGTAGTCAGTGATAACGGAAAGAATTTTATGGCTGCCATAGCCCTATCAGAACTGAAACACATACCTTGCCTGGCTCACACCTTGAACCTGGTGGTGCAGTGCTTCCTGAAAAATTATCCGGGGTTACTAGCCCTGCTCCTGAATGTGCGAAGACTTTGCTCGCACATCCGCCGGTCGCCCGTACACTCCAACCGTATGCTGAACCATCAGCGATCGCTGAATCTTCCCCAGCACCGCCTAATAATCGACGTTGCAACAAGGTGGAACTCCACACTGCACATGGTTCAGAGGCTGTGCGATCAGAGGTGTGCTGAAATTTATTTGTGGGAGGATACACATACACAGGCAGGCAGTTGGATGGCAGACATGGAGTTGTCTGGTGTGCAGTGGTCGAAGCTACAAGACCTCTGTCAAGTCTTTCAGTGTTTTGAGGAATGCACACGGCTGGTAAGTGCAGACGATGCCATCATAAGCATGAGGATCCTACTAATGCGTCTGCTGATGCAAAATTTGACGCACATTAAGGAGCAGGCATCTGCAGCCAAGGAGGAGGGAAGCCTTGATGACAGTCAGCCATTGTCTACTCATGGTACTCTCCTGGACGAGGTGGCGGACGAAGAGGAAGAGGAGGAGGATGATGGGGATTAATATTTATGGGAGGATGCTTCTCAGGGGGCAATAGAAACTGGTGGCGTTGCAAGGTCAGGTACAGGGGTTTTGCGGGACACAAGTGATGTTGATTTGCAAGAAAGTGCTCCTCAACCCAGCACAAGAAGTAAATTGACACCTGGAACATTGGCCCACATGGCTGAGTATGCCTTGCGTATCCTAAAAAGGGACCCCCGCATTATCAAAATGATGACCGATGACGATTACTGGTTGGCCTGCCTCCTGGATCCACGATATAAAGGAAAATTACAAAATATCATCCCACATGAGAACCTTGAGCAAATATTGGCTACCAAACTAGCAACTCTTGTAGACCGTTTGGTTCAGACATTCCCAGCACACAGCGGCGGTGATGGTTCTCACACGAGCTGTAGGGGGCAACATGGCAGAGGTGTTAGAGGTGCACAAATACGAAGTGGCGTTGGACAGAGGGGTTTTATGATTAGGTTGTGGAGTGATTTTGCAATGACCGCAGACTCGACAGGTGCTGCTGCATCGATTCAAAGTGACAGGAGACAGCATTTGTCCAGTATGGTTATGAACTATTTTTCCTCCCTTATCGATGTTCTCCCTCACAGGTCATTCCCCTTTGATTATTGGGCATCTAAAATGGACACCTGGCCTGAATTGGCAGAATATGCATTACAGGAGCTCGCTTGCCCAGCTGCTAGTGTGCTATCAGAAAGAGTCTTCAGTGCTGCTGGTTCAATACTGACCGAAAAAAGGACACGTCTGGCTACCCAAAATGTTGATGATCTAACCTTCATTAAAATGAACCAATCATGGATTTCAAATTATTTTGCCCCACCTTCCCCTGCTGACACGTAGCTTGCCTGAAAAAACGTCTTGCTTTTGGCCTCCTCTTACTGACTGCTCCAATTCCTCCATTTGCAGCTGCTGAATGTCCACCATAGGCCATTTTTATACCTCCCTAAATGGGCTGACTCCCCCCACAGGACATGTGGTCACCACTTGGCGCAAGCACCGGTTCGAGTGCCGTTTGCCTGGACAGGTGGGTGTGCCCACTCTTGGGCGACGGCACTGGTATAGGGTCCCTCATAGTACAATGAAGTGTCTCTGATGGTGGTGGTGCACAACCAATGTCAGACACACCGTCATAATATGAGGGGCCCTGTGCCAATACCGCCACCCACGAGAGAGTGTTCCCCCCAGCTCGAACAGTGCTCTACCACTTGCAAAACTTACCTCTCCTTGCTCCACCATTGTGTAGTCTGTGCAGTTAAATCCTTCAATGGCGCTGCCAATACAAATTTGTTGAAATGATAGATGATAGTAAAAATATACAGGGTCCCTGGCCTCCATTTAGACCAGTTAATACTTTGCGCCAACTACCACTGTCTGTTACTCTGCAGAGGAGCCCACCCCTTTACCTAGCTATGCCACCTGTTTATTTATGAACATTTTTTGGCAGACATTTAGCCTACTTACTTATTTGGGCCTAGTAACTGTGTCAGCCAGTCCTTACAGTTGTCCTCCACTGAACAAAGCTATGCAGCCTGTGTACTCCTGTTACCAATTTTGAACTGCATTTAGCCTACTTTTTTATTTTAGGCCTACTACCTGTGTCTGTCTGCGCCACTCCTTACAGTTGTCCTCCACTGAACAAAGCTATGCCGCCTGTGTACTCCTGTTACCAATTTTGAACTGCATTTAGCCTACTTATTATTTGGGCCTAGTAACTGTGTCAGCCAGTCCTTACAGTTGTCCTCCACTGATCAAAGCTATGCCGCCTGTGTACTCCTGTTACCAATTTTGAACTGCATTTAGCCTACTTACTTATTTGGGCCTAGTAACTGTGTCAGCCAGTCCTTACAGTTGTCATCCACTGAACAAAGCTATGCCACCTGTGTACTCCTGTTACCAATTTTGAACTGCTTTTAGCCTACTTTTTTATTTTGGGCCTATATCTGTGTTTCCTCCTCATCCTGCCCATTGCCCAGCCACTGCTAGATGAGTCTGCTGGTACATTGACCCAGACCACTACATTCGCCTTGCTTTCTACACAGCCAAAATCTGACCCTGCTGAAAGTCAGGTTCCCCTTCCCGCATACTATACCACCTTACATGGGGACAAAGAGGAAGGTGCAGATGAAAGTGCAGATTCCTTCATCAGGTGGGGGGGCATACTCGTTGGCACTGGCACAGGGCCCCTCATAGTACGCAAAAGTGTCTCTGGCAGTGGGAGGTGCCGCCCGCCATCAAACACACCGCTGTACTATGGGGGGCCCTGTGCCAGTGCCAACTAGTGGGCCCCCCCTGCTTGCTCAGGATCACAGCACTTGCAAAGTTGAAATACTTACCTCTCCCTGCTCCACCGCCGTGACTTATTCCGCGTTTCCTGGGCCCAAGAAAATCTTGAGCCAGCCCTACCCCCCCACAACTTTAGCCAAATGACCCCCTGTTTTAAATGCGTAACTATCATTATAAAGTAAATTAAGATTGACAAGCTTAAGTAATAAGAATTGATGTTTTTGGCATTAAAATGGGCACTGTAGGTGTTTTCCTGTCCTCCACTCACTGACGACTTTGATTCCCCATTGACTTGCATTGGGTTTCGTGTTTCATTCAGCCCCCGACTTTACGCAATAATCGGCCAATTTCACCCGACCCGACTTTTGCGAAAGTCTGGTTTCGCGAAACCCGACTCGATCCTAAAAAAGTAAAAGTCGCTCAACTCTAGTCATTATGCCCAAAATGTTTAATTTTAGTTTCATTGGACCACAGGACATGTCTCCAAAAATGAAGGTCTTTGTTCCTGGGTGCATTTGCAAACATTTATCTGGCTTTTTTATTTTTCTTTTGGAGTAATCACTTCTTCCTGATAGAGTGGCCTTTCAGCTCATGTTGATGCAGTACTCGTTTAACTGTGGATATTGACACAATCTTACCAGCTTCTGCCATCATCTTCACAAGATATTTTGCTTTTGTCCTTGGGTGGATATACACATGTCAGACCAAAGCATGTTCATCTCTGGGACACAGAAACCATCTCCTTCCTGAGCGATATGATGGCTGGACATTGCCATCTTGTTTCTACTTGCGTGTAATTATTTGTACAGATGAACGAGGCACTTTCAGGCATCTTGAAATTGTACTCAAGGATGAACCAGACTTGTGCAAGTCCACAATTATCTTTCTGATATCTTAGTGGATTTCTTTAGACTTTCCCATGATGCTAGTTAAAATACTGGATCCCAACAAAAACATAAACATTGACCAAAGAAAACGTGCTCATGTGAACCAGTGCTCAAGATAAAAAATTGGATCGGTCTTACCAATCTGGACGGACGTAATGGTAAATTGCCTCTCAACCTCAAAGATTTGAGAGTGGTGGTCCCAAAGTCAAGGGCATAGGGTGGGGGTGGGGATGTATCCTCTATCTTCCCTGTAGCACCCTTTTAGAGCTCCTGTCCTGACAAGGACAGGCCCCAAGTGAGCCCTACTATGGACACCCACCATCCAACCTGTAAACCCAAAATGTATCTCTTCTCCCTATTCTCCCTAAACTGGCCAAAACGTTTTGCTGGTCGCCACAAATCACTTGTTGCAAATACATTTACACTATTAAGCATAAAGCTTCATCTTGACGAGTGCAGTATTTTTTCTGAATCACAAATTATGGATCTATGCAATCAGCTTTTATAAAATTTTGTATAAATAGAAAACCTGAATTTTTAAGAAGCTGGAACCTTTTTCTTTTATGGATCCTTTATGTGGGCCATGTGTTTCCTTTCTTCTTCACGCCATGAGCCATCCAGGTGGTTTACCTTTTTCCCCAAAGCTAATTCTCTCCTCCTGTGACCCACTCAAAACCCCTGTCCGGTTACTACATTGTATGCACCACAAAATCATCATTATGGTCATCCCAAATTTGTTTGACATTTAACTCTATTCATGAATTAGCATTAGCTTCTTGCTCCCATGCCAGATTCTCATCTGGAAATTTGCCCAGGCTCAGATTGCTACTACCACTGTCAGCACCACAACTAAAATGGCTCACAGAGCCAGAAGAAGAGAATTGCGCTACATTTGGGTCATACATTCCCTCTATACCCATGTCTTCTAAATACAAAGGCTGACTAATCATCTGCTCCAACAAATCAACTGGAAGAACTTGATCTGGTGCGGTATCTTCCTTAGTCTCCAAAGTGCTTTGAGGTAAAATAGGCTCTACAGAAACAGGTATCAATGACATAATAGAAATTCCGATATGAATAACATTAGGTGTTTATAGCAGTGGAGAGTATACATCATCCTGATATGAATGAGATGAGTGCTGTGACATATAATCCAAGCTCTCAAAATTCAAAATTCCCAGGGAGACTAGCTACTGTGCCATGGGTTGTAAACTTCTTAATTATCTTGTGCAATGTGGACAAAGGAACATCAAGATCTCTAGATGGACTTGCAACCTTAAGATTGTTAATATTCTTCAACAATTTTGATTCTCAAGTCCTCACAAACCTCTATTCTATTTCTGTACTCCATGCTTAATGTGGCACACACTCACACACAATGCAAAGATTGAGTCAACTTCTCCCCTTTTTATCTGGTATTAGGTGTGATTTTCATATTGCCCACACCTGTTACTTCCCATAGGTTAGTTTGAATGAGCATCACATGTTTGAAAAAAATTGTTTACCCACAATGTTGGAAAGGTGCCAATAATTTTGTCTGGCCCATTTTGGGAGTTTTGTGTGAAACACCAATAGTGTTGAGCGATACCTTCCGATATTTGAAAGTATCGGTATCGGATGGTATCGGCCGATATCCGAAAAATATCGGATATCACCGATACCGATACCCGATACCAATACAAGTCAATGGGACACAAGTATCGGAAGGTATCCTGGATGGTTCCCAGGGTCTGAAGGAGAGGAAACTCTCCTTCAGGCCCTGGGATCCATATTAATGTGTAAAATAAAGAATAAAAATAAAAAATAGGGATTTACTCACCCTCTGACGCGCCCTGGTAGTTACCGCTGTAACCGGAAGCCTCCGTTCCTAAGAATGAGCGAGTGAAAGACCTGCGATGATGTCGCGGCTTGTGATTGGTCGCGTGACCACTCATGTGACCGCTCACGCGACCAATCGCAAGCCGTGACGTCATCGCAGGTCCTAAACTCCTCATTCTTAGGAACGGAGGCTCCCGGTTACATCGGTAAGGTCAAGGGGCCGCCGGAGAGGTGAGTATATCCATATTTTTTATTTTAATTCTTTATTTTTTACATGAATATGGATCCCAGGGCCTGAAGGAGAGTCTCCTCTCCTCCAGACCCTGGGAACCATACACTGGGAACTTCCGATTCCGATTTCCGATATCACAAAAATATCGGAACTCGGTATCGGAATTCCGATACCGCAAGTATCGGCCGATATTCGATACTTGCGGTATCGGAATGCTCAACACTAAACACCAAGTCCAATTTGCCTCTTTTTCCTCAATTTTGTTTTGTGTTGTTGAAATGCACACAAAGGAAATAAACAAGTGTATAACAAAACGTGTAATTGCAATAATAATGTTTTGGGAGAAATACTTCGCTTTCTGGAACAATTTCAAGGGTGTCATCACTTTTGTCCATGATTGCATCTATCTATAGTCACCCACCAGATCCAGTGCAGTAGCAAAATTGATTTAGTTATATATAGAAACAACTATCTTTTGCTTTTGTCTGGACTATGAGTTCACTGCTGAAATTTATTGGACATCATCTGTGGCTTAGTACACAACTTGCAATGCCCTTATTTTATTTTAATCAAGTACTTCATTAATACTAAAGCTAATTAACTACTGAGCTAAGGCAACTGAGGCATAGAGAATTAATCAGGTTTTACTATATGTTCAGAAAGGATTTTCTTTTTTCTTCATCTGGAAATAAATGAGATACTGTCTCGTTTTGACTGTGCTGCTTCACCTGGTTTAAAGCAACTATTTTAAAGCTTGCACAACTCATACTAGTTTCTGTCTATTTCACAAACCCATATGCAAAATATATCTTAATTGACAAGAAAATCACCTCATCAAACAGGATAAATAATTAATATTTTCTAAAGTGATATTCATAAATTTCAGAGTTTTTACAGCTCTTGAAGAGTGTAAATTATTCCCATTGTGAGGTATAGAATCTAACACAATTTCCACTGTTATTAATAATGCATCTTATAATAGTCTTGTTAATTATGTAGCCCAAATCATGACTTCAAGTATTTAAAATGAGTAATATATATAATCCAAAACAAAGATGTAGATTAGTAACAGTTAAAGCATTTTCTAGAATATAATATTGACAGCACTGACATATATCATTTATGGTCTAATCTTAGGAACTTCAATCCACAGGAAACATACAAAAAGTCACAAGAAAGGAAGCGCACTGTCATTTGTGACTATGAAGCTATGTTGTAGCACTGGACACAGGTATTGAAAGATTGGTATTAGTTATTAAAGTTAAGGTAGGCTTCAGTTTCTTCTTCTGCTGAAAAAGAGAGGTATGGGGAGCAGGACTTCCACATCTCACTCAATGATGAACTATCCTAAAAAGATGTAATCAATGTGATAATCTATAGCCACTTCCCTCTATTAGCAAAAATTCTAGAGAAAATAACATAAATAGATGATTTGTGTTAGGGGTCGAGTTCCGCCTCTGCACAGGGGGAATCTTGGGCCATCTCCGCTGCACTCTCCCATTCTACTTCTGCCGCAGTGGAGCCTGCTCAGCAGAGACGTCGGTCCCAGCGTCTTGCTCAGTCTCACTCTGTGCAAAGGGTTACTGCTGCTTTTCCAGCTTCTGCTTCCAGCTTCTGCTTTGTGAACGACATCTTCCGGGATATGCTCTCCACCTCAGTCGTAGTCTATCTGGATGATATTCTCATCTACTCTCCAGATACTGACTCCCATCGGAGAGATGTTGGCAGAGTCTTCGACCTCTTACAGGGTAATTCCCTCTATGCAAAGTTGAAGAAGTGTGTGTTTGAGCAGGAGTCTTTACCTTTCCTGGGCTATATCATCTCCGCCCAGGGATTGGCTATGGATCCTGCCAAACTACAGGCTGTGATGGACTGGCAAGAACCCCATTCTCTTAAAACGGTGCAGCGCTTTATGGGGTTCATTAATTACTATCGCCAGTTCATTCCCCACTTCTCAAATTTGGTAGCTCCCTTGGTAGCCCTCACCAAGAAGGGAGCAAATCCCAAATTGTGGTCTGAGGAGGTCTCCAAGGCCTTCACTTCTATTAAGTCTCATTTTGCTAGCGCTCCCATCCTATATCATCCCGATGTTGATAAGCCATTCATAATGGAGGTGGATGCCTCATCCGTTGGTGCTGGAGCAGTCTTCTTCCAAAAGGATGCTCAAGGTCGGAAGCATCCTTGCTTCTTCTTCTCCAAGACCTTCACACCAGCAGAGAGGAATTATTCCATCGGGGATAGGGAGTTGCTTGCAATGAAGTTGGCCTTCTCGGAGTGGAGACATCTTTTGGCGGGAGCTCGCTTTCCCTTCCAAGTCTTCACGGACCACAAAAATTTGATTTATTTACGTACAGCTCAGCGGCTGAATTCTCATCAGGCCAGATGGTCCTTGTTCTTCTCCCGGTTCCACTTCACTCTCCATTATCTCGCTGGGGAGAAGAACATTCATGCTGATGCCCTCTCTCGCTCCGTTGTGTCATCTGAGGAGAAGGAAGGGGAGCCTCGGCTTATTGTCCCTTCTGAGAGCCTGAGAACCGTAGCTCCGGTTTCGCTAGAGTCTGTGCCTCCGGGCAAGACTTTTGTACCCATTAATTTGCGACTGGAGGTTCTTTCTTGGGCTCATTCGTCCAGAGTGGGTGGACACTTTGGGGCAAAGAGGACATCTGAGCTGTTGGCGAGAACGTACTGGTGGCCACATATGGCCCGTGACGTCGGAGACTATATTCGGGCATGTGTCTCCTGCGCCAAAAATAAGTCTTGTCGACAATGGCCAGCTGGGTTATTATATCCCCTGCCAGTGGCAGACAGGCCCTGGGAGATGGTCGGGATGGACTTTGTGGTGGGTTTGCCCAAGTCTCGTGGCTGTACCATCATTTGGGTTATCACCGATCATTTTTCTAAAATGGTGCACTCGGTGCCGCTTTCACGGCTACCTTCTGCACGGGCCTGGGCAGCGTTGTTTATAAAACACAACTTCCGCCTACACGGTATGCCAGACAAAATTGTCAGTGATCGGGGTCCCCAGTTTGCGTCTCGGTTCTGGAGAGAGCTTTGTCATCTTCTCAGCAATGAGTTAAATCTCTCTTCTGCATATCATCTCGAGACGAATGGGTTGGTAGAGAGGGCCAACCAGACCTTGATCACATATCTGCGACATTTTGTCTCAGCCAGGCAGGATGACTGGGCATCTTTGCTATCGTGGGCAGAGTTTGCGCTGAACAACGCTGTAGCTGACTCCACTGGACAGACTCCATTCCTCCTTAACTATGGTCAGCATCCGCGGGTACCTGTGCCCATGCCCATGTCTTCCGCCGACTCCAGGGTGGTAGACTGGGCTGTGGAGGCACGGGACATTTGGGACCGCATTCAGGATGCCATTCGGGCCTCCAAGAAGAGAATGAGGATGCCCGCCGATGCACATCGGCGCCCCGATCCGACCTTTGCTCCTGGCGATTTAGTGTGGCTCTTCGCCCGTAACATCAGGCTGCGAGTTGAGTCCACTAAGTTTGCACCTCGATACTTGGGTCCTTTTAAGGTCCTTGAACAGGTTAACCCTGTGGTCTATCATTTAGCCCTTCCGCCACGCCTTGGTATCACCGACACCTTTCATGTGTCCCTCTTGAAGCCCGTATACATGTCCCGGTTTTCCGAGTCATCTGCCGGGACATGGGGTTCGTCTACGGACGATTACGAGGTGAATGCTATTTTGGGGTGCAAGGTGGTACGTGGCAAAAAAATTTATTTGGTAGACTGGAAGGGTTGTGGTCCTGAGGACAGGTCCTGGGAGCCTGCTGAGCACATTCGGGCTCCGCTGCTCATTGCTGCCTTCGAGCGTGGTGAGGTCCAGGGGGGGCACTGGGAGGGGGGTAATGATAGGGGTCGAGTTCCCACCTCTGCACAGGGGGAATCTCGGGCCATCTCCGCTGCGGTCTCCCATTCTACTTCTGCCGCAGTGGAGCCTGCTCAGCAGAGATGTCGGTCCCAGCGTCTTGCTCAGTCTCACTCTGTGCAAAGGGTTACTGCTGCTTTTCCAGCTTCTGCCATTAAAGCCAGTGCTGGGCAGCGGTGAGCAGACGCTTTTGGGACTAAGTCCTGCTTTTCCTCTTCTGAGCATGGCCAGGGCAAGATCTCCCGTTGGAGATCGAGGGTCACATGCTCAGATACTGCAGCAGGTCCCATTGGTCCTCCAAGAAGGTCCTGAAGATGCTCATCTTCTGTGGCAGCCTCCCATTGGTCCTTTTGGGAAGGTCCTGTACATGCTGCAGCTATAAAAGGTTCGCATGACCGCACGCTAGTGTACATTTGTATACGTGTGTGTGTTGATGAGTGCAAGTCATTCCTAAATATCCCATCCCTATTGTATGACTGTTCGCTTATGGTGTATGGCTGCTATCTAGCACCCAGCTGATCTCTCAGCACTTAAACACACAACAGCGTCTACTGCTGTGACCGCCAGTATGGCACCACGCGCGATTAGAGCGCTTTCTTAGCCGAAGCCTGGGTGGTTGGTGGCGTCCACCAGTACGGCACAGCTCGCACTCTTGTGCTCAAATATTATTGTATTTTATTTCTTACACCCTGTAGTGGTGTTAAGCGCAAGTAGTCTAGACGGACTCAAATCCCGAGTCTTGGGACTGAGTTCGGTGACTCCTCGCTTGCGCTCTTTGTGCGGTACCGCGGCCCTGTGACTTAACAGAGTTCGCTTCCACTGCCATATAGCGCTGCCATTTGCTAGCAGCAGGTTCTCTCCTGCATGGTGGACCCCGGACTGCGAACGCACCGGATCACATCTCTCTATTTACTCGGTGCGTTCCGCCAGTCCTAACAATTTGTAACCTTAACTATATACTGCATTTATTAGGAGTCGAGTTCCCGCCGCTGCACAGGGGGAATCTCGAACCATGTCCGCTGCGGTTTCCCATTCTCCTCCAGCCGCAGTGAAGCCTGCTCAGCGGAGACGTTGGTCCCAGCATCTGGCTCAAGCTGATACTGTGCGCTTGGTTACTGCTGCCTTTTCAGGCTCTGCCTTTGTAGCCAGTACTGATCAGCAGCAGGCAGGCGTTGCAGGGACTAAGTCCTGCTTTTCCCATACTGAGCGTGCCCACAGGACGACCTCCCATTGGAGGTCGGGGGTCACATGCTCAGGTCCTGTAGCAGCTCCTATTGGACCACTAGGAAGTTCCTTGAGTGCTACAGCTATAAAAAGTTTGCATGGCCGCATGGCCATGCGCTAGTATAAACCTATTATCGTGTGTGTGGATGTGTGCTTGTTCTGGTGATTGCTCCTTAATCATTCCCATTCTGTTGTTGAATGTTAGTGAATGTTGGAGCTACCTAGCGCCTGACAGTGCTATCCTACACTGGAGCATGATCTGTACTGCATCAAACTAGCAGTGTCCACCTGCACGGCACTGCATGCACTCTGTGCTGTAATTTTAATTTATCCTGACAACTGGTCAGTGTAGGGTGGGAACTCCCACTTGATCTCTGCATCTGACACGGGACGTCCTCAGGCACGGGCTCAAATGCCACCGATGGTCAGAGCGGGATCAATCACCAGCTTAGTGGGGGTGAGTCTCAGGGATCCCACTAGCGTTCGTCTGCTGCATCCTGTGTTCACTAACATGGCACAGCATTTCATTTGTTTCACTGCGACTCTGTGAAGCAACAGAGTTCGCTTTAGTTCTTACCGGGTGTCTGAACCCAAGTTTACTCCGCCTTTTTGGAAGTGCATCTGAACAGCAAGGTGGATTGCTGTTGAGGGGAGATAGAGAGAAAAAAAAAAAAAATCTATAAATCTTCAGCACAGCGAGTGTGAGCGAGCTGAGTGTGACCTGAGCGTAAGTGTGAACGGCGGTAAGTGTGTGACTTGTGATTCAGTGAGGAGGTATTTGGAAGGCCTTTAACAAATACCTGTGTGAATTTGTGCGAGTTGCTGAATTGGGAGTAGCTATATTCATAAGGAGTTAACTTAGGGTGGGGGCTCATAATTAAGGGGATATAAGGGGCAGCTGTTTGAGGCTCAAGTCCTTTTTGGAAGTGCATCTGAACAGCAAGGTGGATTGCTGTTGAGGGGAGATAGAGAGAAAAAAAAAAAAAATCTATAAATCTTCAGCACAGCGAGTGTGAGCGAGCTGAGTGTGACCTGAGCGTAAGTGTGAACGGCGGTAAGTGTGTGACTTGTGATTCAGTGACTTTGGAATCAGGGAGTTTCCAAGGGAGGAATTGCTTCTGTTTTTTTTGTTTGTTTTTTTTTTTTTTTTTTTTTTTTTTTTTTGGGTTTAATTAATGCTTTGTATTTATTTTTAATTAACGTTTCTGTGTGCTGCAATCCCCATTAGGAAATGTGCTCCACAATTGTTAATGCCATCCAGTGTACATCTTGCCACATGTATGCAGTCCTTGACCAGCCGGTCGAGGGTGCATACTGCTGTGCGAGATGTGAGCACATTGTGCATTTGGAAACCCAGATACTGGATCTAAATGTGCAGCTGGCAACACTGAGATCCATAGACAATATGGAGAGGAGTCTTCTGCTCACAGAGCAGACGCTCAATGGGATAGATGAGGAGGGGGATGGTAGGATGGAGCTGCAGGACAGTGTGGCAGTTAGCTGGGTGACAGATAGAAGGCGGGGTAGAGGGAAGAGTACAAGGGAGGCTAGTCCTGATCTGGCACACCCCAATCAGTTTGCTAAGTTGGCAGATGAGGGGGGTGCCAGTACAGGGGTAGCACTGCTGCAGCCAGGCATGTCCTCTGAAAGCCGGAGGAGTGACTGCTCCAGTAAGGGGGGAAATAGGAGAGCAAGGCAGGCCAGACAGGTGCTGGTAGTGGGGGACTCAATTATTAGGGGAACAGATAGGGCAATCTGTCACAAAGACAGGGATCGTCGGACGGTGTGCTGCCTACCTGGCGCTCGAGTCCGACACATCGCTGATCGGGTGGACAGATTACTGGGAGGGGCTGGTGAGGACCCAGCGGTCATGGTGCACATTGGCACAAATGACAAAGTTAGAGGTAGGTGGAAGGTCCTTAAAGATGATTTCAGGGAATTAGGCTGCAAGCTGAAAGCAAGGACCTCCAACGTGGTATTTTCCGAAATACTGCCTGTACCACGTGCCACGCCAGAGAGGCAACGGGAGATTAGGGAGGTTAATAAGTGGCTCAAGAATTGGTGTAGGAAGGAGGGGTTTGGGTTCCTGCAGAACTGGGCCGACTTCTCAGTTGGCTACAGGCTCTACGCTAGGGACGGGCTGCACCTCAATGGGGAAGGTGCAGCTGTGCTGGGGGAGAAAATGGTTAGAAGGTTGGAGGAGTGTTTAAACTAGGGAATGGGGGGGAGGGTATTCATTTTATAGGAGGGGAAGATAGTGCAGATAGAGACCTGGGCACAAATAAGGAAGTTGGGGGTGGCGGTGGCATGGGGGGTGGGGTTAGAACAGTTAGTAATTTAAGAAAGAATAGAGGTACAGAGAGTAACATCAAGTGCATGTATACTAATGCCAGAAGCCTCGCCAACAAAATGGATGAATTAGAACTAATGTTGTTGGAGCATAATTATGACATGGTGGGGATATCTGAGACGTGGCTGGATGAGAGCCATGACTGGGCTGTTAACTTGCAGGGCTATAGCCTGTTCAGAAATGACCGTACAGATAAGCGAGGGGGAGGGGTGTGTCTATATGTAAAATCTTCCTTAAAACCCATCCTGCGTGATAATATAGGTGAATTTAATGAAAATGTAGAGTCCCTGTGGGTGGAGATAAGGGGAGGGGGAAAAAATAATAAATTACTGATAGGGGTTTGTTATAAATCTCCAAAACTAATGGAAGCAATGGAGAATATCCTCGTAAAGCAAATAGATGAAGCTGCGACTCAAGGAGAAGTCATTATTATGGGGGACTTCAACTACCCTGAAATAGATTGGGGAACAGAAACCTGCAGTTCCAGCAAAGGTAATCGGTTTTTGACAACTATGAGAGACAATTACCTTTCACAACTGGTTCAGGACCCAACAAGGAGGGGGGCACTGCTAGACCTAATATTAACCAACAGGCCAGACCGCATATCAAATATAAGGGTTGGGGGTCACTTGGGGAATAGTGATCACAAAATAATAAGTTTTCATGTATCCTTTAATAAGATGGGTAGTAGGGGGGTGACAAGGACACTAAACTTCAGGAGGGCAAATTTCCAACGGATGAGAGAGGATCTTGGTGCAATTAACTGGGACGATATCCTGAGACACAAAAATACACAAAGAAAATGGGAGACATTTATTAGCATCCTGGATAGGACCTGTGCACAGTATATACCGTATGGGAATAAACATACTAGAAATAGGAGGAAACCAATATGGCTAAATAGAGCTGTAAGGGGTGCAATAAGGGACAAAAAGAAAGCATTTAGAGAATTAAAGGAAGTAGGTAGTGAGGAGGCATTAAATAAATACAGAAAATTAAATAAATTCTGTAAAAAGCAAATCAAGGCAGCAAAGATTGAGACAGAGAGACTCATTGCCAGAGAGAGTAAAAATAATCCCAAAATATTCTTTAACTATATAAATAGTAAGAAACTAAAAAATGACAGTGTTGGCCCCCTTAAAAATAGTCTGGGTGAAATGGTGGATGAGGATGAGGAAAAAGCCAATATGCTAAATGACTTTTTTTCATCAGTATTTACAAAAGAAAATCCCATGGCAGACAAAATGACTAGTGATAAAAATTCCCCATTAAATGTCACCTGCTTAACCCAGCAGGAAGTACAGCGGCGTCTAAAAATAACTAAAATTGATAAATCTCCGGGCCCGGATGGGATACACCCCCGAGTACTGCAGGAACTAAGTACAGTCATTGATAGACCATTATTTTTAATCTTTAAAGACTCCATAATAACAGGGTCTGTACCACAGGACTGGCGTATAGCAAATGTGGTGCCAATATTCAAAAAAGGGGCAAAAACTGAACTCGGTAATTATAGGCCAGTAAGTTTAACCTCTACTGTGGGTAAAATCCTGGAGGGCATTCTAAGGGATGCTATGCTGGAGTATCTGAAGAGGAATAACCTCATGACCCAGTATCAGCACGGGTTTACTAGGGACCGTTCATGTCAGACTAATTTGATCAGCTTCTATGAAGAGGCAAGTTCCGGACTGGACCAAGGGAACCCAGTGGACGTAGTATATATGGACTTTTCCAAAGCTTTTGATACGGTGCCACACAAAAGGTTGTTACATAAAATGAGAGTAATGGGGATAGGGGAAAATATGTGTAAGTGGGTTGAGAGCTGGCTCAGGGATAGGAAACAAAGGGTGGTTATTAATGGAGCACACTCGGACTGGGTCACGGTTAGCAGTGGGGTACCACAGGGGTCAGTATTGGGCCCTCTTCTTTTTAACATATTTATTAATGATCTTGTAGGGGGCATTCAGAGTAGAATTTCAATATTTGCAGATGACACTAAACTCTGCAGGGTAATCAATACAGGGGAGGACAATTTTATATTACAGGATGATTTATGTAAACTAGAAGCTTGGGCTGATAAATGGCAAATGAGCTTTAATGGGGATAAATGTAAGGTCATGCACTTGGGTAGAAGTAATAAGATGTATAACTATGTGCTTAATTCTAAAACTCTGGGCAAAACCGTCAATGAAAAAGACCTGGGTGTATGGGTGGATGACAAACTCATATTCAGTGGCCAGTGTCAGGCAGCTGCTACAAAGGCAAATAAAATAATGGGATGTATTAAAAGAGGCATAGATGCTCATGAGGAGAACATAATTTTACCTCTATACAAGTCACTAGTTCGACCACACTTAGAATACTGTGCACAGTTCTGGTCTCCGGTGTATAAGAAAGACATAGCTGAACTGGAGCGGGTGCAGAGAAGAGCGACCAAGGTTATTAGAGGACTGGGGGGTCTGCAATACCAAGATAGGTTATTACACTTGGGGCTATTTAGTTTGGAAAAACGAAGACTAAGGGGTGATCTTATTTTAATGTATAAATATATGAGGGGACAGTACAAAGACCTTTCTGGTGATCTTTTTAATCATAGACCTGAGACAGGGACAAGGGGGCATCCTCTACGTCTGGAGGAAAGAAGGTTTAAGCATAATAACAGACGCGGATTCTTTACTGTAAGAGCAGTGAGACTATGGAACTCTCTGCCGTATGATGTTGTAATGAGTGATTCATTAATTAAATTTAAGAGGGGACTGGATACCTTTCTGGAAAAGTATAATGTTACAGGGTATATACACTAGATTCCTTGATAAGGCGTTGATCCAGGGAACTAGTCTGATTGCCGTATGTGGAGTCGGGAAGGAATTTTATTCCCAAAGGTGGAGTTACTCTTTGCCACATGGGGTTTTTTTGCCTTCCCCTGGATCAACATGTTAGGGCATGTTAGGTTAGGCTATGGGTTGAACTAGATGGACTTACAGTCTTCCTTCAACCTTAATAACTATGTAACTATGTAACTATGTATGTAGTACCGCCATATAGTGCCGCCATTACTTAGCAGCAGGTTCCATCTCTGCACGGTGGACCCCAGGCTGCGAACGCACCTTTACCATCTTTAATCTATTCAGTGCATTCCACCAGCCATAACAGCATTAACATGTGAATTGCAATAATTTGAGGTTCGTGACATAGGTCATTATGCCTTACAGACAATTTTCAACTAAGCCACATGACTGTAAAAAAGAGCACGTTAGACAGTCACTCAGATAGCAAACATGGTCAGAGGTCTGACCTCTGACATCTAAAAATTGTGGAGCAATTTCCAAAAAATGTTCCTTATCAAAAAATTTTGAAACAATTTACAGTACATGATATCATCAAAAGATTCTGAGATTCTGGAGAAATCCATGTGCAGAAGTGACAAGGTCGACGATCAATATTGGCTGCTCATGATCTATGGACTCTCAGGCAGCACTGCATTAAAAACAGGAATTTTTCAGTTATGCAAAGCACTGCATGAGATCAAGAATATTTCCAGAAATCATTGTCAATGAACATAATTCACTGTGCAACCCGCAAATGCAAGGTAAAGCGCTATCATGCAAAGAAGAAGCCATATATTAATAAAGTCTTGTAAGCCATGTTCTCAGGTCCAAAGCTCATTAAAAATGGTCTGAGGCAAAATGGAAAACTATTCTGTGGTCATTTGAATTAACATTTTACATTTTTTATGGAAACTACTAAGGACACTGTGTTCTGCGGACTGAAGACAAGAGGAACCTTCCAGTTTGTTGTTAGAGCACAGTGGGCTCTCCACTCTTGGGGCAGCGATATTTTACCTTATGACATGCTCTGGTCTACAAAAGCATCCATCTTGAGAAGCAATAATAAATGAGGTGATGATGGGTCTAGCTTTTAGTGTAGATAAGGTGGTGCCAGTAAGTACACATTGGATACAGATTCATATGTAGGTCTGTGTTTGAAGTGATACAGATCAAAAGTGTCCTACAATTCACACTAATTCTCACATCTAACTGTGTTTCACATAAGTATTCTTTATGTGAGCCAAGTGATCCACAATTTAGATCTGCTTTTTAGGTCTGGGCACCAGAAACTATAGAATAGTCCAACTTCACAGAATGTGTTTTGTTACGCAAGACTTCAGCTTCCTTTCCCTTTTTCCTGAGACGAGAAGAATCTTCTTTTTCCTTCTGTAATTAGATAAGGCTGGCTTGACAAACATTACC
This sequence comes from Ranitomeya variabilis, assembly GCF_051348905.1. Lineage (NCBI taxonomy): Eukaryota > Metazoa > Chordata > Amphibia > Anura > Dendrobatidae > Ranitomeya > Ranitomeya variabilis. The sequence goes on along the minus strand of NC_135236.1, from coordinate 351,725,035 downwards.
TGGGACAGCCAGTGAAGAGATTGATGCCCATTTACCAATTTTTGAGAATGGTTTCTGGGCTGGAAGAATTAAGTACCATGGTCCAGATACAAGGGTTGCTGGAAAGGTGTGACCTGTTTCAGTTACCTTTTAGCTTTGGCATTCTATGGGCTCTGAATATTCAATGTATTCTTCCACATAGCCCCATATGCCTATTTCCAACAAGCCAACCTCACAAGGACTTTTTTGTAAAGCCCAAAAGTAGCTATAATATCCCTGGGCTTAGTGTGACTAAATTTCGTGAATAGACTTGACACTCTAGAAAGGTCACTGTGGGCTGTACAGATTATTAAAGGCATAGCCTTCACAAAATGCACTTTAAAATCCATCTTGAGAAGCTCACATGCTTCCATGTCTGGAAAATAGTGAGCAGCACAAATTTTCCCCCAGGAGCGCTTTGACTCATGAATCTAAAGTAGGAAGATTTATTTACCTCTTTAGCACCACCTTTTTTGGATAAGAGTAATAGCATTATGGTGAAAGGGAGGAGAAATATCTCAAATGCTAAATTAATCAAGAGGCGGTAAGGTATCTCCAGCTATCACACCACCTCATCAGATAAGAGTTATGGCATGGTCGCAAAGGCGAGGGGAACTACCTTGACTCACTTGGAAACATACTTGTTGAGTAAGGCAAGTTGGAGATGTGTGGATCTCCTGTGTGTTGGTCTGTCCCAAGGCCTTAAGAACCGAACACTGTCCTGAGTGGGCAAATCCGCAATATTGTATGTACTGTACTTTTTACTTTGTGTTTTCACTTTGTGCTGGAAAAGGCTATCTTGTGTTTGCGTATGCTTAAGCAGGTTTACGGAGTTTTAATAAACCTGCCTGGAAATTTTAACAAAATTGCTTCCCGTGCCTACCTCAACTGCAGCTGATTGGTCCATATATTGTAGAGGTTCGTACTCAAAGTATTGAGACACCTAAACAATTTACCTATACGAAGATTTATAACATCCCATTTTAAAAATCTACAGGCATTATTATAGAGTTGGTAACTGTTTGCAGCTATAGGAACTTCTACTTTTTGGGAAGTCTTTCTGCAAGATTTTGGTGTGTGGTGTTCAATGGGGTTGATTAGAGATGAGTGAGCACTAAAATGCTCTGTGCTCATTGCTTGAAACTAGCAATTCCTAATACTCGAATGCTCGTGTTGAGTAATGAGTATAATGGGAGTCAATGGAAAATCTGAACTTTGTTCTGCCAGCCCTCACAAACAGCATGGGGAAGACTCCTGGAAATATCTCTGACTCCCAGATGGCTGCTGAGGACAATGGTGTCACACTTTTACTCCACTTTAACCCCTTCCTGACATCCGACGTACTATCCCGTCGAGGTGGGGTGGGCCCCCATGACCGCCGACGGGATAGTACGTCATAGCCGATCGGCGGCGCTCACGGGGGGAGCGCGGCCGATCGCGGCCGGGTGTCGGCTGCATATCGCAGCTGACATCCGGCACTATGTGCCAGGAGCGGTCACGGACCGCTCCCGGCACATTAACCCCCGGCACACCGCGATCAAACATGATCGCAGTGTACCGGCGGTATAGGGAAGCATCGCGCAGGGAGGGGGCTCCCTGCGGGCTTCCCTGAGCCCCCCGCAGCAACGCGATGTGATCGCGTTGCTGCGAGGGTCTTACCTCCCTCCCTGCCTGCTCCAGACCCGGATCCAAGATGGCCGCGGATCCGGGTCCTGCAGGGAGGGAGGTGGCTTCACAGACGCCTGCTCAGAGCAGGCACTGTGAAGCAGCCTGCACCTCTCGCAGATCGGTGATCTGTCAGAGTGCTATGCAAACTGACAGATCACCGATCTGTATTGTCCCCCCCTGGGGCAAAGTAAAAAAGTAAAAAAAAAAATTTCCAAATGTGTAAAAAAAAATTTAAAAAAATATTCCAAAATAATGAAAAAAAAAAAAAATATATTATTCCCATAAATACATTTCTTTATCTAAATAAAAAAAAAAACAATAAAAGTACACATGTTTAGTATCGCCGCGTCCGTAACGACCCCACCTATAAAACTGCCCCACTAGTTAACCCCTTCAGTAAACACCGTAAGAAAAAAAAAAAAAAAACGAGGCAAAAAACAACGCTTTATTACCATACCGCCAAACAAAAAGTGGAATAACACGCGATCAAAAAGACATATATAAATAACCATGGTACCACTGAAAACGTCATCTTGTCCTGCAAAAAACAAGCCGCCACACAGCATCATCAGCAAAAAAATAAAAAAGTTATAGTCCTGAGAATAAAGCGATACCAAAATAATTATTTTTTCTATAAAATAGTTTTTATCGTATAAAAGCGCCAAAACATAAAAAAATGATATAAATGAGATATCGCTGTAATCGTACTGACCCGAAGAATAAAACTGCTTTATCAATTTTACCAAACGCGGAACGGTATAAACGCCTCTCCCAAAAGAAATTCAGGAATTGCTGGTTTTTGGTCATTCTGCCTCACAAAAATCGGAATAAAAAGCGATCAAAAACGGTCACGTGTCCAAAAATGTTACCAATAAAAACGTCAACTCGTCCCACAAAAAACAAGACCTCACATGACTCTGTGGAGCAAAATATGGAAAAATTATAGCTCTCAAAATGTGGAGACGCAAAAACTTTTTTGCTATAAAAAGCGTCGCTGGTTTCACACTTGCGTTTTTGTCTGCAGCGTTTTTTGCACAAAAAAACGCATGCGTTTTTTCCCTATATTTAACATTGAAAACGCATGCGTTTTTTTTGTACACGTTTGGTCGCGTTTTCAAACGCATGCGTTTTTTTTCTGCATGCGTTAATTTTCAGAAATACAACCTGCAGTATTTTCTTGCGTTTTTAAGCACATGCGTTTGTTTGCGTTAAAAACGCATGCATTTTTATCGAAAAAAAAACAGAAAACACACTGAAAAGCCACCCACCACCATCATTGTGATAAAGGGATCCAAACCCTAACCCTAACTCTACCCCTAACCTCACCCCTAACCGTTTAATGAACATTTTCTGACAGTCATAGTGCCACGTATTTCAGTGCCACGTATTTCAGTGCCACGTATTTCAGTGCCACGTATTTCAGTGCCACGTATTTCAGTGCCACGTATTTCAGTGCCATGTATTTCAGGGCAACGTATCACATATTTCAGTGCCACGTGTTTCAGTGCCACGTATTTCAGTGCCACGTATCACGTATTTCAGTGCCACATATTTTAGTACCACGTATTTCAGTTGCACGTGTTTCAGTGCCACGTATTTCAGTGCCACGTATTTCAGTGCCACGTATTTCAGTGCCACGTATTTCAGTGCCATGTATCACGTATTTCAGTGCCACGTGTTTCAGTGCCACGTATTTAAGTGCCACGTATCACATATTTCAGTGCCACGTATTTCAGTGCCACGTATTTCAGTGCCACGTATTTCAGTGCCACGTATTTCAGTGCCACGTATTTAAGTGCCACGTATCACATATTTCAGTGCCACGTATTTCAGTGCCACGTATTTCAGTGCCACGTATTTCAGTGCCACATATCACGTATTTCAGTGCCACGTGTTTCAGTGCCACGTGTTTCAGTGCCACGTATTTAAGTGCCACGTATCACATATTTCAGTGCCACGTATTTCAGTGCCACGTATTTCAGTGCCACGTATTTCAGTCACGTTTAGGGTTAGGGGTAGGGGTAGGGTTAGGGTTAGGGCTAGGGTTGGAGGTAAAGTTAGGGTTGGGGCTAAAGTTAGGGTTGGGGCTAAAGTTAAGGTTGGGGCTAAAGTTAGGGTTAGGGTTTGGATTACATTTACGTTTGGATTAGGGTTGGGATTAGAATTATGGGTGTGTCAGGGCTAGGGGTGTGGTTAGGGTTACCGTTGGGATTAGGGTTAGGGGTGTGTTTGGGTTAGGGTTTCAGGTAGAATTGGGGAGTTTCCACTGTCCAGGCACATCAGGGGCTCTCCAAGCGCGACATGGCGTCCAATCTCAATTCCAGCCAATTCTGCGTTGAAAAAGTAAAACAGTGCTCCTTCCCTTCCGAGCTCTCCCGTGCGCCCAAAAAGGGGTTTACCCCAACATATGTGTTATCAGCGTACTCGGGACAAATTGAACAACAACTTCTGGGGTCCAAGCTCTCTTGTTATCCTTAGGAAAATAAAAATTTGGGGGGCTAAAAATCATTTTTGTGGGAAAAAAAAGATGTTTTATTTTCACGGCTCTGCGTTATAAACTGTAGTGAAACACTTGGGGGTTCAAAGTTCTCACAACACATCTAGATAAGTTCCTTGGGAGGTCTAGTTTCCAATATGGGGTCACTTGTGGGGGGTTTGTACTGTTTGGGTACATCAGGGGCTCTGCAAATGCAACGTGACGCCTGCAGACCAATCCATTTAAGGCTGCATTCCAAATGGTGCTCCTTCCCTTCCGAGCTCTGTCATGCACCCAAACAGTGGTTCCCCCCCACATATGGGGTATCAGCGTACTCAGGACAAATTGGACAACAACTTTTGGGGTCCAATTTATCCTGTTACCCTTGTGAAAATACAAAACTGGGGGCTAAAAAATCATTTTTGTGAAAAAAAAAAAGAATTTTTATTTTCACGGATTTGCGCTATAAACTTTAGTGAAACACTTGGGGGTTCAAAGTTCTCAAAACACATCTAGATAAGTTCCTTGGGAGGTCTAGTTTCCAATATGGGGGTCACTTGTGGGGGGTTTGTACTGTTTGGGTACATCAGGGGCTCTGCAAATGCAACGTGACGGCTGCTGACCAATCCATTTAAGTCTGCATTCCAAATGGCGCTCCTTCCCTTCCGAGCTCTGTCATGCGCCCAAACAGTGGTTCCCCCCCACATATGGGGTATCAGCGTACTCAGGACAAATTGGACAACAACTTTTGGGGTCCAATTTATCCTGTTACCCTTGTGAAAATACAAAACTGGGGGCTAAAAAATCATTTTTGTGAAAAAAAAAAAGAATTTTTATTTTCACGGATTTGCGCTATAAACTTTAGTGAAACACTTGGGGGTTCAAAGTTCTCAAAACACATCTAGATAAGTTCCTTGGGAGGTCTAGTTTCCAATATGGGGGTCACTTGTGGGGGGTTTGTACTGTTTGGGTACATCAGGGGCTCTGCAAATGCAACGTGACGGCTGCTGACCAATCCATTTAAGTCTGCATTCCAAATGGCGCTCCTTCCCTTCCGAGCTCTGTCATGCGCCCAAACAGTGGTTCCCCCCCACATATGGGGTATCAGCGTACTCAGGACAAATTGGACAACAACTTTTGGGGTCCAATTTATCCTGTTACCCTTGTGAAAATACAAAACTGGGGGCTAAAAAATCATTTTTGTGAAAAAAAAAAAGAATTTTTATTTTCACGGATTTGCGCTATAAACTTTAGTGAAACACTTGGGGGTTCAAAGTTCTCAAAACACATCTAGATAAGTTCCTTGGGAGGTCTAGTTTCCAATATGGGGGTCACTTGTGGGGGGTTTGTACTGTTTGGGTACATCAGGGGCTCTGCAAATGCAACGTGACGGCTGCTGACCAATCCATTTAAGTCTGCATTCCAAATGGCGCTCCTTCCCTTCCGAGCTCTGTCATGCGCCCAAACAGTGGTTCCCCCCCACATATGGGGTATCAGCGTACTCAGGACAAATTGGAAAACAAATTTTGGGGTCCAATTTATTCTGTTACCCTTGTAAAAATACAAAGCTGGGGGCTAAAAAATCATTTTTGAGAAAAAAAAAAAAAATTATTTTCACGGCTCTGCGTTATAATCTGTAGTGAAACACTTGGGGGTTCAAAGCTCTCAAAACACATCTAGATAAGTTCCTTAGGGGGTCTACTTTCCAAAATGGTGTCACTTGTAGGGAGTTTCAATGTTTAGGCACATCAGGGGCTCTCCAAACGCAACATGGCGTCCCATCTCAATTCCAGTCAATTTTGCATTGAAAAGTCAAATGGCGCTCCTTCCCTTCCAAGCTCTGCCATGCGCCCAAACAATGGTTTACACCCACATATGGGGTATCAGCGTACTCAGGACAAATTGCACAACATTTTTTGCGGTCCAATTTCTTCTCTTACCCTTGGGAAAATAAAAAATTGGGGGCGAAAAGATCATTTTTGTGAAAAAATATGATTTTTTATTTTTACGGCTCTGCATTATAAACTTCTGTGAAGCACTTGGTGGGTCAAAGTGCTCACCACACATCTAGATAAGTTCCTTAGGGGGTCTACTTTCCAAAATGGTGTCACTTGTAGGGAGTTTCAATGTTTAGGCACATCAGGGGCTCTCCAAACGCAACATGGCGTCCCATCTCAATTCCAGTCAATTTTGCATTGAAAAGTCAAATGGCGCTCCTTCCCTTCCAAGCTCTGCCATGCGCCAAAACAATGGTTTACACCCACATATGGGGTATCAGCGTACTCAGGACAAATTGCACAACATTTTTTGGGGTCCAATTTCTTCTCTTACCCTTGGGAAAATAAAAAATTGGGGGCGAAAAGATCATTTGTGTGAAAAAATATGATTTTTTATTTTTACGGCTCTGCATTATAAACTTCTGTGAAGCACTTGGTGGGTCAAAGTGCTCACCACACATCTAGATAAGTTCCTTAGGGGGTCTACTTTCCAAAATGGTGTCACTTGTAGGGAGTTTCAATGTTTAGGCACATCAGGGGCTCTCCAAACGCAACATGGCGTCCCATCTCAATTCCAGTCAATTTTGCATTGAAAAGTCAAATGGCGCTCCTTCCCTTCCAAGCTCTGCCATGCGCCCAAACAATGGTTTACACCCACATATGGGGTATCAGCGTACTCAGGACAAATTGCACAACATTTTTTGGGGTCCAATTTCTTCTCTTACCCTTGGGAAAATAAAAAATTGGGGGCGAAAAGATCATTTTTGTGAAAAAATATGATTTTTTATTTTTACGGCTCTGCATTATAAACTTCTGTGAAGCACTTGGTGGGTCAAAGTGCTCACCACACATCTAGATAAGTTCCTTAGGGGGTCTACTTTCCAAAATGGTGTCACTTGTAGGGAGTTTCAATGTTTAGGCACATCAGGGGCTCTCCAAACGCAACATGGCGTCCCATCTCAATTCCAGTCAATTTTGCATTGAAAAGTCAAATGGCGCTCCTTCCCTTCCAAGCTCTGCCATGCGCCAAAACAATGGTTTACACCCACATATGGGGTATCAGCGTACTCAGGACAAATTGCACAACATTTTTTGGGGTCCAATTTCTTCTCTTACCCTTGGGAAAATAAAAAATTGGGGGCGAAAAGATCATTTGTGTGAAAAAATATGATTTTTTATTTTTACGGCTCTGCATTATAAACTTCTGTGAAGCACTTGGTGGGTCAAAGTGCTCACCACACATCTAGATAAGTTCCTTAGGGGGTCTACTTTCCAAAATGGTGTCACTTGTAGGGAGTTTCAATGTTTAGGCACATCAGGGGCTCTCCAAACGCAACATGGCGTCCCATCTCAATTCCAGTCAATTTTGCATTGAAAAGTCAAATGGCGCTCCTTCCCTTCCAAGCTCTGCCATGCGCCCAAACAATGGTTTACCCCCACATATGGGGTATCAGCGTACTCAGGACAAATTATACAACAACTTTGGGGGTCCATTTTCTCCTGTTACCCTTGGTAAAATAAAACAAATTGGAGCTGAAATAAATTTTGTGTGAAAAAAAGTTAAATGTTCATTTTTATTTAAACATTCCAAAAATTCCTGTGAAACACCTGAAGGGTTAATAAACTTCTTGAATGTGGTTTTGAGCACCTTGAGGGGTGCAGTTTTTAGAATGGTGTCACACTTGAGTATTTTCTATCATATAGACCCCTCAAAATGACTTCAAATGAGATGTGGTCCCTAAAAAAAAATGGTGTTGTAAAAATGAGAAATTGCTGGTCAACTTTTAACCCTTATAACTCCGTCACAAAAAAAAATTTTGGTTCCAAAATTGTACTGATGTAAAGTAGACATGTGGGAAATGTTACTTATTAAGTATTTTGCGTGACATATGTCTGTGATTTAAGGGCATAAAAATTCAAAGTTGGAAAATTGCAAAATTTTCATAATTTTCGCCAAATTTCCATTTTTTTCACAAATAAACGCAAGTTATATCGAATAAATTTTACCACTAACATGAAGTACAATATGTCACGAGAAAACAATGTCAGAATCGCCAAGATCCGTCAAAGCGTTCCAGAGTTATAGCCTCATAAAGGGACAGTGGTCAGAATTGTAAAAATTGGCCCGGTCATTAACGTGCAAACCACCCTTGGGGGTGAAGGGGTTAAAGAATGACGATAAGAAACACTTTTTCTTGTATAGTGACTTGTATATGAGGCAAAATTTAAATAGGATTTTAAAAATATATATAACTTTAGCAAACAAAAATTGTATTTTTTTAATTAAAAAATTGGAACTTTTAGTTTCATTTATGAAGGAAGCAAGAATGATCAAAAATAAGGGACTCAGACATTCTGTCCAAATTGTCATTTGTGTCATCAAAGACTCATAAATGCTATGCACTTTTGAGAGTTATATACTAAAGAAAATGTACTCCAGGCCATGGAATAGTCTATGGGTAAACAATATAATACAGAAAAGGGTATGTGCACACATTGAGTAAAATTTCTGCACCATTTCTGCATCTTTTGACAGGAAATTTGCAGATGCAAAAACACGCCTTTTTGTTGCAGTTTTGCCTGCATTGTTGCTCTGTGTTTTTGATTGCTGTGAGTACAGTAAACCCCTTAATCCCATATGACGTACTATCCCGTCAAGGTGACCTGAGACTTAATTCCCAGGGACGGGATAGTACGTCATAGCGATCGGCCGCGCTCACGGGGGGAGCGCGGCCGGGTGTCAGCTGACTATCGCAGCTGACATCTGGCACTATGTGCCAGGAGCGGCACATTAACCCCCGGCACACTGGGATCAAACATGATTGCAGCATTCCGGGGGCATAGGGAAGCATCGCTCAGGGAGGGGGCTCCCTGCGTGCTTCCCTGAGACCCTCGGTACAAGACGACGTGCTCACCTTGTACCGAGCGTCTCCTCCCTGCAAGCCCCGGATCCAAAATGGCCGCGGGGCTACTTCCGGGTCCTGCAGGGAGGTGGCTTACCAAGCGCCTGCTCAGAGCAGGCTCTGGTAAGCCCGGAGCAGTGCACGTCAGATCCCTGATCTGACATAGTGCATTGCAAAGTGTCAGGTCGGCGATCTGACCTTATAACATGATGCTCCCCCGGGGCAATGTTATAGAGTTAAAAAAAAATATTTAGATGTGTAAAAAAAAATAAAAAATCCTAAATAAAGAAAAAATATATATATTGTTCCCATAAATACATTCCTTTATCTAAATAAAAAAAACAATAAAAGTACACATATTTTGTATCGCCGCATCTGTAACAACCCAACCTATAAAACTTTCCCACTAGTTAACCCCTTCAGTGAACACAGTAAAAAAAAACAGGCAAAAAACAACGCTTTATTATCATACCGCCAAACAAAAAGTGGAATAGCACGCGATCAAAAAGACAGATATGGTACCGCTGAAAATGTCATCTTGTCCCGCAAAAAACGAGTCGCCATACAGCGACATCAGCGAACAAATAAAAAAGTTATAGTCCTCAGAATAAAGCAATGCAAAAATAATTATTTTTTCTATAAAATAGTTTTTGTCATATAAAAGCGCCAAAACATAAAAATGATATAAATGAGGTATCGCTGTAATCGTACTGACCCGAAGAATAAAACTGCTTTATCCATTTTACCAAAAGCGGAATGGCATAAACGTTCCCCCCAAAAGAAATTCATGAATAGCTGGTTTTTGGTCATACTGCCTCACAAAAATCGGAATAAAAAGCGATCAAAAAATGTCACGTGCCCGAAAATGTTACCAATAAAAACAGCAACTCGTCCCGCAAAAAACAAGACCTCACATGACTCTGTGGACCAAAATATGGAAAAATTATAGCTTTCAAAAAGTGGTAATGCAAAAAAATAATTTTTTGCAATAAAAAGCGTCTTTTAGTGTGTGACAGCTGCCAATCATAAAAATCAGCTAAGAAAATGCTATAAAAGTAAATCAAACCCCCCTTCATCACCCCCTTAGTTAGGGAAAAATAAAAAAATGTATTTCCATTTTCCCATTAGGGTTAGGGCTAGGGTTAGAGCTAGGGTTATGGTTAGGGCTAGGGTTAGGGTTACGGTTAGGGCTAGGGTTAGGGTTAGGGTTATGGCTAGGGTTAGGGTTGGGGCTAGGGTTAGGGTTGGGGCTAGAGTTAGGGCTAGGGTTAGGGTTGGGCCTAGGGTTAGGGTTGGGGCTAGGGTTAGGGTTGGGGCTAGGGTTAGGGTTTGGATTACATTTAAGGTTGGGATTAGGGTTAGGGGTGTGTCAGGGTTAGGGGTGTGGTTAGGGTTATGGTTGGGATTAGGTTTAGGGGTGTGTTGGAGTTAGAGGTGTGGTTAGGGTTGGGGTTAGGAGTGTGGTTGGGATTATGGGTGTGTTTGGGTTAGGGTTTCAGTTAGAATTGGGGGTTTCCACTGTTTAGGCACATCAGGGCTCTCCAAACGCGACATGGCGTCCGATCTCGATTCCAGCCAATTCTGCGTTGAAAAAGTAAAACAGTGCTCCTTCCCTTCCGAGCTCTCCTGTGCGCCCAAACAGGGGTTTACCCCAACATATGGGGTATCAGCGTACTCAGGACAAATTAGAAAACAACTTCTGGGGTCCAGTTTCTCTTGTTACCCTTGGGAAAATAAAATTTTGGGGGTTAAAAAACATTTTTGTGGCAAAAAAATGATGTTTTATTTTCACGGCTCTGCGTTATAAACTGTAGTGAAATACTTGGGGGTTCAAAGTTCTCACAAGTCACAACACATCTAGATAAGTTCCTTGGGGGATCTAGGTTCCAATATGGGGTCACTTTTGGGGGATTTCTACTGTTTAGGTATATCAGGGGCTCTGCAAATGCAACGTGATGCCTGCAGACCAAACGGTGGTTCCCCCCACATATGGGGTATCAGCGTACTCAAGACAAATTGGACAACAACTTTTGGGGACCAATTTCTCCTGTTACCCTTGGGAAAATACAAAACTGGGTGTTAAAGGTAATTTTTGTGGAAAAAAATGATTTTTAATTTTCACGGCTCTGCGTTATTAACTGTAGTGAAACACTTGGGGGTTCAAAGTTCTCACAAAACATCTAGATAAGTTCCTTGGGGGTCTAGTTTCCAATATGGTGTCACTTGTGGGGGGTTTCAATGTTTAGGCACATCAAGGGCTCTCCAAACGCAACATGGCATCCCATCTCAATTCCAGCCAATTTTGCATTGAAAAGTCAAAAGGCGCTCCTTCCCTTCGGAGCTCTGCCATGCACCCAAACAGTGGCTTACCCCCACATATGAGGTATCAGTATACACAGGACAAATTTCACAACAACTTTTGGGGTACAATTTCTTCTGATACCCTTGGGAAAACAAAAAAATTGGGGGCGAAAAAATTCATTTTTGTGAAAAAATATTATTTGTTATTTTTACGGCTCTACATTATAAACTTCTGTGAAGCACTTGGTGGGTCAAAGTGCTCACCACACATCTAGATAAGTTCCTTAGGGGATCTACTTTCCAAAATGGTGTCACTTGTGGGGGTTTCAATGTTTAGGCACATCAGGGGCTTCCCAACGCAACATGGCGTCCCATCTCAATTCCAGCCAATTTTGCATTGAAAAGTCAAACGGTGCTCCTTCCCTTCCGAGCTCTGCCATGCATTCAAACAGTGGTTTACCCCCACATATGGGGTATCAGGGTACTCAGGATAAATTGCACAACAATGCTTGTGGTACAATTTCTTCTGGTAACCTTGGGAAAATAAAAAATTGGGGGCAGAAAATTCATTTTTGTGAAAAAATATTATTTTTTATTTTTACGGCTCTACATTATAAACTTCTGTGAAGCACTTGGTGGGTAAATGTGCTCACCACACATCTACATAAGTTCCTTAGGGGGTCTACTTTCCAAAATGGTGTCACTTGTGGGGAGTTTCAATAGTTAGGCACATTAGTAGCTCTCCAAACACAACACAGCATCCCATCTCAATTCCAGCCAATTTTGCATTGAAAAGTCAAATGGCACTCCTTCCCTTCTGAGGTCTGCCATGCGCCCAAACAGTGGTTTACCCCCACATATGGGGTATCGGGGTACTCAGGAAAAATTGTACAACAACTTTGGGGGTCAATTTTTTCCTGTTACCCTTGGTGAAATAAGACAAATTAGAGTTGAAGTAAATTTTTTGTGAAAAAAAATTAAATGTTCATTTTTTTTAAAATATTTCATAAATTCCTGAAGGGTTAATAAACTTCTTGAATGTGGTTGTGAGCACCTTGAGGTATGCAGTTTTTAGAATGGTGTCACACTTGGTTATTTTCTATCATATAGACCCCTCAAAATGACTTCAAATGTGATGTGGTCCCTAAAAAAATGGTGTTGTAAAAATTAGAAATTGCTGGTCAACTTTTAACCCTTATAACTCCCTATCAAAAAAAATTTTTGTTTCCAAAATTGTGCTGATGTAAAGTAGACATGTGAGAAATGTTACTTGTTAAGTATTTTGTGTGACATATCTCTGTGATTTAAGGGCATAAAAATTCAAAGTTGGAAAATTGCAAAATTTTCTAAATTTTTGCCAAATTTCCTTTTTTTTCACAAATAAACGCAGGTAATATCAAATAAATTTTACCACTATCATGAAGTACAATATGTCTTGAGAAAACAATGTCAGAATCACCAGGATCCATTGAAGCATTCCAGAGTTATAACCTCATAAAGGGACAGTGGTCAGAATTGTAAAAATTGGCCCGGTCATTAACATGCAAACCACCCTCAGGCTTAAGGGGTTAATGGTGAAAAAACACAAGGCAAAAAAGACAGAGATTGACATGTTGCAGACTATTTTCTGCACCAAATCTGAAAATCAAAAATGCTCAACTTGTGTTTGACACTTCACGTTTCTCATTCACTTTGCTGGCATCAGGTTTTGCTGCTGGTTTTGTCACAAATCCGCGCAGAAAAAAACATGACAAAAACACAGCAAATCTTCAATGTGTGTCTAAATTTTTGAACAAGTTTTTTGAGAGTTAAATACTAACGAAATGTATGGATGAGCAATATTACACAGATAAATTTTGAAATGTACTCCATACCATGGAATAGTCTAAAGGTGAGCAATATAGTATCGATACTTTTTTTGCACTTTTATAGCAACGAAATGTACCCAAGAAGATGTAATATCCTAATACCCTAAGGGTGATCAATATGATATCGATAAATTTGGAACAAAGTTTTTTGATGCTTATATAGCAACTAAATGTGCCCAACAAGATTTAATACCCTATGGATGAGCAATATAGTACCATCAAATTTTGAATACTCTTTTTGAGGTTTATATACCAATGAAATGTACCCAAGAAGATGTAATTCCCTATGGATGAGCATTATGATACTGACAAATTTGGAACAAGGTTTTGGAGGCTTTTATTGCAACTAAATGTACCAAGAAGATGTAATACCCTATGGGTGGGCAACATGATACCAATACATTTTCAACAAGTTTTCAGAGGGTTATATACTAATGAAATGTACTCCAGACAATGGAATAATCTATAGGTGAGCATTATAATGCTGACAAATTTTCAACAATTTCTTTTAGGCTTTTATAGCAACGGATTGTACCTAGGAAGATATAATACCATATGGATGAACAATATGATACCGATAAATTTGAAACAAGATTTTGAAGGCTTATATAGCAGCTAATGGAAATAAGACATGCAAAACCTACAATAATAATAATAAACCCTGCTGTAACTAAATAAGTAAGAAAACAAAAGTGCATTTAAATTACACAGGGTCCTAAGTAATACTGTTTTTGATCAAAAATAGCATAAAAGTAATCCCACCATTGACAAGGTAACCACAATCGGGACGGTCCTATGCTGTCTAATACTAAAAAACCTTACCATGTGTCAGAGTAGACCTCAGTGTTTGAATAAGGGCAGACAAAAGGATCGGGTCCAGACCCATGGACGCCAGCCTAGGGAAGCTATTAAATGTAATTTCCAGCTCAAGGGAAGGAGGCCACACCCCAGCTTGCACAGAATGCAAAAATACAAAGAAGGCTGGGATGGCTTGATCTCCTATATCCTCAGACAAGGATTTGTACACAGACAAGCCTTTGGGGATGCAGTCATATGCTAAATAATGTTCCAGTATAGCGACTTCCCATAAGTTGTGCATTTCCTTTAATAATAATAATTGTTCTAACAGTCTCAATGATTCCTTGATAACATTTATGTTTTCTTTATTGGTATCAGAGGGAGCTTGTTATTGAGCTAAATTAAAAATTGTTTTAATATTGTGTAGGCGGTCTTTCCTGTCTCTCCTTAAGTCGCCCATATTAAGAAGCACTAGTTAATATACCGCTGCTGGCTTTCAAGTAGTTAAATGTGTATAAAATTATGTAAATAAGAGTAGAAGCTAGTGCTAGTATAAACTGTGCTAGTATAAGAGAACCAGTTGCAAGTAAAATTCTAAACCACATAAGTGTTATAGAGAGCTAAAACTGAAAAGTTGTTTACTTATGCTCCGGTTGAATATGCAGGAGAGGGTTGATCTAAAAGACCTCTAACATCCTATGGGTGACCGATATGATACTGATAAACTTTGATCAAGTTTTTGGAGGCTTATATAGCAAATAATGTACCCAAGTAGATGTAATACCCTATGGGTGATTAATATGATACCGATAAATTTTGATCAAGCTTTTTGATGCTTATATACCAATGAAATGTACTCCAGACCATGGAATAGTCCATAGGTGAGAATTATAATCCCAATAAATTTTTGAACAAGTTTTTTAGGCTTTAATAGCAGCGAAATTTACAAAAGAAAATGTGACCTTTGGGTGAGCAATGTAATATCGATAAATTTGGAATATGTTTTTGAGACTTTTGTAGCAACGAAATGTAACCAAGAACATGTAATAACCTATAGGTGATCAATATGATATTGATAAATTTTGAACAAGTTTATTGGAGGCTTATATAGCAACTAAATGTACGCAAGAAGATGTAATACCCTATGGGTGATCAATATGATACCGGTAAATTTAGAAAAAGTTGTTGGAGGCTTATATAGCAAAGAAATTTACCCAACAAGATGTAATACCCTATGGATGAGCAATATAATACTAATAAATTTTGAAGAAGTTTTCTGAGTGTTATATACCAATGAAATTTACTCTAGACCATGGAATAGTCTTTGGGTGATCAATATATTAACAATAAAATTTGAAACATTTTTTTGAGGTTATATTTCAACAAAATGTACTCTAGAACACATAATATTGTATGGCTGAGAAATGTAACCAAGCAAAATTTTCAAGGGATTTTTTTTTTACTGTCATATACCACCAAAATGTGACAGAAAGCATGTTAAAGTCTATGGATGAGTAATCTAATCCTGAAATATTTTTTTGCACTTTTTGTAAGTTTTACATACCACTGTAATGCAACAATAACCATATTGAACTGTACAGATGAGTCATTGAATCCATAGAAAAAATTTGAATGAAAATATTTTGAAAGTACATTTGCTGTAGTCATAAAGGCTTTGCAGAAAGTGCAAGTCAGTCAGAAATTATGAGTGGGGTAATTGATAGACTACTAAAAGGCAACAATTGGCAGGCCTCATTAATATTTTGAATATTACAAAGACTTCATGTGCTGCTGTCATCTGGTGGTGAGGAAAAGTGTGGGCTAATCCAGGTTTTGTTCATTTTTATGAGAGTGAGCTCGTCTGCCTTCTCTGTTAACAGACAAAAGCACCTGTCTGTTATGACCCACCAACAGGCACTTAAAACCCACTCAGACAAGTTGCAAGCAACAGGGCAGCCCAACACCTCCACCTTTGAGACCCAATAGTTGAAAGTCGCAGCGGAATTAGGGAGTACGCTGGATTGGTCTGACAGGTATTGCTTGATCGTCTTTAAAAACTTTTCCCAGAAGAGGCTGGGCTGGATAGAATCTCTCGGTGGTATGTCTTCCTCCATCGCCACCTGGTCCGCATACAAAGCATTGTGTTTAAATGTGAATAGCGACTGTTAAAATAGGCACAGAAGCGGAATCATTGTGCTGACTATGGTGTCAACGACTTTCACCATCTTTGCGGAGTCCTCAAAGTCTTGGAGAACTGCACAAATGTTAGACATCCATGTCTACTATTTAGTTGTTATGTGCGGTGGCTGACCAGGATCCTCATAGGTGTGTTGGAGCTGGTACTCAACCATTAGCCTCTGCTGCTTAGAAAGCCTTGCCAGCCTGTGCAGTGTGGAGTTCCATGAGCCGTTGGAAATCCTCCGTGTCTGCAAGATAAAACGGCAACATTTCCACATCATGCAGCCTGGAAATGTGTCCGCTTAGCCTTTGGGCTTGTGGTTTGTTGGCTGCAAATGTTCTCCAAGGCTTGGGGTAGGGACAGCTGAACGCTGTGCTTGGACAAGGATTTGGAATTTCCTGCTAATGTTAAGTTAGTATATACGTATGGGTAGGCGCACGTGCCAGGAGAGGTATTCTTGGTATACGGCTGCAAACAGGGCAACTCCACAAAATTGTCAAAGGTTACAACAATAAATAAATAGAAAAGTTTGCGCCTGTATACACCCTCGGTGAGAAAAAAGATAAATAAATAAAAACTAGATAAATAAATAAAAACTTGTGCACAATCCCTTTGAATAGGATTTACGTGCAAATACAGCCTCTGAATTAAGGTCCGCTTTATGCAATGCAAGTTTTCCGGGTTAAAACTATTGGTGCATATGCAAAATTGTGACTACTCCCAATAGCCAATATAAATAGTTAATTTTACCTTATCTGTAAGGTGATGTTGAAATCCTAAGTGAAAACCCTGCAGTCTTCTCCTTATCTTCCTTCACAGCTTACCATAGTTACTAGATAGAATCCGCATTCCTGTAGCAGCTTAACAGCAATAATAAATCTTCAGGAGCGTGGTCCCGGCCGGTGACACACGCTCCCTAAGCCTCCTTCCTGGTGTAGCACGGACTCACCGAGCCCCGTAGTCAAAGAATGCAATGCCGCGTCCGGCTAGCAGGACCTTAGGTGACGCAGGGTGTCACGTGGTATGCAGGGATACGAGGTGCTGTTAGGACCAAATCCAACGCGTTTCAGAGATCACGGTCTCCTTCATCAGGGATTGGGAGTAGTCACAATTTTGCATATGCACCAATAGTTTTAACCCGGAAAACTTGCATTGCATAAAGCGGACCTTAATTCAGAGGCTAGGTAAATCCTATTCAAAGGGATTGTGCACAAGTTTTTATTTATTTATCTAGTTTTTATTTATTTATCTTTTTTCTCACCGAGGGTGTATACAGGCGCAAACTTTTCTATTTATTTAATGTTAAGTTAGAATGTGTAAGGATAGGTGCAAGGCAGAAGACAGTGTTTTGGACAGGATATTGGGAAGCACCTAGCATAGGGGAAGAGGCAGCAGTGTCACCCGATGGCACCAATTGTAGACCCAGATGTTTGGTCCACCAAGGTGGGTGCTTAGATGACATGCACCACCTCGTCTTCCACCCCTGTACACTTTGCCCTCCAGACTTCGTGACATAACAACAATACTTAGCGTCATCTGTGTCTCCTCATCATCTTCCTTATTAGCGAAACTTTGCTGTTCCCCACTGTCATCAACTTTTGGCCGTGGCTGCTTTAAATTTTGTTCATCACTAAACAGAATGTTCTCCAGTCCCTCTTGGAGCAAGCAAGTTGAGAGGCCACAGTCAAGAAATGTTGTTATTAAGAGCTCCTCAGAGTGTCCTAGTGTGTCAATAGCCTGCTGGCTCTCAACATTGTGGGTAGTGCTACCAAGCCTGCTGGAAGTATTATCTGCTTTCCAACCGACCACCTGTTTGCCCTGTTCTGGCTTCAGAAGTGGTGTAATATGCCTTCCTGCAAAGTGTGACAGGACCCTTTTTTGTTGTGGATGGGCCTGTTTCTTGAGCTCCAGCAACAGGCGTAGTTGCAACTGCACCACTTCCTCATCATCTCGGTGCACCATCATCAGCACTTCCACTTCTTTGTCCCTTACCACAAGCCTTTATTTTGTAATTGCTAGGTCTCTTGAAACCAAATTTATTTTTAATAAAAGAAAAAAATTGGTCACCTTCAGCAGTCAAAGTGGTTTTTGGGAGTTTAATACCACCATAAGTAACAGGAAGAACACAAAAGTGTATGAGTAACAATCAAACTTAATTCAGAAAAATATTTTGACGGTTTTTTTTGGAGTGTTATATGCCACAGAAATGTACCACATACCACGTAATACTGTATGGGTGAGAAATTTAACCCAGAGAAATGCTTTTTGGAGTGTTATAAATCACAGAAATGTACCACAGACCACAGAATATAACCCATGGCAAAAATTGTGGAATCACCGGCCTTGGAGGATGCTCATTCAGTTGTTTAATTTTGTAGAAAAAAAGCAGATCACAGACATGGCCCAAAACTAAAGACATTTCAAATGGCAACTTTCTGGCTTTAGGAAACACTAAAAGAAATCAAGAACAAAAAATGTAGTGGTCAGTAATGGTTACTTTTTTAACCAAGCATAGGGAAAAAATTATGGAAGCACTCAATTCTAAGGCAAAAATTATGGAATCATGAAAACCATAACAAAAAAAACACTCCAAAACATCACTAGTATTTTGTTGCACCACCTCTGGCTTTTATTACAGCTTGCAGTCTCTGAGGCATGGACTTAATGAGTGTCAAACAGTAAAACAGTACTCTTCATCAATCTGGCTCCAACTTTCTCTGATTGCTGTTGCCAGATCCGCTTTGCAGGTTGGAGCCTTGTCATGGACCATTTTCTTCAACTTCCACCAAAGATTTTCAATTGGATTGAGATCCATACTATTTGCAGGCGATGACATTGACCTTATGTGTCTTTTTTCAAGGAATGTTTTCACAGTTTTTGCTCTATGGCAGGATGCATTATCATCTTGAAAACTGATTTCATCATCCCCAAACATCCTTTCAATTGATGAGATAAGAAAAGTGTCCAAAATATCAACATAAACTTGTGCATTTATTGAAGATGTAATGACAGCCATCTCCCAGTGCCTTTACCTGACGTGCAGCCCCATATCATCAATGACTGGAAATGTGCATGTTCAGGCAGTCATCTTTATAAATCTCATTGAACGGCACCAAATTAAAGTTCCAGCATCATCACCTTGCCCAATGCAGATTCGCGATTCATCACTGAGCATGACTTTCATCCAGTCATCCACAGTCCACGATTGCTTTTCCTTAGCCAAATTGTCAGTTTTTTTTTTTTCTGTTTAGGTGTTATTGATGGCTTTTGTTTAGCTTTTCTGTATGTAAATTCCATTTCCTTTAGACAGTTTCTTACAGTTCGGTCACAGACATTGACTCCAGTTTCCACCCATTCGTTCCTCTTTTGATTTGCTGTGCATTTCCTGTTTTGGAGACATATTGCTTTAAGTTTCCGGTCTTGACGCTTTGATGTCTTCCTTGGTCTACCGGTATGTTTGCCTTTAACATCCTTCCCATGTTGTTTGTATTTGGTCCAGATTTTAGACACAGCTGACTGTAAACAACCAACATATTTTGCAACATTGCGTGATGATTCACCCTCTTTTAAGAGTTTGATAATCCTCTCCTTTTGTTTCAATTGACATCTCTCGTGTTGGAGCCATGATTACCTGATCACTCCTATATGGCTGAGAAAAGTAAGCCTTAAAAAAAACCCGCTTTTTTTAGTTTTGTAGATCACAGAATTGTACCCCAGACTACGTAATACTGTATGGGTGACAAATTTAACCCTGCAGAATTTTTAAACACGTTTTTGGAGAGTTATATGAAAAAATTACTGCAGAACACAGAATAGATTATTGGTAATAAATTTAAATCATGGAATTTTTTAAATGTTTTTTTGAGTGTTATATAGGACAAAAAAGTAAGAAAAAACAATTAATACTCGATGGATTAAAATATATTACATTATTTCACAACACCCCAAAAAATAAATGCAGCTATATAGTTGGCAAAGGACTGCACAGCCCTAATCCCTGTCTACTGATTGTATTCGACCGTTCTCCCTGCTCCTGTTACTCTCTCTCCCTCCTTAGGCTAAATGCAGATTGCATGTGATACAAACAGCAAAACAAACGATTAGCCCTTAGGAGGGCTGTTAGTATGATGGCTCAGCTTCAGCTGCATTATCAACACTACAGGTTTGATAATAAGTATCAACACTACTGATTGTGTAACAGAGGCAAACATGTGAGGAGGGGATTCTAGTTTTACATAGAGCGCCATGCAACACTTGTCAAGTAACAAGTACATCTTAGCATCATGATACTCGAGTGATAATCGAGTATCATCGACCACATTCACTCATCCCTAGGGTTGATGTAAAGAGCAGTCAAGTTTTCAACACCAAATTTACCCTACCATGCCTTTATGGAACTCGCTTTCTTTATTGGGGAATATTTTGAGGGAGGCCATTTTCTGTTTGGACATGACTGACCCCAGCAGTTAAAAAATTTGGCTTGTCTGTCTTAGTATGCTGAAGCATTTAGATTTACTTTCATTGAAACTAGGTGAAAATCCACAAAAAAAATCACATAGCATTACTTCCTCTCCTTCCATCTTTATGGTTGGTAAAATGCAGTCAGATAGGTAGCATTCAACTGGCATTTGCTACACCAAGACTTGTCCATCAGAATTCCAGATGAATGATTTTTCACTCCACAGAACATGTTTCCACTGGTACAGAGTACAGTTCTGGATTGCCTTAAACCATTCCATCCGATGCTTGGCATTGTGCTTGGTGAATAAGAATTGAAGACACCTATTTGGCTATGACAATTCTGCTTTGAACTCTTGCAATTCAGTAGAGCCAGCAGGGCACTGGTGAATTTTAAGCACTACTTACTAAATCATTTAGCAACCCTATTTATATGTGATGCAAATGCAGCAGTGTATGTATGAGAAAGTAGTAGGCAGCAGTCTCAGTTTATCCTATCTGATGTTCATAGCAGTGCATCATATGTGATGTATATTTAGTATGGTCTCCGATCAATCTGGTATGGAAAAACAGGCATATAAATATAAATTAATTGTATATATACAGGTGCTTCTCATAAAATTAGAATATCATCAAAAAGTTAATTTATTTCAGTTCTTCGATACAAAAAGTGAAACTCATATATTATGTAGAGTCATTACAAACAGAGTGATCTATTTTAAGAGTTTATTCCTGTTTATGTTGACGATTATGGCTTACAAAAAGTCATTATCTCAATAAATTAGAATATTTTATAACACCAGCTTGAAAAATGATTGTAAAATCCAAAATGTTGGCCTATTGAAATGTTTGTTCAGTAAATGCACTCAATATGTGGTCGGGACTCCTTTTGCATCAATTACTGCATCAATGGGGCGTGGCATGGAGGCGATTATCTTGTGGCACTGCTGAGGTGTTATGGAATCCCTGGTTGCTTTGATAGCAGCCTTCAGCTTATCTGTGTTCTTGGGTTGGTGTATCTCATCTTCCTCTTGACAATACCCCATAGATTCTCTACGGGGTTAAGGTTAGGCGAGTTTGCTGGCCAATCAAGCACAGTGATACTGTTGTTTTTGAACTAGGTATTGGTACATTTGGCAGTGTGGACAACTGCCAAGTCATGCTGGAGAATGAAATTTCCATCTCCAAAAAGCTTGTCGGCAGAGGCAAGCATGAAGTGCTCTAAAATGTCCTGATAGACAGCTGCGCTGACTTTAGTCTTGATAAAACATGGTGAAACTACACCAGCAGATGACATGGCTCCCCAAACCATCACTGACTGTGGAAACTTCACACTAGATTTCAAGCAGCTTTGATTGTGTGCCTCTCCACTCTTCCTCCAGACTCAGGGATCTTCCTCCAGACTCCTTGATTTCCAAATGAAATGCAAAATTTACTTTCATCTGCAAACAACTTGGACCATTGAGCACCAGTCTAGTTCTTTGTCTCCTTGGCCCAGGTAAGACGCTTCTGGCATTGTCTATTGGTCATGAGTGGCTTGTAGCCCATCTGTCAAGTCAACAGTCTTCCCCATGATTGTAGAGCCTACTGAAACAGACTAAGGGACCTTTTTTAAACATTTAGGAAACCTTTGCATGTGTTTTTTGTTAATTATTCTAATTTACTGAGATAATGACTTTTGGGTGTTCATTGGCTATAAGCCATAATCATCAACATCAACAGAAATAAACACTTGAAATAGATCACACTGTTTGCAGTAATACATGAGTTTCACTTTTTGTATTGAAAAACTGAAATAAATTAACTTTTTGATGATATTCTAATTTTGTGAGAAGCACCTGTGTAGATGCTTAGATGACGTCACACGACCGTGACGTCATCTAAGGTCCTTCGCTCAATGCATCCTTAGGAACGGAGGCCGCCACTTGCACCGCTGAGGCTGGGGCCGTCAGAGGGTAAGTATATCCCATATTTTTTATTTTTATTCTTTTTTTACATGAATATGGATCCCAGGACCTGAAGGAGAGTCTCTTCTCCTACAGACCCTGGGAACCATCCAGACCGCACACACTGTATAAGATAACTGGGCGTATAAGATGACCCCGGTCTTCTACGTTGAGTATATCCCAAACTCCATATTTTATATGGAAAAGTTGGGGGTCATCTTATACGCCCAGTTGTCTTATATACCAGAAAATCCGGTATATACTATATATTAATATATAATCCTTTTTCACATTTTAAAAATTACAAAAAGGAAAATGGGACAATGTTAAAGTTTGAGCACCCTTGGAGATTTGTGTGCACAGATAACTTTGACCAAGGTTTCAGACCTTAATTAGCCTGTTACAGTTATGGCTTGTTCACTACCATCATTAGGAAAGGCCAGGTGATGCAAATTTCCCAGCTTTATAAAACCCAGCCTCCTCTAACTTTCTGCCAAAAAACTGCAGCCATGGGTTCTTCTAAGTAGCTGTTTAGTACTCTGAAAATAAAAAATGGGCAGGCCCACAGAGCAGCAGAGGGCTATAAAATGATAGCAAAGCGTTTTCAAGTTGCCAAGCAACTGGTAATCGCCTTGTCATTGGCTGCTGGGCCCACATGAATTGGCCAAATTACATGCTAAATATCTCCATTTTTTCTTATTATCTAAAAATGTAAGGCAATTCAAATTTCACATATTTCATGTTTACATGCCATAACACTAGAGAGTGCTACTTTATTTGTTATCACATTACTTTCTGTGGGCGACAAAACTTTTGTCTTGCCAAAATCTGACCATTCTGTGTACATTAACTGATCTACACCTCTGCATTGATGCCAATTTATTTTCTTAACCTAAACCACATTTCGGAGGGTTTCAGCTTATAAAAGAATCATTTATACAACCAATGGATGAATTTAACATCAGGTTATAAGCTTTTATTTACATAACATGGATAAGCGACATAACTTCTGTCAGGGAGTGTGGAGGTAAAATTATGTTCTCCTCGTGAGCATCTATGCCTCTTTTAATGCATCCCATTATTTTATTTGCGTTTGCAGCAGCTGCCTGACACTGGCCACTAAATGTGAGTTTGTCGTCCACCCATACACACCTATTCTAGTGTTCCCCTATTCTACTATTATTTATTCTTTTCTTCCTTAACATATTTATTTCTGCATTTTGAAGTAATTTTTTATATATATATATTTTGAGTCTCAAGATTAATATAAACATAATCACTCATTTCTTAGTTGATATCAATAAGACTGTCTCCATGCACATATTTTAAATCTTGTTATATGTTAATGATAAAGCTATATGTTCTAAATAATTTATGTTATATGTAGTGTACATAGTGCACTATGTCTTGTACTTGTTATTCTTCATTGGTAAAGGTACTACATTAAGTGGTCTAACAAGACATTTGTACCTTGCTTGCACTATTTTGCACTTTAAACCCTCTGGCTTGGCTCTGTATCATAAAAAGAGCCTTCCTACTTAGTGGCAATGCCAAAACTCTTCTAGTATTATTTTTCAATCTGATTTAGAAAGGTGCTGAGACTCATACTATTTATGTGTTTATGAACCATTTTTGAGAATTCTCATATACTCTTCATTTGGGTGCAAGGGCCGCTTGTCTTTTGCAATATATATATTTCTTGAAAAGGCTTTTAGCCTGTTTATTTAACTTGTTTTGTGAACATATGCTAGTTTATTTGCTTCATTTAGAATTTTTGCAGCAATATAGTGATTTTGTTCGAGAATTATATCCTATAAAACTAGGCTATGATATTTTTTATGATTGGACATTTATTCTGAGTAAAGTTGTGGTGCACATCCTGTGTATCTAGCATTCTCTGCATATGTATTCCCTTTCTTTTATTTACATGACTTGTTCTGTATATTTATGTTAATAAAGACCTTTGCACATTTGGCATTAGCTTCTCTAACCGTGTAGGTTTAATAAGCAATAATTTTATTGCTGACTTCAACCAGTATACTTTATTTACAATTAGCTTATTTAGCAACTGGATAAAAATTAACCTTTATTAGGTATATTAAAAAACCAATATAGATAAAATCTTGATATGAACCAAATAAAGAGAAAAACAACAACAACAGTAAACACAAAAACCCTGTTGTGATGAGTGCCCTATTACCTTCACGGAACGGGAAAGACAAACCAAGAAAAATGACATATAACAAATACAAACAGAACTGACAGTGTTTTAGACTGGCTTCCAATCCCAAGCAATTATTAGGCTCACACTAGGTGGGCCAATGGTTGATACACCTTAGATCCAACGCTATTGTGATGCAAACAATTGGATCTGTTACTGTGGCTACGACCACACACGCCACCGCGTTCAATTCTTATCCTCAATCCTGCTCACAGGAGAAGAACATTTTTGGACCCCCTCAATATATATATATTGCAAGTCTCATATATGATATACAATATCCGGATTTAACCGCTATGTCTAGGCAGTTCGGACAAAAATACATTGGATTGGAGCACTGTCAGTGCAAATTAGCAGCACATTTTAGGGGCGTTTTCAAAAATGCCCTTCACACATGATTACCCATCCATAAAGCTATGAGAAACATTTGTCCTCATTTACACTTCTCATGAGTATTCCCTAGATGGGTTCAATAGTGACAACTTCAAGGGACAAATAATGGTGGAATATTATCATAGAGATGCTGTAAAGCATAAGATCATGGGTATTACCAAACCCATGTGTTAGGGTGGATCTCACCGCATATTCATCTCCATTGCCCCAGCTATCGATCTAGCCACCGTCCACCTCATGTATGACCCCGTTAGAAGATTATGCTGCAAGAAGCGTCTCCCGACGCGTTTCCTCCTTGTGGATTCATCAGGGGAGAGAATGCTGCTGCCATTACGGGTCTCCCCTCTCTGTGATATTTATAGCTTCTGCTCCGTGCCGCACTATAATAACCCCGCCCCTTGGCGTGTGACGCGTACTCCGGGCTTCCCCCTCTATTGCCTGACAGCTCAAAGCGCTCACCTGCTTCGTTGGGCACCAGGGATCCCCGCACAGCGGCGCATGCGCGTCACCGTGCTTGTACTAGGTCCAACCCTACATATATGAGCTGTTGTATGCCGGGCATTGTTATACAAACAAAAGGATCACCAATGCACATGTTAGTGCAATCGTGTTCCCTAAGAGTGCCTATTCACACTACAGCACTTTATATTCACTGTTCATTTTAACGTGCTTGTGATAAACACTCCCAGAAACAGGAAGATTAGTATGAACACTACTCCTGTACACCAAATGGGCATGGTCAGAGATCACTCAGCATATAATCATGACAACTAATATGGAGACCAAAGGCCAGTTGACTCTAACTAAAAGAGTGTATAACATAGTGTGAATAGGCACTCTTAGGGAACACGATTGCACTAACATGTGCATTGGTGATCCTTTTGTTTGTATAACAATGCCCGGCATACAACAGCTCATATATGTAGGGTTGGACCTAGTACAAGCACGGTGACGCGCATGCGCCGCTGTGCGGGGATCCCTAGTGCCCAACGAAGCAGGTGAGCGCTTTGAGCTGTCAGGCAATAGAGGGGGAAGCCCGGAGTACGCGTCACACGCCAAGGGGCGGGGTTATTATAGCGCGGCACGGAGCAGAAGCTATAAATATCACAGAGAGGGGAGACCCGTAATGGCAGCAGCATTCTCTCCCCTGATGAATCCACAAGGAGGAAACGCGTCGGGAGACGCTTCTTGCAGCATAATCTTCTAACGGGGTCATACATGAGGTGGACGGTGGCTAGATCGATAGCTGGGGCAATGGAGATGAATATGCGGTGAGATCCACCCTAACACATGGGTTTGGTAATACCCATGATCTTATGCTTTACAGCATCTCTATGATAATATTCCACCATTATTTGTCCCTTGAAGTTGTCACTATTGAACCCATCTAGGGAATACTCATGAGAAGTGTAAATGAGGACAAATGTTTCCCATAGCTTTATGGATGGGTAATCATGTGTGAAGGGCATTTTTGAAAACGCCCCTAAAATGTGCTGCTAATTTGCACTGACAGTGCTCCAATCCAATGTATTTTTGTCCGAACTGCCTAGACATAGCGGTTAAATCCGGATATTGTATATCATATATGAGACTTGCAATATATATATATTGAGGGGGTCCAAAAATTTTCTTCTCCTGTGAGCAGGATTGAGGATAAGAATTGAACGCTGTGGCGTGTGTGGTCGTAGCCACAGTAACAGATCCAATTGTTTGCATCACAATAGCGTTGGATCTAAGGTGTATCAACCATTGGCCCACCTAGTGTGAGCCTAATAATTGCTTGGGATTGGAAGCCAGTCTAAAACACTGTCAGTTCTGTTTGTATTTGTTATATGTCATTTTTCTTGGTTTGTCTTTCCCGTTCCGTGAAGGTAATAGGGCACTCACCACAACAGGTTTTTTGTGTTTACTGTTGTTGTTGTTTTTCTCTTTATTTGGTTCATATCAAGATTTTATCTATATTGGTTTTTTAATATACCTAATAAAGGTTAATTTTTATCCAGTTGCTAAATAAGGTATCATATCCATTGGATAAAGCACACCACGCTTAATATTTATTTACAATTAGCTCAGCGGCTTTTGCCATATTCTGTAGGTTTTCATATAAAATATCAGTCACGTAATTTAGGAAGTTTTCAGTTTTGACAGAAACATGTGCATTAACAGTGCATTTTATGGTGTTCTTGCAACATTGAAACGGTACATCTGTGGTGCTGATGTCAATTCATGCTTTTGACAGTAAAGTTAATGGAATCGCATGTGATACTATAAACCTAATGCTGTGTTGGGCTGAATGTAACTGCAACCAGAGATGATTAAATCTATCAAAGTTCAAATTTGCCATAATTTGCAGATTTTACAGGTGAATTTGTTTTGAAGCAAAGTTATTCTTCTTTATTTTGTATCTGGTAAAAATTGGAGTCTCTGGCATAAGGAAGGTTAAAGCCAAAATAAGGGATAGTAGTGCATATAATTAGGTACAAAATGAATGAACGACCGTGTTTTCGATCCAATACTTGAATCTTTATCAGGGTCCTGATTTAATTGTTGATCCACCCCCATGCTTAATCATTGTTGAGATGTAGGGTTGAGCGAAACGGGTCGGCCATTTTCAGAAGTCACCGACTTTTGGCAAAGTCGGGTTTCATGAAACCCGACCTGACCCCTGTGTGGGGTCGGTGTTGTGAATTCTGTTTGTGGGCTCCCCCGGTGGTCTTTTATGGTAGTGCCACTTATTTGCCTTCTTCTATCCTTGATCACCTGTTGACACCCATTAGGGGAGTTTCCTATTTAAGGCTGCTTGGCTGCTGGTCTGATGCCGGCCAACAATGTATCAGTAGCATTCTGTTGCATTCTCCTGCCTCAAGATCCTGTTCAGCTAAGTTGAATTTTGTTTCTAGTTTATTCTATTTTTGTCCAGCTATTTGCAATGTGACTCTCTGTAGCTGGAAGCTCTCGTGGACTGGAATTGCCACTCCAGTGGCATGAGTTGTCACTGGAGTTTTAAAGTAATTTCAGGATGGTGTTTTTGAGTAGTGTTTTGAAGTTGACCGTGAAGTGACTCTTTCCTGTACTTCTGCTATCTAGTAAGCGGACCTCACTGTGCTAAATCTGCTGTTCATCCTACATATGTCTTTTCCTCTTGACTCACCGTCAATATCTGTGGGGGGCTGCTATCTCCTTTTGGGGTTCATCTCTGGAGGTAAGGCAGGCCTGTATATTCCTCTGATAGGGGTAGTTAGATCTCCGGCTGGCGCGTGGTGTCTAGGGCATCGTAGGAAACACTCCCCGGCTACTTCCAGTGTCGTGTCAGGTTCAGGTCACGGTCACTTTAGTTCCCATCACCTGAGAGCTAGTCCGTTGTTATTTTGATTTCCCTGCCATTGGGAAAATCATAACAGTTTGGCCGGCCCACATGTGTTAAAACTATGCACTAAAGCAGGAAAGGATATGAAAAGGTTTTTTTTCCTTCTGTGTTTGGAAAGTGCACCTTAGTGCTTATTTGTACTCCTTGCTTAAACTGCAGT
Organism: Ranitomeya variabilis; assembly: GCF_051348905.1. Classification (NCBI taxonomy): domain Eukaryota; kingdom Metazoa; phylum Chordata; class Amphibia; order Anura; family Dendrobatidae; genus Ranitomeya; species Ranitomeya variabilis. The sequence goes on along the minus strand of NC_135236.1, from coordinate 351,696,282 downwards.
CTCCAGCCTTTTTTTTTTTCCTCTCCTCTTAATCTCTGAATGGCTTTGGTTACACCTGTTTGAATCATGGATCCACAGAGTTTGGTTGCAGGTCTGAATAACCTGGCTACAAGGGTCCAGAACTTACAAGATTTTGTTATACGTGCTCCAATGTCTGAACCTAAGATCCCTATGCCTGAATTTTTTACCGGAGACAGATCCCATTTTTTGAATTTCAGAGAGAATTGTAAATTGTTTTTGTCTCTGAAATCTCACTCTGCTGGTGATCCTGCGCAACAGGTTAAAATTGTTATTTCTCTATTGCGGGGTGACCCACAAAGTTGGGCATTTGCATTGTTGCCAGGGGATCCTGCGTTATTAAATGTAGATGCGTTTTTTCTGGCTTTGGGGTTGCTTTATGAAGAACCTAATTTAGAGATTTTGGCTGAGAAAGCCTTGATAGCTCTTTCTCAAGGGCAAGATGAAGCTGAGATATACTGCCAAAAATTTCGTAAATGGTCGGTGCTTACTAAATGGAATGAGTGCCCTCTAGCAGCTAATTTCAGAGAAGGTCTCTCTGATGCCGTGAAGGATGTCATGGTGGGGTTCCCTGTGCCTACAGGTCTGAATGATGCCATGAAATTGGCTATCCAGATTGATCGGCGTTTACGGGAGCACAAATCTGTGCACCATATGGCGGTATCTTCTGAGCAAAAATCTGTGCACCATATGGCGGTATCTTTTGAGCAAAAACCTGTGCACCATATGGCGGTATCTTCTGAGCAAAAACCTGTGTACCATATGGCGGTATCTTCTGAGCAAAAACCTGTGCATCATTTGGCGGTGACCTCTGAAAAGGCACCAGAGCATATGCAATGCGATAGTGTATTGTCTAGAGGCGAACGACAGAATTACAGGCGCAAAAATGGGTTGTGCTTCTATTGTGGAGATCCAGCTCATGTTATATCAGCATGCTCTAAACGCATAAAGAAGGTTGATAAAAAGGTTGATAAATCTTTTTCTATGGGTACCTTGCAGTCTAAATTTCTTTTGTCCGTGACATTGATTTGTACTTTATCATCTGTTACTGTGGATGCTTATGTGGATTCTGGCGCCGCTCTGAGTCTCATGGATTGGTCCTTTGCCAAGCGTTGTGGGTTTGATTTAGAGCCTCTGGAGGTTTCTATTCCCTTAAAGGGTATTGATTCTACACCTTTGGCTAGCAATAAACCACAATATTGGACACAAGTGACTATGCATCTGTTCCCAGACCATCAGGAGATTATTCGTTTCCTTGTGTTATATAATCTACATGACGTATTAGTACTTGGATTACCATGGTTACAAATTCATAATCCAGTCTTGGACTGGAGATCAATGTCTGTGCTGAGCTGGGGATGTCAGGGGATTCATGGGGATGCACCTTTGGTTCCCATTTCTTCATCTACTCCCTCTGAGATCCCAGCATTTCTGTCAGATTTTTATGATGTCTTTCAGGAGCCTAAAACTGATTCTCTCCCTCCTCACAGAGAGTGTGACTGCGCTATTGAGTTGATTCCCGGTAGTAAATTTCCTAAGGGTCGCTTGTTTAATTTGTCTGTACCTGAACATACTGCTATGCGGGAGTATATCAGAGAATCTTTGGAAAAGGGTCGTATTCGCCCCTCTTTGTCTCCACTGGGGGCAGGGTTTTTCTTTGTGGGTAAAAAGGATGGTTCATTGAGACCTTGTATCGACTATCGACTTCTGAATAAGATTACAGTTAAATACCAGTATCCGTTACCTTTACTGACTGATCTTTTTGCTCGCATAAAGGGGGCGAAGTGGTTCACTAAGATCGATCTACGTGGTGCGTATAATTTGGTGCGGATTAAGCAGGGGGATGAGTGGAAGACCGCATTTAATACGCCTGAAGGCCATTTTGAGTATTTGGTAATGCCTTTCGGTCTCGCGAATGCCCCTTCCGTTTTTCAGTCCTTTATGCACGATATTTTCCGTGAATATCTGGATAAATTTATGATTGTGTATTTGGATGATATTTTGATTTTTTCGGAGGACTGGGAATCTCATGTTCAACAGGTCAGGAGAGTTTTTCAGGTTTTACGAGCTAATTCTTTATTTGTGAAGGGCTCAAAGTGTATTTTTGGGGTTCAGAGAATTTCCTTTTTGGGATATATTTTTTCCCCTTCATCTATGGAGATGGACCCTGTTAAGGTTCAGGCTATTTGTGATTGGGTACAACCTACTTCTCTAAAGAGTCTTCAGAAATTCTTGGGATTTGCTAATTTCTATCGCCGATTCATAGCGGGTTTTTCTGCCATTGCTAAACCTTTGACTGATTTGACCAAGAAGGGTGCTGATGTTGCTAATTGGTCCTCTGCGGCTGTGGAGGCCTTTCGGGAGCTTAAGCGCCGCTTTTCTTCTGCTCCTGTGTTGCGCCAGCCTGATGTTTCGCTCCCGTTCCAGGTTGAAGTAGATGCTTCCGAGATCGGAGCAGGTGCAGTTTTGTCGCAGAAAGGTCCTGACTGCTCAGTGATGAGACCATGTGCGTTTTTCTCTCGAAAGTTTTCGCCCGCTGAGCGAAATTATGATGTTGGAAATCGGGAGCTCTTGGCCATGAAGTGGGCATTTGAGGAGTGGCGTCATTGGCTTGAGGGTGCTAGACACCAGGTGGTGGTCTTGACTGACCACAAAAATCTAATTTATCTTGAGTCAGCCAGGCGTCTGAATCCTAGACAGGCGCGCTGGTCGTTGTTTTTCTCTCGATTTAACTTTGTGGTTTCATATCTGCCTGGGTCTAAGAATGTGAGGGCGGATGCCCTCTCTAGGAGTTTTGAGCCTGACTCGCCTGGTGATTCCGAACCTACTGGCATCCTGAAGGATGGGGTGATATTGTCAGCTGTCTCCCCAGACCTGCGGCGCTCTTTGCAGGAGTTTCAGGTGGATAGGCCTGATCGCTGTCCGCCTGGTAGATTGTTTGTCCCTGATGACTGGACCAGTAGAGTTATTTCGGAGGTTCACTCTTCCGCGTTGGCAGGTCATCCTGGAATTTTTGGCACCAGGGATCTGGTGTCTAGGTCCTTCTGGTGGCCTTCCTTGTCTCGAGATGTACGTATTTTTGTGCAGTCTTGTGATGTTTGTGCTCGGGCTAAGCCCTGCTGTTCCCGGGCCAGCGGGTTGTTGTTGCCCTTGCCTATTCCTAAGAGGCCTTGGACGCACATCTCTATGGACTTTATTTCTGACCTTCCTGTTTCTCGTAGGATGTCCGTCATCTGGGTGGTGTGTGACCGTTTTTCCAAGATGGTTCACTTGGTACCTTTGCCCAAATTGCCCTCCTCCTCTGAGCTGGTCCCTCTATTTTTTCAGAATGTTGTGCGTTTGCATGGTATTCCTGAGAATATAGTGTCTGACAGGGGTACTCAGTTTGTGTCTAGATTTTGGCGGGCGTTCTGTGCCAGGATGGGCATCGACTTGTCTTTTTCGTCTGCATTCCATCCTCAGACTAATGGCCAGACTGAGCGTACTAATCAGACCTTGGAGACTTACTTGAGGTGTTTTGTGTCCGCTGATCAGGACGATTGGCTTGATTTTTTGCCATTGGCAGAGTTTGCCCTTAACAATCGGGCCAGTTCTGCCACTTTGGTTTCTCCATTTTTTTGTAATTCAGGGTTTCACCCTCGCTTTTCGTCCGGTCAAATGGAGTCTTCGGATTGTCCTGGAGTAGATGCTGTGGTTGATAGAATGCATCAGATTTGGGGACAGGTTGTGGACAATCTGAAGTTGTCCCAGGAGAAGACTCAACAGTTCACTAATCGTCATCGGCGTGTTGGTCCTCGTCTTTGTGTTGGGGACCTGGTTTGGTTGTCTTCTCGATTTGTTCCTATGAAGGTCTCGTCTCCTAAGTTTAAGCCTCGGTTTATCGGCCCTTATAGGATTCTGGAGGTTCTCAATCCTGTGTCCTTTCGTTTGGACCTCCCAGCATCTTTTACTATTCATAATGTTTTTCATCGGTCATTGTTGCAGAGGTATGAGGTGCCGGTTGTTCCGTCTGCTGATCCTCCTGCTCCTGTGCTGGTTGAGGGTGAGTTGGAGTATGTGGTGGAAAAGATCTTGGACTCCCGTGTTTCCAGACGGAAACTTCAGTATCTGGTTAAGTGGAAAGGCTATGGTCAGGAGGATAATTCTTGGGTGACAGCATCTGATGTTCATGCTCCCGATTTGATTCGTGCATTTCATAGTGCTCATCCAGATCGCCCTGGTGGTTCTGGTGAGGGTTCGGTGCCCCCTCCTTAAGGGGGGGGTACTGTTGTGAATTCTGTTTGTGGGCTCCCCCGGTGGTGTTTTATGGTAGTGCCACTTATTTGCCTTCTTCTATCCTTGATCACCTGTTGACACCCATTAGGGGAGTTTCCTATTTAAGGCTGCTTGGCTGCTGGTCTGATGCCGGCCAACAATGTATCAGTAGCATTCTGTTGCATTCTCCTGCCTCAAGATCCTGTTCAGCTAAGTTGAATTTTGTTTCTAGTTTATTCTATTTTTGTCCAGCTATTTGCAATGTGACTCTCTGTAGCTGGAAGCTCTCGTGGACTGGAATTGCCACTCCGGTGGCATGAGTTGTCACTGGAGTTTTAAAGTAATTTCAGGATGGTGTTTTTGAGTAGTGTTTTGAAGTTGACCGTGAAGTGACTCTTTCCTGTACTTCTGCTATCTAGTAAGCGGACCTCACTGTGCTAAATCTGCTGTTCATCCTACGTATGTCTTTTCCTCTTGACTCACCGTCAATATCTGTGGGGGGCTGCTATCTCCTTTTGGGGTTCATCTCTGGAGGTAAGGCAGGCCTGTATATTCCTCTGATAGGGGTAGTTAGATCTCCGGCTGGCGCGTGGTGTCTAGGGCATCGTAGGAAACACTCCCCGGCTACTTCCAGTGTCGTGTCAGGTTCAGGTCACGGTCACTTTAGTTCCCATCACCTGAGAGCTAGTCCGTTGTTATTTTGATTTCCCTGCCATTGGGAAAATCATAACAGGTCGGCCATGAGGTCGGCGATCTTCTGAATCTGGTATCGGAATTCCGATACCGAGTCTATTGCTGAGACTGCCAGTGTGGTGCCGTGCGCTATCACCGTGCTTTCTAAACCCAAGTCTGGGTGGTTAGTGGCATCCGCCAGTGTGGCACCGCATGAACTCTCGTGCTACTTGATTATTTCTGTTACGTGCGGTACTGCGGCCCTGTGATGCAACAGGGTTCGCTTCTTTCACACTGGGTGAAGCTAACCTGTGTGTGTATCCTCATTGTATGGGTGGCACGGTGGCACGGTGGTTAGCACTGCAGCCTTGCAGCGCTGGAGTCCTGGGTTCAAACCCCACCAAGGACAACATCTGCAAAGAGTTTGTATGTTCTATCTGTGTTTGTGTGGGTTTCCTCTGGGTACTCTGGTTTCCTCCCACATTCCAAAGACATACTGATAAGGAATTTAGATGATAATGTGTGCAAATTGTAAAGCGCTGCGGAATATGTTAGCGCTATATAAAAATAAAGATTATTATTGTACCACCATATAGTCCGTCATTGCTTAGCAGCAGCTTCCATCAGCAGTGGCGGATGGAAGCTTGCTCACATGTGGGTTAGACCTCACCCAGTGTGAATAGAAGCGAACTCTGTTGCTTCACAGAGTCGCCATAAATACGCTGCGCCCTGTTAGCAGTCACAGGGTGCAGCTGAAAGACACTAGTGGGATCCCTATGAATCACCCCCACTAAACTGGTGATTGGACTCAATCTGACCCACGGTGGCTTTTGAACCCGCGCCTGAGGACACCCCGAGTCAGATGCTGAGTCCAAGCGGGAGTTCCCACCCTACACTGACTGGCTGTCAAGAAAGCGCACTGATTGCGCATGGTGCCGTACAAGCGGGCACTGCGATTAGACGCTGAAACGTGTGCAAAGTGTGCAGGTCGCACTGTCGGGCACTAGGTAGCTTCCACCATTCGCAAGCAGTCATCAACACAAGGAATGGTAATGATTATGGAGCTTTCATCCATAGACATACATCCATCTACACACACGTTATCAAATTTATACCAGCGCATGGCCGAGCGGCCATGTGAACCTTTTATAGAAGTATGCTCCAGGACCTTCCAGATGGTCCAATAGGAGCCGCAACAGGACCTGAGCATGTGACATGAGCATGTGACCTGTGGGCATGCTCAGTGTAGGAAAAGCTGGACTTAGTCCCTGGAAACGCCTGCTCGCTGCTGATCAGTGCTGGCTACAAAGGCAGAGCCTGGAAAGGCAGCAGTAACCAAGTGCACAGTATCAGCTTGAGCCAGACACTGGGATCTATGTGACTGTTGAGCATGTTCCACTGTGGTTGGAGGAGAATGGGAGACCACAGTAGACATGGTTCGAGATTCCCCCTGTGGAGCGCCGGGAACTCGACACCTAACAGCAGTTTTTAAATGAAGGTATTTATCATTAAGGGACAAAGAAATCCAAACCTACAGGGCCCTTTGTGAAAAAGTGATTGCCACCTAAACCTAATAACTGGTTGGACCACCCTTAGCAGCAACTTCTACAATCATGTGTTTGCGATAACTGGAAATGAGTCTTTTACAACGCTCTGGAGGAAATTTGGCCAACTCATCTTTGCAGAATTGTTGTAATTCAGACACATTTGAGGGTTCCCGAGCATGAACCACCTTTTTCACACAACTATAGATGGATACAGTACAAGTACATTCAATGACTGACAATTGTTAATGTAATTTGCTATTGGGAACTGTTGCCAGGTTTTTCCTCCTCCATCTGAGAGCAGCAGAAACATTTATTCACACAATGTGTAACTTAATCGGTTGCTTGCTGTCATTTTGATAAAATGACTTTTAATCTGCTGCAGATATAGTAATTATATAACCTCGCCCACACCACTGACTGACAGCTTTCTGACCATGTACAGTGTACACAGAAAGCTGCCTATCAGTGGTGAAGGTTGGGTTATACAGAGTTCATGAATATGGAGGACTACCTGGCAGCAGGGTTAATAGTCCACTGCTGATAAAACTGTGATTTTATGAAAACGAAACTATGCAGCCCAGTAAGTGTCAAAACACTGAAATGAGGCCTCTTTCTCTACATTGTGGTGCTCTCAGGTTAGGAGGCATAAACCTGGTGAGAGATTCTCTTTATGTAAGAAAGATGTTACTGCATCTTCACATTTCTCAAGTGCAATAGTTAAAGGGGTTGTCTGATCTTAAACTGCAAGTCTGCTGTCACTCTATGTGACTGCACACTAGTGAATCCTTAAATCTCGTGCACTGTGAGGATTTTCCTGTGTGGGCTCAAGGGATGGCGGTCATGTGGCTGCAAGTATGTGATATATAAACTCCCGGCCACATTCCGACAATATGAACACAGCTCCTTTCAATGCATGCATATCACATACTAGCAGCCACATGACCACCATTCCCAGCACCAGCACCAGAGAATCCTCACAGCATGTAGTGGGCACCATGTGAGGATCCACAAGTATGTAGTAACAAAGTGACTACAGACTAGTAATTTAACCCTTTAATGGTGTGAAGCTGTGACACAGTAAAGGGAGGGGTTAAACATAATTTCAATTTCTGGTTTTACATAATATGCAACTTTGTTTCTTTGAAAACATTTTTTTAGGCAGAATGTGCTTAGATGAGGGTATGAGTAATAACAGTGGGAGTCTGTCTCATACAACATGAAAGCCACATTTTGAATGATTTCCTTGTATTAACTTTGTGGAAATTTCCAGAACTGTAATAATGGACTGATATAGGCAAAGTAGAGGCAATCTTAAAATAATAATTAGTTGCTTAATGCATAGGTTAACATTCTAGGATTGGATTGATTCATGTAAACATCTTAAGATGCTTTTTAGATATATAATAACTGACTGTAATGGATGAAGCCTAGAGATGGCTGAAATCATTCCTGTGAATGTAGTTTGCATTTTCCCGGCATCATTGTGGAAATCCTAGAAACTTCTTACAGGGTGAATCCTACTTCAACACATTTGAAAGCTTATAGACCCACTTACTGTGAGCAATGCAAAATATGTTTTTGTGATTGTTGGTAATGGCATATTGCTCTGTATATATCTACATATCACAAACTAATGTAAACTTCACTCTGTCATCTGAAGATAAAACTGCAGTGACACCATGTGGAATTTAAATTTCACTCCAGGAACCTTTTTATATTTTGCTATATATTTTGCTACAGATAGGATGTAAGTCAATATTTGTAAGAAAGACCCTTATGATCATTTGAAAATAAGTACTGTATGTTATGCACTGTGCCTGCTGAAATAATACAATTTATGTTCCTCCTAAAATAAATCTACTATATAATTGTCTAAGGGTCACTTCCGTCTGTCTGTCCTTCTGTCTGTCTGTCACGGATATTCATTGGTTGCGGCCTCTGTCTGTCATGGAAATCCAAGTCGCTGATTGGTCGTGGCAAAACGCCCACGACCAATCAGCGACGCACACAGTCTGGAAGAAAATGGCCGCTCCTTACTCCCCACACTCAGTGCCCGGCGCCCGCATACACCCCTCCGGTCACCGCTCACACAGGGTTAATGCCGGCGGTAACAGACCGCGTTATGCCGCAGGTAACGCACTCTGTTACCGCCGCTGTTAACCCTGTGTGACCAAGTTTTTACTATTGACGCAGCCTATGCAGCGTCAATAGTAAAAACATCTAATGTTAAAAATAATAAAAAAAATAAAAGATCATTAGATACTCACCTTCCGCCGCCTTTCCTGCTCCTCGCGATGCTCTGGCCGGTCCATGCAACCGGCACGTTCCGGTGGCAAGGATGGTCTGGGAGAAGGACCTGCCATGACGTCACGGTCATGTGACCGTGACGTCATCACAAGTCATGCGCGCCTGCGCGAGCAGGACCTGCCGTGACGTCACGGTCATGTGACCGCGACACGGTCATGTGACTGCGACACGGTCATGTTACCGCGACGTCATCACAGGTCCTGCTCGAAAAGGACCTGCCATGACGTCACGGTCACGTGACCACGACGTCATCACACCCTGGGACCGGAAGCAGCCGCCTGCACCCCACACAGGCAACAGAACTACAACGCACCTGCGGAAGGTGGCTGGGCAATATACTATGTGGCTCTGTGCTGTATACTACATCACTGGGCAATATACTACGTCTCTGTGCTGTATACTACGTTGCTGGGCAATATACTACGTTGCTGGCCAATATACTACGTCGCTGGGCAATATACTACGTCGCTGGGCAATATACTACGTCGCTGGGCAATATACTACGTGGCTGGGCAATATACTACGTGGCTTGGCAATATACTACGTGGCTGGGCAATATACTACGTGGCTGGGCAATACACTACATGGCTGGGCAATACACTACGTCGCTGGGCAATATACTACATGGCTGGGCAATATACTACGTGGCTGGGCAATATACTACGTCGCTGGGCAATATACTACGTGGCTGGGCAATATACTACATCGCTGGGCAATATACTACGTGGACATACATATTCTAGAATACCCGATGCGTTAGAATCGGGCCACCATCTAGTAATACTATATTCACTGAAATATATAACCTGTACCCTGTGGCTCCAAATTAAATAATACTATTCAGTAGTGCCCCCTGAAATTAATAATTCTATGCATTGTGCCTGTAGAGACATGGGGGTTAGCGGGTGCACTAGTCCGCTGGCTCTAGACTGCATGGACTAGGGATCATCCCACTGAACGTCTGCACTCCTTTTACTGTGGGCATAATATTGCTCAGACAATACAGGGTAAGGGTAAAACAGTGTGGCAATACTTTATTGAACCACAAAACAGGCAAATAACCCATAGAACAGTCCCAGCAAAATACCCAAGATGATGCAAAATTACAGAGTTTCACCCTTCTGCTAACTCGCCTGGATTAAAACCAGCTGCGACTTCCAGGGCTGACTACCCCCACCTGTGGCATGCACAGAGAGCAGGTAATGACAAGCTTAGGAAGCCCACAGTCCATTAAGGTACAACGCCAGATGACCGGAGAGTCACAACATGGCTTCTCCGAACATCTCCATCGAGCTAGGTGACCGATAGCTCCAAATCCTGTCTTCCCCAAACGTATCCATGGATTCAGTGATTGTCAATGGAGAAGATCTGTTTTATTTCAGCTGGGGCCATGGTCCCCTAAGTTGGCATCCTGTAGAATGTCAAATCTGTGTACCTTGTGATGGAGCCATGATGTTCTGGCAGCTGTCTTGTAGAGTGCTCTTGACTGTTGCTTTGTAAAGAGTCTCTGGTTTTCTGGATCTCTGGGTCTCTTGGATCTTTGGATAACCTGTTACAGAGGTGTAACCCACGTATATAGTTCACAATTGTTGTCCTCCTTCAAGCCATCATTCAGAGTTCAATAAGAAGATGGGAGATAATCTTACTTTGGTTGACTATTCAGTCAATTTGCATAGTTTTTACTCCTCTGTTTTGCAAGTGAACAGGACCCACACAATGGTCAATCAACATATTAGGCAAATATCCATTGTTCAATGACCCTGCATCACTGACTTGCAAAGATTGGCACATACCGTGTTGATGCTGTGAAAAAAAATAATATTTGGTACATATGCAGCGCCCCAGAGTCCTGGTCGTTGCAGTACTGTGGCTCCGCCACTATGGGGAGCTACGGTGCGTCCGATGGCACTGAAGGAGTTCATCTGAGCAGGTATCACAGACACCAAGACATTTCACAGCTGGGCCTCCGGGGGGAGCTAAGGGTGCTATTCATTAGGCCACTCCCCACCATAGTGGGTAAACTGGGGGTCAGGCAGGAAGTTAGATCAGGAAGCTGACTGGATTGGACGAAGCAACACCTGGTGGCAGAGGGTGTTGTGGAGGAAGAGACAGTAGGGTCTCTGTCAGGGGTGGGATCCTGACAGAGGCTTGGCATTGGAAAGAACGTAACGGGTTCGCGCCTGCTCCGGGAAGCGGCGGTGCCAAAGAAAGGACTAGAAGCGAGATAGATTGTGCTGAGTGAGAAACGAGATCAAGCAATAGGAGAACACCAGTAGGGGTCGTGCTGTAAGACCGGAGCAACACCCTACTGAGGCGCACTACCGGTGGCCGGAATGCCGAGGGAGTATCATAACATTCAGCTTCAAGCAATACTCTAAACAGCGGCAGGACAGTCAGTTTAAGGCGGGCTGTCTCACACAAATCACCTATGAAGTCTTGGGGGGCACCTTGTGGAGAGGGGCGACTCTAGGGTCCCGGAAGAGCTCCGAGCCTACCCGTCAAACGGGTGCCGTCCCAACCAGAACAACAGGGAGGGACGGAGGATTAGAAGAACATCATTTAATCGAGTTGTGAGGGAACTTAAGAAACAGACACAACGGTTGTGGGGACTTTCCGTAAGCACAGCAGGGGAGGACCGCAACACATAGCGCTAGAAGGAAGGCACCGATTTCCACCTGTGAAGTGAGCTCTGGAGGTGCCATCAGACCGGCCGGACTTGCGCAGCCTGGTGAACCGTATTCTGGACTGAGGGCCCAGAGATCTTCAGTAAAGAGGTAAAGAGACTGCAACCTGGTGTCCTCGTTATTTACTGCACCGCACCACCACCACTGTCATTTATACGTATTATAGACTGTGTGCCCCACGGCAGGGTCACGGACCGGGCCTAGCCGCCGTGACAACCCCAGAAGCAGAGACTCAGAGGCCCGGTACCGGGTAACCCCTCGGCCCTGCGGCGGTGGGGGCGCTACACATACAAAAGTAGACGTTTCGGTCGTGATGACCTTCATCAATGTACTAAAGTAGTGTACTATGAGGTATAGTGAATGACAATCTGTTAGGGCAGAAAGACCCCGCTGTATCCACTGCTAGGATGTGCTATCCACGTGACTAGCGGTGGATACCATGTCCTTTTCCCTGCATTGAATCACAGTAGCGATTCATTGCCATTTTGGCAATAACTCCCTCTGCTTTCAAGCTAGTTCCTTTATGGGGTCTTTCTGCAACAGATTGACTGTCATTCACTATACCTCATAGTACACTACTTTAGAACATTGATGAACGTCATCACGACCGAAACGTCTACTTTTGTATGTATTATATATTAAATATTTCACAGCATCAACACGTTGTGTGCCAGGTTTTCTTACTATTTGCACAAGGTTTGGGATCCTACCTGTGCACCACTATATTAACTGTGCTGATGGTTTTGTTTACACTGTCGAGAGGAAAACTTCAGCTATTCAAACATATCAAAAATCACTGTTTATGACTCATTTGAGAACAGTGCATGACTAAGTGAAGAACAAATGAATAAATTCAAAAGTCAACATATAGATAACAGTCCATGCCTCCTGGATTACATTTATGATTAAATGCTGTGTTGTCACAGTGCCCCTGAAATAAATAATACTACCCACTGTGAGGCCAGTAATATAATATATATATAATATATATACACACACACACATTGTTTTGCATCATCTACTGCAGGCAGTTGCCTCTTCGAGCCAGGCTTGGCTCCTGCGGAGTGACAATGCAATGATGTAATCATTGTATCTCTATTAATGGAAAAGTACTAAATCTAGTATAGGGATTTGCTCACTCTCTTGCATCCACCCATTAGCTCCTAAATATTCAATTGCATCCATGTCCAAAAGTCATGGAACAATTGAGTCTAAGATGAATTGAGTCATGAAACTCTTCTTCTTGGTTACAAAAGATATTCAAATCTCATCACTGACCGTAAGTCTCAGTAATACCAAGTAATGCATAAATGCTACGCATCAAAAAATAATCTAGTGATACAGAGTAGAGAAGTAAATTGCTTAAAGTTCCATCATAATCTAGTAACCAATAAAATAAGTACATAGTAGAGCACTAAGACACTGAAAGTCCAAGTATTATCTAGCAAGAAATAGATAGATAGTGGAGAAAAATAGCAAAGTGCACCTATCTCAGGGCTGATGTGTTGTCACTGAGGGAGACTGTATCAAATCTTAGAGGAAATTAAATGTTGACAAATCTAAGTTTTTCTGCATCATTGCGGTGTTGCATGGAGACGATCAGCCTGTGGCACTGCTGAGGTGTTATGGAAGCCCAGGTTGCTTTGATAGCAGCCTTCAGCTTGTCTGCATTCTTGGGTCTGGTGTCTCTCATATTCCTCTTGACAATACCTCATCTCTATGGGGTTAAGGTCAGGTGAGTTTGCTGGCCAATCAAGCATAGTGTTACTGTGGTTTTTAAACCAGGTATTGTAACTTTTGGCAGTGTGGACAGGTGCCAAGTTCTGCTGGAGAATGAAATTTCCATCTCCAAAAAGCTTATCAGCAGAGGGAAGCATGAAGTTGAAGTGCTCTAAAATTTCCTGGTAGATGGCTGCGCTGACTTTGGTCTTGATAGCATACAATGGACCTATACCAGCAGATGACATGGCTTCCCCAACCACCACTGATTGTGGAAACTTTACACTAGACCTCAACCAGCTTTGATTGTGTGCCTCTCCACTCTTCCTCCAGACTCTGGGACCTTGATTTCCAAATGAAATGCAAAATTTACTTTCATCTGAAAACAACACCTTGGACCATTGAGCAACAGTCCAGTTCTTTTTCTCCTTGGCCCAGGTAAGACTCTACTATAGTAATACAGAGTAGAGAACTAAATTGCTAAAAGTTCCAGCATAACCTAGTAATCAGTAAAAGAAGTACATAGTAGAGCACTAAGACACTGAAAGACACTGAAAGTCCCAGTATTATCTAGCAAGAAATAGATATATAGTGGAGAAAAACAGCAAACTGCACCTATCTCAGGGCTGATGTGTTGTTGCTGAGGGAGACTGTATCAAATCTTAGAGGAAATTAAATGTTATTAGAGACAAATCTAAGTTTTTCTGCATCATTGCGGTGTTGCATGGAGGCGATCAGCTCAGGTCGCTGAGGGAGACTGTAAAGGGAAGCAGACTTCTGGATTCCTCAGCAGCTGTCATCACTGGGGATTGATTATTGACTGATGCAAGCCATTTTTTCTCTTTTTTCTTTGTACACCTAGCACTTAAAGGCCCCGTCTCACTAAGCGACGCTAAAGCGATCCCGACAACGATACGACCTGTCAGGGATCGTTGCTGCGTCGCTATGTGGTCTGTTGTGAATTTGCTTTTTGCTCCCTCTAGTGGTTACTAGTTTTTTGACTCTGGTTTTTCTGTCATTCCTTTTATCCGCACCTGGGTCGTTAGTTAGGGGTGTTGCTATATAAGCTCCCTGGACCTTCAGTTCAATGCCTGGCAACGTAGTTATCAGAGCTAGTCTGCTGTGCTCTTGTCTACTGATCCTGGTTCCAGTTATATCAGCTAAGTCTTCCTTTTGCTTTTTGCTTTTTGTTTTGGTTTTGTATTTTTGTCCAGCTTGTTCCAAAACTATATCCTGACCTTTGCTGGAAGCTCTAGGGGGGCTGGTGTTCTCCCCCCGGACCGTTAGACGGTTCGGGGGTTCTTGAATTTCCAGTGTGGATTTTGATAGGGTTTTTGTTGACCATATAAGTTACCTTTCTATATTCTGCTATCAGTAAGCGGGCCTCTCTGTGCTAAACCTGGTTCATTTCTGTGTTTGTCATTTCCTCTTACCTCACCGTCATTATTTGTGGGGGGCTTCTATCCAGCTTTGGGGTCCCCTTCTCTGGAGGCAAGAAAGGTCTTTGTTTTCCTCTACTAGGGGTAGCTAGATTCTCCGGCTGGCACGTGTCATCTAGAATCAACGTAGGAATGATCCCCGGCTACTTCTAGTGTTGGCGTTAGGAGTAGATATATGGTCAACCCAGTTACCACTGCCCTATGAGCTGGATTTTTGTATTCTGCAGACTTCCACGTTCCTCTGAGACCCTCGCCATTGGGGTCATAACAGTTTGCCAGGCCAGTATTAAATGTTTAATGCATTGCAGAAGAGGGATTATAAGAAAGAAGATTCTGAGTTTTTTTTTTTTTTTTCCTTCTTCCCCTTTACCTCAGAGTGGCTATGCTTGCTGCAGACATGAATGTCCAGACCTTGATTACAAGTGTGGACCAGCTGGCTACTCGTGTGCAGGGCATACAAGACTATGTTATCAGAAATCCTAGGTCAGAACCTAAAATACCGATTCCTGAACTGTTTTCCGGAGACAGGTTTAAGTTTAGGAATTTCGTGAATAATTGTAAATTGTTTTTGTCCCTGAGACCCTGTTCATCTGGAGATTCTGCTCAGCAAGTAAAAATTGTTATTTCGTTCTTACGGGGCGACCCTCAGGATTGGGCTTTTTCGCTGGCGCCAGGAGATCCGGCATTGGCTGATCTTGATGCGTTTTTTCTGGCGCTCGGTTTACTTTATGAGGAACCCAATCTTGAGATTCAGGCAGAAAAGGCCTTGCTGGCTATGTCTCAGGGGCAGGACGAGGCTGAAGTGTATTGCCAAAAATTTCGGAAATGGTCCGTGCTGACACATTGGAACGAGTGTGCACTGGCCGCTAATTTTAGAAATGGCCTTTCTGAAGCCATTAAGAATGTTATGGTGGGTTTTCCCATTCCCACAGGTCTGAATGATACTATGGCACTGGCTATTCAAATTGACCGGCGGTTGCGGGAGCGCAAAACCGCAAATTCCCTCATGGTGTTGTCTGAACAGACACCTAATTCGGTGCAATGTGATAGAAAAACCGCAAATTCCCTCATGGTGTTGTCTGAACAGACACCTGATTTAATGCAATGTGATAGAATCCTGACTAGAAATGAGCGGAAAATTCATAGACGCCGGAATGGCTTGTGCTACTACTGTGGTGATTCTACACATGTTATCTCAGCATGCTCTAAACGTATAGCTAAGGTTGTTAGTCCTGTCACCGTTGGTAATTTGCAACCTAAATTTATTCTGTCTGTAACTTTGATTTGCTCACTGTCATCTTATCCTGTCATGGCGTTTGTAGATTCAGGTGCTGCCCTGAGTCTCATGGATCTCTCATTTGCTAAGCGCTGTGGTTTTACTCTTGAACCATTAGAAAATCCTATTCCTCTTAGGGGTATTGATGCTACACCATTGGCTGCAAATAAACCGCAGTATTGGACACAGGTTACCATGTGCATGACTCCTGAACACCGCGAGGTGATACGTTTCCTGGTTTTACATAAAATGCATGATTTGGTTGTTTTAGGGCTGCCATGGTTACAGATCCATAATCCAGTCCTGGACTGGAAGGCTATGTCAGTCTCAAGTTGGGGCTGTCGTGGTATTCATGGGGATTCCCTGCCTGTGTCTATTGCTTCTTCTACGCCTTCGGAAGTTCCGGAGTATTTGTCTGATTATCAGGACGTCTTCAGTGAGTCTGAGTCCAGTGCACTGCCTCCTCATAGGGACTGTGACTGTGCTATAGATTTGATCCCAGGCAGTAAATTTCCTAAGGGAAGACTGTTTAATCTGTCGGTACCTGAACATACCGCTATGCGTTCATATATCAAGGAGTCTCTGGAGAAAGGACATATTCGTCCGTCTTCTTCCCCTCTTGGTGCGGGATTCTTTTTTGTGGCAAAAAAGGACGGATCTTTGAGACCTTGTATTGATTATCGGCTTTTAAATAAGATCACTGTCAAATTTCAGTATCCTTTACCGCTGTTGTCTGACTTGTTTGCCCGGATTAAGGGTGCCAAGTGGTTCACCAAGATAGACCTTCGTGGTGCGTACAACCTTGTGCGCATTAAGCAAGGTGATGAATGGAAAACCGCATTCAATACGCCCGAAGGTCATTTTGAGTACTTGGTGATGCCTTTTGGTCTCTCCAATGCGCCTTCAGTTTTTCAGTCCTTTATGCATGACATTTTCCGGAAGTATCTGGATAAATTTTTGATTGTTTATCTGGATGATATTTTGGTTTTTTCTGATAATTGGGATTCGCATGTGGAGCAGGTCAGGTTGGTCTTTAAAATTTTGCGTGAAAATTCTTTGTTTGTCAAGGGCTCAAAGTGTCTCTTTGGTGTACAGAAGGTTCCCTTTTTGGGGTTCATTTTTTCCCCTTCTGCTGTGGAGATGGACCCAGTCAAGGTCCGAGCTATTCTTGATTGGACTCAGCCCTCGTCAGTTAAGAGTCTTCAGAAGTTCTTGGGCTTCGCTAACTTCTACCTTCGTTTTATCGCTAATTTTTCTAGCATTGTGAAACCTTTGACGGATATGACCAAGAAGGGCTCCGATGTAGCTAACTGGGCTCCTGCTGCCGTGGAGGCTTTCCAGGAGTTGAAACGCCGGTTTACTTCGGCGCCTGTTTTGTGCCAGCCTGACGTCTCACTTCCCTTTCAGGTTGAGGTGGATGCTTCGGAGATTGGGGCAGGGGCCGTTTTGTCGCAGAGAGGCCCTGGTTGCTCTGTTATGAAACCTTGTGCCTTTTTCTCTAGGAAGTTTTCGCCTGCCGAGCGAAATTATGATGTGGGCAATCGGGAGTTGTTGGCCATGAAATGGGCATTTGAGGAGTGGCGTCATTGGCTCGAGGGTGCTAAGCATCGTGTGGTGGTCTTGACTGATCACAAAAATCTGATGTATCTCGAGTCTGCTAAACGCCTTAATCCGAGACAGGCCCATTGGTCATTGTTTTTCTCCCGCTTTGATTTTGTTGTCTCGTATTTACCTGGTTCAAAGAATGTGAAGGCCGATGCTCTTTCTAGGAGCTTTGTGCCTGATGCTCCTGGAGTCGCTGATCCTGTTGGTATTCTTAAAGATGGAGTTATCTTGTCAGCTATTTCTCCAGATCTGCGACGTGTGTTGCAGAGATTTCAGGCTGATAGGCCTGAGTCTTGTCCACCTGACAGACTGTTTGTCCCGGATAAGTGGACCAGCAGAGTCATTTCCGAGGTTCATTCCTCGGTGTTGGCAGGTCACCCGGGAATTTTTGGCACCAGAGATCTGGTGGCCAGGTCCTTTTGGTGGCCTTCCTTGTCAAGGGATGTGCGGTCATTTGTGCAGTCCTGTGGGACTTGTGCTCGAGCTAAGCCTTGCTGTTCTCGTGCCAGCGGTTTGCTCTTGCCCTTGCCTGTCCCGAAGAGACCTTGGACACATATCTCCATGGATTTCATTTCTGATCTTCCGCTATCTCAGGGCATGTCCGTTATCTGGGTGATATGTGATCGCTTCTCCAAGATGGTCCATTTGGTTCCTTTGCCTAAGCTGCCTTCCTCTTCCGATCTGGTTCCTGTGTTTTTCCAGAACGTGGTTCGTTTGCACGGCATCCCAGAGAATATTGTGTCTGACAGAGGATCCCAGTTCGTTTCCAGGTTCTGGCGATCCTTTTGTAGTAGGATGGGCATTGATTTGTCGTTTTCGTCTGCTTTCCATCCTCAGACTAATGGACAGACGGAGCGAACCAATCAGACTTTGGAGGCTTATTTGAGGTGTTTTGTCTCTGCTGATCAGGACGATTGGGTGACATTCTTGCCGTTGGCTGAGTTTGCCCTTAATAATCGGGCTAGTTCCGCCACCTTGGTTTCACCTTTTTTCTGCAACTCTGGTTTCCATCCTCGCTTTTCTTCGGGTCATGTGGAGCCTTCTGACTGTCCTGGGGTGGATTCTGTGGTGGATAGGTTGCAGCAGATCTGGAATCATGTGGTGGACAACTTGAAGTTGTCACAGGAGAAGGCTCAGCGCTTTGCCAACCGCCGCCGCGGTGTGGGTCCCCGACTACGCGTTGGGGATTTGGTATGGCTTTCTTCCCGCTTTGTTCCTATGAAGGTCTCCTCTCCCAAATTTAAACCTCGTTTTATTGGGCCTTACAAGATATTGGAAATCCTTAATCCTGTATCTTTTCGTCTGGAGCTTCCTGTGTCGTTTGCTATTCACAATGTATTTCATAGGTCCTTGTTGCGGCGGTACATTGTGCCTGTAGTTCCTTCTGCTGAGCCTCCTGCTCCGGTGTTGGTTGAGGGCGAGTTGGAGTACGTGGTGGAGAAGATCTTGGATTCTCGCCTCTCCAGGCGGAGGCTTCAGTACCTGGTCAAGTGGAAGGGCTATGGTCAGGAGGATAATTCCTGGGTGGTCGCCTCTGATGTTCATGCGGCCGATTTAGTTCGTGCCTTTCATGCCGCTCATCCTGATCACCCTGGTGGTCGTGGTGAGGGTTCGGTGACCCCTCACTAAGGGGGGGGTACTGTTGTGAATTTGCTTTTTGCTCCCTCTAGTGGTTACTAGTTTTTTGACTCTGGTTTTTCTGTCATTCCTTTTATCCGCACCTGGGTCGTTAGTTAGGGGTGTTGCTATATAAGCTCCCTGGACCTTCAGTTCAATGCCTGGCAACGTAGTTATCAGAGCTAGTCTGCTGTGCTCTTGTCTACTGATCCTGGTTCCAGTTATATCAGCTAAGTCTTCCTTTTGCTTTTTGCTTTTTGTTTTGGTTTTGTATTTTTGTCCAGCTTGTTCCAAAACTATATCCTGACCTTTGCTGGAAGCTCTAGGGGGGCTGGTGTTCTCCCCCCGGACCGTTAGACGGTTCGGGGGTTCTTGAATTTCCAGTGTGGATTTTGATAGGGTTTTTGTTGACCATATAAGTTACCTTTCTTTATTCTGCTATCAGTAAGCGGGCCTCTCTGTGCTAAACCTGGTTCATTTCTGTGTTTGTCATTTCCTCTTACCTCACCGTCATTATTTGTGGGGGGCTTCTATCCAGCTTTGGGGTCCCCTTCTCTGGAGGCAAGAAAGGTCTTTGTTTTCCTCTACTAGGGGTAGCTAGATTCTCCGGCTGGCGCGTGTCATCTAGAATCAACGTAGGAATGATCCCCGGCTACTTCTAGTGTTGGCGTTAGGAGTAGATATATGGTCAACCCAGTTACCACTGCCCTATGAGCTGGATTTTTGTATTCTGCAGACTTCCACGTTCCTCTGAGACCCTCGCCATTGGGGTCATAACAGTGGTCGCTGGTGAGATGTCAAACAGTGAGATCTTCCAATGATCGCTGCTGCGATCTCACTGTTTGACATCTCACCAGCGACCTGTAGCGACCTGTACAACGATGTCACATGGGAGCTATTATGACGATTCAGTGTCTGAGTCGTCAACGAGGTCGTTGGTAAGGTGTCAAACACAGCGATGTGTGCTACCCAGCAGGACCTCAACGATCAAAAAAAGGTCCAGGCCTTTCCGACACGACCAGCGATCTCACAGCAGGGGCCTGGTCGCTGCTACGTGTCACACATAGCGAGATCGCAACTGAGGTCACTGTTGCGTCACAAAACTTGTGACTCAGCAGCGATCTCGCTAGCGATCTCGCTTAGTGAGACGGGGGCTTAACTCCTATGTGCAGATACTGCATCAATCAAATCTTAGCGGAAATTAAACGTTACTAGAGATAAATCTAAGTTTTCCTGCCCAGGGCAAATATTCAGTTTAGCTCCACCTCCTATGCTCAGCTTAAGTTGTTTGAGTAGTTGTTATGTGACCACTCATATGCGATTAGCATACTTATAGTCATGTGCAGACTAGCCTCTGTTCCTAATTCTCTCAATGTTTAGTGAAAAACTACAGCTCCTCATTCACTAAGGCTAAGTTCACATTTGCTAGAAACAGCCCAAAATGAAAGAAAATAGTATACTTATCCTCCACATGCTCACAACCTCAGTGGGGGAGCCTATCAGGAGGGCATGCTTACTAGAACCGAATAGGGGGGACACTCCTCTACTCACTAATACAACACGAAAAAATGGAGTTAATGTCCACAACAATTACTTACAAAGTCATAATAATTTATTATTAACAGGCAATGTCAAAACAACACATTACAGTGATTTAAAACCACACATAGAAGCGGCTAGACAGGAATGGCAATAGCACATAGAAACAAAACACAGTGCAGCTCATGGACTGGTGCCAAGTATCCAACTATTTATATGCCACAGTGCAAAATCATAAATTGGCAAGTACATGGGGGAGGGCTTATATGTCAGTATATAGTGTACCTTAGAGCCCTGTACACTGGCTCTACATATTTTACAGCACACCCACCAGACCCCGGATGCTTACCAACTTCACCGGCACCAGGACAGAGCCACACCGTCGCCCCAACGCGCGTTTCGCGTTGGCTTCGTCAGGGACCGCCCCCTGACGAAGCCAACGCGAAACGCGCGTTGGGGCGACGGTGTGGCTCTGTCCTGGTGCCGGTGAAGTTGGTAAGCATCCGGGGTCTGGTGGGTGTGCTGTAAAATATGTAGAGCCAGTGTACAGGGCTCTAAGGTACACTATATACTGACATATAAGCCCTCCCCCGTGTACTTGCCAATTTATGATTTTGCACTGTGGCATATAAATAGTTGGATACTTGGCACCAGTCCATGAGCTGCACTGTGTTTTGTTTCTATGTGCTATTGCCATTCCTGTCTAGCCGCTTCTATGTGTGGTTTTAAATCACTGTAATGTGTTGTTTTGACATTGCCTGTTAATAATAAATTATTATGACTTTGTAAGTAATTGTTGTGGACATTAACTCCATTTTTTCGTGTTGTATTAGTAAGTTCACATTTGCGTTGGGCAGAGCTGCGGAGGGCTGCGTACTTCCTCGTACTTCCTCCATTAAGCTCCACCCACTTCTGCACCTCTTCTATTCATCTCCAACTATGTCTGCATGCCTCCTGCTTACCTATCTTAAACATTGGGTATGCGGGCCATATGGATGTATACGGATGCGTCCGCATGCTTCATTTTGACGCTGCGCTGACCGCAACAAAATGCAACATGTTATGTTCAATGCAGTTCGGAAAGTGGTGGTAACTTGTGAGGGGGGAAGAAATGTGTCTTATTTCTTCATCTTCACCTAAACCCACATTGGCCTTTTCATACGTCTACATTCTCTTTGCTTTTATCTTTACATGGGATTGAAACAAATATATTGGCTAGTATTGCAGGAGGATATTCATTAACAAAATTAAGTTAACATCATGGTACACATTGCTAAATGGAAGTAACTTTGCACAGTTTGCCTAGTTGGGTGAATACCTTCATTTATGCCCACTCTTCAGTTCAATAAGGAACCTTCATACATATAAACTGTTTTATGTTTTTTGTTGCTTTTTTTGCTTGTTTGGGGAATGCCATTCACTTGAAAAAATGTGGACTACTGATGATGGACTTATTTGTATGTTCTACTATTGCTATACAGCCAGTTCAATTGATAAGCACAATTAGGTATAATGGCTAAGAAATTATCTATAATTAGCTGAGATATTGGAGGTCTATCTGGTGGTACCAAGTGAAAGGCTATACTCTAACATCTTAAATGTTTATATTCTACAAGAAACCCATTTAACGAATAATAAACTGAGTCTCATGGGAGGTAAAAGCTGTATTGGATATTCTTATCATTCCATTTATTCGCAGGAGGAGCGAAACGGCCGTCGTCCGAAGTGTTTCTCGTGAGTACCTTCCTGCGGACATGTTTTAACTAAGTGTACCAATAAAGGAAGTTTTTACTTAGTACCAGTAAGTGCAACCATTTCTCTTTTTGGGACATTATTTGCATAGCTTTTCTCATGGTCTGCACCCCGTCATCCAGGGGCATGGTGTAAATCACTGTCACCTAAACCAGCTAGCCACAGGTGTTACAGCGGTGCCGGCTTTTCTTCTGTTACTGCCATATAATCTTGATCTTAGGCGACTTTAATAATATCATTGATACGAGATTAGAGAAATGTCAGCTAAATGACAACCTGTTGGATCGCTCTATTTCGGAGTTTAGACAACTCTTGACTGAGGTAGCTCTGTTTGACATATGGGAAAGGAGATATCTGTAAGCTTGGCAATATTTCTGTTGTTCATCTACATACTCTAATCGATCCTGAATTGATATGACATTGGGAAGGGAATTAATTCTTCTGTATGTAAGTAATGTTGAATATCTTAACAGACCACTATCTGATCATTCCCCTCTCCAAGTTACTTTAAAATTCTCAGATGCTTTAATGTATAGGAATGTTGGTTGGAAAGTAAATCCCTTTTGGTTGTTTATAATTGATAAAGAAAAATCTATTCCCAAAAAACTCATTGAATTCTTTCAGATAAACAAATGAACAGAACAGTCTTGCCCTTTTATATATGGGATGCAATTAAAGCATTTCATAGGGGTATCAATTTACAAGAAATTTGTATTAGTAAGGCTGCTTTCACACATCAGTTTTTTGCCGTCAGTCACAATCTGTTGGCTCGACTGATCGATGGATCAGTTGCAGATTGTGAAAAACTGATGAGACGGATCCGTTTTTTGGATGGATCGGGCTTGTTGGATCGGAGCATACTCCGTGTTAAGGCTAGCGGAGCGCACCGAGTAAATAGATGAAGTTATTGGTGTTATTGTTCGCAGCCCAGGGTCCACCGTGCAGGAGGAACCTGCTGCTAGCAAATGGCACTATATGACGGTATAAGCAAACTCTGTTACTTCACAGAGTCGCCGACAAAAGAAAGCACTGTGCCCTGTTAGACTCACAGGAGTACACAGCTAACTGCTGAGCTGATAGCAGTCAGTGGTCTTGCACACACACAAACTCCTCACCGGAGGTGCCGATATTCTAGGGCTTATTTCAGCCGGGACCCTGAATACATACACACAAAACCACACTGGCACAAAGCACATAACATAGATTGATACTAGTGCATGGCTATGCGGTCATGCAAACCTTTTATAGCTGCAGCAACTACAGGACCTTCCCAGAAGGACCAATGGGAGGCTGCCACAGAACTTGAGCAACTTTAGGACCTTCCGAGAGGACCAATGGGAGTTGCTACAGTACCTGAGCATGTGACCCTCTCCAATGAGAGATCTTACCCTGGGCATGCTCAGAAGGGGAAAAGTAGGACTTAATCCCAAAGACGTCTGCTCGCCGCTGACCAGTATTGGCTACAATGGCAGAAGCTGGAAAGGCAGCAATAACCCTTTGCACAGTGTCAGACTAAGTGAGACGCTGGGACTGACGCCTCTGCTGAGCAGGCTCCACTGCGGCAGGAGAAGAATGGGAGACCACAGCGGATATGGCTCGGGATTCCCCCTGTGCAGAGGTGGGAACTCGACCTTTAACACTCAGCTAATAAAAATGGAATCTGTTGCCAGATTCTGTCATTTGATGGATCCAACACCATAGACTTCCATTCTAGCAAATGATGGATGGCGACGGATCTGTCGCTGTCCGTTTTTTTGACGTACACAAAAACATTAAATTTGTCCGTTGTGCAGCCGGACAAACAATTTTTGATGAATCCGGCAAATGACAGATGAAACGTGAGGCCATCCATCGCAATCCGTCGCTAATACAAGTCTATGAGAAAAAATGCCGCCGGATCCGTTTTTTTTTTAATTTGACGGATTGCGAAAACTGATGTGTGAAAGGGGCCTTAGTCCAAACAGAAAGCCAAAGATGTAATGTTACACTCAGAATTAAAAATGGTGGAAATGGCCTTTGTAAACAGCCCATCTACACTTTATAAAAACAAACTGTGAGGCTCAAACCAACCTTAAATCATATTTATTGGCGGAATCAGAATGAAAAGAAATTTTGAAAGAGATTTTTTGGAGACAGAGAGTGTGGAGCATATGATGTCGATGGTCACCAGGGCACATCAAACTTCATCCTACATCTCCTGCTTAATGGACGAGGAGGGCAGAGAAATATATGATTCCTTGAATATTCTACAAATACTAGAGAAATTCTATCTTAAATTATATTCATCCAAGACATCCCCCACTGAAACTTCCATTTTAGACTTCATTGCAGGGGAAAACTTACCCAGACTGTCAGAAGACTCCCAAAAATTGTTAGATCCTCCCATCAGTTTGGAGGAATTGTAAGGGGCAGTGAGTTCTATGGCCAATGAGAAAGCGCCAGGAGCAGACGTCCTCCCTATTAAAATTTAAAAGCAAAAAAGTAAAATGTTATTACCACAGTTGCTAACAGTTTTAAAGGCAGCTTTTGAGGAGGGAACTTTACAGGTCTCCATGCAGGAAGAGATAATTGTGGTAATTCCTAAAAAGAATGAAGACCCGAGATTGTCAGAATCATACAGGTTAATCTCCATGTTGACCACTGATGAGAAAATTCTGGCTAAGGTATTGTCCAATCATCTGAATGGAATAATCTCCTCATTAGTATATAGAGATCAGACAGGATTTATTCCAGAGAGTTCAACAGCCATAAATATTAGATGCCTTTTTACATACCCAGTCTGTATACTGTGCCTCTTCACACTTTTATCCACCAATACTGTCTCCTCACAACATTTCCCTCAATAGTTTCACTCTTTTCTGCCTCATAATGTTCAATTAAACTTTTCTCCCCCACACTTTCCCCTCACACATTTCTTCCTCCATGCTACTCCCTCTCTTTTGTACCTTCCAATGCTATCCACTCTTTAAATTATGTCCCCTCACACTTTTCTCATCTCATACTGGTCCCTCACACATTACTCACAAATACTGCCCCTCGCACATTTGTCCCCTATACTGCCTAGTCACAGAATTCTCCCTCCATACTGTCCCCTCACACTACACCCATACTAACCCCTAACTAATTACCCTTCTCCCCTCTCTGTCTCCTCACACATTTCCTCCTCCCCATACAGTTTTCTCACACATTTCCCCTTCTTACCCATACTGTTTGCTAATACATTTTCCCTAGGTCCCAATATGGTCTCCTGACACATTTTCCCATCTACCAATATTGACACCTCAGCCCATGCTGTCTACTCACACATTTTCCTCTTCCTCACATACTGCATCCTCACATATTTTCCCTCTATTGCATACTGTCTCCTCACACATTTTTCCACCCCCTCACATATTGTTCTCTCACACATGTTCCTCTTTCTCCGCATACCATGTCCTCACAAATTTTCCCCTCCCTCACAAACTGTCTCCTCACACATTTTCCCCTTCCTCACATACTGTGTCCTCACATATTTTCCCCTTCCCCATACTATTTCCTTATATATTTTTCCTCCTCTGCATACTGTCTTCTTGTACATTTCTCCCCATCCCTGCATACTGTCTACTCACACACTTTGCTACCATCTTCCAATATTGTCTCCTCACACATTTTCCTCCTCCCTCATTTTTTCTACTCAAACATTTCCCCCTCCCCAAATACTGCGTCCTCACACATTTCCCCTTCCTCACATACTGTGTCCTCACATAATTTCTATTTTCCCACACACTGTGTCCTCACATATTTTCCTCTCCTAATACATCTTCCCACAACCATACTGTTCCCTCACACATTTTTCCCCATCCCTCCATGCTGTCATCTTCTTACACTTTCCCCTCTTACCCAATAACACACTTGTGTCTAAGGCATCATTGGAGACTGTACCTTTTTAAAGACAACTTACTATGTGGTGCAGGTGTGATGTCAGTATTAGATAACCGGATCATGCTTCTAACCTTATCCTGACCCGGAAGTGCAGGCAGTCAGGGCTTCAATTTTACTGCCTGAAAGATGCGCATGCAAGTGAAGTCAGGGAACTAGAGGTTTACACATTCTCTATGCCAAGGATGGATGCCCACCTGCCTCCCACCAACCCACTGGATAAACCACTGGCGTTACAGGATGATGCTGGATGGAAGACATGCAAAAGGAGCCAATCAGGAGAGGAGGACTAGATACAGTAGCCCACAGTTGAAGAAGAGAGCACATTACAGGGTCTGGTAACCTACTGTGCTGCCTACTGTCAGCACCAGCCCATTTGACATTTTACAGAATTGCCAAATAGGCAGTCTAGTCCTGCTCAGACTTCTTCATGGTTATTTTAATAGAAACAGGAAGAAAAGCGATATGGAAAAAGCATATAAAGTGTATGTGTTCTAAAAGATGAATGAACTGGAATTAATAACGTTTCAAAGAGATATGATATAAACACAGACAGCACTTGCCCTGTATTAAGGTATGCTTAATTCCAGACCTTTCTCCATACATGTGCAACCTGATGCTAATGTACATGCACATCTGGGTGCAGGAGTTAATTGCTGTGATAATATTGCTGCAATTAAGCATTTTTACTTGCATAACTTTTCAAATGGTGTCATTAGCATGCAACCAATTTAGGAAAAAATGAAACCTACTTAAAAAACAATAATTTTAGAATCAGGTTGGCCAATTGATCTAAAATGATTTCATAAAAGAATAGAATAAAAATAAATATGTAATACATATTAAAAAGCAGCATCTTTTATTCAGTTTCTCAAAATACATACAATACATAAAAATAGCTTAGGGTTCAAGCCACTGGTCTTTTAAATGTTTGTGCTTACAAATTTTAAAATATAGGCATGGACACCACACTGTAGAGAAATAGCATGGTCTGCTGCTGTTTTTTACAGCTACTTATAATATATTTTTCATTCCTCTGAGACCTGTTGCTGAGAAAACACAACTGATGGAGAGCATAAAAATTGGATTTTTCAGTAAGTACAAGATAAAAGATGGGAAGTGGGAAGAAAAGGAGGAGGGCAGAGGCAAGCAGTGGGAATCCATTTAGCCAAGGTTTGTAAAGCTTACAAGTTCTCACTGGAGAATTCTACAATGAAATCATTATAGCCAGGCACTGACACTGTGCAATACTACACATAGCAACTCGAAAAAAAACAAAATGGGCAGTCAGGATATATCTGTAAAGGTGCTGGTACATGACAAAAAAAATTAATTACTAATCAAATTAATGCCTATTGGCTGCAGGCCAGTTTCCATCAGCAGAATGTAAGGTACTGAGGAAAGTATTCCTTCTCAATGGAATCAGAGTTTGCAAATTTTGCAGTATGACTAATAGTTACAAACTGTGGAAGGGCTGCAGTCCTTAGTAAATACACAAAGCAAAAAAGATATGGGGATACAATTACTAAAGCTGTTACTGTATATTCTTATTCACAGAGAAAAAGATACAAGGATATAAATAATATAAGCATAGTTAGGGTTTTGGTTCAGGGGGCGAAGCTTCTGAGTGGGCCCCTAGCCAGGTAACCTTGATTACAACTTGGTGACACACCCTAATAGTGGAGGAGAACCTCAGTAGATGACCATGCCATTACTGAAGATAATCTCTATATAAAGACCAACATAGATATTACCGCCATATGGTCAGTGGTAGATACCAATCCTACAGAGCATATAAGAGATCACAGCACAGTTATAGATAATGACTTACCGCTGACGTTCTTTCTTTCTTTTCACTTTTCCCATTTTTTCCATCTGGCCCAGACCGACATGACAAGTTCTTCCAGCCATGACTTGACATGACAACAAAAGCACATTTCACTTCTCACATTCCAGCCATCACCATCTATTGCCAACCTGCCCAAACTCCTCATCCTGCTGATACCCCAATACTGAGCCGCTGCTGCTGTATGTGTCCCTATTACTGTACCTGCTGTGTGGTTTTCTGTGCCCTCTAACTTCTAAAGCAACCCTCTATAATATAGTAATGCCGGGTGCAATTGCCCTAGAAAATAGTGCCCATATTTTGCTCCCTAGAAAGTAATAATGCCCTCTGTGTGCCCCTTTGACAGTCACAGTAACCTGAGTTCCCCTATAACAATAAGTGTCCACTTTAGATTTAATAATGTCCCGAGTCTCCCCTGTACAGCTCCCCTATACACAGTATGATGCTCTCTTACACACAGTATAATGCCCCCTCACTTATAGTACCAACCACACAGTATACTGACCCCTTAGTAGCCCCCAAAATGTTTGATGTCTCCAGCACAGTATGATGGCCCTTTCACTGTAATCTCCACCCTGTACGATGGCCCTTTCACTGTAATCTCCACACTGTATGATGGCCTCCTAGATAGCCTCCATTAGTATAATGCACCAGATTGTCCTAAATATAGTATAATGCACTCCCCATAGGCCTACTCTCTATTTTATAATGCACTCCCATAGGCAGACTCTAAAGCACAAGGCAGCACCCATAGGCAAACTCTATAGCACAAGGCAGCACCCATAGGCAGACTCTATAGCACAAAGCAGCATCCATAGGCAGACTCTGTAGTATAAGGCAGCAACCCATAGGCAGACTCTATGGCACAAGGCAGCACCCATAGGCAGACTCTATAGCACAAGGCAGCACCCATAGGCAGACTCTATAGCACAAGGAAACACCCATAGACAGACTCTATAGCATAAAGCAGCACCCATAGGCAGATGCTGTAGTATAGGCAGCACCCCATAGGCAGACCCTGTAGTATAAGGCAGCACCAGCATAGGCAGACTCTATAGCACAAGGCAGCACCCATAGGCAGACTCTATAGCACAAAGCAGCATCCATAGGCAGACTCTATAGCACAAGGCAGCACCCTTAGACAGACTCTGTAGTATAACTCAGCACCCCATAGGCAGATCCTGTAATATAAGGCATCATCCCCATAGGCAGACTCTGTAGTATAAGGCAGCACCCCCATAGGCAGATCCTGTAGTATAAGGCAGCACCCCCATAGGCAGACCCTGTAGTATAAGGCAGCACCCCCATTAGCAGACTCTGTATTATAAGGCAGCACCACATAGGTAGACTCTGTAGTATAAGGCAGCACCCCCATAGGCAGACCCTGTAGTATAAGGCAGTACCCCCATAGGCAGACCCTGTAGTATAAGGCAGCACCCCCATAGGCAGACCCTGTTGAATAAGGCAGCACCCCCATAGGAAGACCCTGTTGAATAAGGCACCACCCCCATAGGTAGATCCTGTAGTATAAGGCAGCATCCCCATAGGCAGACCCTGTAGTATAAGGCAGCACCCCCATAGGCAGACCCCCTGCGCCAGGTAGTGACATCATCGCGCCCGCTGTCAGTGTTGGCATTGGTAACATCAGACGTTGACAGGGGGATGATGGGAGAAGGAGCATAGCAAAGCACTCCTTCCCTCATCAATGCGGTCAGCTGTATCGGCTAAGTGCCAAAACAGCTGACCGTGTGATGACGGGCGCGTGCTGATACAGTTACAGTAGCATAGCTCTGGGTGGGCCCCCTCTGAGCACTGGGCCGGGGCCACCGCACCCTCTGTCCACGGTATCTTTGCTACTGAATATAACCATTCACATATAATAAGTACCATCACAATAAGCCAGGTCAGCCCCCTAATAAAGGCCCAAACCAATGTATAATAAAGAATTTAACAGCAGAAGCCGTGAGCAATGTTAGGAAGCAACAAACCACATACAAGCAAGTGCTATTCACTAGCAGTAAAAAACCTAGCTAATTGACATGTGAGTGTAGATGAACCATTGAATATATCACAATAAGTAGAAAAAAAATTACAGCATCCCCCCTCCTCATTAAGCCTACATATGAAAAAAAATATGATCAAAGATATAACAATACGCCAAATCCCAGGAAACTGGAGTTGCTCACGGACCAGAGGGTAAAAACATATATCAGACCCCTGACCGCCTCCCATCAGAAAGTTTTAAATGGAAGTATCCTCATTGCCTTTTTTATGCCTTCATAGACTCAAGAGAACCTGATAACAATTGTCAAGAAATTAATCCCAGAAAGATTGTTTGTCCTTAGCTCAGCATCATTTAATATGAAGGGCTAGTTTTTAGAATTTACAGTGATTAAAATTGTGTTTCATGATGTTGTTATAAGTCTTACAGTTTGATGAAGACTTTAATGGAGGCAGAGTCAGAACAAGTAGCAGATGGGTATGTAAGCTGGTTCGGTAATTGCACCTTATTGCACAAGTAAGGAGAGATGGGAGAAATTTACCAAAAACTTGGGCTCTAGGGCTTTAGCAGAGGTCAAGAGTGCAAGAGTGATATTAAATTAGGGGACAGAACTTTTCAGTAATCAGGAGACAGTACATGCCCGAGACCTTAGCCAGAGTGGGATGGTGGGCAATTACTATGAGTGGGACGATGGACATGAGCACAGATGAGACCTTAGCCAGAGTGGGATGGTGGGCAATTACTATGAGTGGGACGATGGAAATGAGCACAGATGAGCTAGTGGAACGTTTCTTGTACTTTTATACACCTTTCCACAGATTACAAAATTACTAGATAAAATTATTTTCAATCTATTCTTGATCATATGACACACAGGTGCAGTAATGACTCCAAATATCCACGAAACATTATGTACTGGGATAGGTGATTCACTGAAAATATCAAAATTCTTATCAAACTCTTGAAAGAGGGTAAATCATCATCCAATGTTGCAAAAGATGTTGGCTGTTCACAGTCAGCTGTGCCTAAAATCTGTACCAAATACAAACAACATGGGAAGGTTGTTAAAGGCAAACATACTGGTTAAACCAAGGAAGACATCAAAGCATCAAGACCTGAAACTTAAAGCAATATGTCTCCAAAACAGGAAATGCACAACACAACAAATGAGGAACGAGTGGGTGGAAACTGGAGTCAATGTCTGTGACTGAACTGTAAGAAACCACTTAAAAGAAATGGGATTTACATACAGAAAAGCTAAATGAAAGCCATCTTTAACACCTAAACAGAAAAAAACAAGGTTACAATGGGCTAAGGAAAAGCAATCGTGGACTGTGGATGACTGGATGAAAGTCATATTCAGTGATGAATCACGAATCTGCATAGGGCAAGGTGATGATGCTGGAACTTTTGTTTTGTGCCATTGTGATAGAAATATATATATATATATATCATGAAGATCTCACTTGCATGTATACTCCTTTATAATCATATACAGTTAGGTCCATATATATTTGGACACAGACAACATTTTTCTAATTTTGGTTACAGACATTACCACAATGAATTTTAAACAAAACAATTCAGATGCAGTTGAAGTTCAGACTTTCAGCTTTCATTTGAGGGTATCCACATTAAAATCGGATGAAGGGTTTAGGAGTTTCAACTCCTTAACATGTGCCACCCTGTTTTTAAAGGGACCAAAAGTAATTGGACAATTGACTCCAAGGCTATTTCATGGGCAGGTGTGGGCAATCCCTTCGTTATGTCATTCTCAATTAAGCAGATAAAGGGCCTGGAGTTGATTTGAGGTGTGGTGTTTGCATTTGGAAGGTTTTGCTGTGAAGTAAACATGCGGTCAAAGGAGCTCTCCTTGCAGGTGAATCAAGACATCCTTAAGCTGCAAAAACAGAAAAAACCCATCCGAGAAATTGCTACATTATTAGGAGTGGCAAAATCTACAGTTTGGTACATCTGAGAAAGAAAGAAAGCACTGGTGAACTCATCAATGCAAAAAGACCTGGGCGCCCACGGAAGACAACAGTGGTGGATGATCGCAGAATAATCTCCATGGTGAGGAGAAATCCATTCACAACAGCCAACCAAGTGAACAACACCCTCCAGGAGGTAGGCGTATCAATATCCAAATCTACCATAAAGAGAAGACTGCATGAAAGTAAATACAGAGGGTTCACTGCACGGTGCAAGCCACTCATAAGCATCAAGAATAAAAAGGCTAGACTGAACTTTGCTAAAAAACATCTAAAAAAGCCAGCACAGTGGAAGAACATTCTTTGGACAGATGAAACCAAGATCAACCTCTACCAGAATGATGGAAAGAGAAAAGCATGGCAAAGGCGTGGTACAGCTCATGACCCAAAGCATACCACATCATCTGTAAAACACGGCGGAGGCAGTGTGATGGCTTGGGCATGCATGGCTGCCAGTGGCACTGGGTCACTAGTGTTTATTGATGATGTGACACAGGACAGAAGCAGCCGAATGAATTCTGAGGTATTCCGAGACATACTGTGTGCTCAGATCCAGCCAAATGCAGCCAAACTGATTGGTCGTCGTTTCATACTACAGATGGACAATGACCCAAAACATAAAGCCAAAGCAACCCAGGAGTTAATTAAATCAAAGAAGTGGAATATTCTTGAATGGCCAAGTCAGTCACCTGATCTCAACCAAATTGAGCATGCATTTCACTTGTTAAAGACTAAACTTCAGACAGAAAGGCCCACAAACAAACAGCAACTGAAAACCACCGCAGTGAAGGCCTGGCAGAGCATCAAAAAGGAGGAAACACAGCGTCTGGTGATGTCCATGAGTTTCAAGACTTCAGGCAGTCATTGCCAACAGAGGGTTTTCAACCAAGTACTAGAAATGAACATTTTATTTAAAATTATTGAATCTGTCCAATTACTTTTGGTCCCTTTAAAAACAGGGTGGCACATGTTAAGGAGTTGAAACTCTGTTATGGTTTCCAATGGCAAGGAAACATCAGAAGCATAGAATAAACGGACAAGCTCTCGGGTGATGGAAACTAGAGCTGACCGCGATGCTAAACCTACACACCACACTAGAAGTAGCCAGGGGGCATTCCTGCGTTGTCTCTAGATGCCGCGCGCCAGCCGGAGAACTAACTACCCCTGGTAGAAGAAAACACAGTCCTGGCTTGCCTCCAGAGAATGTCCCCACAGGAGATAGCAGCCCCCCACATATAATAACGGTGAGAGCAGATGAAAAGACACACATAGTATGAAAG
Source organism: Ranitomeya variabilis (assembly GCF_051348905.1). Taxonomy (NCBI): domain Eukaryota; kingdom Metazoa; phylum Chordata; class Amphibia; order Anura; family Dendrobatidae; genus Ranitomeya; species Ranitomeya variabilis. The sequence continues at coordinate 351,662,816 of NC_135236.1, read as the reverse complement.
CAGATTTAGCACAGAGAGGCCCGCTAACTAAATAGCAGAAAGATACAACAGAGGACTTCGCGGTCAGCTGCAAAACCCTTCAAAACACCATCCTGAAATTACCTTAACTCATGTGACAACTCATGACACCGGAGTGGTAATTTCAGCCCAACAAGAGCTTCCAGCTGCAGAGATTCACATAAGTGCAAACTGGACAAAACATACAAAAATAGACTTAAGGACTAAAGTGTCCAACTTAGCTGAGCAGAAAACTGGGAGCAGGAACATGCAACAGAATCACTCTGGATACATTGATGGCCAGCATTAGAATGACTGAGGAGCAAGGTTAAATAGGATACTCCCACATCCTGATAGGAACAGGTGAACTGAGAAGGCAAAGCTTGCAGGACACCAGTACCACAAGAGACCACCGGGGGAGTCCACGAACCGAATCACAACAGTACCCCCCCCTTAAGGAGGGGGCACCGAACCCTCACAAGAACCACCAGGGCGATCTGGATGAGCCCTATGAAAGGCACGGACCAAATCAGAAGCATGAACATCAGAAGCTGTAACCCAAGAATTATCCTCTTGACCGTAGCCCTTCCATTTCACCAGATATTGAAGTCTCCGTCTGGAAACACGGGAGTCCAAGATTTTCTCCACCACGTACTCCAATTCACCCTCAACCAGCACAGGAGCAGGAGGCTCAACAGAAGGCACAAGTGGTACCTCATACCTCCGCAATAATGACCGATGGAAGACATTATGGATAGCAAAGGATGCTGGGAGGTCCAAACGAAAAGACACAGGGTTAAGAATTTCCAAAATCTTATAAGGACCGATGAACCGAGGCTTAAACTTAGGAGAAGAGACCCTCATAGGGACAAAACGGGAGGACAACCACACCAAGTCCCCAACACGAAGACGAGGACCAACACGACGATGGCAATTAGCAAAACGTTGAGTCCTCTCCTGGGACAACTCCAAATTGTCCACCACCTGCCCCCAAATACGATGCAACCTATCCACCATGGTATCCACTCCAGGACAATCCGAAGACTCCACCTGACCAGATGAAAAACGAGGATGGAACCCTGAATTGCAAAAGAAAGGGGAGACCAAAGTGGCAGAACTGGCCCGATTATTAAGGGCAAACTCAGCCAACGGCAAAAAGGAGACCCAGTCATCCTGATCAGCAGACACGAAACACCTCAAATAAGTCTCCAAGGTCTGATTAGTACGTTCCGTCTGGCCATTTGTCTGGGGATGAAATGCAGACGAAAAAGACAAATCAATGCCCATCCTGGCACAAAACGCCCGCCAAAATCTGGACACAAACTGGGATCCCCTGTCGGAAACGATATTCTCCAGAATACCATGCAGCCGAACCACATTCTGAAAAAACAGGGGCACCAACTCAGATGAGGAAGGCAGCTTGGGCAAGGGCACCAAATGAACCATCTTAGAAAAGCGGTCACACACCACCCAAATAACGGACATCTTCTGAGAAACAGGGAGATCAGAAATAAAATCCATAGAGATGTGAGTCCAAGGCCTCTTAGGAACAGGCAAGGGCAACAACAACCCACTAGCCCGAGAACAACAAGGCTTGGCCCGAGCACAAACATCGCAAGACTGCACAAAAGTACGCACGTCCCGAGACAGGGAAGGCCACCAGAAGGACCTAGCCACCAAATCTCTGGTACCAAAAATTCCCGGATGACCTGCCAACGCAGAAGAATGAACCTCCGAGATGACTCTATTGGTCCACTCATCCGGCACAAACAATCTACCAGGCGGACAACGATCAGGCCGATCCGCCTGAAACTCTTGTAAAGCACGTCGCAGGTCTGGGAAGACAGCAGACAATATCACCCCATCCTTAAGTATACCCGTAGGTTTAGAATCACCAGGGGAATCAGGTTCAAAACTCCTAGAAAGGGCATCCGCCTTCACATTCTTAGTACCTGGCAGATACGAAACCACAAAATTAAACCGGGAGAAAAACAACGACCAGCGCGCCTGTCTAGGATTCAGACGTCTGGCCGACTCAAGATAAATCAAATTTTTGTGATCAGTCAAGACCACCACCTGATGTTTAGCACCCTCAAGCCAATGACGCCACTCCTCGAATGCCCACTTCATCGCCAAAAGCTCCCGATTACCGACGTCATAATTTCGCTCGGCGGGCGAAAATTTTCGAGAAAAGAACGCACAAGGTCTCATCACCAAACAATCTGAACTTTTCTGCGACAAAACCGCCCCCGCTCCGATCTCGGAAGCATCAACTTCCACCTGAAAAGGAAGAGAGACATCAGGCTGGCACAACACCGGAGCAGAAGAAAAACGGCGCTTAAGCTCCTGAAAGGCCTCCACAGCAGCAGGAGACCAATCTGCAACATCAGCACCCTTTTTAGTCAAATCAGTCAAAGGCCTGACAACGCTAGAAAAACCAGTTATGAATCGACGATAAAAGTTAGCAAAGCCCAAAAATTTCTGAAGGCCCTTAAGAGAAGTCGGTTGCGTCCAGTCACAAATAGCCCGAACCTTCACAGGATCCATCTCAATAGAAGAGGGGGAAAAAATGTACCCCAAAAAAGAAATCTTCTGAACCCCAAAAACACACTTTGAACCTTTAACAAACAGAGAATTGGTCCGCAAAACCTGAAAAACCCTCCTAACTTGTTGAACATGAGATTCCCAGTCATCCGAAAAAATCAAGATATCGTCCAAATACACAATCATAAATTTATCCAGATATTCCCGGAAAATATTGTGCATAAAAGACTGAAAGACCGAAGGGGCATTTGACAGACCAAAAGGCATCACCAAATACTCAAAATGGCCCTCGGGCGTATTAAATGCGGTTTTCCACTCATCCCCCTGCTTAATTCGCACCAAATTATACGCACCGCGAAGATCAATCTTAGAGAACCACTTCGCCCCCTCAATGCGAGCAAATAAATCTGTCAGCAATGGCAAAGGATACTGATACTTGACTGTGATCTTATTCAAGAGTCTATAATCAATACAAGGTCTCAAAGAACCATCGCTCTTAGCTACGAAAAAGAACCCCGCTCCAAGAGGAGACGAAGAAGGACGAATATGTCCCTTTTCCAAGGACTCCCTAATATACTCTCGCATGGCAGCATGTTCAGGTACAGACAGATTGAATAGACGACCCTTAGGAAATTTACTGCCAGGGATCAAATCTATGGCGCAATCGCAATCTCTGTGAGGAGGAAGAGAATTAAGAGTAGATTCCTCAAAAACCCCACGATAATCAGACAAAAACTCAGGAATTTCAGAGGGAATAGATGAAGCAATGGAGACCAAAGATGTGTCCCCATGATTTCCCTGACATCCCCAGCTTAGTACAGACATTGTTTTCCAGTCAAGGACTGGGTTATGAATTTGCAACCATGGCAATCCCAGCACCAACACATCATGTAGATTATACAGTACAAGGAAGCGAATCACCTCTTGATGGTCTGGAGTCATACGCATAGTCACTTGTGTCCAGTATTGTGGTTTATTACTAGCCAATGGTGTAGAATCAATACCCTTTAAAGGTATAGGAACTTCCAGAGGCTCTAGATCAAACCCACAGCGCCTGGCAAAGGACCAATCCATAAGACTCAAAGCGGCGCCAGAATCCACATACGCATCCGCAACAATAGAAGATAACGAACAAATTAGAGTTACAGACAAAATAAACTTGGACTGCAAAGTGCCAATAGCAGAGGATTTATCAACTTTCTTTGTTCGTTTAGAGCATGCTGATATAACATGAGTAGAATTTCCACAATAGAAGCACAAATGATTTTTGCGCCAATAAATCTGTCGTTCGCTTCTGGACAGAAAGCTATCACATTGCATACTCTGTGGTGCCTCTTCAGAAGACACCGCCAACTGGTGCACAGGTTTGCGTTCCCGTAAACGCCGATCAATCCGAATTGCCATTGTCATGGACTCATTCAGACCAGTAGGCGCATGAAACCCCACCATGACGTCTTTTACAGCATCAGAGAGACCTTCTCTGAAAATTGCCGCAAGAGCGCACTCATTCCACTGAGTAAGCACAGACCATTTTCGAAATTTTTGGCAATATATTTCGGCTTTATCTTGCCCCTGAGAGAGGGCTATTAGGGCTTTCTCAGCCTGAATCTCCAAATTTGGTTCCTCATAAAGCAACCCCAAAGCCAGAAAAAACGCATCCACATTGAGCAACGCAGGATCCCCTGGTGCCAATGAAAATGCCCAATTTTGGGGGTCACCCCGCAGTAAAGAAATAACAATTTTTACTTGCTGGGCAGGATCTCCAGCAGAATGAGATCTCAGCGAAAGAAACAATTTACAATTGTATTTAAAATTTAGAAAACAAGATCGATCTCCAGAAAAAAACTCCGGTATAGGAATTTTAGGTTCAGACCGAGGAGCATGTAACAAAAAATCTTGTATATTCTGAACTTTAGAGGCAAGATTATTCAAATTGGTAGCCAGACTCTGGGGATCCATATTTCAACAGATAAAGTCTGAGCCATTCAGGGGTTAAGAGGAGAGGAAAACAGGAGACTGCAATTAAAGCTGGAGTGCAACTTCAGAGGAAGGAAAAAAAAAAAAAAAAGGTTTCACACAGTTCTTTTCTCTCCTGCTTCAGCCTATAGATTAAACATTCCGGCTGGCCATACTGTTATGGTTTCCAATGGCAAGGAAACATCAGAAGCATAGAATAAACGGACAAGCTCTCGGGTGATGGAAACTAGAGCTGACCGCGATGCTAAACCTACACACCACACTAGAAGTAGCCAGGGGGCATTCCTGCGTTGTCTCTAGATGCCGCGCACCAGCCGGAGAACTAACTACCCCTGGTAGAAGAAAACACAGTCCTGGCTTGCCTCCAGAGAATGTCCCCACAGGAGATAGCAGCCCCCCACATATAATAACGGTGAGAGCAGATGAAAAGACACACATAGTATGAAAGCAGATTTAGCACAGAGAGGCCCGCTAACTAAATAGCAGAAAGATACAACAGAGGACTTCGCGGTCAGCTGCAAAACCCTTCAAAACACCATCCTGAAATTACCTTAACTCATGTGACAACTCATGACACCGGAGTGGTAATTTCAGCCCAACAAGAGCTTCCAGCTGCAGAGATTCACATAAGTGCAAACTGGACAAAACATACAAAAATAGACTTAAGGACTAAAGTGTCCAACTTAGCTGAGCAGAAAACTGGGAGCAGGAACATGCAACAGAATCACTCTGGATACATTGATGGCCAGAATTAGAATGACTGAGGAGCAAGGTTAAATAGGATACTCCCACATCCTGATAGGAACAGGTGAACTGAGAAGGCAAAGCTTGCAGGACACCAGTACCACAAGAGACCACCGGGGGAGCCCACGAACCGAATCACAACAAAACTCCTAAACTCTTCATCCAATTTTAATGTGGATACCCTCAAATGAAAGCTGAAAGTCTGAACTTCAACTGCATCTGAATTGTTTTGTTTAAAATTCATTGTGGTAATGTTTATAACCAAAATTGGAAAAATGTTGTCTCTGTCCAAATATATATGGACCTAACTGTATACTCATATAAACGCAAATATATCTATATACTCAGCTAGTTTATAATCAATTGCTCAACTTGATCACATGAGCTAGGCCAGATGGTTCCTTGGTACTTTCCAGACTCCATAAAACATGAACTTAGGCCAGATGTCCTGAAGTAATGTCTAGAATATCGCTAAATCTTGCTGAAATAGCAGGATAAGGGTGACAGCTACGTCCAAGAGTGCTAAATCAGCTTGTTGCCAGGTAGACTTCAGTCAGAATATGCCATGTACTCAGTTAAATACATTATGTACTCAGTCAGCCAATGAAATAATAGCTAAATTGTATGGTAATTAACTAACCACCCCTAACCACTCCTTTCTATATGCAATTATAAAACTATGTATGTACAATAAATCATCAGTATTGATGGAATGTTACTGACACAATGGTGTGCAGTCTCATTCCTTGAGCACTCAAAATACTCAGTATTATTGGGAACGGCCGCAGTACACACAGGGATAGATTTATCCAAACCAAATTTCCATAACATCTGGCGTCTGCACGCGGGCCATGGACGAAACACATAGGGGACCCTGCTGATCGGAGAGACTGAGGTGTTGGCCATGGCCTTAGTTCACGGGATGGAGACTGCGCAGCTCCATAAGTAAGGTAAGAAAATGTTATCACCTTACCTGAAAGTCCCCTGTGCCCAGTCCAGGTCTATACCTCTTGCCGGTCAGGTGTGGTCACCACCGCATTCCCAGGTAGTGTAAAAAGTCCAAGCCCGTATCCAAACCCTGGGATATAAGTCAAAGTGTCTGCTGTGTGCCTTGTATGTGTTCCATGTTTGTGTAAGATCCGGAAGAAAGTTAGAACTGTGACTGTTTTGCTTGTGGTTGCTGGGTAACAGACCGCAGGAGGTCAAATCGCTCGATAAGTTATTGCAGGATTCCCGTGCATAGGAGGGACAGGTAGTCCTGGGGCAGGTGGTCCCAGGCTCCAGGCTCGGGTAGTGATAACTTAGAGGGCTACTGCAGATTCCCGTAGTGCCGGTGATCCAGTTAGGATGATCGGACCGGGGTGGTAGATTTCCTGCTTGTGTTTCTTACTCAGGCGGCCGGGCACAGGTGTACCCAGTGCAATTGGCAGTAGTCTGTTCCCAGAGCAACCTGCACGTGTTACAGAATAATAACGAGGGCATTGAGTCTCCCGGACGTCTGTATCTGTTTTTCTCCATGTCATGTATTGCTGCTTGAAGTGATAACAGTTGTAAGTGCATACAATTGTAAAGGAAAGTTTTTTTTTCTCTTTACTGAACTTCCCCTTTTCCACGCTGCTAGCAGAGATATATGCATTGTAAATCACACTGTCACTAGGGTTGAGCAAAACAGATCGGCCCATTTCAAAAGTCGCCGACCCGATCTCACTGTGGGATCGGGTCGGCCGTCGGCGATCTTCGCTCCAAAGTCGGGTTTCGTTTTATATATATATATATATATATATATATATATATATATATATATATATATATATATACAGTGGGGCAAAAAAGTATTTAGTCATTCAGCAATAGTGCAAGTTCCACCACTTAAAAAGATTGGAAGGCGTCTGTAATTTACATCATAGGTAGACCTCAACTATGGGAGACAAACTGAGAAAAAAAAATCCAGAAAATCACATTGTCTGTTTTTTTTATCATTTTATTTGCATATTATGGTGGAAAATAAGTATTTGGTCAGAAACAAAATTTCATCTCAATACTTTGTAATATATCCTTTGTTGGCAATGACAGAGGTCAAACGTTTTCTGTAAGTCTTCACAAGGTTGCCACACACTGTTGTTGGTATGTTGGCCCATTCCTCCATGCAGATCTCCTCTAGAGCAGTGATGTTTTTGGCTTTTCGCTTGGCAACACGGACTTTCAACTCCCTCCAAAGGTTTTCTATAGGGTTGAGATCTGGAGACTGGCTAGGCCACTCCAGGACCTTGAAATGCTTCTTACGAAGCCACTCCTTCGTTGCCCTGGCGGTGTGCTTTGGATCATTGTCATGTTGAAAGACCCAGCCACGTTATATCTTCAATGCCCTTGCTGATGGAAGGAGGTTTGCACTCAAAATCTCACGATACATGGCCCCATTCATTCTTTCATGTACCCGGATCAGTCGTCCTGGCCCTTTTGCAGAGAAACAGTCCCAAAGCATGATGTTTCCACCACCATGCTTTACAGTAGGTATGGTGTTTGATGGATGCAACTCAGTATTCTTTTTCCTCCAAACACGACAAGTTGTGTTTCTACCAAACAGTTCCAGTTTGGTTTCATCAGACCATAGGACATTCTCCCAAAACTCCTCTGGATCATCCAAATGCTCTCTAGCAAACTTCAGACGGGCCCGGACATGTACTGGCTTAAGCAGTGGGACACGTCTGGCACTGCAGGATCTGAGTCCATGGTGGCGTAGTGTGTTACTTATGGTAGGCCTTGTTACATTGGTCCCAGCTCTCTGCAGTTCATTCACTAGGTCCCCCCGCGTGGTTCTGGGATTTTTGCTCACCGTTCTTGTGATCATTCTGACCCCACGGGGTGGGATTTTGCGTGGAGCCCCAGATCGAGGGAGATTATCAGTGGTCTTGAATGTCTTCCATTTTCTAATTATTGCTCCCACTGTTGATTTCTTCACTCCAAGCTGGTTAGCTATTGCAGATTCAGTCTTTCCATTCTGGTGCAGGGCTACAATTTTGTTTCTGGTGTCCTTTGACAGCTCTTTGGTCTTCACCATAGTGGAGTTTGGAGTCAGACTGTTTGAGGGTGTGCACAGATGTCTTTTTATACTGATAACAAGTTTAAACAGGTGCCATTACTACAGGTAATGAGTGGAGGAAAGAGGAGACTCTTAAAGAAGAAGTTACAGGTCTGTGAGAGCCAGAAATCTTGATTGTTTGTTTCTGACCAAATACTTATTTTCCACCATAATATGCAAATAAAATGATAAAAAAACAGACAATGTGATTTTCTGGATTTTTTTTTCTCAGTTTGTCTCCCATAGTTGAGTTCTTCCTATGATGTAAATTACAGACGCCTCTCATCTTTTTAAGTGGTGGAACTTGCACTATTGCTGAATGACTAAATACTTTTTTGCCCCACTGTATATATATATGTCATTGAGACACATATATATATATTTATATTTACTTCAGCGCGCTATATGTGAAAAGCCGGTAATTCAATTGCCGGCTTTTCATTTCTCCTGCCTAAACCCGACATGATATGAGACATGGTTTACATACAGTAAACCATCTCATATCCCCCTTTTTTTTGCATATTCCACACTACTAATGTTAGTAGTGTGTATGTGCAAAATTTCTGCGCTGTAGCTATTAAATTTAAGGGTTAAATCGCGGAAAAAATTGGCATGGGCTCCCGTGCAATTTTCTCCGCCAGAGTGGTAAACCCAGTGACTGAGGGCAGATATTAATAGCCTAGAGAGGGTCCATGGTTATTGGCCCCCCCGGCTACAAACATCTGCCCCCAGCCACCCCAGAAAATGCACATCTGGAAGATGCGCCTATTCTGGCACTTGGCCACTCTCTTCCCACTCCCGTGTAGTGGTGGGATATGGGGTAATGTAGGGTTAATGTCACCTTGCTATTGTAAGGTGACATTAAGCCAGATTAATAATGGAGAGGCGTCAATTATGACACCTATCCATTATTAATCCAATTGTATGAAATGGTTAAAAAAACACACACACACAATATTGCAAAGTATTTTAATGAAATAAAGACACAGGTTGTTGTAATATTTTATTATACTGGTAATCCACCTGAAGACCATCGTTCTGTAACAAAGGAAAAATAATAAACCAACAATATACAGTGCCGACAAGTAGTATTCAACCCCCTGCGGATTTAGCAGGTTTAATAAGATGCAAATAAGTTAGAGCCTTCAAACTTCAAACAAGAGCAGGATTTATTAACAGATGCATAAATCTTACAAACCAAAAAGTTTTGTTGCTCAGTTAAATTTTTATAAATTTTAAACATAAAAGTGTGGGTCAATTATTCTTCAACCCCTAGGTTTAATATTTTGTAGAATAACCTTTGTTTGCAATTACAGCTAATAATCGTCTTTTATAAGACCTGATCAGGCCGGCACAGGTCTCTGGAGTTATCTTGGCCCACTCCTCCATGCAGATCTTCTCCAAGTTATCTAGGTTCTTTGGGTGTCTCATGTGGACTTTAATCTTGAGCTCCTTCCACAAGTTTTCAATTGGGTTAAGGTCAGGAGACTGACTAGGCCACTGCACCTTGATTTTTTGCCTCTTGAACCAGGCCTTGGTTTTCTTGGCTGTGTGCTTTGGGTCGTTGTCTTGTTGGAAGATGAAATGATGACCCATCTTAAGATCCTTGATGGAGGAGCGGAGGTTCTTGGCCAAAATCTCCAGGTAGGCCGTGCTATCCATCTTCCCATGGATGCGGACCAGATGGCCAGGCCCCTTGGCTGAGAAACAGCCCCACAGCATGATGCTGCCACCACCATGCTTGACTGTAGGGATGGTATTCTTGGGGTCGTATGCAGTGCCATCCAGTCTCCAAACGTCACGTGTGTGGTTGGCACCAAAGATCTCGATCTTGGTCTCATCAGACCAGAGAACCTTGAACCAGTCAGTCTCAGAGTCCTCCAAGTGATCATGAGCAAACTGTAGACGAGCCTTGACATGACGCTTTGAAAGTAAAGGTACCTTACGGGCTCGTCTGCAATGGAGACCATTGCGGTGGAGTATGTTACTTATGGTATTGACTGAAACCAATGTCCCCACTGCCATGAGATCTTCCCGGAGCTCCTTCCTTGTTGTCCTTGGGTTAGCCTTGACTCTTCGGACAAGCCTGGCCTCGGCACGGGAGGAAACTTTCAAAGGCTGTCCAGGCCGTGGAAGGCTAACAGTAGTTCCATAAGCCTTCCACTTCCGGATGATGCTCCCAACAGTGGAGACAGGTAGGCCCAACTCCTTGGAAAGGGTTTTGTACCCCTTGCCAGCCTTGTGACCCTCCACGATCTTGTCTCTGATGGCCTTGGAATGCTCCTTTGTTTTTCCCATGTTGACCATGTATGAGTGCTGTTCACAAGTTTGGGGAGGGTCTTAAATAGTCAGAAAAGGCTGGAAAAAGAGATAATTAATCCAAACATGTGAAGCTCATTGTTCTTTGTGCCTGAACTACTTCTTAATACTTTAGGGGAACCAAACAGAATTATGGTGGGTTGAGGGGTTGAATAATAAATGACCCTCTGAAAAAACTTTTCAGAATTAAAAAAAAAATAAACAAAGAAATAACATTCTTTTTTGCTGCAGTGCATTTCACACTTCCAAGCTGATCTACAGTCCAAATGTCACAATGCCAAGTTAATTCCAAATGTGTAAACCTGCTAAATCTGCAGGGGGTTGAATACTACTTGTAGGTACTGTACATACCATCCGTAGATCTGTAATGTCCCACGATGTAAATCCATCTCAAGGGGTTAAAATATTTTACAGGCAGGAGCTCTGCTATAATGCAGCTGTGCTCATGTCTGTAAAACCCCAGGAATTAAGGTAATGTAGGTCAATGACCTGTATTTACCTTCATTCGCAGTGAGGCGCCCTCTGCTGGATGTCCTCATGAACTGCAGCCTGGGAACTTTTTCCCATGCTCGACGTCATATGAGGACATCCAGCAGAGGGCGCATCACTGCGACTGAAGGTAACTACAGGTCATTGACCTACATTAGCTTCATTCGCGGTGATGCGCCCCCTGCTAGATGTCCTCATATGACCTCGAGCGTGGGAAAAAGTTCCCAGGCTCCAGTTCATGAGCACATCCAGCAGAGGGCGCATCACCGCGAATGAAGGTAAATACAGGTCATTGACCTACATTACCTTCATTCCTGGGGTTTTACAGGCACGAGCACAGCTGCATTATAGCAGAGCTCCTGCCTGTAAAATATTTTAACCCCTTGAGATGGATTTACATCGTGGGACGTTACAGATCTACGGATGGTATGTATATTGTTGGTTTATTATTTTTCCTTTGTTACAGAACGATGGTCTTCAGGTGGATTACCAGTATAATAAAATATTACAACAACCTGTGTCTTTATTTCATTAAAATACTTTGCAATATTGTGTGTGTGTTTTTTTTAACCATTTCATACAATTGGATTAATAATGGATAGGTGTCATAATTGACGCCTCTCCATTATTAATCTGGCTTAATGTCACCTTACAATAGCAAGGTGACATTAACCCTTCATTACCCCATATCCCACCGCTACAAGGGAGTGGGAAGAGAGTGGCCAAGTGCCAGAATAGGCGCATCTTCCAGATGTGCCTTTTCTGGGGTGGCTGGGGGCAGATGTTTGTAGCCAGGGGGGCTAATAACCATGGACCCTCTCTAGGCTATTAATATCTGCCCTCAGTCACTGGCTTTACCACTCTGGTGGAGAAAATTGCGCGGGAGCCCACGCCAATTTTTTCCGCGATTTAACCCTTAAATTTAATAGCTACAGCGCCGAAATTTTGCACATACACACTGCTAACATTAGTAGTGTGGAATATGCAAAAACAGGGGATATGAGATGGTTTACTGTATGTAAACCATGTCTCATATCATGTCGGGTTTGTGAAGGAGAAATGAAAAGCCGGCAATTGAATTACCGGCTTTTCACATACTGTATATCGCGCTGAAGTAAATATAAAAATATATAGATTTTCCAGTAACTTACATTGGGTTTCATGTTTCGGCCGATCCCCGACCCCGACTTTTCAAGAAGATCAGCCGATTTCACTCGACTCGACTTTTGAGAAAGTCGGGTTTCATGAAATCCGACTCGACCTCAAAAAAGGAAAAGTCGCTCAACCCTAACTGTCACATCTGTTTGGTTTTTTTTGCTAAGTTTCCTGTTTCTGCAGTGCTGGCTATGGTGTTGCAATTTTTGAAGCAGTGAAACTTAATGGTATCTATCATTTTTGCTGTGACATACTTGTTCTCAGATACATGATTTTAATGACATTGGATACAGCAGCATAAGAAAAGTGGAAGTGTATGTGTCTGACTGCGTTTGAGCGCAGAGAGGACAAAAAAAACTTAACTCTTTCCTCTTTTGAAAGTTTTCCTTCTGTCCTTACATTTTAAAGTTTTTCCTTTCTGTCTCTTTACTTTTTTAAAGTTTTTCCTTTTGTATCAAAATTTTAAGATTTTGGTTGTGTAACAAGTTTTTTTTTATGTTTTCTTTTCTTTTGGTTTCAACTTCTTGTACCAACTTTTTGTAGGTTTTCTTTTCTTTTTGTTTTTGTGTTTTTATATACCAATCTTTCTGAAGTTTTTTGTTGTTTTCTTTTTTCCTTTTTGTTTGTTTTTCATTTTTGTTTTTGCCATGGGGAATAAGGTGGCCAAGCAACAGGAGGGTCTTTTATTTCCTGAAGAAAAAACGGCCCCCCAGATAGTGGCAGAACACGAAGGTGTTAAGTATGTAAGGAATTTTAGAAGGTATAAAGTATGTGAAATCCATAAGAATGGCAGACTTCAAGCTGCTGAATGGCATGTCGTAGGATGGAAAATAAGGGAAGTTAGCTGATGTTAAATTGCTGAATGCTAAAACATGGTATAAAGTAGCAGCAGAGCGTACATCGCTTAGGTGGTACAGCAAGATATGTGAACAAACCAGGAAGTGATTTTTGTGTGTATAAGATGGGGAAAGGTATTAAGCCATCAGCGCCTCCCCATACATTGGGCATGTGCAGTCTGCTCTCAACAGAATCCATGGTAAAGGGAGTTTTTGCACAGTATGTGGCGTGCCCCGTCCCTCCCTACAGGGAGAAGGCATCATAGTTCCAATCATGCCCTCTGCATGGACTGCAGAGAGGGGAGGAACTATCTTCTCTATCCTCCTTTTTCTCTGTCACTCTTTCTCCCTCCTTCTTCTCTCTCATTCTCCTTTCCTCTCCTCTTTCTCCACACTTTTCTTTCTCTCTCCCTCTCTCTATCTCTCTCCTCCACAACTCTCTACTCCTCCTTCTCCTTCTTCTCCACACCTCTTTCCTCCTTTTTTTTACTCACCCTCTCTCTCTCCTCCTTCTCTCCTCCTTCTCCACTACCCCACCACATCTATCTTTTCCTCCTGTTTCTTTTCCACTCCCTTCAACCAATCTTCCTGCTTCTTCTTCTCTCTCTCTCTATCTCCTCATTCTCCTTCTCCACACCTCTTTCCTCCTTCTTCACTCACCTCCTCCTTTTCCCTCTCCTCCACACCTCCCATCTTCTCTCCTCCTTCTGTTCCTTTTTCTCACTCCTCACCTCCTCCTATACACCTTTCATCAACCCCTCCTCCTTCTTCTTCCTTTTCTTCTTCTGCTGGGCCAATGCCCAATTCAAACAATGAGGTGCTTACGGCACAAGGCACCCCTTCTATGTCCCTGGCACAATCCAGCCATTGCCAGTTGTGATATCGGGGAAAGAAGGTGAAAATCCCCCTACACACAATGCAGTAGGCAACCTCCAGAGACATCAGGCAGCAGACAGCTCAGCCCTGGGTGCAGAGGGGGGAAGACTGACATCACCATCTGCTGATAATCTACAACTTCAGCACCGGTCAGAGCTGCCTACATTCACACCAACATAGAACTATAAGCATATGCTTCAGCAAGGGGGGAGACATCCTCACATAAAAAAGCAAATTCTAAGTCCAAAATCAGCCAGTGTATGACCCCAGCACATGGTACCACAACTATTCCTCTGATGAAGATGAAGAGGGAACATCATACATGCTGCCCAGTACTAGAAAAAGAAACCCACAGGCACCAAGAATGCAGGGGCAGATAGAGGCACCACCATTACACTATGTGCACTTCACCCCAAGTCAGGTGACAGTCTTCCAGACCCAGAGAGGGATGCATCCCATGCCATTTCACCGAAGAATGTAGCAGAACCAGCGAACATATGCAGCCACCTGTAATGATCTCTGGGCCATAAATGGAAATAAAAGCAGGTGATGCACTCTGGCCAATCATGAAGGAACAATTCAAACTTTCAGCAAAATTAGATGTACACGCTTGGGAGTCAGGGCCACAGCTAATTGAACAGCTCAGAGAGTGGGCCAAAGGCAGATTGGCAGGACAAGCCCTCAGCTTACATGACATGAGCCAAGACAAGACAGGGTCTGTAAAGAAGTTTCATGGCAGAGTAATGCTAGTTTTCCAAGACTTGGACTTCACCATTCATGACCAGATACACAGGCAAATGTCGGCACAGGCCTTTGTGCATGGACTGAGACAGCCAATCAGGAAACCACTGATAGTGGCTAGGCCCAAGAACAGGTCAATAGCAGTAGACTGACCTAGCAAAACGGGTTATGTGCGCCTAGGAGACTGTTTATTGCCAATTGTCACCAAAACTGCCACCCTTATAGTGCCACAAAGAGTGCGAAGAAGGAAACGGGTGCCGTGCTGCTGAGAACGCCGGAATGGGAGCCAGAGGTGAAGACGCTGCAAAATGCCGAGCGACACACCGGAAGAACCGCTGCAGACTCCGGAGAGGAGACACCGACCTCAATAAGGTTAGCAAAGGGGAGAAGCTATGTCAGACCAGGGGGAAGAAGTGATGGCAGATGCAGCCGCAGCCCCTGTAATGTCCCAAGGCCTTGGGTTGGATGCAGATGCCAGTCTCATGGCACCCCCGGGCCTCGCCACGACGCACCTGCAGGCCCCATCTTACCATCGCAGCATCAATCAGCAAGCCGGACCCCGCTGCCGCTACAGTGCCCATCATGCCATTGTCCACAGTAGCCAAAAGGGATTGAGTCCCAACCAGGGGTGCAGAAGACAGCCCCTCTCATGGTGACCACTGACCTGGAAGCGCAACCACCCTACAAAGACAGAAGAAGTGTCAAGTGTTACAACTGTGGCAAGTTTGGCCATTTCCGGAACCAGTGCAGAGCACCCATGCAACCCAAGAGTTGGTCCAGAGAAACAGGTCAAGGAAGAAGTACAGAATGCAGTGAAGTACCTCATCCATAGGACAGGGGCAAGCAAGCCAGGTCCGCAAGACACTACGCTCCTGACATGTAAAACCCCATCTGCAGGACCAATACTTCAAATTACCCTGAAAGTGGATGGCGTTGTCAGACCTTTTCTTCTGCACACTGGTGCAGCCAGAAGTGTGATGAAACCTGTGGAACTCGCTGATCCCACCTGCCTATCAGAATCCTCTGTGTCTCACATGGGCATTCACGGTCAAGTCAGATATTCTCAGCTTACAAAGCCTCTGAGCGTGTGCACTCAGCCAAGACACTCTATCCTGTCCCAGTTTGTGGTGTCAAGGACCTGCCACTCAACCTGCTGGGAGTGGACCTACTGCAGAAGCTGAAGGCAACCACAGTGTTCCAGGAAGTTGGGACCGTGACACTTTCTTCATCCCTGACCCAAGAAGAATCATGCTGGCGGCCCTACAAGAACCTCAAACAACTGATGAGGCCTACCCAAGGAGGTACTGGATGTAGTACCAGAAAGTCTATGGTCTAAAACCTCAAGTTGTCCCAGTACGGGTGTCACTCAAGCCAGGTACCCCGTACCCTCGTAAGGCCCAGTATCCCCTGTCCATCGCCTAGAGTCAAGCTGCCTCTGACCAACTGAAGGTCTACCTGGAAATAGGAATCATTGTTCCTTGCACATCACCTTGCAATACCCCACTTTTCCCGGTCAAGAAAAAGACTGTAAAAAGAGAGCCAGCCATGACCTGAGAGCTGTGAATGATGCCACGGTGTTTAAAACTCCAATTGTGCCGAATCCGCACACTCTGCTCTCAAATGTGCCTTCCACAGCAAAAGTGTTCACAGTGAACGACCTGGCTAATGCTTTCTCCAGTGTTCCCCTTCATCCAGAAGACCAGTTCCTGTTTGCCTTAACGCACCAGAGGGCACAGCACACATGGACAGTGATGCCACAGCTGGCCCGGAAAAGCCCTTCACAATTCACCAAAGCAATCTCCAGACTCCACAGTCCTCACCAACAGGGTCACAGAACATACAGAAGAAACCCTGCTATAATACGTGGACAATCTACTCCTTTGTGCACGTGTAAAGCCCATTCCTTGTCTCTCCTACTCTACCCTGGTGGAGCAACACTGCAAGGTCTCAAAGAACAAAGTCCAGTGTTATGATCCGGTGACTTTGGAGCCGCATGAACTTTCTCTGGAGTAGGTGGAAACTGTACTGACCGCAAAACCTGAACTAACACCGCAACTAGAAGTAGCCGTGGGGTGTGCCTACCAAAACCCTAGACACCTCGACACAGCCGGAGGACTAAATACCCCTATAGATAGAAATAGGAATACTACCTTGCCTCAGAGCAAAACCCCAAAGGATAGGCAGCCCCCCACGAATATTGACTGTGAGTAGGAGAGGAAAGACACACGCAGGCAGAAAACAGGATTCAGCAAAAGAGGCCACTCTAGCTAAATAGGGAAAGATAGGACAGAATACTAAGCGGTCAGTATTAAAACCCTTCCAAAAATATCCACAGCAGATAATACAAAAAGTTCCACAATCTAACTAAAGACATGGAATGTATATCTGCCACTCCAGAGAATCCAACAAGACTGAGAAAATACTGACACAATCTAAGCTGGACAAAAAACACTGAATAGCACATAATTATTAAGCACACAGCATGTGTGCCACAGAAACAAAACCAGACACTTATCTTTGCTGATTTGGCAGAAGGCAGAAGGAACCAAACCAGGACCAAAACCTCCCAACAACCATGGACAACTGGCAAGGACTAATGAATCCTGCACGCCTAAATACCCCAGTCAGAACTGCAATCAGCAGATACACCTGACCAGGACTGCGACTCAGGGGCAACTGCATTACCACCTACAACCACCGGAGGGAGCCCAAAAGCAGAATTCACAACAGTCCAGCCTGAAGCAAGTTACGTTCCAGGGACACTGTATTGCTCACCAGACGAAACACCTGACAGATGACCGGAAGACCACAGTGGAGAAGATGGTTCCTCCAACAACTTCAAAGGCACTACAGGCCTTTCTTGATCTAGTTTCATATTGCAGAGCCTGGATTCCTGATGCCTCATTCCTAATGCAGCCTCTGTGTGATTACGTCAATGTAACCCCGTTCCTCCTGACAGATGCAGCCTTCAGCTCGTTCAAGAAGTTAAAAGGCTCTGTAGTCTCAGTGCCAGCACTAGGCCTACCTGACTATGAGAAGCCATTCCGTCTCTACCTGATGGAAAAGGAAGACCTTGCTGCTGGAGTCCTGATGCAGCTTCAGGGGGAAAGCAGAGACCTTTAGACTGCTTTTCAGCTCGCCTGGATCCAGTTGAAAGGGGAGCCTCTTCCTCATGAATGAGAGCAGCAGTTGCAGCACATGCCTTCCTGGACAGGACTGCTGACATCATTGGAAAAACCATTGGAAATCCTGGCTCCGCATGACATCTCAGCAATCCTCAAACAAACCCAGCCAAAACATCTCTCCACTGCCAGGCATCTTCACCTCCACTGCTCTCTACTCCTGCCCGACAATGTCACCATCTCCAGATGCACAGTCCTCAACATGTCCACTCTACTCCCACTCCCAAGGGGGATACAGATATGGACCCTCAGATCAAAAGTCTGATGCTCTACTGACTGAGCATCATGCAACAGGAAACAGCAGGATGACCAAAGGTGGCAGAAGAGCCACTGACCAACTCAGAGTTGATCCTCTATGTGGATGGCTCCAGATTTGCAGATGATGAAGGAAGATTGCACACGGGATGTGCAGTGACCAGCAATCAAGAAATCCTGTGGAAGTCTGCTGCCTAGTCTGTCAGCCCAGGAAGCAGAACTGATAGTGCTGATGAAGGCCTACTAGATGGCAGAAGACAAGACTGCAGACATGTATACCGATTCGAGGCACTTGCATGGCATAGCACACGACTTTGGACCCATCTGGGCTGCAAGGGACTTCATCACAGTTAGCGGAACAACCATGAAGCATCATGGACCTATCAAGGATCTGCTGTACGCACTCCAACTTCCAAAAATTGTGGCAGTACTAAAAGTCTAAGCACATGGAAAATTACACACCGTAGAGGCACAAGGCAACAACATGGCGGATATGGCAGCCAAAGAAGCAGCCAAAGGAAGACAATATGGAGAAGTGGGAGAGGACGTAGAGCCAGATGACTACTACAGGATGACTGAAGACAAGAAACCTTGACCAGATGATGTCCTGGGATCTGCTCAAAAAGCTGCGAGGACAAGAAGGAATGCTGGATGCGGAAGGGAGCAACACATGAAGAAGGAAGGGTATACTCAATGGACTACAAACCCTGTTTACCCCGAAGCATCTATCCTATGGTGGTCCAGTGGGCACATAGGCCCACACACAGATCAAAGACACAGATGAATGATCTGATTGGTGCTTACTGGTTCGCTCCAGGGATCTCCACCCTAACAGCCAAGTTCACTAGCAGCTGTTTGACCTGCGGCAAATGCCACCCTGGAAGAATGGAGAAAGTTCCCACACATCTTCTTGCCAGACCACTGTACCCCTTCCAGAGGATCCAGATATACCACATCCAAATGCCGCCAAGTGGAGGATTCAAATATGCCCTTGTGGTCGTGGACGTGTTCTCAGGATGGCCAGAAGCTTTCCCAGTGAGGAACCAGTCAGCAAAGACTACTGCAAAGAAGCTACTCTCAGAGACGAGATATGCAGCTATGGGGTCCCAGAAGTGATAGAGAGTGACCAGGGCCCCCCTTCACAGCAAGTCTCACACAAGAGATCTGATCAGCAGTAGGGTCAGACTTAGGCCTACACACTCCTTACAACCTCCAGAGTAGCGAGAAAGTAGAAAGACTGAATGGGACACTTAAGAACAGGATGTTGAAAGTTGCCCAAGAGACACGCAAACCATGGCAGGAGACACTCCCAATCACACTACTTAGTGAAAGGCACACTTCCAGAGGCCCAGAAAAGCTGTCACCATATAAAATTTTGTTTGGGTCTAGTCCCAGGTTAGGGGTATTCTTTCCCTCAGCAGCTGACTATGCAATATGACACTGTCTGCTTATGTAATTGAACTCACCAAGAAACTTGCTAATATCCATTCTCGAGTTTTTTCTTCATTGCCAGATCCAGATTCAGTGTCCGGTACGCACTCCTTGAAGCCAGGAGACTGGGTATTGGTGGAAAAAAAAGTTTGTAAGGAGAACACCACTCAATCCCAGATTTGATGGTCCTTTTCAAGTGCTGCTGACGACAACAAACTCTGTGAAGCTGGAGGGAAGACCCATTTGGATCCACGCATCACATTGCAATAAAGCTCCCCTACCAGAGGATGACACCCAAGCCAGAATGATGTTGTGGATGCCCTGCCTGACCGAATAGATGACCTACCTGATAAAGAATACACACCGCTCACTACACATGCTTTTAACTAAGAGACTGATTGCAACGAAAACCCCCATTAGGGACAGATCTCCTGACCGCCCATTTGCAAAAAGTCTGTACGGAGTGGGGCGTATGCGCTAGGCATGCGTCAGTTCACCGGCAGCACAAAAGAGTTGCAGCGCTTTGGGACAGGAGGCTAGGATTAGGGCAAGTGATATCTAAGGGGGGCTTGTGATAGAAATATATATATCATGTAGATCTCACTTGCATGTATACTCCTTTATAATCATATATACTCATATAAACGCAAATATATCTAAATACTCAGCTAGTTTAAAATCACTTGCTCGACTTGACCACATGAGCTAGGCCAGATGGTTCCTTGGTACTTTCCAGACTCCATATAACAGGAACTTAGGCCAGATGTCCTGAAGTAATGTCTAGAATATCGCTAAATCTTGCTTAAATAGAAGGATAAGGGTGACTGCTACATCCAAGAGTGCTAAATCAGCTTGTTGCCAGGTAGACTTCAGTCAGAATATGCCATGTACTCAGTTAAATACATTATGTACTCAGTCAGCCAATGAAATAATAGCTAAATTGTATAGTAATTAACTAACCACCCCTAACCACTCCTTTCTATATGCAATTATAAAACTATGTATGTACAATAAATCATCAGTATTGATGGAATGTTATTGACACAATGGTGTGCAGTCTCATTCCTTGAGCGCTCAAAATACTAAGTCTTATTGGGAACAGCCGCAGCACACACAGGGATAGATTTATCCAAACCAAATTTCTATAACACCATTCCAATGAGATTTATAAAGGTGACTGCTTGAAGAGAACATGTAAATTTCCACAGTCATTGATGATATGGGGCTTCATGTCAGGTAAAGGCACTGGGGAGATGGCTGTCATTACATCTTCAATAAATGCAGTTGATGAAGTGAATGTTGATGAAGTTTATGTTGATATTTTGGACACTTTTCTTATCCCATCAATTGAAAGGATGTTTGGGGATGATGAAATCATTTTTCAAGATGATAATGCATCCTGCCATAGAGCAAAAACTGTGAAAACATTCCTTGAAAAAAGACACATAAGATCAATGTCATGGCCTGCAAATAGTCCGGATCTCAATCCAATTGACAATCTTTGGTGGAAGTTGAAGAAAATGGTCCATGACAAGGCTCCAACCTGCAAAACTGATCTGGGAACAGCAATCAGAAAAAGATGGAGCCAGATTAATTAAGAGTACTGTTTGACACTCATTAAGTCCATGCCTCAGAGACTGCAAGCTGTTATAAAAGCCAGAGGTGGTGCAACAAAATACTAGTGATGTATTGGAGTGTTTTTTGTTTGTTTTTCATGATTCCATAATTTTTTCCTCAGAATTGAGTGATTCCATAATTTTTCCCTTATGCTTGGTTAATAAAAGTAACCATTACTGACTACCACATTTTTTGTTCTTGATTTCTTTTAGTGTCTCTTAAAGCCAGAAATTTGCCATTTGAAATGACTTTAGTTTTGTGCCATGTCTGTGATCTGCTTTTTTTCTACAAAATTAAACAACTGAATGAACATCCTCCAAGGCCTGTGATTTCATAATTTTTGCAAGGGGTTGTATAAGATGGCCGCCAGATGAGTCCTTCAGGGGAGATATGTGTAATCGCGGCTATTAGCTGTGGTGGTGTGAGCTCGGAAGCATGCACTAGCACATTTAGTGCAGAGAGAGTTATCAGGCCATTACAAGGCCGGGTTTTACGAGCAGTCATAAGAGATGAGTGCGAATGACTACTCACATATCACAACCACAGTGGCGTGGTTTGGCAGATAAAATGGAGGCAGAGTCTCTCATTCAGTGTCTGTGGCTGGAGGTGTGGAGACCTCCATTGTGTGTTGCTAAAGACACTGACCTGAATGGGCAGATCCGCAGCACTATATGGACTACTTATTTTCAGTTTGTTTTCACTTTGTGCCAGAAAAAGGCTGTGTTTTGTTATCTGGAGCCGTTTATGAACGTTGAATAAACTTGCCTGGACTTTTTGGCAATTTCCTGTGCCTACCTCAACCGCAGCTGAGTGAGTACAAACCTCTACAGTAATCATAGTCAATATTTGAAAGTCTATTACCTTTCTTAAATTTTGAGATAATAGTGGAAAGCAAATTTGTTATATTGGCAACAATATATCTGAACAAGTAATAATAGATATATTTTAGCATTAGCTCTTTTTGTTTTACTGGATAATAAGATATTGCAATTTTTAGAGAGAACAACAGAATAAACAAGACACGGTTACCACAGCAACATAATAGAAATGTAACAACGCATGATGAATGTGCCCTGCAAAAAAGCCTTTCATTCTTTCAACTTGTTAAACACTAACTTATAATTAGGTAAGAAAAAAATGGAAAGCCCTATTCTTTAGAATGAGCAGTTAAACTTTAAAATTTTCATCTAACTTCAAAAGAGAAATCAAATATACTGGGTTGAAGCTAATAAATGCTAATTTGTTTGACGTATCTGCAACTATTTCAGAGTTATTGTATATTGCTCGTTATCCTGTGTTATTTCTGTTGCAGTTGCGATGACACTAGAAGCAATCTACATATTGAGCTAAAATTGCAATATTTTTTCAAGCAGACAATTTTAATGAAAGCTTATTTGATTTGATCACACAGTTTTGCTAGTGTCAGATTAACAATAAGAAATAAAGTCAGTAATTTATCACAGAACTCTAGCAGCCAATTCACGTCCGTGAAGTAAAAAGTGATGACATCCCTATGCCAATTTTCCTCTGTAATATTTGAAGCAATAGCAGAGCCTCCGTGCTGGCTGTTATATGCAATTCCATCTGAAAATTAAATATTTCCTTGAATTAATTGCGTATAGGAAAACCTAGCTTAGCTAAAGGGGATTGCAGAAGAAATCCAGTCTCATGTGAAAAAACATGTACCCAAACTGCCATATTATAAATATTGTAGCAGAACTTTTAAGTAAATTAGATGATTTATTAATGGTAGATTCATTTTATTTCATGGATATTTAAACTGCACAAATATAACATAGATGGCCTGCACCCACATAAGGAAATTCCAGCCTGTAATAAGATCAATAATTCTAAATATTTACTCGCACAGCATGACTGGTTTACGCAGTCAGGCCATGTGCACACGTTCAGGATTTTTAGCGTTTTTTTCGCGTTTTTTCGCTATAAAAACGTGATAAAAACGCGAAAAAAACGCTAACCTATGCCTCCTATTATTTACAAGGTATTCCGCATTTTTTGTGCAAATGTTGCGATTTTTTCCGCGAAAAAATCGCATAGCGGAAAAAAAAGCAACATGTTCATTAAAAATGCGGAATTGCAGGGATTCCGCACACCTAGGGGTCCATTGATCTGCTTACTTCCCGCACGGGGCTGTGCACACCATGCGGGAAGTAAGCAGATTATGTGCGGTTGGTACCCAGGGTGGAGGAGAGGAGACTCTCCTCCACGCACTGGGCACCATATAAGTGGTCAAAAAATAAGAAATAAAATAAAAAATAGCGATATACTCACCCTCGATGTCCCGCGCAGTGTTCCCGCCTCCACTGCACGCTGCCGTTCGGTTCCTGTAGCTGATGTGCGGCGAAGGACCTCGCCGATGACGTCACTGTCCTGTGATTGGTCGTGAGCGGTCATGTGACCGCTCACGTGACCGTGACGTCACGGAAGGTCCTGCGCGCACACACCAGCTATAGGAAGACGAACGGATGCCGCTGATGAGATGTCTGGGTGAGTATAAGCATTTTTTTATTTTTTTTATTATTTTTAAACATTCTATCTTTTACTATAGATGCTGCATAAGCTGCATCTATAGTAAAAAGTTGGTCACACTTGTCAAACAGTATGTTTGACAAGTGTGACCAACTTGTCAGTCAGTTTTCCAAGCGATGCTACAGATCGCTTGGAAAACTTTAGCATTCTGCAAGCTAATTACGCTTGCAGAATGCTAAAAAAACGCGAAAAAAACGGAAAAAAAACGCAAAAAAAAAAATGCGGATTTCTTGCAGAAAATTTCCGGTTTTCTTCAGGAAATTTCTGCAAGAAATCCTGAACGTGTGCACATACCCTCACACTTCATCCTTTTGTACCTCAGACACTGTGTATAACTGTCCCCTATCTGTGAAGACTCTTTTACTCCATTATCTCTCATGTTACATCATCTAACCCTATTGCAGCTGTAGTTTAGTGCCTGTTGCAAGATATTATCAGTTACAGATTTCTTCACTCTTTGATCATATGGAAGAGTGCATTTTGCATGATAAAGAGACTTATAGCTCATTCATTGTACATAAAGTACAAGATGACACATACTGAATATTGCAGAATCCTTCTATAAGTCATTCGCATAGTGTGGCCCTTTTCAGGGTCATTGCTTTTATGAGTTGACAGCACTACATCGTGTGCATAATTATTAGGCAAGGGAGTATTGTGACCAAATCCTCATTTTTTTCAGACTTACCAGCTCCAAGTTGTCGCAACTTAAATGTTTATTGGTTTGAACCAGATCAAGTGATGCGTATTTGTGTAATGAGGGAAGGTGAAACTTAAAGATATCAACACCCTTTATAAAGAGTTATAAAGCAGCTTGTTTTCCTCAGGCAAAAATGGGCCCAAAAAGAGATTTAACTGACTCTGAAAAGTCATAACGTTATTAAAAGTCTTACAGAGGGATGCAGCACTCTTGAAGTTGCTGAGATACTGGGATGTGATCACAGAACTCTTAAAAGTTTTCTTGCAAATAACCAACAGGGAAAAAAAAACATGTTGAGAAAAATAGATACTCATTAACTGCCAAAGATTTGACAACAATCAAATGTGAAGCGACCAGGATTCCATTATCCTCCAGTATGGTCATATTCCAGAACTGCAACTTCTGTAGAGTGTCAAAAGTACAAACTGTTCAGTGCTCAGAAATATGGCCAATGTAGGGAAGGCTGAATCCCAACCACCATTAAACAAGACATATCACCTGGGCCAAGAATTTTCTGAAGACAGATTTTTTTAAGGTTTTATGACTGATTAGATGGGAGTGATTTTTGATGAAGCAGATTAATGGGCCCGTGGCTAGATCTGTAATGGGCACAGATGTCAAGTTCAGCTCAGACACATGCAAGGTGGAGGTGGGATACTGCTATAGGCTGCCATGATTTAAGATGAGTTAGTTGGATGTTTTGGGGTTCAAGTTCATGTCAAAATCAACTTACAAACCTACTGCCAGTTTTAGAAGGCACTTTCCTAGAGCATTGGTGCAGGAAAAAGTCTTCATCTTTCAAGAAAACCGTGAATTTTATGCAGGACAATACGCCATTGCATGCATCAAGGAACTCAACCACTTGGCTGGCTAGTAAAGGCCTTAAAGATTAAAGAATAATTATATGGTGTTATGGTTCTCAATGGCAAGAGAACATAGCCCAGCAAACATACGAACTAGCTCTTGGAAGGATGGAAACTAAACTGACCATGAACTAAACCTGCCGCACAACTAACAGTAGCCAGGTAGCGTAGCCTGCGTTTTATCCCTAGACGCCCAGCGCCGGCTGGAGGACTAACTAATCCTGGCAGAGGAAAATACAGTCCTGGCTCACCTCTAGAGAAATTTCCCCGAAAGGCAGACAGAGGCCCCCACATATATTGGCGGTGATTTTAGATGAAAATGACAAACGTAGTATGAAAATAGGTTTAGCAAAATCGAGGTCCGCTTACTAGATAGCAGGAAGACAGAAAGGGCACTTTCATGGTCAGCTGAAAACCCTATCAAAACACATCCTGAAATTACTTTAAGACTCTAGTATTAACTCATAACATCAGAGTGGCAATTTCAGATCACAAGAGCTTTCCAGACACAGAAACGAAACTGCAGCTGTGAACTGGAACAAAATGCAAAAAACAAACAAGGACAAAAGTCCACTTAGCTGGGAGTTGTCTAGAAGCAGGAACATGCACAGAAAGGCTTCTGATTACAATGTTGACCGGCATGGAAGTGACAGAGGAGCAAGGTTAAATAGCGACTCCCACATCCTGATGGGAACAGGTGAACAGAGGGGATGATGCACACAAGTTCAATTCCACCAGTGGCCACCGGGGGAGCCGAAAATCCAATTTCACAACAGTACCCCCCCCTCAAGGAGGGGGCACCGAACCCTCACCAGAACCACCAGGGCGATCAGGATGAGCCCTATGAAAGGCACGGACCAGATCGGAGGCATGAACATCAGAGGCAGTCACCCAAGAATTATCCTCCTGACCGTATCCCTTCCATTTGACCAGATACTGGAGTTTCCGTCTGGAAATACGGGAGTCCAAGATTTTTTCCACAACGTACTCCAACTCGCCCTCAACCAACACCGGAGCAGGAGGCTCAACGGAAGGCACAACCGGTACCTCATACCTGCGCAATAATGACCGATGAAAAACATTATGAATAGAAAAAGATGCAGGGAGGTCCAAACGGAAGGACACAGGGTTAAGAATCTCCAATATCTTGTACGGGCCGATGAACCGAGGCTTAAACTTAGGAGAAGAAACCCTCATAGGGACAAAACGAGAAGACAACCACACCAAGTCCCCGACACAAAGCCGAGGACCAACCCGACGCCGGCGGTTGGCAAAAAGCTGAGTCTTCTCCTGGGACAACTTCAAATTGTCCACTACCTGCCCCCAAATCTGATGCAACCTCTCCACCACAGCATCCACTCCAGGACAATCCGAAGATTCCACCTGACCGGAGGAAAATCGAGGATGAAACCCCGAATTACAGAAAAAAGGAGACACCAAGGTGGCAGAGCTGGCCCGATTATTGAAGGCAAACTCCGCTAAAGGCAAAAAAGCAACCCAATCATCCTGATCTGCAGACACAAAACACCTCAAATATGTCTCCAAGGTCTGATTCGTCCGCTCGGTCTGGCCATTAGTCTGAGGATGGAAAGCAGACGAGAAAGACAAATCTATGCCCATCCTAGCACAGAATGCCCGCCAAAATCTAGACACGAATTGGGTTCCTCTGTCAGAAACGATATTCTCCGGAATACCATGCAAACGAACCACATTTTGAAAAAACAGAGGAACCAACTCGGAAGAAGAGGGCAACTTAGGCAGGGGAACCAAATGGACCATCTTAGAGAAACGGTCGCACACCACCCAGATGACAGACATCTTCTGAGAAACAGGAAGATCTGAAATAAAATCCATCGAGATGTGCGTCCAAGGCCTCTTCGGGATAGGCAAGGGCAACAACAATCCACTAGCCCGAGAACAACAAGGCTTGGCCCGAGCACAAACGTCACAAGACTGCACAAAGCCTCGTACATCTCGTGACAGGGAAGGCCACCAGAAGGACCTTGCCACCAAATCCCTGGTACCAAAGATTCCAGGATGACCTGCCAACGCAGAAGAATGAACCTCAGAAATGACTTTACTGGTCCAATCATCAGGAACAAACAGTCTACCAGGTGGGCAACGATCAGGTCTATCCGCCTGAAACTCCTGCAAGGCCCGCCGCAGGTCTGGAGAAACGGCAGACAATATCACTCCATCCTTAAGGATACCTGTAGGTTCAGAATTACCAGGGGAGTCAGGCTCAAAACTCCTAGAAAGGGCATCCGCCTTAACATTCTTAGAACCCGGTAGGTATGACACCACAAAATTAAACCGAGAGAAAAACAACGACCAGCGCGCCTGTCTAGGATTCAGGCGCCTGGCGGACTCAAGATAAATTAAATTTTTGTGGTCGGTCAATACCACCACCTGATGTCTAGCCCCCTCAAGCCAATGACGCCACTCCTCAAAAGCCCACTTCATGGCCAAAAGCTCCCGATTCCCAATATCATAATTCCGCTCGGCGGGCGAAAATTTACGAGAAAAAAAAGCACAAGGTTTCATCACGGAGCAGTCGGAACTTCTCTGCGACAAAACCGCCCCAGCTCCGATTTCAGAAGCGTCGACCTCAACCTGAAAAGGAAGAGCAACATCAGGCTGACGCAACACAGGGGCGGAAGAAAAGCGGCGCTTAAGCTCCCGAAAGGCCTCCACAGCAGCAGGGGACCAATCAGCAACATCAGCACCCTTCTTAGTCAAATCAGTCAATGGTTTAACAACATCAGAAAAACCAGCAATAAATCGACGATAAAAGTTAGCAAAGCCCAAAAATTTCTGAAGACTCTTAAGAGAAGAGGGTTGCATCCAATCACAAATAGCCTGAACCTTGACAGGATCCATCTCGATGGAAGAGGGGGAAAAAATGTATCCCAAGAAGGAAATCTTTTGCACCCCAAAAACGCACTTAGAACCCTTCACACACAAGGAATTAGACCGCAAAACCTGAAAAACCCTCCTGACCTGCTGGACATGAGAGTCCCAGTCATCCGAAAAAATCAGAATATCATCCAGATACACAATCATAAATTTATCCAAATAATCACGGAAAATGTCATGCATAAAGGACTGAAAGACTGAAGGGGCATTTGAAAGGCCAAAAGGCATCACCAAATACTCAAAGTGGCCCTCAGGCGTATTAAATGCGGTTTTCCACTCATCCCCCTGCTTAATTCGCACCAAATTATACGCCCCACGGAGATCTATCTTAGAGAACCACTTGGCCCCCTTTATGCGAGCAAACAAATCAGTCAGCAGTGGCAACGGATATTGATATTTAACCGTGATTTTATTCAAAAGCCGATAATCAATACACGGCCTCAAAGAGCCATCTTTCTTAGACACAAAGAAAAAAGCGGCTCCTAAGGGAGATGACGAAGGACGAATATGTCCCTCTTCCAAGGACTCCTTTATATATTCTCGCATAGCAGCATGTTCAGGCACAGACAGATGAAATAAACGACCCTTAGGGTATTTACTACCCGGAATCAAATCTATGGCACAATCGCACTCCCGGTGCGGAGGTAATGAACCAAGCTTAGGTTCTTCAAAAACATCACGATAGTCAGACAAGAATTCAGGAATCTCAGAGGGAATAGATGATGAAATGGAAACCAAAGGTACGTCCCCATGCATCCCCTTACATCCCCAGCTTAACACAGACATAGCTTTCCAGTCGAGGACTGGGTTATGAGATTGCAGCCATGGCAATCCAAGCACCAACACATCATGTAGATTATACAGCACAAGAAAGCGAATAATCTCCTGATGATCCGGATTAATCCGCATAGTTACTTGTGTCCAGTATTGTGGTTTATTACTAGCCAATGGGGTGGAGTCAATCC
Organism: Ranitomeya variabilis; assembly: GCF_051348905.1. Lineage (NCBI taxonomy): Eukaryota > Metazoa > Chordata > Amphibia > Anura > Dendrobatidae > Ranitomeya > Ranitomeya variabilis. The sequence goes on along the minus strand of NC_135236.1, from coordinate 351,633,580 downwards.
CCTTCAGAGGTATAGGAGTTTCAAGAGGCTCTAAATCATACCCACAGCGTTTGGCAAAGGACCAATCCATAAGACTCAAAGCGGCGCCAGAGTCGACATAGGCGTCCGCGGTAATAGATGATAAAGAACAAATCAGGGTCACAGATAGAATAAACTTAGACTGAAAAGTGCCAATTGAAACTGACTTATCAAGCTTCTTAGTACGCTTAGAGCATGCTGATATAACATGAGTTGAATCACCACAATAAAAGCACAACCCATTTTTTCGTCTAAAATTCTGCCGTTCGCTTCTGGACAGAATTCTATCACATTGCATATTCTCTGGCGTCTTCTCAGTAGACACCGCCAACTGGTGCACAGGTTTGCGCTCCCGCAGACGTCTATCGATCTGGATAGCCATTGTCATGGACTCATTCAGACCCACAGGCACAGGGAACCCCACCATAACATCCTTAATGGCATCAGAGAGACCCTCTCTGAAATTCGCCGCCAGGGCGCACTCATTCCACTGAGTAAGCACAGACCATTTACGGAATTTTTGGCAATATATTTCAACTTCATCTTGCCCCTGAGATAGGGACATCAAGGCTTTTTCCGCCTGAAGCTCTAAATGAGGTTCCTCATAAAGCAACCCCAAGGCCAGAAAAAACGCATCCACATTGAGCAACACAGGATCCCCTGGAGCCAATGCAAAAGCCCAATCTTGAGGGTCGCCCCGGAGCAAAGAAATCACAATCCTGACCTGCTGAGCAGGATCTCCAGCAGAGCGAGATTTCAGGGACAAAAACAACTTGCAATTATTTTTGAAATTTTGAAAGCAAGATCTATTCCCCGAGAAAAATTCAGGCAAAGGAATTCTAGGTTCAGATATAGGAACATGAACAACACAGTCTTGTAAATTTTGAACTTTCGTGGTGAGATTATTCAAACCTGCAGCTAAACTCTGAATATCCATTTTAAACAGGTGAACACAGAGCCATTCCAGGATTAGAAGGAGAGAGAGAGAGGAAGGCTGCAATATAGGCAGACTTGCAAGTGATTCAATTGGAAGCACACTCAGAACTGAAGGAAAAAAAAAAAAAAAAAAAAATCTTCAGCAGACTTCTTTTTTCTCTCCTTTCTCTGCCAATTAATTTAACCCTTTGCGGGCCGGTCAAACTGTTATGGTTCTCAATGGCAAGAGAACATAGCCCAGCAAACATACGAACTAGCTCTTGGAAGGATGGAAACTAAACTGACCATGAACTAAACCTGCCGCACAACTAACAGTAGCCGGGTAGCGTAGCCTGCGTTTTATCCCTAGACGCCCAGCGCCGGCCGGAGGACTAACTAATCCTGGCAGAGGAAAATATAGTCCTGGCTCACCTCTAGAGAAATTTCCCCGAAAGGCAGACAGAGGCCCCCACATATATTGGCGGTGATTTTAGATGAAAATGACAAACGTAGTATGAAAATAGGTTTAGCAAAATCGAGGTCCGCTTACTAGATAGCAGGAAGACAGAAAGGGCACTTTCATGGTCAGCTGAAAACCCTATCAAAACACATCCTGAAATTACTTTAAGACTCTAGTATTAACTCATAACATCAGAGTGGCAATTTCAGATCACAAGAGCTTTCCAGACACAGAAACGAAACTGCAGCTGTGAACTGGAACAAAATGCAAAAAACAAACAAGGACAAAAGTCCACTTAGCTGGGAGTTGTCTAGAAGCAGGAACATGCACAGAAAGGCTTCTGATTACAATGTTGACCGGCATGGAAGTGACAGAGGAGCAAGGTTAAATAGCGACTCCCACATCCTGATGGGAACAGGTGAACAGAGGGGATGATGCACACAAGTTCAATTCCACCAGTGGCCACCGGGGGAGCCCAAAATCCAATTTCACAACAATATGGCTCCTTCCTTACCTGACCTTAGACCTATTGGGAACTTGTTTGCCATTCTTAAATGGGAGATTTTACGGTGAAGGAAAACAGTTCACCTCCCTATACAGCGTTCGGGGTCTTTGGTTCGGACTATCAAAAAGATACTTGTCATCAGATTAAGAAGCTGACAGACTCCATGGATGGAAGGCTTATGACTGTCATTGAAAAGAAAGATAGTTATCTTGGTCACTAACATTTTTTTTAATTACCAAAACAGAAAAAAACATGTTTAAAAATTGGCTGGGCTACTGCAAAGAAGTCTCTTGCTGTGATATTCATTAGAAGGTTCTTTATTATCCACTATGCATTTCAATGCCATACTGGCAACTTTATCATGTGTAAAATAAACATCCATAGACCTCAGATGGAAAGACATCAGAACGCAAAGGGGAAACCGGCGCAAAAGAGTCAGACCTTCACATGGCACTGGGGTCACTGCTCAAAGGACTGTCGAGGAGGTACAGAGGGAGGCACACATGAGAGGATTGGACCACCTTGGACTAGCAATAAGCGAGCCGAAAAGCAATAAGGGAAAGATCCAGTGCAACGTGCAACCGGGGAGGTGGATATGCCTGACTGTCCTGCAGATTCTTGGTCCCAAACTCCTGTTAGCACTGGATCCATCTTCTCCATGCAATGTGCTATGTTTTGAGGGTGAGCAGGCAATAGACAAAGGCAAAGGATAATCACCAACTGCATTATGTTTCATGGTACTGCCATCCTGATGAGTGAGGATACAGATTCATTACTATTAGTGATGAGCGAACGTGCTCGCCACTACTCATTACTCGCCCGAGTACCACTATGCTCCCTGTACTCGGCGAGCAGTGAGTATTTCCGGGATTATTCTGCAGTAACTGGTGTCTCCACTCAGCATTTTTGGCAGACTTTAGAGACCCAATCACGGTGCAGGGATTGTCTGCCAGGCCATGAAACGCCGCAGCCATCTTTGTTGTGGTTGTTCAGTGATTGGCTTGGCCGCACAGCATTATCCCGAGTATAAGAGACCTGGCACCACCCTGCTCGCCACATTCTGTTCCTGATTCAGCGACAGTAGGGAGAGCTGGTGCCAAGATAGGGTCAGAATCGTGGTCAGAATCGTGGTTTTAGAGTTAGTGTAGGTCTGCAACTCTTAAATCCACAACTCCTCAGAAACCAAAAGTTCTTTTTAGGGCTAACTCATGGATCCCGATATTGCAGCGCTAGGTAGGCATGGCACAGCATATCCACATCAGTGCAAGGCCTGCACGCACTGTATGTGCGTCCATTGCTCCCACTGCATCCCTCTCAAAGCTCCATAGCTGTCTGCTGCTGCTGCAGCTTCTTTACTATATACCTAGTTGCTTTTTTTTTTTTCAAAAAATTCACCACAAAAAAAAAATATACAGTCTGTTCTGTCAGACTGAGGCCTGTTGAAAAATCATAGTTTGTCAGGCATACATAGCATAATTGTGTGTGCTAGCCTTGTGCCACTTTTTTTTTCTGTTTTAAAATCACCGAAAAAGGCCTCATATACAGTGGGGCAAAAAAGTATTTAGTCAGTCAGCAATAGTGCAAGTTCCACCACTTAAAAAGATGAGAGGCGTCTGTAATTTACATCATAGGTAGACCTCAACTATGGGAGACAAACTGAGAAAAAAAAATCCAGAAAATCACATTGTCTGTTTTTTTATCATTTTATTTGCATATTATGGTGGAAAATAAGTATTTGGTCAGAAACAAACAATCAAGATTTCTGGCTCTCACAGACCTGTAACTTCTTCTTTAAGAGTCTCTTTCCTCGACTCATTACCTGTAGTAATGGCACCTGTTTAAACTTGTTATCAGTATAAAAAGACACCTGTGCACACCCTCAAACAGTCTGACTCCAAACTCCACTATGGTGAAGACCAAAGAGCTGTCAAAGGACACCAGAAACAAAATTGTAGCCCTGCACCAGGCTGGGAAGACTGAATCTGCAATAGCCAACCAGCTTGGAGTGAAGAAATCAACAGTGGGAGCAATAATTAGAAAATGGAAGACATTCAAGACCACTGATAATCTCCCTCGATCTGGGGCTCCACGCAAAATCCCACCCCGTGGGGTCAGAATGATCACAAGAACGGTGAGCAAAAATCCCAGAACCACGCGGGGGGACCTAGTGAATGAACTGCAGAGAGCTGGGACCAATGTAACAAGGCCTACCATAAGTAACACACTACGCCACCATGGACTCAGATCCTGCAGTGCCAGACGTGTCCCACTGCTTAAGCCAGTACATGTCCGGGCCTGTCTGAAGTTTGCTAGAGAGCATTTGAATGATCCAGAGGAGTTTTGGGAGAATGTCCTATGGTCTGATGAAACCAAACTGGAACTGTTTGGTAGAAATACAACTTGTCGTGTTTGGAGGAAAAAGAATACTGAGTTGCATCCATCAAACACCATACCTACTGTAAAGCATGGTGGTGGAAACATCATGCTTTGGGACTGTTTCTCTGCAAAAGGGCCAGGACGACTGATCCGGGTACATGAAAGAATGAATGGGGCCATGTATCGTGAGATTTTGAGTGCAAACCTCCTTCCATCAGCAAGGGCATTGAAGATATAACGTGGCTGGGTCTTTCAACATGACAATGATCCAAAGCACACCACCAGGGCAACGAAGGAGTGGCTTCGTAAGAAGCATTTCAAGGTCCTGGAGTGGCCTAGCCAGTCTCCAGATCTCAACCCTATAGAAAACCTTTGGAGGGAGTTGAAAGTCCGTGTTGCCAAGCGAAAAGCCAAAAACATCACTGCTCTAGAGGAGATCTGCATGGAGGAATGGGCCAACATACCAACAACAGTGTGTGGCAACCTTGTGAAGACTTACAGAAAACGTTTGACCTCTGTCATTGCCAACAAAGGATATATTACAAAGTATTGAGATGAAATTTTGTTTCTGACCAAATACTTATTTTCCACCATAATATGCAAATAAAATGATAAAAAAAACAGACAATGTGATTTTCTGGATTTTTTTTTCTCAGTTTGTCTCCCATAGTTGAGGTCTACCTATGATGTAAATTACAGACGCCTCTCATCTTTTTAAGTGGTGGAACTTGCACTATTGCTGAATGGCTAAATACTTTTTTGCCCCACTGTATCTGCGTCCTCCAACTTTGGGCATTGTAGGCCGGTGGACCCCTTTTTTGCTGTCTGAGATTCTAATTATATACAGCACTATTTAGCTTCCAAAATTACAAAAAAAGCCACATATTTGCCAGTGTGGTATTTCCGTGACAGCCCTCATATATCTGCGTGCTCCAAGTTTGGTCATTGTAGGCCAGAGGACCACTTTTCTTGCTGTCTGTTACTGAAATTATAAACAGCATTATTTAGCATAAAAAAATATTAAAAGGCCACATATTTGCCAGTGTGGTTTTTCCGTGAGAGCCCTCATATATCTCTGTGCTCCAAGTTTGGTCATTCTAGGCTGGAGGACCACTGTTTTTGCTGTCTGTTACTGAAATTATATACAGCACTATTTAGCATAAAAAAAATTATAAAAAGGGCACATATTTGCCAGTGTGGTATTTCCGTTGCAGCCCGCATATATCTGCGTGCTCCAAATTTGGGCATTGTAGGCCGGTGTACCTCTTTTTCTGCTGTATGATACTATAATTCTATACAGCAGTATTTAGCATATAAAAAAGGCCACATATTTGCCAGTGTGGTATTTCCATGACAGCCTTCATATATCTGTGTGCTCCAAGTTTGCTCACTGTAGGCCGGTGTACCCCTTTTTTGCTGTCTGATACAATAATTCTATACAGCACTATTTAGCATATAAAAAATAGGCCACATATTTGTCAGTGTAGTATTTCTGTGGCAGCCCTCATATATCTGCGTGCTCCAAGTTTTGTAATAAACTTAGTGATAAATGCAGTGAAGATCAGTATCATGGGTCAGAAAAGAGGCCGAGAGACAACAGGTTAAGAGTTCAAGAATATTTATGATGGTATGCAGGTAAACAGCTATGACACAGCAGGTTAGTAGCAGACAGAGCTGGATAGGCAGTAAGCACGTGTACAGACCGTGGAAGTCCAAGTATGTCAGGTCCAGAGACCTGGAGACCAGACCAGGCCTCCTAGCAGGGAGCAGTCCAGCAGCAGAGATGAGTGCAGCACAGATCCAGGGAAACAAGTCTTACAACAAAGAGACGTAGATCCGGAGACAGGCGGGGTATCCCAAAGTAACGAAGAAACCAGCAAGATAGCAGTTCTTCCAGCTTGATCACAAGTCAGGAACAAGATACTCAAGCAATGAGTAATATACAGAGCTCCCTTATATACACCACAGACAGGAACAGGAAAAGTCTGATAGGAAGCAAGATGGCCCCCGTGAGGCCAGTGACTCCGTCTTAGGTAAGGGCAAAAGTAACTGAACTGAGGGCAACAGCAGACAGAAACAGATGTACAGTCCAAGTCCTTACAAGTTTGCTCATTGTAGGCCGATGTACACCTTTTTTGCTGTCTGATACTGTAATTCTATACAGCACTATTTAGCATAAATTTACTTCACAAAAAAGCCCCCAAAAATTGAATACAGTCTGGTCTATCAGGGTGAGGCCTGCCTGGTGTTTGGGTTGTAAAAATCGTAGATTTGCAGGCATACTGATCAGCTATTATTTCGCTACTAATAAATATATTTGTGTTGAGGATTTGAAATAATGCACTAGTCCATTTAAAATGGGCAAGGCAAGGGGCCATGGACAGGGATGTGGACATGATGATGATGATGGTGCATGCAGAGGACGAGGCTGTGGCCAAGGCGAAAGTGGGCAACAACAAAGACCCACATCTTCTCGCTCGACCTTCCTGTCCTAGTTTCCAGGGGACTGCAGCACACCAATATTGAAGCCAGAGCAGTGTGAAACGGTTGTTTGTTGGATAGCGGATAATGCTTCCAGTCAATTAGCCACCACCACCACCATGTCTTCCACACAGTCTAGTCTGAGTAGCCGTGAGTTTGGCCCAGATATTCCTCACCCTGATCCTTCTTCCTCCACCATGCCGAGTGCCATGAGACAACTGATCCCACACTTGGACACTCTGAAAAGCTGTTCAGTTTTCCATTTCAAGATTCAGTATTATCGGCCAGTCAACTTGAAGTGGGGACAGATGAGATCACATGTAGAGATGCCCAAAGCTCTGACCAGCCCCGGTCACGTGAAGGTGATGGTGGGAAAGTTTCACAAGAGGTGGACGATGATGAGACACAATTGCCAGTAAGTCAGGAGGAGGAGCAGGGTGCGGATCTGGAAGATGAGGTGGTCGGTGACTATGTGACTGACCTAACCTGGCAGGAGGACATGCAGAGCGAGGGCAGCAGCACACATTGGGAAGGAAGCATATCACCCCAACAGGCAGGAAGAAGCAGTGTGGTAGCCACAGACAGAAGATGTGCATCCGTTCCCCGTAACACCAACATGAGGGAAGTTGCCATTCCAACTGTTAGATCTTCCCGAGTCTGGTTTATTTTTTAAAGACTCTGCTGATAACCCCAAACAGGCCATTTGCAGCACCTGACATGTCCGTATCAGCAGGGGTAGCAAAACAACCAGCCTGACCACCATCAGCATGATCAGACACATGGCAGCAAAGCACCCGACTTTGTGGGCCAAACCCGAGGCTCCAGGACCACTGCCTGCAGGTCACACCACTGCTTCTTCCACTGTTTTGCGGAGAAGCCAATCCCCAGTACACCGTGCATGTGAAGATACCTTTTAGGCTCGATGAGATGGAAGCTTTCCGCAACCTGATGGCGGCGGCCATCCCAAGGTACTCGGTCCCCAGTCACCACTATTTCTCCTGGTGTGCCATACCGGCATTACACCAGCATGTGTCCCACAACATTTCCGTGCCCTCAACAATGCTATTACAGGGAAAGTCCACCTAACCACGGACACGTGGACAAGTGCTTGTGGGCAGGGACAGTACATCTCACTGATGGCACACTGGGTTACATAGTGGAAGGTGGGACCCAGTTGGACCTTGGGATGGAACACATCCTCCCCATGCTGAGGATTGCTGGCCCTACGTCAATCAGGGTTGCCCCCACAGTCTACAGCTCCTGCACCTCCTCCTCCTCATCCTTCATCACTGAAATCAACACAACAGTCAGAAGCTGGAAGCACTGCAGCACTGCCTCAACCAAGTGGCAACAGGCTGTGCTGAAGCTAATCTGCATAGGTGACAAACCGCACAATGCAGATGAGTTGTGGACAGCGCTGAAAGAGCAGTCAGATGTTTGGATGACACCGCTGAACCTACAGCCAGGCATGGTCGTGTGTGACAATGGCCGTAACCTGGTGGCAGCTCTGTAGCAAGGTGAACTCACACACGTACCTTGCTTGGCCCATGTGCTTAACCTCGTGGTTCAACATTTTCTGAAAAGCTACCTGGAGCTGCCGGATCTGCTAGTGAAAGTATGCCATCTGTCTGCCCATTTTAGAAAGTCAGCTACAGCTTCAGCCGCCCTTGCCGTGCTTCAGTAGCATTTGCAGCTTCCAGCTCACCGGCTTACAGGGGGATTACACAGCCCAGACTCAAGTCTTCTCATTGTGGATTGGTAGTCAATGAGGAGGAGGAAGAACAGGAGCTACTTTCATGCGCTATAGACGGTACAAAAAAACCAGCTGTCATACCGTCTGTTCAGAGGGGATGGCCTGGGGACAGGGAGGAAGAGGATGAGGATGAGGAGGAGGAGGACAGCATGGTCAGTCATTCTGTTGGTGAGGACACAGAAGTTTTGCTTGTTAGCAGTCTGGTATGCATGGCTGACTTTATGTTGCGCTGCATTTCATTTGACCCTCGCATTATAAAAATTTTGTGTGACACTCATTACTGGTTGGTGACAGTTCTAGACCCATGCTACAAGGAGAACTTTCAATCTCGTCTACCAGAGGAAGAGAGGTGTACTAAAATATTGCAGTACCAGAGGGCCCTTGCAGCGGAATTACTTAGAAAATTCCCATGTGAGAACGCTGACAGCAGACATCAGAGTTTGTTGTACAACCAAGGAGTCCAAGCGAGAGAGACAGAACTACAATCCAGTTCAGGCAGGGGAACAATGGCAAAGTTCTGGGACAGTTTTCTCAGACCCTCCCATCGTGACGCAACAGAGGCAAGGGGTGCTGTCACAAGAAGTGCAATGCTTATTAAGATGGTGAAGGAGTTCCTCTGTGCCTTTTAATTATTGGGTATCCAAGCAGGACACGTGGCATGAACTGGCTCTCTACGCCTTGGAGGTCCTGGCCTGCCCTGCTGCTAGCATTCTGTCAGAGCAGGTTTTCAGAGCAGGTGGAATTATCACAGATAAGCGCATCCGCCTGTCAACTGAAAATGCTGACAGGCTGACTCTTATAAAAATGAACAAGGGCTGGATTGGGAAAGACTTTTGTACCCCACCAAGTGAAACCAGCGAAACATAACCTCAAATACTTTCTCTCTTTTGGGGAGGTGTATTCTCATGCACCTCTTCACAACCACACATGGGTATACGCTTCCACATTTGGTCTGTTTATTGTTATCCTCCTCTTATCCTCATCATCCACAACCACTAGATGACAGGGGTTAACCTGCTCTATACAGTTATAGGCCAGTGAATTTTTGGCTGTGATGGCACTAGTTTATTTAGTAAAAAAAGGACACCACATTGGGGAATCGGGCGTTACATTACATTGGGCCTACTTCTTAAGTCTGTCTCCTGCAGTGTGTCTTTCACCTGCCACTAGATCACCAGGATGAACGTGCTCTGTACCGTGCATTTTGGGCAAGGGAATTGTGATGGCACTATTTTAATTTGTAAAGAAAGGACCACACATTGGGGAATTGGGCATTACATTACATTGAGCCTACTTCTTAAGTCACCTGCCACTAGATCACCAGGGTGAACGTGCTCTGTATGGTGCATTTTGGGCAAGGGGACTGTGATGGCACTAGTCTATTTCGGAAAGAGGTACTCCCATTTGGGAATTGTTTGGCAGCTTATGCACTGCATTACAATTCTCAGTGACCCACATCACTACATTGGGCTTACTTCTTAGCTCTGTCTCCTGCAATGTCTCTTGTTTAACTGCCACTAGATCACCAGGGTGAAAGTGCTTTGTTCTGTTATAGGCCGGTGAATTTTAGGAAAGGGGCCTGCGATGGCACTAGTATATTTTTAAAAAAGGTATCCCACATTGGTGAAACCACATCCCTGTTGTCAAAGACTTGATAACATTTGTGTACCTTAAAAAACTCCCTTAAAAAGTTCCTATTTGTGTTGTCTGGTTGCTCACATTGGACACAATACACTTCATATAAATTTTATGAAGCAATGCTGTTAGTTTGACTCAGTAGTTCATTACAAATATTTATTTGTCGACTATATTAGTTTCTCTCTTTGAGAGCCATAACTTTGGCTGCCTCAAATGTACAAATGGCGAATATACAAATGGAGATTTGTAACCAATTAAAATACTGTATACCCAATGCATTCAGACAAATTACATAGCTGCATTTCTTGTAAAACATTTACAGATGTGACAGACAATGCTCATAGTGACACAATCTTGATAAATGTTTGTTAATTCACTTCACAAACAGTTCTAAGCCTCTATATGTTTGCTGTTTGTAAAACATTAAGGTTTACTGAACTATGCCGGTGGTGGTTTGACCTAAATCCTTGTGGCTTTTATTTTCTAGGGGTTCATGGCTCCTCGTCTGATGAGTCCATGATATTGTTAGAATCTGTTTTGTTTTGACCATCTGCCATCTTGTTGTTTTCTAGCTGCTGGTCTTTTTCCCCTGGTGCTGAGTTGTCTTGGTCAGGTGATTGTATCACCCTTTATTACCCAGCACCTGCCTCCCATTCCTTGCTGGATAACAGTGTTAATCCACCTAAGTTCTGGCTAGGTGCTTTGATAGCTTTCTGTGTTTGATATTTTGCAGTTCTGGGATCTCTGGTTCTGCTATCTTTTGTTTCTGTTTTCAGTTTGTTTCTGCAGCCTTCTCTGTGTTTCCTATTAGGAGGTGACCTGTTTTTTGTACCCAGTCCTTAGATCTTTTAGAGACGTCCTTCCTCTTATCTATAGGTCTTCGCTGAGTTTAGACTAGGATCATCGGTGGGTCTATTCGCAAGGAATGGGTCGCCCACTCCATCATAGGGTTTCAGCCTAGTCCTAGCGCATGGTCAGCTTCCCTCTATCTCTCCTAGTTCTGAGCTGCAGTTTAATAACAGATATCTCAGTTTCATCCAACCTTGAAAAGTGGCCACTTGAAGGTCTGGGTGAAACTAGTGTTACTACATAGTGTAAATCACTATATAAGACCAGAGAAACATGACTAAGACAGATGCAAAAACTGGGGTACCTGTACATGTACAGTGTGCTGATACCTGCAATAATTGGGGACATCCATGAAGTGTGGGTTATCTCCCAGGTGTTCTCTGTCTTGGTGTTGCTTCTCGGATATTCCAGACGGATGATGTCTAAAAGCCTCTTGGGGATGATCTAAGTATACTGTATGTAGTTAATCTTCATATATACATAATCACTATATTTATTTAATCCCTATACGTACTTATTAACCTGTGTATGTTAACATATACAAAAGTGTACGCACTCACACTTTTCAATCATACTATTCCATGAATCTTGTAGTTTGCAATAAAATTGCATTACATTGCAAGTGTTAGCCTTTTTTAAAGCTGTTTCTGAACCTTAGTGTTAAAACATGGCAAATAAAATAGCCAAATTCTCCTGTAAATAATTGTGCCTTAATTCCCACCGACGGGATAGTACGTCATAGCGATCGGCCGCGCTCTTGGAAAGGAGCGTGGCCGATTGCGGCCGGGTGTCAGCTATCGCAGCTGACATCTGGCACTATGTGCCAGGAGCAGTTACAGACCACACCCAGCACATTATCCCCCGGCACACTGCGATCAAACATGATCGCAGTGTACCGGCAGTACAGGGAAGCATCGAGCAGGGAGAGGGCTCCCTGCGTGCTTCCCTGAGACGATCGGTACAAGGCGATGTACTCACCTTGTACCGAGCGTCTCCTCCCTGCAGTCCCCGAATCCAAAATGGCCACGGGGCTGCATCCGGGTCCTGCAGGGAGTACTTCCGGGTCCACAGCAGGCGCTGGTAAGCCTGCACGGCTGTATGTCAGATCGCTGATCTGACAGAGTGCTGTGCAAACTGTCAGATCAGCGATCTGTGATGTCCCCCCTGGGACAAAGTAAAAAAGTAAAAAAAAAAAAAATTCCACATGTGTAAAAAAAAAAAAAATCCTAAATAAAGAAAAAATATATATATATATTATTCCCATAAATACATTTCTTTATCTGAAAAAAAAACCAATAAAAGTACACATATTTAGTATCGCCGTGTCCGTAACGACCCAACCTATAAAACTGTCCCACTAGTTAACTGTTATGGTTCTCAATGGCAAGAGAACATAGCCCAGCAAACATACGAACTAGCTCTTGGAAGGATGGAAACTAAACTGACCATGAACTAAACCTGCCGCACAACTAACAGTAGCCGGGTAGCGTAGCCTGCGTTTTATCCCTAGACGCCCAGCGCCGGCCGGAGGACTAACTAATCCTGGCAGAGGAAAATATAGTCCTGGCTCACCTCTAGAGAAATTTTCCCGAAAGGCAGACAGAGGCCCCCACAAATATTGGCGGTGATTTTAGATGAAATGACAAACGTAGTATGAAAATAGGTTTAGCAAAATTGAGGTCCGCTTACTAGATAGCAGGAAGACAGAAAGGACACTTTCATGGTCAGCTGAAAACCCTATCAAAACCACATCCTGAAATTACTTTAGAACTCTAGTATTAACTCATAACATCAGAGTGGCAATTTCAGATCACAAGAGCTTTCCAGACACAGAAACGAAACTACAGCTGTGAACTGGAACAAAATGCAAAAACAAACAAGGACTAAAGTCCAACTTAGCTGGGAGTTGTCTAGCAGCAGGAACATGCACAGAAAGGCTTCTGATTACAATGTTGACCGGCATGGAAGTGACAGAGGAGCAAGGTTAAATAGCGACTCCCACATCCTGATGGAAACAGGTGAACAGAGAGGATGATGCACACCAGTTCAATTCCACCAGTGGCCACCGGGGGAGCCCAAAATCCAATTTCACAACAGTTAACCCCTTCAGTGAACACCGTAAGAAAAAAAAAAAAAACGAGCCAAAAAACAACGCTTTATTATCTGTTGTGAATTCTGTTTGTGGGCTCCCCCGGTGGTGTTTTATGGTAGTGCCACTTATTTGCCTTCTTCTATCCTTGATCACCTGTTGACACCCATTAGGGGAGTTTCCTATTTAAGGCTGCTTGGCTGCTGGTCCGATGCCGGCCAACAATGTATCAGTAGCATTCTGTTGCATTCTCCTGCCTCAAGATCCTGTTCAGCTAAGTTGAATTTTGTTTCTAGTTAATGCTATTTTTGTCCAGCTATTTGCAATGTGACTCTCTGTAGCTGGAAGCTCTCGTGGACTGAAATTGCCACTCCAGTGGCATGAGTTGTCACTGGAGTTTTAAAGTAATTTCAGGATGGTGTTTTTGAGTAGTGTTTTGAAGTTGACCGTGAAGTGACTCTTTCCTGTACTTCTGCTATCTAGTAAGCGGACCTCACTGTGCTAAATCTGCTGTTCATCCTACGTATGTCTTTTCCTCTTGACTCACCGTCAATATCTGTGGGGGGCTGCTATCTCCTTTTGGGGTTCATCTCTGGAGGTAAGGCAGGTCTGTATATTCCTCTGATAGGGGTAGTTAGATCTCCGGCTGGCGCGTGGTGTCTAGGGCATCGTAGGAAACACTCCCCGGCTACTTCCAGTGTCGTGTCAGGTTCAGGTCACGGTCACTTTAGTTCCCATCACCCGAGAGCTAGTCCGTTGTTATTTTGATTTCCCTGCCATTGGGAAAATCATAACAGTTTGGCCGGCCCACATGTGTTAAAACTATGCACTAAAGCAGGAAAGGATATGAAAAGGTTTTTTTTCCTTCTGTGTTTGGAAAGTGCACCTTAGTGTTTATTTGTACTCCTTGCTTAAACTGCAGTCTTCAGCCTTTTTTTTTTTTCCTCTCCTCTTAATCTCTGAATGGCTTTGGTTACACCTGTTTGAATCATGGATCCACAGAGTTTGGTTGCAGGTCTGAATAACCTGGCTACAAAGGTCCAGAACTTACAAGATTTTGTTATACGTGCTCCAATGTCTGAACCTAAGATCCCTTTGCCTGAATTTTTTACCGGAGACAGATCCCGTTTTTTGAATTTCAGAGAGAATTGTAAATTGTTTTTGTCTCTGAAATCTCACTCTGCTGGTGATCCTGCGCAACAGGTTAAAATTGTTATTTCTCTATTGCGGGGTGACCCACAAAGTTGGGCATTTGCATTGTCGCCAGGGGATCCTGCGTTATTAAATGTAGATGCGTTTTTTCTGGCTTTGGGGTTGCTTTATGAAGAACCTAATTTAGAGATTTTGGCTGAGAAAGCCTTGATAGCTCTTTCCCAAGGGCAAGATGAAGCTGAGATATACTGCCAAAAATTTCGTAAATGGTCGGTGCTTACTAAATGGAATGAGTGCGCTCTAGCAGCTAATTTCAGAGAAGGTCTCTCTGATGCTGTGAAGGATGTCATGGTGGGGTTCCCTGTGCCTACAGGTCTGAATGATGCCATGAAATTGGCTATCCAGATTGATCGGCGTTTACGGGAGCGCAAATCTGTGCACCATATGGCGGTATCTTCTGAGCAAAAATCTGTGCACCATATGGCGGTATCTTTTGAGCAAAAACCTGTGCACCATATGGCGGTATCTTCTGAGCAAAAACCTGTGCACCATATGGCGGTACTTTCTGAGCAAAAACCTGTGCATCATTTGGTGGTGACCTCTGAAAAGGCACCAGAGCATATGCAATGCGATAGTGTATTGTCTAGAGGCGAACGACAGAATTACAGGCGCAAAAATGGGTTGTGCTTCTATTGTGGAGATCCAGCTCATGTTATATCAGCATGCTCTAAACGCATAAAGAAGGTTGATAAAAAGGTTGATAAATCTTTTTCTATGGGTACCTTGCAGTCTAAATTTCTTTTGTCCGTGACATTGATTTGTACTTTATCATCTGTTACTGTGGATGCTTATGTGGATTCTGGCGCCGCTCTGAGTCTCATGGATTGGTCCTTTGCCAAGCGTTGTGGGTTTGATTTAGAGCCTCTGGAGGTTTCTATTCCCTTAAAGGGTATTGATTCTACACCTTTGGCTAGCAATAAACCACAATATTGGACACAAGTGACTATGCATCTTTCCCCAGACCATCAGGAGATTATTCGTTTCCTTGTGTTATATAATCTACATGACGTATTAGTACTTGGATTACCATGGTTACAAATTCATAATCCAGTCTTGGACTGGAGATCAATGTCTGTGCTGAGCTGGGGATGTCGGGGGATTCATGGGGATGCACCTTTGGTTCCCATTTCTTCATCTACTCCCTCTGAGATCCCAGCATTTCTGTCAGATTTTTATGATGTCTTTCAGGAGCCTAAAACTGATTCTCTCCCCCCTCACAGAGAGTGTGACTGCGCTATTGAGTTGATTCCCGGTAGTAAATTTCCTAAGGGTCGCTTGTTTAATTTGTCTGTACCTGAACATACTGCTATGCGGGAGTATATCAGAGAATCTTTGGAAAAGGGTCATATTCGCCCCTCTTTGTCTCCACTGGGGCAGGGTTTTTCTTTGTGGGTAAAAAGGATGGTTCATTGAGACCTTGTATCGACTATCGACTTCTGAATAAGATTACAGTTAAATATCAGTACCCGTTACCTTTACTGACTGATCTTTTTGCTCGCATAAAGGGGGCGAAGTGGTTCACTAAGATCGATCTACGTGGTGCGTATAATTTGGTGCGGATTAAGCAGGGGGATGAGTGGAAGACCGCATTTAATACGCCTGAAGGCCATTTTGAGTATTTGGTAATGCCTTTCAGTCTCGCGAATGCCCCTTCCGTTTTTCAGTCCTTTATGCACGATATTTTCCGTGAATATCTGGATAAATTTATGATTGTGTATTTGGATGATATTTTGATTTTTTCGGAGGACTGGGAATCTCATGTTCAACAGGTCAGGAGAGTTTTTCAGGTTTTACGAGCTAATTCTCTATTTGTGAAGGGCTCAAAGTGTATTTTTGGGGTTCAGAGAATTTCCTTTTTGGGATATATTTTTTCCCCTTCATCTATGGAGATGGACCCTGTTAAGGTTCAGGCTATTTGTGATTGGATACAACCTACTTCTCTAAAGAGTCTTCAGAAATTCTTGGGATTTGCTAATTTCTATCGCCGATTCATAGCGGGTTTTTCTGCCATTGCTAAACCTTTGACTGATTTGACCAAGAAGGGTGCTGATGTTGCTAATTGGTCCTCTGCGGCTGTGGAGGCCTTTCGGGAGCTTAAGCGCCGCTTTTCTTCTGCTCCTGTGTTGCGCCAGCCTGATGTTTCGCTCCCGTTCCAGGTTGAAGTGGATGCTTCCGAGATCGGAGCAGGTGCAGTTTTGTCGCAGAGAGGTCCTGACTGCTCAGTTATGAGACCATGTGCGTTTTTCTCTCGAAAGTTTTCGCCCGCTGAGCGAAATTATGATGTTGGAAATCGGGAGCTCTTGGCCATGAAGTGGGCATTTGAGGAGTGGCGTCATTGGCTTGAGGGTGCTAGACACCAGGTGGTGGTCTTGACTGACCACAAAAATCTAATTTATCTTGAGTCAGCCAGGCGTCTGAATCCTAGACAGGCGCGCTGGTCGTTGTTTTTCTCTCGATTTAACTTTGTGGTTTCATATCTGCCTGGGTCTAAGAATGTGAGGGCGGATGCCCTCTCTAGGAGTTTTGAGCCTGACTCGCCTGGTGATTCCGAACCTACTGGCATCCTGAAGGATGGGGTGATATTGTCAGCTGTCTCCCCTGACCTGCGGCGCTCTTTGCAGGAGTTTCAGGTGGATAGGCCTGATCGCTGTCCGCCTGGTAGACTGTTTGTCCCTGATGACTGGACCAGTAGAGTTATTTCGGAGGTTCACTCTTCCGCGTTGGCAGGTCATCCTGGAATTTTTGGCACCAGGGATCTGGTGTCTAGGTCCTTCTGGTGGCCTTCCTTGTCTCGAGATGTACGTATTTTTGTGCAGTCTTGTGATGTTTGTGCTCGGGCTAAGCCCTGCTGTTCCCGGGCCAGCGGGTTGTTGTTGCCCTTGCCTATTCCTAAGGGGCCTTGGACGCACATCTCTATGGACTTTATTTCTGACCTTCCTGTTTCTCGTAGGATGTCCGTCATCTGGGTGGTGTGTGACCGTTTTTCCAAGATGGTTCACTTGGTACCTTTGCCCAAATTGCCCTCCTCCTCTGAGCTGGTCCCTCTATTTTTTCAGAATGTTGTGCGTTTGCATGGTATTCCTGAGAATATAGTGTCTGACAGGGGTACTCAGTTTGTGTCTAGATTTTGGCGGGCGTTCTGTGCCAGGATGGGCATCGACTTGTCTTTTTCGTCTGCATTCCATCCTCAGACTAATGGCCAGACTGAGCGTACTAATCAGACCTTGGAGACTTACTTGAGGTGTTTTGTGTCCGCTGATCAGGACGATTGGCTTGATTTTTTGCCATTGGCAGAGTTTGCCCTTAACAATCGGGCCAGTTCTGCCACTTTGGTTTCTCCATTTTTTTGTAATTCAGGGTTTCACCCTCGCTTTTCGTCCGGTCAATTGGAGTCTTCGGATTGTCCTGGAGTAGATGCTGTGGTTGATAGAATGCATCAGATTTGGGGACAGGTTGTGGACAATCTGAAGTTGTCCCAGGAGAAGACTCAACAGTTCACTAATCGTCATCGGCGTGTCGGTCCTCGTCTTTGTGTTGGGGACCTGGTTTGGTTGTCTTCTCGATTTGTTCCTATGAAGGTCTCGTCTCCTAAGTTTAAGCCTCGGTTTATCGGCCCTTATAGGATTCTGGAGGTTCTCAATCCTGTGTCCTTTCGTTTGGACCTCCCAGCATCTTTTACTATTCATAATGTTTTTCATCGGTCATTGTTGCGGAGGTATGAGGTGCCGGTTGTTCCGTCTGCTGATCCTCCTGCTCCTGTGCTGGTTGAGGGTGAGTTGGAGTATGTGGTGGAAAAGATCTTGGACTCCCGTGTTTCCAGACGGAAACTTCAGTATCTGGTTAAGTGGAAAGGCTATGGTCAGGAGGATAATTCTTGGGTGACAGCATCTGATGTTCATGCTCCTGATTTGGTTTGTGCATTTCATAGTGCTCATCCAGATCGCCCTGGTGGTTCTGGTGAGGGTTCGGTGCCCCCTCCTTAAGGGGGGGGTACTGTTGTGAATTCTGTTTGTGGGCTCCCCCGGTGGTGTTTTATGGTAGTGCCACTTATTTGCCTTCTTCTATCCTTGATCACCTGTTGACACCCATTAGGGGAGTTTCCTATTTAAGGCTGCTTGGCTGCTGGTCCGATGCCGGCCAACAATGTATCAGTAGCATTCTGTTGCATTCTCCTGCCTCAAGATCCTGTTCAGCTAAGTTGAATTTTGTTTCTAGTTAATGCTATTTTTGTCCAGCTATTTGCAATGTGACTCTCTGTAGCTGGAAGCTCTCGTGGACTGAAATTGCCACTCCAGTGGCATGAGTTGTCACTGGAGTTTTAAAGTAATTTCAGGATGGTGTTTTTGAGTAGTGTTTTGAAGTTGACCGTGAAGTGACTCTTTCCTGTACTTCTGCTATCTAGTAAGCGGACCTCACTGTGCTAAATCTGCTGTTCATCCTACGTATGTCTTTTCCTCTTGACTCACCGTCAATATCTGTGGGGGGCTGCTATCTCCTTTTGGGGTTCATCTCTGGAGGTAAGGCAGGTCTATATATTCCTCTGATAGGGGTAGTTAGATCTCCGGCTGGCGCGTGGTGTCTAGGGCATCGTAGGAAACACTCCCCGGCTACTTCCAGTGTCGTGTCAGGTTCAGGTCACGGTCACTTTAGTTCCCATCACCCGAGAGCTAGTCCGTTGTTATTTTGATTTCCCTGCCATTGGGAAAATCATAACAATTATCATACCACCAAACAAAAAGTGGAATAACACGCGATCAAAAAGACGGATATAAATAACCATGGTACCGCTGAAAACATCATCTTGTCCCGCAAAAAACGAGCCACCATACAGCATCATAAGCAAAAAAATAAAAAATTATAGTCCTCAGAATAAAGCGATGCCAAAATAATTATTTTTTCTATAAAATAGCTTTTATCGTATAAAAGCGCCAAAACATAAAACAATGATATAAATGAGATATCGCTGTAATCGTACGGACCCAAAGAATAAAACTGCTTTATCAATTTTACCAAACATGGAATGGTATAAACGCCTCCCCCAAAAGAAATTCATGAATAGTTGGTTTTTGGTCATTCTGCCTCACAAAAATCAGAATAAAAAGTGATCAAAAACTGTCACGTGTCCGAAAATGTTACCAATAAAAACGACAACTCGTCCCGCAAAAAACAAGATCTCACATGACTCTGTGGACCAAAATATGGAAAAATTATAGGTCTCAAAATGTGGAGACGCAAAAACTTTTTTGCTATAAAAAGCGTCTTTTGTTGTGAATTAGACTTTTTTGGCTCCCTCTTGTGGTCACTGGTGATTTGACTCTGGGATTGTCTTTCCTCAGTTTGGCACCCACCTGGGTCGTTAGTCCAGGGGTGTTGCTATATAAGCTTCCTGGATTCTCAGTCCAGTGCCTGGCATCGTTGTAATCAGATCCTTTCTGTTTGCTCCTGTCTGCTGGTCTTGGTTCTTGCAAAATTAAGCTAAGTCCTGCTTCCTTGTTTTTTGGTTATTTGTATTGCTTTTATTTTCTGTCCAGCTTGTACTAAATGTGATTCCTGATTTTGCTGGAAGCTCTAGGGGGCTGGTATTCTCCCCACGGGCCGTTAGACGGTTCGGGGGTTCTTGAATATCCAGCGTGGAAATTTTGATAGGGTTTTTGCTGACCGTATAAGTCATCTTACTATATTCTGCTATTAGTCAGTGGGCCTCTCTTTGCTAAATATCTAGTTCATTCTTACGTTTGTCTTTTCTCCTTACCTCACCGTTATTATTTGTGGGGGGCTTGTATCCAACTTTTGGGGTCTTTTCTCTGGAGGCAAGAAAGGTCTATCTTTTCCCTTCTAAGGTTAGTTAGTTCTCCGGCTGGCGCGAGACGTCTAGAACCAACGTAGGCACGTTCCCCGGCTGCTGCTATTTGTGGTGCTAGGATTAGATATACGGTTAGCCCAGTTACCACTGCCCTATGAGCTGGTTTTTTTATGTTTGCAGACTTGGTATGTACTTTTGAGACCCTCTGCCATTGGGGTCATAACAGTATGCCAGGCCTAAGTTGAATGTTTAATGCATTGCAGAAGTGGGATAATAAGAAAGGAAATTCTGAGTTTGTTTTTTTTTCCTCTCTTTGTTCCTCCCCTTTACCTCTGAGTGGCTTGTGCTTGCTGCAGACATGAATGTCCAGACCTTGATTACAAGTGTGGATCAGCTTGCTGCTCGTGTGCAGGGCATACAAGATTTTGTTACCAGTAGTCCAATGTCTGAACCTAAAATATCTATTCCTGAACTGTTCTCTGGAGACCGATTCAAGTTTAGGAATTTCAGGAATAATTGTAAATTGTTTCTATCTCTGAGACCCCGTTCATCTGGAGACTCAGCTCAGCAAGTTAAAATTGTTATCTCTTTCTTACGGGGCGACCCTCAGGATTGGGCCTTCTCGCTAGCGCCAGGAGATCCGGCATTGGCAAATATTGATGCGTTTTTTCTGGCGCTCGGATTGCTTTACGAGGAACCCAATCTTGAAATTCAGGCAGAAAAAGCCTTGCTGGCTATTTCTCAGGGCCAGGATGAAGCTGAAGTGTATTGCCAAAAATTTCGGAAATGGTCCGTGCTTACTCAGTGGAATGAGTGTGCTCTGGCCGCAAATTTCAGAAATGGCCTCTCTGAAGCCATTAAGAATGTGATGGTGGGTTTCTCTATTCCTACAAGTCTGAATGATTCCATGGCGCTGGCTATTCAAATTGACCGGCGTTTGCGGGAGCGCAAAACTGCTAATCCTCTGGTGGTGTTGTCTGAACAAACACCTGATTTAATGCAATGTGATAGAATTCGGACTAGAAATGAACGGAAAAATCATAGACGTCAGAATGGGTTGTGTTTTTACTGTGGTGATTCTACACATGTTATATCAGCATGCTCTAAACGCCTAACAAGGGTTGTTAGCCCTGTCGCCATTGGTAATTTGCAACCTAAATTTATTTTGTCTGTGACTTTAATTTGCTCATTGTCTTCCTACCCTGTTATGGCGTTTGTGGATTCAGGTGCTGCCCTGAGTCTTATGGATCTGTCATTTGCCAAGCGCTGTGGTTTTGTTCTTGAGCCTTTGGTTAATCCTATCCCTCTTAGAGGTATTGATGCTACGCCATTGGCGGAAAATAAACCGCAGTTTTGGACACAGGTAACCATGTGCATGACTCCTGAACATCGGGAGGTGATTCATTTTCTTGTTCTGCATAAAATGCATGATTTGGTCGTTTTGGGTCTGCCATGGTTAGAGACCCATAATCCAGTCTTGGATTGGAAGGCAATGTCTGTGTCAAGTTGGGGCTGTCAGGGAATTCATGGTGATTCCCCGCCGGTGTCTATTGCTTCCTCTACTCCTTCGGAAGTTCCTGAGTATTTGTCTGATTATCAGGATGTATTCAGCGAGTCCAGGTCCAGTGCTCTGCCTCCTCATAGGGACTGTGACTGCGCCATAGATTTGATTCCAGGTAGTAAATTTCCTAAGGGAAGACTATTTAATCTGTCTGTACCTGAGCATACCGCAATGCGTTCGTATATCAAGGAGTCTCTGGAGAAGGGGCATATCCGTCCATCCTCTTCCCCTCTTGGTGCGGGATTCTTTTTTGTGGCCAAGAAGGACGGATCTTTGAGACCTTGTATTGACTATCCGCTTCTGAATAAAATCACTGTTAAATTTCAGTATCCTTTGCCTCTGTTGTCGGACTTGTTTGCCCGGATTAAAGGTGCCAAGTGGTTCACCAAGATAGATCTTCGTGGTGCGTACAACCTTGTGCGCATTAAGCAGGGAGATGAATGGAAGACTGCATTTAATACGCCCGAAGGTCATTTTGAGTACTTGGTGATGCCTTTTTTGGGCTCTCTAATGCTCCTTCAGTGTTTCAGTCCTTTATGCATGATATTTTCCGGAAGTATCTGGATAAATTTATGATTGTTTATCTGGATGATATTCTGGTTTTTACTGATGATTGGGACTCGCATGTAGAGCAGGTCAGGATGGTGTTTTAGGTTTTGCGTGAGCATGCTTTGTTTGTTAAGGGCTCAAAGTGTCTCTTTGGAGTACAGAAGGTTCCCTTTTTGGGGTTTATTTTTTCCCCTTCTGCGGTGGAGATGGACCCAGTCAAGGTCCGAGCTATTCATGATTGGACTCAGCCCACGTCAGTTAAAAGTCTTCAGAAGTTCTTGGGTTTTGCTAACTTCTACCGTCGTTTTATCGCTAATTTTTCTAGCATTGTTAAACCTTTGACGGATATGACCAAGAAAGGTTCTGATGTTGCTAACTGGGCTCCTGCAGCCGTGGAAGCTTTCCAAGAGTTGAAGCGCCGGTTTACTTCGGCGCCTGTTTTGTGCCAGCCTGATGTCTCACTGCCCTTTCAGGTTGAAGTGGATGCTTCTGAGATTGGGGCAGGGGCCGTTTTGTCGCAGAGAGGCCCTGGTTGCTCTGTAATGAGACCATGTGCCTTTTTCTCTAGGAAGTTTTGCCTGCTGAGCGGAATTATGATGTTGGCAATCGGGAGTTGTTGGCCATGAAGTGGGCATTTGAGGAGTGGCGTCATTGGCTCGAGGGTGCTAAGCATCGTGTGGTGGTCTTGACTGATCACAAAAATCTGATGTATCTCGAGTCTGCTAAACGCCTGAATCCTAGACAGGCCCGCTGGTCATTGTTTTTCTCCCGTTTTGACTTTGTGGTCTCGTATTTACCAGGTTCAAAGAATGTGAAGGCTGATGCTCTTTCAAGGAGCTTTGTGCCTGACTCTCCTGGAGTCGTAGAACCAGTTGGTATTCTTAAAGAGGGAGTTATCTTGTCAGCCATTTCTCCGGATTTGCGACATGTGTTACAGAGATTTCAGGCTGGTAGACCTGACTCTTGTCCACCTGACAGACTGTTTGTTCCTGATAAGTGGACCAGCAGAGTCATTTCCGAGGTTCATTCCTCGGTGTTGGCAGGGCATCCGGGAATTTTTGGCACCAGAGATCTGGTGGCTAGGTCCTTTTGGTGGCCTTCCTTGTCACGGGATGTGCGGTCATTTGTGCAGTCCTGTGGGACTTGTGCTCGAGCTAAGCCTTGCTGTTCTCGTGCCAGCGGGTTGCTCTTGCCCTTACCTGTCCCGAAGAGGCCTTGGACACACATTTCCATGGATTTCATTTCAGATCTTCCGGTGTCTCAGGGCATGTCTGTCATCTGGGTGGTATGTGATCGCTTTTCCAAGATGGTCCATTTGGTATCTTTGCCTAAGCTGCCTTCCTCTTCCGATCTGGTTCCTTTGTTCTTTCAGAATGTGGTTCGTTTACACGGCATTCCTGAGAATATTGTGTCTGACAGAGGATCCCAGTTTGTTTCCAGGTTCTGGCGATCCTTTTGTGCTAAGATGGGCATTGATTTGTCGTTTTCGTCTGCCTTTCATCCTCAGACTAATGGACAAACGGAGCAAACTAATCAGACTCTGGAGGCTTATTTGAGGTGTTTTGTTTCTGCAGATCAGGATGATTGGGTGACCTTCTTGCCGTTGGCTGAGTTTGCCCTTAATAATCGGGCTAGTTCCGCTACTTTGGTTTCGCCTTTTTTCTGCAACTCTGGTTTCCATCCCCGTTTTTCCTCGGGACACGTGGAGCCTTCTGACTGTCCTGGGGTAGATTCCGTGGTGGATAGGTTGCAGCAGATCTGGAATCATGTGGTGGACAACTTGAAGTTGTCACAGGAGAAGGCTCAGCGTTTTGCCAACCGCCGCCGCGGTGTGGGTCCCCGACTTCGTGTTGGGGATTTGGTATGGCTGTCTTCTCGATTTGTTCCTATGAAGGTCTCCTCTCCTAAATTTAAGCCTCGCTTCATCGGTCCTTACAAGATATTGGAAATCCTTAATCCTGTGTCCTTTCGCTTGGATCTTCCGGTGTCGTTTGCCATTCACAACGTGTTCCATAGGTCTTTGTTGCGGCGGTACGTTGTACATGTGGTTCCTTCTGTTGAGCCTCCTGCTCCGGTGTTGGTTGAGGGCGAGTTGGAGTACGTGGTGGAGAAGATCTTGGATTCTCGTCTCTCCAGGCGGAGGCTTCAGTATCTGGTCAAGTGGAAGGGCTATGGTCAGGAGGATAATTCCTGGGTGGTTGCCTCTGATGTGCATGCGGCTGACTTAGTTCGTGCCTTTCACGCTGCTCATCCTGATCGCCCTGGTGGTCCTGGTGAGGGTTCGGTGACCCCTCCTTAAAGGGGGGGTACTGTTGTGAATTAGACTTTTTTGGCTCCCTCTTGTGGTCACTGGTGATTTGATTGTCTTTCCTCAGTTTGGCACCCACCTGGGTCGTTAGTCCAGGGGTGTTGCTATATAAGCTTCCTGGATTCTCAGTCCAGTGCCTGGCATCGTTGTAATCAGATCCTTTCTGTTGGCTCCTGTCTGCTGGTCTTGGTTCTTGCAAAATTAAGCTAAGTCCTGCTTCCTTGTTTTTTGGTTATTTGTATTGCTTTTATTTTCTGTCCAGCTTGTACTAAATGTGATTCCTGATTTTGCTGGAAGCTCTAGGGGGCTGGTATTCTCCCCCCGGGCCGTTAGACGGTTCGGGGGTTCTTGAATATCCAGCGTGGAAATTTTGATAGGGTTTTTGCTGACCGTATAAGTCATCTTACTATATTCTGCTATTAGTCAGTGGGCCTCTCTTTGCTAAATATCTAGTTCATTCTTACGTTTGTCTTTTCTCCTTACCTCACCGTTATTATTTGTGGGGGGCTTGTATCCAACTTTTGGGGTCTTTTCTCTGGAGGCAAGAAAGGTCTATCTTTTACCTTCTAGGGTTAGTTAGTTCTCCGGCTGGCGCGAGACGTCTAGAACCAACGTAGGCACGTTCCCCGGCTGCTGCTATTTGTGGTGCTAGGATTAGATATACGGTTAGCCCAGTGTTATGACCCCAATGGCGAGGGTCTCAGAGATATCAGCAAGTCTGCGAAGTACAAAAATCCAGCTCATAGGGCAGTGGTAACTGGGTTGACCATATATCTACTCCTAACGCCAACACTAGAAGTAGCCGGGGAACATGCCTACATTGGTCGCTAGATGTCTCGCGCCAGCCGGAGGACTAACTACCCCTAGAAGAGGAAAACAAAGACCTCTCTTGCCTCCAGAGAATAGACCCCAAAAGTAGGATACAAGCCCCCCACAAATAATAACGGTGAGGTAAGAGGAAATGACAAACACAGAGATGAACTAGGTTTAGCAAAGAGAGGCCCGCTTACTAATAGCAGAATGTAGTAAGATAACTTATATGGTCAACAAAAACCCTAACAAAATTCCACACTGGAGATTCAAGAACCCCCGAACCGTCTAACGGCCCGGGGGGAGAACTCCAGCCTCCCTAGAGCTTCCAGCAAGGAAAGGATACAGATAATGAACAAGCTGGACAAAAAATGCAAACAAAAACAAATAGCAAAAAGCAAGAAAGCGGACTTAGCTTAATCACGCAGGAACCAGGATCAGTAGACAAGAGCACTACAGATTAGCTCTGATATCAACGTTGCCAGGCATTGAACTGAAGGTCCAGGGAGCTTATATAGCAACACCCCTGACCTAACGACCCAGGTGAGCATACAAGGGATGAAAGACATACCCATAGTAAAATCACTAGTAGACACTAGAGGGAGCCAAAAGGTAAATTCACAACAGTACCCCCCCCTTAGTGAGGGGTCACCGAACCCTCACCAAGACCACCAGGGCGATCAGGATGAGCGGCGTGAAAGGCACGAACTAAATCGGCCGCATGCACATCAGAGGCGACCACCCAGGAATTATCCTCCTGACCATAGCCCTTCCACTTGACCAGGTACTGAAGCCTCCGCCTGGAGAGACGAGAATCTAAGATCTTCTCCACCACGTACTCCAACTCGCCCTCAACCAACACCGGAGCAGGAGGCTCAGCAGAAGGAACCACAGGCACAACGTACCGCCGCAACAAGGACCTATGAAATACGTTGTGAATGGCAAACGACACCGGAAGATCCAGGCGAAAGGACACAGGATTAAGGATCTCCAATATCCTGTAAGGACCAATGAATCGAGGCTTAAATTTGGGAGAGGAGACCTTCATAGGAACAAATCGAGAAGACAGCCATACCAAATCCCCAACACGAAGTCGGGGACCCACACCGCGGCGGCGGTTGGCAAAACGCTGAGCCTTCTCCTGTGACAACTTCAAGTTGTCCACCACATGATTCCAGATCCGCTGCAACCTATCCACCACAGAATCCACTCCAGGACAGTCAGAAGGCTCCACATGTCCCGAGGAAAAACGAGGATGGAAACCGGAGTTGCAGAAAAATGGCGAAACCAAGGTGGCAGAACTAGCCCGATTATTAAGGGCAAATTCAGCCAACGGCAAGAAGGTCACCCAATCATCCTGATCAGAAGAGACAAAACACCTCAAATACGCCTCCAGAGTCTGATTAGTTCGTTCCGTTTGTCCGTTAGTCTGTGGATGAAAAGCGGAGGAAAACGACAAATCAATGCCCATCCTACCACAAAAGGATCGCCAGAACCTGGAAACAAACTGGGATCCTCTGTCCGACACAATATTCTCAGGAATGCCGTGCAAACGAACCACGTTCTGGAAGAACACAGGAACCAGATCAGAAGAGGAAGGCAGCTTAGGCAAAAGAACCAGATGGACCATCTTGGAGAAACGATCACATATCACCCAGATGACAGACATGCCCTTAGACACCGGAAGATCCGAAATGAAATCCATAGAGATGTGTGTCCAAGGTCTCTTCGGGACAGGCAAGGGCAAGAGCAACCCGCTGGCACGAGAACAGCAAGGCTTAGCTCGAGCACAAGTACCACAGGACTGAACAAATGACCGCACATCCCTTGACAAGGAAGGCCACCAAAAGGACCTGGCCACCAGATCTCTGGTGCCAAAAATTCCCGGGTGCCCTGCCAACACTGAGGAATGAACCTCGGAAATGACTCTGCTGGTCCATTTAGCAGGCACAAACAATCTGTCAGGTGGACAAGAGTCAGGCCTACCAGCCTGAAATCTCTGCAACACACGTCGCAGATCTGGAGAAATAGCTGACAAGATAACTCCTTCCTTAAGAATACCCTCAGGTTCAGCGACTCCAGGAGCATCAGGCACAAAGCTCCTAGACAG
Source organism: Ranitomeya variabilis (assembly GCF_051348905.1). NCBI lineage: Eukaryota > Metazoa > Chordata > Amphibia > Anura > Dendrobatidae > Ranitomeya > Ranitomeya variabilis. The sequence continues at coordinate 351,606,143 of NC_135236.1, read as the reverse complement.
AGCATCGGCCTTCACATTCTTAGAACCTGGTAAATACGAGACCACAAAGTCAAAATGGGAGAAAAACAATGACCAGCGGGCCTGTCTAGGATTCAGGCGTTTAGCAGACTCGAGATACATCAAATTTTTGTGATCAGTCAAGACCACCACACGATGCTTAGCACCCTCGAGCCAATGACGCCACTCCTCAAATGCCCACTTCATGGCCAACAACTCCCGATTGCCCACATCATAATTTCGCTCTGCCGGCGAAAATTTCCTAGAGAAAAAGGCACAAGGTCTCATAGTAGAGCAACCAGGGCCTCTCTGCGACAAAACGGCCCCTGCCCCAATCTCCGAAGCATCCACCTCAACCTGAAAGGGAAGTGAGACGTCAGGCTGGCACAAAACAGGCGCCGAAGTAAACCGGCGTTTCAACTCCTGGAAAGCCTCCATGGCAGCAGGAGCCCAGATAGCTACATCAGAGCCTTTCTTGGTCATATCCGTCAGCGGTTTAACAACGCTAGAGAAATTTGCGATAAAACGACGGTAGAAGTTAGCAAAACCCAAGAACTTCTGAAGACTCTTAACTGACGAGGGTTGAGTCCAATCATGAATAGCTCGGACCTTGACTGGATCCATCTCCACTGCAGAAGGGGAAAAAATGAACCCCAAAAAGGGAACCTTCTGTACACCAAAGAGACACTTTGAGCCTTTTACAAACAAAGAATTTTCACGCAGAATCTCAAAAACCATCCTGACCTGCTCCACATGCGAGTCCCAATCATCAGAAAAAACCAGAATATCATCCAGATAAACAATCAAAAATTTATCCAGATACTTCCGGAAAATGTCATGCATGAAGGACTGAAAAACTGAAGGTGCATTAGAGAGCCCAAATGGCATCACCAAGTACTCAAAATGACCTTCGGGCGTATTGAATGCGGTCTTCCATTCATCGCCCTGCCTAATGCGCACAAGGTTGTACGCACCACGAAGGTCTATCTTGGTGAACCACTTGGCACCTTTAATCCGGGCAAACAAATCTGACAACAGCGGCAAAGGATACTGAAATTTGACAGTGATCTCATTTAAAAGCCGATAGTCAATACAAGGCCTCAAAGATCCGTCCTTTTTGGCCACAAAAAAGAATCCCGCACCAAGAGGGGAAGAAGAAGGACGGATATGCCCCTTCTCAAGAGACTCCTTGATATATGAACGCATCGCGGTATGTTCAGGTACCGACAGATTAAACAGTCTCCCCTTAGGAAAATTACTGCCAGGAATCAAATCTATTGCACAGTCACATTCCCTATGAGGAGGCAGTGCACTGGACTTAGACTCGCTGAAGACATCCTGATAATCAGACAAATACGCCGGAACTTCCGAAGGCGTAGAAGATGCAATAGACAAGGGCAGGGAATCTCCATGAATTCCATGGCAGCCCCAGCTTGACACTGACATAGCCTTCCAGTCCAAGACTGGATTATGGGTCTGTAACCATGGCAAACCCAAAACAACCAAATCATGCATTTTATGTAGAACAAGAAAACGTATTACCTCCCGATGTTCGGGAGTCATGCACATGGTAACCTGTGTCCAAAACTGCGGTTTATTTTTTGCCAATGGCGTAGAGTCAATGCCCCTAAGAGGGATAGGATTTTCCAATGGCTCAAGCACAAATCCGCAGCGCTTGGCAAATGACAGATCCATAAGGCTCAGGGCAGCACCTGAGTCCACAAACGCCATGACAGGATACGATGACAGTGAGCAAATCAAAGTTACAGATAGAATAAATTTAGGTTGCAAATTACCAATGGCGACCGGACTAACAACCTTAGTAAGACGTTTAGAGCATGCTGAGATAACATGTGTAGAATCACCACAGTAGTAACACAAGCCATTCTGGCGTCTATGAATTTTCCGCTCATTTCTAGTCAGGATTCTATCACAGTGCATTAAATCAGGTGCCTGTTCAGACAACACCATGAGAGGATTTGTGGTTTTGCGCTCCCGCAACCGCCGGTCGATTTGAATAGCCAGGGCCATAGAATCATTCAGACCTGTGGGAATGGGAAAACCCACCATCACATTCTTAATGGCTTCAGAAAGGCCATTTCTAAAATTTGCAGCCAATGCACACTCGTTCCACTGGGTCAGCACGGACCATTTCCGAAATTTTTGGCAATACACTTCGGCCTCGTCCTGGCCCTGAGACATCGCCAGCAAGGCTTTTTCTGCCTGAATCTCAAGATTGGGTTCCTCATAAAGCAAACCGAGCGCCAGAAAAAATGCATCAATGTCAGCCAATGCCGGATCTCCTGGCGCCAGCGAGAAGGCCCAATCCTGAGGGTCGCCCCGTAAAAAAGAAATAACAATTTTTACTTGCTGAGCGGAGTCTCCAGATGAACAGGGTCTCAGGGACAAAAACAATTTACAATTATTCCTGAAATTTCTAAATTTAAATCGGTCTCCGGAAAATGGTTCAGGAATCGGTATCTTAGGTTCTGACATAGGATTTCTGATAACATAATCTTGTATGCCCTGCACACGAGCAGCAAGCTGGTCCACACTTGTAATCAAGGTCTGGACATTCATGTCTGCAGCAAACACAAGCCACTCAGAGTTAAAGGGGAAAAGAAAAAAAAATGAGAACGAGAAAAAAAAACTCAGAACTTTCTTTCTTATAATCCCGCTTCTGCAATGCATTTAACATTTAATACGGGCCTGGCAAACTGTTATGACCCCAATGGCGAGGGTCTCAGAGATATCAGCAAGTCTGCGAAGTACAAAAATCCAGCTCATAGGGCAGTGGTAACTGGGTTGACCATATATCTACTCCTAACGCCAACACTAGAAGTAGCCGGGGAACATGCCTACGTTGGTCGCTAGATGTCTCGCGCCAGCCGGAGGACTAACTACCCCTAGAAGAGGAAAACAAAGACCTCTCTTGCCTCCAGAGAATAGACCCCAAAAGTAGGATACAAGCCCCCCACAAATAATAACGGTGAGGTAAGAGGAAATGACAAACACAGAGATGAACTAGGTTTAGCAAAGAGAGGCCCGCTTACTAATAGCAGAATGTAGTAAGATAACTTATATGGTCAACAAAAACCCTAACAAAATTCCACACTGGAGATTCAAGAACCCCCGAACCGTCTAACGGCCCGGGGGGAGAACTCCAGCCTCCCTAGAGCTTCCAGCAAGGAAAGGATACAGATAATGAACAAGCTGGACAAAAATGCAAACAAAAACAAATAGCAAAAAGCAAGAAAGCGGACTTAGCTTAATCACGCAGGAACCAGGATCAGTAGACAAGAGCACTACAGATTAGCTCTGATATCAACGTTGCCAGGCATTGAACTGAAGGTCCAGGGAGCTTATATAGCAACACCCCTGACCTAACGACCCAGGTGAGCATACAAGGGATGAAAGACATACCCAGAGTAAAATCACTAGTAGCCACTAGAGGGAGCCAAAAGGTAAATTCACAACACCCAGTTACCACTGCCCTATGAGCTGTTTTTTTTATGTTTGCAGACTTGGTATGTACTTTTGAGACCCTCTGCCATTGGGGTCATAACAGTCTTTTAGTGTGTGACAGCTGCCAATCATAAAAATCCGATATAAAAAATGCTATAAAAGTAAATCAAACCCCCCTTCATCACCACCTTAGTTAGAGAAAATAATAAAATTTAAAAAATGTATTTATTTCCATTTTCCCATTAGGGCTAGGGTTAGGGTTAGGGTTAGGGCTAGGGTTAGGGCTAGGGCTAGGGTTAGGGCTAGGGTTAGGGCTAGGGTTCGGGCTAGGGTTAGGGTTAGGGCTAGGGTTAGGGTTAGGGTTAGGGTTAGGGCTAGGGTTAGGGCTAGGGTTGGGGCTAGGGTTGGAGCTAAAGTTAGGGTTAGGGTTGGAGCTAAAGTTAGGGTTAGGGTTGGGGCTAAAGTTAGGGTTAGGGTTTGGATTACATTTACGGTTGGGATTAGGGTTGGGATTAGAGTTAGGGGTGTGTCAGGGTTAGGGGTGTGGCTAGGGTTACCGTTGGGATTAGAGCTAGGGGTGTGTTTGGATTAGGGTTTCAGGTAGAATTGGGGAGATTCCACTGTTCAGGCACATCAGGAGCTCTCCAAACGCGACATGGTTTAAAGAACGACTTGCACTCATCAACACACACACGTATACAAATGTACACTAGCGCATGGCCGTGGGGTCATGCGAAGCTTATATAGCTGCAACACGTACAGGACCTTCCAAAAAGGACCAATGGAAAGCTGCCACAGAAGTTCAGCACCTTCAGGACCTTCCTGGAGGACCAATTGGATCAGCTGTAGTATCTGAGCATGTGACCTTCGATCTCCAATGGGAGATCTTGCCCTGGGCATGCTCAGAAGGGGAAAAGCAGGACTTAGTCCCAAAGGTGTCTGCTCGCCGCTGCCCAGCATTGGCTTTAATGGCAGAAGCTGGAAAAGCAGCAGTAACTCTATGCACAGAGTGAGACTGAGCAAGACGCCTGGACCGACATCTCTGCTGAGCAGACTCCACTGCGGCTGGAGAAGAATGGGAGACCGCAGCGGAGACGGTTCGAGATTCCCCCTGTGCAGATTCGGGAACTTGACACCTAACATGCCCCCCCTCCTTGGACCTCGCTAAGCTCGAAGGCAGCAATGAGCTCTGGAGCTCGAATGTGTTCAGCAGGCTCCCAGGACCTGCCCTCTGGGCCATAACCCTTCCAATCCACCAAATAGAATTTTTTGCCACGTACCACCTTGCACCCCAAAATAGTGTTCATCTCGTAATCGTCCGTAGACAAACCCGATGTCTCGGCAGATGACTCAGAAAACCGGGACAGGTATACGGGCCTCAAGAGGGACACATGAAAGGTGTCGGTGATACCCAGGCATGGAGGAAGGGCCAGATGGTAGACCACAGGGTTAACCTGTATGAGGACCTTGAAGGGACCCAAGTAGCAAGGTGGAAACTTAGTGGACTCAACTCGCAGCTTGATGTTATGGGCGGAGAGCCACACCAAGTCGCCAGGATCAAAGGTCGAAGCGGGGCGCCGATGAGCAACGGCGGAGGACCTCATTCTCTCCTTGGAGGCCCGAATGGCATCCTGAGTGTGGTCCCAAATGTCCCGTGCCTCCACAGCCCAGTCTGCCACCCTGGAGTCAGCGGAAGGCACAGGGACACGTGGATGCTGGCCGTAATTTAGGAGGAATGGAGTCTGACCGGTGGAGTCGGCTACAGCGTTGTTAAGCGCAAACTCTGCCCATGGTAGCAAGGATGCCCAGTCATCCTGCCTGGCAGAAACAAAATGTCGTAAATATGTGGCCAGAGTCTGGTTGGCCCTCTCAACCAACCCATTTGTCTCGGGATGATAAGCCGAGGAGAGATTCAACTCAATACTGAGAAGACGACAAAGCTCTCTCCAGAATCGAGACGCAAACTGGGGACCCCGGTCACTGACAATTTTGTCTGGCATACCGTGTAGGCGAAAAATATGTTTGATAAACAACACTGCCAGAGCCCGTGCAGAAGGTAGCCGTGGAAAAGGCACCAAGTGCACCATCTTGGAAAAATGGTCGGTGATCACCCATATAATGGTGCAGTTATGAGACTTGGGTAAGCCCACCACAAAGTCCATCCTGACCATCTCCCAGGGCCTGTCCACCACCGGCAGGGGGTAAAGCAACCCAGCTGGCCGTTGCCGAGGAGACTTGTTTTTGGCGCAAGAGACACACGCCCGAACATAGTCTGCAATGTCGCGAGCCATATGCGGCCACCAATATGTCCTCGCCAGTAGCTCAGATGTCCTTTTGGACCCAAAATGTCCACCCACCCTGGACGAGTGAGCCCAAGAGAGAACCTCCGGATGCAGATTGGATGGTACAAAAGTCTTGCCCGGAGGCACAGACTCGAGCGAAACTGGGGCCACAGTTCTCAGACTCTTGGTGGGGACAATAAGCCGAGGCTCCCCTTCCTCCTCCTCAGATGATACAACGGAGCGAGAGAGAGCGTCGGCACAAATGTTCTTCTCCCCGGAAAGAAAATGGAGGGTGAAATGGAACCGGGAGAAGAACAAGGACCACCTTGCCTGACAAGAATTTAACCGCTGGGCTGTCTGCAGGTACACCAAATTCTTGTGATCTGTGAAGACTTGGAAGGGAAAACGAGCTCCCTCCAAGAGATGTCTCCACTCCGAGAAGGCCAACTTCATGGCTAGCAACTCCCTGTCCCCGATGGAATAATTCCTCTCTGCTGGTGAGAAGGTCTTAGAAAAGAAGAATGTCACGGGAAGACTAGGTGGGCAAGAGCTAATAACCCGGGCCCCTGCAATTTCCCTCAGACTAGGGAATTCCTGACTGACCCTCTACCTAGAGTTTACACTGATGGTGTGCATGTCTAGGCCTCGACCCTCGCCCTGTCTCCTGTTTCAACCCTAGACTGAAACCATCGCCCACCACTCAGTGAAAAGTTAATACACCAATACCCACAGTTAGCACAGACAAGGATAACGGAAAATATACACCACGCCGCAGTCACTCAGGAATACACTATAAATGCGCAGGGCAAAATAAATACAAATATAGGAAGGAGTAAATAAGACAAAGGGAAATACTCCACCAGCAACGATACTCCAACTACTAGCTCACCACTCCAGACCGAGATAACAACACACAAGACAGAAGCTATAATCGGCGATGCCCAATGTTCAGAAGAACTATTTAAAGGCAGTGGGCGTGACCCAGCTTCCAATCCGAGCACCAGCTAAATTAACCCCGGACCAGCTAGATAAAATCTAGCAGATGCCACTGAGCACATAGTGGACAAAAGCGGAATTACCGCTGTCTGTCGAACGCCCTGGTATGAACAGCGTCCGACATGACAGAAGAAGCAAGGATGCTTCCGACCTTGAGCATCCTTTTGGAAAAGGACTGCTCTACACCAACAGATGAGGCATCCACCTCCATTATAAATGGCTTATCTACATCGGGGCGATGTAGGATGGGAGCGCTAGCGAAGTGTGACTTAATGGAGTTAAAGGCCTTGGAGACCTCCTCAGACCACAATTTGGGATTTGCTCCCTTCTTGGTGAGGGCAACCAAGGGAGCTACCAAAGTTGAGAGGTGTGGAATGAACTGGCGATAGTAATTAATGAACCCCATAAAGCGCTGCACCGCTTTAAGAGAATGGGGTTCCTGCCAGTCCATCACAGCCTGTAGTTTGGCAGGATCCATAGCCAATCCCTGGGCAGAGATGATGTAGCCCAGGAAAGGTAAGGATTCCTGCTCAAACACACATTTCTCCAACTTTGCATAGAGGGAATTTGCCCGCAAGAGGTCGAAGACTCTGCAAACATCCTCCGGTGGGAGTCAATATCTGGAGAGTAGATGAGAATATCATCCAGATAGACTACGACTGAGGTGGAGAGCATATCCCGGAAGATGTCGTTCACAAAGTCTTGGAAAACGGGTGGGGCATTACAGAGCCCGAATGGCATCACCAGATATTCATAGTGCCCATCCCTGGTGTTAAAAGCCGTCTTCCTTTTGTCCCCCTCACGGATGCGAATCAGGTTGTAAGCACCCCGCAGATCTAATTTTGTAAATACCCTTGCTCCCTGAAGCCTATCAAAGAGCTCAGATATCAGGGGCAGAGGATACTTATTCTTAACGGTGATGGCGTTAAGACCTCTGTAATCTATGCATGGACGCAGTTCTCCATTCTTCTTCTGCACGAAGAGAAACCCAGCCCCTGCAGGTGACACTGACTTCCTAATGAATCGTCTTGCCAGATTTTCCTGGATGTACTGTGACATTGCCTCCGTCTCCGGGAGAGATAACAGATAGACTCGACCCCGGGGAGGCTCAGGCAAGAGGTCAATAGGACAGTCATAGGGGCAGTGAGGCGGAAGGTGTTGTGAATTCCGCTCTTGGGCTCCCTCCGGTGGTTGTAAGTAGCACTTTTGTGAGTTCTGCTCTTGGGCTCCCTCCGGTGGTTTTGAGTGGTATGGCTGCTTCTTGGATTTAGCATCAGCAGCTGCTTCCACTGATCCTCTTTCTGGCTCGGCTATTTTAGTCTGGCCTTATCCCTCAATCAATGCCAGTTGTCAATTGTTCCTGTTTGGAGTCACGGCTCTTTTTGAATTTCCCTGACACTCTGACCTGTTCAGCAAAGATAAGTCCTTGCTTGTCCTTTTGCAGTCCTCTTGTTGTGGACTTTATTGTTCAGCACATTCTATGTTTTGCTCATTTGTCCAGCTTATCAGTATGGATCTATTCAGCTAAGCTGGAAGCTCTGGGCAGCAGATTTTGCCCTCCACACCTTTAGTCAGGTGTGGAGATTTTTGCATTTCTCTGCGGTGGACTTTTTCTAGTTTTTATTACGGACCGCACAGTGTTCTGTCCTGTACTATCTATCTAGCTAGAAGTGGCCTCCTTTGCTAAATCTTGTTTCATTCTATGTATGTCATTTCCTTCTCCACTCACAGTCATTATTTGTGGGGGGCTGTCTATCCTTTGGGGCTTCTCTCTGAGGCAAGATAGCTTTCCTGTTTCTACCTTTATGGGTAGCTAGTTCTCCGGCTGTGGCGAGGTGTCCAGGGAGTGACAGGAACATCCCACGGCTACTGCTAGTGTTGTGTTAAGATCAGGAACTGCGGTCCGTATAGTTACCACCTGCTCAGAGCTAGTCGCATGTCGTTCCTAAATCACCAGTCCATAACAGTACAACTGGCCAAAAATGAGTTGAATGCATCTCAAAAGAAGGAAAAGAAAAAGAGTTCTGAGCCATTTTTTTTTCTTTAGTCTGTTTTGTCTTTTTCCTTCCTCTTAATCTCTGGGTGGTTCAGGATTTGGGCACGGGCATGGATGTTCAGGGTTTGTTTTCTCGTGTGGATCAGCTTGCTGCAAGAGTACAGAGTATCCAAGATTATGTTGTTCAGACTCCGGTTTTAGAGCCTAGAATTCCTACTCCAGATTTGTTTTATGGGGATAGATCCAAGTTTTTGAACTTTAAAAATAACTGCAAATTGTTTTTTGCTCTGAAACCCCGTTCCTCTGGTGATCCCATTCAGCAAGTTAAAGTAGTTATTTCTTTGCTGCGTGGTGACCCTCAGGACTGGGCATTTTCCCTTGAGTCAGGGGATCCGGCATTGCTTAATGTAGATGCATTTTTTCAATCGCTCGGATTATTGTATGACGAACCTAACTCTGTGGATCATGCGGAAAAAACCTTGTTGGCCCTGTGTCAGGGTCAGGAAGCGGCAGAATTATACTGTCAGAGGTTTAGAAAATGGTCTGTGCTCATTAAATGGAATGAGGACGCTCTGGCAGCAATTTTCAGAAAGGGTCTTTCAATCTTTTCAATCTATCTGTGCCAGAGCATGCTGCCTGTTATGATCCCTAGTGGCTGAGGATCACAAATAGATCAGCAACTGATTAAACTAAGGACGAGCTCTAGGGAGATGGTAACTGGACTGATCGCAAATCTGAACCTATCCAAAACAACTAGAGGTAGCCGGGGAACGTGCCTAAAAAATTCCTAGACGTCTCGAGCCAGCCTGAGGAACTAGCTACCCCTAAAGAGAAAGAAAGACCTCGCTTGCCTCCAGAGAAATAATCCCCAAAGATATAGAAGCCCCCAACAAATATTAACGGTGAAGTAAGAAGAAGGCACATACATAGGGATGAAATCAGATTCAGCAAAAGAGGCCCACTAGTACTAGAAAGCAGAAAATAGAGCAGGGGTCTATGCGATCAATAAAAAACCCTTACAAAATATCCATCCTGAGATTTCAAGAACCCACACACCAACTAACGGTGTGTGGGGAGAAACTCAGCCCACTAGAGCAACCAGCAAGCGAGGGAATCACATTTTAGCAAGCTGGAACAGAAAACATGATAAACACTGCTGATCAAAAAAATGAGCAAACAAAACTTAGCTTATCCTGGATGGACTGGGAGCAAGGTAGTCAGAAGGAATCTGAGTAGCACTGATTACATCGTCAGCCGGCAACAAGTGGAAGTAAAACAGAGCTATATAGGAACCTCCCAGAGGATAACGAACCAGCTGATAGCCAGACACCAGCAGGATAACAGGCAAAGCCACCAGGGGGAGCCCAAAGCAAAAGTCACACCATACCACCAGTGACCACAAGAGGGAGCCTGAACACAGAGTTCACAACAGTACCCCCCCCCTTGAGGAGGGGTCACCGAACCCTCATGAAAACCACCAGGGCGATCAGGATGAGCCACATGGAAGGCACGAACCAAATCGGCTGCATGAACATCAGAGGCGACAACCCAAGAATTATCCTCCTGACCATAGCCCTTCCATTTAACCAAATACTGGAGCCTCCGTCTAGAAATACGAGAATCCAAGATCTTCTCCACCATGTATTCCAATTCTCCCTCAACCAGCACCGGGGCAGGAGGCTCAACCGGAGGAACCACAGGCACCACATACCTCCGCAACAACGAGCGATGGAACACATTATGAATAGCAAATGATGCTGGGAGGTCCAGACGAAATGACACAGGGCCAAGGACTTCCAGAATCTTATAAGGACCGATAAACCGAGGCTTGAACTTAGGAGAGGAGACCTTCATAGGAACGAAGCGAGAATACAACCACACCAAGTCCCCAACGCAAAGTCGGGGACCCACACAGCGACGGCGGTTGGCAAAGAGTTGAGCCTTCTCTTGAGACAGCTTCAAATTGTACACCACATGATTCCAAATCTGATACAACCTATCAACCACAACATCCACTCCAGGACAGTCAGAAGGCTCCACCTGACCCGAGGAAAAACGAGGATGAAACCCCGAATTACAAAAGAAAGGAGAAACCAAAGTAGCAGAACTAGCCCGATTATTAAGGGCAAACTCGGCCAACGGCAAAAAAGTAACCCAGTCATCCTGATCAGCAGAAACAAAACATCTTAAATAAGTCTCCAAGGTCTGATTAGTTCGCTCGGTTTGGCCATTCGTCTGAGGATGGAAGGCCGACGAAAAAGACAAATCAATGCCCAATTTAGCACAAAAGGTCCGCCAAAATCTAGACACAAACTGGGATCCTCTGTCAGAAACAATGTTCTCAGGAATCCCGTGCAAACGAACCACATTTTGAAAAAACAGTGGAACCAACTCGGAGGAGGAAGGCAACTTAGGCAAGGGCACCAAATGGACCATCTTAGAAAAACGATCACACACCACCCAGATGACAGACATTCTCTGAGAGACAGGCAGATCTGAAATAAAATCCATGGAAATGTGCGTCCAAGGCCTCTTCGGGACAGGCAAAGGTAACAGCAAACCACTGGCTCGAGAACAGCAAGGCTTAGCCCGAGCACAAATTCCACAAGACTGCACAAAGGAATGCACATCCCGCGACAAGGAAGGCCACCAAAAAGACCTGGCCACCAAGTCTCTGGTACCAAATATTCCAGGATGGCCCGCCAACACCGAAGAATGAACCTCAGAGATGACTCTGTTGGTCCATCTATCCGGGACAAACAGTCTCTCCGGTGGACAGCGATCAGGTCTATCCGCCTGAAACTCTTGCTGCACACGTCGCAAATCTGGGGAGATGGCAGACAAAATCTCCCCTTCTCTAAGAATACCAGCCGGCTCTGAATCTCCAGGAGAGTCAGGCACAAAACTCCTAGAAAGAGCATCAGCCTTCACATTCTTCGAACCAGGCAGGTACGAAACCACGAAATCAAAACGAGAGAAAAACAATGACCAACGAGCCTGTCTGGGATTCAGCCGCTTGGCCGACTCGAGATAAATCAAATTCTTGTGATCAGTCAAGACCACCACACGATGCTTAGCTCCCTCGAGCCAATGTCGCCACTCCTCAAATGCCCACTTCATAGCCAACAACTCCCGATTACCGACATCATAATTCCGCTCGGCAGGCGAAAACTTTCTTGAAAAGAAAGCACATGGCTTCATCACAGAGGCATCGGAGCTTCTCTGCGACAAAACAGCCCCTGCTCCAATCTCGGAAGCATCAACCTCCACCTGGAAGGGAAGTGAGACATCTGGCTGACATAAGACTGGAGCCGAAGAAAACCGGCGCTTCAGCTCCCGAAAGGCCTCCACAGCCGCAGAGGACCAATTAGTCACATCAGAACCTTTCTTGGTCAAATCCGTCAAAGGCTTAACAACACCAGAAAAATTAGCTATGAAGCGACGGTAAAAATTAGCAAAACCCAAGAACTTCTGAAGACTCTTAACCGATGTAGGCTGCGTCCAGTCATGAATAGCCTGAACCTTGACTGGGTCCATCTCAATAGTAGAAGGAGAAAAAATGAAACCCAAAAAAGAAATCTTCTGGACTCCAAAAAGACATTTTGAGCCCCTCACAAATAAAGCATTGTCACGCAGGACCTGAAAGACAATCCTGACCTGCTTAACATGAGACTCCCAATCATCCGAAAAAAACAGAATATCATCCAGATACACAATCATAAACTTATCCAGATATTCACGGAAGATGTCGTGCATAAAGGACTGAAAGACTGAAGGAGCATTAGAAAGTCCAAAAGGCATCACCAGGTACTCAAAATGGCCTTCAGGCGTATTAAATGCAGTTTTCCATTCATCACCCTGTTTTATACGCACAAGGTTATACGCACCACGAAGATCTATCTTGGTGAACCAACTAGACCCCCTAATGCGAGCAAACAAATCAGTTAACATTGGCAAAGGATACTGAAATTTGACCGTGATTTTATTCAAAAGGCGATAATCAATACAAGGTCTCAGGGAACCATCCTTCTTAGCCACAAAAAAGAATCCCGCACCAAGGGGGGAAGAGGACGGGCGAATATGTCCCTTCTCCAAAGACTCCTTTATATAACTCCGCATGGCAGCATGCTCCGGCACAGATAAATTGAAAAGTCATCCCTTAGGAAACTTACTACCAGGAATCAAATTTATAGCACAATCACAGTCCCTATGAGGAGGTAGAGAATTGAGTTTGGGCTCCTCAAATACATCCTGGTAGTCTGACAAAAACGTAGGGACTTCAGAAGGAGTGGACGAAGCAATTGACACCACAGGAGCGTCACCATGAATTCCCTGACAACCCCAACTTGACACAGACATAGCTTTCCAATCCAGGACTGGATTATGAGTCTGCAACCATGGTAGACCCAACACGACAACATCATGCAAATTATGCAATACAAGAAAGCGAATCACCTCCTGATGAACAGGAGTCATGCACATGGTCACTTGTGTCCAGTACTGAGGTCTATTCGTAGCCAATGGCAAAGAGTCAATTCCCCTTAGTGGAATAGGGAATTTTAAAGGCTCCAAATCAAAACCACAGCGCCTGGCAAATGACCAATCCATCAGACTCAGGGCAGCATCTGAATCTACAAAGGCATTAACCGGGTAAGATGACAGGGAACAAATCAGGGTAACAGACAAAATGAACTTAGGCTGTAAAGTACCAATGGTGACAGATTTATCAACCTTTTTTTTGCGCTTAGAGCATGCTGAGATAACATGAGCTGAGTCACCACAGTAAAAGCACAACCCATTTTGCCGTCTATAATTTTGACGTTCACTTCTGGTCAGAATTCTGTCACATTGCATAGATTCAGGTGTCTGTTCAGAAGACACCGCCAAATGGTGCACAGGTTTGCGCTCCCGCAACCACCGATCAATCTGAATGGCCAGAGTCATTGACTCATTCAGACCTGCAGGCGTAGGGAACCCCACCATGACATTCTTAATGGCTTCAGAAAGACCTTCTCTGAAATTTGCAGCCAGGGCACACTCATTCCACTGAGTAAGCACCGACCATTTCCGAAATTTCTGGCAGTACACCTCTGCATCATCTTGCCCCTGCAAGAGGGCCAATAACGCTTTTTCAGCCTGGTTCTCAAGATTAGGTTCCTCATAGAGCAATCCAAGGGCCAGAAAAAACGCATCCACACTGAGCAATGCAGGATCCCCTGGCGCCAATGCGAAGGCCCAATCTTGAGGGTCACCACGCAAAAAGGAAATAATAATCCTAACTTGCTGAATCGCATCACCAGAGGAATGAGGTTTCAAAGAAAGAAACAACTTACAATTGTTCTTAAAATTTAGGAACCTAGATCTATCTCCAGAAAACAACTCCGGAATAGGTATCCTAGGCTCAGACATAGGACTGTGAACAACAAAATCCTGAATACTCTGAACTCTAGCAGCAAGATGATCCAGACTGGAAGCCAAGCTCTGGACATCCATGTCAGCAGCTGAACTCAGAGCCACACCAAGATTAAGAGGAGGAGAGAAGCTAGCACAGCAGCTAGACACACGGCAACAACAAGAAAAAAAAAAAATTCTCAAGGATTCTTTTCTCCTGCTTCTGCCATGCAATTAACACTTTGCGGGCCGGCTGTACTGTTATGATCCCTAGTGGCTGAGGATCACAAATAGATCAGCAAGTGATTAAACTAAGGACGAGCTCTAGGGAGATGGTAACTGGACTGATCGTGTTATGGAAATATTAGGGTTGGATAAATATATCCCCGTGTGTGCTGCGGCCGCTCCCAATTAGACTGAGTATTTTGAGCGCTCATCAAGAATGGACTGTACACAACTGTGACAGAACAACATTCCATCAATACTGAAACTTTATTGTACATACATAGTTTTATATTTTCACATAGAAAGGAGTGGTTAGGGGTTGTCAGGGGTGGTTAGTTAATTACCATATTGTCTAGCTCCTCTGTCATTGGTTATCTAAACATATATGGAATACTGTGATTAATGCTCATATGACTGCTGATTAAGCAACTAAGCTTGAGTTCTGTGTCTAGGACAAAGTGGAGACACCTGATCAGCAGTCACCAAACATCTGACTCTGTTCTGCTTTTAGGGATGGAAAACCCCATATGATCTGTCTGGGTTATATTAGTTCGTGTCAACCATTTTAAACCATTTATTATAATGTATATATTAGCTGTGAGTATAAGAGTATATAAGTATATATTTGATTATAGAGGAGTATACATGCAAGTGAGATCTACATGATATATATATTTCTATCACAAGCCCCCCTTAGATATCACTTGCCCTAATCCTAGCCTCCTGTCCCAAAGCGCTGCAACTCTTTTGTGCTGTCGGCGAACTGACACAAGCCTAACGCCTGTGCCCCACTCCGTACAGACTTTTCGCAAATGGGCGGTCAGGAGATCTGTCCCTAATGGGGGTTCGTTGCAATCAGTCTCTTAGTCAATAGCATGTGTAGTGAGCGATGTGTAGTCTTTATCAGGTAGGTCATCTATTCGGTCAGGCCGCAACATCATTCTGGCTTGGGTGTCATCTTCTGGTAGGGGAGCTTTCTTGCGATGCGATGAGTGGATCCAAGCGGGTCTTCCCTCCAGTTTCGCAAAGTTTGGTGTCATCAGCAGCACTTGAACAGGACCATCAAATCTGGGATCGAGTGGTGTTCTCCTTACAAACTTTTTTCCACCAACTCCCAGTCTCCTGGCTTCTAGGAGTGCATACCGGACACTGAATCTGGATCTGGCAATGAAGAAAAAACTCGAGAATGGATGTTAGCAAGTTTCTTGGTGATTTCAATTACATAAGCAGACAAAGTATCATATTGCATAGTCAGCTGCTGAGGGAAAGGATACCCCTAACCTGGGACTAGACACAAACACAATTTCATATAATGACAGCTTTTCTGGGCCTCTGGGAGTGTGCCTAACACTGAGTAGTGTGATTGGGAGTGTGTAAGCCTAAGTCTGACCCTACTGCTGACTAGATCTCTCGTGTGAGATTTGCTGTGAATGCGGGTCCCTGGTCACTCTCTATCACTTCTGGGACCCCATAGCTGCATATCTCGTCTCTGAGAGTAGCTTCTTTGCAGTAGTCTTTGCTGACTGCCTCCTCACTGGGAAAGCTTCTGGCTGTCATCCTGAGAACATGTCCACGACCACAAGGGCATATTCGAATCCTCCACTTGGCGGCATCTGGATGTGGTCTATCTGGATCCTCTGGAAGGGGGTACAGTGGTCTGGCAAGACGATGTGTGGGAACTTTCTTCATTCTTCCAGGGTTGCATTTGCCACAGGTCAGACAGCTGTTTATGAACTTGGCTGTTAGGGTGGAGATTTCTGGAGCGAACCAGTAAGCACCAATCGGATCATTCATCTGTGTCTTTAATCTGTGTGTGGGCCCATGTGCCCACTGGACCACCATAGGGTACATGCTTCTGGGTAAACAAGGTTTGTAGTCCATTGAGTATACCCTTCCTTCTTCATGTGTTGCTCACTTCTGCATCCAGCATTCCTTCTTGTCCTTTGGGGCTTGCTCTTGCAGCTTTTTTGAGCAGATCCCAGGATGTCATCTTGTCAGGTTTCCTGTCTTCAGCCGTCCTGTAGTAGCCGTCCAGCTCTACGACCTCTTCCACTTTTCCATATTGTCTTCCCTTGACTGCTTCTTTGGCTGCCATATCCGCCATGTCGTTGCCTCGTGCCCCTACTGTGTTTAGTTTTCCATGCGCTTTGACTTTTAGTATTGTCACCACTTTTGGAAGTTGAAGTGTGTTCAGCAGGTCCTTAATGGCTCCATGATGCTTCACGGTTGTTCCGCTTGCTGTGATGAAGTCCCTTGCAGCCCAGATGGGTCCGAAGTTGTGTGCTATGCCATGCGAGTACCTTGAATCGGTATACATTTTCTCAGTCTTGTCTTCTGCCATCTGGTAGGCCTTCATCAGCGCTATCAGTTCTGCTTCCTGGGCTGACAGACTGGGCGGCAGACTTCTGGACCACAGGATCTCTTGATTGCTGGTCACTGCACATCCCGTGTGGAATCTTCCTTCATCATCTGCAAATCTGGAGCCATCCACATAGAGGATCAACTCTGGGTTGGTCAGTGGCTCGTCTGCCACCTTGGGTAGTCCTGCTGTTTCCTGTTGCATGATGCTGAAGCAATCATGGTCATCCGTCCGGAGCAAATTCAGATCCCATGCAGACTTTTTATCTGAGGGTCCATATCTGTATTTTTTTCCACTGATGTCAGTAGACCTGTCCAGGAGGGCGTGTGCTGCAACTGCTGCTCTCATGCGGGAGGAAGAGGCTTCCCTTGCAACTGGATCCAGGCAAGCTGAAAAGTAGTCCGAAAGTCTCTGCTTTCCCCCCTGAAGCTGTGTCAGGACTCCAGTAGCAAGGCCTTCTCTTCTCATCAAGTAGAGATGGAATGGCTTCTTGTAGTCAGATAGGCCTAGTGCTGGCGCTGAGACTACAGAGCCTTTTAACTTCTTGAACGAACTGAAGGCCACATCTGTCTGGAGGAACGGGGTCACGCTGACGTATTCACACAGAGGCTGCATTAGGACGGAAGCATCAGGGATCCAGGCTCTGCAATACGAAACTAGACCAAGGAAGGCCTGTAGCACCTTCGGAGTTGTTGGAGGAACCATCTTCTCCACTGTGGTCTTCTGGTCATCTGTCAGGCGTTTCGCCTGGTGAGCAATACAGTGTCTCTGGAACGTAACTTGCTTCAGACACCACTGGACTTTGTTCTTTGAGATCTTGCAGTGCTGCTCCGCCAGGTAGAGTAGGAGATACAAGGAATGGGTTTTACACGTGTCAAAGTCAATTGCACAAAGAAGTAGATTGTCCATGTATTGTAGCAGGGTTACTTCTGCATGTTCTGCGACCCAGTTGGTGAGGACTGTGGACATTGCTTTGGTGAACTGTGGAGGGCTGTTCTGGGCCCACTGTGGCATCACTGTCCATGTGTGATGTCCCCCCTGGTGCATTAAGGCAAACAGGAACTGGTCTTCCGGATGAAGGGGAACACTGGAGAAAACATTAGCCAGGTTGTTCACTGTGAACACTTTTGCTGTGGCAGGCACATTTGAGAGCAGAGTGTGCGGATTCGGCATAATTTCAGTTTCAAACACCGTGGCGTCATTCACAGCTCTCAGGTTATATACCATTCTGAACTTGGCTGGCTCTCCTTTTACAGTCTTTTTCTTGACGGGGAAAAGCGGGGTATTGCAAGGCGATGTGCGAGGAACAATGATTCCTATTTCCAGGTAGACCTTCAGTTGGTCAGAGGCAGCTTGACTCTAGGCCTGGCCTGGGCCTTATGAGGGTACGGGATACATGGCTTGAGTGACACCCGTACTGGGGCAACTGGGGTCCCTTAGACCATAGACTTTCTGGTACTACGTCCAGTACCTCCTTGAGTAGGCCTCATTGGTTGCTTAATGTTCTTGTAGGGCCGCCAGCATGACTCTTCTTGGGTCAGGGATGAAGAAAGTGTCATTGTCCCATCTTCGTGGAACACTGTGGTTGCCTTCAGCTTCTGCAGTAGGTTCACTCCCAGCAGGTTGAGTGGAAGTTCCTTGACACCACAAACTGGGACAGGATAGAGTGTCCTGGCTGAGTGCACACGCTCAGTGGCTTTGTAAGCTGAGAATGTCTGACTTGACCATCAATGCCCATGCGAGACACAGAGAATTCTGATAGGCAGGTGGGATCAGCGAGTTCCACAGGTGTCATCACACTTCTGGCTGCACCACTTTGGATCTGACAACGCCATCCATTTTAAGGGTAATTTGAGGTACTGGTCTTGCAGATGAAGTTTTACATGTAAGGAGCGTAGTGTCTTGCGGGCCTGGCTTGCTTGCCTCTGTCCTATGGACAGGGTACTTCACTGCTTTCTGCACTTCCTCCTTGACCTGTTTCTCTGGACCAACTCTTGAGTTGCATGGGTCCAATTTCTTCGGGGGCGTGGGTGCCCTGCACTGGTTCTGGAAATGGCCAAACTAGCCACAGATGTAACTCTTGACACTTCTTCTGTCTTTGTAGGGTGGTTGCGCTTCCAGGTCAGCGGTCACCATGAGAGGGGCTGTCTTCTGCACCCCTGGTTGGGACTCAATCCCTTTGGCTATTGTGGACAATGGCATGATGGGTACTGTAGCGGCAGCGGGGTCCGGCCTGCTGATTAAAGCTGCGGTGGTAAGATGGGGCCTGCAGGTGCGTTCGTGGCGAGGCCCGGGGTGCCATGAGACCGGCGGCTGCATCCAACCCAAGGTCTTGGGGCATTACAGGGGCTGTGGCTGCATCTGCCATCACTTCTTCCTCCTGCTCCGACATAGCTTCTCCCCTTTGCTAACCTTATTGAGGTCGGTGTCTCCTCTCTGGAGTCTGCAGCGGTTCTTCCGGTGTGTCGATCGGCACTTTGTAGCGTCTTCACCTCTGGCTCCCCTTCTGGTGTTCTCAGCAGCACGGCACCCTTTTCCTTCTTTGCGCTCTTTTGTGGTGCTATAATGGTGGCAATTTTGGTGACAATCGGCAATAAACAGTCTCCTAGGTGCACATAAAACATTTTTTCTGGGTCAGTCCACTGCTATTGACCTGTTCCTAGGCCTAGCCACTATCAGTGGTTTCCTGATTGGCTGTCTCAGTCCATGCCCAAAGGCCTGTGTATCTGGTCATGAATGGTAAAGCCCAAGTCTTGGGATACTTGCATTACTCTGCCATGAAACTTCTTTACAGACTCTGTCTTTTCTTGGCTCATGTCATGGCTCACTCTCTGAGCTGTTCAATTAGCTGTGGCCCTGACTCCCAAGCGTGTATGTCTGATTCTGCTGGAAGTTTGAATTGTTCCTTCATGATTGGCCAGAGTGCATCACCTGCTTCTATTTTCATTCATGGCCCAGAGATCATTCCAGGTGGCTGCATATTTTCACTGGTTCTGCTACATTCTTCGGTAAAATGGCATGGGATGCATCCCTGGGTCTGGAAGATTGTCACCTGACTTGAAGTGCAGTGCACATAGTGTAATGGTGGTGCCTCTATCTGCCCCTGCATTCTTGGTGCCTGTGGGTTTCTTTTCTAGTACTGGACAGCATGTATGATGTTCCCTCTTCATCTTCATCAGAGGAATAGTTGTGATAGCATGTACTGGGGTCGTACACTGACTGATTTTGGACTTAGAAGTTGCTTTTTTATGTGAGGATGTCTCCCCCCTTGCTGAAGCTATGATGGATTAGGCTTATAGTTTCATGTTGGTGTGAATGTAGGCAGCTCTGACCGGTGCTGAAGTTGTACATTAAGGGTTACAATATTGTTTGACTGTGAAATGAGGTAACGGAGGATCTGTCAGTGAGCTCGTTCTGATATCATTCCTCCCCCCTCTGCACCCAGGGCTGAGCTGTCTGCTACCTGATGTGTCTAGGGCTGCCCACTGTAGGGGGGGCTTTCACCTTCTTTCCCCGATATCACAAATGGCAATGGCTAGACTGTGCCAGGGACATGGAAGGGGAACCTTGTGCTGTAAGCACCATATTGTTTGAATTGGGCGTTGGCCCAGCCGGCAACAAGGAGGGAAAAACGGGAAGAAGAAGGGGGAGGGGTTGAGGAGTGAGACAAAGGAATAGTAGGAGGGGAGAGAGAGAGAGAGAGAGAGAGAATGTGGAGAGAGAGGGAGGAGAAGAGAGGGTATGGAGGAGAGAGATAGAGAGAGGAAGAGAGAGAGAAGAGAAAAAAATGTGGAGGAAGAGGAGAGGAAAGGAAAGAGAGAATGCGGAGAGAAAAGACTGACAGAGAAAAAAAAAAAAAGAGGATAGAGGAGCACAACAAGAATAATAGAGAGGAGCAATTATGCCTTCTCCCTGTAGGGAGAGACGGGGCGCACCACATACTGTGCAAAAATAACTACCTATACCATGGATTCTGCTAAAAGCAGACTGCGCAGATTCTCCTGTCTTATACCCACAAAAAATCACTTCCTGGTTTGCTCACATAACTTTCTGTACCACCTAAACGATGTAAGCTCTGCTGCTACTTCATACCATGTATTAGTATTCAGCAATCTAACATCAGCTAACTTCCCTTATTTTCCCTTCTACGTCATGCCATTCTGCAGCTTGAAGTCTGCCATTCTAATGAATTTCACGTACTTTATACCTTCCAAAATCTTCACATACTTAACACCTTCGTGTTCTGCCACTATCTAGGGGCTGTTTTCTCATCAGGAAGTAAAAAGACTTTCCTGTTGCTCGGCCACTCTATTCCCCATGGCAAAAGCAAAAAAATAAAATGAAAAACACACAAAAATGAAAAAAAAGAAAACAGTACTAAAAAAAACCTTCTAAAAATGAGTATATAAAACTCTAAGAAAAACCCAAAACGATAAGAAAAACCGTCAAAAACTTAGTTCACAACCAAAAACTCAAAACTTTGATACAAGAGGAAAAAAAAACTTCTTTCAAAAATAAATAAATAAATAAAAAATAAAAAGGTAAAGAGATTGAAGATTGAGGAAAACTTAATTAAAATTTTTTAAAATGCCGCAAAAAGAAAAAGACCCTTTAAGAGAGTAAAAGAAATTAAAGATAAAAACGGCTTTTCTCTTCTCCTTTTTTTTTTTCCTTTTTTAGAATCTCTGCGCTCAAATACAGTCAGAGACACACTTCCCCTTTTATGCGCCGCTGTATGCTATTGCAATAACATCAAATGTCACTAAAATAACGTATCTGAAAACATGTATGTCGCATCAAAAATGATAGATACAATTTAAATTTCACTTCTTCACAAAAAAAAACTACACATAGCCAGCATTGCAACAGTCAGAAAAAAACCAGATGTGACAGTTTGATTTACAATGCATATCTCCGCTTCAGCTGAAAAAAGAGGAAGTTTAAGAGAACTATTTCTGCTTCTTAAAGAAGCAACACTTGACAGACAGAAACAGATAGACAATCCGAGAGATGCCCTTTTTAATTCTGTGACACATGCAGGTTGCGCTGGGAACAGACTACTGCCAATCGCACTGGACGCACCTGCGCCCGGGCCGCCTGAGTGAGAAACACAACAAGCGGGAAATCTACCACCCCAGTCCGGATGTCCTGACTGGATCGCCGGCACTACGGGAATCTGCAGTAGCCCTCTCTAAGTTATCACTACCCGTGCCTGGAACCTGGAGTCACCTGCTCTGGAACTCTACCTGTTCCTCCTATGCACGGGAATCCTGCAATAACTTATCGAGCGATTTGACCTCCTGCGGTCTGTTTCCCAGCAACCACAAACAAAAGTCACTTTTTCCTTCTTCTCTCGGATTTTACACAAACACATACACGGTCCACAGCAGACACCTCCCAGGGTGGATTCGTGGCTACGGATTTTTTACACTACCTGGGAATTTGTGACCAGACCACACCTGACCGGCAAGAGGTATAGACAAGGACTGGGCACAGGGGACTTTCAGGTAAGATGATAACATTTTCTTACCTTACTTATGGAGCTGCGCAGTCTCCTGCCCCTGTGCCAAAGCCACGGCTACAACTTCCGTATCTCCGGTTAGTAGTGGGTCCCCACGTGCGTTTCATCCGTGCCTCGCTGTTGGGGGCCATTCTGTTATGGAAATATTAGGGTTGGATAAATATATCCCTGTGTGTGCTGCGGCCGCTCCCAATTAGACTGAGTATTTTGAGCGCTCATCAAGAATGGACTGTACACAACTGTGACAGAACAACATTCCATCAATACTGAAACTTTATTGTACATACATAGTTTTATATTTTCACATAGAAAGGAGTGGTTAGGGGTTGTCAGGGGTGGTTAGTTAATTACCATATTGTCTAGCTCCTCTGTCATTGGTTATCTAAACATATATGGAATATTGTGATTAATGCTCATATGACTGCTGATTAAGCAACTAAACTTGAGTTCTGTGTCTAGGACAAAGTGGAGACACCTGATCAGCAGTCACCAAACATCTGACTCTGTTCTGCTTTTAGGGATGGAAAACCCCATATGATCTGTCTGGGTTATATTAGTTCGTGTCAACCATTTTAAACCATTTATTATAATGTATATATTAGCTGTGAGTATAAGAGTATATAAGTATATATTTGATTATAGAGGAGTATACATGCAAGTGAGATCTACATGATATATATATTTCTATCACAATCGCAAATCTGAACCTATCCAAAACAACTAGAGGTAGCCGGTGAACGTGCCTAAAAAATTCCTAGACGTCTCGAGCCAGCCTGAGGAACTAGCTACCCCTAAAGAGAAAGAAAGACCTCGCTTGCCTCCAGAGAAATAATCCCCAAAGATATAGAAGCCCCCAACAAATATTAATGGTGAAGTAAGAAGAAGGCACATACATAGGGATGAAATCAGATTCAGCAAAAGAGGCCCACTAGTACTAGAAAGCAGAAAATAGAGCAGGGGTCTATGCGATCAATAAAAAACCCTTACAAAATATCCATCCTGAGATTTCAAGAACCCACACACCAACTAACGGTGTGTGGGGAGAAACTCAGCCCACTAGAGCAACCAGCAAGCGAGGGAATCACATTTTAGCAAGCTGGAACAGAAAACATGATAAACACTGCTGATCAAAAAAATGAGCAAACAAAACTTAGCTTATCCTGGATGGACTGGGAGCAAGGTAGTCAGAAGGAATCTGAGTAGCACTGATTACATCGTCAGCCGGAAACAAGTGGAAGTAAAACAGAGCTATATAGGAACCTCCCAGAGGATAACGAACCAGCTGATAGCCAGAGACCAGCAGGATAACAGGCAAAGCCACCAGGGGGAGCCCAAAGCAAAAGTCACACCATACCACCAGTGACCACAAGAGGGAGCCTGAACACAGAGTTCACAACAGCTGCCATGCGGAGTTATGTGAAGGAGTCTTTGGAGAAGGGGCATATTCGGCCGTCTTCGTCACCATTGGGAGCGGGATTCTTTTTTGTTGCCAAGAAGGATGGCTCCTTGAGACCCTGTATTGAATATCGCCTTCTTAATAAGATCACGGTCAAATTCCAATACCCTTTACCTTTGCTTTCAGATTTGTTTGCTCGGATTAAGGGGGCTAGTTGGTTTACCAAGATTGACCTTCGAGGGTCATATAATCTTGTTCGTATTAAACAGGGTGACGAATGGAAAACTGCATTTAATACGCCCGAAGGCCATTTTGAATACCTTGTGATGCCTTTCGGGCTTTCTAATGCTCCTTCTGTATTTCAGTCCTTCATGCATGATATTTTTCGCAATTATCTTGATAAATTCTTGATTGTGTATTTGGATGATATTTTGATTTTTTCTGATGATTGGGAGTCTCATGTGAAGCAGGTCAGGATGGTATTCCAGATCCTTCGTGATAATGCCCTTTTTGTGAAGGGGTCTAAGTGCCTATTTGGAGTTCAGAAGGTCTCTTTTCTGGGGTTTATTTTTTCTCCTTCGTCTATAGAAATGGATCCTGTTAAGGTCCAAGCCATTCATGACTGGATTCAGCCCACATCTGTGAAGAGCCTTCAAAAATTTCTGGGCTTTGCTAATTTTTATCGCCGTTTCATTGCCAACTTCTCCAGTGTGGTTAAACCCCTGACTGATTTGACGAAGAAAGGCGCTGATGTGACGAATTGGTCCTCTGCGGCTGTTGAGGCCTTTCAGGAGCTTAAACGCCGATTTACTTCTGCCCCTGTGTTGCATCAGCCGGATGTTTCTCTTCCTTTTCAGGTTGAGGTTGACGCTTCTGAGATTGGGGCAGGGGCCGTTTTGTCACAGAGGAATTCTGATGGTTCCTTGATTAAACCATGTGCCTTCTTTTCCCGAAAGTTTTCGCCTGCGGAACGCAATTATGATGTCGGTAATCGGGAGTTGCTGGCTATGAAGTGGGCATTTGAGGAGTGGCGACATTGGCTTGAGGGAGCCAGGCACCGCGTTGTGGTCTTGACTGATCATAAGAATCTGATTTACCTCGAGTCGGCCAAGCGGCTGAACCCTAGACAGGCTCGATGGTCCCTGTTTTTCTCCCGTTTCGATTTTGTGGTCTCATATCTTCCAGGATCTAAGAATGTTAAGGCGGATGCCCTCTCTAGGAGTTTTTTGCCTGATTCTCCTGGAGTTCTTGAGCCGGTTGGCATTCTTAGGGAAGGGGTGGTTCTTTCTGCCATCTCCCCTGATTTACGGCGGGTGCTTCAGGAATTTCAGGCTGATAAACCTGACCGCTGTCCTATGGGGAAGCTGTTTGTTCCTGATAGATGGACAAGTAAGGTAATTTCTGAGGTCCATTGTTCGGTGTTGGCCGGTCATCCTGGGATTTTTGGTACCAGAGATTTGGTTGCTAGGTCCTTTTGGTGGCCTTCCTTGTCGCAGGATGTGCGTTCTTTTGTGCAGTCCTGTGGGACTTGTGCCCAAACTAAGCCTTGCTGTTCCCGTGCTAGTGGGTTGCTTTTGCCTTTGCCTGTCCCTGAGAGGCCCTGGATGCATATTTCCATGGATTTTATTTCGGATCTTCCTGTGTCCCAGAGGATGTCTGTTATCTGGGTGGTTTGTGACCGGTTCTCTAAAATGGTCCATTTGGTACCTTTGCCTAAATTGCCTTCCTCCTCTTATTTGGTTCCATTGTTCTTTCAGCATGTGGTTCGTTTGCATGGCATTCCGGAAAATATTGTGTCTGACAGAGGTTCCCAGTTTGTTTCCAGGTTTTGGCGGGCCTTTTGTGCTAGGATGGGCATTAATTTGTCTTTTTCTTCGGCGTTCCATCCTCAGACAAATGGCCAAACTGAGCGAACTAATCAAACCTTGGAAACCTATTTGAGATGCTTTGTGTCTGCTGATCAGGATGATTGGGTGGCTTTCTTGCCGTTGGCCGAGTTTGCCCTTAATAATCGGGCCAGTTTGGCTACTTTGGTTTCGCCCTTTTTTTGTAATTTTGGTTTCCATCCTCGTTTTTCTTCAGGGCAGGTTGAGCCTTCTGATTGTCCTGGTGTAGATTCTGTGATGGACAGGTTACAGCAGATTTGGACTCATGTGGTAGACAATTTGACGTTGTCTCAGGAAAAGGCTCAGCGTTTTGCTAACCGCCGTCGGTGTGTTGGTCCTCGGCTTCGGGTGGGGGATTTAGTTTGGTTATCTTCTCGTCATGTTCCTATGAAGGTTTCTTCCCCTAAGTTCAAGCCTCGGTTTATTGGTCCTTATAAGATTTCTGAGATTATTAATCCAGTGTCTTTTCGTTTGGCCCTTCCAGCCTCTTTTGCCATCCACAATGTTTTCCATAGATCTTTGGTTGCGGAGATATGTGGTACCCGTTGTTCCCTCTGTTGATCCTCCTGCCCCGGTGTTGGTTGAGGGCGAGTTGGAATATGTGGTTGAGAAAATATTGGATTCTCGTTTTTCGAGGCGGAGGCTTTAGTATCTTGTCAAGTGGAAGGGTTATGGCCAGGAGGATAATTCTTGGGTGGTTGCCTCCGATGTTCATGCCGCCGATTTGGTTCGTGATTTTCACTTGGCTCGTCCTGATCGGCCTGGGGGCTCTGGTGAGGGTTCGGTGACCCCTCCTCAAGGGGGGGTACTGTTGTGAATTCCGCTCTTGGGCTCCCTCCGGTGGTTGTAAGTAGCACTTTTGTGATTTCTGCTCTTGGGCTCCCTCCGGTGGTTTTGAGTGGTATGGCTGCTTCTTGGATTTAGCATCAGCAGCTGCTTCCACTGATCGTCTTTCTGGCTCGGCTATTTTAGTCTGGCCTTATCCCTCAATCAATGCCAGTTGTCAATTGTTCCTGCTTGGAGTCACAGCTCTTTTGGGATTTCCCTGACACTCTGACCTGTTCAGCAAAGATAAGTCCTTGCTTGTCCTTTTGCAGTCCTCTTGTTGTGGACTTTATTGTTCAGCACATTCTATGTTTTGCTCACTTGTCCAGCTTATCAGTATGGATCTATTCAGCTAAGCTGGAAGCTCTGGGCAGCAGATTTTGCCCTCCACACCTTTAGTCAGGTGTGGAGATTTTTGCATTTCTCTGCGGTGGACTTTTTCTAGTTTTTATTACGGACCGCACAGTGTTCTGTCCTGTACTATCTATCTAGCTAGAAGTGGCCTCCTTTGCTAAATCTTGTTTCATTCTATGTATGTCATTTCCTTCTCCACTCACAGTCATTATTTGTGGGGGGCTGTCTATCCTTTGGGGATTCTCTCTGAGGCAAGATAGCTTTCCTGTTTCTACCTTTAGGGGTAGCTAGTTCTCCGGCTGTGACGAGGTGTTCAGGGAGTGACAGGAACATCCCACAGCTACTGCTAGTGTTGTGTTAAGATCAGGAACTGCGGTCCGTATAGTTACCACCTGCTCAGAGCAAGTCGCATGTCGTTCCTAAATCATCAGTCCATAACAGGAAGGGTCTCCGCAGCTCTTTTGGAGAACACGTCCGCATAGGGCCAATATTGCTTGGGGAGAGAGGATAGATCTGCGGGTACCACAGTAGTAGCAACCTGAACACATTCCCTCTGACATCTACCCCCACAAGATTCACCCCATCCCAAAATTCTGCCTGTGGACCACACAATATGAGGAGAATGGTACCGTAGCCAAGGCATCCCTAACAGGATCTCGTCGATTCCATCAGGAATGACGAGCAGAGATATAATCTCCTGATGAGATGGCGACATGGACAGAGTGAAAGGGATGGTCTGGTGTGTTATCTGTGAGGGCAGTGTAGACCCATTTACCACTCGTATGGTCACTGGTTGAGCTAACATTACCAGGGGAATTGCGTGACGTTGGGCGAAGGCAGATGACATAAAATTGCCCTCCGCCCCAGAATCCATGCAGAGCTCTACTGAGTGGGAAAATGGACCTATAGTAATTGTCCCCTTAAAGGACAATTTGGAGGCAAACATTGCCGTGTCTAGTGTACCTCCACCTACTACCACTAGACGCTGACGTTTCCTCGACCGCTGGGAACATCTGGTGGCAAGATGTCCTGACTGCTGGCAAACGTGACAAACCTGGAGTGCACGAGCGGTCCGGGACTTAGATCCTGCTCGTGACACTTCCATGGCTTCATGTGACTCAGAGGCCTGGACTGGAGATTCCAAAGGTTTGGCGAAGGTGGGAGCCAGCCGAAACCTCTGCATACACTGGGCTCGCTCTAACTTCCGCTCATGAAAACGGAGGTCAATACGAGTGGACACTGCTATTAACTCCTCCAGTGTGATGGGAACCTCCCTAGTGGCCAGAGCGTCCTTCACGTGGTCAGCCAGCCCCCTCCAAAATATTGGAATAAGGACTTTATCTGACCACTCCAGCTCAGACGCTAGGGTGCGAAAGTGGACGGCAAAATGGCTGACCAAGGACGAGCCCTGAGTCAATGCCAACAGTTGGAGCGCCGTATCATGGGTGACACGAGGTCCTAAAAAGACCTGTTTCAGAGTGCTCAGGAACAACGAGGCACTCTGCACCACATGATCGCCAAGCTCCCAGAGCGGCATAGCCCACTCCAATGCCCTGTCCGATAGGAGAGACACAATAAATCCCACCTTAGCCCGCTCTGTGGGGAAACGTGCGGCTAGAAGCTCAAGATGTATAGAGCACTGACTCACGAAACCCTTACAAGACTTACTATCACCAGAAAATTTTTCTGGCAGCGGGAGGCAAGATAGAGTCGGAACAGGGGTGGCAGTGGACAAGATTGCTGCAGCCATGCTAGCGGCCTGAACAGCAACTGCGGTTACATCCACAGCTGAGGTTGTGCGCTCGAGAGCCACCAACCTACCCTCCAGCTGCTGGATGTACAGCAAGGATTGCTGTTTGTCCGTCATTACTAGCTAGACCCTGGCGCTAGTGTAATGTTAGGGCTAGCGGAATGCACCAAATTATAAGAGAGATGGTATAAGGTGCGTTCGCAGCCCAGGGTCCACTGTGCAGAGATGGAACCTGCTGCTGAGTAATGACGGACTATATGGCGGTACAATGTGGATACACACGGGTTAACTTCTCCCTGTGTGAAGGAAGCAAACCCTGTTGCGTCACAGGGCCACAGTATGCACCAAGAGCGCAAGCAAGGAGTCTCAGGACTCTATTCCAAGTCACTGGATTAGAGTACTTACAGACCACTTGCGCTCGACACCGCAACTGGGGTGTCAAAGTAACAGAAAAACTTAAAGCACAAGAGTGCGTGCTGTGCCGCTTTGGCGGACGCCACTAACCACCTAGACTTGGGATAGGAAAGCGCTCTATAAGCGCACGGCACCGCACTGGCGGCTACAGCAGAAGACGCTGTATCATGTGTCTTTATGTTGACAGCTAGTCGGGCGCTAGACAGCAAGCATCCACCTTTCGCGAGCAGTCATACACAAGGGAGGGGATATTTAAAGAACAACTTGCACTCATCAACACACATGTATACAAATGTACACTAGCGCATAGCCGTGCGGTCATGCGAAGCTTATATAGCTGCAGCACGTACAGGACCTTCCAAAAAGGACCAATGGAAAGCTGCCACAGAAGTTCAGCACCTTCAGGACCTTCCTGGAGGACCAATTGGATCAGCTGCAGTATCTGAGCATGTGACCTTCGATCTCCAATGGGAGATCTTGCCCTGGGCATGCTCAGAAGGGGAAAAGCAGGACTTAGTCCCAAAAGCGTCTGCTCGCCACTGCCCAGCATTGGCTTTAATGGCAGAAGCTGGAAAAGCAGCAGTACCTCTATGCACAGAGTGAGACTGAGCAAGACGCCTGGCCCAACGTCTCTGCTGAGCAGACTCCACTGTGGCTGGAGAAGAATGGGAGACCTCAGTGGAGACGGTTCGAGATTCCCCCTGTGCAGATTCGGGAACTCGACACCTAACACAGTGCTCCATTATGTATAATGGCCACACATGATGCTCCATACTACATGATGCTCCATACTGTATAATGACCACACATGATGCTCAATACTGTATAATGCCCCCCTCCCATCTTGTATGCATGGCTCATCTCCCCCATCCTGTATGCATGGCTCATATCCCCCCCTCTGGCTGCGGTCGGGAGGGAGGTGACCCAGGACTTAAATTTTAATAAAAACCTTGCTCAGGTGCCGCCCCCCGCATTGTCCCGCCCTAGGCAAGTGCCCTAAAGTGCCTAGTGGCAAATACGGCCCTGTTACCCAAAAAGAGAGATTAGCCAAGTCCAGGAAAGCCATATATCCCAGACTTGTATCGGCCTCCAACATGACAATAAACTAACCTGAATTGGATAACACCAGTAGGCCAGTTGTAGCCTGCTAGTCTACTGGAGAGGTGCTGACTTTTTTATTTTAGCATCAGCCTCCTGGTGGCATCAGACATCACTTATAGTTTCCTGTACTGTATATACCAATGAAGCAACCGAGCAATAATGTTTCCAAGTCATTTTAACCATACACCATGTTCCAAATTATTATGCAAATGAAATTTTTCTCGGATTTCCGTAAATAGTCAGTACAAATGACAGTCAGACTAATAAAAGTCATCACCCATTAGAGTATACATCGAATTTTATTGAAGAAACCTCCCAATGATAACAGTATAATCTCCAAAATGAACAAAAACTCAAAATGCACTGTTCCAAATTATTAGGCACAGTAGAATTTCTAAACATTTGATATGTTTTAAAGAACTGAAAATGCTCATTTGTGGAATTTGCAGCATTAGGAGGTCACATTCACTGAACAAAAAAGCTATTTAACTCCAAAACATCTAACAGGCCAAGTTACATGTTAACATAGGAACCCTTCTTTGATATCACCTTCAAAATTCTTGCATCCATTGAACTTGTGAGTTTTTGTAGAGTTTCTGCTTGTATTTCTTTGCATGAAGTTAGAATAGCCTCCCAGAGCTGCTGTTTTGATGTGAACTGCCTGTCACCCTCAGAGATCTTTTGCTTGATGATACTCCAAAAGTTCTCTATAGAGTTGAGGTCAAGGGAAGATGGTGACCACACCATGAGCTTGACTCAGAGGTATTCTTTGCAGCACGAGATGGTGCATTGTCATGCATGAAGATGATTTTGCTCCTGAAGGCACGTTTCTGCTTTTTATACCATGGAAGAAAGTTGTCAGTCAGAAACTCTCATTCCCCTCAGCCTGTTTCCACGGATGATGTTTTTGAAGTTAAGGACATTCTTGCCATGAAAAAGCTTAGAGGGAGGACTATGTTTCTGGTTGATTGGAAGGATTTTGGTCCTGAGTAGAGATCGTGGGAGCCTTGGGAGAACATCCAGGCTCCTCGAATCTTAGCTAGATTTCTTTCCAGCCTAAAACGAGGGGGCGTAAAGAGGGGGGTACTGTCATGTCGCCGCCACCGCCATCTCCTGAGCCCTGCCATACTTACCTTTCATTGGCGTCTTGGCACGCTCCCGCAGCTGCTGTTCCCTGCCTGGCACCGCCTCCTCCTCAGCGCTCACACCCGGCTTCTGCTTCACGTCTGGTGCGCACTTGCGCTGGGTTCAGCGCTGCGCACACACACTTCTGAGCTCGGTCCTGGTCTCTCTTCCCTGCCCTCTCTATCTCCCTGGAGGACTCCAACCAAGAACTACTGCACTGCACAGCCCTTATTAGGCAGCCTCTTCCTCTTGGCCATGCCTGATGCTCATTTGTGATCCACAAGTGAATCTGGCTCCACGTCTCTCCTGTGTTCCTCCTTGCCTTCTTGATCGCTGCTCACTTCCCGTTGCTGTATCCTTTAGCTAATCCTGGTCTTCTCCTTTGTTCCCTCTTAGTGCCTGCCTTCCAGTGTCCTCCGTCCTGTCCGTGTTCCAGTGTCCTTGCCTGCCTGCCTCCGTCCTCCACCTTGCCCGTGTTCCAGTCCAGTGTTCCAGTCTCCAGCCTGTCTGCCCGTGTCCTCCATCCAGTCCCTGCTCCCGCGTCTTGCCTTCCTGCTCGTCCTCTCCATCTAGTCCGTATTCCCATGCTTTCCCTGTTTCTGTCTCCTCGTTAGTCCTTACTGATCCCTATTAGTTGCCTTCTTGTCCGTCCTCCCTTACCAGCTGCCGTGGCGATAGTCTCCCTCAGGTCTGCCCCTAACGATCCCTGTATAGGGGGTGGTGCACTTGGTCAGCTCGCCCGTAGGAGGTTCATTGTCACGGTCCAGTGGGTCCACCCTGTAGTCTTCACAGTTAATCCTCACAGCAGCCTTGTTGGGACATGGTGGCCATCCACCAACCATCCACTACTCCATCCATCTGGACCATCCATCCATTGCTCGACACTCATTAGTAAACAAGATTGTTTGAAAATTAGTCTTCATGTATGTCTGGGCCCACTGCAACCATTTCTACTTGTGAACACTGTTTAGGGGTGGCTGAATAATAGGTTTATGCACCACAGCAAGCCTTTGAAGGATCCTTCAATTTGAGGTTTGTGGGACTCCAGAGGCACCAGCAGCTTCAAATAACTGTTTGCTGCTTTGTAATGGTATTTTGGCAGCTGCTCTCATAATCCAATGAATTTGTCTGGCAGAAACCTTCCTCATTATGCCTTTATCTGCATGAACTCTGTCTGTGCTCTGTTTCAGTCACAAATCTCTTCACAGTATGATGATCACTTAAGTTTTTCTGAAATAACTAATGTTTTCATACCTTGTCCAAGGCATTGCACTATTTAATGCTTTTCAGCAGCAGATAGATCCTTTTTATTTCCCATATTGCTTGAAACCTGTGGCCTACTTAACCCCTTCCCGACATGTGACGGAATAGTACGTCACATGTCGGGACCCCCGCTTTGATGTGCGCTCCGGCGGTGAGCGCACATCAAAGTCTCGATATGTCAGCTGTTTTTTACAGCTGACATGTGCGCGCAATAGCGGCGGGTGAAATCGCGATCACCCGCCGCTATTAACTAGTTAAATGCCGCTGTCAAACGCAGACAGCGGCATTTAACTACTGCATCCGGCCGTGCGGCCGGATATGAGCGCATCGCCGACCCCCGTCACATGATCGGGGGTCGGCGATGCTCCTCCATTGTAACCATAGAGGTCCTTGAGACCTCTATGGTTACTGATTGCCGGTGGCTGTGAGCGCCCCCCTGTGGTCGGCGCTCACAGCACACCTGCATTTTAGCTACATAACAGCGATCTGATGATCGCTGTTATGTAGCAGAGCCGATCGGGCTGTGCCTGCTTCTAGCCTCCCATGGAGGCTATAGAAGCATGGCAAAAGTAAAAAAAAAAGTTTTTAAAAATGTGAAAAAAATAAAAAAAATATAAAAGTTTAAATCACCCCCCTTTCGCCCCAATCAAAATAAATCAATAAAAAAAACCCCCAACCTACACATATTTGGTATCGCCGCGTTCAGAATCGCCCGATCTATCAATAAAAAAAAGCATTAACCTGATCGCTAAATGGCGTAATGAGAAAAAAATTTGAAACGCCAGATTTACGTTTTTTTGGTCGCCACGACATTGCATTAAAATGCAATAACGGGCGATCAAAAGAACGTATCTACACCAAAATGCTATCATTAAAAACGCCAGCTCGGCACGCAAAAAATAAGCCCTCACCTGACCCCAGATCATGAAAAATGGAGACGCTACGAGTATCGGAAAATGGCGCAATTTTGTTTTGTTTTGTTTTTTGCAAAGTTTGGAATTTTTTTTCACCACTTAGGTGAAAAATAACCTAGTCATGTTAGGTGTCTATGAACTCGTAGTGACCTGGAGAATCATAATGGCAGGTCAGTTTTAGCATTTAGTGAACCTAGCAAAATAGGCAAGCAAAAAACAAGTGTGGGATTGCACTTTTTTTGCAATTTCACTGCACTTGGAATTTTTTTCCCGTTTTCTAGTACATGACATGCTAAAACCAATGATGTCGTTCAAAAGTACAACTCGTCCCGCAAAAAATAAGCCCTCACATGGCCAAATTGACGGAAAAATAAAAAAG
Source organism: Ranitomeya variabilis (assembly GCF_051348905.1). Classification (NCBI taxonomy): domain Eukaryota; kingdom Metazoa; phylum Chordata; class Amphibia; order Anura; family Dendrobatidae; genus Ranitomeya; species Ranitomeya variabilis. The sequence goes on along the minus strand of NC_135236.1, from coordinate 351,572,504 downwards.
TTATGGCTCTGGGAAGGAGGGGAGCGAAAAACGAAAACGGAAAAACGGAAAAAGCTCCGGGGGTGAATAATGTGGAACATAATTTTTAAGTAGTTTTCCTTTAATTAGGAATCACCTGGAAATCTAATTATCACGTGCTTAAAATTGATTTCAGTGATCCATTGAGCCCTGAGACACAATACCATCTACGAGTTTATTTGAAAAACAAAACAATTAAATCTTTATGACACTTAAATCCAATTTGCATAATAATTTGGAACACATTGTATGATGAACGTAAAAAAAAACAATGGCTGAATTGCATTTTATTCACTGTTTTTATCTCAGTTGGATTTTTTGCCCCCATTGTTCAATAAATTGTTTGGTAAAATGGATGGTGTCATTCAAAACTACAACTCATGCTGCAAAAACAAGCCCTCATAGAGCTATGTCAATGAAAAAATAAAAAGTTATAGCTTTTTAATAAAGGGGAAGGAAATTGCATACATAAAAATGAAAATTAGCTGCTGAGGCAAGGGGTTAAGAGTTGTGTTGAGCATTCTAATACCGCAAGTATCGGGTATCGGCCGATACTTGCGGTATCGGAATTCCGATACCGAGTTCCGATATTTTTGTGATATCGGAAATCGGAATCGGAAGTTCCCAGTGTATGGTTCCCAGGGTCTGGAGGAGAGGAGACTCTCCTTCAGGCCCTGGGATCCATATTCATGTAAAAAATAAAGAATTAAAATAAAAAATATGGATATACTCACCTCTCCGGCGGCCCCTGGACCTTACCGATGTAACCGGCAGCCTCCTTTCCTAAGAATGAGGAGTTTAGGACCTGCGATGACGTCGCGGCTTGTGATTGGTCGCGTGAACGGTCACATGAGCGGTTACGCGACCAATTACAAGCCGCGACGTCATCTCAGGTCTTAAACTCCTCATTCTTAGGAACGGAGGCTGCCGGTTACAGCGGTTACTACCAGGGCGCGTCAGAGGGTGAGTATATCCCTATTTTTTATTTTTATTCTTTATTTTACACATGAATATGGATCCCAGGGCCTGAAGGAGAGTTTCCTCTCCTTCAGACCCTGGGAACCATCCAGGATACCTTCCGATACTTGTGTCCCATTGACTTGCATTGGTATCGGGTATCGGTATCGTCGATATCCGATATTTTTCGGATATCGGCCGATACCATCCGATACCGATACCTTTGAGTATCGGAAGGTATCACTCAACACTAGTTAAGAGTGAACTTTACCATCATGGTTTTCAGCACAACTGAATCTAACATTTTTTTCTAAAATTACATTGTAGAAGCAACAGTGTATTTGTTTTGGCATTGATAATATCGCTTTTTTCGGACTATAAGACATACTTTTTTTCCTCCCAAAATGTGGAGGAAAATGGGGGGGTGTCTTATGGTCCGGATATATTGGCTCTGGCTGTGGTGGGGAGGTGGTGGAGCGGTATCGGAGGAGCAGCGGGTCACAGAGGCAGGAGCCGGCATCTCCGGCTAACTCCTGTGCCCACTGCTAAAGAGAAATGAATATGCACTGCATTCCATGCCCATGGGCATGGAGGGCAATGAATATTAATTTCTTCCTGACATCCTGGAATAATTGATTGGCCCCATCCCCTAGCTAGTAAGATTGGCCCCATCTCCTTGCTGGTATGATTGGCCCCATCCCAGCTCTGGTATCCATGGCCCCATCAGAAATGATTAAAAAAAACAAACGTTTACTCTTACCTTTCTCCGCTCCCTCACAGTTGCAGCGTCCTACTCCAGTGCCAGCAGCTGCTTAATGCTTGTAAGCAGCGCATGGCAGGCACATCATGTGCTGTTCACAAGCAGAGGACAGCTACCAGAATACTCACTGGGAGTTCATCAGAGATCGCGGTGAGTATCCATTCCTCTTCAGTAGTGCTCACTGTCAGTCGCCTGCTTCGTGCTGTGACCGGCGGTCACGAGTGCCGATACGTGACCGACGGCTGCAGCAAGAAGCAGGTGGCTGACAGTGTGCACTACTGAACAGGAATGGATACTCACTGCGATCTCTGATGAACACCCGGTGAGTATTCCGGCAGCTGTGCTCTGCTTGTGAGCAGCGCATGATGTCCCTGCCATGCGCTGTTTACAAGCATTAATCAGCTGCTGGCACCGGAGCAGGATGCTGCGACTGCGAGGAAGCAGAGGAAGGTAAGAGTAAAGGTTTGTTTTTTTAATCTTTTCTGATGGGGCCATGGATACCAGGACTGGGATGGGGCCAATCATACCAGCAAGGAGATGGGGCCAATCAATCATACCAGGAACTGGATGGGCCAATCAATCATACCAGGAACTGGATGGGGCCAATAAATCATACCAGGAACTGGATGGGGCCAATCAATCATACCAGGAACTGGTGGGGCCAATCAATTATACCAGGAACAGGATGGGGCCAATCAAGCATACCAGGAATGGGATAGGGCCAATCAATCCTACCAGGAACGGGATGGGGACAATCAATCATATCAGAATAAGAATGGGATGATGCATACCAGGACAGGGATGGGACCAATCATACTAGAATAAGGATGTATAAATGCATACCAGAATAAGGATGAGGCCATGCATACCAGGATAGGGATGAGGGGGCCTTATTTACCAGGATAGGTGATCTTAAGTAAAGAATTGACCACATTTTTTGCTTCAGTTTTTTTTCCCTAAATTCCTCCTCTAAAACCTAGATGTGAATTATGGTCCGGTGCGTCTTATAGACCGAAAAATACGGTATATGTTGTGGTTCTTATTGGATAAAGCAGTCAGGATTTTTATTTCACAACACGTAGCAACACGTACAATTTATTTAGCCATAATATAATCCACATGGGGAGATTATATGCTAGCATTTTAGAGATTTAAACAATCATGGTTATCATTTTATTATATTCCTCACTGTCAGGGAACAATTATACACAGAAAGTTCATTTTGAGCATAAACCAATACTACCATTTAACCTTATTACCATTTAACCTAGACCAAACACATCCCAAAACATAGAAAATAGTAAATAATGCTTCAGAGATAAATCATATATGCAGTTCAGCTTCTATGAGGTTTTTAAGCTACTCTGGCATTTCCAGGAAGTGTTAAGAACCTCTATTCAGCTATAAATGCAACTATGCTGCCAAAGACAAATTAATGAAATAATATATTCTTAAGTACGACTATATTGAAATTTATAGTGATGGAAGAGAGAATTTTCATAAGGAATTTTATACTAGACCAGAGCCTCATGAGAATAAAAATGCTGGTTTCTTGTAGGTACCGTATATATCCTCCTCCACAGGACAAAGATTAGTGTGTATTTTACTAGAATTACTTTTCAATTTCAAAGAAAATTTGCATCTAGTCATTAAAAAAGATGTATGGAAATTATTAACTAAGTATTCCATCCAAAAGATTATAGTTCCCAGATTACCGTATTTTCCGGCGTATAAGACGACTTTTTAACCCCCGAAAATCTTCTTAAAAGTCGGGGGTCGTCTTATACGCCGGGAATCGACTTGTACGCCGGTGTATATGGTGGGTGGGGAGGGGGAGTGATCCTGATGACGAGGGGGCGTCTCACAGGAAAGTGAGTAATCCCCATTACCTTATCCTAGCGGTGCAGCGTGGGGGTGTCAGTGCTGGGAGCGGCGGCAGCTGCTGTGTTCTGGTGCGGCGGCTCCTCTTCTGTGTGGGGCCTCTGTGCTGTGAGGTGGCGGCGGCAGCGGCGTATCTTTATCCAGTTGGGGCTCCTCCGGCATCTCCTTAGCCCTGGAGGCCCCGCCGCAACTCCATCGGTGCAATGTGGTGGCCTCCGGGAAAATGGCCGCTGCTCAGATTCAGATCTCGTGTCCCGAGATTTCGGGACGAGATCTGAATCTGAGCAGCGGCCATTTTCCCGGAGGCCACCGCATCGCACCTATTGAGCTGCCTCCGGGAAAATGGCCGCTGCATTGCACTCATGGAGTTGCGGCGGGGCCTCCAGGGCTAAGGAGATGCCGGAGGAGCCCCAACTGGATAAAGATATGCCGCCGCCACCGCCACCGCCACCGCACAGCACAGAGGCCCCACACAGAAGAGGAGCCGCCGCACCAGAGCACAGCAGCCGCCGCACCAGAGCACAGCAGCCGCCGCACCAGAGCACAGCAGCCGCCGCCGCCACTCCCAGCACTGAGACCCCCACGCTGCACCGCTACGATAAGGTAATGGGGGATACTCACTTTCCTGTGAGACGCCCCCTCGTCATCAGGATCACTCCCCCCCCCCCCAAAAGGCACATATTCACCGGCCCTATAAGACGACATAGGGTGTATAAGAAGACCCCCGACTTTTAAGAAGATTTTATATTTTAACTGGTAAAGTTGGGGGGTCGTCTTATACGCCCAGTCGTCTTATACGCCGGAAAATACGGTATATGTTCTGCTTCACAGGCGAGTCACTAATATACTGATGCACTAATTATCTTGGCCTTGTCCTCAAAAATAACTAGATATTGTTTGCCAAAAGTACTTATTAAAACTACAAATCATAACAAACTGTAAAATACCAACAAAAAAAGTCTTTAAATGCCAACAACGTGATTGTTTTTTGTAAAGGTTGAATTTTAAATAAGTTTAGATTACACTAAATCCTTAAAGTAGCTGTCCAGGCACCAGAAAAAAAGATAGGTCATCAATATCAGTTTTGTGGAACCGGTGGCTGAAGAATGTAAAAACATTGACTGTATAATGACTGCTGTTGAGGACTGCAGATGAACAAAATCCATTCTGCACTGGGCAGCAGCAGCCACTACCTATAGAAAGGAGATGCATATTGCCGCACCATTCACTATCTTAAAATCTGGCAAAACCTGGAGCTTATACCAGCTCATGCTTGGGGAGCTGGGTGTAAGACCTCAACTGATCTTATATTGCTGATCTGTCCAAAGGTTAGGTCATCAAATTCTGGTGACCAGATAAATCCTTTATACAATGTGCAAAGTCTGTTTCCTGACATGTCTCTGTATAGAACAAATAAATAGATTGTAGCTTCAGCTGGACACCCAATTACCTTGTATGCTTGTCAAGTGTCGGTATCTCATCAATATGTGCAGCTGCACAGGGGCTCAAGAGGTAAGGGGGCCCACTTCCACCTCTAAAGCAGCAAGCTTCTGTCTTGGCACAACTATTGGATTTTAAAGGGTACACACACTGTCCTTGCACAGGATCCCTTTTCTGTCTGTGTTCGCCACTGATTGTTGTATACCTATATAATGTACGCTATGCCTAATGCTTATGTAACATATAATAGACTTCACTCATGAGTAAATACTGTATAAGTTACATTTCTCTTTGAAAGTTTACACACCTATTCCCTTAAGTCAGCATAAGGCATTATGCACATATCAAAAGCTGTGATGAAGAATGGTTGAATCCGTTCGAAATGCATTGCTTTCTACATTTCTGCTTGGTATCAGAATGATACTTCTTAATCTTTAATGGAGTAAAGCTTCAAGAAATTTTACCAGTAGCTGGAAATATCTTTTTTTATTTTTTCATATCAAAAGAACCCTGAATGCGATGCTTAAAGGGTTTTCCAGGACTGACATATTGTTTGACCTATCCTATTCACTTGAGCAGAAGATGAACAGCAGTACTCGGCAGTGGCCAAAAACTATGAAGGGATTGTTGTGTATTGTCCCTTATAGCACTTACAGTCATGGCCAAAAGTGTAAGTGCAGCACCCCAGATTCCTGGTTGCTACAGTAATGTCGCTCTTCCACCAGGAGGAGTGATATTACGTCTGATGGTACTAAAGGAGTTCACCTTGCCAGGTATCACAAGTCACACACTACACTTCACACTCCAGTCCACCAGGGGGAGCCTTGCTTCTATCTATTAGGGCACTCCTCACATATGGGAAAAACTGGTGGGTTGGATAGAAGGTGAGTCAGAAGCTGCCTGGGTTTGACCCAGAGAGGACCTGTCAGGCAGACAGGGGGAGAGGAGGAACATCTGAGCTGCAGACAGAGAGTCCCTGTCAGGGGTGGGATCCTGGCAGAGGCCTAGCACGAGATAGAAAGCTACGGAGCTGTGCCTGCCCCACGTGCGGCAGCATCCTAAGAAAGGACATGAAGAGAAGTGTATTATGGAGAGTGAGAAACGAAGTAAACAGCACAAGGAGATAATACCGGGAGGAGTTCTGCCCCGAGATCGGCAGCCTCCTTCTGAGGCGCGTAGCCGGTGGCTGGAACACCGAGGGCGTAATTGTCTCTACACATTACTTCAGAGACCGGCAGGACAGTCAATTCCAAGTTGGCTGCCCGACCTTAATACCTAAGAAGACATGGTGGCAAATTGTGGGGTCGGGGCGTCTCTAGGGTCCCTACAAACAAGCCCCAGGCTATCCCAGTCATACGGGTTGTCCTATTCATACCATCTGGGGGACAGCAAGAGAGAACATCAGAAACATCTACGAAAGTTGTGAGGACTATCCCGTGGTGCTCAGCAGGGAGGTACTACAACACACAGGCGCTAGTAGGAAGGCTACTGATTTCCACCTGGTTAAGAGAACTCTGGATATGCCTTCGAACCAGCCGGACTCTGCCTGCCCTGTGAGCGGTACTCTGGACTGTGGACGCTGAAGTCTTCAGTAAAAGGTAAAGAGACTGCAACCTTTGTGTCCTCGTTATTCATTGCACCTTACATCGTCCACCATCACCACCTACACATCTGGGAAGCCCTGGGGACATACTTCACCTGTGGGTGCCATTCCATCAGCCCAGCTGACCACTAAGCAGTGTCGGTCACCCTGACCGAATAATGAAAAAAAAAAGAGTTATAAGCCAGCTCACCATTGATGAACGCAATGAAATTGTTCTCTGGAAGAAGATCTGCAGGGAGAATTTAGGCAGATTGAAAACAAATTAAAAAATCGTAAATATCCTAATTGGGTAATCAATAGAGCAAAAAAAATAGTGGAACAAAAAGATCGTAAAGATCTAATAACATCAGAGAGGAAGATAGATCCAAATCAGGCAAAAAAAAAAACGTATATATGTTTTCAATATAGTCCTCAATTCAATAAAATAAAAAATATTATCCACAGATATTTGCCCGTGCTCTATGAGGACCAACAACTTAATGACATTTTAAAATCAGGTGTTAATGTAGTATCAAGAAGGGCTCCAACTATAGGAAGCCAAATATCCCCCAGCCTATTTCAATCGCAGTTAATGGGACAGAAAAAAACATGGTTGAATTATCCAGGTTTCTTTAGATGCGGCACAAATAACTGCAGCACATGTAAATATGCCGTAGTGACTAAAACCTTTCAAAATGTGGAAGGTACAATAAAATTCAATATTAAACAGTACATTAATTGTAATTCTACAAATTTGGTATACAAAATTGATTGCAAAGAATGTAACATGTCATATGTAGGCTGCACATCAAGGAAACTCAAAACCCGTATTCGGGAACATTTATATGACATCAATAATATAACAAGTGGCAATAGGAATATGTCAGCAGCATCCAGACATTTTGTTGCTTGCCATGCACGTAACACTGCAAATTTTCAAATCCAGGCCATAGAGCAGGTAAATATGCCTCGGCGGGGCGGGGATATGAGAAGACGTCTCCTAACACGAGAGGCGTATTGGATTTTTCATTTAAATACTAGATATCCGATGGGACTAAATAAACGTACTGAGACTATGCTGCATTATTGTTAAATATAAAGTGAATATTTTAATGTATCTGTATAGATTGATAATGTTTTTATCTGGACCTTACGAAATGTCATGTGACCCAGTAATTGAATCTGATTGGTGGATCCCTGTATATAGGAAAAACACAATCAGATTTAGATATGGCTTTGAGAAAGATCTCCGGATCGAAACGCGTCGCCATTTGCTCCTCACACTTGGGGATGTACACTGGAGGGAGCACAGTCACTTGTCTTATTTTAATGTTGGACTTAATTAAACTTTTTGAATTTTACGGAGCTGGAACTCACATTTCTTTTTCTCTTGCACCCTGACCGAATACCACAGGTGGCGTCACGAACACCAGACAAACTTCACCTTTAATTGGGCGCCCCTCAGAAGGGCCATGGACCGGGTCGGGCCACCATGACATCCCCAGAACCGAGTGAGATAGACCCGGTGCCGAGTACCCCATTGCCCTACACGTGGGGGCGCTCCATAGCCACCCTTGAAATTGTGTTTGTTATATACATGTTTATTTACTTTGTGTGTATTGGAGCAACACAAAAAAAGGAAAAAAAGGCAAATACTTAATTTCTACCCCAAAAAATAAAAATGGGTCAGACACAATTGTTGGCAATCTCAACTTAATATTTGGTTGCACTCTTTTTGGAATAAATAACTTCACTCGGTCCCTATGACGATCAACAAGCTTCTTACTAGGGATGGGTGGACCCATGGATGTTTGGTTTCATTGGGTTCAACCAAACTTTATAAAAAAATTCAGTTTGGGTACTAGAACCGGTAATTGAACTTGATCCCAGACCCCATTCAAATGAATGGCGGGCCCGAACATCCGGCGGTTACCACACTGCTATCTGTGTGACAGCACAGGAAACACCAGTTCCAATCAGTGGTAACCTTACTGACATTATCTCCGGTGAAAAAGTTACCGCCAATCAAGCTTTGGTTGATGATTACTACTCTCATCAGCGTATGCCTGGTCTTTTTAATAGCAGTTAGAGAAGGCACTGATGATAAGAGTATTCACCAGCTGGCACCTGTGAATAGTAATAAAGATGCCAGTGCAATGCATGTGTTATTTTCTGTACTTTTCTGTTGTATTGAATAAATAAATAATTTAAAAATTACATGGGTAACCCTTATTGTTAATAACTAGCTGAGGGAAAGCAGAGAGCTACGAGCTGATGTTATTATACTGGGAAGGGGCCAATATCCATGAAGTTGCTCAAGCTATTAAAATCAGCTCACAGCTGTCTCTGTAGCCTTTACTGGTTAAAAAGGGGGTCCAAAGGATAAAAATGATGTGGAGTCCCCGTATTTTTAATAACCAGCAAAGGCTAAACAGACAGCTGTGGGATGATCTTAATAGGCTGAGAAGGAGTCATGGATATTGGCCCCCTCCCAGACTAATTACATCAGCCCTCAGTCTCCCAAAAAAGGTGCATCCATTAGGTGCACCCATTCTGGCCCTTTGCTTTTGGCTCTTCCCACTTGCCCTATTAGGTAGGCAAGCGGAGTAACAATTTTGGGGTTGATGTCAGCTGTCTCATGTCTGCTGACATCAAGCCCAGGGGTTAGTAATGGAGGGGAGTCTATCAGTCACCCCATTACTAACCCTGAAGTTAAAAGTAAGAAAGACATGGTCAGAAATAAAGTCATTTAATGAAACAAAACACTCATTGGCAAATCCCCTCTTTTTCCCATTTATTAACACAAAAATCCAAGTAATCCTCACCGGTCAACCGATAATCCATAATGCTGATATTACAAGATGAGACACAACTCTGCTACATCTGGTTGCATTGCATATGGCAGCCATATCACACTGAGGTGAGCTTGAAAACATTGCTGTGTGTGACCGGCGGTGACTAGTGTTGAGCATTCCGATACCGCAAGTATCGGGTATTGGCCGATACTTGCGGTATCGGAATTCCGATACCGGGATTCCGATACTTGCCGCGTATCGGATACCGGAATCGGAAGTTCCCAGATTCAAAATGCACAAATTCAGCCAATGAGAATGATTTCAAGTGTGGGCACATCCTGTTCAGCATGGAGGGCATGAAACTACTGGCAAGGCTGTGATTGGCTGCTGAAATGATGTCATGATGCAGTTTAAAAGTCGCTGGCGCCATTTTGCGATCACTCTGCTGTGAATTCAGTTAGTGACAGGACGCTGTTTGCTGACTGAGGGCCAGTTTAGAGATAGCGATTTGCTTCTTTGTGCTTTCCAAAGGCTAATTTAGCAACCGCTGTGTTCACCTACTATTCACCTTGCTTTTGCCTTGTAGCGCTGTTTTCACAGCGATCTGCAAGGTCTGTGTGTGTGTGTGTGTGAGTGCAGCCCACTCTCTAGTCTGAGTGCAGCCACATAGGCCATCCATAGCTGGTTGTATTCAGTTCAGGGAGGGTGGTTCATTGCCTCATACTGTTCTTTTTTTTTTTTTTTTCCAAGTAGTGTAGTCTGCTGCTAATTTTTAACAAAAAATCCTATTAGTGTCTTTCCACATGTGTCCAGCTAATTTGTGGAAAAACACTACATAGGATAACGCAGAGGAGGGTTTTTGGGCCTTGCAGCGCCGTTTACGGCTGTCTGCACGGTCTCCGTGTGACTGCAGCTCGCCCTGTAGTCTGTGAGCAGCCATAGCCTGGTTGTCTCCAGCTCAGGGTTGTTCACTGCGTCATACCGCAAAATCAATTTTCATTTTGTTTTAAGTAGTGCAGGCTGCTGCACATTTTTTCAAAAAATTTCTATTAGTGTCTTTCCACCCATCTCCAGCTAATTTGTGGAAAAACACTACATAGGATAACGTAGAGGAGGGTTTTTGGGCCTTGCAGCGCCATTTACGGCTGTCTGCACGGTCTCCGTGTGACTGCAGCTCTATCTGTTGTCAGTTCAGCCCCAAAAAAATAAATAAATAATAAAGTTCACCAAACACACCAGTGACACCACTTTACATTTGTGTAGGCCACATTAGCTCATATTAAAGTCTAGTCCACACTTTAGAAAATTAGTGTTTCTTATACCTGTTAGGAGGAGTTGTTCAGGAATAAGCACACAAAGCCGTTAGTACTTTTCTGCTTATCTTTATCAGTCAACCAAGATGAAGAAGGCAGTGAGTAAGGCACGTGGGCGTGGGCGCAGAGCAGGGAGGGGACGTGGGGATTCTGTGCCTGCTGCGGGCACCGGTGACTCATCAGCACCCACTTTCACCAGGGAACAGTCATTCATGCGCAGCTTTGTGGCAGAGCGCCGTACACCGCTGCTGCGTGAAGAACAAATTGAAGCCGTTGTCGGATGGATGGCAGCTAATGCATCAACTTCAATTAGTGCCACATCCTCTCAGACACAGAGCACTGGAGAGCAGCCATCTGTCTCTTCACCACCTGCCAATTAGCCCAGGCAGACAGAGAGCCCAGGACAGGAGCCGTCTCTACTTCTGTTCTCTGAATCTCTTGGCTTGGAAACAGGGGGCCAGCCAAGCAGCATTGGAGAAATGGAAGAAGAGGCAGGGTGCAGTGATGCCCAACAGCTTTTTCTCTCTTCCTCTGAAGAGGCGGGTGGGCCAGTGGCTCCGGTCACCACATCGCAGGCCGCATCAGCTGATGATGACACTCAGGTGCCACTTACTGGTGCGTGCTCTGCTGCTGAGACTACCCAGGAGGAGCAGTTGGGGGCAGAGGGTAGTGTAGATGATGAGGTCCTTGACCCATCTTGGCGTGAGGGACAGGAAGGTGGTGGGAGCAGCTCTGAGGAAGAGATTCCCCGTACGGCCCAAAGAGGGAGAGGGAGGGGGAAGACTGCGGATCCTGCAGCCTCTGCTTTGGCACCCGTTAGGAGCATGTCTCTTCCAAAAGCCAAAAAGGGCGCTCCCAAGACTTGCAGTGCCTGGTCCTTTTTTGACACAGTTGCAGATGACATTTGCTATGTCAAATGCAAGGTGTGTCATCAGAAAGTCAAAAGAGGGAAAAATGTCAGCAACCTCAATACCTCCAACATGTGGAAACATGTGCGCACCAGGCACCCGGCGGAGTTAGAAAAACACACTGAAGAGCTAGGCTGTTGTGAATTTACCTTTTGGCTCCCTCTAGTGGTTACTAGTGATTTGACTCTGGGTATGTCATTCATCCCTTGTATGTTCACCTGGGTCGTTAGGTCAGGGGTGTTGCTATATAAGCTCCCTGGACTGTTGTGAAATTGGATTCTGGGCTCCCCCGGTGGCCACTGGTGGAATTGAACTTGTGTGCATCATCCTCTCTGTTCACCTGTTCCCATCAGGATGTGGGAGTCTCTATATAACCTTGCTCCTCTGTCAGTTTCATGCCGGTCAACAATGTAATCAGAAGCCTTTCTTTGCATGTTCCTGCTACTAGACAACTCCCAGCTAAGTTGGACTTTCGTCCTTGTTTGTTTTTGCATTTTGTTCCAGTTCACAGCTGCTGTTTCGTTACTGTGTCTGGAAAGCTCTTGTGATCTGAAATTGCCACTCTGGTGTTATGAGTTAATACTAGAGTCTTAAAGTAATTTCTGGATGGTGTTTTGATAGGGTTTTCAGCTGACCATGAAAGTGCCCTTTCTGTCTTCCTGCTATCTAGTAAGCGGACCTCGATTTTGCTAAACCTATTTTCATACTACGTTTGTCATTTCATCTAAAATCACCGCCAATATATGTGGGGGCCTCTGTCTGCCTTTTGGGGAAATTTCTCTAGAGGTGAGCCAGGACTGTATTTTCCTCTGCTAGGATTAGTTAGTCCTCCGGCTGGCGCTGGGCGTCTAGGGATAAAACGTAGGCACGCTACCCGGCCACTGTTAATTGTGCGGCAGGTTTAGTTCATGGTCAGTTTAGATTCCATCTTCCAAGAGCTAGTTCTTATATATGCTGGGCTATGTTCTCTCGCCATTGAGAATCATGACAGTTTGACCGGCCAAAAAGGGTTAAATTATTGGCTGAGAAAGGAGAGAAAAAAGAAGTCTGCTGAAAATTTTTTTTTTTTTTTCTCTAGTTCTGAGTGTGCTCATAATTGAATCACTTGCTAGTCTGCCTATACTGCAGCCTTCCTCTCTTTCTCTCCTTCTAATCCTTGAATGGCTCTGTGTTCACCTGTTTGAAATGGATCTTCAGAGTGTAGCTACAGGTTTGAATAATCTCGCCACGAAGGTACAAAATTTGCAAGATTTTGTTGTTCATGCACCTATGTCTGAACCTAGAATTCCTTTGCCTGAATTTTTTTCAGGGAATAGATCTTGCTTTCAAAATTTTAAAAATAATTGCAAATTGTTTTTGTCCCTGAAGTCTCGCTCTGCCGGAGATCCTGCACAGCAGGTCAGGATTGTAATTTCCTTGCTCCGGGGCGACCCTCAAGATTGGGCTTTTGCATTGACACCAGGGGATCCTGCGTTGCTCAATGTGGATGCGTTTTTTCTGGCCTTGGGGTTGCTTTATGAGGAACCTCATTTAGAGCTTCAGGCGGAAAAAGCTTTGATGTCCCTATCTCAGGGGCAAGATGAAGCTGAAATATACTGCCAAAAATTCCGTAAATGGTCTGTGCTTACTCAGTGGAATGAGTGCGCCCTGGCGGCGATTTTCAGAGAAGGTCTCTCTGATGCCATTAAGGATGTTATGGTGGGGTTCCCTGTGCCTGCGGGTCTGAATGAGTCCATGACAATGGCTATTCAGATCGATAGGCGTCTGCGGGAGCGCAAACCTGTGCACCATTTGGCGGTGTCTACTGAGAAGACGCCAGAAAATATGCAATGTGATAGAATTCTGTCCAGAAGCGAGCGGCAGAATTTTAGACGAAAAAATGGGTTGTGCTTCTATTGTGGTGATTCAACTCATGTTATATCAGCATGCTCTAAGCGTACTAAGAAGCTTGACAAGTCTGTTTCAATTAGCACTTTACAGTCTAAGTTTATTCTATCTGTGACCCTGATTTGTTCTTTATCATCTATTACCGCGGACGCCTATGTCGACTCTGGCGCCGCTTTGAGTCTTATGGATTGGTCCTTTGCCAAACGCTGTGGGTATGATTTGGAGCCTTTGGAAGCTCCTATACCTCTGAAGGGGATTGACTCCACCCCATTGGCTAGTAATAAACCACAATACTGGACACAAGTAACTATGCGTATTAATCCGGATCACCAGGAGATTATTCGCTTTCTGGTGCTGTATAATCTACATGATGTTTTGGTGCTAGGATTGCCATGGCTGCAATCTCATAACCCAGTCCTCGACTGGAAAGCTATGTCTGTGTTAAGCTGGGGATGTAAAGGGACTCATGGGGACGTACCTTTGGTTTCCATTTCATCATCTATTCCCTCTGAGATTCCTGAATTCTTGTCTGACTATCGTGACGTTTTTGAAGAACCCAAGCTTGGTTCACTACCTCCGCACCGGGAGTGCGATTGTGCCATAGATTGGATTCCGGGTAGTAAATACCCTAAGGGTCGTTTATTTAATCTGTCTGTGCCTGAACACGCTGCTATGCGAGAATATATAAAGGAGTCCTTGGAAAAGGGACATATTCGTCCTTCGTCATCTCCCTTAGGAGCCGGTTTTTTCTTTGTGTCTAAGAAAGATGGCTCTTTGAGGCCGTGTATTGATTATCGGCTTTTGAATAAAATCACGGTTAAATATCAATATCCGTTACCACTGCTGACTGATTTGTTTGCTCGTATAAAGGGGGCCAAGTGGTTCTCTAAGATTGATCTCCGTGGGGCGTATAATTTGGTGCGAATCAAGCAGGGGGATGAGTGGAAAACCGCATTTAATACGCCCGAGGGCCACTTTGAGTATTTGGTGATGCCTTTTGGTCTTTCAAATGCCCCTTCAGTCTTCCAGTCCTTTATGCATGACATTTTCCGCGATTATTTGGATAAATTTATGATTGTGTATCTGGATGATATTCTGATTTTTTCGGATGACTGGGACTCTCATGTCCAGCAGGTCAGGAGGGTTTTTCAGGTTTTGCGGTCTAATTCCTTGTGTGTGAAGTGTTCTAAGTGCGTTTTTGGGGTTCAAAAGATTTCCTTCTTGGGATACATTTTTTCCCCCTCTTCCATCGAGATGGATCCTGTCAAGGTTCAGGCTATTTGTGATTGGACGCAACCCTCTTCTCTTAAGAGTCTTCAGAAATTTTTGGGCTTTGCTAACTTTTATCGTCGATTTATTGCTGGTTTTTCTGATGTTGTTAAACCATTGAGTGATTTGACTAAGAAGGGTGCTGATGTTGCTGATTGGTCCCCTGATGCTGTGGAGGCCTTTCAGGAGCTTAAGCGCCGCTTTTCTTCCGCCCCTGTGTTGCGTCAGCCTGATGTTGCTCTTCCTTTTCAGGTTGAGGTCGACGCTTCTGAAATCGGAGCTGGGGCGGTGTTGTCGCAGAGAAGTTCCGACTGCCCCGTGATGAGACCTTCTGCTTTTTTTTCCCGTAAATTTTCGCCCGCCGAGCGGAATTATGATATTGGGAATCGGGAGCTTTTGGCCATGAAGTGGGCTTTTGAGGAGTGGCGTCACTGGCTTGAGGGGGCCAGACATCAGGTGGTGGTATTGACTGACCACAAAAATTTAATTTACCTTGAGTCTGCCAGGCGCCTGAATCCTAGACAGGCGCGCTGGTCGTTGTTTTTCTCTCGGTTTAATTTTGTGGTGTCATACCTACCGGGTTCTAAGAATGTTAAGGCGGATGCCCATTCTAGGAGTTTTGAGCCTGACTCCCCTGGTAATTCTGAGCCCACAGGTATCCTTAAGGATGGAGTGATATTGTCTGCCGTTTCTCCAGACCTGCGGCGGGCCTTGCAGGAGTTTCAGGCGGATAGACCGGATCGTTGCCCACCTGGTAGACTGTTTGTTCCTGATGATTGGACCAGTAGAGTCATCTCTGAGGTTCATTCTTCTGCGTTGGCAGGTCATCCTGGAATCTTTGGTACCAGGGATTTGGTGGCAAGGTCCTTCTGGTGGCCTTCCCTGTCACGAGATGTGCGAGGCTTTGTGCAGTCTTGTGACGTTTGTGCTCGGGCCAAGCCTTGTTGTTCTCGGGCTAGTGGATTGTTGTTGCCCTTGCCTATTCCGAAGAGGCCTTGGACGCACATCTCGATGGATTTTATTTCGGATCTGCCTGTTTCTCAGAAGATGTCTGTCATCTGGGTGGTGTGTGACCGTTTCTCTAAGATGGTCCATTTGGTTCCCTTGCCTAAGTTGCCTTCTTCTTCCGAGTTGGTTCCTCTGTTTTTTCAAAATGTTGTTCGTTTGCATGGTATTCCGGAGAATATCGTTTCTGACAGAGGGACCCAATTCGTGTCTAGATTTTGGCGGGCATTCTGTGCTAGGATGGGCATAGATTTGTCTTTTTCGTCTGCTTTCCATCCTCAGACTAATGGCCAGACCGAGCGGACTAATCAGACCTTGGAGACATATTTGAGGTGTTTTGTGTCTGCGGATCAGGATGATTGGGTTGCTTTTTTGCCATTGGCGGAGTTCGCCCTCAATAATCGGGCCAGCTCTGCCACCTTGGTGTCCCCGTTTTTCTGTAATTCGGGGTTTCATCCTCGATTTTCCTCCGGTCAGGTGGAATCTTCGGATTGTCCTGGAGTGGATGCTGTGGTGGAGAGGTTGCATCAGATTTGGGGGCAGGTAGTGGACAATTTGAAGTTGTCCCAGGAGAAGACTCAGCTTTTTGCCAACCGCCGTCGTCGTGTTGGTCCTCGGCTTTGTGTTGGGGACTTGGTGTGGTTGTCTTCTCGTTTTGTCCCTATGAGGGTTTCTTCTCCTAAGTTTAAGCCTCGGTTCATCGGCCCGTACAAGATATTGGAGATTCTTAACCCTGTGTCCTTCCGTTTGGACCTCCCTGCATCTTTTTCTATTCATAATGTTTTTCATCGGTCATTATTGCGCAGGTATGAGGTACCGGTTGTGCCTTCCGTTGAGCCTCCTGCTCCGGTGTTGGTTGAGGGTGAGTTGGAGTACGTTGTGGAAAAGATCTTAGACTCCCGTGTTTCCAGACGGAAACTCCAGTATCTGGTCAAATGGAAGGGATACGGTCAGGAGGATAATTCTTGGGTGACTGCCTCTGATGTTCATGCCTCCGATCTTGTCCGTGCCTTTCATAGGGCTCATCCTGATCACCCTGGTGGTTCTGGTGAGGGTTCGGTGCCCCCTCCTTGAGGGGGGGGTACTGTTGTGAAATTGGATTCTGGGCTCCCCCGGTGGCCACTGGTGGAATTGAACTTGTGTGCATCATCCTCTCTGTTCACCTGTTCCCATCAGGATGTGGGAGTCTCTATATAACCTTGCTCCTCTGTCAGTTTCATGCTGGTCAACAATGTAATCAGAAGCCTTTCTTTGCATGTTCCTGCTACTAGACAACTCCCAGCTAAGTTGGACTTTCGTCCTTGTTTGTTTTTGCATTTTGTTCCAGTTCACAGCTGCTGTTTCGTTACTGTGTCTGGAAAGCTCTTGTGATCTGAAATTGCCACTCTGGTGTTATGAGTTAATACTAGAGTCTTAAAGTAATTTCTGGATGGTGTTTTGATAGGGTTTTCAGCTGACCATGAAAGTGCCCTTTCTGTCTTCCTGCTATCTAGTAAGCGGACCTCGATTTTGCTAAACCTATTTTCATACTACGTTTGTCATTTCATCTAAAATCACCGCCAATATATGTGGGGGCCTCTGTCTGCCTTTTGGGGAAATTTCTCTAGAGGTGAGCAAGGACTGTATTTTCCTCTGCTAGGATTAGTTAGTCCTCCGGCTGGCGCTGGGCGTCTAGGGATAAAACGTAGGCACGCTACCCGGCCACTGTTAATTGTGCGGCAGGTTTAGTTCATGGTCAGTTTAGATTCCATCTTCCAAGAGCTAGTTCTTATATATGCTGGGCTATGTTCTCTCGCCATTGAGAATCATGACACTGGACCTTCAGTTCAATGCCTGGCAACGTTGTAATCAGAGCTAATCTGTTGTGCTCTTGTCTACTGATCCTGGTTCCTGCTAAATTAAGCTAAGTCTGCTTTCTTGCTTTTTGCTATTTGTTTTTGTTTGCATTTTTGTCCAGCTTGTACATAATCTGTATCCTATCCTTGCTGGAAGCTCTAGGGAAGCTGGAGTTCTCCCCCCGGGCCGTTAGACGGTTCGGGGGTTCTTGTATCTCCAGTGTGGAATTTTGTTAGGGTTTTTGTTGACCATATAAGTTATCTTACTACATTCTGCTATTAGTAAGTGGGCCTCTCTTTGCTAGACCTAGTTCATCTCTGTGTTTGTCATTTCCTCTTACCTCACCATTATTATTTGTGGGGGGCTTGTATCCGACTTTTGGGGTCTATTCTCTGGAGGCAAGAGAGGTCTTTGTTTTCCTCTTCTAGGGGTAGTTAGTCCTCCGGCTGGCGCGAGACATCTAGCGACCAACGTAGGCATGTTCCCCGGCTACTTCTAGTGTTGGCGTTAGGAGTAGTTATATGGTCAACCCAGTTACCACTGCCCTATGAGCTGGATTTTTGTACGTCGCAGACTTACTTGTTCCTCTGAGACCCTCGCCATTGGGGTCATAACAGTTTGCCAGGCCAGTATTAAATGTTAAATGCATTGCAGAAGCGGGATTATAAGAAAGAAAGTTCTGAGGTTTTTTTTTTCTCTCTCTCATTTTTTTTTTCTTGTCCCCTTTACCTCTGAGTGGCTTGTGTTTGCTGCAGACATGAATGTCCAGACCTTGATTACAAGTGTGGATCAGCTTGCTGCTCGTGTGCAGGGCATACAAGATTATGTTATCAGAAATCCTATGTCAGAACCTAAGATACCGATTCCTGAACCGTTTTCCGGAGACCGATTTAAATTTAGAAATTTCAGGAATAATTGTAAATTGTTTTTGTCCCTGAAACCCTGTTCATCTGGAGACTCCGCTCAGCAAGTAAAAATTGTTATTTCTTTTTTACGGGGCGACCCTCAGGATTGGGCTTTCTCGCTGGCGCCAGGAGATCCGGCATTGGCTGACATTGATGCGTTTTTTCTGGCGCTTGGTTTGCTTTATGAGGAACCCAATCTTGAGATTCAGGCAGAAAAAGCCTTGCTGGCGATGTCTCAGGGCCAGGACGAGGCTGAAGTGTATTGCCAAAAATTTCGGAAATGGTCCGTGCTGACCCAGTGGAACGAGTGTGCATTGGCTGCAAATTTTAGAAATGGCCTTTCTGAAGCCATTAAGAATGTGATGGTGGGGTTTCCCATTCCCACAGGTCTGAATGATTCTATGGCCCTGGCTATTCAAATCGACCGGCGGTTGCGGGAGCGCAAGACCGCAAATTCCCTCATGGTGTTGTCTGAACAGGCACCTGATTTAATGCAATGTGATAGAATCCTGACTAGAAATGAGCGGAAAATTCATAGACGCCAGAATGGCTTGTGTTACTACTGTGGTGATTCTACACATGTTATCTCAGCATGCTCTAAACGTCTTACTAAGGTTGTTAGTCCGGTCGCCATTGGTAATTTGCAACCTAAGTTTATTCTATCTGTAACTTTGATTTGCTCACTGTCATCGTATCCTGTCATGGCGTTTGTGGACTCAGGTGCTGCCCTGAGCCTTATGGATCTGTCATTTGCCAAGCGCTGCGGATTTGTTCTTGAGCCATTGGAAAATCCTATCCCTCTTAGGGGTATTGATTCTACGCCATTGGCAAAAAATAAACCGCAGTTTTGGACACAGGTTACCATGTGCATGACTCCCGAACATCGGGAGGTAATACGTTTTCTTGTTCTGCATAAAATGCATGATTTGGTTGTTTTGGGTTTGCCATGGTTACAGACCCATAACCCAGTCTTGGACTGGAAGGCTATGTCAGTGTCAAGTTGGGGCTGCCATGGAATTCATGGAGATTCCCTGCCCTTGTCTATTGCTTCTTCTACGCCTTCGGAAGTTCCGGCGTATTTGTCTGATTATCAGGATGTCTTCAGCGAGTCTAAGTCCAGTGCACTGCCTCCTCATAGGGAATGTGACTGTGCAATAGATTTGATTCCTGGCAGTAAGTTTCCTAAGGGGAGACTGTTTAATCTGTCGGTACCTGAACATACCGCGATGCGTTCATATATCAAGGAGTCTCTTGAGAAGGGGCATATCCGTCCTTCTTCTTCCCCTCTTGGTGCGGGATTCTTTTTTGTGGCCAAAAAGGACGGATCTTTGAGGCCTTGTATTGACTATCGGCTTTTAAATAAGATCACTGTCAAATTTCAGTATCCTTTGCCACTGTTGTCAGATTTGTTTGCCCGGATTAAAGGTGCCAAGTGGTTCACCAAGATAGACCTTCGTGGTGCGTACAACCTTGTGCGCATTAGGCAGGGCGATGAATGGAAAACCGCATTCAATACGCCTGAAGGTCATTTTGAGTACTTGGTGATGCCATTTGGGCTCTCTAATGCCCCTTCAGTTTTTCAGTCCTTCATGCATGACATTTTCCGGAAGTATCTGGATAAATTTTTGATTGTTTATCTGGATGATATTCTGTTTTTTTCTGATGATTGGGACTCGCATGTGGAGCAGGTCAGGATGGTTTTTGAGATTCTGCGTGAAAATTCTTTGTTTGTAAAAGGCTCAAAGTGTCTCTTTGGTGTACAGAAGGTTCCCTTTTTGGGGTTCATTTTTTCCCCTTCTGCTGTGGAGATGGATCCAGTCAAGGTCCGAGCTATTCATGATTGGACTCAACCCTCGTCAGTTAAGAGTCTTCAGAAGTTCTTGGGTTTTGCTAACTTCTACCGTCGTTTTATCGCAAATTTCTCTAGCGTTGTTAAACCGCTGACGGATATGACCAAGAAAGGCTCTGATGTAGCTAACTGGGCTCCTGCTGCCGTGGAGGCTTTCCAGGAGTTGAAACGCCGATTTACTTCGGCGCCTGTTTTGTGCCAGCCTGACGTCTCACTTCCCTTTCAGGTTGAGGTGGATGCTTCGGAGATTGGGGCAGGGGCCGTTTTGTCGCAGAGAGGCCCTGGTTGCTCTACTATGAGGCCTTGTGCCTTTTTCTCTAGGAAGTTTTCGCCGGCAGAGCGAAATTATGATGTGGGCAATCGGGAGTTGTTGGCCATGAAGTGGGCATTTGAGGAGTGGCGTCATTGGCTCGAGGGTGCTAAGCATCGTGTGGTGGTCTTGACTGATCACAAAAATCTGATGTATCTCGAGTCTGCTAAACGCCTGAATCCTAGACAGGCCCGCTGGTCATTGTTTTTCTCCCGTTTTGACTTTGTGGTCTCGTATTTACCAGGTTCTAAGAATGTGAAGGCCGATGCTCTGTCTAGGAGCTTTGTGCCTGATGCTCCTGGAGTCGCTGAACCTGTGGGTATTCTTAAGGAAGGAGTTATCGTGTCTGCTATTTCTCCAGATCTGCGACGTGTGTTGCAGAGATTTCAGGCTGGTAGGCCTGACTCTTGTCCACCTGACAGATTGTTTGTGCCTGCTAGATGGACCAGCAGAGTCATTTCCGAGGTTCATTCCTCGGTGTTGGCAGGGCACCCGGGAATTTTTGGCACCAGAGATCTGGTGGCCAGGTCCTTTTGGTGGCCTTCCTTGTCTAGGGATGTGCGGTCATTTGTGCAGTCCTGTGGTACTTGTGCCCGAGCTAAGCCTTGTTGCTCTCGTGCCAGCGGGTTGCTCTTGCCCTTGCCTGTCCCGAAGAGACCTTGGACACACATCTCTATGGATTTCATTTCGGATCTTCTGGTGTCTCAGGGCATGTCTGTCATCTGGGTGATATGTGATCGTTTCTCCAAGATGGTCCATCTGGTTCCTTTGCCTAAGCTGCCTTCCTCTTCTGATCTGGTTCCTGTGTTCTTCCAGAACGTGGTTCGTTTGCACGGCATTCCTGAGAATATTGTGTCGGACAGAGGATCCCAGTTTGTTTCCAGGTTCTGGCGATCCTTTTGTGGTAGGATGGGCATTGATTTGTCGTTTTCGTCCGCTTTCCATCCCCAGACTAACGGACAAATGGAGCGAACTAATCAGACTCTGGAGGCTTATTTGAGGTGTTTTGTCTCTTCTGATCAGGATGATTGGGTGACCTTCTTGCCGTTGGCTGAATTTGCCCTTAATAATCGGGCTAGTTCCGCCACCTTGGTTTCGCCATTTTTCTGCAACTCTGGTTTCCATCCTCGTTTTTCCTCGGGACATGTGGAGCCTTCTAACTGTCCTGGGGTGGATTCCGTGGTGGATAGGTTGCAGCGGATCTGGAGTCATGTGGTGGACAACTTGAAGTTGTCACAGGAGAAGGCTCAGCGTTTTGCCAACCGCCGCCGCGGTGTGGGTCCCCGACTTCGCGTTGGGGATTTGGTATGGCTGTCTTCTCGATTTGTTCCTATGAAGGTCTCCTCTCCCAAATTTAAGCCTCGCTTCATTGGTCCTTACAAGATATTGGAAATCATTAATCCTGTATCCTTTCGCCTGGATCTTCCGGTGTCGTTTGCCATTCACAACGTATTTCATAGGTCCTTGTTGCGGCGGTACATTGTGCCTGTGGTTCCTTCTGCTGAGCCTCCTGCTCCGGTGTTGGTTGAGGGCGAGTTGGAGTATGTGGTGGAGAAGATCTTAGATTCTCGTCTCTCCAGGTGGAGGCTTCAGTACCTGGTCAAGTGGAAGGGCTATGGTCAGGAGGATAATTCCTGGGTGGTCGCCTCTGATGTGCATGCGGCCGATTTAGTTCGTGCCTTTCACGCCGCTCATCCTGATCGCCCTGGTGGTCTTGGTGAGGGCTCGGTGACCCCTCACTAAGGGGGGGGTACTGTTGTGAATTTACCTTTTGGCTCCCTCTAGTGGTTACTAGTGATTTGACTCTGGGTATGTCATTCATCCCTTGTATGTTCACCTGGGTCGTTAGGTCAGGGGTGTTGCTATATAAGCTCCCTGGACCTTCAGTTCAATGCCTGGCAACGTTGTAATCAGAGCTAATCTGTTGTGCTCTTGTCTACTGATCCTGGTTCCTGCTAAATTAAGCTAAGTCTGCTTTCTTGCTTTTTGCTATTTGTTTTTGTTTGCATTTTTGTCCAGCTTGTACATAATCTGTATCCTATCCTTGCTGGAAGCTCTAGGGAGGCTGGAGTTCTCCCCCCGGGCCGTTAGACGGTTCGGGGGTTCTTGTATCTCCAGTGTGGAATTTTGTTAGGGTTTTTGTTGACCATATAAGTTATCTTACTACATTCTGCTATTAGTAAGTGGGCCTCTCTTTGCTAGACCTAGTTCATCTCTGTGTTTGTCATTTCCTCTTACCTCACCGTTATTATTTGTGGGGGGCTTGTATCCGACTTTTGGGGTCTATTCTCTGGAGGCAAGAGAGGTCTTTGTTTTCCTCTTCTAGGGGTAGTTAGTCCTCCGGCTGGCGCGAGACATCTAGCGACCAACGTAGGCATGTTCCCCGGCTACTTCTAGTGTTGGCGTTAGGAGTAGTTATATGGTCAACCCAGTTACCACTGCCCTATGAGCTGGATTTTTGTACGTCGCAGACTTACTTGTTCCTCTGAGACCCTCGCCATTGGGGTCATAACACTAGGCCAACCAACAGCGGCAGCTACCACCTCTTGAGCTCGTGTTGCCTCTTCCTCCAGCTCACACGCAGCTGGTTCGGCTTCCTCCCAGGATCGCCGTGGAAGAACCTCTGGCCCTGTTGTCCAGAGACCCGCTGTAATTCCACCCGCAGCACCACTTTCCCAGTCATCCACACACTCCCAGCCCAGTCTACAGCCATCGGTAGTACAGGCATGGGAGAAAAGGCGGCCTTTCTCGTCAAACCACCCACGAGCACAGGCTCTGACTGCAGGCATTGCCAAACTTCTGTCACTGGAAATGCTGTCATTCAGGCTGGTGGAGACTGACAGCTTCCGTGACTTGATGTCATTGGCAGTCCCACAGTACAATGTGCCCAGCCGCTTTTACTTCAGCAGGCAAGCCGTCCCTGCCCTGCACAAGCATGTGGAGGGACACATAAAACACGTGCTACTGAACGCCGTCAGTAGCAAGGTCCACCTCACCACCGATGCGTGAACCAGTCAACATGGACAGGGGCGATACCTTTCCCTCACTGCCCATTGGGTTAATGTCGTTGAGCCGGGTACAGACCGTGCGAGTGGCGCAGGACGTGTCCTGCCCACTCCAAGGATTGCAGGAATCCATTCTATACGCATTGACTCCTCCTCCTACACCAGTTCCTCAGAATCATCGCTGCAGGAGCCGTCACAGTCCACCTCCACATGGACCCGTGATGAACGTGTACCTGTTACGACCGACATGAGCACAGCCGTGGCCAAACGTCAACAGGCCGTCTTGAAATTAATTTATTTGGGGAATCGAAGCCACACAGCGCAGGAGCTCTTGAATGCCATCAAGCAGGAGAGCGATGTGTGGTTTGTGCCAGCGAATCTCCAGCCAGGCATGGTAGTGTGTGATAATGGCCGAAATCTGGTGGCAGCTCTGGGCCTCGGCAACCTCACTGACATCCCATGTCTGGCACATGTGCTCAATTTGGTCATGCAGAGTTTTCTGAGGAACTATCCGGATCTTGATGCACTGCTGCACAAGGTCCGCCTAGAGTGTGCTCACTTGCGGCGTTCCAGCACGGCAAAAGCGCGCATTGCGGCTCTGCAGCGCCGACACCGCCTGCCGGAACATCGCATCATATGTGACCTACCTACCAGGTGGAATTCCACGTTACATATGTTGGAGTGGTTGTGTGAGCAGCAGCAAGCTGTAATGGAGTACCAGCTGCTTCAGGCGCAAAGAAGTCGCACTCAGCGCCGTACAGACTTCACAACCACAGAGTGGGCCACTATGAATGACGTCTGCCAGGTTTTGCGTCACTTCGATTATTCCACGCAGATGGCGATTGTAGATGATGCACTAGTCAGCATGACTGTCCCCCTTATCTGCCTGCTTGAAAAATCACTGCAAGCGCTAAGGGATGATGTTGTGGAAGAGGTGGAGGATGAGGATTCAGCATTTCCATCATCTTCTGGACAGTCAGCGCCACGTGGTTCCTCACAAACGCGTAGGCAGGGGACAGTTTGTGAGGAGGATGAGGAGGAGTCAATGGAGGAGGAAGACATCCGTCCAGAGGAGGGAGTTACACAATTGTCCAGTACTCAGTGTGTACAGCGAGGGTGGGGTGATGACGAGCGGGCAGAGATCACGCCTCCAGCAGGGGACAGCGTTTCTTGGGCAGTTGGCAGTCTGCAGCACATGGTGGATTACATGCTGCAGTGCCTGAGAAACGACCGCCGCATCGCCTACATTCTCAACATGTCTGATTATTGGGTGTTCACCCTCCTCGATCCTCGCTACCGGGACAACGTAGAAAGCCTCATCACACCGTTGAACCGGGAGCGAAAAATGCGGGAGTACCAAGACACACTGGTGAATTCCATCATCTTCTCCATTCCAACTGAGAGAAGTGCTGCTAGTGCATACCAAAGCAGCTCAGTGCGTCCAGGCAGTGGTGGAGGCTCTGCACAAAGAGGGAGCAGAAGCAGTGCCTCTGCCCAAGGCAAGACCAGTATGGCCCAACTGTGGCACAGTTTTCTGTGCCCGCCACAAAAGTCTACACCATCACAGACGGCTCCAGTCAGCAGGAGGCAACGGTTCCGTCAGATAGTGACAGACTACATGTCTTGCCCTCTTGCTGTACTCCCAGACGGCTCTTCCCCTTTCAAGTTTTGGGTCTCAAAGCTGGATACATGGCCAGAGCTAAGCCAGTATGCATTGGAGGTGCTGTCTTGCCCTGCGGCCAGTGTATTATCGGAACGTGTCTTTAGTGCTGCAGGTGGTGTACTAACTGACCGTCGCATGTGACTATCCTCCGATAACGTTGACCGGCTTACTTTCCTGAAAATGAACAAGGCCTGGATCTCGCAGGAATTTGCCACTCCTCTTCCTGATTAAATAATTAGGTGACTGTCTACAGTATCCAGGTCTCCTGTTGTGTTCATCTTTCTACCACCTGAACTTAAATTCCTGGGCTCCAACACCGCCAGTTGAGGCTCAGAAGTGCCATCTGCACAGTCAAAACATACGACCCAGTGTTATTGGGTTTCAGTAACGTCAGCTGATCCCCAGCTGTGTAGCCGGCAATGTGTCCTGCGACCGCCACACTGACACAACAACTGAAATGTAAGGGAACCTGTCCCCCCCCCAAGGCGTTTGTTACTGAAAGAGCCACCTTGTACAGCAGTAATGCTGCACAATGAAAAGGTAGCTATTTTTGTTTAGCTCCTTACACACGCAGAACTTAACACTTATAAAATGTGTCCACTGATACCGTAAAACCGTCCCGGAGGTGGGACTTTCCTTCGTAATATGACGCAGCACAGCCGTCATTCCTACCCCCTTGGCGCCGTGCCCCGGCTCCTCAGCGTTGTTTGATTCCGTCCCGGAGCCTGCGCTGTTATGTTATCCCTTGGCCAGGCACACTTAGCGCTGCCCGTCTTCTGACATCATTTGGTGTCAGGATGGCTGCGCCTGTGCGGCCGCGCTGGCCGAGAGCCCGCCTCGCAGTGTCTTCTGATTTCATCCCACTGGGGGCCTGAGATCCATGGACATGCGCAGTGCATATCTGAACCTCCACCTCTCACTCATCTCCCTACGGCTTCTTCAGACTGTGCGGTGTCAGCTGATCCCTAATAGCATGCCACGGCCGTGACACCGCACAGTCTTAAGAAGCCGTAGGGAGGGGAGTGAGAGGCGAGGATATGCACTGCGCATGGCCACGGATCCCAGGCCCGCGGTGGGATTACATTAGACGACACTGCGAGGCGGGCTCTCGGCCAGCGCGGCCGCACAGGCGCAGCCAGCCTGACACCAAATGATGTCAGAAGATGGGCAGCGCTAAGTGTGCCTGGCCAAGGGATAACATAACAGCGCAGGCTCCGGGACGGAATCAAACAACGCTGAGGAGCCGGGGAACGGCGCCAAGGAGGTAGGAATGACGGCTGTGCTGCGTCATATTATGAAGGAAAGTCCCACCTCCGGGACGGTCTCACGGTATCAGGGGACACATTTTATAAGTGTT
Source organism: Ranitomeya variabilis (assembly GCF_051348905.1). Lineage (NCBI taxonomy): Eukaryota > Metazoa > Chordata > Amphibia > Anura > Dendrobatidae > Ranitomeya > Ranitomeya variabilis. The sequence goes on along the minus strand of NC_135236.1, from coordinate 351,545,764 downwards.
TAGTTCTGTGTTTGCAAGGAGCATCATGAAAAGAGCCACCTTTTCCTTTTGCATCTTTTTTGCTGCACAAGCTGGCTCTTTCAGCTACAAACGCCTTGGGGGGGGGGGTTAAAGGTTCCCTTTCGACTTTCTCCAATCAGGCTTCGGCCTACATTGTGTTCCTCTGCTTCTCCTCCTGTCCCTGGGCTCCAACACCGCTAGTTGTTGCCTGGTAGTGCTGTACGCACAGTCCCAACAGTCCCTCCTCTGTTATTGGGGTTCAGTAACGTCAGCTGTTCCCCTGCTGTGTGTGTGTGGCAATCCCTCCTACCTCCTCCACCTCCACCTCCCCCTCCTTTCCCTGGGCTCCAACACCGCTAGTTGTTGCCTGGTAGTGCTGTACGCACAGTCCCAACAGTCCCTCCTCTGTTATTGGGGTTCAGTAACGTCAGCTGTTCCCCTGCTGTGTGTGTGTGGCAATCCCTCCTACCTCCTCCACCTCCACCTCCCCCTCCTTTCCCTGGGCTCCAACACCGCTAGTTGTTGCCTGGTAGTGCTGTACGCACAGTCCCAACAGTCCCTCCTCTGTTAGTGGGGTTCAGCACCGCCAGCTGTTCCCCTGCTGTGTATACGGCAATGTGTACTGCGACCGCCACGCAGGCACAACAAGTTAAATTTAAGGGAACCTGTCCCCCCCCCTCAGGCGTTTGTTACTGAAGGAGCCACCTTGTGCAGCAGTAATGATGCAAAGGGAAAAAGTGCCTCTTTTCGTGGTGCTCCTTGCACATGCTGAACCTAACACTTATGAAAAGTGTCCCCTCCTACCGTGATACCGTCCGGTAGGTGGAACTGTCCTTTGTGATGTGACGCAGCACAGCCGTCATTCTTACCCCCTTGGCGCTGTGCGCCGCCTCCTCAGCGTTGTTTGAATCAGTCCCGGAGCCTGCACTGTTAGGTTAGCCCTTGGCCATGCACACATTTTGCGCTGCCCGTCTTCTGACATCATTTGGTGTCAGGCTGGCTGCGCCTGTGCGGCCGCGCTGGCCGAGATCCCGCCTTGTACTGTCTTCTGATTTAATCCCACTGGGGGCCTGAGATCCATGGACATGCGCAGTGCATATCTGAACCTCCACCTCTCACTCATCTCCCTACGGCTTCTTCAAACTGTGCGGTGTCAGCTGGTCCCTAATAGCATGCCACGGCCGTGACACCGCACAGTCTGAAGAAGCCGTAGGGAGGGGAGTGAGAGGCGAGGATATGCACTGCGCATGGCCACGGATCTCAGGCCCCCAGTGGGATCAAATCAGAAGACAGTACGAGGCGGGATCTCGGCCAGCGCGGCCGCACAGGCGCAGCCAGCCTGACACCAAATGATGTCAGAAGATGGGCAGCGCAAAATGTGTGCATGGCCAAGGGCTAACCTAACAGCGCAGGCTCCGGGACTGATTCAAACAACGCTGAGGATGCGGCGCACGGCGCCAAGGGGGTAAGAATGACGGCTGTGCTGCGTCACATCACAAAGGAAAGTTCCACCTACCGGACGGTATCACGGTAGGAGGGGACACTTTTCATAAGTGTTAGGTTCAGCATGTGCAAGGACCATAATTAAAAGAGCTAAGTTTACCTTTTCCAGCATTAGTGCTGTACACGATGGCTCTTTCAGCTACAAACGCCTGGGGGGGGTTAAAGTTTCCCTTTCAACTTGCTCCAGTGCAGGCTTCGGCCTACACTCTGCTCCCTCTCCTCCTCCTGCTGACCCTGGGCTCTAACACCGCCAGTTGGGACCCAGATGTGCTAGCTGCACAGAGCCAAACAGCAGCCAATGTGTCAGTGGGGTTCAGCACCGCCAGCTGTTCCCCTGCTGTGTAGCCGGCAACGTGTCCTGCAACAGCCACGCAGACACAAGAACTGAAATTGAAGGAAACCTGTCCCCCCTCCCCCAGGCGTTTTTACGTTTTACAGCCACCTTGTACAGCGGTAATGCTGCATGTGTGCAAGGTGGCTCAGAAACTTATTCTCCTTGCCCATGTTGAAGTGAACACGTCTAAAAATGAGTCCTCTGCGACCATTAAAACGTCCCTCAGGTGTGATTTTCCTTTGTATTGACACGCAACAAGCTCCTTGGTAGCGCTGCCCGTCTTCTGGCATCATTGTTTGGCTGGCTGCGCCTCTGCGGCCGCCCTGGCTTACACAACGCCCCTCGGTGTCTTATTTATTTTGACTGCGAGGGTGTGGTTGATGGGCATGAGCAGTGCATATGTTCGCCTGTCCCTCATCTCCTTCCGCCTTCTTCAGACTGTGCGTCTTCATGGCCGTGGCATGCGACAAGGGATCAGCTGACGCCGCACAGTCTGAAGCGGGTGTAAGGACCCGAGTGTGAGAGGCGAACATATGTGCTGCGCCAGGCCATGAATCCCAGACCCGCAGTGTTTTAACAATGTTAAGACACTGCGGGGCTGGGATTCATGGTCATCGCGAACCGCACCGGCCGACATTAAATGATGTCAGAAGATGGGCAGCGCTAACAGCACTAGGCCAGGGGATAACACGACAGCGCAGACTCCTGTACAGCAAATAACAACGCTCAGGAGGCTGCACCCAGCACCAAGGTGGGATTCTTGACATCTGTGCTGCGTCTCATTACGAAGGGAACTCGCGCCTCCAACACAGTTTGACTGTATAAAGGGCTAAATGTTATACGTGTTTCATTCAGCGTGTGCAAGGAGAAAAATTAAAAGAGCAACCTTTGACTTGTGCAGCACTACTGCTGCATAAGCTGTGGCTCTTCTACTTTGTAACACCTGAGGGGGGTTAAAGGTTACCTTTGAAATTGGTTCATTTAGGCTTCGGCCTACACTCTGCTCCCCCTGCAGAGCCCGGGCTCCAACACCGCCAGTTGGGGCCCAGTACTGCTAGCTGCACAGAGCAAAACACCAGCCAATGTGTCAGTGGGGTTCAGCACCGCCAGCTGTTCCCCTGCTGTGCAGCCGGCAACGTGTCCTGCAACTGCCACGCAGGCACAACAGACCCAAAGCTGCCGCCAGTGCAGGCTTCAGCCTACACTCTGCTCCATCTCCTCCTCCTGCTGACCCTGGGCTCTAACACCGCCAGTTGGGGCCCGGTACTGCTAGCTGCACAGAGAAAAACACCAGCCAATGTGTCAGTGGGGTTCAGCACCGCCAGCTGTTCCCCTGCTGTGTAGCCGGCATCATGTCCTGCAAAAGCCACGCAGACACAAGAACTGAAATTGAAGGGAACCTGTCCCCCCTCCCCCAGGCGTTTGTACGTTTTACAGCCACCTTGTACAGCGGTAATGCTGCATGTGTGCAAGGTGGCTCATAAACGTATTCTCCTCGCACATGTGGAACTGAAAACACGTCTAAAATGTGTCCTCTGTGTGACCATTTAACCGTCCCGGAGGTGTGACTTTCCTTTGTAATGACACGCTGCAACCCCCTTGGTAGCGTTGCCCGTCTTCTGGCATCATTGTTTGGCTGCCTGCGCCTCTGCGGCCGCCCTGACCCACACAACGCCCCTCGGTGTCTTATTTATTGGGACTGCGAGGGTGTGATTGATGGGCATGAGCAGTGCATCAGTTCGCCTGTCCCTCATCTCCTTCCGCCTTCTTCAGACTGTGCGGCTTCATGGCTGTGGCATGCGACAAGGGATCAGCTGACGCCGCACAGTCTGAAGCGGGTGTAAGGACCCGAGTGTGAGAGGCGAACATATGTGCTGCGCCAGGCCATGAATCCCAGACCCGCAGTGTTTTAACAATGTTAAGACACTGCGGGGCTAGGATTCATGGTCATCGCGAACCACACCGGCCGACATTAAATGATGTCAGAAGATGGGCAGCGCTAACAGCGCTAGGCCAGGGGATAACACGACAGCGCAGACTCCTGTACAGCAAATAACAATGCTCAGGAGGCTGCACCCAGCACCAAGGTGGGATTCTTGACATCTGTGCTGCGTCTCATTACGAAGGGAACTCGCGCCTCCAACACAGTTTGACTGTATAAAGGGCTAAATGTTATACGTGTTTCATTCAGCGTGTGCAAGGAGAAAAATTAAAAGAGCAACCTTTGACTTGTGCAGCACTACTGCTGCATAAGCTGTGGCTCTTCTACTTTGTAACACCTGAGGGGGGGTTAAAGGTTACCTTTGAAATTGGTTCAATTAGGCTTCGGCCTACACTCTGCTCCCCCTGCAGAGCCCAGGCTCCAACACCGCCAGTTGGGGCCCGGTACTGCTAGCTGCACAGAGCAAAACACCAGCCAATGTGTCAGTGGGGTTCAGCACCGCCAGCTGTTCCCCTGCTGTGCAGCCGGCAACGTGTCCTGCAACTGCCACGCAGGCACAACAGACCCAAAGCTGCCGCCAGTGCAGGCTTCGGCCTACACTCTGCTCCATCTCCTCCTCCTGCTGACCCTGGGCTCTAACACCGCCAGTTGGGGCCCGGTACTGCTAGCTGCACAGAGAAAAACACCAGCCAATGTGTCAGTGGGGTTCAGCACCGCCAGCTGTTCCCCTGCTGTGTAGCCGGCATCGTGTCCTGCAAAAGCCACGCAGACACAAGAACTGAAATTGAAGGAAACCTGTCCCCCCTCCCCCAGGCATTTGTACGTTTTACAGCCACCTTGTACAGCGGTAATGCTGCATGTGTGCAAGGTGGCTCATAAACGTATTCTCCTCGCACATGTGGAACTGAAAACACGTCTAAAATGTGTCCTCTGTGTGACCATTTAACCGTCCCGGAGGTGTGACTTTCCTTTGTAATGACACGCTGCAACCCCCTTGGTAGCGCTGCCCATCTTCTGGCATCATTGTTTGGCTGCCTGCGCCTCTGCGGCCGCCCTGACCCACACAACGCCCCTCGGTGTCTTATTTATTGGGACTGCGAGGGTGAGATTGATGGGCATGAGCAGTGCATCAGTTCGCCTGTCCCTCATCTCCTTCCGCCTTCTTCAGACTGTGCGGCTTCATGGCCGTGGCATGCGACAAGGGATCAGCTGACGCCGCACAGTCTGAAGCGGGTGTAAGGACCCGAGTGTGAGAGGCGAACATATGTGCTGCGCCAGGCCATGAATCCCAGACCCGCAGTGTTTTAACAATGTTAAGACACTGCGGGGCTGGGATTCATGGTCATCGCGAACCGCACCGGCCGACATTAAATGATGTCAGAAGATGGGCAGCGCTAACAGCGCTAGGCCAGGGGATAACACGACAGCGCAGACTCCTGTACAGCAAATAACAACGCTCAGGAGGCTGCACCCAGCACCAAGGTGGGATTCTTGACATCTGTGCTGCGTCTCATTACGAAGGGAACTCGCGCCTCCAACACAGTTTGACTGTATAAAGGGCTAAATGTTATACGTGTTTCATTCAGCGTGTGCAAGGAGAAAAATTAAAAGAGCAACCTTTGACTTGTGCAGCACTACTGCTGCATAAGCTGTGGCTCTTCTACTTTGTAACACCTGAGGGGGGGTTAAAGGTTACCTTTGAAATTGGTTCAATTAGGCTTCGGCCTACACTCTGCTCCCCCTGCAGAGCCCGGGCTCCAACACCGCCAGTTGGGGCCCGGTACTGCTAGCTGCACAGAGCCAAACACCAGCCAATGTGTCAGTGGGGTTCAGCACCGCCAGCTGTTCCCCTGCTGTGCAGCCGGCAACGTGTCCTGCAACTGCCACGCAGGCACAACAGACCCAAAGCTGCCGCCAGTGCAGGCTTCGGCCTACACTCTGCTCCCTCTCCTCCTCCTGCTGACCCTTGGCTCCAACACCGCTAGTTGGGGCTCTAGGAAGACAAGCTTGAATAGGTCCCCATCCTGGTTCCAGCACCGTCAGCTGGTTCCGGGCAGAGCCTTTGGCTTAGGTGCCTCCCTCTGGGTATCCGAGTTCCACCAACGTCAGGTGGTCCTTGGTAGTGCTTTCAGGCACGGGTACCTCCTGCTTAGTAACCGGGTTCCAGTAACGTCAGCTGGTCCTCGGTCGTTCCATTGGCTCTTGGACCTTCGGCTACCCATCCGGGTTCCAGCACCATCAGCTGGTTCTCGGCAGTGTCTTTTGCTCTTGTACCTTCTGCTCCCCATCCTGGTTCCAGTACCGTCAGCTGGTTCCGGGCAGAGCCTTTGGCTTAGGTGCCTCCCTCTGGGTATCCGTGTTCCACCAACGTCAGGTGGTCCTTGGTAGTGCTTTCAGGCACGGGTACCTCCTGCTTAGTAACCGGGTTCCAGTAACGTCGGCTGGTCCTCGGTAGTTCCATTGGCTCTTGGACCTTCGGGTAGCCATCTGAGTTCCAGTTCCATCAGCTGTTTCTCGGCATTTTCTCAGCCTTCTTGTACCTTCTGCTACATTTCCAAGTTCAAGAGACTAAACACGATGACCCGGAAGACCACCCCTAAGATGACGACGGCACCAGAGACGACAACCACCGTGATGACGACGACCCTGGAGACGATGACCCTGAAGACCACCCCGATGACGACGACCCCGGAGACGACAACCACCGTGATGACGACGACCCTGGAGACGATGACCCTGAAGACCACCCCGATGACGACGACCCCGGAGACGATGACCCTGGAGACGACGACGACCTGGAAGACCGAGAAGCAGAAGAACAAGAGGCTGCAGAACAAAGAGCAGAAGAACATTAAGCATAAGACTAAATATCAGAGCAAAAGATATTATCTAAATTATAAGCAGAAGAAGACTAAGCAGTGTATGGGGGTGAGTCCGTTCCTCCTCGTGGTGCCCCTGGATAAAGCCTGATGCTGCAGGCCAAACTGAACGCGGACAAATGTAACTGTTTTGTGACAGGCAGAACGGAAGGTGTAATCTTCAAACTTTAATAGATAACAACTACGGGAATGCCTGTCACAAATAAGAATATGATGAAGAAGTAGAATATGAAGAAGATAATAGTAAAATAAAAAGAATATGAACAATGTAACAAAAAAAATAATAGGTAGAAGATGAAGAAGAAGATGAATAAGGTGAAGAAGTTGATGTCAAAGAAGCTGATGATGAGGATAATGAAGAAGAAAGTGTGGGAGAAGTAAAAAAGAAGGTGAAGGGCGTGGAAGTAGTGAAACATCAATATCTGACAAAATAAAATAAAAAAAATAACAGTCAAAATCTTTCTAACGCCGAACGTCATAAAAAAAAATAAAAATCCTGCTATTCTATTTGATTGGGCTAAACCTCTGTGCCTTTAATGTCTCCGCCACCTCCCCCAATACATCCTACATTATTCTTAGTTGTTTTCCTTCATGTAGAATGAACCTACAAGTTTATAAAGGGTTTATTTTAATTCCGATATTTTCGTCCCATTGACTTGCATTGGGATCGGGTATCGGTATCGGATTAGATCCGATACTTTGACGGTATCGGCCGATACATTCCGATACCGATACTTTCCGATATCGGAAGGTATCGCTCAACACTAGCGGTGACTTCATTAAAGTTATCACTGGTCACACGCAGTCACATTCTCATGCTAAGCTCAATGTGATCAGGTTGACTGGGTGAGCGGTCACATTTCTGATGTTACGGCTCATCAATGAAACCAAATGCAGTAGAGTTGTGGTTCATGGTGGGACATTATGATTATGGACTTAACTTTGATTTTTTATTCTGTTAGTAAATCGGAAAAAGAGAGCATTTGTCAGGGAGTGTTTTGTTCAAATTTTAAATGACTTTTTTCTGTGTGTGTCTTTATTAATTTTCCCTACAGAGTTAGTAATGGGACAGTCTGATAGAAGACTCTGCATTACTAACCCCTGGGCTTGATGTCAGCTGACATTACAAAGCTGACATCAATCCCAAAATATTACCTCGCTTAACAATGCACCAAAGCAAGCATAAAGAACAAGGTAAAGCACCAGAATTGGTGCATCTAATTGATGTGCCTTTTCTGGGATAGCTGTAAGCTGTTATTTTTAGACTCTGGAAGTCCAAATTTCTATGAACCTTCCCAGCCTAAGAATACCAGCCTCCAGCTGCCACCTATCTGTTTTAGCTTGGCTGATTATCAAAACTGGGGGATCTTGCACCATTTTTTTAAATTATTTACTTAAATAATTTGAAAAAGCAGCATGGGGTCATCTCTATTTTGGAAAAAAATCCTAGATAAAGCTGACAGCTGAGGGCTGCACTTGCTATTAAAAATAAAGGAGACACATGTCTTTTTTTTAATGTATTTATTTATCTACACAGTGCGCCAGCCAATGACAGCCATGCCAGTACTTGACATGGCTGTGAACAGGCCAGAAGTTCCCACAAAGGCAAAGCTTGTTTGGCTGCACTGCAGCCTTTCAACAAGATTGTTAGGTCTGCCAAACCCGAGAAGTAAACGGACTTCGAGGAGAAGTCCATGTTTGGGGTTCATGCACAAACAATAGGTGTTCGCCCATTTCTACATCTTACACCATTCAACTGGAATTTTGGACCACTCTTGCAAACTGCTCCTAGTCTCTCATATTTGAAGGGTGCTCTCTCCCAAAAGCAATTTTAAGATCTCTCCAGAGGTGTACAATGGGATTTAGATCCGGACTCTTGCTGGCCACTTCAGAACTCTCTTTCGCTTTGTTTGTATCTATTTCTGGGTGCTTCTTGAAGTATGTTTGGCTTAATTGTCCTGCTGGAAGACCCATGACCTTGGACACAAATCCAGCTTTCTGACACTGTGCACTACATTGCGACCAAAGATCCTTTCGTAATATTTAGATTTCATGATGCCTGTCACTCAGTCAAGGCACCCGATGCCAGAGGCAGCAAAACAACCCCAATAACATATTTGAAAATCCACCATATTTGATTGTAAGTACTGTGTTCTTTTCTTTGTAGACCTCATTCCCTTTTTTGGTAAACAGTAAAATTATATGCTTTACCAAAAAGCTCTATCTTGGTTTCATCTGTCCACAAGATGCTTTCCCAGAAGGATTTTGGGTTACACACGTACATTTTGAAAACTGTAGTCTAGCTTTTTTATGTCTCATTTCATTCAAATGTTGACAGTTTGCGCTGACACTGAGGCACTCAGTTGGAATCTGGAACTTGATTGGAGCTGTTTATCTACCATCATGATTATCCTGTGTTGCAACCTTTCATGAATTTCCTCTGCTGTCCACATCCAAGGAGATTAACTACAGTGGCATGGGTTGTGAACATCTTGATTATGTTGTGTGCCATGGACAAAGGAACATCAAGATCTCTGAAAATAGACTTGAAACCTTGAGATTGTTGATATTTTTCAACAATTTTGTTTCTCAAGTCCTCAGACAGTTATCTTCTCCTCTTTCTGTTCTCCTTGCTTAGTTTGGCACACATAGACATACAGTTCAAAGATTGAGTCAACTTCTCCCATTTTTATCTTCTTGCAGGTGTTATTTTTATATTGCAGACACATGTTACCTGCCACAGGTGAGTTTGAACATACATCACATGCTTGAAATAAAGTTGTTCACCCACATTTTTGGAACGGTGCCAACAATTTTGTCCAGCCGATTTTTGGGGTTTTATTTGTGTTAAATGTTAATTATTGATTATTGACTTATTCTTATTCTCAATTCTGTACTGAGCACATTGCCTTTTGCTGACACTACATATGTTATTTCTGATTCATAGTAAATGTGAAGCCCATATATAGAGACCACGTGCTCTGTGGGACATATAGATAACATGGCCACAGAAAGAAGGGGGGCTTCTTCACTCTCTGTGGACTTCACACATTGCACACAGACTTCAGAAGAGATGGACAGCTGGTATGTAAGCTAATCACCACGTGTTGCTTCTAGAGACGCTTATGACAGAGACAGACGCCATTTACCATTCAGAATCTCAGGAAAGATGGGGAACAAATTTTGATATGGACAAATGGACAATCTCTTTGTAACTATTTCACCTATTTTATGTTTTGCTGCAATGATGCTTTTTAGTGGACAATCCAATAAACCACTACAATTTTTATAAGAAATATCAAGACATTTTCTTTAGTGTATCGCATCTGGTAAAGAGTCCTGAATAATTAAATATATGAAATAAGTATTTTTAACATTTGGCGAAGCAAACCATACATGATTTTTTGTGCTATTTTTCGTGGATTTCCTTCTACTTGCACACTGGGGAAGAGAGAAGAGCTTCGCTAAACGTTAGTTGTGCAAGTTTTCAGGAATTCCACTACGATACTTCAAGTCACAAGGATCGGACAGGAATATATGAGTGAGGACTAAGGGTTTCCATATGGATCGACAAGTAACAGAAGTACTACAGGTGTCAGATGTACTGAAGATAGACAAGCTGATGACCAGAGCCCAGCTTTGTCCAACAAATGAACTACAAGCTGAGATATTTCAAGGTAAGAAACATGGATGTCATTACGTCTTATTCTGAGCAAAGTCGACTGAAATTTATATCTATAGATGAGTCTAACTTAGAAGTTTTATGGCTTAGCTTATATGCAGAATGCAAGATTTTGAATCTAAAGATAGATAATAAGAAGCTGATGTCCTTCAATAGAAAAAAAAGAAAAATGTAAAAATATTTTACAGTAGGTCAACGTATTTCACAAGTTTGTGTCAGAGAAATTTAAAAATGTAAAAATAGTGTCAGATGATACTAGTGATGTTCCCGAGATTAACAGTAATGTGGAGAGTGAACAAGATGTGAGACATGTGTCTGTAATGGCTACTCAAGGTGACCTTGTGTCTCATGATGTAAAAAAAGATGGAGGAAATGTGGGAGGAGACATGAGAACTGACGTAGATTACATACGAGGAACATCTGTACAAAGACCACTAAAAATAGAAGACAACTCAGAGGCCCAACTTCAAATTAAAGTTAGAGAAAACTTGCTAAAATTATGCAATATCATTCCTGCATATTATAAAATCCATGTGTGCAGAAATTCAGAGATATTTGAGAGTTTTGCTGATAAGTTTGATTTAACTAATGGGGAGAAAAATCAGTTGTTTAAAATGTGGCTTTCTGTAACTTTTTCTAGATGCTTAACATTAAAAATGTCTTGTGATAACGAGTTATGTGAAGATTTTAATGATACAGACAGATTAAGAATTCTCATTTTCTGTGGATTAAATGAAAATTATCCAGATATTGATATTCTTCAAAAATTATGGATTGGCCGGAAAGAATGTACCTTTACATTCATGTCCATATTTGAAAGGTTGTACAAAACTCTCATTAAAAATGTCACAACACAATCAATGATAAAATGCTTTGTAAACTAATTTGGATTCATAAATTCTGTATCTCATGTTATTGCATCACAAAAAGATTTTTCATTTGAATGTGCGCAATCCCTTGACTTTACTAGGAAACTTTAGAATCGTGAAAGGAAAATGAATCGTACTAAGTTTGTAAAATCAGACAGAGTAAAATCTTATCAGAAGCTAGAATAAAAATCTCCTAAACTGAGTTATCCCCAAAATCAAATCTATGAAGTAAGTAGAAAATTACATATTTGTTATAAGCCTACCAAATGATCCAAGAATCCACTGAAAAAGATGCACAGAAAGAGTTAAAAATTCAAGGCTCTGACCTCTCAGCTGATTTCTGAGAGCGACATCATGGGAGGTAAACTGAAGACTCCATTATCGGAGTTCTTGAAAGAATCTGCAAGTTTAAAAATGGCAATGTTAAATCGAGCTTTTTAGGACATTATCAACAGAGAAATAAGATTTGGTTTAGGAATTGGCTATAAATGTAATTATATGTTGTGTAAAGGTGTTATGCAATGTATTATTTAGTTTTTTAAAATATAACTCAAGTAATAGTTAGGGGAACCTGGTGCAGGTTGGAGTCGGACGCTTAACCTTATCATGGGTAAATGAAGCTAACCTTTCTGTGTACTAACAAGGGAGTAGCTGTTTGTAATATATGATGTGGATATTGTGTTACAAATAGGAGGGATTACAAGTGTATGTGATGATTCACCTCTGTTTATCCGCAGCATATAGTGGTGTGGATATTGCGTTACAAATAGGAGGGATTACAAGTGTATATGATGATTCACCTCTGTTTATCCGCAGCATATAGTGCGAGTACAGCCATATGAGTGGGAGGGATGTGCTTGCAAGCAGTGATGCATCTATTCTGTGATTAAATTGGCACAAAAGCACTTTAATGACCCCCTATTACTCATTCAGCACTCTTAGTTTGTTATACTCCACCCTGTGTCCTATTTAACACTTTAGAGTGATTCACTTAATTTTTGCACTAAAAAGACCTATGTATTGATTTAAAATAAACTTATGGTATTGAATAAAAATAATTACTAAACTCAAATTATTGTTCTGGTATATTACTTACTCATTTTCCTCCTGATAAATGATAAACTTATGAGTTATTGTACCTACATTGGTCCGTGACAATTTCTGGTGTCGTATAGAATAACTCAAGTAATAATACTTAGAATTACATAAAATACATATATTAAATGTATACATATATAAATTTAAATTGTTTTGTTTCTGGATGAATATGATATTTAACCTTTATCTTTTATTTTTCCTTCGAATTTTCATTTAAATGCATATATGCAAATTACTCTATGGCGCCACCTATTGGAAGTAGCGATCCTACAAGTCACAATCAACCCTTTAACGAGTTGTGCAATATGACTTAGTATAAAAGCCAAATCAGTATCTCAATTCGCAGACACGGTGTTTCGGGCTGTTGGCCCTCGTCAGTGCGAAGCATGAGAACTGATTGGCTAGGTGAGAGGCTCTGGAGTGGGGTCTAAGGGGTAACGTTTCTCCTTATGGAGAGTGACATACCATCTCTGGCTTGTCAAGGTAAGGAGGCTTATTCGCCATGCAATGCTCCTCTGGGAATTTAAATATGCAAATTGCCTCTTCTGAGAAAAAGAGGACTTTACTCTATAGCGCCACCTATTGGAAGTAGCGATCCTACAAGTCACAATCAACCCTTTATCGTTTAAATGCAGGAATTGATCAAAAACCTCTTTCATGGATTTATGTCATTATTTACACAGGAAGTTATAATAATTGCATGATTTTATATATTTAACACTTAAAAGAAACAATATATCACTAACTGAATCTAAATTTAGTTGTTTTTTTTGCTGGTAAATTTTTCCCAACATTTTGCAGCATGGTAATATATATATATATATATATCTTTACTGCATGGCATGACATGACAGTCACAGCAGGTGACATCTGAACTGTGGGCTAATAATAAGGATACCATACCCCTATTTCAGTTTGTGTAATTTAAAGCTTGTAACAGTGAGAAAAACTTCTGAGAGACTTCAACTTTTGCAAGTCAAAGCAATTCTTCAGGCCTAAGTTTCAAGGTATGGATTCAGTTGCAGCCCCTGCACCAAATATATGGTTACAACTCATACCCAATTTTCTTATGAGTCCTTCTATCTATAGAATGGTTTACAAAGTGTTATGTTATGTGTATTTGGGGAATATTCAAAGAAATATTAAGATATTACATTTAATAGATTTCAATGCATTAATAATTATGTTACAATAATTTGGGTTAATATACATGTATTCATATTTTTGCATGTATAATATGTGGTTTGAACGTATATGTGTGTCACAGTCTGAGTGATAACTGACAGATGAGAGTAAGAGCCGCTGCTGAGACAGAATATAACATAAGAGTAACGTGATACAGTATGTGTGATGTATGAGAGGCCTCATGATTCATGGTATGCTAGAAAAAAAACTAAAACTTGTGTTTATGGGAAATAATGCAAATCAGTTAAATTATTAGAATATTAAGATATAATAAAATATCTAATCAACATATATTTCTATATTTCTTTAATAATTATTATTTCTTAATGGAGTTAATAGTAGATAAGTGTAATCATGCAACAAAATGATTTATCAAGAAAATCTACATTTAGAATATTTTTTCCAAATGATAATTTTATGGTATTCAGTGTTTTTTTTTAATAATTACATAGATGGGTACACATCTTCAGACAAATATATGGCATAAAGCTGATATGACAGTAATAAAATAATTATTTTTTATTTTGGTGTTTATAAATGAATTCTTCCATAAAATAAAATTTCATGGTTATAAATTCTTACATATTATTGGTCTAATAAATATATTCTATTAATAAAGTTTCAGTAACAAAGATGGAAACACTTGTTACATAAAAAACACACTGACACCTACGGGTTGAAAATGTAATTACACCTATGACATAAAAATATTCTATCCCATGAAGAACATGGTTAATAATGTATTATAATATATTATTGTTTTATTATTCAAAATATGATTACCATATTGATATTCTGATAACTATATGGATATTATTGATTGCTATGGTACGCTGTGATATTATAGGTTAGGAAAATTACCAGATTTGGTATAGAATAGGTAATGAAGAATTCAATCAAGATACTCGAGTGTGTTAATAAAGACTTTTCATATTTCTACATTCAATTGATTCTTAAAAGTTGCAAGAAGAAAAAGCCGCTATTCAGAAATTCCACAAGGTAACAATGCTGTATGATTTCTGAGTAATAATAGACTGTGTCAATTACAATTCATTTCACCACTGACAACCACGAATGCAGCATCCATCACTGACAACTACAACTGCAGTATCCATCACTGACAACCATGATTGCAGTATCTAAACTGACAACCACAACTGCAGAGGACAATGATTCTATGATGCTAAAATTAACTGTGTTATCACGTTTTTATCAAGTTCCAGTGGTTTTCTATCACCTATAAAGCTTCAATGAAAGCTGGTAAACAATAAGATAATTGTCAAGAAGCTACAACCCTGACAAGTGTCCCGTGCATTAGGACTAAGGACTGGTTATGGAACTTTGTTTAGCAAGGAAGAGTCATTTTAACCCTTGCTTTGCTGATCAAAGACGTCACACCTGTTCCAAGACCAGTGTGGATGACATGGAGGATTCCAGAAATATCCAAGGTGAGCCAATGTAAGTCCAGGTCTCTAAAGGTGACACTACATAGATATTAAAGCTACATTTCATCTATGGACTTTGTTTTCTTATCAATATTTGAATTTATGGACTTTGATTGACACATGACACACGGTGTCTACAATATCTACATGCTATCATATATTTCAAAGGAATTATCATCTAAAGACTGTGTTTTAAAAGAACCAAGAAGAAGAACGGAAGACATCAAGATGAAGACCAGATGACATCAGATGATGATCAGACCTGTGTTGCTTCAATTTAGATTTAGGGAAGTATAATGATACATTTTATATGAATATTGGTCACGGCTTACCATAACATGAATTCACATATCTCAACTATGTTATAGAGTACGCATAGCAATAATCTAATATTATTATTATTATTATTATTATGGACAAAATAATTATTATTATAATAATTATTATTTTGCCAAAGAAGAAAGAAGATTTTATCAATAGATCTACTTTGAGGATTCCAATTAATGTCTGTCACTCTCAAAAGGGGGAATTGTTAAATAATTACTAGCTGAAGAGCCCGGCGTTGCCTGGGCATAGTAAATATCTGTGGTTAGTTATAGCACCTCACTTCTCTTATTTTCCCATCACGCCTCTCATTTTCCCCCTCTCATCTCTCATTTTCTCCCTTACACCTCTCATTTTCCCCCTCACTCCTCTCATTCCCCCCTAACACTTGTCATTTCGACCTCACATCTGTCATTTTCAGATCACTCCACTATTTTCCCTCACTCCTCTCATTTTGCACTCACACCCCTCATTTTCACCTCACACCTCTCATTTTCCCCTCAGTATATACATGTTTGTCATCTCCCTTATATATAGTATACACCTGTATGTCATCTCCTGTATATAGTATATACCTGTATGTCATCTCCCCTGTAAATAGTATATACCTATGTGTCATCTCCTCCTGTATATAGTATATACCTGTATGTCATCTATTCTGTATATACTATATACCTGTATGTCATCTCTTCTGTATATACTATATACCTGTATGTCATCTCCTCCTATATATAGTATACACCTGTATGTCATCTCCTGTATATAGTATATACCTGTATGTCATCTCCCCTTTACATAGTATATACCTGCTGTATGTCATCTCCTCCTGTATATACCTATGTCATCTCCTCTTTTATATAGTATATACCTGTATGTCATCTCCTCCTTTATATAGTATATACCTGTGTGCCATCTGCTCCTGTATATAGTATATACCTGTGTGTCATCTCCTCCTGTATATAGTATATACCTGTGTGTCATCTCCTGTATATAGTATATATCTGTGTGTCATCTCCCCTGTATATAGTATGTACCTGTATGTCATCTCCTCCAGTGTATAGTATGTACCTGCATGTCATCTCCCCTGTATATAGTATATACCTGTGTGCCATCTCCCCTGTATATAGTATGTACCTGTATGTCATCTCCCCTATATATAGTATATACCAGTGTGTCATCTCCTCCTGTATATAGTATATACCTGTGTCATCTCCCCTGTGTATAGTATATATGTGTGTGCCATCTCCCCTGTAGTATATACCTGTGTGTCATCTCCCCTTTACATAGTATATATGTGTGTGTCATCTCCCCTGTATATAGTATATACCTGTGTGTCATCTCCTCCTGTATATAGTATATACCTGTGTGTCATCTCCCCTGTATATAGTATATACCGGTGTGTCATCTCCTCCTGTATATAGTATATACCTGTGTGTCATCTCCTCCTGTATATAGTATATACCCGTGTGTCATCTCTCCTGTATATAGTATATACCTGCGTGTCATCTCCTCCTGTATATAGTATACACCTGTGTGTCATCTCCTCCTGTATATAGTATATACCTGTGTGTCATCTCCCCTGTATATAGTATATATGTGTGTCATCTCCTCCTGTATATAGTATATACCTGCCTGTGTGTCATCTCCTCCTGTATATAGTATATACCCGTGTGTCATCTCTCCTGTATATAGTATATACCTGTGTGTCATCTCCTCCTGTATATAGTATATACCTGTGTGTCATCTCCTCCTGTATATAGTATATACCCGTGTGTCATCTCTCCTGTATATAGTATATACCTGTGTGTCATCTCCTCCTGTATATAGTATATACCTGTGTGTCATCTCCTCCTGTATATAGTATATACCTGTGTGTCATCTCCCCTGTATATAGTATATATGTGTGTGTCATCTCCTCCTGTATATAGTCTATACCTGTATGTTATCTCCTCCTGTATATAGTATATACCTGTGTGTCATCTCCCCTGTATATAGTATATACCTGTGTGTCATCTCCCCTGTATATAGTATATATCTGTGTGTCATTTCCTCCTGTATATAGTATATATGTGTGTGTGTCATCTCCTCCTGTGTATGGTATATACCTGTGTGTCATCTCCTCCTGTATATAGTATATATGTGTGTCATCTCCCCTGTATATAGTATATACTTGTGTGTCATCTCCTCCTGTACATAGTATATACCTGTGTGTCATCTCCTCCTGTATATAGTATATACCTGTGTGTCATCTCCCCTGTATATAGTATATACCTGTGTGTCTTCTCCCCTGTATATATTATGTACCTGTATGTCATCTCCCCTGTATATACCAGTGTGTCATCTCCACCTGTATATAGTATATACCTGTGTGTCATCTCCCCTGTATATATTATATATGTGTGTGTCATCTAATCCTGTATATAGTATATACCTGTATGTTATCTCCTCCTGTATATAGTATATACCTGTGTGTCATCTCCCCTGTTTATAGTATATATGTGTGTCATCTCCTCCTGTATATAGTATATACCTGTGTGTCATCTCCTCCTGTATATAGTATATACCTGTGTGTCATCTGTCCTGTATATAGTATATATCTGTGTGTCATCTCCCCTGTATATAGTATATACCTGTGTGTCATCTCCCCTTTATATAGTATATATCTGTGTGTCATTTCCTCCTGTATATAGTATATACCTGTGTGTCATCTCCTCCTGTATATAGTATATACCTGTGTGTCATCTCCTCCTGTATATAGTATATACCTGTGTGTCACCTCCCCTGTATATAGTATATATGTGTGTGTCATCTCCTCCTGTGTATAGTATATACCTGTGTGTCATCTCCTCCTGTGTATAGTACATACCTGTGTGTCATCTCCTCCTGTATATAGTATATATCTGTGTGTCATCTCCTCCTGTATTAGACCACGTTCACATGTTATTTGGTCAGTATTTTTCCCTCAGTAAATCCTCAGCCAACAGGAAGCCCTCCCCCCTGGCAGTATATATTAGCTCACACATAATAGACAGGTCATGTGACTGACAGCTGCCGGATTTCCTATATGGTACATTTGTTGCTCTTGTAGTTTGTCTGCTTATTAATCAGATTTTTATTTTTTAGGGATAATACCAGACTTGTGTGTGTTTTAGGGCGAGTTTCATGTGTCAAGTTGTGTATGTTGAGTTGCGTGTAGCGACATGCATGTAGCGACTTTTGTGAGATGAGTTTTGTGTGGCGACATGCGTGTAGCAACTTTTTGTGTGTCGAGTTGCATGTGACAGGTTAGTGTAGCAAGTTGTGTGCAGCAAGTTTTGCGCATAACGAGTTTTGCCCCTGGCGAGTTTTATGTGTGGTGCGTTTTGAGTATGTGTAAGTTTTGTGTGAGGCAACTTTTGCATGTGTTGCAACTTTTGTGCATGTTGCAATTTTTCCACAAGTTTTGAGTGTGGCGAGTTTTCCATGAGGTGAGTTTTGCACGTGTGGCGAGTTTTGCATGTGGAGAGTTTTGCGCGTGGCGAGTTTTGAGCGGCGACTTTTGTGTTTCGACTTTTATGTGGTGAGGTTGGTGTATGTGTGGTGAAATGTGCGCTGAGGGTGGTATATGTGTTCGAGCACGTGGTAGTGTGTGGCACATTTTGTGTGTGTGTTCATATCCCCGTGGTGGTGTGGTGATTATCCCATGTCGGGGCTCCACCTTAGCAACTGTACAGTATATACTCTTTGGCGCCATCGCTCTCATTCTTAAGTCCCCCTTGTTCACATCTGGCAGCTGTTAATTTACCTCCAACACTTTTCCTTTCATTTTTTCCCCATTATGTAGATAGGGGCAAAATTGTTTGGTGAATTGGAAAGCGCGGGGTTAAAATTTCACCTCACAACATAGCTTTGACGCTCTCGGGGTCCAGACGTGTGACTGTGCAAAATTTTGTGCCTGTAGCTGTGACGCCTCCAATACTTTTCCTTTCACTTTTTCCCCATTATGTAGATAGGGCAAAATTGTTTGGTGAATTGGAAAGCGCGGGGTTAAAATTTCACCTCACAACATAGCCTATGACGCTCTCGGGGTCCAGACGTGTGACTGTGCAAAATTTTGTGGCTGTAACTGTGACAGTTCAGATGCCAATCCCGGACATACACACACACATACACACATACAGCTTTATATATTAGATTGATTATTGACTTATTCTTATTCTAAATTCTGTACTGAGCACATTGCCTTTTGCGATGATGTCACTGCCATGTGATTGCCCTAATCACATGGCAGTGACATCATCGCAGGTCCTACAGCTATTTGCTGTGCAGCAGATCCATCCTGGTGTTCTGTGGATGTCTTTTGTTCTCTGGTATCAGCCATTACATCAGACGGCCAGAGCTTACTGTGTCTGCGCAGGACACCAGTACACAGCGCAGGCGCCGGATTTGAAACGATAACAGCGCTGAAGGGGCAGCGCCGAAAGCGCAGGAAGATGTGAGTGACGGCAGAGGAGCTGGCCAAGCTGGGGAGTGAGGACCCGCCTACCTGGCTAGAGACAGGAATTGTGGCTAAGTATAAAAACGTTTTATTTGGGGTATGCTTGAACCTAAAACTAAAAGAGCCACCTTGTTAGACTGCAGCATTACTGCTGCACAAGGTGGCTCTTTTAGTTTATAACGGCTGGAGGGGGGTGACAGTGGCCCTTTAAGTAAACACTAAGCTACAAGTAAAGTTGAGCAGAAAGATTTGCAGGACCCTGATCCAGCAGTCAGGTCAGTAGTCCAGTGAACTTTTTCTTACCTTCCAGTGTCCCTGGCACTTCTACTGATTAGTAGGCCTGGCATGATGCAATGCATGCATCACACTGTAAGGCTATGTGTCACATTGCGGATTGGGGTGCAGAATTTTCTCCACAAAATCTGCATCTCCTGGCAGAAAACGCAGGTGCGGATTTGATGCGTTTTTTCTGCGGATTTTCTGCGGATTTAATGCGTTTTTTACCCCTGCAGATTTCTATAATGGAAGGGTGCAGAAACGCTGCAGATCCACACAAAAAAGTGATGCTCCTTCTTTTGATCCGCAGTGTTTTCCATGCAGAATTTTCCGCACCATTAGCACAGCATTTTTTTTTCCTATTGATTTACATTGTACTGTAAATCACTTTGCGGATCTGCAGCGTTTCTGTGCGGAAAAAAATGCTGCAGATCTACAGTAAATCCGCATCGTGTGCACATAGCCTAAAGGTGACTTTCTATCCTGGCCTACTAAATTGAAGAGGTGTTGAGGGTTCTGGAAGGTTGAAGGAGGTTCACAGGGCAACACGGCACAGGTCCATCTGCTTTGGACTATTGATGTTGCTGCTGGACCAGGGTTGTGCTAATCTTTTTTCTTAACTCTTACAGGAAAAATATAAAAAAAAGTATTCCATCATACCTCATTAGCTTCCTTTTCATAGGAAATAGCCATCAAACAAAAATTAGGCACATTTCTGCCTATTGATTTGGAGCGCCCCCACAGCTGCAGGGCCGAGGGGCACCCGGTATCGGGCCTCTGTGTGTCTCGGTTCTGGGGTTGTCACGGTGACTAGGCCCGGTCCGTGACCCTGCTGAGGGGCGTCCAGTGAAAGTGGAGAATGTGATGATGTTGTGGTGTGGTGCAGGTCGCGGTGAATAACGAGGACACCAGGTTGCAGTCTCTTTACCTCTTTACTGAAGGCTTCAGGATCCTCAGTCCGGAATACGGTTAACCGGGCTACCTGAGTCCGGCCGGTCCGATGGCACTCCAGAGTTCCCTTTGCAGGTGGAAATCTGTGCCTACCTTCTAGCGCTTGTGTGTTGTGGTCCTTCCCTGCTGCGCTTACGGGAGAGTCCCCACAACTGTTGTGTCTGTTTCTGAAGTTCCCTCACAACTCGATTATGATGTTCTTCTTCGTCCCCCCAGATGATATGGCTAGGACGCACCCGTATGACGGGTAGGCTCGGAGCTCTTCCGGGACCCTACAGTCGCCCCTCTCGAAATGTTGCCCCCTATGTCTTCTTAGGTGATTTGAGTGAGACAGCCTACCTATAAATGACTGTCCTGCCGTAGGTTTGAAGTAAGGCCTGGAGCTCAATACTTCCTCGGCGTTTCCGTCTTACAGCACGACTCCTACTGGTATTTCTCCTTGTTGCGTTGATCTCGTTTCTCACTCAGCACAATAAACCTCGTTTCTTGTCCTTTCTTGGGGTACTGCCGCGATGAAGTGCAGGCGCGGTCCCGTAACGTTCTTTCTGTTTGCTAGGCCTCTGTCAGGATCCCACCCCTGACAGGGACCCCCTTGAATCTTCCCCTGCAACACCCTCTGCCACAGGATGTTGCCTGGTTCCAACCCAGTCAGGTTCTAACTAACTTCCTATCTAACCCCCAGTTTTACCAGATTGTGAGGAGTGGCCTAATACATAGCACCCTTAGCTCCCCCTGGAGGCCAGACTGTGAAGTGTATTGGTGTCTGTGATACCTGGTCAGGTGAACTCCTTCAGTGCCATCAGATGTACCATAGCCCCCCCTTAGCGGCGGAGCATCAGTACTGCAACGACCAGGACTCTGGGGCGCTGCAGATTTATCATATGCTTCATGATCCTTACACATTATGCTCATTCACAGGGGAGTTATATATTGTGTTACGGCTGATGGATTGGAGCCT
Source organism: Ranitomeya variabilis (assembly GCF_051348905.1). Classification (NCBI taxonomy): domain Eukaryota; kingdom Metazoa; phylum Chordata; class Amphibia; order Anura; family Dendrobatidae; genus Ranitomeya; species Ranitomeya variabilis. The sequence continues at coordinate 351,523,841 of NC_135236.1, read as the reverse complement.
GATTTCACTTGCATCACTGTTTGGACAGATACCCTATATTTTATGAAGATCGCAGTGCTGCTATTAACCTTTTGTTTGCTGATATTTTGCAATTCCTTTAAAACATAATGGTTTAGAATTAAAAGGATTCAGCTTTGTACTTGTACATAAAGGATACATTAGTTCTACAAATCTTATATGCACAAATAACAATAAACTCCTTAAATAATAAAACATACAACAGGTAATAAAAATTCTTTGAAATCATCTAACAATGGATGAAACCTTCAAAAACAGTTTATATATGGGTTGTCTTTTATTTTATATCTTTTTTTTACTCCTCTAGATTTTCAATTCTCCTTTGTCTGAAAATATTTAAAACATCTGTTACAGGGAATTTCTCATAAAACCAGCTTCTTTTAAAATGGAAACTAATTGTTTCAAATTCATATCCATTATTCCTGAATGATCACCTGTTATTGCTATGAAAAGCAGCTCCTACATGGGTATATATGGACAGATGATGAACATGATGCAAAAAGAACATGTCTGACTAGACAACTTGTTTTTAATCCTGGTTCAGTGTTGATGATTAGATTTTCACTAACCAATTAGCTAGCAGTGGATCATTGGTGTGCCGCTGATAGCTATGGGGCTCATGAGTTGGGGTAGCCATGAAACCTACCCTCCCACCTGGCATCACATTTTCAACTCCATTTGCATCCTGGATGACATCACTACATCGTGCTCGCTGTACATGGCTTCAGAACACATGTGGTAGAGACCAGAGCAGCGGGGAAACAGTGAGAGGTGAATAGTTTGCTTTTATTTTAGTTACATTTTTTAAATCAATAAGTAATTGTACTGATTGAGGTGATCATGCTGTGTGTGGGCCATTACAATGTTTGGAGGACTATATGAGAGCCCAGCTTGCTGTTTGTAGGGCTATATAGAGGGCCATCACACTGTTTTCAGAGATGTCTGGGGGCTACTATACTGTTTGGAGGCCTATGTGGGGGCAATTATACTGTTTGGAGGGATATTGGGGCAATTATACTATGTGAGAGAACCTTAAACTCTGTGGAGGGCTATACACGGGGGCATAGCACTGCTTGAAGAGCTATGTTGGGGCTATTAGATTGTTTGAAGGGCTATGTGCAGAACCATTATACTGTTTGGAGGGCTATGTGGGGGCACTATACTGTTTGGAGGGTTATAAGGGGGACTATTATATTGTGTGGGGGTCCATTATACTGTGTGGAGTGCTATTATACTGTGTGAAGATGTTTAAACTGTTTGTAGGGCTGTGTGGGGCAATTATACATACATTCTGGGGACACAAGAAACGTGATCATCTATGACACACAGTTTCCAGTCCTAGTTTGCAGGGAGGCAATGTACACCTTTTCTGAAGCCAGAGTCATGTGATCAGATGGTCAGTAGGATAGGAGATAATGTTTCCAGGAAGTTTGACAGCACCACACAGGCATCCACACCATGCAATCTCACCAGCCAACAGTCTGGATCACTTAATCCCTCACCCTGATCGTCTTTTCTCCTGCCATGTTGAGTACCAGGAGACTAGTCATCCCATACTAGAACACTCTGAGGAGCTCTTTAAAACATTACTTTTTGATTGTGGCCCCTCAATCTTCATGTTTCAAGATGAACAGGAGGAGATGCTGTCTAGTGATGCACAATACTTAGGGCAGCCACGGTCAAAAGAAGATGTTGGTGGGGAACGGAAAATGTTGTCAATGGAGGAAGGTGAGATGAGACACAGTTACCGATAAGTTAGGTTGTTGTTTAGTCATCAAGTCAGGAATACCAGGGTGCGGCGGTGGAAGATGACAAAGTCACTGACCCACCCTGGGAAGCTGGCATGCAGCATTAAGGAGAAGGGCTCGGCAGCACTGAAACAGGCAGGAAGAGGCAGTGGGATGACCAGAGGGAGAAGGCGAGCAACTGTTCCACAGAGCAAAGACACTCCTGAATTTCTCAGTCAAAGAGTTAGGTGTTCCCCAATCAGGAACTTTTTTAAAGAGAGTTCTGAGACAAAAAAAATTATCGCTTGAAACTAGTGCCATGCCAAGATCAGCAGGGGCCTGACCACTAAGAGCCTAATCACCACCAACATGATCAGGCACATATCATCTAAGCACCTGACTCTGTGGGCCGAACGCCTGGTTCCCTTGATTGGGGCAGCAGGTGACACCATTGTCTCTTCTCCTGTGCTGGGTGCTTCCAAATCAACTGTCCATGGCATGGGTGTAGATGCCTCTCGCCCTGCACCTGTCCTTACACATTTGGATGCACATCATCAGGCACTTCCAAATCCTTGTTCCAGCACAGCATTCAGTTGTCCCTACCACATGCTTTGTAAGGAAAGAGAAAGTTTGCATCCACCCACAGACACAAATACTAAATGGCACATTTCCAGGCTCCTTGCCATGAACATTAATGTTTAGGCTTGTTGACACGGAGGATTTCTGCCGACTCATGGTCGTGGTCATCCCTTGCTACTCGGTCTCCAGCCACCACTTTTTCTCCCGGTGTGGCATCCCCACCTTGTGCCAGCACTTGTCCAGGAACATCACTCATGCCCTTACCAATGCAATTACTGGGATTGTCCACTTAATGACCAAAATGTGGACAAGCACTTGTGGCCAGGGATTCTACATTTCACTGACAGCACACTGGGTGAACAGTGAGGAGGCTAGGGCCAAGTCCCACCCTGGCATGGCACATGTGTTCCTGAAACCAATAAAATTAAAAAATAAAAGTACCCTTTTTGGGTCTGACACCAGCTCTCTCCACTGCCCCGGTCTGTTTTTGGTCACCACTGTAGCCAAGCAACAGAAACTGGGACAGCATAGGAGAACCAATGCTGGACCCAGGCGTTAGTAATGCTCAGATTGTTAACTCAGCACATGGCATTATGTTTTCTTATAGGGATCAACCAATTTAATACATATTATCTACAGTATGTGTAAGCTTTTGTTTTATATTTTACTTTGTTCATCCAATAAAAGTTATAGGAAATAAACTGATCCGGCAACATGGGACAGTAAGTGTTCCAACCATGAATGAGCTTGGACCTCCTTGACATAAGTTGAATGGGATAACATAACGTCATCAAGATGAGATTAAACAAAATGTACTGCATTACTGATAATACTGCTAAAAATATTAATAGTGTTAAGCTGCTCTAAAACCAAAGTCAAAGGTGATGATCCATAGCCATTTCTCTAGACTTATTTTATTACAGGAATAGAAGTCCAAAGCTGCATTTACATTGAAAGATTATCATGAACAAGAGTCCTTAAAAAATGCTCATTTCACCATAATCGTGCAGTGTAGACAGGCTGCCAATCACCTGATGAACGAGCAAATAAAGTTAAAATGATCTTTTGTGCAGCACAAAAGATCATAATTATCTGTGGTGTATCTTCAAGTGTAAACAGGACTCACACTGCCAAGAACCTAAAGGTACCTTCACACTAAGCGACGCTGCAGCGATATCGACAACGATGCCGATCGCTGCAGCGTCGCTGTGTGGTCGCTGGAGAGCTGTCACACAGACAGCTCTCCAGCGACCAACGATGCCGAAGTCCCCAGGTAACCAGGGTAAACATCGGGTTGCTAAGCGCAGGGCCGCTCTTAGTAACCCGATGTTTACCCTGGTTACCAGTGTAAATGTAAAAAATCAAACACTACATACTTACATTCGCGTCCCCCGGCGTCCCCTTCCCTGCACTGTGTAAGCGCCGGCAGTAGCAGGGCACAGCGGTGACGTCACCGCTGTGCTTTGCTTTCTGGCCGGCACTGACACAGTCAGTGCAGGAAGCTCTGAGCAGCAGCGCGGACGCCAGGGGACGTGACAGACATCAGAGGGTGAGTATGTACTGTTTTTTTTTTTTACTTTTACAATGGTAACCAGGGTAAATATCGGGTTTTTAAGCGCGGCCCTGCGCTTAGTAACCCGATATTTACCCTGGTTACCATTGTAAAACATCACTGGCATCGTTGCTTTTGCTGTCAAACACAACGATACACGCCGATCTGACAACCAAATAAAGTTCTGAACTTTCAGCAACGACCAGCGATATCACAGCAGGATCCAGATCGCTGCTGCGTGTCAAACACAACGATATCACGGATCGCTGTCCTTATCGCTGCAAAGTCGTTTAGTGTGAAGGTACCTTTAGAAGCCTATACTCATTGAATGATCTTTTACAGATCCTTAACACTAGAAGTCCCAGAGAGGGGTCATTTAACATTTCCACCTTTGGAACCCATAGAGCGTGTGCAACTCTTACCTCAGGCTGCCTGTGAAAACGGGTTATAAAACAACAGAAAAGTGGTAAATGTTTGCTGTTCGGTGGTCATTTAGTACTATCATTATCTCTGTGTACTGCATTCCAAATTATGCAAACTGGATTTAAGTGTCATAAAGATGTAAAAAACTCATGTGTAGTTTTGTGCCTCTTTGGATCAAATAAATCAATCTCAAGTATCTCTGTTAGTTTGCCAATCAAAGGAAAACTACCTTATATACTGGTGTATAAATCGACCCGAGTTTAAGCCGAGGCACCTAATTTGCCACAAAAAACTGGGAAAACTTATTGACCACCATGAAAGAATATGTTAACAAAAGTTTACAGAAGGGTCATATCAGTCATTCCCCCTCTCTTCTAGCTGCAGGATTTTCCTTTATAAAGGAAAAAAATGAGGGTCTCCTTCTTTGCCTCGATTTCTGAAAACGAAAGAAAATCATGGTTAAAAATACACACCCACTTCTACTCATCCCTGATCTATATAATGGGAGCAAGGTGGTTCTAAACTTTATTTCAGATGGACTTATAATTTGATATGCATGCGGAAAGGTCATGAGTGGAAAACGGAGATCTTAACATCTGAGGGTTTATTGGAAAATCTTGTTATGCCAATCAGGTTATTCAATGCACATGCTGTTTTTCAACATTTTATGAATTATATTTTTTCTCATTGCATTGAAAGATATGTGGTGATTTACCAGGATGATATTCTTATTTTCTTACCAGATTTGGAGTCTCACCAGAAGCATGTCTGTGAGGTATTACAAAAGTGTAAATGTGTTTTTTTTTGTTCAGAAAATTTTATTGCCTATCTTGTTAGCAGAAGGGTTTAAGATTGACCCTGGGAAGGTGCAGGCCATGATTGATTGGGTTCAACCTCGTGATCTTTAAGCTTTACAATGTTTTCTGGGATTCGCCAACTATTATAGGAAATTTATCAAGGGCTTTTCTCTGATTGCTAAACCTCTTAACAACCTTAAATTTAAGTAGGCGAATCTCAAGGTTTAGTCACCAAGGTGATATCAGGCTTTTGAAGAATTAAAAGAGTAATTCATGTCTGCTCCCATTCTAATCAAACACAGTCTCCAAGAAGAATTTATTGTGGAGGTGTATGCTTCAGACGTCAGAGTAGGGGCAATTTTACGAAGGGTCCCATAATGCTACCAACTTGTATCCATATGCTGCTTTTTCTAAAAAAAAATCCTTGTATGTAGAAAGAAATTATGATGTTTAAAATCGTGAATTACTTGCTGTAAAATTGGTCTTTGAGGAATGAAGGCATTTTTTGAAGGGGACAGTTCATCCAGTTACTGGTCAGTGATCATAAGAATCTAGCTTACATTGAATTAGCTGAATGGCTAACTCCTGGACAGGTCAGATGGCCCTTGGTTTTTCTCTAAGCTTAACTTTTTTTATCACATTCTGGCGGGATTCTAAGAATGTGAACACTGACACATTTTCAAGCAGTTTCGATTCAGTTTCTACTCCAGAACATCCATCTTTCATTATTCCTCAGGGTATTGTGGTTTCTATGGTAACCTCAGAGTTGGAAGAAGAGATCTGTAAAGTCCAGTTGTTTGCTCCTTCCGCTACTCCAATGCCTAAAAAATAAGTGCCTGTATGCATAAGATTGTGTCTGTTACACAGAAAGCCATTGCTAGATTTTTTGGGACCATCCATGCATAATGATATTAAAGATTTTGTATCCACTTGTGAAGTCTATCATCACTGGCCGGAGAATTGGCTCTATTGCCAATTTCAGGAAGACCGTGGACTCATCTATCCAAGGATTTCATCACAGATTTGCCTCTGTCTGGTGTGAAAATTGTTATGTGGGTGTAAATTGACCGATTCAGCAAACAAGCTCATTTTATTCCTTTGTTAGTATTAACTGGAAGGAGGTTCAAAAGACTATTGGGCCTGCTCAGATTCACCAAAAAGGGAAAGGCCAATAGAAGATGTTCGGTGGGTCCTGTTTTTAAGATTGGGGATAAGGTTTGATTGTAATTTAGGAATATTAAACTTAAAGTGCTGTTGGTGAAGATGGGTCGAAAGTTTACTGGTCTATATGAGATCCTGGAATAGGAGGTGCTGGGCTGTCTCCAGGTGTTCATTGTCTCTGGTGATTGACCTGCTATCTATCTGGGCTGTTAGTCCCAGATCTCTGGTAGACTGTTTTTCTCTGTGCCTAATGTTTTGCTTGATGATCTTTCGTTGCCTGATTTTGGACCTCGTTCTGACCCTTTTGTTCTGATCTGCTAACTTCATGTTTATTTTGACCTCAGACTGTTATCTGACTATAACTTTGTCTCTTCCCTCTGTGAATGACGTACCCTCCTGGCTTTTGACCTTGGACTCCTTGATTATCCTGACTCACTGTCTATGAGAAATGACTCAGCATCCCATTGTGAAGGTGAAATCAAAGAATATGATATGTTAATATATTTTTGATTGAAAAATCTTTTGATGTCTGTAAATGTGACCCCTTAATGCTCCAAATTTAACAAATGACCAGTTTCAGTTCTTTATAAAATGTTTGGAAACTATAATTTGGAACAGTGCATTTTGAGTTTTTTGAGTTTTGAAAAAATACTGTTATCATTCAGAGGTTTATACAGAAAATTTGATTTATACTCTAATGGTTGATGATTTGAACAGTATACTGACTCATTTGTATTGACTATTTTGGAAAATCAGAGAAAAATAGCATAAATTAATCATTTGAAACACGGTGTATAAACAGATCCTTAGGCCTGTTCGTATCATGTCTGTGATGAACATTCAGTATATACTGTAAGTTAGAAAGACATGACAGCACCTTAAATGATTTTTGTTAATGAACCCTGAATGATTTAATGTGTACTCTCCTTAGTGTATAAATGGTTAACTATTGACTGAATATAACACCTAACACAGACGTAAACCATATTACAGCATGGAGGAAGGAAATAAACTTATAGATAACATGGATTTTTTGATATATGTAAATACATTATACAGTAATCATTTTAGAGTCTGTGTAAAGTATTAAACTAGCTTAGTATCCAATATTTATGTTCCGGCCATAGCAAAATAAAATTATTGCTTTATTTTAGGCTGCCCGTGATGTATTATGTATCACAAATAATCCATAGAATAAGTTATTCGACCGTTTTATTCTTAAATTGAACTATTTAAAAGCTACAATTTATCATAGCTTCTGGGATTGTTTGTTGATTAAAAATTATTGGCTATCTATCTCCCGGGCAGCTGCCATCATAACTAGTGTTAAACGTTTACATGAACTTTCCCTCTGGGGTAATAATAGACTTAGAACCACATAACTAAGATCAATAGAAATGTTCCTGGTTGCAGTTCAATCAATATGAAAGCTATAGATCACAGAAGACAGCACTATCATTATCATCAAAAATTGCATTTTTCTTCACTTAATGGAATTTTTTTATTTCTAACAACTGTATATGTGAATATTAATACCTAGTGACGTTAGTTTAAAGTGTTTATGCTCAATAACTACAACCTCTATCCTAATCATTAGTTACCCTAATACTTGAAAAAAGAGGGTAGCATTGGGAATCTGTTAACACAGATTGGTTCGAAACACTGTTTGAAATACAAAATACAACTTTAACATTAAATACCAATGTATTTTTATTACACAGGTCACTTGTGGGCTACTGTTCAGTTTGATACACTGCTTGGCCTTGGTGATACTCTAGATTGGGATTGAGTTTTTTGGAGTTTATGCAAAGTCTGTTACCTATTATTATGTAAATAGAAAAAAACAGCTCACCACTGTGAAAATCCCCCAAAAGTGATACCATTTCGGAAATTAGACCCATCAGGGAACTGATCTAGATGAGTGATGGGCACATTGAACCCTCAGGTGCTTCACAGAAGTTTACAACGTTGAGCCGTAAAAATAGAAAAAATCAAATTTTCCCCACAAATATGTTTTTAGCACAAAATATTGCATTTTCATAAGGGTAACAGAAGAAATTGCACCATATAATTTGTTACGAAATTTCTTCTGAGGATGGCGATACCAATACCCCATATGAGGGCGGGAACTACTGTTTGGGAGCATGGCAGGGCTTGGAAAGGAAAGAGTATCATTTGACTTTTTGAATGTAAAATTTCCTGGAATCATTAGCGGATGTCATGTCCCATATGGAGAGCCCCTGATGTGTCTATACAGTGGTAACCCCCCAACAAGTGACCCCATTTTGGAAACTAGACCACCAAGAAATGTATTTGTATGTATGGTGAGCACCTTGAACTCCCCAGGTGCCTTACAGAAGTTTATAACGTTGAGCCGTGAAAATAATAAAAATCACATTTTCCTCAAAAAAATGTTTTTAGTCCCAAATTTTGTATTTTCATAAGGGCAACAAGAGAAATTGCACTATACAATTTGTTGTACAATTTCTCCTGAGTATGCTGATACCCTATATGTAGGGGAATAATACTTTTGAGGCACAGTGCAAAGCTCCGAAGGGAAGAGGCGCCATATTGGTGTTCAGAGTTTGCTGGAATGGTTTGAGAGTGCCATGTCACATTGGCAGAACCCCTGAGGTGCCAGAACAACAGAAACCCCCTATATGTGGACTCATTTTACAGACTACACTCCCCAATGAATTCATCTAGGGGTGCAGTGATCAAATTGACACCACATGTGCCTCACAGAGTTTTATACCACTGAGCGGTGAAGAAAGAATAAATTACATTTTTCAGATATGCCTTACAGGTGCCATGACCCACTGCGAGAACCCATGAGGTGCCAGAACAGCAGAAACCCCCATATGTGACCCCATTTTACAAACTACACCTCTCAATAAATTTATCTAGGGATGCAGTGATGATATTCACACCATGTGTGTGTCACAGAATTTTATACCATTGGGCAGTGAAGACAAGATAAGTACATTTTTACCACCAAAATTTTGTTTTAACCCTAGATTTTTACATTTTCACACAAGAAGTGGGTAAAAATGGCACCACAATTTCTACTGAACATGGCAATGCCCCGTATGTGGCTGTACAGTACTATTTAGCCATACGGAGAGACTCCGGAGAGAGCTATTTGCATCTGGGACCGCAGATTTTCCTAGAACAGTTTGCGGACTCCATATACAGAGCCCCAATTGCTAGAAGAGCAGAATTCCCTCTCAAGTGACCCCATTTTGGAAATTGTTCCCCTTGGGGAATTTATCTTCAGGTGTAGTGACGATTTTGACTCCATCGGTGTTTTCCAGAAACAAGCAGCAATGGATGTTGCTGAGTGAAAATTGCAAACTGCCATTGTAGTCACCAGTATGCTGTTTAGGGGTTAACTAGTGTGAGAGTTTTAAAGGTCGGGTCGTTGCGAACGCGGTGATATCAAATATGTGTACTTTTATTGTTTATATATTTTTTTCATTCAAATATTTTATTTGCAGATACAATATGTTAGGGCCTTGGAACGCAACGAGTATAGATATGTAGCTACAAGGTGTGTTCGCAGCCCAGGGTCCTCCGTGCAGAGATATCTGTTGCTAAGTAACAACGGATACCCTCTGACCTCCCACGTGGGTTAAGCTTCACCCCGTGTGAACTGGAAGCGATCTCTGTTACCTCACAGAGTCGCGCTGTACGCAAAACTATTACCCTAACTAGGGTTGTGCTTGCTCTGGATCTCTTCTGTGCTAACTGCACACATGAAAGAACCAGATGCTAAGCCAAGGCTAATTGCCCCCACTGACGCTAGCTGCCTGCCTGAGTGTACAGTCCCAAAGCTACAGCCTCACACCACATATGGAAAGAGTGGTATAGTATCCACTGGCATAAGCCAAACACATTTGATACTAGCGCATGGCCGTGCGGCCATGCAAACCTTTTATAGTTGCAGCTCTTCAGGACCTTCCTGGTGGACCAATAAGAGCTGCTACAGGTGTGACCCCCGACCTTCAATGAGAGGTCCTCCCATGGGCATGCTCAGTGTGTGAAAAGCAGGACTTAGTCCCAGAAAAGCCTGCTCGCCGCTGACCAGTGCTGGCTACAAGGGCAAAGCCTGGAAAGGCAGCAGTAACGATTCGCACGGTATCAGGCTGAGACAGGAGCTGGGACCGACATCTCCGCTGAGCAGGTTCCACTGTGGCTGGAGGAGAATGGGAGACTGCAGCAGACATAGTTCGAGATTCTCCCTGTGCAGCGGCAGGAACTCGACACCTAACACAATATCTTTTGATTTTTTATTTTAGTTTTCTTAATATTTTTACAATTATTTAAAAAAAAAAAATGTTTTTACTCTTTTACTTTGTCCCACTATGGGACTATCATTTTTTGCAGGCTGATCACTTCTATGGCATGGGGATGCAGCAGCTGTAAAAACTGTCAGCTTTAAGTTTTCTAGGTCTGGTAACCCGGATGTCATCATCACCACATCGGGTCACCATGATAATGATCAGGAACCCACGTCTCGCCGCGGGGTCTCTGATCCAAAGGCAGAGGGGCTGTCAGACCTCTGCCGGCTCCCGGAATGCTGCAATCTCGTTTAATCACAGAATTTCTGGGGTTAACGTGACGGGAGTGGTCTGTGACCACTCCTGGCACTTAGTGCCGGGTGTCAACTGTCAGAATCAGCTGACACCCGGCAGCGATCGCCAGCACACCACCCGTGTGCGCGGACAATCGTGTAGACGTAATAATCCGTCCCTGGTCAAATAGGCCCAGGGCGTATGGATGAATTATAATGTCTAATGTCAGAAAGGGGTTAATGTTGGTAAATGTAAAGTTAGGGTACCGTCACACAGTACCATTTTCATCGCTACGACGGCACGATCCGTGATCGCAGCGTCGTATGATTATCGCTCCAGTGTCGTAGACTGCGGTCACACTTTGCAATCACGGCGCTGGAGCGATGCCGAAGTCCCCGGGTAACCAGGGTAAACATCGGGTTACTAAGCGCAGGGCCGCGCTTAGTAACCCGATGTTTACCCTGGTTGCCAGCGTAAATGTAAAAAAAACAAACAGTACATACTTACATTCCGGTGTCTGTCCCCCGGCGCTGTGCTTCTCTGCACTGTGTAAGCGCCAGCCGGAAAGCAGAGCGGTGACGTCACCGCTGTGCTCGCTTTCCGGCTGGCCGGCGCTCACAGTGCAGAGAAGCTGAGACGCCGGAGGACAGACACCGGAATGTGAGCATGTACTGTTTGTTTTTTTTACGTTTACACTGGTAACCAGGGTAAACATCGGGTTACTAAGCGCGGCCCTGCGCTTAGTTACCCGATGTTTACCCTGGTTACAAGCGAACACATCGCTGGATCGGTGTCACACACAACGATCCAGCGATGTCAGCGGGTGATCAAGCGACGAAAGAAAGTTCCAAACGATCTGCTACGACGTACGATTCTCAGCAGGGTCCCTGATCGCTGCTGCGTGTCAGACACTGCGATATCGTAACGATATCGCTAGAACGTCACGAATCGTACCGTCGTAGCGATCAAAATGGCACTGTGTGACGGTACCCTAAGGCACTTAAGCCACAATAATCATATTGCTGTGTATACATTGGTTTTAGGGATTACACAGCAGGGGAAAGACTTAGGTATTCCGCTAACAAGTAAACTAAGCAGCAGTACTCATCGTCAAGTGTCAGCTGCAAAAGCACATACAATGTTAGAGTGGATAAAAAGAGAAATTAAAAAAAATCTGTGGTTAAAAATCAAATAGTACTCCACTTTAAATCCCATGTAAAGCCACATCTTAAATATGGGATCCAGATATGGGCTCCACATTTTAAAATGGTTATTGAAAAGTTAGAGCATGCTCAAAGGTGGTAAATAGATTTTTACCTGGGTTGGAAGTTCTCTATTATAGTGAGAAGTTAAATAAAAATGTGCCTGATTAGATTCTAAAATAAATGTGCTGCAGAGGTGGTCTTGTCCCTCGTTTAAATGCATAAATATATGGGTGGTCAATACAAAGAACTGGCATATGAGTTTTTCTTCCAATGATCTTAAAACTCGTAGAGGGCATTCATTACATATGGAGAAAAGGTGTTTTAGACATCTAAATAGGAAAAGGTTTTTTATGGCTTGACAGGCAGACTGTGGAATGCCCTACCACAAAAGCTAATATTATACCATCATTGAAAAAGGGCTAGATGCTTTTCTCAGAACAAATAGTAGTGAGGGTTATAAATAATCCAGTGTAGGGGATGCTGCTCTTGGATCTGGTAGCCGCTTGTATATGAACATGTACGGTGTTTATATCAAAACAGAATAAAGTTTATCGTCTTTCATAAAGTTTACAACTCCAAACTGAAGACAGCCTTTCTTCAAAATAAATGAATAACAAAACAGTTTTCTCTAGGTAAGGCAACGTAAATCAAAACGGTCTCACCAACTTGATTTTAGAGGCACTTCTCAGTGTCTTGCATAAACTGTCCACCATTGATAGTCTTTCTCCAGTTGCAATATAACACACACTGCTGAGTTAACCCAGCTGCTTGTTATTAGGCCGGTAAGGCTTGGATTGGAGTATGAGAAGCAACCTTTCCCACATAGGCTCTTTTGGTCGCTCCTAAATCCTGAGTCCCAAAATCCAGTCAAATGAAAGCCTCAGTAACCTAGTGCTATTGGTGCAGACTTTGCCAACTGCCTCAGTAACACATAAATGCCAGCCAGAACCTTTCCTACTGTTTACTTACACCAGTCACAAAGTATATATACAAGTGCTTCTCACTAAGTCAGAATATCATCAAAAAGTTAATTTATTTCAGTTCTTAAATCCAAAAAGTGAAGCTCATATACAGTATTATCTAGAATCATTACAAAAAGAGTGATCTATTTCAAGTGTTTATTTCTGTGAATGTTTATGATTGTGGCTTACAGCCAATGAAAATCCAAATGTCACTATCTCAGTAATTTAGAATAATTAACAAAAAACACCTGCAAAGGTTTCCTAAGCATTTAAAAAGGTCTCTTAGTCTGTTTCAGTAGGCTCCCCCATCATGGGGAAGACTGCTGACTTGACAGATGTCCAGATGGCAGTCAATGACACATTCCACAAGTAGGTTAAGCCACAAAATGTCATTGTTAAAGAAGCTGGCTGTTCACATAGTGCTGTATCCAAGCATATTAATGGAAAATTGAGTGGAATAAAAAGTGTGGTAGAAAAAGGTGCACAAGCAACCGGGATAACCACAGCCTTGAAAGGACTGTTAAGAAAGGGCCATTCAAAAATTTGGGGGAGATTCACAAGGAGTGGACTGGTACTGGAGTTGTTGCTTCAAGTGCCACCACACACAGACGTATCCAGTACATGGGATACAAGTGTTGCATTCCTTGTGTCAAGCCAAAAGACAATTCCAGAAGCGTCTTACCTGGGCCAAGAAGAAAAAGAACTGGACTGTTGCTCCGTGGTCCAAGGTGTTGATTTCAGATGAAAGCAAATTTTGCATTTTTTTTTAATTCAAGGTCCCTGAGTTTGGAGGAAGAGTGGAGAGGCACCCAGTCCAAGCTGCTTGAGGTCTAGTGTGAAGTTTCCACAATCAATGATGGTTTGGGGAACCATGTCATCTGCTGGTGTAGGTCCACTGTGTTTTATCAAGACCAAAGTCAGTGCAGCCGTCTGCCAGGAAACTTTGGAGCACTTCATGCTTCCCTCTGCCAACAAGCTTTTTGGATATGGAAATTTCTTTCTCCAGCAGGATTTGGCACCTGTCCACACTGCCAAAGGTACCAATTCCTGGCTTAAAAACAACAGTAACACTGTGCTTGATTGGTGAGCAAACTCACCTGACCTTAACCCCATAGAGAATCTATGAGCCGCTGCTGCCATGTGTGTCCTACAGCACCTGCTGTGTGGTATCATAACGGCTCCTCCTACCGCCTCACATAATAATGCCACCACTGTGCCCCTTACATAGTAATAATGCCTCCTTTGTGCTCTCTAGATAGCAAAATTCCCTCCTAGTAAATATTAATACCCTGTGCTAGACATTTTGTCCCTAAAAAGTATTAATACCCAATATGCAACTTTGATAGTCACAATACTCTGAGTGCCCCTATAACAATAATGCTTAAGTGCCCACTTAGCATTTAATAATGTCTCCTGAGTCCCCCCCATGTACAGTAACAAAGGCCCCAGCGTCGCTGATTTCAGCAGGTGGTCATGTGATGACTCTTTCAGCTTATCTCAATGCTCTTCTATTGAGAGAAACCAAACCTTTCTAGTAAACACATGAACATAGCAAACATGGCCGCATGACCGCCGGTTAATACCAGTGATATTGGGGGCTCATGCAGCAGGTGCTCCCTGCCATGATTTGGCACATAAAGTGACTGCAGACATTTATTCCAAGCCTTTGCTAACTTTATAATAATAAATTGCTTATTATTAAAGCATCACTCCAGCAGGGTTTTTTTTCTCACAGCTAGAGTGGTACTTTAAGCGCAAATCTCCTGCCTCGGTCATGTACTCATCCTCCAATGTATTCACCATTTTTTGGCTCCGCTCCAGTCCCACAGCTTAAACTTGTGAGCGCAGCTTCTGACTGTCCAGAAGTTAGAAGCTGCATCACAAGCGCTCAATGTAAGTATATGAAAGACAGAAAGAGGTGAGAAAGAGGCCAGAATGAGACCAGAATGAGACCAGAAAGAGGCCAGAACGAGGTGAGAACAAAGCCAGAAAGAGGCTCTTATAGACTCACATTGATTAGTGGCCTCCGTGCCGCGCCATAAAACACTGGAGCAGCAGACAGATCACAAACTGCAGGAGATAGAGCCAAACGGAGGCGAAAACAGATGAAAACGCTGGAAGTCGAGTATCATTCAGTCAGTAGAGGTCTTGTATTATAAGGCGCCACTCCAGCGATGAAATAAAAAAAATGCCGTGGGAATCTGTCACCCCCGGGACGTATATAGCCTATTAATACTGGAATACAGGTAATAGAAATAAAACATGTGTCCTATGTGTTTGCCTCATATTAATGGTCTTGTTGCTGAGAAACGTTTTATTCTTTCCTTATGCTAATGATTTCTTCCAGGCTCCGGGGCGTGCGGTGCTTGTAAGAAATCCCTGCCTCCTGTCCTCATTGTAATACTACCCCCTCCAATTTGTGTCAATTATGGTGCCAGAATCCTGTGCCTGCATCGTGCGAGTCACCACAATCTGTATGTCTTCTTCACTTCCATCCTTCTATGGACTTTATTCAGGGATCTTATTTGCCCACGAGTCACTCTGGTGTGTGCGCTGATAACATGCTCTTCTCCCTGAGCAGTCATTGCTAGGAACCATGTGTTCATGGTGATGAATATGCAGGGAGGAAGTGGAGAGGACACCTTATCGGTGTGCACACTGCAGGTTACTGGAGCGGAAGTTGCCAGCGCCTGCGCCGGAGATCCCTTAATGTAGTGCCCACAGAAGGGAGGATGAGGTATGTATTTCTGAGGGAGTGCAGGGCGCAGGATTCGGGGGTTGTAACTGATGTGCATGGGAAGGTGGGGGTAGTATTATGATGAAGTCAGGAGGCAGGAATTTCTTCCAGTGACCGCACACTCGAAGCCTGGAAAAAATTATTAGCATAAAGACAGAATATAACATTTCTCAGCATCAAGATCATTTCTATTACATGTATGCCCATATTAATAGGTCATACACGTCCCAGAGGGGAACAGATTACCTTTCAATGTAATGCAGCTCATGGTTACTATATGGGGGCTTGTTATACTAATACTTGTAAAAGACCTAGCTGGTAAGTATCAAAAGCCCTCCGACCTCCCCATTTTCAGCCCCCCAGACAGCAACTATTACATGCAATAGAGTGTTTATAATCTCCTAACAAAACAGTATAATAATCAGTGCCCTGTTGCCCCTTTCCCACTCAGCCCTCACAATATCCCCATCCTCTCACATTCACCCCTGAACACCCTGTTGCCCCTCTTCCACCTCAGCTCTCAGAATACCCTCATCCTCTCACATTCAACCCCCAGTGCCCTGTTGCTCCTCCCCCACTTCAGCCCTCACCATACCCCCATTCTCTCACATTCATCCCCCAGTGCCCTGTCCCATGATGGGTACCAAGTCTGCATTCAGTGAGGCAGGAGTAATAAGTGTCTGAGAGAAATGCACGGTGGGCACTAGGATCCAGCATGCCTGAGCCAATCCGAGCGTGCACCAAACGGCAACCTGGAAGAAGCTCCTCAGGTCAGTAAAGCCGGCACCGTACAGTGCAGGAAGTAAACTCCACTGTGCTACCAGCTGCAGAATCTCCATCAGGCAGGGAGCAGGCATTTCCCTGCTCTCCTCCTGTGCGGTGTTCTGCCTCATCAAAAAAGCGGCAATGACTCTTGGTGGGCCCATGCATGTGACAGGGCCCAGGGCGATAGCCCCCTCTGCCCCCCAGTAGCTACACTACTAGGACTACAGCACACTTATATCCAGTGACTTATAGGTGACAGATCCTCCATTCATCTGAGAATGTCATGAGAAGAATTTCTTTCTGCCACAATTGTGGTTGCAAAGTTTGCTGCCCAAAACGTATGGCTTCTTTCTTTTACAACAAACTTACTCTTTTGTGGGCAACAGTAGCTGAGGTATTAATTTTATTACCATGTATGCTCAAACAGTAGTAATATCTGCACCTTGTTCCACCTATAGGAGAAGTGTTTCTTCTGCTGGACTCCACATGGTTATACTGCCTATTTTAAGCTCCACACTGTAATATTTGATCACACCAAAATTGCTCAAGAGTATCTATAGGGATTAGCTAATATTTTAAATTAAAAAAGCCAAAAATCCTATTTTAACTAATATAAAATAAAACATAACTTTGAGTTGCTAAATTTAAATTATGAGTAGTGTTGAGCGATACCTTCCGATATCGGAAAGTATCGGTATCGGAAAGTATCGGCCGATACCGTCAAAGTATCGGATCTAATCCGGTACCGATACCCGATCCCAATGCAAGTCAATGGGACGAAAATATCTGAATTAAAATAAACCCTTTCTTTCCTTGTAGGTTAATTCTACATGAAGGAAAACAACTAAGAATAATGTAGGATGTATTGGGGGAGGTGGCGGAGACATTAAAGGCACAGAGGTTTAGCCCAAACAAATAGAATAGCAGGTTTTTTTGTTTTTTTTTATGACGTTCGGCATTAGAAAGATTTTGACTATGTAATTTTTTTTTTTTTTCAGATATTGATGTTTCACTACTTCCACGTCCTTCACCTTCTTTTTTACTTCCTTCGAGGAACTTTCCCAATTCATGGGGTTCCTCAATAACAACTCTTGCAATATTTTCTTGACTTACCAGTTTTCTCCCATTTCAGTGAATTTTTTGGATTTGGAGGTTAGTTGCCGGGAGGGCTTGATTTCCACACGTCTTTATCGTAAGCCCACAGCGGTCACTGGATTCTTGGACTATCGGAGCTTTCATCCTAAACACACTAGGGAGGGGGTCCCGACTGGCCAATTCCTTAGGGCCAGGCACAATTGTACTGAGGACTCAGACTTTAAGATGGAAGCAAAGGAGCTGACGGCAAAATTCAAGTCCAGGTATTACCCTAAAAAGTGCATTCCACGAGCCTATGGGAGGGCCAGTGGGCAGTCACAAGACTCTTTATTGGTGGCCAACAAGAGAATACCGGACAATTATGTGCGGTTCATTACTGGGTATCATACCCATTGGCCGGAGATGAGCAGGATTTTAAACAACCATTGGAGGATCTTGGCCACAGACCCACTCACTTCCCAGGTTATCAGCACTCGGCCTCTCATTACGGCTAGAAGGGCCCCCAATTTTAAGGACTTATTAACCCAGAATCATTACAGGAGATCCACCAGGCGACTTAATCAGGGTATAGTATTGAGGGGATCATTCCCGTGCGGTGACTGCAGCATCTGTCCCTACATGCGGCCTGTTCGGGATACGTTTTGTAATCCTGTGGATCGCAAAGAGCATAAATTAAAAGCTTACATTAATTGCAAATCCGCTCATGTGGTATATGCTCTGATTTGCTCGTGTCCTTGCATTTATGTAGGTCAAACCTCGCAGGAGCTGAGACGGAGAATGCAGAGCCATTTATCTACTATTAATACGGCATCGTTGGACAGCAGGAGAGGCAAGACGCTGAGTACGGTAGCTGCACATTTTCTGCTCCATCACGGTGGCAGTTGTGCCAACATCAGGATGGTGGGCCTGGAACAAATCAGATCCTCGGGCAGAGGAGGCCCGCTACACAAGAGGCTTCTTCAAGTGGAGTCACGATGGATTTATCTACTCAACTCCACAGCACCTCATGGCATTAATGAGGACCTGCATTTCACGGGCTTCTTGGGCTGAGTGGGTCATTTGGAGCACAGATTTTTAGGACATCTATTTGATGACTCAACAGGGTCTCCAATGGACTGCCTGATCGGGCCGAAAATGTCATTACAGGAGTGGGCAGGGCGGGACTCAGTTGATGACTTGTACTTTCTATTTATATTTTGTACCAAGATTTTTTCAAGGACCAGGACCTCATTATTGTGGATGGGTCTCACAGTCGCGACTATGAATCATCCTTGATTACATGATATAAGGATTATAATATATTGTCAATGCTCTATGAATTGTATACAGTTTAACAATCTGGCTTGATTCCCTGAGTTTTTGCTCATTTATAATATTTAACTATATCATTACTTCCCTACAGTGCAGCAGTAGCTCACAGGGAGCAATCATATGCTTGCCCTACTCGGCGCACAGGGCATTTCACACTTCACAAACGGCTCCTTGTCAGTTGTACTTGATGATTCTTGTTCGGGTCACATTGCGCACCGCTGGACCTGGTCCGGCGCGTGCACATCGGGACTCTATGGGCAGAGACGTCTGCCCTTCTACAATCACCTTCACTCTGTGCGCAGGCGCGGGCGGCATCTTACTTCCGGAAACGTCACCTCCGGTCCATGGCGGCGCACACGTGCGGCGCGTTCTGATCACCGACCATCAACTATATATGGGACATACAGTCTTGAGGGTAAGCACTTTCCCCTGACGAAGCGGTCTGTGTAACCGCGACATGCGTTGGGTTCCCCCCCCGTGTCGGTCCAGCTCTCATGTGATTTCATTGAAGGTGACTATATGGCTGTTGTTGTTCTACACAGGCTAGCCGCAGGGTTTCCTGCAGTGTGCGCCTAGACTTTGTCCTTTTGCAAGATATCATTATATATCTTAGGCGCTCACACACAGGATGCCATAGGGGCATAGGTTTTTAGGGGATATCATTTGAGGGGGGTGGGCGCATTGCTCTCCCTCTCCCTCTCCCCTCTGTGTGATTTCTAGCGGGGCATATGTACCTAGATTTTATGCATGCCCAGTCCTTTATCATTTCTGGGGACATTGTACGGTACTTTATTTGTTAACACAGCCGGCTTCACGTAGCATGTCAATATATACATGTATGAGCTATATGGGCCTGACGGGGGGTGTCGTTTTGTATTGTTTTTAAATGGTTTTATTGTCATGTGTTACCTATTAAAGTTGTTCCCTTTTGATACGCAACAGGTGGTGTGCTAACATTTATTTAGTGGCTTCTTTTCTCTTTTTGTTTTAGATTCTTTTTTACTTCTCCCACACTTTCTTCTTCATTATCCTCATCATCAGCTTCTTTGACATCAACTATCTTCACCTTATTCATCTTCTTCTTCTTCTACCTATTTTTTTTTTTTTTTTTTTTACATTGTTCATATTCTTTTTATTTAACTATTATCTTTTTCATATTCAACTTCTTCATCATATTCTTATTTGTGACAGGCATTCCCGTAGTTGTTATCTATATAAGTTTGAAGATTACACCTTCCGTTCTGCCTGTCACAAAAGAGTTACATTTGTCCGCGTTCAGTTTGGCCTGCAGCATCAGGCTTTATCCAGGGGCACCACGAGGAGGAACGGACTCACCCCCATACACTGCTTAGTCGTCTTCTGCTTATAATTTAGATAATATCTTTTGCTCTGATATTTAGTCTTATGCTTAATGTTCTTCTGCTCTTTGTTCTGCAGCCTCTTGTTCTTCTGCTTCTCGGTCTCCCATGTCGTCGTCGTCTCCAGGGTCGTCGTCTCCGGGGTCGTCGTCATCGGGGTGGTCTTCAGGGTCATCGTCCCCAGGGTCGTCGTCATCTCAGTGGTCGTCGTCTCTGGTGTCATCGTCATCTTAGGGGTGGTCTTCCGGGTCGTCGTCTTTAGGGTCTTGAACTTGGAAATGTAGCAGAAGGTACAAGAAGGCTGAGAAAATGACGAGAAACAGCTGATGGAACTGGAACTCGGATGGCTACCCGAAGGTCCAAGAGCCAATGGAACTACCGAGGACCAGCTGACGTTACTGGAACCCAGTTACTAAGCAGGAGGTACCCGTGCCTGAAAGCACTACCAAGGACCACCTGACGTTGGTGGAACTCGGATACCCAGAGGGAGGCACCTAAGCCAAAGGCTCTGCCCGGAACCAGCTGACGGTACTGGAACCAGGATGGGGAGCAGAAGGTACAAGAGCAAAAGACACTGCCAAGAACCAGCTGACGGT
The DNA here is from genome assembly GCF_051348905.1 of Ranitomeya variabilis. Lineage (NCBI taxonomy): Eukaryota > Metazoa > Chordata > Amphibia > Anura > Dendrobatidae > Ranitomeya > Ranitomeya variabilis. The sequence continues at coordinate 351,502,981 of NC_135236.1, read as the reverse complement.
ACTGGAACCCGGATGGGTAGCCGAAGGTCCAAGAGCCAATGGAACTACCGAGGACCAGCTGACGTTACTGGAACCCGGTTACTAAGCAGGAGGTACCCGTGCTGAAAGCACTACCAAGGACCACCTGACGTTGGTGGAACTCAGATACCCAGAGGGAGGCACCTAAGCCAAAGGCTCTGCCCAGAACTAGCTGACGGTACTGGAACCAGGATGGGGAGCAGAAGGTACAAGAGCAAAAGACACTGCCGAGAACCAGCTGATAGTACTGGAACCCGGATGGGTAGCCGAAGGTCCAAGAGCCAATGGAACTACCGAGGACCAGCTGACGTTACTGGAACCCGGTTACTAAGCAGGAGGTACCCGTGCCTGAAAGCACTACCAAGGACCACCTGACATTGGTGGAACTCGGATACCCAGAGGGAGGCACCTAAGCCAAAGGCTCTGCCCGGAGCCAGCTGACGGTGCTGGAACCAGGATGGGGACCTATTCAAGCTTGTCTTCCTAGAGCCCCAACTAGCGGTGTTGGAGCAAAGGGTCAGCAGGGGGAGAAGAGTGTAGGCCGAAGCCTGCACTGGAGGCATTTGTAGGTCTGTTGTGTCTGCGTGGCTGTTGCAGGACACGTTGCCGGCTACACAGCAGGGGAACAGCTGGCGGTGCTGAACCCCACTGACACATTGGCTGGTGTTTATCTCTGTGCAGCTAGCAGTAGCGGGCCCCAACTGGCGGTGTTAGAGCCCAGGGTCAGCAGGAGGAGGAGAGGGAGCAGAGTGTAGGCCGAAGCCTGCACTGGCGGCAGCTTTGTGTCTGCGTGGCTGTTGCAGGACATGTTGCCGGCTACACAGCAGGGGAACAGCTGGCGATGCTGAACCCCACTGACACATTGGCTGGTGTTTTTCTCTGTGCAGCTAGCAGTACCGGGCCCCAACTGGTGGTGTTAGAGCCCAGGCTCTGCAGGGTGAGCAGAGTGTAGGCCGAAGCCTAATTGAACCAATTTTAAAGGTAACCTTTAACCCGCACCTCAGGGGTTACAAACTAGAAGAGCCACACCTTATGCAGCAGTAGTGCTGCACAAGTCAAAGGTTGCTCTTTTAATTTTTCTCCTTGCACACGCTGAATGAAACACGTATAACATTTAGCCCTTTATACAGTCAAACTGTGTTGGAGGCGAGAGTTCCCTTCATAATGAGACGCAGCACAGATGTCAAAAATCCCACCTTGGTGCTTGGCGCGGCCTCCTGAGCATCGCATTTTGCTGTACAGGAGTCTGTGTTGTTGCGTTATCCCTTGGCCATGCGCTGCCCGTCTTCTGACATCATTTCATGTCGGCTGGTGCGGTTCGCGATGCCCATGAATCCCAGCCCCGCAGTGTCTTTACAGTGTTTCACACTGCGGGGCTGGGATTCATGGCCTGGCGCAGTACATAGGTTCGCCTCTCGCTCGGGTCCTTACACCTGCTACAGACTGTGCGGCGTCAGCTGATCCCTTATCGCATGCCGCGGCCATGAAGCCGCACTGTCTGAAGAAGGCGGAAGGAGCTGAGTGACAGCCTGGCGAAGATATGCACTGCTCATGCCCGTCAATCACACCCTCGCAGTCAAAATAAATAAGACACCGAGGGGCGTTGTGTCGGGCAGGGCGGCCGCAGAGGCGCAGCCAGCCAAACAATGATGTGAGAAGACGGGCAGCGCTACCAAGGGGGTTGCTGCGTGTCATTACAAAGGAAAGTCACACCTCAGGGACGTTTTAATGGTCTCAGGGGACACATTGTAGACGTGTTCCGTTCAACATGGGCAAGGAGAATAAGTTTATGAGCCACCTTGCACACATGCAGCATTACTGCTGTACAAGGTAGGCTGTAAAACACACAAACACCTGGGGGTGGAGCGACAGGATCCCTTCAATTTCAGTTCTTGTGTCTGCGTGGCTTTTGCAGGACATGATGCCGGCTACACAGCAGGGGAACAGCTGGCGGTGCTGAACCCCACTGACACTTTGGCTGGTGTTTTTCTCTGTGCAGCTAGCAGTACCGGGCACCAACTGGCGGTGTTAGAGCCCAGGATCTGCAGGGGGAGCAGAGTGTAGGCCGAAGCCTAATTGAACCAATTTTAAAGGTAACCTTTAAACCCCCCTCAGGTGTTACAAACTAGAAGAGCCACAGCTTATGCAGCAGTAGTGCTGCACAAGTCAAAGGTTGCTCTTTTAATTTTGTTCCTTGCACACGCTGAAAGGAACACGTATAACATTTAGGCCCTTACACAGTCAAACTGTGTTGGAGGCGAGAGTTCCCTTCGTAATGAGACGCAGCACAGATGTCAAGAAACCCACCTTGGTGCTGGGCGCAGCCTCCTGAGCGTTGCTATTTGATGTACAGGAGTCTGCGCTGTCGTGTTATCCCTTGGCCTTGCGCTGTTAGCGCTGCCCATCTTCTGACATCATTTCATGTCGGCTGTTGCGGTTTGCGATGACCATGAATCCGAGCCACGCAGTGTCTTTACATAGTTAAAACACTGCGGGGCTGGGATTCATGGCCTGGCGCAGTACATAGGTTCACCTCTCACACTCGGGTCCTTACACCCGCTTCAGACTGTGCGGCGTCAGCTGATCCCTTATCGCATGCCACGGCCATGAAGCCGCACAGTCTGAAGAAGGCGGAAGGAGATGAGGGACAGGCGAACTTATACACTGCTCATGCCCATCAATCACACCCTCGCAGTCCAAATAAATAAGACACCGAGGGGCGTTGTGTGGGTCAGGGCGGCCGCAGAGGCGTAGCCAGCCAAACAATGATGCCAGAAGACGGGCAGCGCTACCAAGGGGGTTGCAGCGTGTCATTACAAAGGAAAGTCACACCTCCGGGACGGTTAAATGGTCACAGAGGACACATTTTTGACGTTTTCAGTTCCACATGTGCAAGGAGAATAAGTTTATGAGCCACCTTGCACACATGCAGCATTACCGCTGTACAAGGTGGCTGTAAAACATACAAACACCTGGGGGTGGGGCGACAGGATCCCTTCAATTTCAGTTCTTGTGTCTGCGTGGCTGTTGCAGGACACGTTGCCGGCTGCACAGCAGGGGAACAGCTGGCGGTGCTGAACCCCACTGACACATTGGCGAGGTGTTTGGCTCTGTTCAGCCAGCACATCTGGGCCCCAACTGGCGGTGTTAGAGCCCAGGGTCAGCAGGAGGAGGAGAAGGAGCAGAGTGTAGGCAGAAGCCTGCACTGGCGGCAGCTTTGGGTCTGTTGTGTCTGCGTGGCAGTTGCAGGACACGTTGCCGGCTACACAGCAGGGGAACAGCTGGCGGTGCTGAACCCCACTGACACATTGGCTGGTGTTTTTCTCTGTGCAGCTAGCAGTACCGGGCCCCAACTGGCGGTGTTAGAGCCCAGGGTCAGCAGGAGGAGGAGAGGGAGCAGAGTGTAGGCTGAAGCCTGCACTGGCGGCAGCTTTGGGTCTGTTGTGTCTGCGTGGCAGTTGCAGGACACGTTGCCGGCTACACAGCAGGGGATCAGCTGGCGGTGCTGAAACCCACTGACACATTGGCGAGGTGTTTTTCTCTGTGCAGCTAGCACATCTGGGCCCCAACTGGCGGTGTTAGAGCCCAGGGTCAGCAGGAGGAGGAGAGGGAGTGGAGTGTAGGCCGAAGCCTAATTGAACGAATTTCAAAGGTAACCTTTAACCCCCCCTCAGGTGTTACAAACTAGAAGAGCCACAGCTTATGCAGCAGTAGTGCTGCACAAGTCAAAGGTTGCTCTTTTAATTTTTCTCCTTGCACACGCTGAAAGGAACACGTATAACATTTAGGCCCTTACACAGTCAAACTGATTTTGAGGCGTGAGTTCCCTTCGTAAAGAGACGCAGTACAGCTGGCAAAAATGCCACCTTGGTGCTTTGCGCGGCCTCCTTAGCATCGTTATTTGTTGCACAGGAGTCTGCGCTTTCGTGCTATCCCTTGGCCTTGCACTGTTAGCGCTGCCCATCCTCTGACATCATGTAATGTCGGCCGTTGCGGTTCGCGATGACCATGAATCCCAGCCCCGCAGTGTCTTTACAGTGTTTCACACTGCGGGGCTGGGATTCATGGCCTGGCGCAGTACATATGTTCTCCTCTCGCTTGGGTTCTTACACCCGCTTCAGACTATGCGGCGTCAGCTGATCCCTTATCGCATGCCACGGCCATGAAGACGCACAGTCCGAAGAAGGCGGAAGGAGATGAGGGACAGGGGAAGAAATGCACCGTTCATGCCCATCAATCACACCCTCGCAGTCCAAATAAATAAGACACTGAGGGGCGTTGTGTGGGGCAAGGCGGCCGCAGAGGCGCAGGCAGGCAAACAATGATGCCAGAAGACGGGCAGCGCTACCAAGGAGCTTGTTGCGTGTCAATACAAAGGAAAATCACACCTGAGGGACGTTTTAATGGTCGCAGAGGACTCATTTTAGACGTGTTCAGTTCAACATGGGCAAGGAGAATAAGTTTCTGAGCCACCTTGCACACATGCAGCATTACTGTCGTACAAGGTGGCTGTAAAACGTAGAAACGCCTGGGGGAGGGGGGACAGGTTTCCTTCAATTTCAGTTCTTGTGTCTGCGTGGCTGTTGCAGGACATGTTGCCGGCTGCACAGCAGGGGAACAGCTGGCGGTGCTGAACCCCACTGACACATTGGCTGGTGTTTGGCTCTGTGCAGCTAGCACATCTGGGCCCCAACTGGCGGTGTTAGAGCCCAGGGTCAGCAGGAGGAGGAGAGGGAGCAGAGTGTAGGCCGAAGCCTGCACTGGAGCAAGTTGAAAGGGAAACTTTAACCCCCCCCCCAGGCGTTTGTAGCTGAAAGAGCCATCGTGTACAGCACTAATGCTGGAAAAGGTAAACTTAGCTCTTTTAATTATGGTCCTTGCACATGCTGAACCTAACACTTATGAAAAGTGTCCCCTCCTACCGTGATACCGTCCGGTAGGTGGAACTTTCCTTTGTGATGTGACGCAGCACAGCCGTCATTCTTACCCCCTTGGCGCCGTGCGCCGCCTCCTCAGCGTTGTTTGAATCAGTCCCGGAGTCTGCGCTGTTAGGTTAGCCCTTGGCCATGCACACATTTTGCGCTGCCCGTCTTCTGACATCATTTGGTGTCAGACTGGCTGCGCCTGTGCGGCTGCGCTGGCCGAGATCCCGCCTCGCAGTGTCGTCTAATGTAATCCCACCGTGGGCCTGGGATCCGTGGCCATGCTCAGTGCATATCCTCACCTCTCACTCCCCTCACTACGGCTTCTTCAGACTGGGCGGTGTCACGGCCGTGGCATGCTATTAGGGATCAGCTGACACCGCACAGTCTGAAGAAGCCGTAGGGAGATGAGTGAGAGGTGGAGGTTCAGATATGCACTGCGCATGTCCATGGATCTCAGGCCCCCAGTGGGATTAAATCAGAAGACACTACGAGGCGGGATCTCGTCCAGCGCGGCCGCACAGGCGCAGCCAGCCTGACACCAAATGATGTCAGAAGACGGGCAGCGCAAAATGTGTGCATGGCCAAGGGCTAACCTAACAGCGCAGGCTCCGGGACTGATTCAAACAACGCTGAGGAGGCGGCGCACGGCGCCAAGGGGGTAAGAATGACGGCTGTGCTGCGTCACATCACAAAGGAAAGTTCCACCTACCGGACGGTATCACGGTAGGAGGGGACACTTTTCATAAGTGTTAGGTTCAGCATGTGCAACGAGCACCACGAAAAGAGGCACTTCTTCCCTTTGCATCATTACTGCTGCACAAGGTGGCTCCTTCAGTAACAAACGCCTGGGGGGGGGAGGGCAGGTTCCCTTAAATTTAACTTGTTGTGCCTGCGTGGCGGTCGCAGTACACGTTGCCGTATACACAGCAGGGAACAGCTGACGTTACTGAACCCCAATAACAGAGGAGGGACTGTTGGGACTGTGCGGACAGCACTTCTGGACGGCAACTAGCGGTGTTGGAGCCCAAGGACAGGAGGAGGAGGAGGAGGTGGAGGAGATAGGAGGGATTGCCACACACACAGCTGGGGAACAGCTGACGTTACTGAACCCCAATAACAGAGGAGGGACTGTTGGGACTGTGCGGACAACACTTCTGGATGGCAACTAGCGGTGTTGGAGCCCAGGGACAGGAGGAGGAGGAGGAGGTGGAGGAGATAGGAGGGATTGCCACACACACAGCTGGGGAACAGCTGACGTTACTGAACCCCAATAACAGAGGAGGGACTGTAGGGACTGTGCGGACAGCACTTCTGGACGGCAACTAGCGGTGTTGGAGCCCAGGGACAGAAGGAGGAGGAGGAGGTGGAGGAGATAGGAGGGATTGCCACACACACAGCTGGGGAACAGCTGACGTTACTGAACCCCAATAACAGAGGAGGGACTGTAGGGACTGTGCGGACAGCACTTCTGGACGGCAACTAGCGGTGTTGGAGCCCAGGGACAGGTGGAGGAGGAGGAGGTGGAGGAGATAGGAGGGATTGCCACACACACAGCTGGGGAACAGCTGACGTTACTGAACCCCAATAACAGAGGAGGGACTGTTGGGACTGTGCGGACAGCACTTCTGGACGGCAACTAGCGGTGTTGGAGCCCAGGGACAGGTGGAGGAGGAGGAGGTGGAGGAGATAGGAGGGATTGCCACACACACAGCTGGGGAACAGCTGACATTACTGAACCCCAATAACAGAGGAGGGACTGTTGGGACTGTGCGGACAGCACTTCTGGACGGAAACAAGCGGTGTTGGAGCCCAGGGACAGGTGGAGGAGGAGGAGGTGGAGGAGATAGGAGGGATTGCCACACACACAGCTGGGGAACAGCTGACGTTACTGAACCCCAATAACAGAGGAGGGACTGTAGGGACTGTGCGGACAGCACTTCTGGACGGCAACTAGCGGTGTTGGAGCCCAGGGACAGGTGGAGGAGGAGGAGGTGGAGGAGATAGGAGGGATTGCCACACACACAGCTGGGGAACAGCTGATGTTACTGAACCCCAATAACAGAGGAGGGACTGTTGGGACTGTGCAGACAGCACTTCTGGACGGCAACTAGCGGTGTTGGAGCCCAGGGACAGGAGGAGGAGGAGGAGGTGGAGGAGATAGGAGGGATTGCCACACACACAGCTGGGGAACAGCTGACGTTACTGAACCCCAATAACAGAGGAGGGACTGTAGGGACTGTGCGGACAGCACTTCTGGACGGCAACTAGCGGTGTTGGAGCCCAGGGACAGGTGGAGGAGGAGGAGGTGGAGGAGATAGGAGGGATTGCCACACACACAGCTGGGGAACAGCTGACGTTACTGAACCCCAATAACAGAGGAGGGACTGTTGGGACTGTGCGGACAGCACTTCTGGACAGCAACTAGCGGTGTTGGAGCCCAGGGACAGGAGGAGGAGGAGGAGGTGGAGGAGATAGGAGGGATTGCCACACACACAGCTGGGGAACAGCTGACGTTATTGAACCCCAATAACAGAGGAGGGACTGTAGGGACTGTGCGGACAGCACTTCTGGACGGCAACTAGCGGTATTGGAGCCCAGGGACAGGTGGAGGAGGAGGAGGTGGAGGAGATAGGAGGGATTGCCACACACACAGCTGGGGAACAGCTGACGTTACTGAACCCCAATAACAGAGGAGGGACTGTTGGGACTGTGCGGACAGCACTTCTGGACGGCAACTAGCGGTGTTGGAGCCCAGGGACAGGTGGAGGAGGAGGAGGTGGAGGAGATAGGAGGGATTGCCACACACACAGCTGGGGAACAGCTGACGTTACTGAACCCCAATAACAGAGGAGGGACTGTTGGGACTGTGCGGACAGCACTTCTGGACGGCAACTAGCGGTGTTGGAGACCAGGGACAGGAGGAAAAGCAGAGGAACACAATGTAGGCCGAAGCCTGATTGGAGAAAGTCGAAAGGGAACCTTTAACCCCCCCCAAGGTGTTTGTAGCTGAAAGAGCCAGCTTGTGCAGCACAAAAGATGCAAAAGGAAAAGGTGGCTCTTTTCATTATGCTCCTTGCAAACACAGAACTAAACACTTATAAAATGTGTCCCCTGAAACCGTGAGACCGTCCCGGAGGTGGGACTTTCCTTCGTAATATGACGCAGCACAGCCGTCATTCCTACCCCCTTGGCGCCGTGCCCCAGCTCCTCAGCGTTGTTTGATTCCGTCCCGGAGCCTACGCTGTTATGTTATCACTTGGCCAGGCACACTTAGCGCTGCCCATCTTCTGACATCATTTGGTGTCAGGATGGCTGCGCCTGTGCGGACGTGCTGGCCGAGAGCCCGCCTCGCAGTGTCGTCTAATGTAATCCCACCGCGGGCCTGGGATCCATGGCCATGCGCAGTGCATATCCTCGCCTCTCACTCCCCTCCCTACGGCTTCTTAAGACTGTGCGGTGTCATGGCCGTGGCATGCTATTAGGGACCAGCTGACACCGCACAGTCTGAAGAAGCCGTAGGGAGATGAGTGAGAGGTGGAGGTTCAGATATGCACTGCGCATGTCCATGGATCTCAGGCCCCCAGTGGGATTAAATCAGAAGACACTGCGAGGCGGGCTCTCGGCCAGCGCGGCCGCACAGGCGCAGCCAGCCTGACACCAAATGATGTCAGAAGACGGGCAGCGCTAAGTGTGCCTGGCCAAGGGATAACATAACAGCGCAGGCTCCGGGACGGAATCAAACAACGCTGAGGAGCCGTGGCACGGCACCAAGGGGTTAGGAATGACGGCTGTGCTGCGTCATATTACGAAGGAAAGTCCCACCTCCGGGACGGTTTTACGGTATCAGTGGACACATTTTATAAGTGTTAAGTTCTGCGTGTGCAAGGAGCTAAACAAAAATAGCTACCTTTTCCTTGTGCAGCATTACTGCTGCACAAGGTGGCTCTTTCAGTAACAAACGCCTTGGGAGGGGGGGGACAGGTTCCCTTACATTTCAGTTGTTGTGTCAGCGTGGCGGTCGCAGGACACATTGCCGGCTACACAGCTGGGGATCAGCTGACGTTACTGAAACCCAATAACACTGGGTCGTATGTTTTGACTGTGCAGACGGCACTTCTGAGCCTCAACTGGTGTTGTTGGAGCCCAGGAATTTAAGTTCAGGTGGTAGAAAGATGAACACAACAGGAGACCTGGATAACGTAGACAGTGACCTAATTATTTAATCAGGAAGAGGAGTGGCAAATTCCTGTGAGATCCAGGCCTTGTTCATTTTCAGGAAAGTAAGCCGGTCAACGTTATCGGAGGATAGTCGCATGCGACGGTCAGTTAGTACACCACCTGCAGCACTAAAGACACGTTCCGATAATACACTAGCCGCAGGGCAAGCCAGCACCTCCAATGCATACTGGCTTAGCTCTGGCCATGTATCCAGCTTTGAGACCCAAAACTTGAAAGGGGAAGAGCCGTCTGGGAGTACAGCAAGAGGGCAAGACATGTAGTCTGTCACCATCTGACGGAACCGTTGCCTCCTGCTGACTGGAGCCGTCTGTGATGGTGTAGACTTTTGTGGCGGGCACAGAAAACTGTGCCACAGTTCGGCCATACTGGTCTTGCCTTGGGCAGAGGCACTGCTTCTGCTCCCTCTTTGTGCAGAGCCTCCACCACTGCCTGGACGCACTGAGCTGCTTTGTAATGCACTAGCAGCACTTCTCTCAGTTGGAATGGAGAAGATGATGGAATTCACCAGTGTGTCTTGGTACTCCCGCATTTTTCGCTCCCGGTTCAATGGTGTGATGAGGCTTTCTACGTTGTCCCGGTAGCGAGGATCGAGGAGGGTGAACACCCAATAATCAGACATGTTGAGAATGTGGGCGATGCGGCGGTCGTTTCTCAGGCACTGCAGCATGTAATCCACCATGTGCTGCAGACTGCCAACTGCCCAAGAAACGCTGTCCCCTGCTTGAGGCGTGATCTCTGCCCGCTCGTCATCACCCCACCCTCGCTGTACACACTGAGTACTGGACAATTGTGTAACTCCCTCCTCTGGACGGATGTCTTCCTCCTCCATTGACTCCTCCTCATCCTCCTCACAAACTGTCCCCTGCCTACGCGTTTGTGAGGAACCACGTGGCGCTGACTGTCCAGAAGATGATGGAAATGCTGAATCCTCATCCTCCACCTCTTCCACAACATCATCCCTTAGCGCTTGCAGTGATTTTTCAAGCAGGCAGATAAGGGGGACAGTCATGCTGACTAGTGCATCATCTGCACTCGCCATCCGCGTGGAATAATCGAAGGGACGCAAAACCTGGCAGACGTCCTTCATAGTGGCCCACTCTGTGGTTGTGAAGTCTGAACGGCGCGGAGTGCGACTTCTTTGCGCCTGATGCAGCTGGTACTCCATTACAGCTTGCTGCTGCTCACACAACCGCTCCAACATATGTAACGTGGAATTCCACCTGGTAGGTAGGTCACATATGATGCGATGTTCCGGCAGGTGGTGTCGGCGCTGCAGAGCCGCAATGCGCGCTTTTGCCGTGCTGGAACGCCGCAAGTGAGCACACTCTAGGCGGACCTTGTGCAGCAGTGCATCAAGATCCGGATAGTCGCTCAAAAAACTCTGCACGACCAAATTGAGCACATGTGCCAGACATGGGATGTGAGTGAGGTTGCCGAGGCCCAGAGCTGCCACCAGATTTCGGCCATTATCACACACTACCATGCCTGGCTGGAGATTCGCTGGCACAAACCACACATCGCTCTCCTGCTTGATGGCATTCCAGAGCTCCTGCGCTGTGTGGCTTCGATTCCCCAAAGAAATTAATTTCAAGATGGCCTGTTGACGTTTGGCCACGGCTGTGCTCATGTCGGTCGTTACAGGTAAACGTTCATCACGGGTCCATGTGGAGGTGGACTGTGACGGCTCCTGCAGCGATGATTCTGAGGAACTGGTGTAAGAGGAGGAGTCAATGCGTACAGAATGGATTCCTGCAATCCTTGGAGTGGGCAGGACACGTCCTGTGCCACTCGCACGGTCTGTACCCGGCTCAACGACATTAACCCAATGGGCAGTGAGGGAAAGGTATCGACCCTGTCCATGTTGACTGGTCCACGCATCGGTGGGGAGGTGGACCTTGCTACTGACAGCATTCAGTAGCACGTGTTTTATGTGTCCCTCCACATGCTTGTGCAGGGCAGGGACGGCTTGCCTGCTGAAGTAAAAGCAGCTGGGCACATTGTACTGTGGGACTGCCAATGACATCAAGTCACGGAAGCTTTCAGTCTCCACCAGCCTGAATGACAGCATTTCCAGTGACAGAAGTTTGGCAATGCCTGCAGTCAGAGCCTGTGCTCGTGGGTGGTTTGACGAGAAAGGCCGCCTTTTCTCCCATGCCTGTACTACTGATGGCTGTAGACTGGGCTGGGAGTGTGTGGATGACTGGGAAAGTGGAGCTGCGGGTGGAATTACAGTGGGTCTCTGGACAACAAGGCCAGAGGTTCTTCCACGGCGTTCCTGGGAGGAAGCCGAACCAGCTGCGTGTGAGCTGGAGGAAGAGGCAACACGAGCTGAAGAGGTGGTAGCTGCCGCTGTTGGTTGTCCTAGCTCTTCAGTGTGTTTTTCTAACTCCGCCGCGTGCCTGGTGCGCACATGTTTCCACATGTTGGAGGTATTGAGGTTGCTGACATTTTTCCCTCTTTTGACTTTTTGATGAAACACCTTGCATTTGACATAGCAAATGTCATCTGCAACTGTGTCAAAAAAGGACCAGGCACTGCAAGTCTTGGGAGCGCCCTTTTTGGCTTTTGGAAGAGACATGCTCCTAACGGGTGCCAACGCGGAGGCTGCAGGATCCGCAGTCTTCCCCCTCCCTCTCCCTCTTTGGGCCGTACGGGGAATCTCTTCCTCAGAGCTGCTCCCACCACCTTCCTGTCCCTCACGCCAAGATGGGTCAAGGACCTCATCATCTACACTACCCTCTGCCCCCAACTGCTCCTCCTGGGTAGTCTCAGAAGCAGAGCACGCACCAGTAAGTGGCACCTGAGTGTCATCATCAGCTGATGCGGCCTGCGATGTGGTGAACGGAGCCACTGGCCCACCCACCTCTTCAGAGGAAGAGAGAAAAAGCTGTTAGACATCACTGCACCCTGCCTCTTCTTCCATTTCTCCAATGCTGCTTGGCTGGCCCCCTGTTTCCAAGCCAAGAGATTCAGAGAACAGAAGTAGAGACGGCTCCTGTCCTGGGCTCTCTGTCTGCCTGGGCAATTTGGCAGGTGGTGAAGAGACAGATGGCTGCTCTCCAGTGCTCTGTGTCTGAAAGGATGTGGCACTAATTGAAGTTGATGCATTAGCTGCCATCCATCTGACAACGGCTTCAATTTGTTCTTCACGCAGCAGCGGTGTACGGCGCTCTGCGACAAAGCTGCGCATGAATGACTGTTCCCTGGTGAAAGTGGGTGCTGATGAGTCACCGGTGCCCGCAGCAGGCACAGAATCCCCACGTCCCCTCCCTGCTCCGTGCCCATGCCCACGTGCCTTACTCACTGCCTTCTTCATCTTGGTTGACTGATAAAGATAAGCAGAAAAGTACTAACGGCTTTGTGTGCTTATTCCTGAACAACTCCTAACAGGTATAAGAAACACTAATTTTCTAAAGTGTGGACTAGACTTTAATATGAGCTAATGTGGCCTACACAAATGTAAAGTAGTGTCACTGGTGTGTTTGGTGAACTTTATTATTTATTTATTTTTGGGGGGCTGAACTGACAACAGATAGAGCTGCAGTCACACGGAGACCGTGCAGACAGCCGTAAACGGCGCTGCAAGGCCCAAAAACCCTCCTCTACGTTATCCTATGTAGTGTTTTTCCACAAGTTAGCTGGAGACGGGTGGAAAGACACTAATAGGAATTTTTTGAAAAAATGTGCAGCAGCCTGCACTACTTAAAACAAAATGAAAATTGATTTTGCGGTATGACGCAGTGAAGAACCCTGAGCTGGAGACAACCAGGCTATGGCTGCTCACAGACTACAGGGCGAGCTGCAGTCACACGGAGACCGTGCAGACAGCCGTAAACGGCGCTGCAAGGCCCAAAAACCCTCCTCTACGTTATCCTATGTAGTGTTTTTCCACAAATTAGCTGGAGACGGGTGGAAAGACACTAATAGGATTTTTTTGAAAAAATTAGCAGCAGACTACACTACTTGGAAAAAAAAAAAAAAGAACAGTATGAGGCAATGAACCACCCTCCCTGAACTGAATACAACCAGCTATGGATGGCCTATGTGGCTGCACTCAGACTAGAGAGTGGGCTGCACTCACACACACACACACACACAGACCTTGCAGATCGCTGTGAAAACAACGCTACAAGGCAAAAGCAAGGTGATTAGTAGGTGAACACAGCGGTTGCTAAATTAGCCTTGGAAAAGCACAAAAAAGCAAATCGCTATCTCTAAACTGGCCCTCAGTCAGCAAACAGCGTCCTGTCACTAACTGAATTCACAGCAGAGTGAGCGCAAAATGGCGCCAGCGACTTTTAAACTGCATCATGACATCATTTCAGCAGCCAATCACAGCCTTGCCAGTAGTTTCATGCCCTCCATGCTGAACAGGATGTGCCCACACTTGGAATCATTCTCATTGGCTGAATTTGTGCAGTTTGAATCTGGGAACTTCCGATTCCGGTATCCGATACGCGGCAAGTATCGGAATCCCGGTATCGGAATTCCGATACCGCAAGTATCGGCCGATATCCGATACTTGCGGTATCGGAATGCTCAACACTAATTATGAGTAACTAGTGCAAAAGGGGCAGAAACAGCATTAGGCCCCTGTGCAAGTAATACGTCTAGGCCTCCCTCCTTTTATGGTGATAAAGCTACATATATATATTGTGGAAGAGCAGCTCACTTAGCTGCTCCCCGAGGTAGACACAGGCACACGTGGGTTAAAGTCTCTGGATGGTTTATTGTATCATAAATCATTTATTTCCCGAGTCACACCCTTCAGGTGGAGATATGGTGAGTAGGTGTCCTGCCCATCTCTTACCTATAGTGATGGGCGAGCACTAAAATGCTCAGCTGCTCGTTGCTCGGGTCGAGCAAATTGGAAAACTCGGGTACTTGACCCCAGCAACGAGCATAACGTAAGTCTATGGGAAACCCGAGTATTTTTACCGCGATCCCCCCGGGGGTCCTTTTAAGGTGTAAAAACGTCTGAAAATGATGCATGCATGCATCATGATGATGAAACACTGCTGAAATGACACGGAAAAAACATGGGGATCGCCCCTGGAAGCATTTCTAACTGCTAGGTCACAACCGTAAGCAATGTTGTCAGAGTTTTTACAGGTGCACCAACAAACATACAAAAACGAAAACAAAAAGGATTTTGCTGGGAAATATGTTAAGGTACATCCTTTCCAGGGTAATGACTTGTATATAAGGCAAAATAATTAACCCCAGACTGAAATGTTCCTCCAACACTTCTGCTATGTTCACAAGCAGCGTTTTTCAACTTTACTGTAACATTGCTTTCAACCAATACAAATACATTCACTGGGAAATGTCATTGTAACATTTAACAACCCTAGCTGGCCATGTGGTGTGTGACACATAAGCAGACACATCTTGTTTCAATTCTGAAGGAGGGACTCTTAAAGTCACAAAGCCTATTTTTAGAGGGGCATCAGGCGGCATTAATATTCTTAAAGGGACCTTATTAAACATTGGGTCTCCTATGCTTTTATTGCCTAAGCAGTGAGTGGCTGGGCTGCCAAGAATTACAACGCACGCCAATACCGCTTTCACGAGAGGTACAGGAAGGCCTCCTGAAAAAAGTTGCATTGAATGCAAGGCCTGCCCTGCTATCAAGTCATATGCACCCCAATAAGCCTTTGAACCCAAGTACTGAATGGACACAGGAAAATACACTTCACATGATTCATTTTGTAATCCCATACTGTTTTCTTACGTATTAACTGTAAGGCCTGCTCTGCTACCAAGTCATATGCACCCCAATAAGTCTTTGAACCCAGGTACTGGATGGCCACAGGAAAACCCACTTCACATTCTTCAGTTGGTCCTGCCATACTGTTTCCTTATGCATTGAATGCAAGGGCTACCTTGACTTGACTAAATTTGCATGCAACACAATCCCCCCTTGGAAGAATCATGGAGGAGGGCCTCATAAAAAAAATTCCCATAACTAAGCAGAGGGTCTCCTAGACTTGTAATGCCTATACACTATGTGCATCTGCTGACAAACATTTCCCCATGGGGGGCACATTTTTAAAAAATAATTTATGGGCATCATAGACACCCTTGCCAAAAATTGGACTGCCTGTAGCAGCACGGAACACGTTAACCCTGGTGATGTAGTGGTGGTGGATGAGGAGACATTCAGGGTGGCCTCATTAAAACTTGGCCCAATTTAAAGGAGTGTATGTTCTAGACTCGTAATGCCCATACACTAAGTGCATGGGCTGGCAAACATTTCCCCCTGAGGGAATAAAATTGTTAAAAATATTATATGGGCATCATAGACACACTTGCCAAAAATTTGACTAGCTGAAGCAGCACAGAACCCATTAACCCTGGTGATCTAGTGGCGGAGAATGAGGAGACATACTGAATGATCAATCATAATGAAATCCAAAAAATGAATAAAGGATGTGAATCCACCTATGAATAAAAATAAGAAAAGGGAGGGACAAACACAGGTTCATACATATAAAGCCAGAATGTGTCAAACGAGATATGTTGGTCCCTAACAACAGCTCAGAGACAGGGATATAAATCAAAATATAATATAATAGTATTTCAATATTTTTAGACTAGAGAGGTATACACTAGGTCATAAGAGGGAGGATCGTCCAGAGATAGGAAAAATGGAAAGACTGTGTGGAATACATGGTGGTGGCTAAGTGACTGGAAGCATTATCCACTATCCAAACAACAACCATTTCACACTGCTCTGGCTTCAATAGTGCTGTGCTGTGGTCCCCTAGAAACTGGGACAGGAAGGTCGAGCGCGAACATGTGAGTCTTTGTTGTGGCCCACTTTCAGCTTTGCCACGGCCTCGTCCTCTGTATGCACCATCACGTCCACTTCCCCGTCCCTTGCCTTGCCCATTTTAAATGGACAACTGAAATATTTTCAAAGCTCAATACAAATGGATTTATTTGGAGAAAAATTCTATGTGATCAGTATGCCTGAAAAGCAAGTAGTTGACTTGCATCTGACGGAGATAACAGACAGGTAAAAAAATTAATAATTTTTTTTCATTTTTTAAAACAATAAATACTGGGTAGACTAAGGTTAGCAGACAGAACATTGCAATGTATGCCTTCGAAATGAAGATTTTGAAACCACAGATACACCAGGCGTGTGACAGAGATAACAGACTGTATAATTTTTTTTATTTACATTTTTGAAAACAATACTGACTGAATACAGGACTGAACACTAGCAGACCCACACTAACTATTAAAAGGATAATTCTGACCCTATCTCAGCAGCAGCTCTCCCTACACTACCTAAGTCCAGAGCAGAATGCGGTGAGCAGGGCTCATCACTACTTACCTACTCACCTAAAAACCCACCCATAACATGGCTGCTTAATACATACTGTATCTCCACTCACATATCGTGCCACATATCGACCCTGTCACATATTTCCCTCTCTGACATGGGCTTTGGCACCTTCAGACACCCAACAGGGAATTCGGGAGAGGGGATCTGCATTCCCGTTTGACTTCCTGGGCCTATGTTCTACATGGAAATTGAAATCCTGGAGGCCTAAGAACCACCTAGTCACCCTGATGTTCTTACCCTTTTTCTCCCTTAACCATCTTAGAGGGGCATGATCGGACACAAGTTTGAACCTCCAACCTAGTAGATGTATCCTCAATGTATCCACGGCCCAGACACTCCTTCTTGATTATGGCGTAGTTCTTTTTACATGACGAGAGCCTCCGGCTCAGATACAGGATTGGATGTTCTTCTCCATTTATTAATTGAGACAGCACGGCTCCCAAGCCAACTTCTGTCGCATCCATCTAGACCACAAACTCTTTGCTGAGGTCTGGTGCGACCAGAACCGGATGTTTACACAGAGCTCTCTTCAGTCCCTGGAATGCCATCTCTGTGTCATCAGACGATTTAGCTATTGTCGATTTGGTGCCTTTAAGAAGATCTGTCAATCGCGCGGCGATCATTGCAAAATTCGAGATGAATCGCCAATAGTACCCCACAATTTCAAGAAACACCCTCACTTGCATCTTGGAAAGCAGTTGCAGCCATTCTTCGATCGTCTCGATCTTGTTGATTTGTGGCTTAATTTCACCTCTCCCGATGACATAGCCTAGGTATTTGCATCTTCCTTTCACATGGCACATTTTCTTCAGATTTATCGTGAACCCCACATTTTTTAAAGCATCCAGAACCGCCTGTACTTTTGGTAGGTCAGGGCTAAAGACCACTATGTCATCGAGGTACACTGCGGCATACTTCTTATGCAAAGCCAGGATCCAATCCATCACTCTCTGTAAGGTAGACGGGGCCCTCTGCAGACCAAATGGCATCCTGTTGTATTGAAAACACCAATCAGGTGTCAAGAAGGCTATCTTCTCCTTGGCACTCTGGGACATGGGGATCTACCAATAGCCCTTCATCAGGTCCAGGGTTGTAATATACCTTGCAGGTCCAAGTCGCTCAATGAGTTCGTCCACATGAGACATTGGGTAAGCATCAAAACTAGAGACTTCATTCAGCTTGCGGTAGTCATTGCAAAACCACCACTCACCGTCAGGCTTCGGTACGAGTACGATAGGACTTGACCATCCACTTTTCGACTCCTCTGTCACCCCGACGTCTAGCATCCTCTTCACCTCATTGGATATCACCTTTCTCCATGCTTCCAGAATTCTATAGGGCATGAGGTTCCCCCTTATGTGTAGTTCTGTCAACACGTCATGCTCGACCACTTGCGCATGCCCCAGCAACTTTGAGAATAGATACTGGTTCCGATGGAACAGCTCCTGACACAGTTGCCTATGGGCTGGCATCAGAGTCTCTGCAATAGTGACATCATCCATTGGGACTTTAGGACTGACTCCCAGGCAGGGTGTCCAGCGATTATCGGTCTCTCCAGGGTTTTAGCAAGTTCACATGATAGACCTGGTGTGGGATTCCTTCTCCCCAGCTGGTGTACCTTGTGATTAACTTTGCCCAGTTTTTCCACCACCTCATATGGCCCTTGCCACTTGACTAGGAACTTGCTCTCTACTGTTGGGATAAGCACTAGCATGCGGTCCCCTGGCTGAAACTGCCTCAGCCTTGCTGATTGGTTATGCACCCTTGCCTGTGCCTCCTGTACCTGGAGAAGATGCTCCTTCACAATAGGCACCACTTTTGCCATTCTCTCCTGCAGCTGGGTGACATGCTCTATAATGCTCTGGTGTGGCGTGACCTCAGTTTCCCACGTTTCCTTGGCGATGCCCAGGAGCCCTCGCAGATGTTGACCATACAGCAGCTCAAATGGCGAGGAGCTAGTAGAAGCCTGGGGAACTTTCTGATGGAGAAGAGTAGAAATGGAAGCAGGTTGTCCCAGTCTTGTCCTTCTCAATTATCTTTTTGAGCATGGTTTTCAGGGTTTATTGAAGTGCTCTACTAGGCTGTAGGTCTGTGGATGATGCACTGAGGTTCGCAGCTGGGCAATCTGGAGGACCCTACAGAGTTCTTTTATAACCTTGCTCATGAAGAGTGTTCCCTGTTCTGTCAGAATCTCCTTAAGCAGGCCTGTCCTAGCAAAAATATGGACAAGTTCCTGGGTGATGCTCTTAGCCTAAACGTTCCTCAGGGGTACTGCTTCAGGGTACTGGGATGCATAGTCCATGACCACTAGCATATATTGGTGCCCTCATGCCGACTTAACTAACGGAGCTACTAGATCCATGGCAATTCGCTCAAACGGGATCTCTGTTACTGGTGGTAACAGGACTAGAGGACTTCGGAAGTGCACATAGGGAGCGGTTATCTGACAAGTGGGGCAGGACAAACCATAATTCAGGATCTCCTGATAACATCCCGGCCAATAGAACCTCTGCAGTATTCTCTCCTGCATTTTCTCCACCCCCAGATGTCTCCCCAAAACATGCAAATGAGCCATGTCTAGAACCCTCTGCCAGTATGGCCCTGGAACCAACAACTGCTCCACTATTTCACTTCCCAATAGTGTAGTCACTCTATACAGCAATTCACTATTGACTGCAAAGTGTGAGTACTTGATGTCAGCCCCCGGCTTGTGAGCAACCCCATCAATCACAGACACATTTTCAAAGGCCCCTTTTAAAGTAAGATCTCTCATTTGAGCAATCCCAAAATTTTCCCCAGAAACTCCAAGCTCAGGAAGTTCGGCCTCCCTGGTCACTGATTCATCCTCATCACCTGCTAGGACACACAAGGGGAACTCCTCCATCTCAGACTGCAATGGGAATTCATCAGGGTTGCGCTGGCTCCTGCCTGAGACACTCGACATCCCTGCTTTTCCCCACAAGTCCCAGAACAGGCTGAAGTCCGGCCTGATTATCACAGGGTGCAGCAAGTCTCTGACTACCCCGACCTCATGGAACTTTGTACCACGGCTCATTTTAATCAACACTCTGGCAACAGTGTAGTCTTTGGCATCCCTGTGGATACAGTGGGCACTCACATGTTTCCCTGTAATTAACTGGTGGAGAAGTGTGGCCCAAGCTCCCGGAATCCAAGAGTCCTAACACCAGTACTCCGTTTATGGACATGCGACATGACTTTCCCGGGCTGATAGTCCACACTTCAGGGATAGGTAGGCATAATATGAGCAACCAGACAAATGAAAAGAATGAAGAGCACTCACCGTCCTTAAAATTCCAATCCTTTATTGTGACATATGAATCATTAGCAAGGAAACAAGGGAGAATGTGAACAGAAAAATGGATGATGGCCGTTTCACGCTACCGCGCTTCCACGGGTCCTAGGACTAGGCACAGGACCCGTGGAGGCGCGGTTGTGCGAAACTGCCGTCGTCCATTTGCAGTTCACGTTCTCCCTTGTCACAATAAAGGATTGGAATTTTAAGGATGGTGAGTGCTCTTCATTCTTTTCATTTGTCTGGACACGTACTTTTATATTCATGGGCATAGATAAGCAACTAGCTGGCTGATTGTGTGTGTTTTTGTGGCCCATTCATTGCAGGAGGTGCGGTAAACTTTTTTTCTTGAAGTTATAATATGAGCAACGACTGCCCAGGCTGCAATCCATCTGCTTGGCAGGCATAGGACAACGGGCTGCTATGTGTGCAGGACCGTGACACCGCCAGCAGATCAGGTCTTTAGCAGCAGCCTTTGATAACCCCTCAGTGGCTCCTTGAGATCTTGGACTCCCCCCTGTGGTGGATCTGTTACCCCTCTTTTGGGACTTGGTCTCCCGCTGGGTATCCTAGTATGGAGATGTACCACCCCCTGGCTCCCGCAGTGACTTCTTGACCTCCTGGTACCTTTCCATGAGGCTCACCAAGTCATCCCCATTCCGGGGGTCTCTTTAAGCAACCCAGGTCTCCACCGGCCTGGGGAGAGAGTGAATAAATCTCTCCATGATCGACTATCTGGGCTGGACTGGAGGACTGTATACACTCTATACTAAGAGACTGTGTTATACATAATAATTAAGTACACTATATGCTAAGGGATTGTGTTAGACATAAGTGTGTACACTATATACTAAGGGACTGTGTTAGACATAATAAGTGATAATAAAATCTTCTTCCACCTTCCCCTTCCTCCCATCCCAATCCCCCACACCACTCATTGTCCTCTCCCCCCACCCCTGTCATTGCTCTCTTCACCACCTCCATCATTGCTTTCTCCCCCACCACCTCATCATTGCCCATTCTACTACCTCCATCATTGCTTTCTCCCCCACCACCCCCATCATTGCCCATTCCACCCCCTCCATCATTTCCTGCTCCCCCACCACCTTCATCATTGCTCTTTCAGCCATCATTGTCCTTTCCACTACCACCATTACCTTTTCCCCACCACCCCATCATTGCCCATTCCACCACCTCCATTATTTCCTCCTCCCCCCTCACCCCCATTATAGCCCTTTCTAACACAACCATCATTGTCCTTTCCACCACCACCATGATTGCCTTTTCCCCACCACCACCATCGTTGCCCATTCCACCACCTCCATCATTGCATTCTCTCCCACCACTCCCATCATTGTCCTTTCCACCACCTCCATCATTGCCTTCTCCCCCACTACCTCCATCATTGCCTCCTTCCCCACCACCCCATCATTGTGCTTTCCACTGCCACCATCATTGCCTCCTCACCTACCTGTCAGGACTCTGAACATTTTTTACCTTTTGTGCATTACTGCCCTTTTCCAAGATGGCGTCTTTGGTCTCATGTGCACTGTGTCTTCCTGCTATAAAACTCCACCCCAGCCTTCAGTCTGTGCTAAAGTATTCTGTCTTGCATCCAGCTCCTGACCTCCGATTACTCCCTGGCTATACACCTGCTCCTGTGAACCTGTGTGGTGATCCTGCTACTCTGCTCTGAGTTCCTGCTGCATACACAAGTTTCCAGTAATCCTCCTTCATCTGCTGTTCGTGTTTACTTCCATCTGCATTTGCTGGACATGTAAGCTGTTTCTGCTTTGCAATAACCTGAGACTATTAACCAGGCCTCCCTGGTTGAGCTAAGATATGATTTGAACTGCCTAATAAGCATATCTATCTGTGCCTGGACTAAGACAAGGATTTATTCGTGTCAAGTATCCTCAAGAATAACTGTGCTTCATAGACTTTCTGCTTGATTGCATTTTCCTCTGAAGTTTCCTATAGACTGCTAAGCTGCGTTTATTATTTGCACCAAGTGTTGTGGACTTGAGTTTCTCTCTGCACTTGTTTGAATCACCGTGTGATAATATAGACTTTACCACTTATAAAACTGTGTCCTCTAGTTGTCTTGTTCCACGCAAAGAGTCTCCTGAGTTATCCCCTATAATTATTACACCACCATCCCCAACATTGCCCTTTACACCACCACCATCATCATTTCCTTTTCCCCACCACCCCATTATTGCCCTTTCGACCACCAACATCATTGTCCTTTCCACCACCTCCATCATTGCCTTCTCTTCCACCACCTCCATCATTGCCTTCTCCCCCACCACCACCATCATTGCCCATTCCACCACCTCCATCATTTCTTCCTTCCCACCACTACCATTATTGCCTTTTTCCACCACCCCATCATTGTCCTTTCCACTACCAACATCATTGCTTTCTCCCCCACCACCACTATCATTGCCCATTCCACCTCCATCATTTCCTCCTCCCCACCACCCCCACTATTGCCCTTTCCACCACCCCCATCATTACCCTCTCCTCCACCTACACACACAGCCACACATAACACCATTCACCTTTTTGCACATTCCCTTGTAGCGCTATGCAAGCACACACACACCACCACTCATTGCTACACACACAGCACCACCTCTCACCTCTCCGCATGCTCTCCCACAGCTGCAGCATCACTGTCACTGGCAGCTTCCTCTCACATTCACGGCGTTGAATGATGATGTCATCCAGCTGCGCTGCTGACTGCTATGTGAAACAGGAAGCGTGGGCAGGAATCAGGATTGCTCCCTGCCCACCGCACATGATGGCAATCTGGACAGGGGCCCCTCGGGGCCAGATAAACAGGCCAGATTGCCCTCATTATTAGCCGCTCTGCAGGGGCCCCCCTCCACCTTCGGCTGCATATGCTGCATTTCCGCCCCTGTATGGAAGGTCAGCTAACTTAGCTGCTCCTCGAGGTAGACACAGGTACACGTGGGTTAAAGTCTCTGGGTGGTTTATTCTATCATAAACCCCAAAATGGTAATGTAAAAACAGCCTTTCTGGCTCAAAAGGAAATAAAAAGTTCATAAGCAGTCCTGCCCAGCACGTCTGTGCCAACACATATGACAGCTCCTACAGGAGCATCAGCCTAGGGCTTGCTTGCCTCTACACAACACAGACCACAGAAAAAAAAAACTGGCTGGACATTTATTTCCCCAGCAACACACCCTTGAGGTGGAGATATGGTGAGTAGGCGTCCCGCCCATCTCTTACCTACTCACCTGAAAACCCACCCATACCATGGTCGCTTAACTCCTTCAGCACATATCATGCTGAAAAGAAATTTATTAAAAGAATAGATCACGGAGGAAAGCAGTCTCCATGACACATATCTCCCCTCACATATTGTGAAAGTGACCATGTCACGATATATAGCCACGCACTGTTAGGACTGGGGGAACGCACCAAATAATATTTAGAGAGGATATGAGGTGCGTTCGCAGTCCGGGGTCCACCGTGCAGAAAGGACACCTGCTGCTCGGTAATGGCAGACTAGATGGCGGTATAATGTGAATACACACACGGGTTAGCTTCACCCGGTATGAAGGAAGCAAACACTGTTGCGTCACAGGGCCGCACAGAGAGCGCAAGTAAAGGGTCAATGAACTCTGTCCCAAGACATGGGGAAAGAGTTCCTCTAGACCTCTTATGCTTGACACCGTTACTGTGGTGTCAGGGGTGGAACTGAACTAATAATAATAATTTATCGCACAAGAGTGCGTACAACGACGCTCTGGCGGACGCCACTAACCACCTTAAACAGGGCCCGGAAAGCGTACGGCGCCGCACTGGCGTTCGCTGCTGAGAGACACAGAATTGTGTGCTGGATGTGCAAAGTAGCACTGTCTGGCGCTAGGTAGATTCCACCATTTGTGAGCAGGTAACAACACTAGGGATGGGAATGATTCAGAGCTTTCATCCATCAACAGGCATTCATCTACACACACACACAAGTAAATAAGTTTACACTAGCGCATGGCTGAGTGGCCATGCGAACCTTTTATTGCAGCAGCACTCCAGGACCTTCCTGATGGTCCAATAGGAGCCGGAACAGGACCAGAGCATGTGACCCCTGACCTCCAATGGGAGGTCATCCCGTGGGCATGCTCAGTATGGGAAAAGCAGGACTTAGTCCCAGAAAGGCCTGCTTGTTGCTGATCAGTGCTGGCTACAAAGGCAGAGCCTGGAAAGGCAGCAGTAACCATTCGCACAGTATCACCTTGAGCCAGACGCTGGGACAGGTTCCACTGTGGCTGGAGGAGAATGGGAGATGGCAGCGGACATGGTTCAAGATTCCCCCTGGGCAGCGGCGGAAACTCGACACCTAAGACATACATGCTTATCTTACATAGTTTCCTTTATTATGTATATTACCATCCCTTATTGCACAGTGCCCTCTCTTGTTATGTACAGCACCTTCCTTTATATCGGATTATATACAGTAGTACCCTGTTTTTATTACATAGTATCATGTCTTGTTAGATATATAGTACAGCTGATGTAATATAGTAGTCTCTTCTTCGCTTTGGGGAAGCCCATCATGCGAAACGCGCATTGGGGCTATGGTCAACACAGCTGTTCACCTAGGTCTCTCACACATGGGTAAGCACCGATATCTAAATGCACTATTAGCGGCACTTTGTGCTCAGGATTTTGCAGATTCACTTTCTTGTTAGCATACATCTCCCCACATGTAATCTCTACATTTCTGATTGTCACATATGATTGTTACTGTGAGATTCATGTGTTACTCTGCATTGTACTCGGTGCTGCTATTTATCTATTTTTTAACACGAGATCTGTGTGATGGCAGTTGTTGCCAGGCTTTCCCCCTTGTACAGCCATCTTTGTTTTGTCATTAGGGTACATACCTTTTTATTTTCTATTTGTGAGTTGATCAATAAATTATTTCTTGTACATCATCATTGGCACCACTTTCTATCTCACTTCACTGCATAGGGCATGTGCATGACAGTGCAGCAAACACTGCTTCTGATTGATCAAAAACAGAAAAATGCGGCAGCACTCACCCAGTTGTGGTCCAGTTCTTTATTTAGAACATGAGTAAATACAGCTTTTCGGTCCGAGGGAGTGCAGTTGGATGGGAGGTGAGCAGGTGAATGACGACAGCTGTTTCGCGCTGATCCAAGCGCTTCTACAGGTCTGAGGTTTGAGACCTGTAGAAGCGCTTGGATCAGCGCGAAACAGCTGTCGTCATTCACCTGCTCACCTCCCATCCAACTGCACTCCCTCGGACCGAAAAGCTGTATTTACTCATGTTCTAAATAAAGAACTGGACCACAACTGGGTGAGTGCTGCCGCATTTTTCTGTTTTTGATCTTCTGGATTGCTTCTATTTCTCATGCGAGCACCTCCTAGATTTCATTCAGCTTGTCACCACTCACCGCTGTCGACCTTCGGTCTGTACACACAGGCTGTGCAGCTTACTTTTTTCCTTTTGTCTCAGACTGCTTCTGATTGGATAGGAGCCTGCAGCTATGATCAGTGGTCTAAAGTTTACATCTGGTCACTGGTGTTGGCTGATGTGACTACTGCTCCCATCAGCTAATGCCTACTGCCGCTAATAACAATGAGAGCAGGAGCATCTGATGGGAGTATTCATCAACTGGCGCCTGTACTCTAAATAAACAATTTAAAAAAAAAAGTGTGGGTTCCTTTGTATTTTTGATAACCAGCTTCAGCAAGGCTGGTTATCAACAATAGAGGGGTCTCCACGCTGTTTTTGTAATTAATTATTTAAATAAATAATTTAAAAAACGTTTTGAGGTCCTCATTATTTTTGACAACCAGCCTTGCTAAAGCAGACAGCTGGGGGCTGGTATTCTCAGGCTGGTAAGGGACCATGAATATTTCCCTCCCAGCCTAAAAATAGCAGCCTGCAGCCACCCAGAAAAGGGGTATCTATTAGATGTGCCAATTATTTATTATTACTATTTATTTATATAGCACCATTGATTACAAGGTGCTGTACATGAGAAGGGGTTACATACAAATTACAGACATCACTTACAGTAAGCAAACTAACAATAGCAGTCTGATACAGGGGGGCGAGGACCCTGCCCTTGTGGGCTTACATTCTACAGGTCGGTGGGGAAGGAGACAATGGGTTGGGGGGTTGTGGCAGCTCCGGTGTTGGTGAGGGGGTAGCTCCGGTGGTGGTGAGGAGGCAGTGGGGTCATTGCAGGTTGTAGGCTTTCTTGAAGAGGTGGGTTTTCAGGTTCTGTCTGAAGGATCCGAATGTGGTTGATAGTCGGACGTGTTGTGGCACAGAATTCCAGAGGAAGGGGGATATTTGGGAGAAGTCTTGAAGGCGATTAGGTGAGGAGAAAATAAGTGTGGAGGAGAGAAGAAGGTCTTGAGAGGACCGGAGATTACGTGAGGGAAGATATAGGGAGATTAGGTCAGAGATATATGGAAGAGACAGGTTGTGGATGGATTTGTAGTTTATTATTAGTAATTTGAACTGGATTCTGGTGCTTTGCCGGGCTCTTCCCACGTGCCTTGTAGCGGTGGCATGTTGGTTTCATATTTGTGGGTTTCATGTCATCTTTTTATTGTCAGGTGACATCAAGCCTATGGATTGGTAGTGGAGAGGCATCTATAAGACACCTATCCATTACTAATCCTATAGTTGTATGGTAAATAAAGACACAGCAAGGATAAAGCATTTTATTTGAAACAAAACAGACTTTTTCTTTTTTTTTTTTTAAACAACAAACACATTTATACTCACCTGATGCCCATTCCATTGAATCCCTCATCTGTAATAAAACAAAAATAAAAAACAACAAAATCCCTCACCTGTCTGTCATTCTGTCCCATGCTATAATCAATGTCTGGGGATTAATAGTTTTCAACTCGGACGGTGCCAAGATGCGACCATCCAGGCAGAGAACTACTGATGAATGAGATGCTGTGAGCACATCATCAGTGAGCAGCGGTGACATGATTGAGGTTACCATGGGTCACTGAGGCTGAATTACCATCCAGACCCATAAACTGTGGTAACCTCAGCACCGTGAGAAAAAAGTCTCACTGTGCAGAGGTGAGTTCACTGCAGTTCACCGGGAGAATTTCACTGTGGTGAATTTGAACTATGGTTAACTTGTCTCTGCACCCTGACACTTTTTCTCTTTAAGCTAGCGGTGATCTCGCCAGAACACAATCACCACAGTTCATTGGCAGCGTGGGAACCGCGGCTGTATGACCGCCGGTAATGATTATACTGCCAATCAGAAACAGTGTTTGCCACGCTGTCATGCAAATGATAGCACAAGAAACACCCAAGTGTTTGGGAGGCCGAACCCAAACAGTAACACAGACTTCCTAGTGAAGTCCGTGTTTGATATCCGTGCCCAAACAGTAGGTGTTTGGTATGGACGCTGAACATTACTGTTCGCATTCGCCCGATCTCTACCAGCAAAGACTAGGCAGATAGCTGCAGGCTGATATTAATAGGCTAGGAAGAATCCATGGATATTGACTCCCTCCTAGACTAAAAATATCAGCTCTTGCAGATCCATAAGATGCGCCAATTCTGGCACATAGCCTTGCTCTTCCCACTTGCCCTGGTGTGGTGGCAAGTGTGTTGTGTATCCGCTTTTTGGGCTCCCCTGGTGGTTGCTGGTGGTACTGGTGACTTGTTTGCACTTTGCTGCTTCTGTTCACCTGCTTCCATCAGTGTTTGGGAGTTTCCTATTTAGCCTTGCTCTCCAGTCATTTCCTTGCCGGTCATCATTGTAACCAGAGCCTTCGGTTGCATGTTCCTGCTACTAGTCTGCTGATCAGCTAAGTGGACTTTGTCCTTTTGTTTTGTACCTTTTGTCCAGTTTGCAGTTTTTGTAATTCTCTGTAGCTGGAAGCTCTTGCGGGCTGAAATTGCCACTCCTGTGTCATGAGTTGACACAGGAGTCTTAAAGTAATTTCAGGATGGTTTTTGAAAGGGTTTTCAGTTGACCGTGAAGTCCTCTTTTGTATCCTTCTGCTATCTAGTAAGTGGACCTCCCTTTGCTAAATCTACTTTCATACTGTGTATGTCTTTTCCTCTTAATTCACCGTTATTACATGTGGGGGGCTGCTATCATCTTTTGGGGTATTTCCCTAGAGGTAAGCCAGGTCTGTTTCTTCCTCTACCAGGCGTAGTTAGTCCTCCGGCTGGCACGTGGCATATAGGAAGCCGTAGGTATGCTCCCTGGCTACTGTTAGTTGTGTGGTAGATTTAGCTCACGGTCAACTCGAGTTTCCATCACCTGAGAGCTCGTTCGTTACTTATATGTTTCTTACGTTCCCTTGCCATTGGGAACCATGACAGTATGACCGGACAGTGTTAAACTTATTGGCAGAAGAAAGGAGAGAAAAAAGAAGTCTGTAAATTTTTTTTTTTTTTTCGTTTCCCCTATGCTTGCTCCATAGTTGGATCAGTTGTATTTCAGCTCTAATTACTGCCTTTGCCTTTCTCTCCTTATAATCCTTGAATGGCTCTGAGCTCACCTGTTTAAAGATGGATCCTCAGAGTTTGGCTGCAGGTTTAAATAATCTTGCTACGAAGGTTCAAAATTTACAAGATTTTGTTATGCATACTCCTATTTCTGAACCTAAAATCCCTACACCAGAGGTGTTTTCCGGAGATAGATCTCGGTTTCTGAATTTCAAATATAATTGTAAATTATTCCTTTCTCTCAGACCTCACTCCTCAGGAGATCCTGTCCAGCAGGTTAAGATTGTAATTTCTTTGCTGCGAGGTGACCCTCAAAATTGGGCATTTTCATTGGCACCAGGGGATCCTGCGTTGCTCAATGTGGATGCGTTTTTCCTGGCTTTAGGGTTGCTTTATGAGGAACCTAATTTGGAGATTCAAGCTGAAAAAGCTTTGATAGCCCTATCTCAAGGGCAAGATGAAGCTGAGATATACTGCCAAAAATTTCGTAAATGGTCTGTGCTTACTCAGTGGAATGAGTGCGCCTTAGTGGCAAATTTCAGAGAGGGCCTTTCTGATGCCGTTAAAGATGTTATGGTCGGGTTCCCTGCGCCTACAGGTCTGAATGAGTCCATGACAATGGCAATTCAGATTGATCGGCGTTTGCGGGAGCGCAAACCCGTGCACCATTTGGCGGTATCTTCTGAAGAGACGCCAGAGAAAATGCAATGTGACAGAATTATGTCCAGAAGCGAGCGGCAGAATTATAGGCGTAAAAATGGGTTATGCTTCTATTGTGGTGATTCTGCTCATGTTATATCGGCATGCTCTAAACGTACTAGGAAGGTTGACAAGTCCATTTCAATTGGCAATTTACAGTCCAAATTTATTTTGTCTGTAACCTTGATTTGTTCATTATCAGTTATTACCGTGGATGCCTATGTGGACTCTGGCGCCGCTCTGAGTCTTATGGACTGGTCCTTTGCCAGGCGCTGTGGGTTTGATTTAGAGCCTCTGGAAGTCCCTATACCTCTGAAGGGTATTGATTCTACACCTTTGGCTTGTAATAAACCACAGTTCTGGACGCAAGTGACTATGCGTATGACTCCAGACCATCAGGAGGTGATTCGCTTCCTTGTGTTGTACAATTTACATGATGTTTTGGTGCTTGGATTACCATGGTTACAGTCTCATAACCCAGTCCTTGACTGGAAAGCTATGTCTGTGGTAAGCTGGGGATGTCGGGGGGCTCATGGGGACACTCCTTTGGTGTCCATTTCGTCATCTATTCCATCTGAGATTCCGGCATTTTTGTCTGATTATCGTGATATTTTTGAAGAGCCTAAAATTGGTTCACTCCCTCCTCACAGGGATTGTGATTGCGCCATAGATCTGATTCCTGGCAGTAAATTTCCAAAGGGTCGTTTGTTTAACCTATCTGTACCTGAACATGCTGCTATGCGCGAGTATATTAAGGAGTCCCTGGAAAAGGGACATATTCGTCCTTCTTCATCACCTTTAGGAGCCGGTTTTTTCTTTGTCTCTAAAAAGGATGGCTCTCTGAGGCCTTGTATTGATTATCGACTCCTGAATAAAATTACAGTCAAATATCAGTATCCGTTGCCTTTGCTGACTGATTTGTTTGCTCGCATAAGGGGGGCTAAGTGGTTCTCTAAGATTGATCTTCGTGGGGCGTATAATTTGGTGCGAATTAAGCAGGGGGATGAGTGGAAAACCGCATTTAATACGCCTGAGGGCCATTTTGAGTATTTGGTAATGCCTTTCGGCCTTTCTAATGCACCTTCTGTCTTTCAGTCCTTAATGCATGATATTTTCCGTGAATATTTGGATAAATTTATGATTGTGTACTTGGATGATATTTTGATTTTTTCTGATGACTGGGAGTCTCATGTTCAGCAGGTCAGGAGGGTTTTTCAGGTTTTGCGGGAGAATTCTTTGTGTGTAAAGGGTTCAAAGTGTGTTTTTGGGGTTCAAAAAATTTCCTTTTTGGGGTACATTTTTTCCCCTTCTTCTATTGAGATGGACCCTGTCAAGGTTCGGGCTATTTACGACTGGACGCAGCCTACTTCTCTGAAGAGTCTTCAGAAATTCTTGGGCTTTGCTAATTTTTATCGTCGATTTATAGCTGGTTTTTCTGGCGTTGCTAAACCTCTGACGGATTTGACTAAAAAGGGTGCTGATGTTGCCAATTGGTCCCCTGCTGCTGTGGAGGCCTTTCGGGAGCTTAAGCGCCGCTTTTTGTCTGCCCCTGTGTTGCGCCAGCCTGATGTTTCTCTTCCCTTTCAGGTTGAGGTCGATGCTTCCGAGATCGGAGCGGGGGCGGTTTTGTCGCAGAGAAGTTCTGACTGCTCAGTGATGAGACCTTGTGCGTTCTTTTCGCGAAAATTTTCGGCCGCCGAGCGAAACTATGATGTTGGTAATCGGGAGCTTTTGGCCATGAAGTGGGCATTTGAGGAGTGGCGTCATTGGCTTGAGGGTGCCAGACATCAGGTGGTAGTTTTGACTGATCACAAGAATTTAATTTATTTGGAGTCTGCCAGGCGCCTGAATCCTAGACAGGCACGTTGGTCGTTGTTCTTTTCCCGGTTTAATTTTGTGGTCTCGTACTTACCGGGTTCTAGGAATGTGAAGGCAGATGCTCTTTCTAGGAGTTTTGAGCCTGACTCTCCTGGGAATTCTGAACCTGCTGGTGTCCTTAAGGATGGGGTGGTTTTGTCTGCTGTCTCTCCAGATCTGCGACGTGCTTTGCAAGAATTTCAGGCGGAGAGACCTGTTCGTTGTCCGTCTGGTAGACTGTTTGTTCCTGACGATTGGACCACTAG
The DNA here is from genome assembly GCF_051348905.1 of Ranitomeya variabilis. Lineage (NCBI taxonomy): Eukaryota > Metazoa > Chordata > Amphibia > Anura > Dendrobatidae > Ranitomeya > Ranitomeya variabilis. The sequence goes on along the minus strand of NC_135236.1, from coordinate 351,471,804 downwards.
AGTCATCTCGGAAGTTCATTCTTCTACTCTGGCAGGTCATCTGGGAATTTTTGGCACCAGAGATTTGGTGGCTAGATCCTTCTGGTGGCCGTCCCTGTCTCGAGATGTGCGTGTTTTTGTGCAGTCTTGCGATGTGTGTGCTCGGGCCAAGCCTTGTTGTTCTAGGGCTAGTGGGTTGTTGTTGCCCTTGCCTATTCCTAAGAGGCCTTGGACGCACATCTCTATGGACTTTATCTCGGATCTCCCTGTTTCTCAGAAGATGTCTGTCATCTGGGTGGTGTGTGACCGTTTTTCTAAAATGGTTCATTTGGTGCCATTGCCAAAGTTGCCTTCCTCATCTGAGTTGGTCCCTCTGTTTTTTCAAAATGTGGTTCGCTTGCATGGTATTCCGGAAAACATCGTTTCTGACAGGGGTACCCAGTTCGTGTCTAGATTTTGGCGGGCAGTCTGTGCCAGGTTGGGCATTGATTTGTCCTTTTCGTCTGCATTCCATCCTCAGACCAATGGCCAGACGGAGCGAACTAATCAAACTTTGGAGACTTATTTGAGGTGTTTTGTGTCTGCGGATCAGGATGATTGGGTTGCCTTTCTGCCGTTGGCGGAGTTTGCTCTTAATAATCGGGCTAGTTCTGCCACTTTGGTTTCTCCTTTCTTTTGCAATTCAGGGTTTCATCCGCGGTTTTCATCTGGTCAGGTTGAATCTTCGGATTGCCCTGGAGTGGATGCGGTGGTGCATCGGTTGCATCGGATTTGGGGACAAGTGGTGGATAATTTGGAATTGTCCCAGGAGAGGACTCAGCAGTTTGCTAACCGTCGTCGTCGTGTTGGTCCCCACCTTCGTGTTGGGGACTTGGTGTGGTTGTCTTCCCGTTTTGTCCCTATGAGGGTTTCTTCTCCCAAATTTAAGCCTCGGTTCATCGGTCCTTATAGGATTTTGGAGATTCTTAACCCTGTTTCCTTTCGTTTGGACCTCCCGGCATCTTTCGCTATCCATAATGTGTTCCATCGGTCGTTGTTGCGGAGATATGAGGTACCGGTGGTTCCTTCTACTGAACCTCCTGCTCCTGTGCTGGTGGAGGGTGAATTGGAGTACGTCGTAGAGAAGATCTTGGACTCCCGTATTTCCAGATGGAGACTTCAATATCTGGTTAAATGGAAAGGCTATGGTCAGGAAGATAATTCTTGGGTAACTGCCTCTGATGTTCATGCCTCGGATTTGGTTCGTGCCTTTCATAGGGCTCATCCAGATCACCCTGGCGGTTCTTGTGAGGGTTCGGTGCCCCCTCCTTAAGGGGAGGGTACTGTTGTGTATCCGCTTTTTGGGCTCCCCTGGTGGTTGCTGGTGGTACTGGTGACTTGTTTGCACTTTGCTGCTTCTGTTCACCTGCTTCCATCAGTGTTTGGGAGTTTCCTATTTAGCCTTGCTCTCCAGTCATTTCCTTGCCGGTCATCATTGTAACCAGAGCCTTCGGTTGCATGTTCCTGCTACTAGTCTGCTGATCAGCTAAGTGGACTTTGTCCTTTTGTTTTGTACCTTTTGTCCAGTTTGCAGTTTTTGTAATTCTCTGTAGCTGGAAGCTCTTGCGGGCTGAAATTGCCACTCCTGTGTCATGAGTTGACACAGGAGTCTTAAAGTAATTTCAGGATGGTTTTTGAAAGGGTTTTCAGTTGACCGTGAAGTCCTCTTTTGTATCCTTCTGCTATCTAGTAAGTGGACCTCCCTTTGCTAAATCTACTTTCATACTGTGTATGTCTTTTCCTCTTAATTCACCGTTATTACATGTGGGGGGCTGCTATCATCTTTTGGGGTATTTCCCTAGAGGTAAGCCAGGTCTGTTTCTTCCTCTACCAGGCGTAGTTAGTCCTCCGGCTGGCGCGTGGCATTTAGGAAGCCGTAGGTATGCTCCCTGGCTACTGTTAGTTGTGTGGTAGATTTAGCTCACGGTCAACTCGAGTTTCCATCACCCGAGAGCTCGTTCGTTATTTATATGTTTCTTACGTTCCCTTGCCATTGGGAACCATGACACAAGTGTGACGATAGTGTTGGGGTCAATGTCACCTTTGTATTGTCAGGTGACATAAAGCCCAGTGGTTAGTAATGGATGTGTCTGTAAGAGGCCCCTATTACTAACACCATAGTCAAACTGTTAAAAAAATAAAATAATACCCAGAATAAAGTCCTTTATTTGATATAATGACACAGATTCCTTTAATTAATTTAAATTTACAAAAAACATGTATACACTCCTCAATGTCCAGTCCAAAATAATAAATAACCATATTCCTCTCCTGTCCAACAGCTCTACTACATCTAGATTGTAGGGTGCATTGTTGCATGATGTGACTATACAGCCTGCCATCCAGTAGAGACGCTGAGTTGGCATGCTTTCTAAGCTCAGTGCCTCGCATTGAACTCCTTTCACCTCACTGACATCACCAAGAAAGAATTGCTCTCAAAGATAATGTTAAACTCGCATTGCAATCGGATCGCATTAGCATGCAAATCAGATGTAATTCGGATGCTAGGTGACAAAAATCGCATTGTATTCACATGAAAATCGCATGACACTTGCATGACACTCATCCCACTTATTTGGACCAAAATCTGACCTTTTTTTTTTTTTTTTTTAACGGTGATGGGTATGAGCTCTAAAGAACAGCACTCTACATAACAGCAGAAGAAGCTATAACTTGATAAGATGTTATGTAATAAGAGGCGATGTTATACATATTTAAAGATAAAACTATGTAACTAACTAAGGACAGTGCTATGCATGATAAGTGAGTACACTACATACTAAGGGACTGTGCTATGCATAATAAGTGAATGCACTATATACTAAGGGACTGCGCTTTTCATAATAAGGCTACATTCCTGTATCTGTGTGCAGTGTTGGTGTGCTGCCCACTCTTACCGATGCATTGAGCATATCCTATTCTAATCCTAATCTAATTCACAACGGGACATTTTATGACCCTCTCTGACCTATAAGACTCTACGAGTCCGTGTGCCGTCCAATAAAAAAACCTGGCAGCACATGGACATTTCACACAAATCTGGCAATGTAGATTAAGTGACTTTATGAATAACATTATCACTCCCCGTCACACAATGCAGATACAGAATAATATTTACATCCAGGTACCTACTGCTGGTGTCTCGTCTGATTAGAATAGTTTTCTGCTGTTTCTTCTCCATTTGGTCAGAACCTCATGTCGACATCTCCCAGGCACAAATCGTCTTGTCACGATGATCACCGCAGCCCTAAAAATAACAAGGTCACATATACTTTATATATACATGTGTCTCCCCCGAACGGCGCCCCTGATATGTACCCCACCATTAATATTACATTAGCAACGCACCAATCAAAATTTTAAGCTTCACTGTGTCCCCCATTAACTATAATTTCCGCCTCCCAATAAATACAAATTATTCAGTCCCTGCGACTCTCCCCAAATAACTTTAAAGCTATGTCCACATGCTATTTTTTGTTGTGGAGAACATGAAAGGTTTTACAGTTGTAGGCAGCTGACAGAGAAAAAACTGGACTGAGTGTATATCTCTACTAGAAAATTAACCTGGGCAAGATATTAAAACTAGGTAGTGATGGTTTTTGGAGCATCTCAGGTACTGAACCCTTATGTATGATAGTTTAGGGCTGGGTTTTATTGAAGTGTTGAGGAGGATTTAGTGGTCGCACTCCTCACTCTCATTCCTGCTTAGCCAACTCAGCTAAGAGAGGTTGTCTCATTATAGACTCTGAAAAGGTTGAAGGAAAAGCTTCAAAGTGACACAGCCTCTGGACTGATATGACATGTTCCTGAAGAGGATATGCACAGCGGTTAAAAGTGCCAAATGCTGAGTTGCTGTAGAGCCAAGCTCCACGTACATCCTGATAGCATGAGTCAGAGGTATGGTGTATTAGTTAGCACTTTAGTGTTTGTTATCTTTTGGCTGAAAATAAAGCCGCATGTTTTCTTTATATGGATGGTGTCTGCCTATGTGACTGCCACGATGCCCTTCAACGCCCTAGCGCGATACACATTACAAGCAAAGTGAATAAGATCCCTGAAGTCTCATGCACAGGTTGCTTATTTCTTCCTGGCAGACTTGCAGCAGATTAAAATCTGCATAATGTTTGGCGTATTTCACCAAAACTAATGAGTGGGGGAAAATGCACAAAAAAGCATGTAAAAAAATATGATTTTTGCAGCATTCTTCCTACCAACAGCAACATTTTCTGCTGCAAATCCTGAACCTGTTCACATAGCCTTAGTCCCTGTCCTATGTCTCCCACATTCATTATAAGTCTTTGGTAGTATCATAATGTTTTTTGGGGGGTGGGAGAAGCCATTATCAGATACTGAGCATCCTCCGCCTCCTCCCAATTCATTGCAAGTCATCGATAGTGTCTTCTCCCACCTTTCAGTTCTTTATAAAGTGTCCTATGCACTTTACCCCCTCCTTTCTCACCCTCCAATAAATTTTAAGTCCCTGATAGCGTCATAATGAATTATGGGATGGGGAGGGCACTATCAGGGGCTTAGCACCCTCCTCCACCACCCAGTTCATTTTACATCTATATCTAACGTCCTCTTCCCCTCCCCATGTTCATAAGTCCATTATAAGTCCCCCCTACTCCCATCCCAATCCCGTACCCACCTCATTGTCTTCTCTCACCATGACCCATTGTCCTCTCTCCAGTGTATTGGGGGGAAAAACACTTATCTCTCGTCCGTTTCCCCCCCAGCATAGCAGTTTCTTTCTTCATCACCTGCAACTTCGAAAATGACACAGGCATGCTGACATCAACACACCATGTGAGTCCGTGTCACAGAGAAAGCGCAGGGCAGTAAGCTGAGGATGGAAACCTGCAGCTCCGCAGCCATTTTGTCTTGTAGACAGCAGAGCTGCAGAATCGCTCCATGCCTAGCATGGTGCACCTGATGAGGTCAATCTGGCCATGGGACCCCCAGAGCCTCCGGCTCCGAGAAACAGGCCAGATTGCCCTCGCCCTGCAAGAACCAACATCCACCTCCGAGATCGGTGCAGCTGCATCGGCAGTATGCTTGCCTCTGTACTGCAAATCATATGTTAAGGTGCACTTTAAAAATTAGACTCTATTTCCTACTTGTCCTATCTATGTTTAAATGTATCCAAAGATTTTAAATTGCTCCGCTAGTTGAGTCATTCACTTGTAGTATGCATATGGATAGATCCAATAGCCTCAAATTATACACCTAGCGTAAATCAAAGGGACTTCCATCCATTATCTAACCATCAGGAATTGTGTCTGCTGACCAGAGGAAAAAAATTATATTAAAATAGAAAGAGATTCTCCTCAACATGTATATAGGCTTGATCAGGTAAATGAGGCATATGTACATTATATAACACCTTTTTTTACCCCAAGACAGTAATGTCCTCCATTGTACCAATGTTAGTGCTGGCATAATGTCAGCAATTCAGGGATAAAATAACTGTATTTGTAATGGATGTTATAAAAGTAAATTAGAATGGTGGTATATTAGAAAAAAACAATCTGATAATGTAGTCAAATTGACTTATACACTGAAATTCGATAACATGAAATTCTAAGAACTGAGCTATATGGTAAGTAATTTTCAGTCTCTGAGCAGTACTAGAAGGAACTTCTCAATTTAGTGTATGCAACAATGTTTGGTCTTGGCCTCAACACTTGGATAATCTGAAACTTTAAATGGAACAATGCAGTCTGTGTTGTAGCTATGTAATTGGTACACCAGAAGCCCTCATAATGCTGCCAGTTTCTTCTGAGACTCATTGGCCTTGCTAGCTTGTCAGCTCTTTGGTTCTGCCAGGTCTGAACTCTTGCGGAACAGGAAGGGACAGAACCCCAGCTGACTTTAAGAGGCTATGTTGAAGCCTCTTTTGTTCACATTTACTTTAGCAAAAATTGGAAACTAAGAGGCCATCTCAGTCCTCACTCTTGCCCCACTTTGCTGCTTCTCCCTTCCTACCTAGCAATAGAGGTTATTTGCTGTTTCCTGCCATCTCTGAGATTTTGACTATACTGTGCTGTCCTTTCTTCAAATTATCATCTGCAACATCACCCATGTTCAATGATATCTTATTCTGTGCATTACAGATACAGGGCATTATATGGAAACTCAAGCAACAATTCAAAATGAGATTAGCCTGCTCTCTTAGGCTTCAGCAATGTGGGAAATGGTGTCTGGCAAGTTTTCTCTTTTTTTTTGTGAACCATGAATCAGATCTCAAGATTAGAGATGAGCGAGGTTCGAGTCGAACTGTTCGCCAATTTCAAATTCGAGCTGTTTTGGGCAGTGTTCGAGTCGTTCGACGAACCCGAACAATTTGCTTAAAATTCGGCTGTTCGAGTTTCTGTTCGATAACAGTTCGTTCACCAAAAGCCTAGCTTGATTTGCACATTAAAACTGTTTATCATTGTTAATAGACTGTTTCAGTGTATAGTGGGCGGGGGGGACGGGGAATAGATCTGTGCTGAAATAACGCCGATCTCCTTTTTTTTTTTTCTTTCCCGCATTTACAGAGGGGCGGTGCAGTCTCTCAGCCTACCAGCAGTGCACACACACACAGCAATGTGCATGTGATGCACACAAGCAAGGGCATGTGTCATTGGCTGTGTATGTCACATGTCCTTGCCCTATAAGAACCAGCCATTTGCCCCGTCGCCACCATTTCCTCACTGCTGCAGCTTAGTGTTAGACGGCAGCGCTGCTGCTGTGGGCGCTATACAGACTAAGAGTGTTTTTTGGAGCGAATTGTCAGAGAGATAGGTTTAGGGAGTCGGGAGGAGTCAGGACTAGTTGTAATATCAGCCCTTTTCAGGGTAGGTTACAGCAGTTCATAGCACTGTTTGCCAGGCAGGTCTGAGCCAGTGCTGTGCAAGTGTTAGTCACAGCTAGGGTTGAGCGAAACAGATTGGACAAATTCAGAAATCGCCGACTTTCGGCAAAGTCGGGTTTCATGAAACCCGACCTGATCCTAGTGTGGGATCGGCCATGTGGTCGGCAATCTTCGCACCAAAGTCGTGTTTCGTATGATGCGTTCAGCGCCATTTCTCAGCCAATGAAGGAGGACGCAGAGTGCGGGCAGCGTGATGACATAGGTCTCGGTCCCCACCATCTTAGCCATCTTAGAGAAGGGCATGACAGTGATTGGCTTGCTTTCTGCGGCGTCACAGAGGGTATAAAGGGGCATGCATGCCGACCGCCATCTTACTTCTGCCGATCTTAGCATAGGGAGAGATTGCTGCAGCTTCATCAGAAGAAGGGCTATAGTTAGGGAGGGAAGATTAACCCGCAAACCGCTTGTGCTGTAGTGATTTCCACTGTCCAACACCACCTTTGTTTTGCAGGGACAGTGGAGGGTATATCTTTGTGCATCAGCTCAGTAGCTTATTAGGCTGCCTTATAAGGCTGTTGTGAATTCTGCTCTTGGGCTCCCTCCGGTGGTTGTAAGTGGTAGCGCTGCTGTCTCTGAATCACAGCATTTATCAGGTGTGTTCACTTTCTGCAATTGTGACTGGGCTATTTAGTCTTGCTTCACCCTTTAGTCAGTGCCAGTTGTCCATTGTTCCTGGAGGATTCACATCTCTGCCTGGTCTCTCCTGCTTTGCAGTTCTTTTCATCAAAGATAAGTTCTGGCCTTGATTTTTTGCTGTCCACATGCTGTGGCCTTATTGTTCAGTTCTTTTCCATGTTTTTTGTCTTGTCCAGCTTGGTCTGTATAAGGATTTGTTTAGCCAAGCTGGTATCTCTGGAGATGCAGATATACCCTCCATATCTTTAGTTAGCTGTGGAGTTATTGTATTTTCTGTGGTGGATATTTTCTAGTGTTTTAATACTGACCACATAGTACTCTGTCCTATCCTTTCTATTTAGCTAGAAGTGGCCTCCTTTGCTAAATTCTGATTTCAGTCTGTGTATGTTTTTTCCCTCTCCTTTTACAGTCAATATTTGTGGGGGGCTGCCTATCCTTTGGGAATTTTCTCTGAGGCAAGATAGTTTTCCCTTTTCTATCTCTAGGGGTAATTAGTCCTCTGGCTGTGTCGAGATGTCCAGGGAGTGCTAGGTACATTCCACGGCTACTTCTAGTTGCGGTGTTTAGTTCAGGGTCTGCGGTCAGTACAGGTACCACCTTCTCCAGAGTACGTCTCATGCTGCTCTTAGGCCACCAGATCATAACAGTACAACTGGCCAACAATGAGTTAACCGCATCTCAGAAGAAGGGAAGGAAAGTGCTGAGCCATTTTTTTTCTGTAGTCTGTTGTGTTTTTTTTTTCTTCCCTCTTTACCTCTGGGTGGCTCAGGAGTTCGGCGCTGGTATGGATGTTCAGGGATTGGCTTCTCGTGTGGATCAACTTGATGCTAGAGTACAGGTTATTTCCGATTATATAGTTCAGACTCCGGTTTTAGAGCCTAGAATTCCAACTCCTGATTTGTTTTTTGGAGATAGGTCCAAATTTCTGAGCTTTAAAAAAAACTGTAAACTGTTTTTTGCTCTGAAACCCCGTTCCTCTGGTGATCCCATCCAACAGGTTAAAATTGTTATATCTCTGCTACGTGGTGACCCCCAGGATTGGGCATTTGCCCTGGAACCTGGGAATCCGGCGTTGCTTAATGTAGACACCTTTTTTCAGGCACTTGGGTTATTGTATGACGAACCTAATTCAGTGGATCATGCTGAGAAGACCTTGTTGGCCCTGTCTCAGGGTGAAGAAGCGGCAGAAACATATTGCCAGAAGTTTAGAAAATGGTCTGTACTGACTAAATGGAATGAGGATGCCTTGGCGGCAATCTTCAGAAAGGGTGTTTCTGAATCCATTAAAGATGTTATGGTGGGGTTCCCCACGCCTGTTGGTCTGAGTGATTCCATGTCTCTGGCCATTCAGATTGATCGGCGCTTGCGCGAGCGCAGAGTTGTGCACACTATGGCATTGTCTTCCGAGCGGAGTCCTAAGCCTATGCAGTGTGATAGGATTGTGTCTAGAGCTGAACGACAAGGATTCAGACGTCAGAATAGGTTGTGTTTTTACTGCGGCGATTCTGCTCATGTTATTTCTGATTGCCCTAAGCGTACCAAGAGAATCACTAGCTCTGTTACCATCACTACTGTACAACCTAAATTTCTGTTATCTGTGACCCTGATCTGCTCATTATCGTCATTTTCTGTCATGGCATTTGTGGATTCAGGCGCCGCTCTAAACTTAATGGACTTAGAATTTGCCAGACGTTGGTTGGCTTGATGGTTTCCCCTTGCAGCCTTTGCAGAGTCCTATTCCTTTGAGGGGCATTGATGCTACACCGTTGGCTAAAAATAAACCTCAGTTTTGGACACAGCTGACCATGTGCATGGCGCCAGCCCATCAGGAAGATTGTCGTTTTCTGGTGTTGCATAATTTGCATGATGCTATTGTGCTGGGTTTCCCATGGTTACAGGTGCATAATCCGGTATTAGATTGGAAATCTATGTCTGTGACTAGTTGGGGTTGTCAGGGGGTTCATGGTGACATTCCTTTGATGTCAATTGCCTCCTCCCACTCTTCTGAAATTCCTGAGTTTTTGTCAGATTTCCAGGATGTATTCAATGAGCCCAAGTCCAGTTCCCTTCCACCGCATAGGGACTGTGATTGTGCTATTGACTTGATTCCAGGCTGTAAGTTCCCTAAGGGCCGACTTTTCAACCTGTCTGTGCCAGAACATACCGCCATGCGGAGCTATGTTAAGGAGTCCTTGGAAAAGGGGCATATTCGGCCATCTTCTTCACCACTGGGAGCAGGTTTTTTTTTTTGTTGCCAAAAAAGATGGCTCCTTGAGACCCTGTATTGATTATCGCCTCTTGAATAAGATCACGGTCAAATTCCAATACCCTTTGCTTTCTGATCTGTTTGCTAGGATTAAGGGGGCTAGTTGGTTTACTAAGATTGACCTTCGAGGGGCATATAATCTTGTTCGTATTAAGCAGGGTGACGAATGGAAAACTGCGTTTAATACACCCGAAGGCCATTTTGAATACCTTGTGATGCCATTCAGACTCTCTAATGCTCCATCTGTGTTTCAGTCCTTCATGCATGATATATTTCGGAATTATCTTGGTAAATTCATGATTGTATATTTGGATGATATTTTGATTTTTTCAGATGATTGGGAGTCTCATGTGAAACAAGTCAGGATGGTATTTCAGATCCTTCGTGATAATGCCTTGTTTGTGAAGGGGTCTAAGTGCCTCTTTGGAGTGCAGAAGATTTCTTTTTTGGGCTTCATTTTTTCTCCCTCATCTATAGAAATGGATCCGGTTAAGGTTCAGGCCATTCATGATTGGATCCAGCCCACATCCGTGAAGAGCCTTCAGAAATTTTTGGGCTTTGCTAATTTTTATCGCCGTTTCATTGCCAACTTCTCCAGTGTGGTTAAACCCCTGACCGATTTGACGAAGAAAGGCGCTGATGTGACGAATTGGTCCTCTGCGGCTGTTTCTGCCTTTCAGGAGCTTAAACGCCAATTTACTTCTGCCCCTGTGTTGCGTCAGCCGGATGTTTCTCTTCCTTTTCAGGTTGAGGTTGACGCTTCTGAGAATGGGGCAGGGGCCGTTTTGTCTCAGAGGAATTCTGATGGTTCCTTGATGAAACCGTGTGCCTTCTTTTCTCGAAAGTTTTCGCCTGCGGAACGCAATTATGATGTCGGCAATCGCGAGTTGTTGGCTATGAAGTGGGCATTTGAGGAGTGGCGACATTGGCTTGAGGGGGCCAAGCACCGTATTGTGGTCTTGACCGATCATAAGAATCTGATTTATCTCGAGTCTGCCAAACGGCTGAATCCTAGACAGGCCCGATGGTCCCTGTTTTTCTCCAGTTTTGATTTTGTGGTCTCGTATCTTCTGGGTTCTAAGAATGTTAAGGCTGATGCCCTCTCTAGGAGCTTTTTGCCTGATTCTCCTGGGGTCCTTGAGCCGGTCGGTATTCTGAAGGAAGGGGTGATTCTTTCTGCCATCTCCCCTGATTTACGACGGGTTCTTCAGGAATTTCAGGCTGATAAACCTGACCGCTGTCCAGTGGGGAAATTGTTTGTTCCTGACAGATGGACTAGTAAAGTGATTTCGGAGGTTCATTGTTCTGTGTTAGCTGGTCATCCTGGGATTTTTGGTACCAGAGATTTGGTTGGTAGGTCCTTTTGGTGGCCTTCTGTGTCACGGGATGTGCGTTCTTTTGTGCAGTCCTGTGGGACATGTGCGTGGGCCAAGCCTTGCTGTTCCCGCGCTAGTGGGTTGCTTTTGCCTTTGCCAGTCCCTGAGATGCCTTGGACGCATATTTCTATGGATTTTATTTCGGATCTTCCGGTTTCCCAGAAGATGTCAGTTATCTGGGTGGTTTGTGACCGGTTTTCTAAGATGGTTCATTTGGTACCTTTGCCTAAGTTGCCTTCCTCTTCTGATTTGGTTCCGTTGTTTTTTCAGCATGTGGTTCGTTTGCATGGCATTCCGGAGAATATTGTGTTCGATAGAGGTTCCCAGTTTGTTTCTAGGTTTTGGCGGGCCTTTTGTGCTAGGCTGGGCATTGATTTGTCTTTTTCTTCCGCATTTCATCCTCAGACAAATGGCCAAACCCAGCGAACTAATCAGACTTTGGAAACTTATTTGAGATGCTTTGTGTCTGCTGATCAGGATGATTGGGTGGCTTTCTTGCCATTGGCCGAGTTTGCCCTTAATAATCGGGCTAGTTCTGCTACCTTGGTTTCACCCTTCTTTTGTAACTCTGGTTTTCATCCTCGTTTTTCTTCGGGGCAGGTTGAGCCTTCTGATTGTCCTGGGGTGGACTCTGTGGTTGACAGGTTGCAGCAAATTTGGGCTCATGTTGTTGACAATTTGGTGTTGTCTCAGGAGGGGGCTCAGCGTTTTGCTAACCGTCGTCGGTGTGTTGGTTCTCGGCTTCGGGTTGGGGATTTGGTCTGGTTGTCTTCCCGTCATGTCCCTATGAAGGTTTCTTCCCCTAAGTTTAAGCCTCGGTTTATTGGCCCTTATAGGATTTCTGAGATTATCAATCCAGTGTCTTTTTGTTTGGTCCTTCCGGCCTCTTTTTCCATCCATAATGTTTTTCATAGATCTTTGTTGCGGAAATATGTGGTGCCCGTTGTTCCCTCTGTTGATCCTCCTGCCCCGGTGTTGATTGATGGGGAGTTGGAGTATGTGGTTGAGAAGATTTTGGATTCTCGTTTTTCGAGGCGGAAGCTTCAGTATCTTGTCAAATGGAAGGGTTATGGCCAGGAGGATAATTCTTGGGTTGTTGCCTCCGATGTTCATGCTGATGATTTGGTTCATGCCTTTCATTTGGCTCGTCCGGATCGGCCTGGGGGCTCTGGTGAGGGTTCGGTGACCCCTCCTCAAGGGGGGGGGGTACTGTTGTGAATTCTGCTCTTGGGCTCCCTCCGGTGGTTGTAAGTGGTAGCGCTGCTGTCTCTGAATCACAGCATTTATCAGGTGTGTTCACTTTCTGCAATTGTGACTGGGCTATTTAGTCTTGCTTCACCCTTTAGTCAGTGCCAGTTGTCCATTGTTCCTGGAGGATTCACATCTCTGCCTGGTCTCTCCTGCTGTCCAGTTCTTTTCATCAAAGATAAGTTCTGGCCTTGATTTTTTGCTGTCCATATGCTGTGGCCTTATTGTTCAGTTCTTTTCCATGTTTTTTGTCTTGTCCAGCTTGGTCTGTATAAGGATTTGTTTAGGCAAGCTGGTATCTCTGGAGATGCAGATGTACCCTCCATATCTTTAGTTAGCTGTGGAGTTTTTGTATTTTCTGTGGTGGATATTTTCTAGTGTTTTAATACTGATCGCATAGTACTCTGTCCTATCCTTTCTATTTAGCTAGAAGTGGCCTCCTTTGCTAAATTCTGATTTCAGTCTGTGTATGTTTATTCCCTCTCCTCTCACAGTCAATATTTGTGGGGGGCTGCCTATCCTTTGGGAATTTTCTCTGAGGCAAGATAGTTTTCCCTTTTCTATCTCTAGGGGTAATTAGTCCTCCGGCTGTGTCGAGATGTCCAGGGAGTGCTAGGTACATTCCACGGCTACTTCTAGTTGTGGTGTTTAGTTCAGGGTCTGCGGTCAGTACAGGTACCACCTTCTCCAGAGTACGTCTCATGCTGCTCTTAGGCCACCAGATCATAACATAAGGCTCCCTGATAGCTGCATTGCTGTTTGCACTGCTGCTGTGCAAACCAACTGCTTTTTTAAAAGCAAAAATCCTGTTGCTCCTTTCTGCAGTTATCTTGTTTATTTGTCCACACTTTTGTGTGCAGCAGTCCTTTTTGTTGCTGCCATACTTGTCCTGAGATCATTGTAGGGAGATTGAAATTCTACTACAGTCCTTGGATTTTTTCAGATATCTTCCAGCCACTTTCTGCTACTTACATTGTGTTGTGTTAGACACTGGGCCTGAGTTGTGTTGCTGTCTCCCCCCCAAAAAAGGGAGATTCAAATTGTCACAAAGTGGATATACATCAGTTCTGTTAGTTTGTCGTATATCAGCCAGCCACGTTCTGCCACTTACATTGTGTTGTAAAATACACTGGGCCTGAGTTTGGGTTCAGTCTCCCCCCCAAAAAAGTGAGATTCAAATTCTCGCAAAGTGGATATACCACAGTCCTCTTAGTTTGTTGTGTATCAGCCAGCCACTTGCTGCCACTCACATTGCATTGTAATATACACTGGGCCTGAGTTTGGGTTCAGTCTCCCCCCAAAAAAAAGTGAGATTCAAATTCCCACAAAGTGGATATACCTCAGTCCTCTTAGTTTGTCCTGTATCAGCCAGCCACTTGCTGCCACTCACATTGCGTTGTAAAATACACTGGGCCTGAGTTGTGGTTCAGTCTCCCCCCCCCCAAAAAAATGAGATTCAAATTCTCACAAAGTGGATATACCTCAGTCCTCTTAGTTTGTCGTGTATCAGCCAGCCACTTGCTGCCACTTACATTGCGTTGTAAAATACACTGGGCCTGAGTTTGGGTTCAGTCTCCACAAAGTGGATATACACTCACCGGCCACTTTATTAGGTACACCTGTCCAACTTCTTGTTAACACTTAATTTCTAATCAGCCAATCACATGGCGGCAACTCAGTGCATTTAGGCATGTAGACATGGTCAAGACAATCTCCTGCAGTTCAAACCGAGCATCAGTATGGGGAAGAAAGGTGATTTTAGTGCCTTTGAACGTGGCATGGTTGTTGGTGCCAGAAGGGCTGGTCTGAGTATTTCAGAAACTGCTGATCTACTGGGATTTTCACGCACAACCATCTCTAGGGTTTACAGAGAATGGTCCGAAAAAGAAAAAAAATCCAGTGAGCGGCAGTTCTGTGGGCGGAAATGCCTTGTTGATGCCAGAGGTCAGAGGAGAATGGGCAGACTGGTTCGAGCTGATAGAAAGGCAACAGTGACTCAAATCGCCACCCGTTACAACCAAGAGCATCTCTGAACGCACAGTGCGTCGAACTTTGAGGCAGATGGGCTACAGCAGCAGAAGACCACACCGGGTACCACTCCTTTCAGCTAAGAACAGGAAACTGAGGCTACAATTTGTACAAGCTCATCGAAATTGGACAGTAGAAGATTGGAAAAACGTTGCTTGGTCTGATGAGTCTCGATTTCTGCTGCGACATTCGGATGGTAGGGTCAGAATTTGGCATAAACAACATGAAAGCATGGATCCATCCTGCCTTGTATGGAGCATCTTTGGGATGTGCAGCCGACAAATCTGCGGCAACTGTGTGATGCCATCATGTCAATATGGACCAAAATCTCTGAGGAATGCTTCCAGCACCTTGTTGAATCTATGCCACGAAGAATTGAGGCAGTTCTGAAGGCAAAAGGGGGTCCAACCCGTTACTAGCATGGTGTACCTAATAAAGTGGCCGGTGAGTGTACCTCAGTCCTCTTAGTTTCTTGTGTATCAGCCAGCCACTTGCTGCCACTCACATTGCGTTGTAAAATACACTGGGCCTGAGTTTGGGTTCAGTCTCCCCCCCAAAAAAGTGAGATTCAAATTCTCACAAAGTGGATATACCTCAGTCCTCTTAGTTTGTTGTGTATCAGCCAGCCACTTGCTGCCACTCACATTGCGTTGTAAAATACACCAGGCCTGAGTTTGGGTTCAGTCTCCCCCCCAAAAAAGTGAGATTCAAATTCTCACAAAGTGGATATACCTCAGTACTCTTAGTTTGTCGTGTATCAGCCAGCCACTTGCTGCCACTCACATTGCATTGTAAAATACACTGGGCCTAAGTTTGGGTTCAGTCTCCCCCCCAAAAAAAGTGAGATTCAAATTCTCACAAAGTGGATATACCTCAGTCCTCTTAGTTTGTCGTGTATCAGCCAGCCACTTGCTGCCACTTACATTGCGTTGTAAAATACACTGGGCCTGAGTTTGGGTTCAGTCTCCCCCCAAAAAAGTGAGATTCAAATTCTCACAAAGTGGATATATTAGAGTCCTGTTAGTTTGTGGTATATCAGCCAGCCACTTTCTGCCACTTACATTGTGTAGTGTAATACACTGGGCCTGAGTTTTGGTGCAGTCTCCCCCCCAAAAAAGGGAGATTTAAATAGCCTCTAAGAGGATCTACGTCAGTACTGTTAGTTTGTCGTATATCTTCCAGCCATGTTCTGCCACTTACATTGTGTAGTGTAATACACTGGGCCTGAGTTTTGGTGCAGTCTCCCCCCAAAAAAAGGAGATTTAAATTGCCACTAAGTGGATCTACGTCAGTTCTGTTAGTTTGTCGTACATCTTCCAGCCACATTCTGCCACTTACATTGTGTAGTGTAATACACTGGGCCTGAGTTTTGGTGCAGTGTCCCCCCAAAAAAATGGAGATTTAAATTCTCAATAAGTTTATATACACCTTCTACCTTGTTTTACAGTACCATATAACGGTTGTTATTTTGGTTACATTTTCCCAAAAATGAGAAAGTCTGGTGGAAGAGGCCGTGGGCGTTCGTTGCCAGCTGGTAATGATGGTGGTGGTGGAGCATCTGGTGGTAGTGGGAAAAGCAAAATAGCACCTAAGTCTCGAGGTGTTGAGCCAGCGTCATCGTCTGGCTAGTCAAGGCCTCACAGGCTCCCTTATCTGCGAGTAGGAAAACCGCTTTTAAAGCCGGAGCAGCAGGAAAAAGTTTTGGCTTTCCTTGCTGACTCAGCCTCCAGCTCTTTCGCCTCCTCTTCAGAAAGTTAAAAATATAAAAGCAGCGAGTCATCAGTGGATGCTCCCGGTCAGGAACAAGTCGCTTCCTTGTGTCCTTCACCCAAACCAAAAGTGAAGGATGCGGCAGGCGACACTACAGTTTACTCCATGGAGCTCTTTACACATACCGTGCCTGGGTTAGAAAGGGAAATTGTTAACAGGCCATTACAAGATGAATCGGACATGGAGTGCACAGATGCACAGCCACAGCTATATTATTATGCTGTTCCATTGACTCAGATCACTACATTGCCCTCACAGTGTACTGAGCCAGAATCTGACCCTGATGAGACTATGGTGCCATGTCCCGAACGCTATAGCACCTTACACGGTGACACAGAGAAAGGTGCACATGACATTGAAGAGGAGGTGATAGATGACCCAGTTGTTGACCCAGATTGGCAGCCATTGGGGGAAGAGGGTGCCACTGCCAGTAGCTCAGAAGCAGAGGAGGATGATCCGCAGCAGCCATCTACATCGCAACAGCTGTCATCTGGCAGGCCCGTATCAGGTCAAACACGTTTGTCAAAAACAAAAACAGTTTTAGGACAGCGTGGCCATCCGGTGAAAGTAGCACAGCGTGCAATGCCTGAAAATGTTATCCATAGTAGGAAGAGCGCAGTGTGGCAATTTTTTAACCAAGATCCGAATGATCAGTCAAAAGTTATCTGTAAGAAATGCTCAAAGACCTTTTGTCAGAGGGAAGAATCTCCAAAATTTAAATACAACATGCATGCATAGACATTTAACCAGCATGCACTTCCAAGCCTGGACTAACTACCAAACGTCCCATACCGTTGGTGCACCTCACTGTAAGCACACCGGTTAGGACACCACCAGCAGCAAATGTGGAGGTATCATCGCAAGGCCAAAGCAGTCAGGAAATCACAAGGTTCTTGGTAGGAATTACTGTATGTAAGCCAACATCAAGAATACTATCACCAACCCTCTCTCAATCTGCCATGTCCACCACCACCACCGCTAGTTCCACCATATGCAGCTCTCCAGTCCAGCTCACCCTACAAGAGACTCTCATTAGGAAAAGGAAGCACTCATCCTCTCATCTGCGTACACAGGGTTTGAACGCCCACATTGCTAGACTAATCACATTAGAGATGATGCCCTACCGGTTGGTTGAAAGCAAAGCTTTCAAAGCCCTGATGGCCTACGCAGTACCACGCTATGACCTACCCAGTCGACACTTCTTTCTTCTTTGCGAGAAAAGCCATCCCAGCCCTCCACCAGCATGTCAAAGACCGCATTGTCCATGCACTGAGGCAATCAGTCAGTAGAAAGGTGCACCTCACAACAGATGCATGGACCAGTAGGCATGGCCAGGGATGTTATGTGTCCATCATGGCGCACTGGGTTAATGTGGTGGATGCAGGGTCCACTGCGGACAGCCATAGTGAGACAGTTCTGCCTAGCCCATGGTCTAGGAAACAGTTGGCTGTAGGCGTTCGCCACCCCTCCTCCTCCTCCTCCAGAAGCGAAAGTTCGTCCACAGAGCGCAGTCGCACGACCACTCCATCTGCATCTGCCAGTGTTGCACACAAGGTGTCCCATTTTGGAACAGCTAGTGGTAAGCGTCAGCAGGCTGTGTTGGAAATGAAGTGTTTGGGTGACAACAGACACACCGTGGAAGTACTGGCCAAGTACTTGCAGCAAGAAACTCAGTCATGGCTGGGCAGTGTACATCTTGAGGCAGGCAAGGTAGTCAGTGATAACAGAAGGAATTTTATGGCTGCCATAGCCCTTTCAGAACTGAAACACATACCTTGCCTGGCTCACACCTTGAACCTGGTGGTGCAGTGCTACCTGAATAATTATCCGGGGTTACCAGCCCTGTTTCTGAAGGTGCGAAGACTTTGCTCGCACATCCGCCTGTCGCCCGTACACTCCAGCCGTATGCTGAACCATCAGCGATTGCTGAATCTTCCCCAGCACCACCTAATAATCGACATTGCAACAAGGTGGAACTCCACACTGCACATGGTTCAGAGGTTGTGCGAACAGAGGCGTGCTGTAATTTATTTGTGGGAGGATACACATACACGGGCAGGCAGTTGGATGGCAGACATTGAGTTGTCTGGTGTGCAGTGGTCGAAGCTACAAGACCTCTGTCAAGTCCTTCAGTGTTTTGAGGAATGCACACGGCTGGTAAGTGCAGACGATGCCATCATAAGCATGAGTATCCTACTAATGCGTCTGCTGATGCAAAGTTTGACGCACATTAAGGAGCAGGCAACTGCAGCCAAGGAGGAGGGAAGCCTTGATGACAGTCAGCCATTGTCTGCTCAGGGAACTCTCCTGGACAAGGTGGCGGATGAAAAGGAAGAGGAGGAGGATGATGGGGATTAAAATTTATGGGAGGATGCTTCTCAGGGGGCAATAGAAACTGGTGGCGTTGCAAGGTCAGGTACAGGGGTTTTGCGGGACACAAGTGATGTTGATTTGCAAGAAAGTGCTCCTCAACCCAGCACAAGCAGTAAATTGACACCTGGAACATTGGCCCACATGGCTGAGTATGCCTTGCGTATCCTAAAAAGGGACCCCCGCATTATCAAAATGATGACCGATGACGATTACTGGTTGGCCCGCCTTCTGGATCCACGATATAAAGGAAAATTACAAAATATCATGCCACATGAGAATCTTGAGCAAATATTGGCTACCAAACAAGCAACTCTTGTAGACCGTTTGGTTCAGGCATTCCCAGCACACAGTGGCGGTGATGGTTCTCACACGAGCTGTAGGGGGCAACATGGCAGAGGTGTTAGAGGTGCACAAATACGAAGTGGCATTGGACAGAGGGGTTTAATGACCAGGTTGTGGAGTGATTTCGCAATGACCGCAGACACGACAGGTACTGCTGCATCGATTCAAAGTGACAGGAGACAGCATTTGTCCAGTATGGTTACGAACTATTTTATCCTCCCTTATCGATGTTCTCCCTCACAGGTCATTCCCCTTTGATTATTGGGCATCTAAAATAGACACCTGGCCTGAATTGGCAGAATATGCATTACAGGAGCTCGCTTGCCCAGCTGCTAGTGTGCTATCAGAAAGTCTTCAGTGCTGCTGGTTCAATACTGACCGAAAAAAGGACACGTCTGGCTGCCCGAAATGTTGATGATCTAACCTTCATTAAAATGAACCAATCATGGATTTCAAATTATTTTGCCCCACCTTCCCCTGCTCACACGTAGCTTGCCTGAAAAATGTCTTGCTTTTGGCCTACTCTTACTGACTGCTCTAATTCCTCCATTTGCAGCTGCTGAATGTCCACCATAGGCCATTTTTATACCTCCCTAAATGGGCTGACTCCCCCCACAGGGCCGTGGTCACCACTCTTGGGCGACGGCACTGGCACAGGGTCCCTCATAGTACAATGAAGTGTCTCTGATGGTGGGGGTGCACAACCAATGTCAGACACACCGTCGTAATATGAGGGGTCCTGTGCCAGTACCGCCGCCCATGAGAGAGTGTTCCCCCCCAGCTCGAACAGTGCTCTACCACTTGCAAAAATTACCTCTCCCTGCTCCACCACTGTGTAGTCTGTGCAGATAAATCCTTCAATGCCACTGCCAATACAAATTTGTTGAAATGATAGATGATAGTAAAAATATACAGGGGCCCAGGCCTCCATTTAGACCAGTTAATACTTTGCGCCAGCTATCACTGTCTGCTACTCAGCAGAGGAGCCCACCCCTGTACCTAGCTATGCCACTTGTTTATTTATGAACATTTTTTTGGCAGGCATTTAGCCTACTTACTTATTTGGGCCTAGAAACTGTGTCAGCCAGTCCTTACAGTTGTCCTCCACTGAACAAAGCTATGCTGCCTGTGTACTCCTGTTACCAATTTTGAACTGCATTTAGCCTACTTTTTTTATTTTAGGCCTACTACCTGTGTCTGTCTGCGCCAGTCATTACAGTTGTCCTCCACTGAACAAAGCTATGCCGCCTGTGTACTCCTGTTACCAATTTTGAACTGCATTTAGCCTACTTTTTTATTTTAGGCCTACTACCTGTGTCTGTCTGAGCCAGTCCTTACAGTTGTCCTCCACTGAACAAAGCTATGCCGCCTGTGTACTCCTGTTACCAATTTTGAACTGCATTTAGCCTACTTACTTATTTGGGCCTAGTAACTGTGTCAGCCAGTCCTTACAGTTGTCCTCCACTGAACAAAGCTATGCCGCCTGTGTACTCCTGTTACCAATTTTGAACTGCATTTAGCCTACTTACTTATTTGGGCCTAGTAACTGTGTCAGCCAGTCCTTACAGTTGTCCTCCACTGAACAAAGCTATGCCGCCTGTGTACTCCTGTTACCAATTTTGAACTGCATTTTGCCTACTTACTTATTTGGGCCTAGTAACTGTGTCAGCCAGTCCTTACAGTTCTCCTCCACTGAACAAAGCTATGCCGCCTGTGTACTCCTGTTACCAATTTTGAACTGCATTTAGCCTACTTTTTTATATTAGGCCTACTACATGTGTCTGTCTGCGCCAGTCCTTACAGTTGTCCTCCACTGAACAAAGCTATGCCGCCTGTGTACTCCTGTTACCAATTTTGAACTGCATTTAGCCTACTTACTTATTTGGGCCTAGTAACTGTGTCAGCCAGTCCTTACAGTTGTCCTCCACTGAACAAAGCTATGCCGCCTGTGTACTCCTGTTACCAATTTTGAACTGCATTTAGCCTACTTACTTATTTGGGCCTAGTAACTGTGTCAGCCAGTCCTTACAGTTGTCCTCCACTGAACAAAGCTATGCCACCTGTGTACTCCTGTTACCAATTTTGAACTGCATTTAGCCTACTTACTTATTTGGGCCTAGTAACTGTGTCAGCCAGTCCTTACAATTGTCCTCTACTGAACAAAGCAATGCAGCCTGTGTACTCCTGTTACCAATTTTGAACTGCATTTAGCCTACTTACTTATTTGGGCCTAGTAACTGTGTCAGCCAGTCCTTACAGTTGTCCTCCACTGAACAAAGCTATGCCACCTGTGTACTCCTGTTACCAATTTTGAACTACATTTAGCCTACCTTTTTATTTTAGGCCTACTACGTGTGTCTGTCTGCGCCAGTCCTTACAGTTGTCCTCCACTGAACAAAGCTATGCTGCCTGTGTACTCCTGTTACCAATTTTGAACTGCATTTAGCCTACTTACTTATTAGGGCCTAGTAACTGTGTCAGCCAGTCCTTACAATTGCCCTCCACTGAGCAAAGCTATGCCACCTGTGTACTCCTGTTACCAATTTTGAACTACATTTAGCCTACCTTTTTATTTTAGGCCTACTACCTGTGTCTGTCTGCGCCAGTCCTTACAGTTGTCCTCCACAGAACAAAGCTATGCCACCTGTGTACTCCTGTTACCAATTTTGAACTGCATTTAGCCTACTTACTTATTTGGGCTCAGTAACTGTGTCAGCCAGTCCTTACAATTGTCCTCTACTGAACAAAGCAATGCAGCCTGTGTACTCCTGTTACCAATTTTGAACTGCATTTAGCCTACTTACTTATTTGGGCCTAGTAACTGTGTCAGCCAGTCCTTACAATTGCCCTCCACTGAGCAAAGCTATGCCGCCTGTGAACTCCTGTTACCAATTTTGAACTGCATTTAGCCTACTTACTTATTTGGGCCTAGTAACTGTGTCAGCCAGTCCTTACAGTTGTCCTCCACTGAACAAAGCTATGCCACCTGTGTACTCCTGTTACCAATTTTGAACTGCATTTAGCCTACTTACTTATTTGGGCCTAGTAACTGTGTCAGCCAGTCCTTACAGTTGTCCTCTACTGAACAAAGCAATGCAGCCTGTGTACTCCTGTTACAAATTTTGAACTGCATTTAGCCTACTTACTTATTTGGGCCTAGTAACTGTGTCAGCCAGTCCTTACAGTTGTCCTACACTGAACAAAGCTATGCCACCTGTGTACTCCTGTTATCAATTTTGAACTGCACTTAGCCTACTTACTTATTTGGGCCTAGTAACTGTGTCAGCCAGTCCTTACAGTTGTCCTCCACTGAGCAAAGCTATGCCGCCTGTGTACTCCTGTTACCAATTTTGAACTGCATTTAGCCTACTTTTTTATTTTAGGCCTACTACCTGTGTCTGTCTGCGCCAGTCCTTACAGTTGTCCTCCACTGAACAAAGCTATGCCGCCTGTGTACTCCTGTTACCAATTTTGAACTGCATTTAGCCTACTTACTTATTTGGGCCTAGTAACTGTGTCAGCCAGTCCTTACAGTTATCCTCCACTGAACAAAGCTATGCCGCCTGTGTACTCCTGTTACCAATTTTGAACTGCATTTAGCCTACTTACTTATTTGGGCTCAGTAACTGTGTCAGCCAGTGCTTACAGTTGTCCTCCACTGAACAAAGCTATGCCGCCTGTGTACTCCTGTTACCAATTTTGAACTGCATTTAGCCTACTTACTTATTTGGGCCTAGTAACTGTGTCAGCCAGTCCTTACAGTCGTCCTCCACTGAACAAAGCTATGCTGTCTGTGTACTCCTGTTACAAATTTTTAACTGCTTTTAGCCTACTTTTTTATTTTGGGCCTATATCTGTGTTTCCTCCTCATCCTGCCCATTGCCCAGCCACTGCTAGATGAGTCTGCTGGTACATTGACCCAGACCACTACATTCCCCTTGCACTCTACACAGCCAGAATCTGACCCTGCTGAAAGTCAGGTTCCCCTTCCCGCATACTATACCACCTTACACGGGGACAAAGAGGAAGGTGCAGATGAAAGTGCAGGTTCCTTCATCAGGTGGGGGGGCATACTCATTGGCACTGGCACAGGGCCCCTCATAGTACGCAAAAGTGTCTCTGGCAGTGGGAGGTGCCACCCTCCATCAAACACACCGCCGAACTATGAGGGGTCCTGTGCCAGTGCCAACTAGTGCCCCCCCCCCCTGCTTGCTCAGGATCACAGCACTTGCAAAGTTGAAATACTTACCTCTCCCTGCTCCACTGCCGTGACGTATTCCGCATTTCCTGGGCTCAAGAAAATCTTGAGCCAGCCCTACACCCCCACAACTTTAGCCAAATGACCCCCTGTTTTCAATGCATAACTATTATTATAAAGTAAATTAAGATTGACAAGCTTAAGTAATAAGAATTGATGTTTTTGATCCAGGGCACTATTCTGACTGCCGTATGTGGAGTCGGGAAGGAATTTTTTTCCCCAATGTGGATCTTACTCTTTGTTTTTTTTTCCCTTCCTCTGGATCAACATGTTAGGGCATGTTAGGTTAGGCTATGGGTTGAACTAGATGGACTTAAAGTCTTCCTTCAACCTTAATAACTATGTATAAAATGGGCAATGTATGTGTTTTCCTGTCCTCCACTCACTGCCGCCTTTGATTCCCCATTGACTTGCATTGGGTTTCGTGTTTCAGTCGGCCCCTGACTTTACGCCATAATCGGCCGATTTCACCCGACCCGACTTTTGAGAAAGCCGACTCGATCCTAAAAAGTAAAAGTCGCTCAACTCTAGTCACAGCATTTAGTGTAATCTAGCTCAGCCAATCCTTTTGGGCTAGTAGCATTGTCTGATAGTCATCTGAGTAGCCCACCTGTGAAGCTAGCTACACCACCTGTGTATCTCAATTTTTACTGCATCTAACCCAGGAAATTGTTTTGGAGTTTTGGGCTTAGAAGCAGTGTCTGCACGTCAGCAGAGTAGCCCGCCTGTGAAACTAACTACACCGCCTGTGTCTCTATTTTCACTGCATCCAATCCAGTTAATAGTTTTGGGCCTAGGAGCAGTGTCTGCACATCAGCAGAGTAGCCCGCCTGTGAAACTTACTACACCGCCTGTGTATCTCTATTTTCACTGCATCTAATCCAGTTAATAGTTTTGGGCCTAGGAGCAGTGTCTGCACGTCAGCAGAGTAGCCCGCCTGTGAAAGTAACTACACCGCCTGTGTCTCTATTTTCACTGCATCCAATCCAGTTAATAGTTTTGGGCCTAGGAGCAGTGTCTGCACATCAGCAGAGTAGCCCGCCTGTGAAACTAACTACACCGCCTGTGTATCTCTATTTTCACTGCATCTAATCCAGTTAATAGTTTTGGGCCTAGGAGCAGTGTCTGCATGTCAGTAGAGTAGCCCGCCTGTGAAACTAACTACACCACCTGTGTATCTCAATTTTCACTGCATCTAATCCAGTTAATAGTTTTGGGCCCAGGAGCAGTGTCTGCACGTCAGCAGAGTAGCCCGCCTCTGAAACTAACTACACCGCCTGCGTATCTCTATTTTCACTGCATCTAATCCAGTTAATAGTTTTGGGCTTAGGAGCAGCGTCTGCACGTCAGCAGAGTAGTTTGCCTGTGAAACTAACTACACCGCCTGTGTATGTCTATTTTCACTGCATCTAATCCAGTTAATAGTTTTGGGCCTAGGAGCAGCATCTGCACGTCAGCAGAGTAGCCCGCCTGTGAAACTAACTATACCACCTGTGTATCTCTATTTTCACTGCATCTAATCCAGTTAATAGTTTTGGGCCTAGGAGCAGCATCTGCACGTCAGCAGAGTAGTCCACCTGTGAAACTAACTACAACGCCTGTGTATCTCTATTTTCACTGCATCTAATCCAGTTCATAGTTTTGGGCCTAGGAGCAGTGTTTGCACGTCAGCAGAGTAGCCCACCTGTGAAACAAACTATACCACCTGTGTATCTCAATTTTTACTGCATCTAATCCAGTTAATAGTTTTGGGCTTAGGAACAGCATCTGCACGTCAGCAGAGTAGTCCACCTGTGAAACTAACTACAACGCCTGTGTATCTCTATTTTCACTGCATCTAATCCAGTTAATAGTTTTGGGCCTGGTAGCAGTGTCTGCACGTCAGTAGAGTAGCCCGCCTGTGAAACAAACTATACTGCCTGTGTTTCTCAATTTTCACTGCATCTAATCCAGTTAATAGTTTTGGTCCTAGGAGCTGTGTCTGCACGTCAGCAGAGTAGCCCGCCTGTGAAACCAACTATACCGCCTGTGTATCTCTATTTTCACTGCATCTAATCCAGTTCATAGTTTTGGGCCTAGGAGCAGTGTTTGCACGTCAGCAGAGTAGCCCACCTGTGAAACAAACTATACCGCCTGTGTATTTCAATTTTTACTGCATCTAATCCAGTTAATAGTTTTGGGCCTAGGAGCAGTGTCTGCACGTCAGCAGAGTAGCCCACCTGTGAAACTAACTATACCTCCTGTGTATCTCAATTTTCACTGCATCTAATCCAGTTAATAGTTTTGGGCCTAGGAGCAGTGTCTGCACGTCATCAGAGTAGCCCGCCTGTGAAACTAACTACACCGCCTGTGTATCTCTATTTTCACTGCATCTAATCCAGTTAATAGTTTTGGGCCTAGGAGCAGTGTCTGCACGTCAGCAGAGTAGCCCGCCTGTAAAACTAACTACACCACCTGTGTATGTCTATTTTCACTGCATCTAATCCAGTTAATACATATAGTTACATAGTTATTAAGGTTGAAGGAAGACTGTAAGTCCATCTAGTTCAACCCATAGCCTAACCTAACATGCCCTAACATGTTGATCCAGAGGAAGGCAAAAAAAACCCATGTGGCAAAGAGTAACTCCACCATGGGGAAAAAAATTCCTTCCCGACTCCACATACGGCAATCAGACTAGTTCCCTGGATCAACGCCTTATCAAGGAATCTAGTATATATACCCTGTAACATTATACTTTTCCAGAAAGGTATCCAGTCCCCTCTTAAATTTAATTAATGAATCACTCATTACAACATCATACGGCAGAGAGTTCCATAGTCTCACTGCTCTTACAGTAAAGAATCCGCGTCTGTTATTATGCTTAAACCTTCTTTCCTCCAGACGTAGAGGATGCCCCCTTGTCCCTGTCTCAGGTCTATGATTAAAAAGATCATCAGAAAGGTCTTTGTACTGTCCCCTCATATATTTATACATTAAAATAAGATCACCCCTTAGTCTTCGTTTTTCCAAACTAAATAGCCCCAAGTGTAATAACCTATCTTGGTATTGCAGACCCCCCAGTCCTCTAATAACCTTGGTCGCTCTTCTCTGCACCCGCTCCAGTTCAGCTATGTCTTTCTTATACACCGGAGACCAGAACTGTGCACAGTATTCTAAGTGTGGTCGAACTAGTGACTTGTATAGAGGTAAAATTATGTTCTCCTCATGAGCATCTATGCCTCTTTTAATACATCCCATTATTTTATTTGCCTTTGTAGCAGCTGCCTGATACTGGCCACTGAATATGAGTTTGTCATCCACCCATACACCCAGGTCTTTTTCATTGACGGTTTTGCCCAGCGTTTTAGAATTAAGCACATAAACATCTTATTACTTCTACCCAAGTGCATGACCTTACATTTATCCCCATTAAAGCTCATTTGCCATTTATCAGCCCAAGCTTCTAGTTTACATAAATCATCCTGTAATATAAAATTGCCCTCCCCTGTATTGATTACCCTGCAGAGTTTAGTGTCATCTGCAAAAAAGTTTTGGGCCTAGGAGCAGTGTCTGCACGTCAGCAGAGTAGCCTACCTGTGAAACTAACTACACCGCCTGTGTATCTCAATTTTCACTGCATCTAATCCAGTTAATAGTTTTGGGCTTAGGAGCAGCATCTGCATGTCAGCAGAGTAGTCCGCCTGTGAAACTAACTACATCGGCTGTGTATCTCTATTTTCACTGCATCTAATCCAGTTAATAGTTTTGGGCCTAGGAGCAGTGTCTGCACGTCAGCAGAGTAGCCCGCCTCTGAAACTAACTACACCGCCTGTGTATCTCTATTTTCACTGCATCTAATCCAGTTAATAGTTTTGGGCTTAGGAGCAGTGTCTGCACATCAGCAGAATAGCCCGCCTGTGAAACAAACTATACCGCCTGTGTATCTCTATTTTCACTGCATCTAATCCAGTTAATAGTTTTAGGCCTAGGAGCAGTGTCTGCACATCAGCAGAGTAGCCCGCCTGTGAAACTAACTATACCGCCTGTGTATCTCAATTTTCACTGCATCTAATCCAGTTAATAGTTTTGGGCCTAGAAGCTGTCTGCACATCAGAAGAGTAGCCCACCTGTGAAACTAACTACACCACCTGTGTATCTCTATTTTCACTGCATCTAATCCAGTTAATAGTTTTGAGTCTATGAGCAGTGTCTGCACGTCAGCAGAGTAGCCCACCTGTGAAACTATTTACACTGCCTATGTATCTCTATTTTCACTGCATCTAATTCAGTTAATAGTTTTGGGCCTAGGAGCAGTGTCTGCACGTCAGCAAAGCAGCCCGCCTGTGAAACTAACTATACCACCTGTGTATCTATTTTCACTGCATCTAATCCAGTTAATAGTTTTGGGCCTAGGAGTAGTGTCTGCACGTCAGCAGAGTAGCCAACCTGTGAAACAAACTATACCGCCTGTGTATCTCTATTTTCACTGCATCTAATCCAGTTAATAGTTTGGGGCCTAGGAGCAGTGTCTGCACGTCAGCAGAGTAGACCGCCTGTGAAACTAACTACACCGCCTGTGTATCTCTATTTTCACTGCATCTAATCCAGTTAATAGTTTTGGGCCTAGGAGCAGTGTCTGCACGTCAGCAGAGTACCCCACCTGTAAAACTAACTACACCGCCTGTGTATGTCTATTTTCACTGCATCTAATCCAGTTAATAGTTTTGGGCCTAGGAGCAGTGTCTGCACGTCAGCAGAATAGCCTACCTGTGAAACTAACTACACCGCCTGTGTATCTCTATTTTCACTGCATCTAATCCAGTTAATAGTTTTGGGCCTAGGAGCAGTGTCTGCACGTCAGCAGAGTAGCCCGCCTGTGAAACTAACTATACCGCCTGTGTATCTCAATTTTCACTGCATCTAATCCAGTTAATAGTTTTGGGCCTAGAAGCTGTCTGCACATCAGAAGAGTAGCCCACCTGTGAAACTAACTACACCACCTGTGTATCTCTATTTTCACTGCATCTAATCCAGTTAATAGTTTTGGGCCTAGGAGCAGTGTCTGCACGTCAGCAGAGTAGCCCGCCTGTGAAACTAACTATACCGCCTGTGTATCTCAATTTTCACTGCATCTAATCCAGTTAATAGTTTTGGGCCTAGGAGCAGTGTCTGCACGTCAGCAGAATAGCCTACCTGTGAAACTAACTACACCGCCTGTGTATCTCTATTTTCACTGCATCTAATCCAGTTAATAGTTTTGGGCCTAGGAGCAGTGTCTGCACGTCAGCAGAGTAGCCCGCCTGTGAAACTAACTATACCGCCTGTGTATCTCAATTTTCACTGCATCTAATCCAGTTAATAGTTTTGGGCCTAGAAGCTGTCTGCACATCAGAAGAGTAGCCCACCTGTGAAACTAACTACACCACCTGTGTATCTCTATTTTCACTGCATCTAATCCAGTTAATAGTTTTGAGCCTGTGAGCAGTGTCTGCACGTCAGCAGAGTAGCCCACCTGTGAAACTATTTACACTGCCTATGTATCTGTATTTTCACTGCATCTAATTCAGTTAATAGTTTTGGGCCTAGGAGCAGTGTCTGCACGTCAGCAAAGCAGCCCGCCTGTGAAACTAACTATACCACCTGTGTATCTATTTTCACTGCATCTAATCCAGTTAATAGTTTTGGGCCTAGGAGTTGTGTCTGCACGTCAGCAGAGTAGCCAACCTGTGAAACAAACTATACCGCCTGTGTATCTCTATTTTCACTGCATCTAATCCAGTTAATAGTTTGGGGCCTAGGAGCAGTGTCTGCACGTCAGCAGAGTAGACCGCCTGTGAAACTAACTACACCGCCTGTGTATCTCTATTTTCACTGCATCTAATACAGTTAATAGTTTTGGGCCTAAGAGCTGTCTGCACATCAGCTGAGTAGCCCACCTGTGAAACTAACTACACCACCTGTGTATCTCTATTTTCACTGCATCTAATCCAGTTAATAGTTTTGGGCCTAGGAGCAGTGTCTGCACGTCAGCAGAGTAGCCCGCCTGTGAAACTAACTATACCGCCTGTGTATCTCAATTTTCACTGCATCTAATCCAGTTAATAGTTTTGGGCCTAGGAGCAGTGTCTGCACGTCAGAAGAGTAGCCCGCCTGTGAAACTAACTACACCGCCTGTGTGTCTCTATTTTCACTGCATCTAATCCAGTTAATAGTTTTGGGCTAAGGAGCAGCGTTTGCACGTCAGCAGAGTAGTCCGCCTGTGAAACTAACTACACGGCCTGTGTGTCTCTATTTTCACTGCATGTAATCCAGTTAATAGTTTTGGGCCTAGGAGCAGTGTCTGCACGTCAGCAGAGTAGCCCGCCTGTGAAACTAACTATACCGCCTGTGTATGTCTATTTTCACTGCATCTAATCCAGTTAATAGTTTAGGGCTTAGGAGCATCGTCTGCATGTCAGCAGAGTATTCCGCCTGTGAAACTAACTACACCGCCTGTGTATCTCTATTTTCACTGCATCTAATCCAGTTAATAGTTTTGGGCCTAGGAGCAGTGTTTGCACGTCAGCAGAGTAGCCCGCCTGTGAAACTAACTACACTGCCTGTGTATCTCTATTTTCACTGCATCTAATCCAGTTAATAGTTTTGGGCCTAGGAGCAGTGTCTGCACATCAGCAGAGTAGTCCGCCTGTGAAACAAACTATACCGCCTGTGTATCTCAATTTTCACTGCATCTAATCCAGTTAATAGTTTTGGGCTTAGGAGCAGTGTCGGCACGTCAACAGAGTAGCCCGCCTGTGAAACTAACTATACCGCCTGTGTATCTCAATTTTCACTGCATCTAATCCAGTTAATAGTTTTGGGCCTAGGAGCAGTGTCTGCACGTCAGCAGAGTAGCCCGCCTGTGAAACTAACTATACCTCCTGTGTATCTCAATTTTCACTGCATCTAATCCAGTTAATAGTTTTAAGCCTATGAGCAGTGTCTGCACGTCAGCAGAGTAGCTCACCTGTGAAACTATTTACACTGCCTGTGTATCTCAATTTTCACTGCATCTAATCCAGTTAATATTTTTGGGCTTAGGAGCAGTGTCGGCACGTCAGCAGAGCAGCCAACCTGT
This sequence comes from Ranitomeya variabilis, assembly GCF_051348905.1. NCBI lineage: Eukaryota > Metazoa > Chordata > Amphibia > Anura > Dendrobatidae > Ranitomeya > Ranitomeya variabilis. The sequence continues at coordinate 351,441,474 of NC_135236.1, read as the reverse complement.
GAAACAAACTATACCGCCTGTGTATCTCTATTTTCACTGCATCTAATCCAGTTAATAGTTTGGGGCCTAGGAGCAGTGTCTGCACGTCAGCAGAGAAGCCCGCCTGTGAAACTAACTACACCATCTGTGTATCTCTATTTTCACTGCATCTAATACAGTTAATAGTTTTGGGCCTAAGAGCTGTCTGCACATCAGCTGAGTAGCCCGCCTGTGAAACTAACTACACCGCCTGTGTGTCTCTGTTTTCACTGCATCTAATCCAGTTAATAGTTTTGGGCTAAGGAGCAGCATCTGCACGTCAGCAGAGTAGTCCGCCTGTGAAACTGACTACACCGCCTGTGTATCTCTATTGTCACTGCATTTAATCCAGTTAATAGTTTTGGGCCTAGGAGCAGTGTCTGCACGTCAGCAGAGTAGCCCACCTGTGAAACAAACTATACCGCCTGTGTATCTCTATTTTCACTGCATCTAATCCAGTTAATAGTTTGGGGCCTAGGAGCAGTGTCTGCACGTCAGCAGAGTAGCCCGCCTGTGAAACTAACTACACCGCCTGTGTATCTCTATTTTCACTGCATCTAATACAGTTAATAGTTTTGGGCCTAAGAGCTGTCTGCACATCAGCTGAGTAGCCCACCTGTGAAACTAACTACACCACCTGTGTATCTCTATTTTCACTGCATCTAATCCAGTTAATAGTTTTGGGCCTAGGAGCAGTGTCTGCACATCAGCAGAGTAGCCCGCCTGTGAAACTAACTATACCGCCTGTGTATCTCAATTTTCACTGCATCTAATCCAGTTAATAGTTTTGGGCCTAGGAGCAGTGTCTGCACGTCAGAAGAGTAGCCCGCCTTTGAAACTAACTACACCGCCTGTGTGTCTCTATTTTCACTGCATCTAATCCAGTTAATAGTTTTGGGCTAAGGAGCAGCGTTTGCACGTCAGCAGAGTAGTCCGCCTGTGAAACTAACTACACCGCCTGTGTGTCTCAATTTTCACTGCATCTAATCCAGTTAATAGTTTTGGGCCTAGGAGCAGTGTCTGCACGTCAGCAGAGTAGCCCGCCTGTGAAACTAACTATACCGCCTGTGTATGTCTATTTTCACTGCATCTAATCCAGTTAATAGTTTAGGGCTTAGGAGCATCGTCTGCATGTCAGCAGAGTAGTCCGCCTGTGAAACTAACTACACCGCCTGTGTATCTCTATTTTCACTACATCTAATCCAGTTAATAGTTTTGGGCCTAGGAGCAGTGTTTGCACGTCAGCAGAGTAGCCCGCCTGTGAAACTAACTACACTGCCTGTGTATCTCTATTTTCACTGCATCTAATCCAGTTAATAGTTTTGGGCCTAGGAACAGTGTCTGCACATCAGCAGAGTAGCCCGCCTGTGAAACTAACTATACCGCCTGTGTATCTCAATTTTCACTGCATCTAATCCAGTTAATAGTTTTGGGCCTAGGAGCAGTGTCTGCACATCAGCAGAGTAGTCCGCCTGTGAAACAAACTATACCGCCTGTGTATCTCAATTTTCACTGCATCTAATCCAGTTAATAGTTTTGGGCTTAGGAGCAGTGTCGGCACGTCAGCAGAGTAGCCCGCCTGTGAAACTAACTATACCGCCTGTGTATCTCAATTTTCACTGCATCTAATCCAGTTAATAGTTTTGGGCCTAGGAGCAGTGTCTGCACGTCAGCAGAGTAGCCCGCCTGTGAAACTAACTATACCTCCTGTGTATCTCAATTTTCACTGCATCTAATCCAGTTAATAGTTTTAAGCCTATGAGCAGTGTCTGCCCGTCAGCAGTGTAGCTCACCTGTGAAACTATTTACACTGCCTGTGTATCTCAATTTTCACTGCATCTAATCCAGTTAATAGTTTTGGGCTTAGGAGCAGTGTCGGCACGTCAGCAGAGCAGCCAACCTGTGAAACAAACTATACCGCCTGTGTATCTCTATTTTCACTGCATCTAATCCAGTTAATAGTTTGGGGCCTAGGAGCAGTGTCTGCACGTCAGCAGAGAAGCCCGCCTGTGAAACTAACTACACCATCTGTGTATCTCTATTTTCACTGCATCTAATCCAGTTAATAGTTTTGAGCCTATGAGCAGTGTCTGCACGTCAGCAGAGTAGCCCACCTGTGAAACTATTTACACTGCCTATGTATCTCTATTTTCACTGCATCTAATTCAGTTAATAGTTTTGGGCCTAGGAGCAGTGTCTGCACGTCAGCAAAGCAGCCCGCCTGTGAAACTAACTATACCACCTGTGTATCTATTTTCACTGCATCTAATCCAGTTAATAGTTTTGGGCCTAGGAGTAGTGTCTGCACGTCAGCAGAGTAGCCAACCTGTGAAACAAACTATACCGCCTGTGTATCTCTATTTTCACTGCATCTAATCCAGTTAATAGTTTGGGGCCTAGGAGCAGTGTCTGCACGTCAGCAGAGTAGACCGCCTGTGAAACTAACTACACCGCCTGTGTATCTCTATTTTCACTGCATCTAATACAGTTAATAGTTTTGGGCCTAAGAGCTGTCTGCACATCAGCTGAGTAGCCCACCTGTGAAACTAAATACACCACCTGTGTATCTCTATTTTCACTGCATCTAATCCAGTTAATAGTTTTGGGCCTAGGAGCAGTGTCTGCACGTCAGCAGAGTAGCCCGCCTGTGAAGCTAGCTACACTGCCTGTGTATCTCAATTTTCACTGCATCTAATCCAGTTAATAGTTTTGGGCCTAGGAGCAGTGTCTGCACGTCAGAAGAGTAGACCGCCTGTGAAACTAACTATACCGCCTGTGTATCTCAATTTTCACTGCATCTAATCCAGTTAATAGTTTTGGGCCTAGGAGCAGTGTCTGCACGTCAGAAGAGTAGCCCGCCTGTGAAACTAACTACACCGCCTGTGTGTCTCTATTTTCACTGCATCTAATCCAGTTAATAGTTTTGGGCTAAGGAGCAGCGTTTGCACGTCAGCAGAGTAGTCCGCCTGTGAAACTAACTACACGGCCTGTGTGTCTCTATTTTCACTGCATGTAATCCAGTTAATAGTTTTGGGCCTAGGAGCAGTGTCTGCACGTCAGCAGAGTAGCCCGCCTGTGAAACTAACTATACCGCCTGTGTATGTCTATTTTCACTGCATCTAATCCAGTTAATAGTTTAGGGCTTAGGAGCATCGTCTGCATGTCAGCAGAGTATTCCGCCTGTGAAACTAACTACACCGCCTGTGTATCTCTATTTTCACTGCATCTAATCCAGTTAATAGTTTTGGGCCTAGGAGCAGTGTTTGCACGTCAGCAGAGTAGCCCGCCTGTGAAACTAACTACACTGCCTGTGTATCTCTATTTTCACTGCATCTAATCCAGTTAATAGTTTTGGGCCTAGGAGCAGTGTCTGCACATCAGCAGAGTAGTCCGCCTGTGAAACAAACTATACCGCCTGTGTATCTCAATTTTCACTGCATCTAATCCAGTTAATAGTTTTGGGCTTAGGAGCAGTGTCGGCACGTCAACAGAGTAGCCCGCCTGTGAAACTAACTATACCGCCTGTGTATCTCAATTTTCACTGCATCTAATCCAGTTAATAGTTTTGGGCCTAGGAGCAGTGTCTGCACGTCAGCAGAGTAGCCCGCCTGTGAAACTAACTATACCTCCTGTGTATCTCAATTTTCACTGCATCTAATCCAGTTAATAGTTTTAAGCCTATGAGCAGTGTCTGCACGTCAGCAGAGTAGCTCACCTGTGAAACTATTTACACTGCCTGTGTATCTCAATTTTCACTGCATCTAATCCAGTTAATATTTTTGGGCTTAGGAGCAGTGTCGGCACGTCAGCAGAGCAGCCAACCTGTGAAACAAACTATACCGCCTGTGTATCTCTATTTTCACTGCATCTAATCCAGTTAATAGTTTGGGGCCTAGGAGCAGTGTCTGCACGTCAGCAGAGAAGCCCGCCTGTGAAACTAAATACACCATCTGTGTATCTCTATTTTCACTGCATCTAATACAGTTAATAGTTTTGGGCCTAAGAACTGTCTGCACATCAGCTGAGTAGCCCGCCTGTGAAACTAACTACACCGCCTGTGTGTCTCTGTTTTCACTGCATCTAATCCAGTTAATAGTTTTGGGCTAAGGAGCAGCATCTGCACGTCAGCAGAGTAGTCCGCCTGTGAAACTGACTACACCGCCTGTGTATCTCTATTGTCACTGCATTTAATCCAGTTAATAGTTTTGGGCCTAGGAGCAGTGTCTGCACGTCAGCAGAGTAGCCCACCTGTGAAACAAACTATACCGCCTGTGTATCTCTATTTTCACTGCATCTAATCCAGTTAATAGTTTGGGGCCTAGGAGCAGTGTCTGCACGTCAGCAGAGTAGCCCGCCTGTGAAACTAACTACACCGCCTGTGTATCTCTATTTTCACTGCATCTAATACAGTTAATAGTTTTGGGCCTAAGAGCTGTCTGCACATCAGCTGAGTAGCCCACCTGTGAAACTAACTACACCACCTGTGTATCTCTATTTTCACTGCATCTAATCCAGTTAATAGTTTTGGGCCTAGGAGCAGTGTCTGCACATCAGCAGAGTAGCCCGCCTGTGAAACTAACTATACCGCCTGTGTATCTCAATTTTCACTGCATCTAATCCAGTTAATAGTTTTGGGCCTAGGAGCAGTGTCTGCACGTCATCAGAGTAGCCCGCCTTTGAAACTAACTACACCGCCTGTGTGTCTCTATTTTTACTGCATCTAATCCAGTTAATAGTTTTGGGCTAAGGAGCAGCGTTTGCACGTCAGCAGAGTAGTCCGCCTGTGAAACTAACTACACCGCCTGTGTGTCTCAATTTTCACTGCATCTAATCCAGTTAATAGTTTTGGGCCTAGGAGCAGTGTCTGCACGTCAGCAGAGTAGCCCGCCTGTGAAACTAACTATACCGCCTGTGTATGTCTATTTTCACTGCATCTAATCCAGTTAATAGTTTAGGGCTTAGGAGCATCGTCTGCATGTCAGCAGAGTAGTCCGCCTGTGAAACTAACTACACCGCCTGTGTATCTCTATTTTCACTACATCTAATCCAGTTAATAGTTTTGGGCCTAGGAGCAGTGTTTGCACGTCAGCAGAGTAGCCCGCCTGTGAAACTAACTACACTGCCTGTGTATCTCTATTTTCACTGCATCTAATCCAGTTAATAGTTTTGGGCCTAGGAGCAGTGTCTGCACATCAGCAGAGTAGTCCGCCTGTGAAACAAACTATACCGCCTGTGTATCTCAATTTTCACTGCATCTAATCCAGTTAATAGTTTTGGGCTTAGGAGCAGTGTCGGCACATCAGCAGAGTAGCCCGCCTGTGAAACTAACTATACCGCCTGTGTATCTCAATTTTCACTGCATCTAATCCAGTTAATAGTTTTGGGCCTAGGAGCAGTGTCTGCACGTCAGCAGAGTAGCCCGCCTGTGAAACTAACTATACCTCCTGTGTATCTCAATTTTCACTGCATCTAATCCAGTTAATAGTTTTAAGCCTATGAGCAGTGTCTGCCCGTCAGCAGTGTAGCTCACCTGTGAAACTATTTACACTGCCTGTGTATCTCAATTTTCACTGCATCTAATCCAGTTAATAGTTTTGGGCTTAGGAGCAGTGTCGGCACGTCAGCAGAGCAGCCAACCTGTGAAACAAACTATACCGCCTGTGTATCTCTATTTTCACTGCATCTAATCCAGTTAATAGTTTGGGGCCTAGGAGCAGTGTCTGCACGTCAGCAGAGAAGCCCGCCTGTGAAACTAACTACACCATCTGTGTATCTCTATTTTCACTGCATCTAATCCAGTTAATAGTTTTGAGCCTATGAGCAGTGTCTGCACGTCAGCAGAGTAGCCCACCTGTGAAACTATTTACACTGCCTATGTATCTCTATTTTCACTGCATCTAATTCAGTTAATAGTTTTGGGCCTAGGAGCAGTGTCTGCACGTCAGCAAAGCAGCCCGCCTGTGAAACTAACTATACCACCTGTGTATCTATTTTCACTGCATCTAATCCAGTTAATAGTTTTGGGCCTAGGAATAGTGTCTGCACGTCAGCAGAGTAGCCAACCTGTGAAACAAACTATACCGCCTGTGTATCTCTATTTTCACTGCATCTAATCCAGTTAATAGTTTGGGGCCTAGGAGCAGTGTCTGCACGTCAGCAGAGTAGACCGCCTGTGAAACTAACTACACCGCCTGTGTATCTCTATTTTCACTGCATCTAATACAGTTAATAGTTTTGGGCCTAAGAGCTGTCTGCACATCAGCTGAGTAGCCCACCTGTGAAACTAACTACACCACCTGTGTATCTCTATTTTCACTGCATCTAATCCAGTTAATAGTTTTGGGCCTAGGAGCAGTGTCTGCACGTCAGCAGAGTAGCCCGCCTGTGAAGCTAGCTACACTGCCTGTGTATCTCAATTTTCACTGCATCTAATCCAGTTAATAGTTTTGGGCCTAGGAGCAGTGTCTGCACGTCAGAAGAGTAGACCGCCTGTGAAACTAACTATACCGCCTGTGTATCTCAATTTTCACTGCATCTAATCCAGTTAATAGTTTTGGGCCTAGGAGCAGTGTCTGCACGTCAGAAGAGTAGCCCGCCTGTGAAACTAACTACACCGCCTGTGTGTCTCTATTTTCACTGCATCTAATCCAGTTAATAGTTTTGGGCTAAGGAGCAGCGTTTGCACGTCAGCAGAGTAGTCCGCCTGTGAAACTAACTACACGGCCTGTGTGTCTCTATTTTCACTGCATGTAATCCAGTTAATAGTTTTGGGCCTAGGAGCAGTGTCTGCACGTCAGCAGAGTAGCCCGCCTGTGAAACTAACTATACCGCCTGTGTATGTCTATTTTCACTGCATCTAATCCAGTTAATAGTTTAGGGCTTAGGAGCATCGTCTGCACATCAGCAGAGTAGTCCGCCTGTGAAACAAACTATACCGCCTGTGTATCTCAATTTTCACTGCATCTAATCCAGTTAATAGTTTTGGGCTTAGGAGCAGTGTCGGCACGTCAACAGAGTAGCCCGCCTGTGAAACTAACTATACCGCCTGTGTATCTCAATTTTCACTGCATCTAATCCAGTTAATAGTTTTGGGCCTAGGAGCAGTGTCTGCACGTCAGCAGAGTAGCCCGCCTGTGAAACTAACTATACCTCCTGTGTATCTCAATTTTCACTGCATCTAATCCAGTTAATAGTTTTAAGCCTATGAGCAGTGTCTGCACGTCAGCAGAGTAGCTCACCTGTGAAACTATTTACACTGCCTGTGTATCTCAATTTTCACTGCATCTAATCCAGTTAATAGTTTTGGGCTTAGGAGCAGTGTCGGCACGTCAGCAGAGCAGCAAACCTGTGAAACAAACTATACCGCCTGTGTATCTCTATTTTCACTGCATCTAATCCAGTTAATAGTTTGGGGCCTAGGAGCAGTGTCTGCACGTCAGCAGAGAAGCCCGCCTGTGAAACTAACTACACCATCTGTGTATCTCTATTTTCACTGCATCTAATACAGTTAATAGTTTTGGGCCTAAGAGCTGTCTGCACATCAGCTGAGTAGCCCGCCTGTGAAACTAACTACACCGCCTGTGTGTCTCTGTTTTCACTGCATCTAATCCAGTTAATAGTTTTGGGCTATGGAGCAGCATCTGCTTGTCAGCAGAGTAGTCCGCCTGTGAAACTGACTACACCGCCTGTGTATCTCTATTGTCACTGCATTTAATCCAGTTAATAGTTTTGGGCCTAGGAGCAGTGTCTGCACGTCAGCAGAGTAGCCCACCTGTGAAACAAACTATACCGCCTGTGTATCTCTATTTTCACTGCATCTAATCCAGTTAATAGTTTGGGGCCTAGGAGCAGTGTCTGCACGTCAGCAGAGTAGCCCGCCTGTGAAACTAACTACACCGCCTGTGTATCTCTATTTTCACTGCATCTAATACAGTTAATAGTTTTGGGCCTAAGAGCTGTCTGCACATCAGCTGAGTAGCCCGCCTGTGAAACTAACTACACCGCCTGTGTATCTCTGTTTTCACTGCATCTAATCCAGTTAATAGTTTTGGGCCTAGGAGCAGTGTCAGCACGTCAGCAGAGTAGCCCGTCTGTGAAACTAACTACACCGCCTGTGTATCTCTATTTTCACTGCATCTAATCCAGTTAATAGTTTTGGGCCTAGGAGCAGTGTCTGCACGTCAGCAGAGTAGCCCGCCTGTGAAACTAACTATACCGCCTGTGTATCTCAATTTTCACTGCATCTAATCCAGTTAATAGTTTTGGGCCTAGAAGCTGTCTGCACATCAGAAGAGTAGCCCACCTGTGAAACTAACTACACCACCTGTGTATCTCTATTTTCACTGCATCTAATCCAGTTAATAGTTTTGGGCCTAGGAGCAGTGTCTGCACGTCAGCAGAGTAGCCCGCCTGTGAAACTAACTATACCGCCTGTGTATCTCAATTTTCACTGCATCTAATCCAGTTAATAGTTTTGGGCCTAGAAGCTGTCTGCACATCAGAAGAGTAGCCCACCTGTGAAACTAACTACACCACCTGTGTATCTCTATTTTCACTGCATCTAATCCAGTTAATAGTTTTGAGCCTATGAGCAGTGTCTGCACGTCAGCAGAGTTGCCCACCTGTGAAACTATTTACACTGCCTCTGTATCTCTATTTTCACTGCATCTAATTCAGTTAATAGTTTTGGGCCTAGGAGCAGTGTCTGCACGTCAGCAAAGCAGCCCGCCTGTGAAACTAACTATACCACCTGTGTATCTATTTTCACTGCATCTAATCCAGTTAATAGTTTTGGGCCTAGGAGTAGTGTCTGCACGTCAGCAGAGTAGCCAACCTGTGAAACAAACTATACCGCCTGTGTATCTCTATTTTCACTGCATCTAATCCAGTTAATAGTTTGGGGCCTAGGAGCAGTGTCTGCACGTCAGCAGAGAAGCCCGCCTGTGAAACTAACTACACCATCTGTGTATCTCTATTTTCACTGCATCTAATACAGTTAATAGTTTTGGGCCTAAGAGCTGTCTGCACATCAGCTGAGTAGCCCGCCTGTGAAACTAACTACACCGCCTGTGTGTCTCTGTTTTCACTGCATCTAATCCAGTTAATAGTTTTGGGCTATGGAGCAGCATCTGCACGTCAGCAGAGTAGTCCGCCTGTGAAACTGACTACACCGCCTGTGTATCTCTATTGTCACTGCATTTAATCCAGTTAATAGTTTTGGGCCTAGGAGCAGTGTCTGCACGTCAGCAGAGTAGCCCACCTGTGAAACAAACTATACCGCCTGTGTATCTCTATTTTCACTGCATCTAATCCAGTTAATAGTTTGGGGCCTAGGAGCAGTGTCTGCACGTCAGCAGAGTAGCCCGCCTGTGAAACTAACTACACCGCCTGTGTATCTCTATTTTCACTGCATCTAATACAGTTAATAGTTTTGGGCCTAAGAGCTGTCTGCACATCAGCTGAGTAGCCCGCCTGTGAAACTAACTACACCGCCTGTGTATCTCTGTTTTCACTGCATCTAATCCAGTTAATAGTTTTGGGCCTAGGAGCAGTGTCAGCACGTCAGCAGAGTAGCCCGTCTGTGAAACTAACTACACCGCCTGTGTATCTCTATTTTCACTGCATCTAATCCAGTTAATAGTTTTGGGCCTAGGAGCAGTGTCTGCACGTCAGCAGAGTAGCCCGCCTGTGAAACTAACTATACCGCCTGTGTATCTCAATTTTCACTGCATCTAATCCAGTTAATAGTTTTGGGCCTAGAAGCTGTCTGCACATCAGAAGAGTAGCCCACCTGTGAAACTAACTACACCACCTGTGTATCTCTATTTTCACTGCATCTAATCCAGTTAATAGTTTTGGGCCTAGGAGCAGTGTCTGCACGTCAGCAGAGTAGCCCGCCTGTGAAACTAACTATACCGCCTGTGTATCTCAATTTTCACTGCATCTAATCCAGTTAATAGTTTTGGGCCTAGAAGCTGTCTGCACATCAGAAGAGTAGCCCACCTGTGAAACTAACTACACCACCTGTGTATCTCTATTTTCACTGCATCTAATCCAGTTAATAGTTTTGAGCCTATGAGCAGTGTCTGCACGTCAGCAGAGTTGCCCACCTGTGAAACTATTTACACTGCCTCTGTATCTCTATTTTCACTGCATCTAATTCAGTTAATAGTTTTGGGCCTAGGAGCAGTGTCTGCACGTCAGCAAAGCAGCCCGCCTGTGAAACTAACTATACCACCTGTGTATCTATTTTCACTGCATCTAATCCAGTTAATAGTTTTGGGCCTAGGAGTAGTGTCTGCACGTCAGCAGAGTAGCCAACCTGTGAAACAAACTATACCGCCTGTGTATCTCTATTTTCACTGCATCTAATCCAGTTAATAGTTTGGGGCCTAGGAGCAGTGTCTGCACGTCAGCAGAGTAGACCGCCTGTGAAACTAACTACACCGCCTGTGTATCTCTATTTTCACTGCATCTAATACAGTTAATAGTTTTGGGCCTAAGAGCTGTCTGCACATCAGCTGAGTAGCCCACCTGTGAAACTAACTACACCACCTGTGTATCTCTATTTTCACTGCATCTAATCCAGTTAATAGTTTTGGGCCTAGGAGCAGTGTCTGCACGTCAGCAGAGTAGCCCGCCTGTGAAACTAACTATACCGCCTGTGTGTCTCTATTTTCACTGCATCTAATCCAGTTAATAGTTTTGGGCCTAGGAGCAGTGTCTGCACGTCAGCAGAGTAGCCCGCCTGTGAAACTAACTATACCGCCTGTGTATGTCTATTTTCACTGCATCTAATCCAGTTAATAGTTTAGGGCTTAGGAGCATCGTCTGCATGTCAGCAGAGTAGTCCGCCTGTGAAACTAACTACACCGCCTGTGTATCTCTATTTTCACTGCATCTAATCCAGTTAATAGTTTTGGGCCTAGGAGCAGTGTTTGCACGTCAGCAGAGTAGCCCGCCTGTGAAACTAACTACACTGCCTGTGTATCTCTATTTTCACTGCATCTAATCCAGTTAATAGTTTTGGGCCTAGGAGCAGTGTCTGCACATCAGCAGAGTAGTCCGCCTGTGAAACAAACTATACCGCCTGTGTATCTCAATTTTCACTGCATCTAATCCAGTTAATAGTTTTGGGCTTAGGAGCAGTGTCGGCACGTCAGCAGAGTAGCCCGCCTGTGAAACTAACTATACCGCCTGTGTATCTCAATTTTCACTGCATCTAATCCAGTTAATAGTTTTGGGCCTAGGAGCAGTGTCTGCACGTCAGCAGAGTAGCCCACCTGTGAAACTAACTATACCTCCTGTGTATCTCAATTTTCACTGCATCTAATCCAGTTAATAGTTTTGAGCCTATGAGCAGTGTCTGCACATCAGCAGAGTAGCTCACCTGTGAAACTATTTACACTGCCTATGTATCTCTATTTTCACTGCATCTAATTCAGTTAATAGTTTTGGGCCTAGGAGCAGTGTCTGCACGTCAGCAGAGTAGCCCGCCTGTGAAACTAACTATACCACCTGTGAATCTATTTTCACTGCATCTAATCCAGTTAATAGTTTTGGGCCTAGGAGTAGTGTCTGCACGTCAGCAGAGCAGCCAACCTGTGAAACAAACTATACCGCCTGTATATCTCTATTTTCACTGCATCTAATCCAGTTAATAGTTTGGGGCCTAGGAGCAGTGTCTGCACGTCAGCAGAGTAGCCCACCTGTGAAACTAACTACACCATCTGTGTATCTCTATTTTCACTGCATCTAATACAGTTAATAGTTTTGGGCCTAAGAGCTGTCTGCACATCAGCTGAGTAGCCCGCCTGTGAAACTAACTACACCGCCTGTGTGTCTCTGTTTTCACTGCATCTAATCCAGTTAATAGTTTTGGGCTAAGGAGCAGCATCTGCACGTCAGCAGAGTAGTCCACCTGTGAAACTAACTACACCGCCTGTGTATCTCTATTGTCACTACATTTAATCCAGTTAATAGTTTTGGGCCTAGGAGCAGTGTCTGCACGTCAGCAGAGTAGCCCACCTGTGAAACAAACTATACCGCCTGTGTATCTCTATTTTCACTGCATCTAATCCAGTTAATAGTTTGGGGCCTAGGAGCAGTGTCTGCACGTCAGCAGAGTAGCCCGCCTGTGAAACTAACTACACCGCCTGTGTATCTCTATTTTCACTGCATCTAATACAGTTAATAGTTTTGGGCCTAAGAGCTGTCTGCACATCAGCTGAGTAGCCCGCCTGTGAAACTAACTACACCGCCTGTGTATCTCTGTTTTCACTGCATCTAATCCAGTTAATAGTTTGGGGCCTAGGAGCAGTGTCTGCACATTAGCAGAGTAGCCCACCTGTGAAACAAACTATACCACCTGTGTATCTCAATTTTCACTGCATCTAATCCAGTTAATAGTTTTGGGCTTAGGAGCAGTGTCAGCACGTCAGCAGAGTAGCCCGTCTGTGAAACTAACTACACCGCCTGTGTATCTCTATTTTCACTGCATCTAATCCAGTTAATAGTTTTGGGCCTAGGAGCAGTGTCTGCACGTCAGCAGAGTAGCCCGCCTGTGAAACTAACTATACCGCCTGTGTATCTCAATTTTCACTGCATCTAATCCAGTTAATAGTTTTGGACCTAGGAGCAGTGTCTGCACGTCAGCAGAGTAGTCCGCCTGTGAAACTAAGTACACCGCCTGTGTATCTCTATTTTCACTGCATCTAATCCAGTAAATAGTTTTGGGCCTAGTATCACAGTTTGGCAACTCAGTTCTGCTCGGTTTTCATCTATCGGTTGTTGTGCCAACAACTACAGATACAGAGTTGCCAATTAGTTAATCACTAAAATGAGTGGCAAAAGGCCTGCTGCTGGTGGAGTGGGGAATAGGCGTGTCGGAAAGGGAAAAAAAGGTTGTGTCCGTGGGGTAGGTGGTAAAGCAACAGTAACATCTGCAGAAGAAAGACCATCTTCCAGCCAAAGTAAGATGTCTACTTCTTTTCGTGGACAATCTGATATGATCCCTTTCTTACAACCATCGGCTACAAGCATCGCCAAAAATTCCAGATGAGGCACAAAAACAGCAGGTGTTGAACGGATATCAAGTGCTCGTTCAAGTGGGCTCTCCTCCATGTCAACTTCAACATCACAACTACTCCAGTCCTCAGAGTTGTAACGCCAATCGCACGTGCTTCCTCACAGCTCCCAAGTCTCCAGCTGCCCGTCTGAGCATGGGTTAACACACATGGTTGAGTCTGTAGAGCTGTTTACGCATAATGTAGCCTGGGAATCAGAGGTCTGCTCCAGAGCTTCTGTGAATCCAGACGAGGAAATGACCTGCACTGATGCCCAGAATCTTTGTGAGTCAGATCCAGGCCCAGATGAAGAAGGTTCTGAGCATAATGTAGACCCTTGTTCCCAAACTGTAACTCCTGTTGGTGGAGACAATGAGGAAGATGATGATGAGACTGAGATACCTGATTGGAACGAAAACTTGACTTTTCGGTCGGGGTAGGAAGAGGTTGGCTCTGAGGAAGATGGGTGTGAGAACACACAGGATGATGATGACGAAGTTGTAGACCCCACTTACTGTCAACCCCCAGTCCGCCAGTCCATGAGGTCAGCAGAGGAGGTGGAGGAGGATGCTAATGATGAGTCTGACGACGAGGTAACGGTGCGCCTTCCTGGACAGAGACGGAGTACTGGAAGCACATCATCAACTGCATCCTTAACCCCAACTGTGCCTCAGACCAGAAGTCGTGGTGGCTCTTCAGGTCGCACGGGCTCTAAGCCTTGCATAGCCTGGGCATTTTTTGACATCGCAAAGGATGACCCAACTCATGTTGTCTGTAAGATTTGTCAACAAAATCTCAGTAGAGGTCAAAAAATCACTAGCTTGAGTACTTCATGCATGAACGTCACATAGATATGAGGCATAAGTTGCAGTGGGAAGCTCTGTGTGCTACAATGCGGCTTAGTGGGCCAGGTCAACCACCGTCTGCCCCATTAAGTGCATCCACGTCCTCTTCATCCTCTGTGACTGTGGGGACAGCAGTCACACTTGGTTATGGATGCAGACCTTCCACCTCTTTACCCGCAACAGCCAGTGTGATTGGCAGGTCGTCAGGACATTTGCAAGTGGAAACACATGCTGGTGTTGAGCGCTCTCCGACATCGACACCACATTTTGATCAAGGCAACATAACATCTCCTCCTGCACCTTCCTCACAGACAAGCAGTTTGCCGGGGACACCCTACTCAACTCCGTCTAAGCACGGCAGCCAGCCCTCAGTCCCTCAGATGTGGACAAGTAAAAGACCATTTCCTCCTAGCCATGACAAAGCTAAGAGGTTGAATTTCTCCATCTGCAAGCTGTTGGCTACAGAAATGCTGCCTTTCCACCTGGTGGACACAGAGGATTTTCGAGACCTTATGTCCGTTGCAGTGCCCCAGTACCAGATGCCCAGTCGCCACTACTTCTCAAAGAAAGCTGTGCCTGCGCTAAACCAGCATGTCACACACAACATCACCACTTCCTTGAGAAACTCTGTGTGTGACAGGGTGCATTTCACCACAGACACTTGGAGGAGTAGACATGGACAGGTGCGTTACATGTCGGTGACTGGGCACTGGGTAGCTACGGCAACATCAGGAGAAGGGGCTGCTGTCCAAGTCTTGCCGTCCCCACGAGTTGCTCGTCAATCCTCTGCATCTAGAAGTTCCTCCACTGCTTCTGCCTCCTCAACCTCTTCTCAGTCCTCCATCTGCACCCAAAGCCTGTCTGGTAATACCACCCACGTTGTAACTGCGCAGAAGGAATCCTGCACACCTCCTCACTATGCTGTCACCAGGGCTCAATGGCATCAGGCAGTGTTTACATTTAAATGTCTGGGAAATGTGAGTCACACAGCTGAGGAGTTGTGGTCTGCTCTGGAGACCGAGTTCCATCAATGGTTTTCTCCACTCAACCTGCAGCCAGGGAAGGCTGTGTGCGACAATGCTGCAAACCTGGGTGCGGCCCTTTGCCGGGGCAATGTCACACACGTGCCTTGCATGGCTCACGTTTTGAACCTGGTTGTCCAGCAATTTTTATCCCACTATACAGGACTAGATGCACTTCTGCAGAGGGCACGGTCGCTGTGTGCTCACTTCCGCCGTTCGCATACCGCAGCTCGATGACTTGCATCTCTACAGAAGTCGTTGGGCCTGCCAGTTCACCGGCTGAAATGCGATGTGCCCACACGGTGGAATTCAACTCTGCACATGTTGCAGTGACTGTGGCAGCACTGACGAGCCCTGGTGCAATACATTATGACGTATAGCCTGGGCCAACGAGATCAAGAGGTGGGGCAAATCACGCTGCAGGAGTGGTCTCAGATCAGGGACCTATGCACCCTTCTGCACAGTTTAGAAATAGCAACGAAGATGTTTAGTGCTGACGATGCAATTATCAGCACGACCATTCCGGTGATATACATGCTGGAGCACACCTTACACAGTGTCTGGAGTCAGGTGGTGGAACAAGAGGAGGAGGAGGAGGAACAGGAGGAGTCATATGCGGAAGGGATCATATCTCCAAGGTCAAGAAGGTTGGCAGCACCAAGGTGGCTGGCATTGGAGGCTGGGGGAGAAGGATTACCGAGGGCGCATGGTAGCAGCCAAACTGTTGAGGAAGGTGCAGGAGGCGAGGAAGAAGTAGAGGACGAACTGGCGCTGGGCATGGAAGACTCATCAGATGAGGGAGACCTTGATCAAATTTCTGTTGTGCGAGGTTGGGGGGAGACAGCAGACGAAGCAAGCATGATTCTCACCTCGCCACCACCAAGACAACAAGGACTTGGTCCTCCTGGATGCGCAAGACACATGAGTGCCTTCTTGCTGCACTACCTGTAACATGACCCTCGGATTGTCAGAATCCGAAGTAATGCCGACTACTGGGTTGCCACACTCTTAGATCCCCGGTACAAAAGCAAATTTGGCAAAATAATTCCTGCCATAGAAAGGTATTCACGCATGCAGGAGTATCAGCAGAGACTGTTACAGAATCTAACATCTGCTTTTCCACAAAACACCCGTGGTGCACGTAGTCAATCTCTGAGTTCTAACTTGCCAACCGTGGGACTATCGAGTCATCACTCTAACCGTAACAGTAACATCGTATCTGGTGGTAACAGCAATTTTTTCCAATCATTTCAAGAATTTTTTAGACCATCCTTTGCAAGGCCACAGGAATCAAGAAGTCTGACTCACAGCCAACACCTAGAAGGATGGTACAAGAGTATCTCCAAGTTAACATCGATGCTATGACTGTGGAACTGAACCCTTGCTCATTTTGGGCTTCCAATCTTGAAAAATGGCCTGAGCTCGCCACTCACACCTTGGAGATCTTGTCGTGCCCCGCAGCCAGCGTTCTCTCTGAACGTGTGTTCAGCTCTGCTGGTGGTGTGCTGACAGATAAGCGCACGCGGCTGTCCAGTGACAATGTAGACAGACTAACGTTCATCAAGATGAATAAATCCAGGATCCGCAAGGACCTTTCTACCCCTGTGTCATCTTGGGGAGACAAAAAGCTTGATGATTTTTGAAAATCACCTCACCAACCATTTTAAAAAAACTCTGGCTATATTGATGCCACTTAAGTGGTGTCTGTGGCCGAATTTTTTGAAAAAATGGAGACTCTTATTTAGTCCCCTTGGTGAGTTTTACATGACGTTGCCATCGTCAATTCCAGGTGGGTGGGGTCATCTGCAGAGTTGTTTACTCATACTATGGCCTGGGATTCAGAGGTCTTCTCCAAAGCTTCAGTGTCTGCTAGTCAGCAGAGTAGCCCAGCCACCCACTGCCTGTTTACCTAAGTACTATTTTTAACGGCATCTGGCCCAGGAAATCCTTTTGGGCCTAGTAAAATTTAGTGCTACTCAGCAGTGTACCCCACCCATGAAGCAAACTACACCGCCTGTTGATCTAATTACTAATTTTTAACTGCATCTGGCCCAGGAAATCGTTTTGTACCTAATAGCATTTTGTGCTACTCAGCACAGTACCCCACCCATGAAGCAAGCTACACCGCCTGTTTACCTAAGTACTATTTTTTAACGGCATCTAGACCAGGAAATCCTTTTAGGCCTAGTAGAATTTAGTGCTACTTAGCAGCATACCCCACCCATGAAGCAAGCTACACCGCCTGTTTACCTAACTACTATTTTGTAATGGCATCTGGCCCAGGAAATCATTTTAGGCCTACTAGCAATATCTGCTACTCAGCAGAGTACCCCACCCATGAAGCAAGCTACACCGCCTTCTTTCTTTCTCAATCTAACCCCTCGGCTCTGGGGTGTCCACTCTCCCTCCTGCTCTCTCCTTCTCACAGGTGGACTACCGCGTGTTTTTACACTGTGGCGAATCTTTTGGGCCCAGGCATAAGAAGTCATCGAGGTAATGGATAATATGTGCCGCCTTACAAACGTCCATGATGACACATTCGAGGAAGCAACTAAACGCCTCAAATAGTAAGCAGGATATGGAGCACCCCATAGGCAAACAGCGATCTATGTAGTATGCTCCTTCACAGAAGCAGCCCAATGGGAGGACACTATTCGGAGGCACAGGTAGTAACCAGAACGCCCCCTCAATGTCTGTTTTGGCCATTAGGGTGCCCCTTACCAACTTCTTGACCCGCCTGATTGCCTCGTCAAAGGAGGTACAGTACATAGTACTGTCCTTGGTTCCGCATCGATGTTGTCGTTTACTGACCTGCCCCTTGGATATGACAAATGGTGGATTAGTCTGAATGTATTGGGTTCATTTTTTGGCACAACTCCCAACGGGGGTACCACTACGTCTTCTAAGGAAAGTGTTCTGAATGGACCTGCCGCCATTCTACCTAAAGATATTTCTTGTTTTCTTTTTTTTGCCAAGACGTCTGGGTGTTGGTAGAGTGAGTTTAGATTTTTACTCCAGTCTTTCTTGATTTTAGAAGGGCATGACATGCCTATATCTGTGTCTCCTCCTCCTTTTACTCCTCAACCTCTTTTCTTTTTGCATGACTATATGTAGTTGTGACTTTTCCATGTGTTTGTTGTGTCTTCTGAGCAGTTTGTCAGCTTTTGGACACCTTTTAAGGTGTTTTCTATGTGTTTTCCATGTGTTTGCATGTGTTTGTGTTTGCCTGCCATTGGTTTCAATGGGGATCGACGGTGTTCGTCAAACGTTCGACGAACAGTTCGTCAAACACCTCCCTGTTTGACGAACCGAACCGAACCCGAACACTAGGGAGGTGGCTCATCTCTACTCAAGATGTTTGAATTCGTATGGAACTACGAATTTCAGGAAATTTGACACCAACTCTCTTTCTTAGAATTATCTAATGCATATAAAAAACACTTTAAATAGTTTGGAGGGCAGTTTTGGCCAGGTAGAATGTGTAACAAGCATACTTTTTTTCATTTACACTATTTATACAGACTATGTGAAGAGTTTTAAAATGTCTAAGTTATTAGTATTCTGAATTTATGGCAGAAAAGACTTATTTCTCCTTACAAATCTTTTCCATCCTGCAATTAGAGCAAGGGTACAATTACTACAGTATATAGAAATATCACCCCTTTAATAGTAAGTGAAACAATGCCCAAAATTCTTCTTTTGATGGAACAGACAAGTTTGTCACTCTCAAAGTCATTCTTGAAAGAAGATTTCACCTCTATGACACAAATTATTCCATAAATGATAGGGTTTTAAACGCTAGAAAGAATTTATATCCCTACTGTCAACTTGTAACATCCCAACATAAAGTGTGTTCAGTTTGCTTACTTCATACTGTGAAGAGTGCTGTCACTTCCCTGCCAGGGAACATAATCCCAGAGGAAATAATAATTGTATTTATATAACACCAACATATGCTGCAGCACTTTACAATTAAGCAAATACATGTTCAGACAAAGATATTACACATTACACAGTGCAAATTGTCTCTTCAGAGAGGAAGAGGACTAGAACTCTAGTGCCACCTATTGGAAGTAGCAATCCTAACAGTCAAGACCGAGCCTAGTAATGTGACTTAGGATAAAAGCCAAACCAGAATCTCAATTTCCAGACACTGTGTTTTGGGGTACTGTAGTGTCTGCTAATTGAGATTCTGGTTTGGCTTTTACCCTAAGTCATATGACAAGGCTCGTAAACGGTCGATATTGACTGTTAGGATTGCTACTTCCAATAGGTGGCAATAGAGTTCTCATCCTCTTCCTCTCTGAAGAGACTATTTGCATATTTCCCAGTGGAGCATTGCGGCTTTAAGTCTCCTCACCTCGACTTGCTTATCATGTCACTCTCCGCAAGGAGTAACAATACTTCTTGGATCAAAGTAACACAGTATAACAGTTACAGAAGGAGTGAGGATCCTGCTCTCAAGCTTACAAAATATAAGTAAATGGGGGGCACAGTAGGTAAAAAGTGTTTGTCATGTATGTTCCAACTATCATTATAATAAATAAGGGTTTTCATATAAAGCTGCATGATCCGGTCACCAGCCAGTATCTGTCTAAGTACAAATACCAAGTGCTAATGGGTGCATGGATGATGTGGAGACAAATGAACAGGAGGGACCAGATTATGTGGAAAATTTAGACGGAGAGAACAGGGAAGACTTAGCTTAGTGAAGGGAGGTGACAGGCCTGTCTAAAGAGATGTGTTTTAAAGCATATATAAAATTGTGGGGGTTAGGTATTAATTGGATCATCTGGGGTAGTGCATTCCAGAAAACGTGCGCAGCACGATAGAAGTCTTGGAGACAGAGGTGCGAGGTGTAAACTATGGAGGATGTTAGCCTTAGATAAGTTGCAGACTGAAGAGCATGGGTAGGGGTATAGACAGAGATGAGAAAGAAGATGTAGGGTTTTTTGAACTGTGGAGAGCTTTGTGGGTGAGAGATATACATTTATCTTGTATTCTGTGGTGAAGGGGTAACCATTGCAATAACTGGCACAAGGTGTAGGCATCAGTGAAGTACAAATGCAGATTTAGGCCACAGGTTCAATGACTTAAATTGCCTAAAATTGCAAAAAGCATAGAAAGAGGATTGACTGGACAAATATAGTATGATTTCTGTGATATGTAAAAAAAAAAAAAAAAAAAAAGGTTTGCTATGGTTACCAAGAATTGTACACAGGGTCATCAGGGTCCCACAGGGATGAGCATGTAATTTACTCAAATGAGTATAATCTATTTACATGTCCATTACATCAATCTGGTAAAATATTCTAGTCACTATGAGACTTTTCAATTTAAAACAACCTGTTGCAAAAGAAAAGTCACCATTATTGTGAACAAGTAAAACATAATTTTTAATCCTTTTTTTACATCAAAATAAATAAACAAACACTTTCCTAGTGTGCGTTCAATAACCTGATTATAAGGTTAGGATTCAATTTCTGGCTGTAAGACAGGTATAAGAATTGAGTAGGATGAAAAAAATGGATACTAATATTATGAAACATTGAGTATGATGCAAAAGTGCAGCTGTTTTTTCTTAGCCGTTTCAGCTTGCACCTGTTCACACTTGCCTTGTTCTGTTCAGAAGTGCTGGTCAGTCTTTTTGATATTTGTATATTTGTAGTACACTCCCTCATACTGACCACTCCTCCCAAGAGTTATTAATTAGAGCTAGTTCCTACCTGCCCTTAAAATTCTAGGCTTTTAACAGAGGAGAAACATCTTGTTTGGTTAGGGTCTCAATAAAAAGGTGCGCCTTGTAACTGTTGCGCTCTCATGAATTGGCCAATTTGTGTGCTAACGACTTTCATTTTTAACATATCTAATATAGCAGTAATGCATTTCAAATTTCATATATTAAATGTTTGCATATTATAGCATTTCAGATTGCAGCTGTTTTTTCTTAGTTTTATCACACGTTAGTGGTGTAACTTACTCCAGAAGTGCACTCCATTTATTGACTGGTGTACATTCTGGTGGTGATGCGCACCAAATAAGAGATGCATTTAATTAATTAAGTGGCGGACTCATCTTAATCCTTATACTAAAGGTTGTCCATTGGTTAAGATTCGGACAGCATGGCGGCTCAGTGGTTATCACTAGGGTTGAGCGAAACGGGTCGTTCATTTTCAAAAGTCGCCGACTTTTGGCAAAGTCGGGTTTCATGAAACCCGATCCGACCCCTGTGCGGGGTCGGCCATGCGGTACGCGACTTTCGCGCCAAAGTCGCGTTTCAATGACGCAAAAAGCGCCATTTCTCAGCCAATGAAGGTGAACGCAGAGCGTGGGCAGCGTGATGACATAGGTCCTGGTCCCCACCATCTTAGAGAAGGGCATTGCAGTGATTGGCTTGCTGTCTGCGGCGTCACAGGGGCTATAAAGGGGCGTTCCCGCTGACCGCCATCTCACTGCTGCTGATCTGAGCTTAGGGAGAGGTTGCTGCCGCTTCGTCAGAAGCAGGGAGAGCGTTAGGCAGGGTCCATTAACCACCAAACCGCTTGTGCTGTAGCGATTTCCACTGTCCAACACCACCTTCGGTGTGCAGGGACAGTGGAAGCTACATTTTTTTTTTTCTCTCAGCGCTGTAGCTCATTGGGCTGCCCTAGAAGGCTCCCTGATAGCTGTATTGCTGTGTGTACGCCACTGTGCAAACCAACTGCTTTTTTCAAAGCACATATCCTCTTGTTCCTTCCTTTCTGCACAGCTATCTTTTTTGTTTGTCCACACTTTTTATTTAATTTGTGCATCAGTCTCAGTCCCCTCCTTATTGCTGCCTGCCATACCTGGCTGAGATTACTGCAGGGAGATAGTAATTGTAGGACAGTCCCTTTTTTTTTGTGGGAGATTAAGATTGGCATTTCTGCTAGAGTTCCATCCCTGTGTGTGCCATCTCTCACTCAGTGGGCCATAGAAAGCCTATTTATTTTTTTGCTTGATTTGGGTTCTAAAATCTACCTGAAAAAAAATCACTACATCAATCAGTGGGAGAAAAATATTGGCCTCAGTCAGGGCTTGTGTGCCACTCCTGACTCCTGTGTGTGCCATCTCTCACTCAGTGGGCCATAGAAAGCCTATTTATTTTTTTGCTTGATTTGGGTTCTAAAATCTACCTGAAAAAAAATCACTACATCAATCAGTCGGAGAAAAATATTGGCCTCAGTCAGGGCTTGTGTGCCACTCCTGACTCCTGTGTGTGCCATCTCTCACTCAGTGGGCCATAGAAAGCCTTTTTTTTTTTTTATTATTATTTGGTTTCTAAAGTCTCCCTGAAAAAAAATAAAAAAATAAAAAAACAGTGGGAGATTAATATTGCCCTTTCTGCTTGTGTGCCAGTCTTGACTCCTGGGTGTGCCACCTCTCTCTCTCAAATTGTGGGCCATAGAAAGCCTATTTATTTTTTTGTTTGATTTGGGTTCTAAAACCTACCTGAAAAAAAATCACTACATCAATCAGTGGGAGAAAAATATTGGCCTCAGTCAGGGCTTGTGTGCCAGTCTTGACTCCTGTGTGTGCCATCTCTCACTCAGTGGGCCATAGAAAGCCTATTTATTTTTTTGCTTGATTTGGGTTCTAAAATCGACCTGAAAAAAAATCACTACATCAATCAGTGGGAGAAAAATATTGGCCTCAGTCAGGGCTTGTGTGCCACTCCTGATTCCTGTGTGTGCCATCTCTCACTCAGTGGGCCATAGAAAGCCTTTTTTTTTTTTTTTTTTTTTATTATTTGGTTTCTAAATTGTCCCTGAAAAAACATTTTATCTTATTTGGTTTCTAAAGTCTCCCTGAAAAAAAATAAAAAAATAAAAAAACAGTGGGAGATTAATATTGCCCTTTCTGCTTGTGTGCCAGTCTTGACTCCTGGGTGTGCCACCTCTCTCTCTCAAATTGTGGGCCATAGAAAGCCTATTTATTTTTTTGCTTGATTTGGGTTCTAAAATCTACCTGAAAAAAAATCACTACATCAATCAGTGGGAGAAAAATATTGGCCTCAGTCAGGGCTTGTGTGCCACTCCTGACTCCTGTGTGTGCCATCTCTCACTCAGTGGGCCATAGAAAGCCTATTTATTTTTTTGCTTGATTTGGGTTCTAAAATCTACCTGAAAAAAAATCACTACAACAATCAGTCGGAGAAAAATATTGGCCTCAGTCAGGGCTTGTGTGCCACTCCTGACTACTGTGTGTGCCATCTCTCACTCAGTGGGCCATAGAAAGCCTATTTAGTTTTTTGCTTGATTTGGGTTCTAAAATCTACCTGAAAAAAAATCACTACATCAATCAGTGGGAGAAAAATATTGGCCTCAGTCAGAGCTTGTGTGCCACTCCTGACTCCTGTGTGTGCCATCTCTCACTCAGTGGGCCATAGAAAGCCTATTTATTTTTTTGCTTGATTTGGGTTCTAAAATCTACCTGAAAAAAAATCACTACATCAATCAGTGGGAGAAAAATATTGGCCTCAGTCAGGGCTTGTGTGCCACTCCTGACTCCTGTGTGTGCCATCTCTCACTCAGTGGGCCATAGAAAGCCTTTTTTTTTTTTTTTTTTTTATTATTTGGTTTCTAAATTGTCCCTGAAAAAAACTTTTTATCTTATTTGGTTTCTAAAGTCTCCCTGAAAAAAAATAAAAAAATAAAAAAACAGTGGGAGATTAATATTGCCCTTTCTGCTTGTGTGCCAGTCTTGACTCCTGGGTGTGCCACCTCTCTCTCTCAAATTTTGGGTTTATAGAAAGCCTATTTATTTTTTTGCTTGATTTGGGTTCTAAAATCTACCTGAAAAAAAATCACTACATCAATCAGTGGGAGAAAAATATTGGCCTCAGTCAGGGCTTGTGTGCCACTCCTGACTCCTGTGTGTGCCATCTCTCACTCAGTGGGCCATAGAAAGCCTTTTTTTTTATATATTATTATTTGGTTTCTAAATTGTCCCTGAAAAAAACATTTTATCTTATTTGGTTTCTAAAGTCTCCCTGAAAAAAAAAAAAAGGTGGGAGATTAATATTGACATTTGTGCTTGAGTGACAGTCCTGCGTGTGTGGCATCTCTGTGATTTGGTGCCACAGAAAACAGAGTGTGTAACATTGTGCCTGATTTTCCTTGTGGTCTCACCAACCTGTTAAGGGATATTGAAATCATACTGAAGTTATAGCTCACCGTGTAAGTTGTTTGACAGCAACAAATAAAGTTACTTTGGTTAAGTTTTTAAAACAATGAGGAAGTCTGGTGCAAGAGGTCGTGGCCGTGGGCGTTCATTGTCAGCTGGTAATGATGGTAGTGGTAGTGGAGCATCAGGTGGTCGTGGGGATAAAAATATTCCACCTAAGTCTGGAGCTGTGGAGCCAGTTTCGTCGTCTGGCTACACAAGGCCTCGAAAGCGCTCTTTTCTGGGAGTAGGAAAACCGCTTTTAAAGCCGGAGCAGCAACAGCAAGTTTTGGCTTACATTGCAGACTCAGCCTCTAGCTCTTTTGCCTCCTCTTCTGAAACTGGTAAATGTAAAAGCAGCGCGTCGCTTGTGGATGTTCACGGTCAGGGACAAGTCGCTTCCTTGTCCTCTTCAGCAAAAACTACAACAAGAGAGAAGGATGCAGCAGGCGACACAACGGGTTACTCCATGGAACTCTTTACACATACCGTCCCTGGCTTAGAAAGTGAAACACTTAACAGGCCATGCCCATTACAAGTAGATTCTGACGTGGAGTGCACTGATGCACAGCCACAGCCAGAGTACTATGCTGCTCCTTTGACTCAGACCACAACATTGCCCTCTCAGGGTACTGATCCACAATCAGACCCTGATGAGACTATGTTGCCCCGCCACGAACGCTATACCACCGACCGACACAGTGACACAGACGAAGTTGCACACGAGCTCGAAGAGGAGGTAATAGATGACCCAGTTGTTGACCCCGATTGGCAGCCATTGGGGGAACAGGGTGCAGGCGGCAGTAGTTCAGAAGCGGAGGTGGAGGAGGGGCCACAGCAGGCATCAACATCGCAACAGGTTCCATCTGCCGGGCCCGTATCTGGCCCAAAACGCGTGTCAAAGCCAAAACCTGTTGGAGGACAGCGTGGCCATCCGGTTAAAGCTCAGTCTGCAATCCCTGAAAAGGGATCCGATGCTAGGAAGAGTGCAGTCTGGCATTTTTTTAAACAACATCCAATTGATCAGCGCAAAGTCATCTGTCAAAAATGTTCAACTAGCTTAAGCAGAGGTCAGAATCTGAAAAGTCTCAATACTAGTTGCATGCATAGACACTTAACCACCATGCTTTTTCAAGCCTGGACTAACTACCAAATGTCCCTTAAGGTTGTAGCACCCTCGGCCAATGAAGCTAGTCAGCAACGCAACATCCCTTCCGTCACTGTAAGGCCACCATTTTCCGCACCACCGGCAGTATCTGTGCAGGTTTCTTTGCCAGCCAAAAGCAGTCAGGGTCAGGGAATCACCAGTTTTGTAGGAGGAAATATTGCATCTAGGGCACCGGCGGAAACAATACCGTCTCCAACCGTCTCTCAGTCTGCCATGTCCACCGGCACACCCGAAAGTTCCACGATCTCCAGCTCTCCAGTCCAGCTCACACTACATGAGCCTCTGGTTAGAAAAAGGAAGTACTTATCCTCGCATCTGCGTACACAGGGTTTTAACGCCCACATAGCTAGACTAATCTCGTTAGAGATGATGCCCTACCGGTTAGTTGAAAGCGAAGCTTTCAAAGCCCTGATGGAGTACGCTGAACCACGATACGAGCTACCCAGTCGACACTTTTTTTCCAGAAAAGCCATCCCAGCCCTGCACCAGCATGTTAAACAGCGCATCGTCCAGGCACTCAGGCAATCTGTGAGTACAAAGGTGCACCTGACTACAGATGCATGGACCAGTAGGCATGGCCAGGGACATTATGTGTCCATCACGGCACACTGGGTGAATGTGGTGGATGCAGGGTCCACCGGGGACATCAATTTCGGGACAGTTGTGCCTAGCCCACGGTCTAGGAAACAGTTGGCTGTAGGCGTTCGCACCCCCTCCTCCTCCTCCTCGTCCTCCTGCAGAAGCTACAGCTCTTCCACAGACCGCAGTCGGCCAACCACTCCATCGGCAGATGACACTGTTGCACACCAGTTGTCCCATTATGGGCCAGCTACTGGCAAGCGTCAGCAGGCTGTATTGGCTATGAAGTGTTTGGGCGACAACAGACACACCGCGGAAGTTCTGTCCGAGTTCTTGCAACAAGAAACGCAGTCGTGGCTGGGCACAGTAGATCTTGAGGCAGGCAAGGTAGTGAGTGATAACGGAAGGAATTTCATGGCTGCCATCTCCCTTTCCCAACTGAAACACATTCCTTGCCTGGCTCACACCTTAAACCTGGTGGTGCAGTGCTTATTGAAAACTTATCCTGGGTTCTCCGACCTGCTCCTCAAAGTGCGTGGACTTTGCTCACATATCCGACGTTCACCTGTACACTCCAGCCGTATGCAGACCTATCAGCGGTCTTTGAACCTTCCCCAGCATCGCCTAATCATAGACGTTGCAACAAGGTGGAACTCAACACTGCACATGCTTCAGAGACTGTGCCAACAGAGGCAGGCTGTTATGTTTTTGTGGGAGGATACACATACACGGGCAGGCAGTAGGATGGCAGACATGGAGTTGTCAGGTGTGCAGTGGTCGAAGATACAAGACATGTGTCAAGTCCTTCAGTGTTTTGAGGAATGCACACGGCTGGTTAGTGCAGACAATGCCATAATAAGCATGAGCATCCCCCTAATGTGTCTGCTGATGCAAAGTTTGACGCACATAAAGGATCAGGCATCTGCACCAGAGGAAGAGGAAAGCCTTGATGACAGTCAGCCATTGTCTGGTCAGGGCAGTGTACAGGACGAGGTAGCGGGCGAAGAGGAGGTGGAGGATGAGGAGGATGATGGGGATGAGTATATTTTTAATGCGGAAGCTTTCCCGGGGGCACTGGAAATTGGTTGCGTGGCAAGGCCGGGTTCTGGTTTTTTGAGGGACACAAGTGACGTAGATTTGCCTGAAACTGCCCCTCAACCAATCACAACCATAGATTTGACAACTGGAACTTTGGCCCACATGGCGGATTATGCCTTATGTATCCTAAAAAGGGACACACGCATTACGAAAATGATGAACGATGACGATTACTGGTTGGCCTGCCTCCTTGATCCACGCTATAAAGGCAAATTGCAAAATATTATGCCACATGAGAACTTGGAACTAATATTAGCAACCAAACAATCAACTCTTGTTGACCGTTTGCTTCAGACATTCCCAGCACACAGCGCACGTGATCGTTCTCACACGAGCTCCAGGGGGCAGCAGACTAGGAGTGTTAGGGGTGCACACATCAGAAGTGGCGTTGGACAGAGGGGTTTTCTGACCAGGTTGTGGAGTGATTTTGCTATGACCGCAGACAGGACAGGTACTGCTGCATCAATTGAAAGTGACAGGAGACAACTTTTGTCCAGTATGGTTACTAACTATTTTTCATCCCTTATCGATGTTCTCCCTCAACCGTCATTCCCATTTGATTACTGGGCATCAAAATTAGACACCTGGCCAGAATTGGCAGAATATGCATTGCAGGAGCTTGCTTGCCCGGCAGCAAGTGTCCTATCAGAAAGAGTATTCAGTGCTGCAGGTTCAATATTAACCGAAAAAAGACCCGTCTGGCTACCCAAAATGTTGATGATCTAACATTCATTAAAATGAACCACAACTGGATTTCTAAATCTTTTGCCCCACCTTGCCCGGCCGACACCTAGCTTTCCTATGAAAAGCTCTTGCCTGTGGACTACTGTGAATTACTTTTCTAATGTCTAATTTGCTGCAGCTGATTGTCCAGCATACGACATGTTTACACCTCCCTAAATGGCCAAACTCACCACACGGGGCCGTGGTATCGCGACTTGGCGCAAGCACCCGTGAGACTGCTGTTTGTCTGAAGAGGTGGGTGTGCTCGCTTTTGGTCGACGGCATTGCTACTGGGTCCCTCCTAGTACAATAAAGTGTCTCTGGTGGTGGTGGTGCGCACCCAACGTCAGACACACTGTTGTAACATGAGGGGCCCTGGGCCTGTACCACCGGCCACAAGAGAGTTCACCCACCCCCAGGTCAAACATTGCTCTAACACTTCCACAGTTATCTCTCACACTTCCACCAATGTTTTGTCTATGCGCTGACATCCTTCCATACCTGCCACTGACAATACCATTGTGTTGACATGTATGATGGTACTTAACATAGTCAGGGGCAGTGTCCTCTATTTACCACAGTAAATACTTTGCGCTAAATTAGTAGGTCTGAAACAACGCAGAGGATCCCACCCCTGAACCTAATGATTGCACCCTTTAGTGTTTTTGTTTTGTTTTAATGCGAGACATTCACATTTATTTGTTGTTTTTTGACTACTAACTGGCAGACACTCATATTACAATCGGCCTCCGTTGACCAGACCACTGCTGCCCGTGTACCCCTGGAACCAATTATAAAGTGCCTACAGCCAGCCCATTTTATAATGTTAGGCCTTCGAAGCCTGTCTGCGGTCCCTCCTTCCACTAGGCCTCCACTGACCTGACCACTGCTGCCCGTGTACCCCTGGAACCAATTATACAGTGCCTACAGCCAGCCCATTTTATAATGTTAGGCCTTCGAAGCCTGTCTGCGGTCCCTCCTTCCACTAGGCCTCCACTGACCTGACCACTGCTGCCCGTGTACCCCTGGAACCAATTATAAAGTGCCTACAGCCAGCCCATTTTATAATGTTAGGCCTTCGAAGCCTGTCTGCGGTCCCTCCTTCCACTAGGCCTCCACTGACCAGACCACTGCTGCCCATGTACCCTTGGAACCTATTTTACAGTGCCTACAGCCAGCCCATTTTATTATGTTAGGCCTTCGAAGCCTGTCTGCGGTCCCTCCTTCCACTAGGCCTCCACTGACCAGACCACTGCTGCCCGTGTACCCCTGGAACCAATTATAAAGTGCCTACAGCCAGCCCATTTTATAATGTTAGGCCTTCGAAGCCTGTCTGCGGTCCCTCCTTCCACTAGGCCTCCACTGACCAGACCACTGCTGCCCGTGTACCCCTGGAACCAATTATAAAGTGCCTACAGCCAGCCCATTTTATAATGTTAGGCCTTCGAAGCCTGTCTGCGGTCCCTCCTTCCACTAGGCCTCCACTGACCAGACCACTGCTGCCCATGTACCCTTGGAACCTATTTTACAGTGCCTAGAGCCAGCCCATTTTATTATGTTAGGCCTTCGAAGCCTGTCTGCGGTCCCTCCTTCCACTAGGCCTCCACTGACCAGACCACTGCTGCCCGTGTACCCCTGGAACCAATTATAAAGTGCCTACAGCCAGCCCATTTTATAATGTTAGGCCTCCGAAGCCTGTCTGCGGTCCCTCCTTCCACTAGGCCTCCACTGACCAGACCACTGCTGCCCGTGTACCCTTGGAACCTATTTTACAGTGCCTACAGCCAGCCCATTTTATTATGTTAGGCCTTCGAAGCCTGTCTGCGGTCCCTCCTTCCACTAGGCCTCCACTGACCAGACCACTGCTGCCCGTGTACCCCTGGAACCAATTATAAAGTGCCTACAGCCAGCCCATTTTATAATGTTAGGCCTTCGAAGCCTGTCTGCGGTCCCTCCTTCCACTAGGCCTCCACTGACCAGACCACTGCTGCCCGTGTACCCTTGGAACATATTTTACAGTGCCTACAGCCAGCCCATTTTATAATGTTAGGCCTTCGAAGCCTGTCTGCGGTCCCTCCTTCCACTAGGCCTCCACTGACCAGACCACTGCTGCCCGTGTACCCCTGGAACCAATTATAAAGTGCCTACAGCCAGCCCATTTTATAATGTTAGGCCTTCGAAGCCTGTCTGCGGTCCCTCCTTCCACTAGGCCTCCACTGACCAGACCACTGCTGCCCGTGTACCCTTGGAACCTATTTTACAGTGCCTACAGCCAGCCCATTTTATAATGTTAGGCCTTCGAAGCCTGTCTGCGGTCCCTCCTTCCACTAGGCCTCCACTGACCTGACCACTGCTGCCCGTGTACCTCTGGAACCTATTTTACAGTGCATAGAGCCTATTTTTTAATTTTATTTAATATTAATAAAGCCATGATGGACTACGCTGTACCACGCTATGAGCTACCCAGTTGACAATTCTTTTGCGAGAAAAGCCATCCCACCCCTCCACCAGCATGTTAAAGACCACATTGTCCTTTCATTCTGTCAATCTGTGAGTCCAAAGGTACACCTGACAACAGACACATGGAACGGTAGGCATGGCCACGGAAGGTTACGTGTCCTTTGTGGCGCAATGGGTTAATGTATTGGATGCATGGTCCACACAGGGGACAGCCTGGTAAGTCTGTCTGCAGTCCCTAATTCAAGTTGTCCTCAAATGAATAAATCTGAGCTTCCACCTTCTGGCTCTGATTAACTGCTGTTTTTTAAAAAATTGGTGGTTCCGGCCTACTAACGGTGTCTGCCCCTGCCTGGTGTTGTCCTCAACTGAATAAAGCTGAGCTTCTACCTTCTGGCTCTGATTAACTGCTGTTTTTTAAAAAATTGGTGGTTCCGGCCTACTAACGGTGTCTGCCCCTCCCTGGTGTTGTCCTCAACTGGATAAAGCTGAGCTTCTACCTTCTGGCTCTGATTAACTGCTGTTTTTTAAAAAATTGGTGGTTCCGGCCTACTAACGGTGTCTGCCCCTGCCTGGTGTTGTCCTCAACTGAATAAAGCTGAGCTTCTACCTTCTGGCTCTGATTAACTGCTGTTTTTTAAAAAATTGGTGGTTCCGGCCTACTAACGGTGTCTGCCCCTGCCTGGTGTTGTCCTCAACTGAATAAAGCTGAGCTTCTACCTTCTGGCTTTGATTAACTGCTGTTTTTTAAAAAATTGGTGGTTCCGGCCTAATAACGGTGTCTGCCCCTGCCTGGTGTTGTCCTCAACTGAATAAAGCTGAGCTTCTACCTTCTGGCTTTAACTGCTGTTTTTTAAAAAATTGGTGGTTCCGGCCTACTAACGGTGTCTGCCCCTGCCTGGTGTTGTCCTCAACTGAATAAAGCTGAGCTTCTACCTTCTGGCTCTGATTAACTGCTGTTTTTTAAAAAATTGGTGGTTCCGGCCTACTAACGGTGTCTGCCCCTCCCTGGTGTTGTCCTCAACTGAACAAAGCTGAGCTTCCACATTCTGGCTTTCGGCCTATACTATCAGATATTAAACTGCATTTGGCCTACTAGTGTGGTTAGGCCCTTGAAACAGTGTCTGCTGCTCTTGGGTTTGCTACTCCACTGAACAAAGCAATGCCGCCTGTTTAGTCCTGTTACCAATTTTGAACTGCATTTAGCCTACTTTATTCTTTGGCCCTATATCTGTTTCCTCCTCATCCTGCCCATTGCCCAGCCACTGCTAGATGAGTCTGCTGGTACATTGACCTAGACCACTACATTCCCCTTGCACTCTACACAGCCAGAATCTGACCCTGCTGAAAGTAAGGTTCCCCTTCCCGCATGTTATACCACCTTACACAGGGACAAAGAGGAAGGTGCAGATGAAAGTGCAGGTTCCTTCATCAGGTGGGGGGGGGCATACTCGTTGGCGACGTCACTGGCACAGGGCCTTTCAGAGTACGCAAAAGTGTCGCTGCTGGTGGGAGGCGCCCCCGCCATGCAAACACACCACCGTACTTTGAGGGGCCCTGTGCCAGTGCCAATGCGAACGAGTGGGCCCCCCCTGCTTGCTCAGAATCACAGCACTTGCAACGTTGAAATACTTACCTCTCCCTGCTCCACCGCCGTGACGTAGTCCGCATTTCCTGGGCCCACGAAAAACTTGACCCAGCCCTACTCCCCCCACAACTTTTGCCAAATGACCCCCAATTTCCTATGCCCAACTATTATTATAAAGTTAATTAAGATTGACAAGCTTCAGAAACAAGAATGGATGTTTTTGGCATTAAAATGGGCACTGTAGGTGTTTTCCTGGCTTCCACTCACTGCCGACTATGCTTCCCCATTGACTTGCATTGGGTTTCGTGTTTCGGTCGACCACCGACTTTTAGCGATAATCGGCCGACTGCACTCGACTCGACTCTGGACAAAGTCGGGTTTCACAAAACCCGACTCGATCTTAAAAAAAATGAAAGTCGCTCAACCCTAGTTATCACTGTTAATTTGCAGCGCTGGGGTCCTGGATTCAAATCCCACCAAGGACAACATCAGCAAGGAGTTAGTATGTTCTCCAAGTGTTTGCGTGGGTTTCCTCTAATTTCCTCCCACACTCCAAAGTAACACTGAGGGTATGTGCACATGTCAGGATTTCTTGCAGAAATTTCCTGAAGAAAACCGGAAATTTTCTGCAAGAAATCCCCATTTTTTTTTGCGTTTTTTTCCCGTTTTTTTCGCTTTTTTTTTTAGCATTTTGCAAGCGAAATTAGCTTGCAGAATGCTAAAGTTTTCCAAGCGATCTGTAGCATCGCTTGGAAAACTGACTGACAGGTTGGTCACACTTGTCAAACATAGTGTTTGACAAGTGTGACCAACTTTTTACTATAGATGCTGCCTATGCAGCATCAATAGTAAAAGATAGAATGTTTAAAAATAATAAAAAAAATGGTTATACTCACCTGCAGACAGCCGATCTCCTCAGCGGTGTCCGTTCCTATAGATGGTGTGTGTGTGCAGGACCTTCAATGACGTTGCGGTCATGTGAGCGGTCACGTGAGCGGTCACATGAGCGGTCACGCGACCAATCACAAGGCCGCGACATCATCGCAGGTCCTTCACACACACCATCTATAGGAACGGAAGCGGCAGCGTGCACCGATGAGAGGCGGGAAGACTCCGGGGCCATCAGAGGGTGAGTATATGACTATTTTTTATTTTAATTCTTTTTTTTTTTACCAATTATATGGTGCCCAGTCCGTGGAGGAGAGTCTCCTCTCCTCCACCCTGGGTACCAACCGCACATGATCTGCTTACTTCCCGCATGGTGGGCACAGCCACAAGTGGAAAGTAAGCAAATCAATGCATTCCTAGTTGTGCGGAATCCCCGCAATTCCGCAAATTTAATGAACATGTTGCTTTTTTTTCCGCGATGCGATTTTTTTGGTGGCTTCCACCTTTCTCACACACCCCGCCCCAGCAGAAAACATGGTGGAGGAGTTGGTTTTCTCCTGTCAGATAACTGCTCCTTCACCCCAATCCCACTGCCACCCTCTGTTACCCTCCCTTCCTTTGAGGTGCACTCTATGCGCATCTACTCCCCCTCCAACTGGCTGTCATTTACCGGCCCCCAGGGCCAGCCACCACCTTCTTTGACCACTTCACTACCTGGCTACTTCATTTCCTTTCTGCGGACATACCCACTATCATCATGGGCGACTTCAACATCCCCATTGACACTTCCCTCTCAGCTGCCACTAAACTTCTATCTCTCACTTCCTCCTTCGGCCTCACTCAATGGTCTTCTGCAGCCACTCACAAAGATGGTCACACACTGGACCTCATCTTCACCTGCCTCTGCTCCTTATCTAACCTCTCTAACTCACCTCTTCCTCTCTCTGACCACAACCTTCTCACATTCTCTTCTCTCTCCACTCCATGTCTACAATCCCCATCCCACAAACTTTCACACCCTCACAGAAATCTTAGACATCTTGACCTACATTCATTCTCTGAATCCCTCATCCCTCTCACAGACATAAGTTCCTTACACAATGCGGATGATGCTGCCGCTCTATATAACACCACAATAGCTGTAGCTTTGGAATCTGCTGCCCCACTTACACATACCAAAGCTCGCAAAATCAACAGACAGCCCTGGCACACCAGCCTGACCAAAGAACTGAGGCGAGCTTCCAGGGCTGCTGAGCACAGATGGAAAAGATCCCACTCCAACGAGCACTTCATCACATTCAAACAGTCCCTCACTACTTTCAAGACCACACTCGCCACAGCTAAACAAACCTACTTCTCATCTCTCATATCCTCCCTGTCTCACAACCCTAAACAGTTATTCAACACCTTCAATTCTCTCCTCCATCCCCCAGCACCTCCTCCCTCCCCACTTATCTCAGCTGAAGACTTTGCCTCATTTTTCAAGCAGAAGATTGAGAACATCAGAGACAGTTTTGGTCAACAACCCCCAGAGCCCTTCCTCCTGACTTCCCAGCCCTCCACCTCCAAAACCAACTTCTCCACCATTACAGAAGATCAACTCTCCACTCTACTCTCAAGATCGCATCTCACCACCTGTGCACTTGACCCGCTCCCATCCCACTTCATCCCAAACCTCACCACAGTCTTCATCCCAACCCTAACCCATCTCTTCAACCTATCACTAACAAGTGGTGTTTTCCCCTCAAGCTTTAAACATGCCTCCATCACACCTATCCTCAAAAAGCCCTCTCTTGACCCATCCTCTGTATCTAGCTATAACCCTATATCACTTCTCCCTTATGCCTCCAAACTACTGGAACAACACGTCTACCTTGAACTGTCCTCCCATCTCTCTTCTTGCTCCCTCTTTGACCGCTTACAATCTGGCTTCCTGCAACAAACAAGAAAAAGCAAAGGCCATGAAAGAACGGGGATCACCAGACAGCAGGATGTTATGCAAAAAGGATCATACAATTTTATTGAGGTATAACACAGATACTGAAAACATTAAAAACATTTAAAAACAGTAAGAAAAAGACTAAGGCCCATGCCTGGAAACAAGTTTACAGGGGACAGTAGAAAATACAAAAATACAAATATATAAGCATGTGCACCTGGCCCTAGAGAACCTATATGGACAGCATATTATATATCTATATGATGTAAAAATAATAAACAAATAGAGCCAAAATGGCATCCCGTATTGGCAGAAAAATAATACTGAAAATTGGTCTATGATAAGGCCTTGAAATTAGCTATCACAAATATGGTAATTAGGAGCACTCTGCAGTGTGGTCTATGCAGCACATGCAAAGGGAGCATGTAATTCCCCCCAACAGTTCTGCTGAGCTAATGAACTAACGTATAGCCAGACTACAGCGTTCCAAATGAACTGATTGCCCATAGACAAACTCAGACCAGAGCGAGTGCATACATAGTATCCCTGCAAGACAAACGGGAGTAATACCCCTCAAATCATACCAGGCATGAGAAAGAGCGAACACCCGACGCGTGTCGCCACTTGCGTGGCTTCATCAGGGGTATGATTATCGCTAACAATATCTTTGTATATATACCTTACATAATGGCGTGTAAGTGAGTACAGCCGTGAGCAGTCAGACGAGATCATGCAGGCGGCGTGTAATACAATCTATTGCGCATGCTCCGGCTTCTTCAGCCGGAAAACATCATTGCTAAGCAACCGTAAACAGAAAACTAAAGTGTATACCGGTTCTCACATGCACACTATCAGTGCGGAAGGAGCGTACCTGAGCCGAGGAGTAAAGCGAGTTTGTACATATTCATATTGACATAGAGATTTTGATCAAATCACCAATAGAAAAAATCCCCAATAGAAAGAATCCAATGTACCCCCCCCACACATAACTAGTTCAAAGCAACCAAATGTGATTTCCTAATAACCATAGATATAAATGCGAATAGGTACAGAAAACACATGGGATTTAGGCTGTGCCAAAGGCAGCCACACAGATAAATCTGCATGGATTCGCATAACATGCATAATAGCATCTAGTCGCCGAGCGCTGCTGGGTGATACCTGCCACGCAGGCGCCCGGCTGCTCAGGAGCCGAGGACACAGTTACCTGGTTACCAAGGACGCTGCCAAGTCTATGTAGGTATTAACCCACAAAATGGCGTGTAAGTGGATGCAGCCATGGGCAATCATATAGGTGGCGTGTGCCACAGCCCATTGTGCATGCTCCAGCCTACTCAGCCAGAAATCATCATTGCTAAGCAGCAGTAAACGGGAGATAAAAACAAAAACAAATGATAGTCATATAGGCAGCGTGTAACACAACCCATTGCGCATGCTCCAGCCTATCAAGCCGGAATTAATCACAGCTAAACAACAGTAGACGGGAGACAAAAGCATATACAGGTCCTTCTCAAAAAATTAGCATATAGTGTTAAATTTCATTATTTACCATAATGTAATGATTACAATTAAACTTTCATATATTATAGATTCATTATCCACCAACTGAAATTTGTCAGGTCTTTTATTGTTTTAATACTGATGATTTTGGCATACAACTCCTGATAACCCAAAAAACCTGTCTCAATAAATTAGCATATTTCACCCGTCCAATCAAATAAAAGTGTTTTTTAATAACAAACAAAAAAACCATCCAATAATAATGTTCAGTTATGCACTCAATACTTGGTCGGGAATCCTTTGGCAGAAATGACTGCTTCAATGCGGCGTGGCATGGAGGCAATCAGCCTGTGACACTCCTGAGATGTTATGGAGGCCCAGGATGCTTCAATAGCGGCCTTAAGCTCATCCAGAGTGTTGGGTCTTGCGTCTCTCAACTTTCTCTTCACAATATCCCACAGATTCTCTATGGGGTTCAGGTCAGGAGAGTTGGCAGGCCAATTGAGCACAGTAATACCATGGTCAGTAAACCATTTACCAGTGGTTTTGGCACTGTGAGCAGGTGCCAGGTCGTGCTGAAAAATGAAATCTTCATCTCCATAAAGCTTTTCTGCCGATGGAAGCATGAAGTGCTCCAAAATCTCCTGATAGCTAGCTGCATTGACCCTGCCCTTGATGAAACACAGTGGACCAACACCAGCAGCTGACATGGCATCCCACACCATCACTGACTGTGGGTACTTGACACTGGACTTCAGGCATTTTGGCATTTCCTTCTCCCCAGTCTTCCTCCAGACTCTGGCACCTTGATTTCCGAATGACATGCAAAATTTGCTTTCATCAGAAAAAAGTACTTGGGACCACTTAGCAACAGTCCAGTGCTGCTTCTCTGTAGCCCAGGTCAGGCGCTTCTGCCGCTGTTTATGGTTCAAAAGTGGCTTTACCTGGGGAATGCGGCACCTGTAGCCCATTTCCTGCACATGCCTTTCCACACCAGACTCAGTCCACTGCTTCCTCAGGTTCCCCAAGGTCTGGAATCGGTCCTTCTCCACAATCTTCCTCAGGGTCCGGTCACCTCTTCTCGTTGTACAGCGTTTTCTGCCACATTGTTTCCTTCCAACAGACTTACCATTGAGGTGCCTTGATACAGCACTCTGGGGACAGCCTATTTGTTGAGAAATTTCTTTCTGGGTCTTACCCTCTTGCTTGAGGGTGTCAATGATGGCCTTCTTGACATCTGTCAGGTCGCTAGTCTTACCCATGATGGGGGTTTTGAGTAATGAACCAGGCAGGGAGTTTTTAAAAGCCTCAGGTATATTTTGCATGTGTTTAGAGTTAATTAGTTGATTCAGAAGATTAGGGTAATAGGTCGTTTAGAGAACCTTTTCTTGATATGCTAATTTATTGAGACAGGTTTTTTGGGTTATCAGGAGTTGTATGCCAAAATCATCAGTATTAAAACAATAAAAGACCTGACAAATTTCAGTTGGTGGATAATGAATCTATAATATATGAAAGTTTATTTGTAATCATTACATTATGGTAAATAATGAAATTTAACACTATATGCTAATTTTTTGAGAAGGACCTGTATTAGTTCATCCATAGGAAATAACTGCACACTGACAGTGCAGATGTAGCGTACCTGAATCAAGGAGAGCAGCCAACATATCCGTGTTGATATTGACATTTAAGTATTAATGAAGTCACTGGAGGGAAATACCCACTACGCACGCGCCTAGTTTGTTCAAAGCACCGAAATATAATTTCCTATTGTCCCTCCATAAAAACAAGGACAGGCACAGCATACAGGAAAAATTCAAGCTGTACCAAAGGGCAACAACACAAATAAATAAGCACGTATGAATTCACAGATATTCACCATTATCACCTCGACGTTCAACGCTACTGGGAAATGCCTGCCGCACAGGCGCCCGTCTCTTTCGGACCGAAGACATAATAAACTGGTGTCAAATGACACTACCAGGTCTGTATAAAAAATCGACCCACAAATACCAGCACAGAGCAAACATGCAAAACATGATTTAATTTAATTAAGGTCAAGGGACTGACCATAAATATAAACATGGGCACAATTGGACCCTGCGAACATACAGGATCAAGCCACCTCAAATGACTGTCATGCAGCCGTAGTATAGTATAAGGTCAAGAAAAATAAATAAATAAATAAATGACTGCCTAAGGCCGGAAAATCCGTTATCCTGCAGACACAGAACTCTATAGAGACATCATCCACATCAGCATCAAAGTGGAAGCAGCGTGTGGGAAATTATACACTGTCACACAGGTACTGTGGATATAGATATAAATATGCCCAAAGGGGTGGTCGGAAATGGACAGACCACTCCAAAGCACCAATGTACAGTGCTAAATGCCCTCTGTCCAGACAGCTGTTAACGGTAGCAAGACACAAACCTTGCCTATCATTGGCATTCCGGTGACATAACACAATGTCTGAAGGAAAGCCAGTTGTTGGAGTAAGCCCCATATTACAGTGATCAAGGAAACATTCGCAGATTGTGAAGCATTTAAAATAATCACACATTCCTCACTAGGAGACATATATTAGAATAAAAGTATATTATAACACCTGTGGCCAGTGGGAGGTCCCCCATAAAAATGGAGAGCCCCCAAGTATGGCCAACGTGTGCAATCGCAAAGATGAATGTTTGTCCCAGATAAAAGAAGGGACCTGTAGCCCCAGCAACATGGGAGAGGAGGACGGACACAGACCACAAAAGTAGTACACTCCTGTCCAGAAAGAATAATATGCTGTCCATATAGGTGAAAGTATTTTGAGGAGGAAATGTAAAATAATACATATAAAAATAAATATATAATAAAACAGTAGCGGCGCTCGTGAGATGGATAAGGATGGCTGCGGGTACTGCTCCTTACCACACCAAGGAGAAAAAGGGGTTAACTACGAAAAAATGATATATACTTTTTTTTAAAAAACAATGTTTTTAAAGTTACATATATATCTGTACCTGTGCTAAACTTATAGTGCACTAGTAAGGAATCACAATAAAATTAGTTTACCTGTACGATGTGGAGTTTGTTTTAAGGAAATTTGCTTGGGGATATGAATATCAGATCATGGATTGTGCATGAAGAGGGACTAGGGAGGGAAAAAGTTGGAAATTAGAAATATATATAAATGGAAATAAAGTCACAGATAATTAACATTTGGTGTGTAGCTTACTTACTATAGAGATAAGAGTGCTACTATAGTAGTATAGGTGTTGTGGAGGATGTATATTGATCCGTAAGGCTGGATCGCTAATGTGCAAGTTAAAAAAACTAACACCCTGTGAGTGCGTTCCTTGGAATGAGAAGGGTGCGTGCTATCCTACTTGCAGAGTTCAGTACCTGAGATGCAGGCGCTGATTAGAAAGAAGGAGAGACAATCTCCATTAATCCTTGATGGTAGGCTAGAAAACAGTGTGTACTTAGCTGGATCGAAGATTTTCTTTCTGTTAATCAGGCGGCTTCTGCAGGCGCCGTCCCGGCCGGTGACGAGCGCTTGCGCGGCCTGGATTCTGTGAGTCCGGTGTGTTGCTTCGCAGGACCTGCAGTGAAGTTCAGGTCACGTGATTACCAATCACGTGGTGCCCTTGGTGTTGGTACGGAGCGCTGTGGGAGCCAAAAACCAACGCGTTTCGGAAATACTGCGGTTTCCTTCCGCAGTATTTCCGAAACGCGTTGGTTTTTGGCTCCCACAGCGCTCCGTACCAACACCAAGGGCACCACGTGATTGGTAATCACGTGACCCGAACTTCACTGCAGGTCCTGCGAAGCAACACACCGGACTCACAGAATCCAGGCCGCGCAAACGCTCGTCACCGGCCGGGACGGCGCCTGCAGAAGCCGCCTGATTAACAGAAAGAAAATCTTCGATCCAGCTAAGTACACACTGTTTTCTAGCCTACCATCAAGGATTAATGGAGATTGTCTCTCCTTCTTTCTAATCAGCGCCTGCATCTCAGGTACTGAACTCTGCAAGTAGGATAGCACACACCCTTCTCATTCCAAGGAACGCACTCACAGGGTGTTAGTTTTTTTAACTTGCACATTAGCGATCCAGCCTTACGGATCAATATACATCCTCCACAACACCTATACTACTATAGTAGCACTCTTATCTCTATAGTAAGTAAGCTACACACCAAATGTTAATTATCTGTGACTTTATTTCCATTTATATATATTTCTAATTTCCAACTTTTTCCCTCCCTAGTCCCTCTTCATGCACAATCCATGATCTGATATTCATATCCCCAAGCAAATTTCCTTAAAACAAACTCCACATCGTACAGGTAAACTAATTTTATTGTGATTCCTTACTAGTGCACTATAAGTTTAGCGCAGGTACAGATATATATGTAACTTTAAAAACATTGTTTTTTAAAAAAAGTATATATCATTTTTTCGTAAAAATAAATATAAATAGATATAAATAGATATAAATAGATAGGGACGGGGACGGGGATCTAACCCCAAAGCATGGAACAGGGGACACACATATTAACCACAAAAGTGGTACAATATTGCACCAAACAAATATATACAATATGCTGTCCATGTAGGTAAAAATATCCTAAGGAGAGAATGAGTACAAGTAAACACTCACCAAGGGTCCAATGGCACTCAAATGCCAACAATATAGAGAAGTCAATACTGAACCAACCCTGGAAAAATATATACAGAGCACTTTATCTGTGTGGCTGCCTTTGGCACAGCCTAAATCCCATGAGTTTTCTGTACCTATTCGCGTTTATATCTATGGTTATTAGGAAATCACATTTGGTTGCTTTGAACTAGTTATTTGTGGGGGGGGTACATTGGATTCTTTCTATTGGGGATTTTTTCTATTGGTGATTTGATCAAAATCTCTATGTCAATATGAATATGTACAAACTCGCTTTACTCCTCGGCTTAGGTACGCTCCTTCCGCACTGATAGTGTGCATGTGAGAACCGGTATACGCTTTAGTTTTCTGTTTACGGTTGCTTAGCAATGATGTTTTCCGGCTGAAGAAGCCGGAGCATGCGCAATAGATTGTATTACACGCCGCCTGCATGATCTCGTCTGACTGCTCACGGCTGTACTCACTTACACGCCATTATGTAAGGTATATATACAAAGATATTGTTAGCGATAATCATACCCCTGATGAAGCCACGCAAGTGGCGACACGCGTCGGGTGTTCGCTCTTTCTCATGCCTGGTATGATTTGAGGGGTATTACTCCCGTTTGTCTTGCAGGGATACTATGTATGCACTCGCTCTGGTCTGAGTTTGTCTATGGGCAATCAGTTCATTTGGAACGCTGTAGTCTGGCTATACGTTAGTTCATTAGCTCAGCAGAACTGTTGGGGGGAATTACATGCTCTCTTTGCATGTGCTGCATAGACCACACTGCAGAGTGCTCCTAATTACCATATTTGTGATAGCTAATTTCAAGGCCTTATCATAGACCAATTTTCAGTATTATTTTTCTGCCAATACGGGATGCCATTTTGGCTCTATTTTTACATCATATAGATATATAATATGCTGTCCATATAGGTTCTCTAGGGCCAGGTGCACATGCTTATATATTTGTATTTTTGTATTTTCTACTGTCCCCTGTAAACTTGTTTCCAGGCATGGGCCTTATTTTGGGCATTAGTCTTTTTCTTACTGTTTTTAAATGTTTTTAATGTTTTCAGTATCTGTGTTATACCTCAATAAAATTGTATGATCCTTTTTGCATAACATCCTGCTGTCTGGTGATCCCCGTTCTTTCATGGCCTTTGCTTTTTCTTGTTTGTTGCAGACTCTCATTTTTCATTGGTCAAGGTTGGATCCCAGTAGTAACCTTTCCATGGTGCCCCCAAATTCTTATATGTAGTACAATCTGGCTTCCGGTCACACCATTCCACTGAAACTGCCCTAACTAAGGTCACCAATGACCTCTTAACCGCCAAGAGCAAGCGACACTACTCTGTCGTCCTCCTCCTCGACCTGTTGGCTGCCTTTGACACAGTGGACCATTTCCTATTATTACAGACCCTCTCATCCCTTGGCATCACAGACTTGGCCCTATCCTGGATCTCATCATACCTAACAGACCGGACCTTCAGCGTCCCCCACTCACACACCACCTCCTCACCTCGCCCCCTAACTGTTGGAGTCCCACAAGGTCCAGTCCTTGGGCCCCTGCTCTTCTCCATTTACACCTTTGGCCTGGGACAGCTCATAGAATATCATGGCTTTCAGTATCACCTCAATGCTGATGACAGACAGATCTACATCTCTGGACCAGATATCACCTCCCTATTAACCAGAATCCCTCAATGTCTGTCCACTATTTCATCCTTCTTCTCCGCTAGATTTCTGAAACTTAACATGGACAAAACAGAATTCATCATCTTTCCCCCATCTCACGCGACCCCCCCAACGAACCTAACCATTACAGTATATGGCTGCCCTCTCTCCCCAGTCCCACAAGCTCGCTGCCTCGGGGTAATCCTTGACGCTGATCTCTCCTTCAAACCACATATCCAAGCCCTTTCCACTTCCTGCCGAATTCAACTCAAAAATATTTCACGAATCCGTACATTCCTCAACCAAGAATCTGCAAAAACCTTAGTCCATGTCCTCATCATCTCTCGCCTTGACTACTGCAACCTCATGCTCTGTGGCCTCCCCTCTAACACTCTTGCACCCCTCCAATCTATTCTAAACTCTGCTGCCCGACTAATCCACCTGTCCTCCCGCTATTCCCCGGCCTCTCCCCTCTGTCAATCCCTTCACTGGCTCCCCATTGCCCAGAGACTCCACTACAAAACCCTAACCATGACGTACAAAGCCATCCACAACCTGTCTCCTCCATACATCTGTGACCTCGTCTCCCGGTACTTACCTACACGCAACCTCTGATCCTCACAAGATCTCCTTCTCTACTCCCCTCTTATCTCCTCTTCCCACAATTGTATACAAGATTTCTCTCGCGTATCACTTCTACTCTGGAACCCTCTACCACAGCACATCAGACTCTCGCCTACCATCAAAACCTTCAGAAAGAGCCTGAAGACCCACCTCTTCCGACAAGCCTACAAGCTGCAGTAACCACCGATCAACCAAACCGCTGCTTGACCAGCTCTATCCTCACCTACTGTATTCTCACCCATCCCTTGTAGATTGTGAGCCTTTGCGGGCAGGGTCTTCTCTCCTCCTGTACCAGTTATGACTTGTATTGTTTAAGATTATTGTACTTGTTTTTATTATGTATACCCCTCCAGACATGTAAAGCGCCATGGAATAAATGGCGCTATAACAATAAATAATAATAATAATAATAAATTGTAATTTTTTTCCATTTCCTCCCTAAGAAATGTAGAAATGTTTATCAATACACTATGAAACTAAGATCTGGCATAAAGCTGTTTGAAATCTTTCAGCTTTTTTAAGCCAGCTTTGACAACCTTTTGAAATGATTGTAGTAGAAGAAATCCAGATCAACATTATAAAATCTGTAACTTCATTTGTATATGATTAACTATCTCTGAGATGTTTTAATCATATACAAATAAGGTTGAAGATTTTACATCATTAAAGGGAACCTGTCACCCCCCCAGTCATTTTTAACTAAAAGAGCCACCTTGTGCAGCACTAATGCTGCATTCTGTCAAGGTGGCTCTTTTAGTTGCAATATCCATTTCTATAATCCGTCCCTCATACCTGTAGTTTGTCCGGAGGTCATGTCTTTTTCCCCGGACACAAACGCCTCCCAGCCATCACTCAATACTCCGCACGCAGGGAGCCACCTCCACTTCCTTCATTAACGTCTCCGATGCCTGTGCAGGCGTAAAGTACTGCAGTGAGCAGGTGCCAGGCCTCTCTGACCTTTCCCGGTGCCTGCGCACTGCAGTACTTTGCTCTGCCCTCAACAGGGCAAATCAGTACGCCTGCGCATGAGCTGCAA
The DNA here is from genome assembly GCF_051348905.1 of Ranitomeya variabilis. Classification (NCBI taxonomy): domain Eukaryota; kingdom Metazoa; phylum Chordata; class Amphibia; order Anura; family Dendrobatidae; genus Ranitomeya; species Ranitomeya variabilis. The sequence continues at coordinate 351,397,410 of NC_135236.1, read as the reverse complement.
CAGAAGCAAGGAAGAGGTCGTCAGCACATGAAGATGGGAGGTGCCGGACCCGGACCTGCGACACCCATCGGACCAGGACCGCATCGGACCACCCCCTGGTGAGTATAATCTAACTTGTTTTTCTTATCTTTCATGTTACATTGGGGGCTTATCTACAGCATTACAGAATGCTGTAAATAAACCCATAATGGCGGTGGCCTCAATTTATAGCGGCATAATGAGGTGACAGATTCCCTTTAAGGAATCTTACAATTTGTGCCTCAATTGTTAACAATAAATTGGTTGTGAAAATCATCATTTATGTTACTTTCAGAGAAAATTAGAATATATGTAGCGCAGATGGCGTGGATTGTGCATCCTGATGTCCAGACTCATTTTCACTCCTAGTCTAGCCAGACCTTGTCATATTGCACATGATGCAGTACGGTACTTTGGCATAGTGCATGTTATATTAAAAGGAATGGACTTGCCTCATAACTATACACATGGCTGCCTTTCCATCTACATTTCAGATTTCAAAAAAATACATTTTAAGTAAAGCAAACTTTATACTTTAAGAAATGTTTTTACATATTTAATGAAATTTAAATGTTTTTCTCACTTGGCTACTTGATTACTGTAAAGCTCATGACCTCATTGATTGGGAATCACATTAAAGAAACTTGCTAATTTAGTTGCACAAATTGTAATTGTAAATTGCACAAGAATCAATGTCTGAGAGGAGTGGACAACCAATTTTTTAGAATATTATTTATTCACACATAAAAAAAGGAAGACAGACGATCTCAGAGTCTAAGAGTTAATATGCATTATTGGATACAAAACTCTAATTGTTAAGTATATTTTTTGGTTGATATTATCAATCAGGAAAATCATTAATTAGAGCCCTCGAGGCTGGCGCCTATTCGCATATATTTAAAAGACAAGTTAGCATTTATTATTAACATTCATTGGCTGAAATCATTCTTGTCCTAGTCCTGCTCACAGCTCAGAGTTCGTTGTAATATATCAGTCTCAGCAATCTGTCTGTTAAAGTGACTCGATCAGGTCATTTTTGTGTAGTATACCAATAGTATCCTAAAATAAAGCTTGGGCAGCCCTTTTAGGATACATAGTTTTTATTTCCTGTGAACCCTGGACAAATTTATTGTCTCGCAAGTCAAGCATATGTAAATTATAAATTAATTTTCACCCCTTCCCCCGCTCATAGTCCCAACAACCCTTCTGCACTGGAATCACTGATTTGGTCAGACTGTCGTATGCCCGAGGATCGCATTGCAATCCTTGGACTGGCCATCTGTTCTCCTGACTTGAGAGTGAGAGCTACATAGAAATACTGTATATATAATGCACATGTGTCAATCTGTGTACATCTGTGTTCAAGGTTTTTTTTATCACATAAGTCCAAACAATGTTTAATGTAACCCCATGGATATACCATAGACTCAACAATAATCCCAACCCGTGGAGGGATAAAAGTCGTAGCTGTGGCATATCCTTAGCTGGTTTGATTCCAAAGTATTCTCACTCATAATAATCGCTTTGCAGCTCTCTGTTGATTTATGGTCACTTGACCTTTAATGAAATACTGTATATTCCAGCAGTATTGGTATATTTGCCTTTACAAACCTTCTGCTTCTGAAACACTGACTTCAGTTTTATATCACTATAAGCACGTTGCACTTTTACCTATCACTATAGGTATAACTGTGATATTGATATCGATTGACTTGGTCCTCAACACATGTTTGTCAAGGTTCATGGGGAGGATACCTTTATCATCCCCTTGTTCACACCAATTTGTCATGAACCAGGGTTGTTTGGTTGCCCCTGGTTCTTTTCTGAAGGGGATTTATCTATATCCCACTTCCCAGTCCCGGTTTGTAACTTGCAGCTCTCTGGCATCCCCCTTACCCTCAGGTCAGACAGGGTACTGCACCTAGGATAATTAGTCACCAGAAAGGCTGCATTACTTTGCACTGGTAATGGGCACACTGCAGCGAGGGCGATATAACTACTCCCACTCAGGCGGGAACAATTATCAACACCATCCGTCGCTACAAAGTCTCCCAAACACACAGGACAAATCCACTGCCACCAGCTCTGATTTCATTATTAGTGATGGGTCTGGAGCCAACCCAAATTAGTAGCGTAATTCTCTTCAGAGGGCATGACAGTACGTTATAGAGCAAGGAGAAACAAAGCTAGTAATTTTATATATTTTACTCCAAAAAGGTAGGCAGTGTTTACAGAAGTATAAAAAGATATTATAAAAGAAGAGAAGTATCGTATATACAGTACAATTACAAATAAAATGGGATTAAAGTTGAAAAACATTTACAGTTCGTTATGTCATTTCATCTCATGTCAGACCATGTGCTGTGGGGAATGGGCATACATCAAGATGCATTACAGACGGGTCTCACAGCTAGACCCAGGGCAAAAGACTCATAAAGATTGATGCCTCACTCACTTATCTCCGTGGCCAAAACCAAGGCACACCCCCTGTGGTGACCTCACCCAAAGGCTGAATACCCCCCTTTCTTAGAGTTATGACAATCCCTTTCTATACATAACTCGTTGTAGGAACTTTGGAGATGAACGACACAATGATCAGGATGCTCACCACATCATGGAGGTTCTTTTAAGTATAAACACGGTGTAGATATATGACCCACTTATGGAGAAATCAGTTCCTTGCATTTCGTTGGGTTCAGATCCCAGCGATTTCAGTGAGTTATAGATTTCTCGGTGGACATTCGGAATATGTAACCCTTATCTCTATATCCCTGATTGGTGCCATTATACATATATTTACAAGAACAAAAGAGTCCCATGCGGTTAGAAAGTTGCTGTACCAGTTATAGCTGGTATCAGGCTGGAAGGGTTTAGACAGGAGACTGGTTTTAGCAGTGCAAAGCCATAAAAAAATCCTCAGTGAGTGTTGCTGGCTGGTCTCACATTACAGCGATATAGCGGTAGGAGGGAGGAAGAGTGGCTTAGAATTCCAGCCTTGTGCTGGGAGGCAGAGGAAACTGCAGCTGAGAGCTCTGAATGTGTAATTGAAGTTATCAGAACTTCTTCCTATTTCCTGACAATGTTTATCATAAGTAACATTTATTTCTAGTCTTTATAGTGCTGCCAAGCCCCCAGCTATTGATAGTTTACTCTTGGCTAATTTTATTTGTAAACCCTTTGTTTAAATTTCAAATTAATGTCTTTTAATCTAATTTCTAATAAAATTTTGTTAATTTTTAGATATTCATGCTCATGCCTCTATATCCCTCCACATCCACGGGTTGGGATTTTTGTTGAATCGGTTTTCAATGGTAATGTTTCAATTCTATTACAAGTTTGAGAAAGGCCCAGTGTGGTGGGGCTGAAGTACCCTATGTGAACATATAGGTGAATAATTAAATGAATGTCTGTGGTACAGCTATTTTTGTTGCTTCTATGTTCCTTGTGAAATAGATGCTGTTATGTAATGAAAATCGCTGGGGTCAGTGTGGCCATCCTACTGTGCATGTTGTAGAATTCACTATGTGGGCATCATGAAGTGTGTTTGATGCATTTCAAGGGGCATCGTATTCTATGGTGGCCATGAAAGGGATTTCATTTTGCATGAGAATTATAAGGAGCTTCAATAAACAGCATTTTTTTTTAATCTTCGCACACTGCATTTACAATTCACAAGAGCAATTTAATATCATAAGCCATAATTTTACTAATAATAAAGAATTACGCTTAGGTATCATATTTTATTCGGTTTATTTTATTATTTAAATATCTCCAAAATCCAGAAATTTAAAATCAAATGATTACTTCACAAACTGTGCGTAATGTTACAATTTTTCCCTTATTTTTTGCACACTTCTTTGTTGTAGTAATTCAATATCAGACCAATACATAATACACTTATAGTTAATCACTTGTTTGTCCCAAAAGAATTGTATGATGCTAAACACTTTACCAATCAATTAACAACCAGTATACATGTCAGCAAATCAATGTGCTGAAGGACACAAAGAGATTCCAGCTTAGTATAAAATATACTTAGTATAAAATATTAATCAATTTATAGAAACAGAAAACAACATTAAAAGCAGGGTAGAAGAAACCTCCAAAAAAGGGTACACAAGCGTTACATAGATCCAATTCATGTAATTGAATTTCTCAATGCAGACAAATCCAGCTTAATAAAAATCAAAGAGCAAATCATTAGTAATCAAATGGAGAGAGCATTTAAGTTTGTAGACTAGTTGTGCTCTAATGGCATTCATGTAGTCAAAGTGCAAGTGCAATAGCCTTTATATAGTTAAAGTGCAGGTGCAGCTATAGTCTAATCAAAAAAGCCTTCCCATTTGTGCAATAATAGTGCATGGATACTGCATCAGTGGCAAACAAATAGGTAGCAGCAGATCTGAAGTAGTGAACAGTAGATGGAATATTCCCTAAAATCAGAGGCCCCCAGAGGAGAAAATAGGAATTCATGTCTACCCACCCCAAGGCTGTTTCATTTTCGCTTCTTCCAGCGGCATCATTCAGCACATTGATTTGATTTACTGATATGGATATCATGGACTAGTTGTTAAATAACTCACAGCCTGTTGCAGATGGGACATAAAACTAAACTAAAAAGCTTTTCTTGTATTCTATTTTTTATTTTTTTATATAACAGGTACATTTTAATTTTTTTAATTCGTTTTAATATTCCAACCTATCAACTGTACACCCATCTTACTATATACTACTGCCATATTTTCATTTTCAGATGACGCTACATGTTGCTCCCTTGAACGTTGAATTTTTGTTTAAGGGGCGGAATATCTTATAAAAAATAAAAATAAAAAATAGTTAAGGTGTGACAACTGTTTTAATTTGAATGTTGCAATTGTATGCACAAGAATTATACTGCTAGACCATATTAAAAAGAGTGGGCACCCTTCTAAATACTACAAATAGAAAAGTGAAGTGCTTGTACGCATATGTAGTTAAGACAGTGAAAAAAGAAGAAAAGAAAATATGCCAGACAAGTCTAAATTACAGAAAAATTCAGCCACTATGTGTGGCAATACATATTGAGTATTTATTCCTTCTTCTGCTCTCCCACATTTGGCTGGTGTACATATTACCCTCCTTATTTTTGGGATTGATGTTATATCTGATCATTCTTTTATTATCTTACCAACCTCCTATTTGCACATTTCTCAATTGATATTCTCATAATTTTGAATGTTTTGGTTTTACTGAACCAATGCAGGGTTTGTTTGTTTGTTTGTTTTGTGAACCAAGGGGTAATTTTATGTGTTGCTATTATAATAAAGCTGTATTTTTCAGTATTTTGGATTTGCCAACTTATCTGGCATATATTCTCTTCCTTTTTTAAAGACCAATTATTTTGGCTCTTGTCGCAAATTAGTTTCTGTGTGTTTAACTACTTAATGACATAGTATCTTAGTTATGTGCATTGCATTTTTTGCAAAGGGGTGATACCTTTAAGAAAAAAAATATTTTAAAACAAAGAAATAAGGTTTTACAACTGCTGTAGTAGTTGCATTCAACAACCGTACGCATCGCAATAATACTGCTGTAAATTATTTACCTCACAAACAATATAGCATTCAGGGTTAGATTTTATGGTCAAGAGGGATAATAGTTAAAAAAAAAATAGAATTTGAAAAACATTACACATGCAATTTACTTAGCAATTTGGCAACAGTATTTGGACAGGTGTTTTATTTTGGACAGGGATAATTAATTTGCTTGAACCAAATACTTGAATAAAAAATATTAGAGTAAATTGAGACATATAACAGTGATGGTCTTTTTCAGCACACCTGTTTAAATTGAAAAGTTGTAGACATACAGTCATGTGTTGGCACCCTTGAAATTGTTCCAGAAAATGAAGTATTTCTCCACGAAAATTATTGTAATTACACGTGTTTTGTAATACACATCTTTATTTTCTTTGTGTATATTGGAACAACACAAAAAAAGGACATCATTTCAAAATTGTTGGCAAACAACTTTGTTTCAAGTATGTGATGCTTGTTCAAACTCACCTGTGGCAAGTGGCAGATGTGGAAATTATAAAATTCACCCCGGAAACCAGATAAAAACGGGAGAAGTTTACTCAATCTTTGTATTAGAAAAAAGCAGAAGAGAAAGCCGACCATAAAGTCCAATCATAGTACAGTAAAAAAAATCAATAATGTTTATCAATAATACACAGGTAATAATAATAATAATAATAATAGGAAAAAAAACAAATCAATGTATACAAAATGTTAAAAACAAGGACAGAAACTCAGAAAGGAGAAATTGGTCATAAACAGTAAGATGTAATTTAACCAAGTTATAAAATGCTAATCATGATATTGATGAAAATAAATAACTGACTACTAAAACGTGAAAATGAATCACAGAGTAATAAAGTGCATAAAGGGAGTTGTATAAGATAAATACCATATACTGTATACTCATGTATAAGCAGAGTTTTTCAGCACTTTTTTTGTGCTGAAAACGCCCCCCTCAGCTCATACACGAGTTATTGTCTCAGAAAGATGGTGGGGGAGGGGGAGCGGTGGAGCAGCAGGTAACAAAGGCAGGAGACGGCGGCTGTGGCTGTAACTAAATAAATATATTATTATTAGTAATTAGTTATTAGTAATAAACAGGCACATTAAAACAACATGAATAATGTATTGAATAAAGAAGAGACCAAGTATAATTATGTAAAAAGTTAAACCAAAAGTGGAGGAAGAGTAGTACTTACAAAAATAATATGGGTCTCTCTCCCGAATGGCGTCCTCCCAACGCAGGTTTCGGCACGCTGCCTTTGTCATGTTTTGTTATACTCATGTTTATTTTCTTTGTGTGTATTGAAACAACACAAAAAAGGGCAAATTGGACATAATTTCACACAAACCCCAAAAATGGTCAGGATCGCTACTTCCAACAGATGGAGCTATAGAGTGAGTCCAAGCCTCTCTGAAGATGCACTTTACATGGTAAATTTCCCAGAGGAGAATTGCATGGCGAAAAAGCCTCATTACCTTGATGTGCCAGAGCTGGTATGTCATTCGCCACAAAGAGAAATGGTATGCCTTAAACCCATGTCAGAAATATTTCATTTTCTAGCATAATTACATGGGTTCTAACAATTTTGGCCATGACTATAAAACACTTCACACCAATATTACTGGCAGGTTGTTGTTGTATTAGCCTTTTTGATCATCCAATTAACCTTGCCTTCCATTTGTGGTTGATTCTATAGTTTTACAGAGTTGATTAGGTTTGACTGGTAATAAATTTTGGTAAAAGACTGAAAGGTTATACTGGTGTCCAAAATGTATGTTAAAACAAAGCATGGCAATGACATAGACAAGAAAAACTACTCATACCACTGCAAAAAATGTGAAAGTACCATTGGCACTATTTGCAGCAACCATCATGGCATTAGTAATACAAAACTCAGGTCACAATTGGCCTATTTTGCCTCTGGTAACTGTATCAGTAGGGAGTTTGCACATGGCACCATGGAATATTTATAATGTTCTTGTCTCATCAGGATGATGTAGCTTCAAAGAGTGACACCACCAGCTGGAGTCAGTGTTCTGTACAGATCATCTCCTTCATCGCCATATTAACTAATGCTGTACAGAACAAAATTTTTAATTTCATTCCGTTAATTACACTATTTTTCGTTATGCCCCATAGTCCTCTAACCTATGGCACCCCATGGGCCAAAGAACATACAACTCCAACACAACTTCAAGTTATTTTTCTCTAATGACATTGAGCCACAGGAGAACACTATTTTAACCCCTTTCTGACATCCGATGTACTATCCCATCCATATGGTCTGGTCCTGTTTGACCATGGATGGGATAGTACGTCGTAGCCAATCGGCCATGCAGATGGGTAGTGTGCGGCCGATCAGGGCCGGGTGTCAGCTGATTCTCACAGCTGACACCCAGCACTTTGTGCCAGGAGCAGTCACGGACCGCTCCCAACATTTTAACCCCTGGACAAAAACATGCTCAAACATGATTGCAGTGTTCCGGAGCCGGCAGAGGGGCTGACCCCTGATGATGACATCTGGGTCTCCAGAGCTGAGAGACTTCCTGTCATGCACAGTGCATGTCAGGAAGTCTCTAAGGTCAGTGTACAGAAACTGCAGCGCTGACAGCTTCTATAACATCTGATCTGCATGCTATAGAAGTGATCAGCCTGCAAAAAATAATTGTCCCATAGAAATTTTTTTTTAAATAATTGTAAAAATATTTTAAAAATAATAAAAAAATAATATATTTATTCTATCACTAAATAACTTTTTCAATGAAAAAAATTCTAAACATTAAATTTAAAATTTTTTGGTATCCTCGCGTCCGGAACAACCCACCCTATAAAACTGTCCCACTAGTTAACTCCTTTAATGAACAGCATGAAAAAAAAAAAAAAACAAGGCAAAAAACAATGCTTTATCATCATACCGCTGAACAAAAAGTGGAATAACAAGCGATCAAAAAGACGGATATAAATAATCATGGTACCGCTGAAAATGGCATCTTGTCCTGCAAAAAACAAGCCCCAATACAGCTCCGGAAAAATAAAAATGTTATAGCTCTCAGAATAAAGCGATGCAAAATAATTATTTTTTATATAAAATTGTTTTTATTGTATAAAAGCGACAAAACATAAAAAAAAAGATATAAATTAGTTATCGTTGTAATCGTACTAACCGGAGGAATAAAACTGCTTTATCAATTTTACCACACATGGAACAGTATAAACACCCCCTCCCAAAAGAAATTCATGATTTGCTGTTTTTTGTTCATTCTGCCTTCCATAAATCGGAATAGAAGGCGAACAAAAATGTCATGTGCCCGAAAATAGTGCCAATAAAAACGTTAACTCCTCCGGCAAAAAACAAGACCTCACATGACTCTGTGGGCCAAAATATGGAAACATTATAGCCATCAAAATATGGTGATTTAAAAACTATTTTTTGGAATAAAAAGCGTCTTATAGCATGTAGCAGCAGCCAAAAGTAAAAACCCGCTATAAGGTCTCTTTCACACGTCCAGATATTTTCGGTACCAGAGATGTCAGTGTCCGTGTGTGAAATACTTTTGGCACACACGTGGCATGCGTGTGCCGCACCAGTACCACAAGGATGGGCGACAGGTAAGATGCGTTACAGTAAGCTCTGTTCCCCTGCGCTGGGTGCTGAACATGGCTCTCATCATTCTCCCGTGCTCTGCCGGCGATCTGCACAAGCAGAGGAGAATGGCGGCTCTCATCATTCTCCCTTGCTCTGCTGGCGATTGATTCTCACCTGCTTGTGCCAATCGCCAGCAGAGCAAGGGAGAATGATGAGAGCCGCCATTCTCCCCTGCTTGTGCCGATCTTTAGCAGAGCAAAGGAGAATGATGAGAGCCGTGTTCAGTACACGGCTCCGAGTAACAGTTAATACTGTAACGCTTCTTCCCCAGCGCCGATACATGTCACATGGATGACATCCATGTGTGTTATGCATATGCACATGTGCTGGATGTTTTGTGGCCTATGCTGACATTAAAAAACAAAAATAGATCAATGGCCACATTCGTCTGTGCTAAAAACTAAGGAAATGTGAAATATGTGAAATGTGAATAGCATACTGGCTTATGAACTTTATGAACAAACACATGAGATTTTTAGCACAAGATTTGCAAACGTTGTGAGCCCATTCACCAAAACGTCAAGGTAATCTCAGATCGAATGGGTAACTACACTGACTGCCTGGTGTGAACACTTACCTATGGTATCTGAGCTGACTGCCTAATGTGAACACTTACCTATGGCTAATAACAGGATAAAGCCTACTTATATAGGAGGCTCAGAACCAACTGTGTTGAGATGTAATTAAAACCTGGAGAAGGGCGGGACGTTCAAGTCAGAAAATAGTATATAGTAAAATAGATCAACTGACCGAACAATATATATATATATAAATATATATATATATATATATATATATATTGTTCGGTCAGTTGATCTATTTTACTATATACTATTTTCTGACTTGAACGTCCCGCCCTTCTCCAGGTTTTAATTACATCTCAACACAATTGGTTCTGAGCCTCCTATATAAGTAGGCTTTATCCTGTTATTAGCCATAGGTAAGTGTTCACATTAGGCAGTCAGCTCAGATACCATAGGTAAGTGTTCACACCAGGCAGTCAGTGTAGTTACCCATTCGATCTGAGATTACCTTGACGTTTTGGTGAATGGGCTCACAACGTTTGCAAATCTTGTGCTAAAAATCTCATGTGTTTGTTCATAAAGTTCATAAGCCAGTATGCTATTCACATTTCACATATTTCACATTTCCTTAGTTTTTAGCACAGACGAATGTGGCCATTGATCTATTTTTGTATTTGACTTTTTTTGGCTACAAATTATTTATATATATATAAATAACAGCTGACTGACTGTGTGAGGCTGAGCTGAGAGAGGAGAGGAGACAGAGACACACACACACACACGGACGCACTGCACACAACAGGCTCAGGCTCGCCGCTAGGCAGACCCACCACCAGTCAGTCACCTGTTTCTTGTTGCATTCACATACCCATTGCATGAGACTCCGCCTCCTCTTCATCATCCAAACTGTGGACTACAGTTTTCTAATGCTGATTGGCTGACATGCAGCCAATCAGCATTAGTTTTCTTTGTGTGACCTCACAGCACACCTCAGACAATGAGCTGTGCTGTGATTGGTCGGCTGCCCTGCCCAAGCAGCACAGGCGCACTGCAATATGATATATCATACAGTCGGAGTCGGAGAGGCTGGAGCTGAGGGTCCGGACATTTGATGATTACTGAGTCAGTAATGTAATGTGTTAGTGTAAGTAAAATATGCCTGCAGGCAGCCTGCAGCATAGTTCAACATCCATTGAGACAGTTATGGGAGACCCCCCTGCAATCTAAAGGTGACACAAGGTGGGGGTCCGGGCCCCCATAGAAAATTTCTAATTTCCTGTGGTCCCCCTTCCCCACTGTCTCCTAATTTACTGTGGGGTCACCTCTCCCACCATTTCACCTCTGGGGAAGGGCCCCAAAGGGGAACACAGGGGGCCCTCAAGAAATTAGGTGACACAGTGGGGAAGGGGTCCTCAGGAAATCAGGTGACGTGACACAGTGAGTAAGGCAATATACTACATGGCTCTGCTGTATACTACGTCACTGCAATATACTACATCACTGGGCAATATACTATGTCACTGGGCAATATACTACGTGGCTGGGCAATATACTACGTCACTGCAATATACTACGTCACTGCAATATACTACGTCACTGGGCAATATACTACGTCACTGCAATATACTACGTCACTGGGCAATATACTACGTGGCTGGGCAATATACTACGTGGCTGGGCAATATACTACGTAACTGGGCAATATACTATGTGGCTGGGCTATATACTATGTGGCTGGGCAATATACTACGTGGCTGTGCAATATACTACGTGGCTCTGCTGTATATACTACGTCACTGTGCAATATACTACGTCACTGGGCAATATACTACGTGGCTGGGCAATATACTACGTGACTGCAATATACTACGTGGCTCTGCTGTATATACTACGTCACTGTGCAATATTCTACGTCACTGGGCAATATACTACATGACTGCAATATACTACGTGGCTCTGCTGTATATACTATGTCACTGTGCAATATACTACATCACTGGGCAATATACTACATCACTGGGCAATATACTATGTGGCTGGGCAATATACCACATGGCTGAGCAATATAGTACGTGGCTGGGCAATATACTACATGGCTGGGCAATATACTACGTCACTGGGCAATATACTACGTGACTGGGCAATATACTACGTGGCTTGGCAATATACTACATGGCTGGGCAATATACTACGTGGCTGGGCAATATACTACGTCACTGGGCAATATACTACATCGCTGTGCAATATACTACGTGGCTCTGCTGTATATACTACATCACTATGCAATATAATACGTCACTGGGCAATATACTACGTGGCTGGGCAATATACTACGTGGCTGGGCAATATACTACGTCACTGGGCAATATACTACGTGGCTGGGCAATATACTACATCACTGGGCAATATACTATGTCACTGGGCAATATACTACATGACTGGGCAATATACTACATGGCTGGGCAATATACTACGTGGCTGGGCAATATACTACGTGGCTCTGTGCTGTATACTACGTCGCTGTGCAATATACTACGTCACTGGGCAATATACTACATAGCTGGGCAATATATAGTACGTGGCTGGCCAGTGGCCAATATAGTACGTCACTGGGCAATATACTACGTGGCTGCGCAATATACTACGTCACTGGGCAATATACTACATGACTGGGCAATATACTACGTGACTGGGCAATATACTACGTGGCTGGCCAATATACTACTTCACTGGGCAATATACTACGTGGCTGGGCAATATACTACTTCACTGGGCAATATACTACGTGGCTGGGCAATATACTACGTGGCTGGGTAATATACTATGTGGCTGGGCAATATACTACGTGGCTGGGCAATATACTACGTGGACATGCATATTCTAGAATACCCGATGCGTTAGAATCGGGCCACCATCTAGTAGTACTAATAAAAACGTTATCTAGCCCTACAAAAAATAAGCTATCACACAGCTCCATCATCCGAAAAATAAAAACGTAACTGGTCTCATAAGGTGACACAAAATCTTTTTTTTTTCTCAATGTTCTATGTTTTTTTTTCACTACTCAAAAAATTAAAAAAATGGACGTTTGGTATTGCCGTCATCATACTGATGAGCCGAATGATATTGCAAGGTAATTTTTATCACAAAATGCTCAATTAAAAACAAAAATCCAATTTTTCTTTTTTTTTTCAGAATTTCACTGAACTTGGAACATATTTCCCTTTTTCAAGTACACTATGTGTAAAAATCAATAGTGTCATTCAAAAGTCCAACTCGCCCTGCCAAAAACAAGCCCTCATATGTCTAAAATCAGACCTGGGTAAAGTGCGGCCCGCGGGCCACATCTGGCCCTCTGGCTGTCTCAGTCCGTTCCATGGACCAAGACAGCCGTGGGGCTGGAAATCAGAGGTCCATGGGCCACACAGTGCCCGCCCGCTCGCTGTCTCTCCATCTGTGGCTCTGCGCTGCGCCGCTGACTCCTTTGGTGGAGGAGGAGCCTCCTGCCAATTCCTCCAACAATCAGCGTGTGAAACAGCTGATGCGATTACGTCACTTCATTGTGTCAGCTGTGTACCCCGAAGAGTCAGCGCACTGGAGGCAGGGAGAGAAGCAGAGCGCCAGGGAACGGGACCGAGGTGAGTATGTTGTGTTCATTTTTATTTTCTCATGTGTATGGGCTATTTGGGTGGACATGGGGAGGCTATGGGGGTGTGACATGGTGCTGCATAAGGGGGTGACATGCTGCACATGGTGCTGCCTTTGGAGGTGACATGCTGCACATGGGGAGGTTATGGGGGCGTCATGCTGCACATGGGGTGGATTTGGAGGTGACATGCTGCACATGGGGAGGTTATGGGGGCGTCATGCTGCACATGGGGAGGATATGGGGGCGTCATGCTGCACATGGGGAGGATATGGGGGCGACATTCAGTGTATATGGGGAGGCTATGGGAGGCTCATATGATATACAGAAGGGGCTGTACTCAGGTTCAAATGATATATAGGGGGATGTCAACATACTTAATTCTGCTCAATATTAGGTGATATAATTATTATTATTAAAATGATCAATAGTATAATAATTATAATGTATTGATATTACAATTGAGCAGAATTAATTTTGGCCTATTGGTTCGGCCCTCCACAGCAGCCATGGTCTCATGTGGCCCCTTGGGAAAATTAATTGCCCACCCCTGGTCTATATGGACATAAAAATGATGGCTCTTGGAAGAAGAAAAAAAGGAAGCACAAAACTAGAGCTCAAAGCTGGAAAATTTCCCCATCGTGAAAGGGTTAACAAAATTAATAAAGAGGATGGGGGAACTACAATACCCAGAGATATTAGCAAAATTAGGATTATTTAGTCTAGAAAAAAGACGACTGAGGGGCGATCTAATAACCATGTATAAGTATATAAGGGGACAATACAAATATCTCTCCGAGGATCTGTTTATACCAAGGAAGGTGACGGTCACAAGGGGGCATTCTCTGCATCTGGTGGAGAAAAGGTTTTTCCACCAACATAGAAGAGGATGAAGAATGGTATATGAGATGGTACAACAAAGATAGTGGGGCCATTCTTCATCAATGGAAACCTAAATGCCACTGGATATCTGAAATTGCTACATGATGATATGTTGCCCTCTTTATGCACTTTAGATGGCACGTTCCCTGAGATTTTCCAGCAAGATGTTGCACCACCCCATTATGGGTGTCAGGTCCGAGCATTCCCACATGAACAGTGTCCTGGAAAGTGGATTGGTTGTCATGGGCCAGTTGAATTGCCACCAAGGACTCCAGACCTGGCTGATCCCCTTAGACTTTTATCTTTGGGTCATCTAAAGGCAATTGTCTATGCTGTGAAGATACGAGATGTGCAGCATCTGAAACAATGGATACTGGAAGCCTGTGCTAGCATTTCCTCTGCGGTGTTGCTATCAGTGTGTCAAGAGTGGGAGAAAAGTTTGCCCCCTCCCATATACTAATGTGCCACGAACCGGAAGTTGATATCACCAACCATTCCCATTTTATTTATGTGTATCCATATAAATGGCCCACCCTGTATAGGAAGCCTAATGTCATTATGTCAAGAGCTTAACCTGTATTTTGCTTTCTGCTCACTTCTATCCTTTTCTTGCCATAGTGAGCCGACACCAGACAATCTAACGGGTGAGTTCAATTTTGAGATCTCAGCCTCGGAATTGTGAGTAGTGCCCCTGTTTCCATTATTAATAATGATCATTCATGTTTTTATAGATGGGATGTCATTGTTTTCTTGATATTCACATTTAGGAACAGGGTTCTCTACATCTTCAATCATGTGAGGTTTAGGGTTCATTCACACGGCCATCAATTCTGTCATACAAAAGAATTGGTCCTACTCAAACTCTCCCCGCTCTGTCTCAGAGTTTAACTGTAATGGTGTGCTGTGCACACCGATAGTTAAATGTAGTGTAGCTTCAGGTGGGCTCCTCAGAGTGCGGGGCCCAGGCCAACAGCACCCTCTGACCCCTATCCTTAGTTACACTACTGCATGCACCTATAGACTTGTATGGGTACGTGTCATCCGAATATCAGATACACTTGCACCTTGCTGCCATAATTGCACATCTGCACTATCCCATAGTAGAACACTGGGCCTAGTGCTATCCGATACAACATCACATAGCTCTCGGCCATGTCATACGCTCGTGTGAGCGAACCCATAAAATATAGTTCCTGGTCTGTGCGGTGAGCTGCTTATTAGGCCTCATCTGCACTGACATGTAGAGTTTAAGTCCTCTTTTTCTCAGAAGAGGCAATTTGCATATTATGTTTTCGTCAGTAATTTGAAGAATAAATGTGAATCTTTCTATTATATTCTGTGTGGGTTCAGCTCTGAGTTTTGTCTTACAAATCCCAGTGCTGAATGGTGACCAAAATAAGAACGTGTGAATGAGGCCTAACTCTGCATTAGTCTTGTGTCCTGCTCTGTCTTCTTTATTTCCATATCCGTACTGGAGCCAGTGCTGTAAAATGACGTTCCATTCCACAGTGTTGGGTTCTGTACAGGTAATTGGAATCAAGGAGAGTCATAAGCCTGAGTCTGGAGGGCTGTGTGTATATATATACTGTATACACACACAGACTGAATACGCAGTGGAATATGGCCAGTGGGATATAGAGGACCTCCTGTGCTGTGTAGTATATAGAGGATGTGTCCGGTACTGTGCAGTATATAGAGGATGTGTCCTGTGTGGTGTAGTGTATAGAGGATATGTCCCGTGTGGTGCAGTATATAGAGGATGTGTCCGGTGCTGTGCAGTATATGGAGGATGTGTCCTGTGTGGTGTAGTGTATAGAGGTTAATAAACACTATGTTTGATATTACATCATTTTGCAACATAATTGGTATTATTTCTATATAACTGCAAGGTGGGCCCCACGAATGATTTTTCTCTGGTGGGCCCAAGGTACTCCAGTCCGACGCTGCTTGAATAGGCAAATAGCGCTCCACTCGTCCCGAGTCTCCCCGCATGGCTGCCCAATAGTATAAAATTCTGTGACACACCCATGGTGTTAATATTATCACTGCACCCCTAGATTAATTCAATGAGAGGTGTAATTCATAAAATGGGGTAACATTGCTGTTCTGCTGTTCTGGCACCTTATGGGCTCTCCCAGTGGGTCATGGCACCTGCAAACCATAACAGTAAAGTCTGGTGCTCCTTCCCTTCTGAGCACTGCCATATGCCCAAACAGTAGTTTACCCCCACATATGGTGTATCAGCATGCTCAGGACAAATTGCTCAATAACTCTTGGGGTCCAATTTCTTCTGTTACCCTTTGGAAAATTGGGGGCGAAAAGATCATTTTTGTGGAAAAAATTATTTTTATATTTTTACAACTCTACGTTATAAACTTCTGTGATGCACTTGGGGGTTCAAAGTGCTCAACACACATCTAGATAAGTTCCTTGGGGGGTATAGTTTCCAGAATGGGGTCAATTGTGGAGGGTTTCTACTGTTTAGGCACATCAAGGCCTCTCCAAACGTGATATGATGCCTGCACACCATTCCATCAAAGTCTGCATTCCAAAACGTCACTACTTCCCTTCCGAGCCCTGACGTGTGCCCATGCAGCAGTTTTCTCCCACATATGGGGTATCACAATACTCAAGACAAATTGGACAACAACATTTGGGGTCCAATTCCTCCTGTTACCCTTAGGAAAATAAAAAAATTGGCTATTAAAAGATCATGCTTGTGGAAAAAATAAGATTTTTTTATTTTCACGCCCAGGCGTTATAATTATAAACTTTAATGAAATACCTGGGGGTTCAAAGTTTTCATCACACATCAGGATAAGTTTCTTGGGGGTCTAGTTTCCCAAATGGTGTCACTTGTGGGGGTTTCAATGTTTAGGCACATCAGGGGCTCTCCAAACGCAACATGGCGTCCCATCTCAATTCCAGCCAATTTTGCATTGACAAGTCAAAGGGCGCTCCTTCCCTTTCGACCTCTGCCATGCGCCCAAACAATGGTTTACCCCAACATATGCGGTATTAGCGTACTCAGGACAAATTGCTCTTGGTAAAATTAAAAATTGGGGGTGAAGAGATCATTTTTGTGTAGCAAATATGATTATTACATTTTACAGCTCTACGTTATAAACTTCTATGAAGCCCTTGGGGGTTCAAAGTTCTCACCACATGTCTAGATAAGTTCCTTGGGGGTCTATTTTCCAAAATGGTGTCATTTGTGGGGGTTTCCACTGCTTAGGCACATCAGGGGCTGTCCAAACGTGACATGGCGTAAAATCTCAATTTCAGCCAAAATTGCGTTGAAAAAATCAAACGGCGCTCCTTCCCTTCCGAGCTCTGCTATGCACCCAAACAGTGGTTACGCCCCACATATGGAGTATCAGCGTACTCAGGAAAAATTGCACAATAACTTTTGGTGTCCAATTTCTCCTGTTACCCTTAGGAACAAATAAAATTTGGATCTGAAGTAATTTTTTTTGTGAAAAAAAGTTAAATGTTCATTTTTTTTTTAACATTCCAAAAATTCCTGAGAAGAACCAGAAGGATTAATAAGCTTCTTGAATGTGGTTTGGTTTTGTGCACCTTGAGGGGTGCAGTTTTTAGAATGGTGTCACACTTGGTTATTTTCTGTTATATAGACCCCTCAAAGTGACTTCAAATGTGATGTGGTCCCTAAAAAAAATGGTGTTGTAAAAATGAGAAATCGCTGGTTAAACTTTAACCCTTATAACTCCCTAACAAAAAATGTTGGTTCCAAAATTGTGCTGATGTAAAGTAGACATGTGGGAAATGTTACTTATTAAGTATTTTGTGTGACATATCTCTGTGATTTAAGGGCATGAAAATTCAAAGTGGGAAAATTGCGAAATTTTAAATATTTTGGCCAAATTTTCATTTTTTTCACAAATAAGCACAAGTCATATCAAAGAAATTTTACCACTAGCATGATGTACAATATGTCTCGAGAAAAGAATGTCAGAATCACTGGGATCCGTTGAAGTGTTCCAGAGTTATAACCGCATAAAAGGACAGTGGTCAGAATTGTAAAAATTGTCCTGGTCGTTAACATGCAAACAACCCTTGGGGGTAAAGGGGTTAATATCAAGCTGTGCTGTTGGCTTTGCGAGTAATGAGAATAGGGGCTCTGTAAGTGGTAGTAGCCCATCCCACCAATGACACCTGTTTCTTTTCTGCCCCTCAGTATCTTATCCCTCAGCACCCACGGGGCTAAGGAAGTTACTAGACCAGAACAACTTCTTCCTTTTGAGTTACTGAAAGAGATGAACAGTCTGTTTTTGTACTCATAAGAAATTGGGCCAGAAGACATGGATGACTCAATTCAAACATCAAGCAGCATTGCTTGTTCTGTGAGCCATGATAATATGGGCACGGACAGTGGTAGTAGTATTTTGAGCCAAGGCAAATCTTGCGTTGGTAATCAGACAGATGACATAGGAGCTCATGCAATTTCTCACACAGAGGTAACTGTCAGGTGAATCTGAAAAAATGATGATGACTCTGTAGTGGAAAAGACCTGGGAGCGAGTCAAGAGTGAAGAGAAGGTGATGTCATCAGAGAAGCAGGGTGGCAGCCTGCATAGGTGACGTGCAGCTAAAATATCCTCTGGGGCAAAATCTATTAATTCTGCGGTCAGCTCTGGAGCAGGTGATGCTGCATGAGATGTTGGTGGAGATGGGATTGTTGTGTCCTGTGTCTCTGCAACCACAGATTGTGAGCAGGAGGTATGAGCACCTGCTTCCTGGCAAGCAGATTGGGAATGACAGATCACAGGCAACATGGCAGTGGTTTGACCAGCAGACACTGATTTGGTACTCTGTTGTTCCGCCCACCGACTAGGGTTTTTGGCTGCCATGTGTTTACGCATACTGGTGGTGCTCTGGTTGTCTATGCCCTGGCCTCTGCTCAGCTTCATATGGCAGATGCTATAGAAGACAATGTTTGGTTCAGAAGGACTATCCAAAAAAAATTCCAGACAGAGGATGACCTTGCCTTGACTTGGGGCACAGAGGGATTGCTCTTGGGAGCCATTGACACACTTCGCACTCTGCTCAAACCAGTAGCCCTTGGTGCTATGAATCCACCTTCTTCCTCTTAATCGTGGGAATTCAGCAGAAGTGTAGTGGGAATGCACACAGTACTTAAACAAGGAAGTCCAGCAAAACTTGATCACACATGCGCACAGTACTTGTTTGTGGAAGTTCAATAATACGCAGGTGGTGCATTGAGAATGAAGTCCTGAGAAAGAGAGGATGAGGGGCAAAAGAGGGAGAGCGCTATCTAAGCAGAGTAGATGAGTAAAAAACTCTCTTGGTGAGAAAAGCACATCTTGAATCTTGCTCACCTGGTGTGGTTGTGCAAAGAGGCACAACACTGGGAAAAATTTAGCAAATGGGAAATCCTTCCACTGATGTGCTGCCTGTCACAGCAGTTCCAGAGGCGAGAGGCAGCTAAAAGGGGTGAGGCAGACCACCGAGTAGTGAGCAGCAGAAGCAGGGAATTCCCCAGACCACAGGCAGAAGCTCAGGAGCCAGCAGCATAAAATACTCAGGCACTGGAGAACACATGACCCAGACTTAAATAATCAGGACGGACAGGAAGTTCCATGACTGGGCAGGATCAAAGACTCCATCTTGGATCAGGGCAAACATGCACAAGGAAAGTCCAGAATCCTTCCATTACTCCCACCTCAGAAGTGACCTCAGGACGATCCAGGACCAGGCTTGTCAGGATATTTCTGATGGAACAGAGTAATTTTTTGGGGAGCACAAATATTGCCCACCGGCTCCCAAGAGTTCTTCTCAGATGGATATCCTTACCCATTTGATGAGGTACTGCAGTTGATTCCTGCGGATCCTAGAATACAGAATCTTCTCTACAATAAACTGTTCTTGTCCGTCCACTATCAGGCTGAGGAGGAGGTGTAATACGACCCTGAAAAGTATATGGAGACTCTGATTTAAACAGGTAGACATGAAACAGGATGTACCTTTAAGGTCCTTGGCAACTTCAGATGACAGGCGAAGGGGCTTACGATCCCAGAGATCTTGAAAGGACCGATTAATTTTTCCCAGCTTCTGTAAAGGCACATTCAATTTCAAATTCTTCATGGATAACCACACAGTCTCCTACCTTAAACATATGTTCCGGAGACCAGCACCCATCAGCAGATCTCTTGAATTTTTCATGTGCGGTAGATAGCGATTCTTTCAGTGTTTCCAGATCTTGTCTCATCCTTGCCAACCTCTCATCTAATGCGGGCACCGAAGACTCAACCGGGGATCTGGGCAGAATACTAGGATGAAATCACAGATTGGCAAAGAAGGGTGTTACCTTAGTGGATGCATTCTGCGAGTTGTTATAAGAGAATTCTGCTAGAGGAAGCAACTCCAGCCAGTCATCCTGCGAGTGCTTGATATATTACCGAAGATATTTCTCCAGTGTCTGATTAGTCCACTCCGTTTGCCCATTGGTCTGAGGATGACATGCTGAGGACAGACAGACATTGATATCAAGTGCAGAACAAAATCCTTTCCAGAATCTGGAGGTAAACTGCACTCTCCAATCAAGAATAATCTCATCTGGAACACATTCTGAATAACCAGCTCAAGCGTCTCCTTAGCTGAGGAAAGACCAGTGCAAGGGATGAAGTGAGCAGCTTTAGTAAGATGATCCACCACCACTAGAATAGTGTTCTTTCCACCAGAGGAGGGCAATTCCACTATAAAATCCATCAAAATAGACCCCCAAGGGCAAGAAGGGACTGGTAGTAGATGCAGCAACCCTGTAGGTGTTGCACGAGGAGACTAAAAACGTGCACATACCTCACAAAAGAGAACATAGCTCTTCACGTCCTTCAGACAGGTAGGCCACCAGAAGAAATGACTTATGAACTCCTGAGTCTTCTGTACCCCATGATGACCAGCCAACTAAGAATCATGGACAAACTTGAGAACCTGCAGCCTTATGACCTCCGGAACGTATAAACGTTGATCCTGAACCCACATACCATTCCTGAGAACTACATTCACATCATCAGTAGGGTTGGCAAGGAATGGGTCAGCATCATAGGCCTCCTTATGAGTCTTCCATAAGTCCTTATTCTGGATGACTCCAACAAAATTGGCATCAGACAAAATGGTCTTGGACGGGGTCCCAGGTACGGAATCTGTGGCATGGATTCGGGACAAAGCATCTGCTTTCCCATTACGTGAACCTGAGCGGTATGAAATGACAAAATTAAATTGGTTCAAAAGCAAACTCTGACGAGGAGAAAAACATCTAGCAGACCTTAAAAATTCTAGGTTACGATGATCCGTGAGCACAATAACTTGTTGTGCTGCCCCCTGCAGATGATGCCTCCATTCTTTAAATGCAGCGATGATGGCAATGAGCTTTTTATCTCCCACATCATAGTTCTTCTCTGCAGCAGAAAGTTTAGGGGAGAAAAAAAAGCACATAAATGTAACAGACCTTTCTTGTTGTGAATTCTGCTCTTGGGTTTCCTCCGGTGGTTGTTGGTGGTAATGCAGTTGTCCCTGGGTTGCAATCCTGGGCAGGAGTCCCTGCAGATTGCAGCTCTGACTGGGATATTTAGGTGTGCAGGATTCATTAGCCCTTGCCAGTTGTCCATTGTTCTTGGAGGTTTTGCATCTCTGTCTGGTTTCCCCTGCCCTGCTTCCAAATCAGCAAAGATAAGTGTCTGGTTTTGTTTCTGCAGCACACATGCTGTGTGCTTTACAATTCAGTATTATTCAATGTTTTTTCTTGTCCAGCTTAGACTGTGTTTGGATATCTCAGTCAAGTTGGATTCTCAGGAGATGCAGATATACATTCCATGTCTTTAGTTAGATGGTGGAATTTTTGTATTATCTGCTGTGGATATTTTTAGGGTTTTAATACTGACCGCTTAGTATTCTGTCCTATCCTTTCCTATTTAGCTAGCGTGGCCTCTTTTGCTAAATCCTGTTTTCTGCCTGCGTGTGTCTTTCCTCTAATATTCACAGTCAATATTTGTGGGGGGCTGCCTATCCTTTGGGGTTCTGCTCTGAGGCAAGATAGAATTCCCATTTCCATCTATAGGGGTATTTAGTCCTCCGGCTGTGTCGAGGTGCCTAGGATGTGTTAGGTACACCCCACGGCTACTTCTAGTTGCGGTGACAGTTTAGGGTTTGCGGTCAGTACAGGTTCCACCTACTCCTGAGAAAGTCTCATGCGGCTCCAAGGTCACCGGATTATAACACTTTCTCCCCTGTTCTTTGCGAGAGTATGGCCCCAATGCACAATCCAAAGCGTCCACCTCCACAATGAAAGGATGTGCTGGGTTAGGATGAATCAACAGCGGTGCAGATGTAAAATGGGACTTAAGACAGTCAAAGGCCTCCTGAACCAGTGTATACCACAAGAAAGTCTTTTCCTTCTTGGTTAGTTGCGTAATAGCTCGGGCGATCTCAGAGAAATTACAGATAAATCGTCTATAAAAATTAGCAAACCCGATAAAACATTGTACCTCCTTGACATTCTTAGGTGCAGGCCAATCAAGAATAGCATGAATCTTATTTGCCTCCATGTTAGGCCCCTGTGGCAAGATGACATAGCATACAAATTTAATCTCAGTGCGGTGGAACTCACACTTCTCCGGCTTGATGTAGAGATTATTCTCTTTTAGGTGTCTTAAACTAGTATTAACATGTTCTTGATGCTCCAGAAAAGAATCGGAGAAAATCAAAATATCGTCCAGATAGATTACAACAAATTGATCTAGCAAATCTCTAAAGATGTCATTAGCCAAGTTTTGGAAGGTGGCCAGAGTGTTGCAGAGAGCAAAAGGCATCACAAGGTACTTAAAGTGCCCAAAACGACATCTAAATGCTGTCTTCCATTCATCCCAAGAACGGATCCGAACTAAGTTATATGCTCCTCGAAGATCCAACTTAGAAAAAATGTTGGCGTGTCGTACTCTTTCCAGCAACTCGGGAATTAACGGGAAAGGATATCAGTTACGAATGGTTACTTTGTTGAGCTCTCGATAGTCAATGCAGGGTCTCAGAGTTCCATCCTTTCTCTTTACAAAAAAGATGGGTGCTCCTGCCGGTGATGAAGAGGGGAGGATGAAACCCTTAGCCAGATTTTTATCAATATATTCTTTCAGAGCCTGGAGCTCTGGAGATGCTAGTGAGTAAACATTTTTAAATGGAATAGCCGCCCCTGGAAGAAGTTCAATAGAACAGTCATAGGGTCTATGAGGAGGAAGCTAATCTGACATCCTTTTATCACAGGTATCAGAAAATTCATTGTAAATGGGTGGCAACATAGGTACTCAAGTTCTACATTCTGCATCCCGAGAATTTACCTGACCTGTTACTGGTGTATCGTTTGGTGGGAAGGTGATCTCCTTGGTTTCCCAGCCAATGATTGGGTTCTGTGCCTGAGGCCAGGGAATTCCTAGAATCAAAGGAAAATGTGGCTAAGAAATTAACATAAAAGAAAGCACCGATGATTAGGCTCTATGTAAATCTCTAGGGGTACCGTCTCCTGATCCACCGGTCCAGAGGCTCAGGGGGAACCATCTACTGTTTCCATGGTTACTGGAATGGCTCGCTGTTGACACTGTATGCCATGCTCCTTGGCAAACGTAATGTCCATAAAGTTACCCCCTGTTCCAGAATCCACCATAGCTGCACATGAGATCCATTGGCCCGACAACAAGATCTTAATGGGAAGGGAACAATGTGTATTCTTACGTGTCTTGGGAGCGGCAGTCATTGCTAGGGAATGAAACACAGCTGTCACAGAAAAGCTGGTCTCAGAAGTGACAGATTCATCATCCTGATTCTCATGTTCCCCTACAGTGGCTAATAACTTGTGAGGCTGCTTAGGACAGTTTATAAGGAAGTGGTCAGACTGACCGCAATAAAAACAATCTCTCATGAAAGCAATACTCCCTGCGCTCGTTACTCTCACGGCATTGTAAAGCATCCACTTGCATAGGGACTGGTTCCGATTCCCAAGTGGCTTTGCCTGCAAATTCTTTAGAGGGAAGGGGAGAGTTAGAGACATGGTTAAAGGCTGCAAATTTCTACTTTCTACGTTCGGTGATACGTATGTCAATGCACACACAATGTTGTATAAATTCCTCTAACTCTTGAAGAGAATCTGCATGGGCCAATTCGTCCTTAATTGTACTAGAAAGTCCCCTCTTAAAAATGGGTAATTGAGCAGAACAGTCCCAAACCGTATCCACCGCCAACTGTATAAATTCAGTGGCGTATTCAACAAGGGAACACTTACCCTGATGTAAAGACAACAATGCATTTTCAGCTGTAGTGCCCCGGGACGATTTCACGATATGAGGGGCACATTTTATAAGCATTTATTTCAGTGTGTGCAGGGAGCATAACTAAAAGAGCCACCTTGTCAGAATGCAGCATTAGTGCTGCACAAGATGGCTCTTTTAGTTACAAATGCCTGAGAGGGGTGACAGGTTCCCTTTAAAGATTTACCGCACATAGTGCATACAGCGCCGCACTGGCAGACGCCACTAACCACCCTAACTAGGGATAGGAAAGCGCACTGGTTGCGCACGGCGCCACACTGGTGGTCACTGCAGGTTTGACGCAGTAAGGATCCTGCTCTTGTGCTTAGATAGTACTGTCAGGCGCTAAATAGCTCCATCATTCACGAACATTCAACAACACTAGGAATGGGAATGATTTAGGAGCTTTCATCAGAAACAGGCATACATCCACACACACAAAAGATTACAGATTTATACTAGCGCATGGCCGGGTGGCCATGCAAACCTTTTATAGCTGTAGCCTTCCGGGACCTTCCTAGTGATCCAATCGGAGATGCTACAGGACCTGTGCATGTGACCCCAACCTCCAATGAGAGGTCGTCCCGTGGGCATGCTCAGTATAAGAAAAGCAGAACTTAGTCCCAGGAGTGTCTGCTTGCCGCTGATCAATGCTGGTTACAAAGGCTGAGCCTGGAAAGGCAGCTGCACAGTATCTGCTTGAGCCAGACACTGCGATCGACGTCTCTGCTGAGCAGGCTCCACTGTGGCTGGAGGAGAATGGGAGACCACAGTAGACATGGTTCGAGATTCTCCCTGTGCAGCGGTGGGAACTCGACACCTAACACTCATAACCTAATACAGTGCCTTGCGAATGTATTTGGCTCCCTGGAACTTTTCAACCTTTTCCCACATCATGCGTCAAACAAAGATACCAAATGTAAATTTTTGGTGAAGAATCAACAAGTGGAACACAATTGTGAAGTTGAACGAAATGTATTGGTTATTTTAAATTTTTGTGGAAATTCAAAAACTGAAAAGTAGGGAGTGCAATATTATTATTTTGTGGAATAACCATGATTTTTAATCACAAATTTCATGCGTCTTGGCATGCTTTCCACCAGTCTTTCACACTGCTTCTGGGGCAAAAATTTAAGCAGTTCTTTGTTTGATGGCTTGTGACTATCCATCATCCTCTTGATTACATTCCAGAGGTTTTCAATAGGGTTCAGGTCTGGAGATTGGGCTGCCCATGACAGGGTTTTGATGTGGTGGTCTCTTCATTTTTGCCAGAGCTGTATGTAATATGAATAGCATTACTACTCTAGATAATAAGAAAAAATGGAGGTACTTACCACATAATTTGGACAATTAATGCATACTCAGCAGCCAAAGCAGCCAACGACAATGCGTTGTCCGGTTTGCTGGGAACCTACAAGTCTAGTGTGAAAACCTCTCTTAGGCTAAAGCCTGAATTTATGGGTAGGTAGAATCCTGCTGCATTTAAAAACGCCACAGGCTGGAGGGTGGAGTGCTCAGTCAGAGGGCTAATATACAAACAACAAAAACCTGACTGGCACTTCCAAATCAGAAAACTGGTGAAAACTCTATACATAGCAAACAAATAAAGTTGCACTCTGTAGTGCTAAAGCATGAAAATATGTAACATTTGAAATATGAATAGCATTACTGCTCTAGATAATAAGAAAAAATGGAGATACTTGGCACATAATTTGGCAATTTCATGCATCCTCAGCAGCCAATGACAAGGCGGTCTCTGGTTTGCTGGCACTCCACCCTTCATCCTATGATGTTTTTAAAAGGGTAATTGTCTCTATCAGATTAATTGTGCGCTAAAATACACTGTCCTATTCTCCTAGATAAGTGTTTGCATCCTAGGGTGCTACGCATTACATCAATACAGAGAGCAGTAAGCACTTTAATATAAAAATAATTTAGGCAGATTAGGGACTAAATTGTATACCCTATTTTGTTTATGTTTTAGATAAAAATTAAAAGATACATTTTAAAGCCTAAGGGTCCCTTTCCACTTGCGAGATAAAAAACGGTCCGTAATCTGGACCGAAAAAACGGATGGAACGTATGCGATTGTCATGCGAGTGTCATGCGAGTGTTATGCGAGTGCCATGCGATTTTTTAATCGCACCATCCGTATGACATCAGTATGACATCCGTATTGCTGTCCGATTTTTACGCACCAGTGTCCTTTGAAAAGCCGGCAATTCAGCGCTGTGTACAGTAAAATCACACTGACAGGTTAGAATCGAGTAGATATATGCACATAGAATGTGTATATATACATATATACATGTCAGTGAGACACCTATATATGTATATTTATATTTAATGCAGCGCTAGATAGCATAAAAGCCTCTAATTCAATTGCCGGCTTTTTCCTTCTCCTTCACAAACCCGACAGGATATGAGACATGGTTTACATACAGTAAACCTTCTCATATCCCCATTTTTTTTGCATATTCCACACTACTAATGTTAGTAGTGTGTATGTGCAAAATTTGGCCGCTGTAGCTGCTAAAATAAAGGGTTAAATGGCGGAAAAACTTGGCGTGGGCTCCCGCGCAATTTTCTCCGCCAGAGTGGTAAAGCCAGTGACTGAGGGCAGATATTAATAGCCAGGAGAGGGTCCATGGTTATTGGCCCCCCCGTGGCTAAAAACATCTGCCCCCAGCCACCCCAGAAAAGGCACATCTGGAAGATTCGCCTATTCTGGCACTTGGCCACTCTCTTCCCACTCCCTGTAGCGGTGGGATATGGGGTAATGAAGGGTTAATGCCACCTTGCTATTGGAAGGTGACATTAAGCCAGATTAATAATGGAGAGGCGTCAATTATTACACCTATCCATTATTAATCCAATTGTTTGAAAGGGTTAAAAAACACACACACATGATTAAAAAGTATTTTAATGAAATAAACACAGCGGTTGTTTTAATAATTTATTGCTCTCTCATTCCATTTTCATACCCTCGCTTGGCAAAACAATAAACACACAAGATACATACCTTCTGATGTACTGTCAGGTCCAACGATGTAATCCATCTGAAGGGGTTAACTAATATTACAGGCAGAGCTGCGATAATCCACTCGCTCGTACCTGTAATCCCCGGGTGCTGAAAGGAAAGCAGTGATCTATACTTACATTCAATCGCGGTGATGCGCCCCCTGGTGGATGTCCTCATATGACCTGGAGCGTGGGAAAAAGTTCCCAGGCTGCAGTTCATGAGAACATCCAGCAGGGGCGCATCACCGCGACTGAATGTAAGTACAGATCACTGCTTTCCTTTCAGCACCCGGGGATTACAGACACGAGCGAGTGGATTATCGCAGCTCTGCCTGTAATATTAGTTAACCCCTTCAGATGGATTACTTCGTGGGACGTGACAGTTCATCAGAGAGGGTATGTATCTTGTGTGTTTATTGTTTTGCCAAGCGAGGGTATGAAAATGGAATGAGAGAGCAATAAATTATTACAACAACCGCTGTGTTTATTTCATTAAAATACTTTTTAATCATGTGTGTGTGTGTTTTTTAACCCTTTCCAACAATTGGATTAATAATGGATAGGTGTAATAATTGACGCCTCTCCATTATTAATCTGGCTTAATGTCACCTTCCAATAGCAAGGTGGCATTAACCCTTCATTACCCCATATCCCACCGCTACAGGGAGTGGGAAGAGAGTGGCCAAGTGCCAGAATAGGCGCATCTTCCAGATGTGCCTTTTCTGGGGTGGCTGGGGGCAGATGTTTTTAGCCACGGGGGGCCAATAACCATGGACCCTCTCCTGGCTATTAATATCTGCCCTCAGTCACTGGCTTTACCGCTCTGGCGGAGAAAATTGCGCGGGAGCCCACGCCAAGTTTTTCCGCAATTTAACCCTTTAATTTAGTAGCTAGATCCCCCAAATTGTGCACACAGACACTTGTTACATTAGTGAAGAGGAATATGTAATAAAAAAAGGGATATGAGATGGTTTACTGTATGTAAACCATGTCTGATATCATGTCGGGTTTGTGAAGGAGAAGGAAAAAGCCGGCAATTGAATTAGAGGCTTTTAAGCTATCTAGCGCTGCATTAAATATAAATATACATATATAGGTGTCTCACTGACATATATATATGTATATATACCTATTCTATGTGTATATATCTTCTCTATTCTAACCTGTCAGTGTGATTTTACTGTACACCGCACTGAATTGCCGGCTTTTCAAAGGACACTGGTGCGTAATAATCGGACAGAACTCGCATGTTGCGAGTGCTGTGCGATTTTTTTCTCGCACCCATTGACTTGCATTGGCGAGTCTCGTCCGAGAATCGCAGCAATACGCAGCATGCTGCGATTTTTTTCTCAGCCGATCCAGTTTTTTCTCAGTCCGATTTCGGCTGAGAAAAAAATCGCAAATGAAAAGACACCTATTAAATAACGTTGGTCAGAGTGCAATCCGATTTTTTATCGGATTGCACGCATCCGTTTTCCTCGCAAGTGGAAAGGGACCCTAAGAAAGATATTCACACTAGACATGTAAGTTCCCAGAAAACCGGACACTGCCTTGTCGTTGGCTGCTGGGCATGCATGAATTGGCCAAATTATGTGCTAAGTATCTGCATTTTTTCTTATTGTCTAGAGCAGTAATGCAAATCATATTTCAAATATTACTTATTTACTGTATATGCTTTAGCACTAAAGAATGCAACATTATTTGTTTGCCTACATTAGCTGAATTTATTATATCTGAAATAGACATTGACCTTGAAAAGATAGAGTGACTACAGACCAGAATTCCTGCATATTACGCTACTAGAGCAGTTGATGCAAGTTAGCTAGAAAACGCAACCTGGCTCTCAGGACCAAAACTGTTACATAGTGAAGAACCTTTGAACTAGTAGAAGGTAATTCAGATGCTGAAATACGCCCTGAGGTGTCTACACTTCATATAACAATCTCTAATATCCAAATGGGATCCTCCAGATTTGACAAGTTCTTAAGTTGGAAGTCATTTATTGGAGCTATCATCTGCATGTCACACATAGATTGCTCGTTTAGAGACATCAGAACTCGTTACATAGATGTAAAGGCTGGCATCATTGTAATATATGCTCTCTTAGACTTGGATTCTTCTAGAAACCATATTATTCTTACTGTTCAAATAGAAGCCTACTTCAAAAAAATCCAATGACTTATGAATAGTGTTGAGCATTCCGATGCTGCAAGTATCGGGTATCGGCCGATACTTGCTGTATCGGAATTCCGATACCGGGATTCCGATACTCTTGTGGTATCGGATATCGGGTATCGCAACAACATTAATGTTAAAATGTGTAAAAGAGAGAATTAAAATAAAAAATATCGCTATACTCACCTGTCCGACGCAGCCGGGACTTCAGCGAGGGAACCGGCAGCGTTGTTTGTTTAAAATTCGCGCTATTACTTGGTTACGTGAATTCCCGGCTTGTGATTGGTCAGGTCGGCCATGTTGCCGGGACGCGGACCAATCACAGCAAGCCGTG
The DNA here is from genome assembly GCF_051348905.1 of Ranitomeya variabilis. Taxonomy (NCBI): domain Eukaryota; kingdom Metazoa; phylum Chordata; class Amphibia; order Anura; family Dendrobatidae; genus Ranitomeya; species Ranitomeya variabilis. The sequence continues at coordinate 351,367,272 of NC_135236.1, read as the reverse complement.
ACGAAGTTACGTCACGGCTTGCTGTGATTGGTCCGCGTCCCGGCAATATGGCCGCCCTGACCAATCACAAGCCGTGACGTCACGGGAGGCTGGACACGCGCCCATTTTAAAATGAGCGCGTCCAGCCTCCCGGCTTGTGATTGGTTGACCGCGGCGCAACCAATCACAAGCCGTGACGTCACGGGAGGCTGGACACGCGCCCATTTTAAAATGAGCGCGTCCAGCCTCCCGGCTTGTGATTGGTTGACCGCGGCGCAACCAATCACAAGCCGTGACGTCACGGGAGGCTGGACACGCGCCCATTTTAAAATGAGCGCGTGTCCAGCCTCCCGTGACGTCACGGCTTGTGATTGGTCAGGGCAGCCATATTGCCGGGACGCGGACCAATCACAGCAAGCCGTGACGTAATTTCGTCACGGCTTGCTGTGATTGGTCCGCGTCCCGGCAACATGGCCGACCTGACCAATCACAAGCCGGGAATTCACGTAACCAAGTAATAGCGCGAATTTTAAACAAACAACGCTGCCGGTTCCCTCGCTGAAGTCCCGGCTGCGTCGGACAGGTGAGTATAGCGATATTTTTTATTTTAATTCTTTCTTTTACACATTTATATGGTTCCCAGGGCCTGAAGGAGAGTTTCCTCTCCTTCAGACCCTGAGAACCATCAGGAATACCGTCCGATACTTGAGTCCCATTGACTTGTATTGGTATCGGGTATCGGTATCGGATTGGATCCGATACTTTGCCGGTATCGGCCGATACTTTCCGATACCGATACTTTCAAGTATCGGACGGTATCGCTCAACACTACTTATGAACAAAACCTCAATATCAGTAAACAGTGTGTTGAGAAAACTTGATCCATTTATTAACAACAGTGGTCTGCTAAGAGTAGGTGGGGTCTAAGGGGTAACGTTTCTCCTTATGGAGAGTGACATACCAGCTGGCTTGTCAAGGTAAGGAGGCTTATTCGCCGTGCAATGCTCCTCTGGGAATTTAAATATGCAAATTGCCTCTGCTGAAAAAAAGAGGACTTAACTCTATAGCGCCACCTATTGGAAGTAGCGATCCTACAAGTCACAATCAACCCTTTAACGAGTCGTGCAATATGACTTAGGATAAAAGCCAAATCAGTATCTCAATTCGCAGACACGGTGTTTCGGGCTGTTGGCCCTCGTCAGTGCGAAGCATGAGAACTGATTTGGCTAGGTGAGAGGCTCTGGACTGGGGTCTAAGGGGTAACGTTTCTCCTTATGGAGAGTGACATACCAGCTGGCTTGTCAAGGTAAGGAGGCTTATTCGCCGTGCAATGACAAGTGATGACACCACTATAAAGCAATCAATAGGAAGAGCGGAGGGACAAAAAGATAGTGCCAATAAATAAATTCAGCCACTAGATGGAGCCTGTGTATTTCAACAATGAAAATGTAATTCTGAAGACATGACACTATTTGCTTTATAGTGGTGCGTTTTGAGAAGAAGATCATTACCTCACAGTCTGGTGTTAAGAGGACATCCACATTTTATTCCCCTGATCTGAACTTCCTGACTACCCTGCCTCACAGTTTTCCATGAGTGGTGAATTAGCATAACATTACAATTGTCTCTTATGAGATTTTTGAACTAGTCAATCCGGTGGCAGTTTATAAAGTTTTAACTTTAGATTTAAAAAAAAAAGAGTTTGTCCCTGCGGTATTATATCCCTCATCTCTGCCTCCTCGGGTTTCTGTCAATGGAGGTTTGAAGTATGAGGTGGAGAGAATTGTGGATTTTCAGAGGGTCCGAAAATCCCTTCAATATCTTGTTCATTGGAGGGAATGCTGACCAGAGGAGAGATCCTTGGTTTTGGCTCATTCTGTGAAGGCCAATTGATTGATCAGGGATTTCCATCTTAGGTTTCCTTGGAAACATGGGAGTCTGGTGGCCCCTCTAGAGGAGGGGGTACTGTCACCATTCCATCACTCACTGTGTCATGGATGCAGTGAAAGCTCAGCTGCTCTATACGTAGAATCAGGGACGTGCTGAGCTGTCAGAATTGTGAGTACTAGGTTTCTTCCAGGTGTTTCCTGGGCGATTACCTGGCTATTTAGCTGGCTGTGTCTGATTATTAACAATCGTAACTTTACCTCAATGGTGTGTGTGCCTTGTTTTACAATGCTCTGTTTCTGTTTTGTTGCCAGACCTTGAATCTTGCCTTTGACCATTAATTTGCCTAGCCCGTTTGTCTTGATCCCTTTCCTTCCTGGAATTTTGACCTTGGACTGTGACCTGACTGTGCCTTTGTCTTACCCCTCTGTTTATAAAGAGCGCTCTTGACCCCAGACATATCGATTACCCTGTCTCAGGGCTTGTACATGAGTGGTAACTCAGCATTACATTTGTGACTCGGCATCACAGTGTACTTAAAGAGTGAGAGAGGGTCTTGCAAATGTGCCATAAAACTCAGCAGGAAACATTGGAGATCATGACAACGGAATACCCATGTCCCTCGCTAGAATGGGACTGCCATTTAACAAGCATAGTGCTTCAATTTTCATCCTTTGTGCAACTGACTAGTAGCAAAAATTAGCAATTATCTTTTTTTAGTCATACAGTGTAACATCCATGCTAGTACATATATTATTTTGTATTTTATATCTATTCCATTACTAACATGTGCAGCAGACCAGTGGGGTCCAAGTCTTTAGAACTCCACAAATCTCAAAAAAGCTGTTTAGTATGCTGGCTCGGTAGAAGTCTATGAGCTTATACTCTATGTACTTTCTATTGACCCTATGCAAAGGTCTGTAAATGCACTCGTTCAGAATCTTAGCACTCCTGCCTGCTGAGCAGCATGCTGCAAAGTAAGTAGTGGGGCTTTCAGGACCAAGACTGTCATCAATCTGCTGCACATGCTAGGAAGGAACCTGATATTAAATAAAAATAAAACAATAGGTATCCTTTAATCCAAGCTTAGTTACATACATAAAATTTCCCCCCTTTATTATGAGCAGCTGTGTCATGTGATTTTTAGTATGAACACCAGTTTATGTTGTTTAAAAAGGAGTAGGGATGGGCGAACCCAAACGGTAAAGTTTGGGGTCTGTACTGAGCACCTAGTGTCCGTGCATGGACCCCCGAACACAGACTTCTTCTTGAAGTCCTTGTTACTGTCTGGGTTCAGCAGCCCAAACATCCAAAAAGTCTGACACTGTCATCTGTATGATAGCATGAGAAACACCAGCTCTGATTGGCAGTACGTTTGTTACTGCCAGTCAAAGCGCTACGGTTTCCACACTGTCATAAAGATGACAATGTGTGAGCCAGCATATGTGACCGAAGTTAAAAAAGGTTACCGACAGTCACAGGCATCGGCTGATGAGAGTACAACTCTCATCATCGTATGACTGGTCTCACTGATAGCAGTGAGAGCAAGCATATGATGATGATAGTATTTATTAGCTGGCGCCTGTATAATAAAATAAAAAATAAGGTGGAGCCACATGTATTGTTTACAACCAGCACAGACAAAACCAACAGCTATGGATTGCAGCCCTCATCTATCAGCATTATCTTGGCTAGTTATCAAAAATAGAGGGGTCCCCACACTTTTTTTTTTAAATTATTTAAATAAATAATTTATAAAAAACAGTCCTCCCCCAATTTTGTCAACCAGTCAGTTGGAGGCTGGTATTCTCAGAATGGGAATGGGTCATGGATATTGACCCGCCCCTGCCTAAAAATAGCAACCAGCAGTCTCTCCAGAAAAGGTGCATCTATTAGGCCAGCGTCACACTCAGCGTAGGGAAATACGGTCCGTATTTTACATGCGTAATACGCAGCAATGTTCCCAAAATAGTGATCCGTATGTCATCCGTAGGCAGGGTGTGGCAGCATATTTTGCGCATGTACACCTCCGTATGTAATCTGTATGGCATCCGAACAGCGAGATTTTCTCGCCGGCTTGCAAAACGGACATACAATGGATCCCTGGGCTCAAATTGTCGTGAAAACATATATACAGTCTATATGTATATATATATGTATATATATATATTTATTTATATTTAATACTGCGCTAGATAGCTTAAAAGCCGGTAATTCAATTGCCGGTTTTTGCCATCTCTTTCCAAAACCCGACAGGATATGAGTCATGGTTTACATACAGTAAACCATTTCATATCCCTTATTTTTTTTGCATATTCCTCATTAGTAATGTTCCAGTTCTCTGTGTGCAAAATTTGCGGTCTCTAGCTGTTTAAATAAAGGGTTAAATCACTGAAAAAATTGGCGTGGGCTCCCGCGCAATTTTCTCCGCCAGAGTGGGAAAGCCAGTGACTGAGGGCAGATATTAATAGCCTAGGGAGGTACCATGGTTATAGGACCCCCCCTGGCTAAAAGCATCTGCCCCCAGCCACCCCAGAAAAGGCACATCTGTAAGATGCGCCTATTCTGGCACTTAGCCTCTCTCTTCCCACTTCCCTGTAGCTGTGGGATATGGGGTAATAAAGGGTTAATGTCACCTTGCTATTGTAAGGTGACATTAAGCCAGGTTAGTAATGGAGAGGTGTCAATAAGACACCTATCCATTATTAATCCAATACTAGTAAATGGTTAATAAAACACACACACATTAGGAAAAAAAATGGGAAAATCATATCCCACCGCTACACGGGAGTGGGAAGAGAGAGGCTAAGTGCCAGAATAGGCGCATCTTACAGATGTGCCTTTTTCTGGGGTGGCTGGGGGCAGATGTTGGGGGCAAGTACTTGCTGCAGCTATAAAAGGTTCACATGACTGCACGGCCATGCACTAGTATCAATCCAAGTTATGTGCTTTGCGCCAGTGTGGTTATGTGTGATTGTATTCAGGGACCCGGCTGAAATAAGCCCCTAGAATACCAGCACTTCCGGTGAGGAGATTGTGTAATTGTATTCAGGGACCTGGCTGAAATAAGCCCCTAGAATACCGACACCTCCAGGGAGGAGATTGTGTGTTTGCATTACCACTGACTGCTATCAGTTCGGCAGTTAGCTTGTGCTCCTGTGAGTCTAACAGGGCGCAGTGCTTTCCTTTCACGGCTACTCTGTGAAGTAACAGAGCTAGCCTATACCGCCAAATAGTGCCACCATTCACTAGCAGCAGGTTCCTCCTGCACGGTGGACCCCGGGCTGCGAACGCACCAATAATAATAAACATGTATATTTACTCAGTGCATTCCGCTAGCCCTAACAGAATACTAGCGCCAGGGTCTGGCTAGTAAATGGTGGACGATCAGCATCTACAGCGGTACATCCAGCAGCTGGAGGGTAGGTTGGCGGCTCTAGAACACACAACCTCAGCTGTGGATGTTACCGCAGTCACTGTTCAGGCTGCAAGTGTAGCTGAAGCCAGTTTGTTCTCTGCCACCCCTGCTCCAACTTTATCCCGTCTCCCATTTCCAGACAAGTTTGCTGGTGACAGTAAGCTATGTCGGGGATTCATGAGTCAGTGTTCCATACATGTAGAGCTCCTGGCTGCATGTTTTCCTATGGAACGGGCGAAAGTGGGATTTATTTTATCCCTTTTGTAGGGCAGGGCACTGGAGTGGGCAACGCCGCTGTGGGAGCGTGATGATCGTGTGGTGCAGAGTGCTCCTCTCTTCCTGGACGATCTGAAACAGGTCTTTTTAGGACCTTGTGTCACCCACGATACCGTGCTCCAATTGTTGGCAATTTCACAGGGTTTGTCCATGGTCAGCAAGTTCGCAGTCCATTTCCAGACTTTGGCCTCTGAGCTGGAGTGGCTGGATAAAGTCCTCATTCCGGTGTTCTGGAAAGGACTGGCAGACCATGTGAAGGACGCCTTGGCCACCAGGGAGATTCCCGCCACACTGGAGGAGCTCATTTTAATATCTACCCGCATCTACCTCCGTTTTAACGAGCGGAGGTTAGAGCGGACCCAGTGTAGGCAGAGGTTTCGGCTGGCTCCCACCTTCGCCAGACCTCTAGAATCTTCCATTCAGGCGTCCGATTCCCATGAAGCCATGGAGGTTTCTCGAATGGGACCAAAGTCTCGGACCGCTCGAGTACCCGTGTGGTGTGTAAAAATTGCCAACAGCTAGGACATTATGCCAATAAATGTCCACGGCGGTCGGGAAAAGATCGCGTCTAGTAACCATTGGAGGAGGTTCACTAGACACAGCGGCATTTTCCTCCAAGCTGTCCTTTAAAGGGACAATCATGTTAGGCTCTTCCACTCTAACAGTCGAGCTTTGTGTGGACTCTGGAGCAGAGGGGAATTTCATGTCCTCTGCTTTTGCTCTGTGCCATGCAATACCACTGGTGATGCTCGCCAAACCGGTGACTGTAGTAGTGAATGGGTCGACACTTCCCTCGCAAATCACACACCAGACTGTCCCTTTCATGTTATCCATGTCCCCTTCCCACCAGGAGATTGTTTCCCTTCTTGTCCTTCCCAAGGGAATGGACGAGATTATGCTGGGAATGCCCAGGCTCCGTTTCCACTCCCTACATATTGAGTAGACCTTTGGGAGGATATTGGGTTGGAGTAAATCATGTAAGGGCAGATGTGTGAGGGAGTGCATTCAGGTTTCCACTACCGAGATACCCGCAGATCTTTCTTCCCTTCCCAAGTGCTATTGGTCCTATGCAGACGTGTTCTCCAAAAAGGCTGTGGAGACCCTTCCGCCTCACCGCCCCTATGACTGTCCTATTGATCTCATGCCTGGAGCAGAACCTCCTCGGGGACAGGTCTATCCCCTCTCTCTCCCGGAAATGGAGGCTATGTCCCAATACATCCAGGAGAATTTGGCAAGAGGGTTCATTAGGAAGTCAGTGTCACCTGCAGCGGTGGGGTTCTTTTTCGTGCAGAAGAACGGAGAATTACGTCCATGCATAGATTACAGGGGTCTTAATGCCATCACCGTTAAGAATAAGTACCCGTTGCCCCTGATTTCTGAGCTCTTTGATAGGCTATGGGGAGCAAGGGTATTTACCAAATTAGATCTGCAGGGTGGTTATAGCCTGATTTGCATCCGTGAGCGGGACGAATGGAAGATGGCTTTTAATACCAGGGATGGGCATTATGAATATCTGGTGATGCCCTTCGGGCTCTGTAATGCCCCAGCCATTTTCCAAGACTTTGTTAATGATATCTTCCGGGATATGCTCTTCACCTCGGTCGTAGTCTATCTGGATGATATTCTCATCTTCTCTCCAGATATTGACTCCCACCGGAGAGATGTTGGCAGAGTCTTCGACCTCTTACGGGCAAATTCCCTCTATGCAAAGTTGGAGAAGTATATGTTTGAGCAGGAGTCTTTACCTTTCCTGGGCTATATCATCTCCCCCCAGGGATTGGCTATGGTTACTGCCAAACTACAGGCTGTGATGGACTGGCAAGAACCCCGTTCTCTTAATGCGGTGCAGCGCTTTATGGGGTTCATTAATTACTATCGCCAGTTCATTCCCCACTTCTCATCTTTGGTAGCTCCCCTGGTAGCCCTCACCAAGAAGGGAGCAAATCCCAAATTGTGGTCTGAGGAGGTCTCCAAGGCTTTCTCCTCTATTAAGTCTCATTTTTCCAGCGCTCCAATCCTACATTGTCCCGATGTTGATAAGCCATTTATAATGGACGAGGATGCCTCATCCGTTGGTGCAGGAGCAATCCTCTTCCAAAAGGATGCTCAAGGTTGGCAGCATCCTTGCTTCTTCTTCTCCTTCACACCAACGGAGAGGAATTATTCCATTGGGGACAGGGAGTTACTAGCAATGAAGTTGGCCTTCTCGGAGTGGAGACATCTTTTGGAGGGGGCTCGCTTTCCCTTCCAAGTCTTCACGGACCACAAAAATTTGATATATTTACAAACAGCCCAGCGGCTAAATTCTCGTCAGGTCAGATGGTCCTTGTTCTTCTCCCGGTTCCACTTCACCCTCCTTTATCTCGCTGGGGAGAATAACATTCATGCTGACGCCCTTTCTCGCTCCGTTGTGTCTTCTGAGGAGGAAGGGGAGCTTTGGCTTATTGTTCCTTCTGAGAGCCTGAGAACCGTAGCTCCGATTTCGCTAGAGTCAGTGCCTCCAGGCAAGACTTTTGTACCTATTAACTTGCGACCGGAGGCTCTCTCTTGGGCTCATTTGCCCAGGGTAAGTGGACATTTTGGGACAAAGAGGACATCTGAGCTGCTGGTGAGCATGTTCTGGTGGCCGCATATGGTCTGTGACGTCGGAGATTATATTCGGGCGTGTGTCTCCTGTGCCAAAAATAAGTCTCCTTGACAATGGCCAGCTGGGTTACTTTATCCCTTGCCAGTGGCAGACAGGCCCTGGGAGATGGTCGGGATGGACTTTGTGGTGGGCTTGCCCAAGTCTCGTGGCTGTACCATCATTTGGGTTATCACCAATCATTTTTCTAAAATGGTGCACTTGGTGCCGCTTCCACAGCTACCTTCTGCATGGGCCTTGGCAGCGTTGTTCATAAAACACGTCTTCCGACTACACGGTATGCCGGACAAAATTGTCAGTGACCGGGGTCCCCAGTTTGCATCTCGGTTTTGGATAGAGCTTTGTCGTCTTCTCAGCATTGAGTTGAATCTCTCTTCTCCATATCATCCCGAGACGAATGGGTTGGTAGAGAGGGCCAACCAGACCTTGGTCACATTATCTGCGACATTTTGTCTCAGCCAGGCAGGATGACTGGGCATCCTTGCTATCGTGGGTGGAGTTTGCGCTGAACAACGCTGTAGCCGACTCCACTGGACAGACCCCATTCCTCCTTAACTATGTTCAGCATCCGCGGGTACCTGTGCCCGTGTCTTCCACCGACTCCAGGGTGGCAGGCTGGGCTGTGGAGGCACAGGACATTTGGGACCGCACTCAGGATGCCATTCGGGCTTCCAAGGAGAAAATGAGGTTCTCCGCCAATGCACATCACTGCCCCACACCAACCTTTGCTCCTGGTGACTTAGTGTGGCTCTCTGCCCGTAACATCAGGCTGCGAGTTGAGTCCACTAAGTTTGAACCTTGCTACTTGGGCCCTTTCAAGGTCATCGAACAGGTTAACCCTGTGGTCCACCGTTTGGCCCTTCCACCACGCCTGGGTATCACCGACACCTTTCATGTGTCCCTCTTGAAGCCCGTATGCATGTCCCGGTTTTCTGAGTCATCTGCTGGGACATCGGGTTCATCTACGGACGATGACGAGGTGAACGCTATTTTGGGGTGCAAGGTGGTACATGGCAAAAAATGTTATTTGGTGGACTGGAAGGGTTATGGTCCTGAGGACAAGTCCTGGGAGCTTGCTGAGCACATTCAGGCTCCGCAGCTCATTGCTGCCTTCGAGCGTAGCGAGGTCCAGGCGGGGGGGCCCTAGGGGGGAGTGATGTTAGGGGGCGGGTTCCCACCTCTGCACAGGGGGAATCTCGGGCCATCTCCGCTGCGGTCTCCCATTCTTCTCCTGCCGCAGTGGAGTCTGCTCAGCAGAGACGTCGGTCCCAGCGTCTCACTCAGTCTGACTCTGTGCAAGGGGTTACTGTTGCCTTTCCAGCTTCTGCCATTGTAGCCAGTATTGGGCAGTGGCAAGCAGACGTTTTTGGGACTAAGTCCTGCTTTTCCCCTTCTGAGCATGCCCAGTGTAAGATCTCTCGTTGGAGATCAAGGGTCACATGCTTAGATACTGCAGCTAATCTCATTGGTCCTCTAGGAAGGTCCTGAAGGTGCTCAACCTCTGTGGCAGACTCCCATTGGTCCTTCTGGGAAGGTCCTGTACTTGCTGCAGCTATAAAAGGTTCCTATGACCGCACGGCCATGCGCTAGTATCAATCCAAGTTATGTGCTTTGTGCCAGTGTGGTTATGTGTGATTGTATTCAGGGACCCAGCTGAAATAAACCCCTAGAATACTGCCACCTCCGGTGAGGAGATTGTGTGATTTTATTCAGGGACCCAGCTGAAATAAGCCCCTAGAATACCGACACCTCCGGTGAGAAGATTGTGTGTTTGCATTACCACTGACTGCTATCAGTTCGGCAGTTAGCTTGTGCTCCTGTGAGTCTAACAGGGCGCAGTGCTTTCCTTTCAAGGCTACTCTGTGAAGTAACAGAGCTAGCCTTTACCGCCAAATAGTGCCACCATACACTAGCAGCAGGTTCCTCCTGCACGGTGGACCCCGGGCTGCGAACGCACCAATAATAATAAACATCTATATTTACTTGGTGCATTCTGCTATCCCTAACACTTGCTTTGAGTGACGTCTGGCAGAATGTGTTCCAAAATTGATTTGTGTGTTGTTCTTGCCATCCATGGTTTTGATAACATCCTTCTCCAGCACCACATTTCAAAGGCATCAATTCTTCTTCTGTCTTGTTTCTTTATCGCCCAGGTTTCACAACCGTATGTTACCACAGAAAAGATCAAACTATAAACAAGCCATGCATTCCTCGCCAGTGAAATGTTCCTCGATTTGAAGACCTCGTCCAGTGACTTCATTGTTGATTTGCCCATAGTTAATCTGCTATCAACTTCCAGTGTCATCGCTCCATCTTGAGTGACCAACGATCCAAGTAGGTTGTAGTCCTTTTATAACTTCCAGTTTGTCGCCGTGCATCTCAAATGTGTCCCAGTAATACCTGGAAGTACTCAAAATCTTTGTTTGCTTTGTGCTGAAGAGCAGTCACATGTTCGAGCTTTCCATTTTGACATTTCTCAATAAGACCTTCATTCCATCAACGCTGTTAGTATCAATGTTGCATCGTCTGTATACTCACATACTCATTGCTTACCTCAATTATCCCTTATGATAACTGGGATGTCAGCACCTCAGCCCTATATTGATCTGATATTGCAAACTAAAGCATATCATCTCATTAAGGCCATGTGCACACGTTCAGTATTTTTTGCGTTTTTTTGCTATAAAAGCGTGATAGAAACGCGAAAAAAACACTAACATATGCCTCCCATTATTTTCAGTGTATTCCGCATTTTTTGTGCAAATGTAGCCTTATTTTCCGCGAAAAAATCGCATCGCGGAAAAAAAAGCAACATGTTCATTAAAATGCGGAATTGCAGGGGATTCCGCACACCTGGAAGTGCATTGATCTGCTTACTTCCCGCACGGGGCTGTGCACACCATGCGGGAAGTAAGCAGATTATGTGCGGTTGGTACCCAGGGTGGAGGAGAGGAGACTCTCCTCCACGGACTGGGCACCATATAATTGGTCCAAAAAAAAGAATTAAAATAAAAAATAGTCCTATACTTACCTTCGATGTCTTCCCGCCTCTCCGCTGCATGCTGCCGCTTCGGTTTCTATAGCTGGTGTGCGGTGAAGAACCTGCGATGACGTCACGGTCTTGTGATTGGTCGAGACCGGTCATGTGACCGCTCACGTGACCGCGACGTCAAGGAAGGTCCTGAACCACACTGGCATCTATAGGAACGGACGCCTGCAGGTGAGTATAACCATTTTTTTAATTTTTTTTATTATTTTTAAACATTCTATCTTTTACTATAGATTCTGCATAGGCTGCATCTATAGTAAAAAGATGGTCACACTTGTCAAACGCTATGTTTGACAAGTGTGACCAACCTGTCAGTCAGTTTTCCAAGCGATGCTACAGATTGCTTGGAAAACTTTAGCATTCTGCAAGCTAATTACGCTTGCAGAATGCTAAAAAAACGCAAAAAAAAACAGAAAAAAAAAAAGCGGATTTCTTGCAGAAAATTTCCGGTTTTCTTCAGGAAATTTCTGCAAGAAATCCGGACGTGTGCACATACCCTAAAGGTTCCAACAGAAAAATAATCTAGTAAGATTTGAATAGAATTCCATGTAATTACAAATTGGTATATACCATTATATTTAAAGCAAACAATATCCTATATATCATTTTAGTGATATGCCTATTATTACTCTTTAATGATCCGTGTTATTTTACCTAAACTTACTGTCCCTGTTATAAAATTATAACTAATGAGAAACTAAACAAACGCATGACTGTCTACTCATATGTACCAAACATGTAGATTTACTAGTCAGGAAATGAGTTCCTGAATTATATCTGTTTAAAACAAACATTGCATTGTTATCAGTAGATATACAGTAGAAGAGAGACTCTCATACATACTAACAAAGGTTGTAAATAACATCTCTATTCCAAGGTGATCAAAGTCATTCTGGGATTTTATAAAACCTAGGTGGATGAATGGCTTCATGAATTATATATTGATGCCTGAACTGAGTAATTGAAAGTAAAAGGAACTATAGGCAGGCCAGTATATTGGAATTCATGATATTGAGTTTGCACCTAATTGGATAGCCTGCAGGATTGTTGTATGTAAATGTTTAATTATTATGTTAGTTGATACTACCCATCCCAGAAGAACTAAAGTTTACATTTTCCAGTAGACTTGATATATCCCAATATGTACAATACATACAGCATAGAAAAGTACAAAAGAAAAAGAAAAAACTTACAGGAACAAAACCCAGTATACCTGGTTCATCAAGATTAAAGGTGCGCAGTCAATGCATCGTGTCATGTAACTTATACTGCTGACTCTATATATCTTGTTTGACCACTTTATGTGAATAAACAAATATATACAAAAAAATGTCCAAACACATATCTATGCTAATAAATGAGTTCCTTCACCGTGAAGAGAAATCCTAGAAAGCATGGAAGGGGTGTGTGCATTTACACTAACCCAATAAACAGATAAAAAGTATCTTAACACACCACTCAAAGAGAGAAGTAAAAAGGTAACACATTTTATTGAAGTGCAATTATTACAAATATATACTGTATAAGATCATAAATTAAGAGGAAAGGATTTTTACACAAGCATAGTGCACAAAAATGAGATAGAGGTGATAAATAAATTCAGGCTCTGGGATTATGTGCAAAACATCAACATATTTAACATGCATAAAGAAACATAGCCAAACTGGCCTTAAAGTGCATAGTGCAAATGCATGAAGAAGTTAATAAACATATAGCAGCCAACACATACCCATATAGTACGCCTGTCCTCAATATCACAGAAGCCCCACAGGGCTCCCCGTTTCAGCTGCCTCCCAGCCGTCCATCATTCCCCTCTTGCATCTGTGTGCCGCCTCCTGTATTGCTGTTACATGCCCGGTGCCTGTGCTGTGCCAACATTTCTCTGGCATGCGCAGTGCGCACTGCCCGGTAACTGACATCAGGCTATCGCACCTGCATGTTGCGGATGCCCTAGATCCCGCCCCGCAGTGTTTTATGATGTATTCACCCTGCGCAGTGGAGTGGGTCACCGTGCTCCATTGAAGATAGTGCCATAGTCTCGCGAGATTGCCTTCAGATGACCCCAAAGATAAAAGTCTAAGGGGGTCACATCAGGAGACCTTGGTGGCCATTCAACTTGCCCACGATGACCAATCCACTTTCCAGGAAACTGTTCATGTAGGAACTTTTATCTTTGGGGTCATCTGAAGGCAATTGTCTATGCTGTGAAGATACAAGATGTGCAGCATCTGCAACAACAGATACCGGAAGCCTGTGCTAGCATTTCTTCTGCGATGTTGCTATCAGTGTGTCAAGAGTGGGAGAAGAGGGTTGCATTGACAATCCAACACAATGGGCAGCACTTTGAACACATTTTATAAGTGGTCATAAACTTGTAAATAACTCATGAAAGAATAAAGCTACGTTAAAACCAAGCACACCATTTTTTTCTTGTGAAATTCTCAATAAGTTTGATTTGTCACATGACCCTCTTCCCATTGGAAAAAATAAAGTTGGATCCAAAATGGTCAACTTCAAAATAACCGCTATGGTCACAACCCATCTTGAAAATTTTCCCCCTCCCATATACTAATGTGCCACAAACAGGAATTTGATATCACCAACCATTCCCTCTAGTGACACAAGCGGAACAGAAGGAAACATTAAAAATTCATCACATTATTCAAAATTGTGTCCTACAAATGTGAAAACATTCCACACAATCCGTGATGGACATGTATTTTTCTGCCACTTTTTCATTTTCTCAGGACCAGCATTTTTAAAAATTATTTAATGCTTCATCACTAATGTCAACCTTATCACTCTCTGTAATTGTGATATATACATTATGCAAACTCAATCAGATAGCAGAAAACCTCAGAATTAATTTACAGATTTACGGAAGCTGATGGTATATAATGTTCTGTTTGTTTAGAAATAACCAACTATTGAACAATCGCATCACCCAAGACAACACTGTGGCTGCAATATTACAGAACTCATGAGAGAGACTATCATAATATACCATGGAGCAGTATCAGCTGAATTGTAATGAAGTGTTTATCACCCTCAAGGAGTAACAACATATGATATGATTCTCCATCTAAGTGTTTTTCCTTCACGGTATGAACAGCATAAACACCTGAGCCACAGTCAAGGAAAAAGATGAAGATATCTCTTATTAAAAAAAGCTGCGGCTGGAAATTAACCCTTTTATGGCCAGAAATGCCACCATGTGGAATATCTAATCAGAATGATTATCTTACATTTGTTACAGACCATTATTATATTACAAGAATATATTTTTATTATCTCTTTCAGTAGATAATAGATTTCAAGGTGTTATGCAGCTCTTCCACTCAGCGACAAATATATATGTTTTAGCCATTGTAGGATACATCCGCAATGGATTTACCGTAATCATTGAGGACTTTCTTTTGTGAAAATGCTTTGGATTTGCCACATATTTCACCTTTTCATTGCAAAGGATGAAATCCACAATGACATCAGCATATTTGACATGCTGTAGATCTGATCAAATCTGCTGAATTAGCCAATTTTCAATGCGGATTTTTGTAAAATTTTATTCACAGTGCTATTATAATATGTTGCATATTTTTAATCTAGAAAATCCAGATGATAATTCTACTGCAGAAACAATCTGTGCACCCATACCCAAAGTGTTCTCCTCTCCACTGATCTGAGACTAAGTTTAAATATTGCTGAGAATATAAGGTTATATCATTTTCACAATTCAGAAAAAGGAGGGTTCTCAATATCCTGGTCTTCTCTTTATAAGTCTATCGCAGAGAATAGTTAAAAGGCTACGCATACACACATTCATCTATGTTATTATACAAGGTCAAAAAGAATGCATACTCCTGTAAACAGTCTCCATATTGTACCACAAATCCAGAATATAAAATGAGATAGAAATGGGGAAATTGATCCTGGCATAAATGTAAGGAGATGCACATATCGCCCAACATTCCCCCTTGAAGAACAAGCGTCATGTTATGTTGTGTAATGTAAATTATGACTTGCGAGAACTGTTGTGTGCTGCCTGACAGTAGGGAAAGTTAGAGTTAATGGTTGGGACTAGCTCAGAGTGGGAGGTGTTGACTAAAGGGACAGAGACAGTTCCTGTAGGAATATCAGACAGGGCCCAATGTGCATAGAAAGCCGACCTAAGGTCTAATGTGACCAGCTCTGCATGGCATGGGTGTCCCTAACTTGAGAGGAGACAAAGACAGAGGATAACGAGATAGCAAGATCCTGGTGGAAATTAGGAGATAATTGTCCAAAAGAACAGAGTGATTTATCGGTGATGGGTCCAGGGGAAGGACGCCTAACAGTACAACCAAAGTTTTAAACTCCAAAAGGTAACGGGCTTAGAGTACGAAAGGCAAAGAGAGTGCTCTGGGCAGGAATTCCAGAGCATCAGGGACAGAGAAGATAAGTACCAGCCATACTGGCAATATAATTCTATAAAAGGGAAAGAATACATGGAACTGCAGGTTGAGAATAACACTCTTGCTAGCTAGACTGTAGAACTGAGCTGGGCTGTGGTTAAGTAGAGAGGAACGGTAAAGAAATAGAACAAGCGAGTGAAGAGAAAGGAATCAAAACTGTGTAAAATACTACATATTGTGAAGGAAACGTTCATCAAGATGTGTACCCACTATCTTCTGTATATAATCCCCCTGAAAATAATACAATAATGTAGATTCCAGCTCAACATTGACGTTAACCCCATCCAGTCGGAGCGCGGACATTGGTTCTGCAGCAGCCCATATAAGTAATAATCAAGAATTAAGAGCATGATTAAGGGTGAGTGTTCACCTGAGACATGTTGATGCAAGCTTTATACTAACACAAATTCACCTGTCTTCACGACTTTTCATGTCCTGTGTATGGATTTAATTTAAATAAAGAAGAATCTACTTGTTATGCTGGACTATTTCTTCATTTGTCATACAATCCATCTCAAGTTGTCATTCAGTAACAAATTTATTTTTGACTGATGGTCTTCCTCACAGAACGACTGGTCCTGGCCAACCAAAGTCATTGGTTACATGTGGAATGCAAGGTGTGTTGTCCCAACAGCACAAGTCCACACACCCAGCCAGGTCCCCCATCTTCATGTAAGATGCTGGGCATAAGAGACAAGTACCTCACCAACAACTACTGCCCCATGCCACATTACACAGCAACCACTCAATTATTCTGTGGGTACAGAACTGGAGCCCTGTGAACTGTTTCTTACTTGCCAACATCCCAAGCTTCTCATTTCATTAACTGGTTGAAAACAACATGGTCGCTGGACCAGGGTCCTGCAAATATATTCACTCAGCTCTTAAAAGAGACAAAAGCTAGTCATTCATTTCTAAAAAGAGACAAAAATATTCTATTCTGTACTCAAATGTGTAATGTTAAATTAGTGCATTGTACTAGGACAAATGTCTTGTATCATTTGGGGGATTAAAGAAAACAAATATCTAGAGATTGTATGTTCGCTGAAAGTTTTCTTGAGTATTTTCAGCAAATTCTAGTTTTTGTTCCTTTTCCAAAAATATATGTTAATTAACTTCATAATAAATTCTTCCCTACATAACCAGGAAACTTAGTGTACAAGGTTATTTAATGGATAACAATCTCTGTTCCTGATCACCTACTCTTTCCCTATAAAATAACTGCACACTGTCAATTGGTTACCAAGGAACTTTTGAGCCTGTTGAAGGCTTTTCTGACTGCCAAGTTGGTAACTCTTGTGAATATAAAAAAGAAATAAAAAAATCAAACTTTCTCCCTTTTTGACCAATAAAAATAAAAACATTGAAAAAATAAAAAATAAACATTTAATAATGCTGTCTGTAAAAGTCCAATCTGTTAAAATATCAAATTATTTAACTGAAACAGTAAATGCTGTAAAGCGGAAATAAAACAAAACCCGGAAATGCCAGAATTGCTATCTTTCAGGCTCCGTGGCTTTACTTAAAAATTCAATAAGAAATGGCCAAAACATTCTATGTACTCCAAAAGTGCATCAATAAAGCAGTAGGTTTTAATGCAAATTAAAGTCCTCACACAGATAATTTTTCCAATTGTTGAATGTTGTAAAATCAAGACCTAAAAAATAGTGACAGAATTGGAGTTCTTTATAATTTCACCACTTTTAGAATTTTTTTCAAATGTTTCAGTACGTTATATGCATTCATCCTACAAAAAAAGGGAAGGAAAAAATGAAAGAGGAAAACTAAAAATTGTCTGTTGGCTGCAACCACAAGAGGTTAAAACTGGATGACCAATAACAAAGCAGTATGAACCTATTAAATAAATGAAAGTATTATAACAGAATGTAAGTCATAATAATGTCTCTCTCTATAAGGGTGTATAGATGTTTGCTGCCCTTTATGCTTTGGTTTTAAAAACACTTTGGCATCAATTTAACCCCTTAAGGACCAGGGGTATTTTCATTTTTGAGTCTCCATTTTTTGCCCTTCTTCCCACGGCCATAACATTTTTCATTTTTCCGTCAATATGGCCATGTGAGGGCTTGTTATTTGTGGGATGAGTTGTACTTTTGAATGGCACCATTGATTTTACCCTATTGTGTACTGGAAAACGGGAAAACAATTCCAAATGCAGAGAAATTGCAAAAAAAAGTGCAATTCCACAATTGATTTTTGGATTTTTTTGTTACCATATTCACTAAGTGCTAAAACTTACCTGCTGTTATTATTCTCCATGCCATTACAAGTTCATAGACACCAAACATGTCTAGGTTCTTTTTTTATTTAAGTGGTGAAAAAAAATTCCAAAGTTTGTAAAAAAAAATAAAAAATGCCATTTTCCAAGACGCGTAGCGTCTCCATTTTTTGTGACCTGGGGCTGTCCGAGGGCTTATCTTTTGCATGCCGATCTGACATTTTAATTGATACAATTCTGGTGTGTATACGATCTTTTGATTGCCCGTTATTGCATTTTATTGCAATGTTGCAGCGACCAAGAAACGTAACTATGGCGTTTTGATATTTTTCTCGCTATGCCGTTTACCGATTGGATTCTTTCTTTATATTGATTGGGCGATTGTGAATGCGGTGATACCAAATATGTATATTATTTTTTAAAATTATTTTGAATGGGGCGAAAGGGGAGTGATTTGAACTTTATTTTTTAAATATTATTCAAAACATTGTTTTTACTTTTGGCATGCTTTTATAGCTGCCATAACCCGATTGGCTCTGCTATATGTAGGCGATGATCAGATCACCTGTATGTAGCAGAATACCTCACTTGCTATGAGCGTCGACCACTGGGCGGTGCTCATAGCTATCCAGCTATGACAACCACAGGGGTCTCCTACTGACCCCGGGTTGTCATGCCAACCCATCGGCGACCCGCAGTCATGTGACATGGGTGCTGGTGGGAGGAGGTAATGACGCGCTTTCTACGCGTGCATGTTAAATGCCTCTGTCAGAGTTTGACAGCGGCTTTTAGCATGTTAACAGCTGCGGGTGAATCGCAATTCCACCCGTGGCTGTTCCGGACACGTCAGCTGATCAGATCAGCTGTCATGTGTCAGAAAATGTGCGGGCTCATCTCCGAAGCCCGCACCAAACAGGGGGAGGAGTCCAAATACGGACTCTGTTCGTGATTGGACGTTAAGGGGTTAAGGTCAACGTTGGAGAAAGAATTAGTTGAGCTGCTGTCACCATTCAATCTCCAGCTGTGCCCTTGGTGGTGGTGATTAGCCAAAACTGGTGCAAAAATGTACAAAATTTCAATGTCTTTTACATCAGATGTCACGATAGGACTGGCGAGTAAACTCGGACCAAGGGTACCTTTCCTGGCCCTAGCACTAGGGGGCGCACTAGCTCTTCCTGTTCCCCGAGATACCTAAAATGGCGAGGATTCCAGGGCCTACGCCCTTGCCCTGTCTCCTAGCTGCAGCCCTGCATCTGTCCCCTTCCCCCACCAGGGGAAAAGAAGCGCTACTGTGTACCACAGTACACCAACCCGACAGTCAGGGGAACAAAGACAAGGGTAAAAGAAAATTGCACTCACACAAAATATACTCTCACAAATAACAGAGGTATTCACCAGGGTGTGAAGGACGGGGGAAGAAAATAAGGCAGGTAAGGATGAGGAATTTCCAAGCGTACAAACCAAGCAACAGTCGCACAATAAACTCCTCCAACTCTCCAAACACCAGCTCCTCACTCTCCAGATTTATGTAGCAACTGCTAACTCAGGCAAGGACCTGGCCAGAAGGTCTAGCTTTTATAGGAGAGAGGAGTGGCTAACCGAGCATAGCTGAATGCAGGGATTTCCATATGGCCGATTAATCCCTGTCCTGCTGAAAGAAAAACACATTTAATACACCGGAGAAGTGCTTCTTCTCAGCGGCGAAGCAGGAGCCATCAGATGCAGCGGTCTTCTGGCACTGCTGTGTCACAGAAACTCTGTGACACCAGAGTTCTGGCATAAACATTTAATTTGAAAAGCGCAGCAGGCATGTTGATCACCGACGTTCGTTATGCCACAAATCAAACTCCATCAGAGACTGCAGTAAAATTTGTGGCAAAGCGCACAGAGAGGCGCAAGACACTTTGTGACTTGCCTGACTCAAGAGCCTCACATCCCACCCACCCCCTCATCAAGACCGGCATGAAGATTATTGGTTTTGATATATCAGGGCGACTGTCCTTTGTAGCGCCTAATATTATGTTCTTAAAAACGTATTAAAAAGTAGTACATGCAGTATGTGTAAAAAGAGAATAAATCTTGGTTGCCATATGATAGTTTAAAAAGTTCTGAAATAAAAATTGCACAAAAAGTCAAAACTTCTCAATGCGCTAATATGAAGAAAATCAAGAATAAGTTTCTATGTCAACAAAAGAAGTAGCCTTAGAGTCATTTTCAGAGGAACAATCTGTCATATGACATGGTATTACTTAAAGAACCTGTCAGCAGGATTTAGCTATGTAAACTACAGACAGGGCCATATTAGTGCTGTAATACGAGGTTGCATCAAAAAAGCTATACAGCTTCTCAATCTGCACATGCGCCGCCCACCGTAGACAGAAAAGAAGACTGTAAACAGAAGAGGAGACCATTAACATCTCACTCGTCCTCTGGGTAAGGTGGGAATTAGTATAGACTTTTAGATACGACTGCGCATGCGCCGCCGATGCCATTTTGTGGGAGATCTAATGTTTTTTTGGAGACAAAATGAAGTACTGAGCAGGCACAATAGAAATTAAAATAGGAGGCAGGTCATTGACGAATCAGTGACCTGTCACTCAAACAGGAGGCAGACAGAGGGGCCAGAACAAGAAAAGAGACTGCCCATAGTCTAACCCCAAAGCACAAAGACATGATTATAGTAAACACTCATTAAACAAGAATCACAAAACGGAGTTCTTCACTGCAGGTATCATTTTGAGACGGCCCAAGTAACACTCAGGCCAGTCATGTCTGCATATTGTGGTTGTGACTGGCTCGGTGTGTACCTCAATGTGCTTGTCCATATATTAGACAAGTGCAAGAGCTGCCTGCTATTTATATAGACTACTCTAGTTTGCTGCAAATTTTTCCACACAGATAATTGATCCTCTAAGAATATCGTCCATGTGCACTGGCCTTAGAATGCTTGTCTGAATCAGCCCTAAATGCCAGCAAAGGTGACCTGGGAGCCATGGATTTTATGTACTATGAAAGCGGACATGATAATGCAACACTTTCATAAGGAACATTATTTTATTTCAGAATCTCTGTGTATGGTGTATCATATAGTTTAGGCAACAAGTCGTAAATTGGCGGAAAATCTCACCTTATAAGCATATGTTTGCACAGAGTAATGGAACAACAGATGGGCTGTAAAAGGTTATGAATTCAATCTGGTTGGCTCATTTCTGTGAATAGTCATCTTGAAATATTAACTGGTCTGTGGTAATATTAATAATGTTGTAAACAATGTTGCATACTCTTACAAAATGTCTATGAGTGTAAAATTCATAGAAACGAGGTTTGAGAGGCATGCTCACCTATGCATATACATGAGAGAATTACTGTAATAAGAGTAATTTTCTTTTATAAGATGGAATGATTCTAAATATAAAGTAAAAAAAAACCCTACCTTTGCTTCAAATCACCATATGCCCATATTATAACACAGCAAGTTTATTTGTTTATTATCCTAAAGTTATTTTTTATTATTATTATTAGGGTTATCACTTACATTCTCAGATGAAATACCATGCATAGGGTCATACCACTCAAGGACCCAGAATCAGGGCTGTAGTCATACAGTTGTGGCCAAAAGTATTGACACCCCTGCAATTCTGTCAGATAATACAATACTCAGTTTCTTTAAGAAAATGATTGCAATCACAAATTCTTTGGTTTTATTATCTTCATTTAATTTGTCTTAAATGAAAAAAACACAAAAGAGAATGAAGCAAAACATTGATCATTTCACACAAAACTCCAAAAATGGGCCAGACAAAAGTATTGGCACCCTCAGCCTAATACTTGGTTGCACAACCTTTAGCCAAAATAACTGCGACCAACCGCTTCCGGTAACCATCAATGAGTTTCTTACAATGCTCTGCTGGAATTTTAGACCATTCTTCTTTGGCAAACTGCTCCAGGTCCCTGATATTTGAAGGGTGCCTTCTCCAAACTGCCATTTTTAGATCTCTCCACAGGTGTCCTATGGGATTCAGGTCTGGACTCATTGCTGGCCACCTTAGAAGTCTCTCAAACCATTTTCTAGTGCTTTTTGAAGTGTGTTTTGCGTCATTGTCCTGCTGGAAGACCAATGACCTCTGAGGCAGACCCAGCTTTCTCACACTGGGCCCTACATTATGCTGTAAAATTTGTTGGTAGTCTTCAGACTTCATAATGCCATGCACACGGTCAAGCAGTCCAGTGCCAGAAGCAGCAAAGCAACCCCAAAACATCAGGGAACCTCCGCCATGTTTGACTGTAGGGACCGTGTTCTTTTCTTTGAATGCCTCTTTTTTTCTCCTGTAAACTCTGTTGATTGCCTTTG
Organism: Ranitomeya variabilis; assembly: GCF_051348905.1. Lineage (NCBI taxonomy): Eukaryota > Metazoa > Chordata > Amphibia > Anura > Dendrobatidae > Ranitomeya > Ranitomeya variabilis. The sequence continues at coordinate 351,344,981 of NC_135236.1, read as the reverse complement.
CCCAAAAAGCTCTACTTTTGTCTCATCTGACCAGAGAACATTCTTCCAAAACGTTTTAGGCTTTTTCAGGTAAGTTTTGCAAACTCCAGCCTGGCTTTTTTGTGTCTCGGGGTAAGAAGTGGGGTCTTCCTGGGTCTCCTACCACACAGTCCCTTTTCATTCAGACGCCGACGGATAGTCCGGGTTGACACTGTTGTACCCTCGGACTGCAGGGCAGCTTGAACTTGTTTGGATGTTAGTCGAGGTTCTTTATCCAACATCCGCACAATCTTGTGTTGAAATCTCTTGTCAATTTTTGTTTTCCGTCCACATCTAGGGAGGTTAGCCACAGTGCCATGGGCTTTAAACTTCTCGATGACACTGCGCACGGTAGACACAGGAACATTCAGGTCTTTGGAGATGGACTTGTAGCCTTGAGATTGCTCATGCTTCCTCACAATTTGGTTTCTCAAGTCCTCAGACAGTTCTTTGGTCTTTTCTTTTCTCCATGCTCAATGTGGTACACACAAGGACACAGGACAGAGGTTGAGTCAACTTCAATCCATGTCAACTGGCTGCAAGTGTGATTTAGTTATTGCCAACACCTGTTACAACAGGTAAGTTACAGGTGCTGTTAATTACACAAAGTAGAGAAGCGTCACATGATTTTTCGAACAGTGTCAATACTTTTGTCCACCCCCTTTTTTATGTTTGGTGTGGAATTATATCCAATTTGGCTTTAGGACAATTCTTTTTGTTTTTTCATTTAAGACAAATTAAATGAAGACAATAATAACAAAGAATTTGTGTTTGCAATCATTTTCAGGAAGAAACTGAGTATTATCTGACAGAATTGCAGGGGTGTCAATACTTTTGGCCAGAACTGTAGCGGAGTTTGCATATTTGAACACGCACTGGTCTCCTGTCACATGAAAATAGTGTTCCCTCTGCAGCATACCTTCTGCTTCACCTTCTGTACCGTCAGGGTCCCATCGGGCTTGGCTGAAGATCCACTGCTGCCGTTGTTGCACACAAAGACACAGAGTCCGTTTCAAACTTCAAATGCAAAGCTTTACTCTCTTGATCTTGGAGCACATCCATATTCTTTACAGCTTCAACAACAGATTCCACAATGCACATATATCTCTTTCCCTGTACTTCTCTCCTTGTCACACAGCACGTGCCTGGGACGGACCGTACCACACGGTTCCTCAGTGTCCTCCCTGTTCAGACTCTCTGCGCGTGGAGTTCCCTCAGCCTTTTCACCCCGGATTTGAGGGCATCAGCCCATGCAATGATCTGCCACATTGTGAGCGACCTGCCCTTCATTACTGCTGTGACTTCTCCTGCAGCTCCAATTCTTACTAGCAAGGTCACTTCTGCTGTTCTGTTGCTGATCTAGCCAGCTGGCCTTGGATGGTTGGGATTCCCCCTTAACGTTACGTGGTCACTGTGCAGTCCTGGGCATTAAGCCCGTCGGAACTGTCTGGGCACTTAGGCCATCCTGAGCAATTCAGCTCCCAAGCATCTCTGAACTCCAACCAGGAAATCCTCCTATCTTATCCCACAGTGGTCCCTTCTATGTTGACTATTATCTATTCCTAAACTTCTATTAAAGTCCTGAAGTGTTTCCATCTAGTGACCAAACTCAGGTACTACACTGTCCCTATAATGCATAACAAAATACAATATATATAGCAGCGTACAGGGACATAACAGCATATACAATAATATTAAACATCAACATCTTACAACAAGAATAAGTTCTTCAAGGGGTAGGTACCAGTCCTTAGAGCCCTTTATTAAAAAAAATTGTTTCCTTGTCTAAATTCAAAAAGGGGACACTGTCATTAAGTCAAGATTTTTCTAAAGATATAAGTTCCATACCTAAACATCATGTACGTTGTACAACACCAAAGGATAAGCAAAAACAATTATGTAACTAGACAAGAAATATAGGGCCCAATTTATCAAAACTGTCTAATAGTAAATATCTTTACTCATGTCTTTTACCCATACCAAGTGCAGTTTACAAAATTAAAGTGGAGCTCTCATTGGTTGCTCCAGGCAATAAAGTCAGTTTTTCTGTTGGAAGTCTGGAGTGTTGAAAAATCATTCTAAATGAATTAAAAGTTCTAACAATGTAATAATTCTAAATATTATATTAACACGTTATATTAGATAATGGAGTGTTCGCCAAAGAACGGAGGCAGGTCATTCTTAATGTTCTCTCATTGAAAAAATACATGGTCTAATTAACAATTTATTGAAACTAATTAAGAGATAAATTACTTGTGTGCAGATAAATGTAGATAATTGTAAAAATGTATAATTATGAACCTTGATGTACGGGAATACTGTCATAATCTACTTTCTATTATGCAATATATTATTTATTCTCTTAAAAAACTTACTTAGCATTCCATGATTTTACTAAAACTCATGGCAAAAATAAATCTTAAAGGGCTGTCCCAAAAATCAAAGTGACAATGAAATAATCTCTCATAGAGAGAATATTTTTTATAGTTTAATCTGTATTTAAAGAGGATCTATCACTTGCTATAATTATGTAATTTTTCTTTACTTATTCTATATGCCAATGTACTGAATCAGGCTTTTATTTTTGTTTCTGTGTCTCTCCTTTCTGGAAATATGGTCTCCTCTTGGTATGTAAATCTAGTCATTTATCCATGGGTGTCTTTCTAAGGAACATACTCCCTCATCTAGGAAGATTAGATTTACATACATTGTAGAAGGGAGAAAAAATGGTACAAAATAGATTCAGTAGAAGAGCAGCAGGTGAAACAATTCCATATTAATGACAAAAAAAATATTTTGAGCCTGACGAAAGTCACATGTTGTTGCCTAATATAACCGCTTGCAATAAACCACATTTTTCGTATTACCATTGTCTACAATGTATCATACAAAAAAATCATTCATACCGTAGCCTTTACTTCAGTGACTCATCCCCACCCCAACCCATCGATTCAGTCAAGATGATCATTTTATGATCTCCTTGGATCTGCATACTTTACCTCTTTTAACAGCAATACAAAGCTCTTCTTTGAAATTGTTTAACTTACAAGATATGTCAATTTTTATCTTAGTTTGGCTTATCCTGATCTTTACACCATCCAGCTTTTTGCACATCCGTCCAGCCATATTTTCTCTTAAGTTAATGCATGTGCAGCTACATTGAGTGTTCTTCTGGATCCACCTAGCAAACAGAGGTGCGCTGATCTAAAAAGTATTTGTTGCCTCTCACTTCACTAAGACTGTGAAAGCAATGACAGAGGAGCTGGGGGAGGAACAATAAAGGAGAGATTCACATGAGGTAATATGGTGTTTTTAGTAAAAAGTCTTGATTGTCCAGCACATCACAGAGGGAGAAGAAAGTCTGAAAATTATTGAAATGTTTTGTTTTACACAAATTAAACATTTATTAGGAAGATTAATAACTACTTGGGACCATTTGTGAGTAAAGCTTGTCCTGGGAAAAAAATATTAGGTATCCATCCAGTGCTCATCGAATTAACCATTTCCTTTAGAGGGCTAAATTGAAGCTCCAGGGCCACGATGCAAAATCGATTGCGGGATTTGCCAGCTACCATGTACGGTTTATGAAACAAGTGTCTTTAATGTGTCAGTGGAGTCCTAAGGCCCCTTCGGCCAGAAAGCTCCAGGTTCAGGTGCCGAACTCCTGATTTATTAGATACATAATATAAACTGTAGGCTGAACACAAACTTACTTTACATATTGCCAAGCAATACAATGCAAAAATCTCAGAGGTAAATAATCAATATAAGTAAAGGGAGTATTGAGAAAGAAGTGTTAATTCTAAGAGATAAACTTTATATAAAGATAGAACTGGTTAATGCATTTAAGTATCATACATGTAGGCCAATATAAAAGAATTAAATTGCACCATACTATAAAGAGTAAACAAAAAGCTGCTGTCTATTGTCAGAACTTTTATATAATCATTTCAATCAACCCTATAATCATCATCTTATTTTACCAGCGCTCAGTATTTAACTGAGGCAATGGAAGTTTGGGTGACATATATCTCCCTCAAAAAATGAACAGCATTTTAATTGCAGGTGCTGCATTATGTTTCTTATATTACAGTATATTTCATCTCTGGCTGCTCCAAGATTCATTGCTTCATTACTTCATATTATATTGCCCAAAGCCTGATATCTACATCTTTATGATGCCCTGGATCCGGAGCTCATGAAATATGCAAGCTGACACTGTCTTTTGAGGGACAGATACAAGACGTTGCTATAAAATTTGGATAGACTGCCTGGAATTTATTGTCAGTTGAAGTAAAATAAAGTTTAGAAGAGTTTGTTAATGCTATGGAGCAAGAACTATCATTATTAGTATTACTATTTTGTTTTTTGACAGTTTAGAAAATCAACTATTTTGATAGGAAATACGTCATGAATAGTGTTGAGCGATACCGTCCGATACTTGAAAGTATCGGTATCGGAAAGTATCGGCCGATACCGGCAAAGTATCGGATCTAATCCTATACCGATACCAATACAAGTCAATGGGACTCATGTATCGGACGGTATTCCTGATGGTTCCCAGGGTCTGAAGGAGAGGAAACTCTCCTTCAGGCCCTGGGAACCATATTAATGTGTAAAATAAAGAATTAAAATAAAAATATTGCTATACTCACCTCTCCGACGCAGCCTGCACCTTACCGAGGGAACCGGCAGCGTTGTTTGCTTAAAATTCGCGCTTTAACTTCCTTACGCGAAGTCCCGGCTTGTGATTGGTCGCGCGCCGTCCATGTGGCCGGGACGCAACCAATCACAGCAAGCCGTGACGTAATTTCAGGTCCTTCAGGATTTTAAAATTACGTTCCGGCGTTGTGATTGGTTGCGTCGCGGTCACATGGGCGACGCGACCAATCACAAGCCGTGACGTCACGGGAGGCTGGACACGCGCGCATTTTAAAATGCGCGCGTCTCCTGCCTCCCGTGACGTCACGGCTTGTGATTGGTCGCGTCGCCCATGTGACCGCGACGCAACCAATCACAACGCCGGAACGTAATTTTAAAATCCCGAAGGACCTGAAATTACGTCACGGCTTGCTGTGATTGGTTGCGTCCCGGCCACATGGGCGGTGCGCGACCAATCACAAGCCGGGACTTCGCGTAAGGAAGTTAAAGCGCGAATTTTAAGCAAACAACGCTGCCGGTTCCCTCTGTAAGGTGCAGGCTGCGTCGGAGAGGTGAGTATAGCAATATTTTTTATTTTAATTCTTTATTTTACACATCAATGTTGTTTCGATACCGATACCCGATACCACAAAAGTATCGGATCTCGGTATCGGAATTCCGATACAGCAAATATCGGCCGATACCCGATACTTGCGGTATCGGAATGCTCAACACTAGTCATGAATAGAACAAAGGCAGCAAGCCCTAAGGAAGTTCTCCATGTGCTAGCCTGAAGACCATATATATCTTTATTATTATGATCTATGCCATTGCACATTAAATTCTGTGTCTATTATCACATATTGGATCATACATATCATATTTTCATGTTAAAAAGCAATATATAATACACTTCTCAAAAAATAAAGGGAACACTAAAATCCCACATCCTAGATATCACTGAATGAAATATTCCAATTGTAAATCTTTATTCATTACATAGTAGAATGTGATGAGAACAATAAAACCTAAAAATTATCAACGTAAATCACAACTAATATCCCACGGAGGTCTGGAGTTGGAATGATGCTCAAAATCAAAGTGGAAAATGATCCAACTTCAGTGGAAATGCCTCAAGACAAGGAAATGATGCTCAGTAGTGTGTGTGTGGCCTCCATGTGCCTGTATGACCTCCCTACAACACCTGGGCATGCTCCTGATGAGGCGGCAGATGGTCTCCTGAGGGATCTCCTCCCAGACCTGGACTAAAGCATCCGCCAACTCCTGGACAGTTTGTGGTGTAACGTGACGTTGGTGGATGGTGCGAGACATGATTTTCCAGATGTGTTCAATCGGATTCAGTCCATAGGGCCAGTCCATAGCTTCAATGAATTCATCTTGCAGGAACTGCTGACACACTCCAGCCACATGAGGTCTGGCATTGTCCTGCATTAGGAGGAACCCAGGGCCAACCGCACCAGTATATGGTCTCACAAGGGGCCTGAGGATCTCATCTCGGTACGTAATGGCAGTCAGGCTACCTCTGGCGAGCACATGGAGGGCTGTGCGGCCTTCCAAAGAAATTGGAAAACTGGTCATGCTGAAGGATGTTGCAGACAGATCACTCTCCACAGCATCTCCAGACTCTGTCACGTCTGTCACATGTGCTCAGTGTGAACGTGCTTTCATCTGTGAAGAGCACAGGGCGCCAGTGGTGAATTTGCAAATCCTGGTGCTCTGTGGCAAATGCCAAGCATCCTGCACGGTGTTGGGCTGTGAGCACAACCCCATCTGTGGACGTTGGGCACTTAGACCATCCTCATGAAGTCAGTTTCTAACCGTTTGTGCAGACACATGCACATTTGTGGCCTGCTGGAGGTCATTTTGCAGGGATCTGGCAGTGCTCCTCGCACAAAGGCTGATAGCGGTCCTGCTGCTGGGTTTTTGCCTCCCTACAGCCCTCACCACATCTCCTGGTGTACTGGCCTGTCTCCTGGTAACACCTCCAGCCTCTGGACACTACGCTGAGACACAGCAAACCTTCTTGCCACAGCTCACATTGATGTGCCATTCTGGATGAGCTGCACTACCTGAGCCACTTGTATGGGTTTTAGAGTCCATCTCATGCTACCACGAGTGTGAAAGCACAACCAACATTCAAAAGTGACCAAAACATCAGCCAGAAAGCATTGGTACTGAGATGTGGTCTGTGGTCCCCACCTGCAGAACCACTCCTTTTATTGAGTGTGTCTTGATAATTGCCAATAATTTCCATCTGTTGTCTATTCCATTTGCACAACAGCATGTGAAATTGATTGTTAAACAGTGTTGCTTCCTAAGTGGACAGTTTGATTTCACAGAAGTTTTATCTACTTGGAGTTATATTCATTTGAAACAAACTAAATTCACAGCACAAAGATGTCTCTAGTTAACTCTAAGTCTTGCGGAACGAGACAGTAATACGAAATACATGTGTCCTACTTTCAACATTAACAGAGTTTTTCTTTTATTTTAATTTGCTTGCTATTTCTTTTTTCAAAGGCTGATTAGCAGCAATCATGCAAAATAATGAAAAGCAAAATAATATGGTAATTTAAAATAAAAAATACACAATTTTATTATTCCTTTTTGTTAGTTGTTACCCTTTTTTGCAGCAGTTTTTATGGCTGCCCTTGATGTTTTCATACCACTTCAATCAACTTAAAGAATTAATCTTATTTACTACAAAAAAAAACCCTGAATAAGGCTATGTTCACATGTTGAGTATTTGATTGCAGAAATGTCTCCACCATTTCTACATCTCTTCGCAGGAAGAAACATTGTGCTTTATTTTCAGTGCATTCAATGGGTCAAAAATGCCGGGCAAAAACGCTCAAGAATTGACATTCTGCAGATAATTTTCTGCACCAAATCTGCAACTCAAAAATACTCAATGTGTACATGACACTTCAGGTTTCTCATTCACTTTGCTGGCATCAGATTTTCCCACAAATCCCAGCAGGAAAAAAAGCTATAAAAACGCACAAAATCTGCAACATGTGCTCACAGCCTAAGGGCAAGTTCACACAGAGCATTTTTTTGCTGCTTTTTATGCTAATTTTCAGCTGCTTTTATACCAGCAAAGCCTATGAGATTTCAGAAATCTCATGCACACACGGTGGTTTTTTATTTGATCACTATTTTGTGCTTTGCTGCGTTTTTTGGACATAGGGCATGTCACTTCTTTCAACGTTTTTGCTGCGTTCTTTCATCCATTGACTTGAATGGGTGTTGAAAAAAAGCAGTAAAAAAGCAGGCATCATTATTTGCTGCGTTTTTGCTGCTGAAAATCCTAGGACATTAGCATGGACAAAGAGAAAAAAACGCACATAAAAACACCAAAAACGCATCAAAATACGCAAAAAAAACACACACCAAAAATGCATCTAAACCTGCGTTTTTTGACTCAGCTTCTTTTCTGACAAGAAGGTCAGGTTTTGCTGCAGAAAAAAAGCAGCAAAAACGCCCTGTGTGAATTTACCCTTAGTCTTTGGAACTGGTTAGCTGCAACACATTGCATTCTTGTGAAAATGTGACTAATTTTGTTTCAAGTTGGTAACTGAAGAATCAGGTAAGGATTTGTTTAACTCTTACACACTGTGATGGTTAGTTAACCGAGATTGATCATCTTTAAGACAGAATATCTCATGGTCTTTTCCTGGTATGCATGGGTTAATTAATTTCCAAAAGAGAAAGAAAAAACACATATAAACAACAAAGAGGTTCTCTTAGGATCCGTTTACACAGACCAACAGGTGGTTTATTCCAACTGGTGATCGGTAAAGTTTTACAGATCAGGGGTCTTTTAATGCCTATTTACAAGTAAGGCTGGTTTCACACTTGCGTTTTGATCTGCAGCGTTTTTAAAAAAAACGCATGTGGTGAAAAAACGCATGTAAACGTGTGCAAACGCTGCGTTTTTTAGACGCATGCGTTTTTGCATGAAAAAAAAGCGGCGTTTTGACGCATTTACATGCGTTTTTTCCTGCATTTGAGTTTTTGAAACGCATGCAGACAAGTGTGTGACAGCTGCCAATCATCAAAATCAACTAGAAAACCCACTATTAATAGAATTACATAGGGTTAGGGCTAGGGTTAGGATCCCTAGGGTTAGGGTTAGCTTTTTATTAGAAGAATGTCCTGGTCACCAGGTCACTGATAAGCCACCCCCCACCATCAAGGTGATAAAGGGATCCAAACCCTAACCCTAACCCTAGGGATCCAAACCCTAACCCTACCCCTAACCATAACCCTTGGGATCCTAACCCTAACCATAACCCTTGGGAACAAAACCCTAACCCTAACCCTACCCCTAACCATAACCCTAGGGATCCTAACCCTAAGGGTTAGGATCCTAACCCTAACCCTAAGGGTTAGGATCCCTAGGGTTAGGGTTCCTAGGGTTACTAGGGATCCTAACCCTAACTCTAACCATAACCCTACCCCTAACCCTAGGGATCCAAACCCTAACCCTACCCCTAACCCTAGGGATCCTAACCCTAACCCTAAGGGTTAGGATGCTAACCCTAACCCTAAGGGTTAGGGTTAGGATTCCTAGGGTTAGGATTCCTAGGGTTACTAGGGATCCTAACCCTAACCGTTACCCTAGGGATCCTAACCCTAAGCCTAAGGGTTAGGATCCTAACCCTAAGGGTTAGGGTTAGGATCCCAAGGGTTAGGGTTAGGATCCCTAGGGTTACTAGGGATCCTAACGTTAGGGTTAGGATCCCTAGTAACCCAAGGGTTAGGGTTAGGGTTTTCTTGTTTTTTTTTTATTTTCTTGTGTTTTTCTATAGAAACGCATGAGTTTAAAAAAACCATGCAAACGCATGCGTTTAAAAACGCATGCAAACGCATGTGCTTAAAAACGCATGCGTTTACATAGACAGCAATACATTTTTTTGCCGTGAATAAACACATGCGTTTTTTTGCGGCAAAAAAATGCCGCTAGAAATTACTGCAGGTTGCATCTCTGCAACTAAACGCACTCGTCAAAAAACGCATGCGTTTTTTAATGTTAAGTATAGAAAAAAAACGCATGCTTTTTTTAGCGCTAAAACGCTGCAGATCAAAACGCAAGTGTGAAACCAGCCTAAACGATGCACTTTGAACGATATTTTGAAGGTGCGCATAGGCTGCTATTTTTCTTGGCAGTGTGAGTGCTGTTTACACAGGATGCTGCATTGCCAAGAACAATTATATTTATGATGTATTTTGTTCATTCATTGGCAGCCTGTTTACTCAGCAAAATAATTGTGAAACAAGTGTTTCTAACAATGCCCCTCAAGGCCATGTGCACACGTTGAGTATTTGGTGAGTTTTTTATCTCAGTATTTGTAAGTCAAAACCAGAAGTGAAAAAGTATAAAAAAAACGTCACCACTTCTGTAGTTTTCACCCTCTCTTAGTTTGGACTTACAAATACTGATGTAAAAAACTCACCAAATACTCAGCATGTGCATGTGGCCCACGACTTCCAAATTATCCCAGTATTCAATCATGCATATAGACACAATTTTTACTTTGTCAAAAACTTACTTATATGAACATTTATATAAGGTAGTATGCACCACTAAAAGTTATGCCCCAGAAGTGCAATTTAGGCTTAGACTTATTTCTATAATATAGCACCATAAACATATCTTCCCACTATTATCAAAATAAAAATCTCCATGAACCAATGGTTTATAAATATCAGAGCCGCTTGAATCTCTAAGTTTGATTAGGCACAAGGAATAATTAGATAAGCATATGTGGTATTAGAAGCCAGGTCAGACATAAATTAGAGTAGGGTTCCCTGGAGAGAGCCTAGAGGGACACCAATATAAAGAGTGAATAATATGGTGCTAGTTTGAGAATAGGAGACAATAAAGCACTGATTTATCAATTATTTAAAGGGAAGGTGCCATCAAAAAAATTTATTTTACAGCAATTGTAAAAATGTAAATAATTCATGTTTACATTTTCTTAAAAAATATTATCATTTGTTTATAATTTAGCAAAATATGAAAAATAATTTGAAAAGTTTTGGAATTTCCACTTTTAAACATTAGGGGGAGCAGCTGCTGAAATTTCAGAAAAACCTAGTGTACAACTAGCTCACATTACAGCACTGCAGTAATTATGGGCGGAGTCTGCTGACGTGTGTGATGTCTCCTCTCCTCCCCTTCTGGGTGTCTGCTAAGGGATAAGAGAGGATGAGATTCAGGAACCCAGTGAGCAGCCATTTTGTTGGTGTCTGCAGAGTAAGGCTGCCGTCACACTATCAGTATTTGGTCAGTATTTTACCTCAGTATTTGTAAGCCAAAACCAGGAGTGGAACAGTCAGAGGAAAAGTATAATAGAAACATATGCACCACTTCTGCATTTATCACCCACTCCTGGTTTTGGCTTACAAATACTGAGGTAAAATACTGACCAAATACTGCTAGTGTGACGGCAGCCTTATACTGACAAGTAGACAGTCGCCGAGGATGGCAGGCAGCAAGGATTCTGGGAGATATGTGGTGGAGGGAGCAGGGTGACATGGAGGCACCCTGTTTGGTGCGCGGAGCAGCCAGGGATTGTACATAGAGCACTGTCTTTTATACACATGGATGGACAGTCTGCTTGTCTGCTCCACAGAAATCCAGGAAACATTTCTGTGGATTGATGGCCTGTTCTGATCCAGACTTTGCATGCAAAGACCCTATTCCCCTCCGCATATCTTGTCCTGGCAATGTGTGAAAGTGAGGCGACAGGCGGAGTCCAGGGTGACGCTGGGAAGGAAATGTAGCCATATAGTAAGGATAAAAATGAGACCCCTCTCTTCAGCTGCCTCACCAGCCCTCCCCTGACTGCACCTAACTGAAGGTCATGCTGCCCCCTCTATTACCCCAGACCCGCGTGCAGGTGCTCAGCCAGAACCACCATAGAATGGGTCCGCTTTCTGAAGATAATACTGCCATAGTGTTCTCACATAATACCGCCATATAGATCACACATAATACCGCCATATAGATCACAGACAATACTATCAAATAGATCACACAATACTGTCATACAGTTCTCACATAATACCATCATATAGATCACACATAATACCGCCATATAGATCACACATAATGCTGCCAGTGTTCTCACATAATACCGCCATATAGATCACACACAATACCACCATATAATTATCACAATACTGATCAAGCATAATACCACCATACAGATCACATAATACCGTCATATAGATCTCACATAATGCCATAATACAGCATGACCCCTGCAGCTCCTGTTATCGCACGCATTGAGTTGTGTGTGCAATGGGGAAAGACATGCAGGGGGAGAGGAGAGGATTAGATACACGGCTCAGCAGACAGTATCACACAGGATAGGATTAGATACATGGCTCAGACCGTATCACACAGGATAGGATTAGATACATGGCTCAGCAGTCAGCATCACACAGGAGGATTATTAGATACACGTCTCAGCAGACAGTATCACACAGGAGCGGATTAGATACACGGCTCAGGCTACTTTCACACTTCCATCTTTAGGGATACGTCACAGTGCGTCGTTTTGGAGAAAAAACGCATCCTGCAAAGTTGCCCGCAGGATGTGTTTTTTCCTCATAGACTTACATTAGCGACGCATTGCGACGTATGGCCACACGTCGCATTCGTCATGCGATGGATGCGTCATGTTTTGGAGGCCGCGACGCACAAAAAAAGTTCAATGTAACGTTTTTTGTCAGTCGGTTCCGCCCCCTCCTTCCCGCTCATCACAATGGGCAGCGGATGCGTCATAAGACTGCATCCGCTGCCCACGTTGTGCTAAATTTAGCACAACGTCCGTCGGGCCAACGGTTTGCGACTGCCCCGTACCGACGGAAGTGTGAAAGTAGCCTCAGCAGACAGTATCACACAGGATAGGATTAGATACACGGCTCAGCACAGTATCACACAGGATTAGATACACGTCTCAGCAGTCAGTATCACACAGGAGAGGATTATACACAGCTCAGCAGACAGTATCACACAGGAGAGGATTAGATACATGGCTCAGCAGACAGTATCACACAGGAGAGGATTATTAGATACACGTCTCAGCAGACAGTATCACACAGGAGTGGATTAGATACACGGCTTAGCAGTCAGTATTCCACAGGAGGATTAGATACACAGGTCAGCACAGTATAGGATTAGATACACAGGTCAGCATACAATATCACACAGTATAGGATTAGATACACGGCTCAGCACATTATAGGATTAGATACACGGCTCAGCAGACGGTATCACACAGGATAGGATTAGATACACGGCTCAGCATAGTATCACAGAGGAAAGGATTAGAAACACGGCTCAGCAGACAGTATTACACAGGATAGGATTAGATACACGGCTCAGCAGACAGTATCACACAGGATAGGATTAGATACAAGGCTCAACAGACAGTATCACACAGTATAGGATTAGATACATGGCTCAGCACAGTATCACACAGGAAAGGATTAGATACACGGCTCAGCATAGTATCACACAGGATAGGATTAGATACACGGCTCAGCAGACGGTATCACACAGGATAGGATTAGATACACGGCTCAGTAGACAGTATCACACAGTATAGGATTAGATACATGGCTCAGCAGACAGTATCACACAGTATAGGATTATACTGTGCTAAGCATCTCATGTGTGTTTTCATAGATTTCACAAGCCTTTATGCTGTTCACATTTCATGTATCACACATTTCCTTGCTTTAGCACAGTAAAATTGAGTGCAGCCATTGATCTATTTGCTATGTAAGACTTTTTTTTGGTTATGCACCAGTTCAGACTAGATTGCTGTTCAGTCAGTTTTCCTATATTTACTATGTACTTTTTTTTCTGACTTGAACGCCCCGCCCTTCACCATGCTGTGATTTTAATTACATCCAAACACAGATGGTTCTGACCTTCCTATAAATGCAGGCTTTACCATATTATTAGCCATAGGTAAGTGTTCACACCAGGCAGACAGGTCAGTTACCCATCCGATCTGAGATCACCTTGACGTTTGGTGGATGGGCTTACAATTTTTGGCCAAATCTTGTGCTAAGCATCTCATGTGTTTTTTCATAGATTTCACAAGCCATTATGCTATTCACATTTCATGTATCGCACATTTCCTTGCTTTAGCACAGTAAAATTGAGTGCAGCCATTATCTATTTGCTACAGTATAGGATTAGATACACGGCTCAGCATAGTATCACACAGTATAGGATTAGATACACGGCTCAGCAGACAGTATCACACAGTATAGGATTAGATACACGGCTCAGCATAGTATAACACAGTGTAGGATTAGATACACGGCTCAGCAGACAGTATCACACAGTATAGGATTAGATACACAGCTCAGCATAGTATCACACAGAATAGGATTAGGTACACGGCGCAGCAGACAGTATCATACAGGATAGGATTAACTACACTGCTCATCAGACAGCATCACACAGGAGAGGATTAGATACATGGCTCAGCAGTCAGTATCACACAGTATAGGATTAGATACACGGCTCAGCATAGTATCACACAGTATAGGATTAGATGCATGGCTCAGCAGACAATATCACACAGTATAGGATTAGATATACGGCTCAGCAGACAGTATCACACAGTATAGGATTAGATACACAGCTCAGCATAGTATCACACAGGATAGGATTAGGTACACGGCGCAGCAGACAGTATCATACAGGATAGGATTAGATACACGGCTCAGCAGTCAGCATCACACAGGAGAGGACTAGATACACAGCTCAGCAGACAGTATCACACAGGAGAGGATTAGATACAAGGCTCAGCACAGTATAGTGATAGATACACCAGGGTCTGATGTCCTGTGAGGAGCTACAGTGTGAGGCAGGGTCGGAGCAGCACAGAGCCTCCCCATCCCCGCTGTTACCTCTCTGCAGCCCCGGAAGACAACAGACCGCAGCACTTCATCCTCTCTAGCGATTCTAGAGATCACAGCCACACACCAGGCAGCATATCAGAGGACAGGGAATGGCCGGCTGCTGACAGTGTGAAAGGGGAGACAGTTGGAGCTGTCCCTCCTATAACAGCGCAGCTCTCAAGTCACAGTGAGTGGAGCTCACACACTGTGGGCTGAAGAAAGATGGCGCCGACCTCCTGCCTCTGCTGTGATGTGGAGACAGCCCAGGGGGCGTGGCCAGATCACAGTAGGGAGCAGCTTATAATGCTAGGTATGGGGTCGGACGCCGACCGCAGCCTCCTATGCCCAGGGCTGCCGTATTTGCAGAGTGTAAGTGTCGTGCAGCTACACTTACACTCCTGCAAAGCAAAATGGTGGCGCCCAGTGGCTGCAAAAATAATAATAAAAAAGATATTAAAGTTAAAAAAAATAATTTTGTATTAAAAATAATTGTTTATATAAACAATCATTTTTAATACAAAAACAAAATTGCGGCACCTTCCCTTTAATGAGTAAAACAGTTTGAAAAGTCACAAAACTTTTCTGCAACTTGAATCTGCACAAAAATATTGCAACTTTTTTGCATTTTCATGCCTGTTCTGGACAAATCTGCAACAAAACTTTTATGCAACTTGAATCTGCACAAAAATATTGCATGTTTTTTTTTTTTTTTTGCATTTTCAGGCCTGTTCCGGACAAATCTGCCAAAGAGGGATCATTGGCGGGATGGAGTATGGCAAAGGCTACTCAAATAGTTATACTACAATAGTGGCATAATTTAGTGTAAAAATGTATATTTTGGGGAAAGTACACAGAGGCGTAGAACAGTGATAAGACGTGCATACTTCATTAAGTACAGTAGCATAAGCCTCTTAATGAATTAGGTGCATCTTACTCCTGCACCTCCATCATACAAAACACCAGTCTTATTGAATCGTGCCTTAAATGTGCAGTAAATGAGGAATAGTGGAGAAAGATGACAGTAAGAGGCAATGATCTTTCTTCTGGTTGTAACTTCTCTTTTACATGCACATACAGTACAGACCAAAAGATTAGACACAACTTCTCATTTACAGATTTTTCTGTATTTTCATGACTATGAAAAACATACATTCACACTGAAGGCATCAAAACTATGAATTAACACATGTGGAATTATATACTTAACAAAAAAGTGTGAAACAACTGAAATTATGTCTTATATTCTAGGTTCTTCAAAGTAGCCACCTTTTGCTTTGATGACTGCTTTGCACACTCTTGGCATTCTCTTGATGAGCTTCAAGAGGTAGTCACCGGGAATGGTCTTCCAACAATCTTGAAGGAGTTCCCAGAGATGCTTAGCACTTGTTGTTCCTTTTGCCTTCACTCTGCGGTCCAGCTCACCCCAAACCACCTCGATTGGGTTCAGGTCTGGTGACTGTGGAGGTCAGGTCATCTGGCGTAGCACCCCATCACTCTCCTTCTTGGTCACATAGCCCTTACACAGCCTGGAGGTGTGTTTGGGGTCATTGTCCTGTTGAAAAATAAATGATGGTCCAACTAAAGGCAAACCGGATGGAATAGCATGCCACTGCAAGATGCTGTGGTAGCCATGCTGGTTCAGTATGCCTTCAATTTTGAATAAATCCCCAATAGTGTCACCAGCAAAGCACCCCCACACCTCCTCCTCCATGCTTCATGGTGGGAACCAGGCATCTAGAGTGCATCCATTCACCTTTTCTGCATCGCACAAAGACATAGTGGTTGGAACCAAAGATCTCAAATTTGGACTCATCAGACCAAAGCACAGATTTCCACTGGTCTAATGTCCATTCCTTGTGTTCTTTAGCCCAAACAAGTCTCTTCTGCTTGTTGCATGTCCTTAGCAGTGGTTTCCTAGCAGCTATTTTACCATGAAGGCCTGCTGCACAAAGTCTCCTCTTAACAGTTGTTGTAGAGATATGTCTGCTGCTAGAACGCTGTGTGGCATTGACCTGGTCTCTAATCTGAGTTGCTGTTAACCTGGGATTTCTGAGGCTGGTGACTCGGATAAACTTATGCTCGGAAGCAGAGGTTACTCTTGGTCTTCCTTTCCTGGGGCAGTCCTCATGTGAGCCAGTTTCTTTGTAGCACTTGATGGCTTTTCCCACTGCACTTGGGGACACTTTGAAAGTTTTCCGAATTTTTCGGACTGACTGACCTTCATTTCTTAAAGTAATGATGGCCACTCATTTTTCTTTACTTAGCTGCTTTTTTCTTTCAAAGAAGGAGAGGTCTGTCATTTTTATCGTAGGTACACTTCAACTGTGAGACATAATCTTTAAAAAAAATCCAGAAAATCACATTGTATGATTTTTACATAATTAATTTGCATTTTATTGCATGAAATCAGTATTTGATGCAATAGAAAAACAGAGCTTAATGTTTGGTATAGAAGTCTTTGCTTGCATTTACAGAAGTCAGATGTTTCCTGTAGTTCTTAACCAAGTTTGTACACCCTGCAGCAGGGATTTTGGCCCACTCCTACATAGTGGGCCAAAATCCGGATCTTTCAGGTTTCGGGGCTGCCACTGGGCAACATCGAGTTTCAGGTCCCTCCAAAGATTTTCTATTGGGTTCAGGTCTGGAGACTGACTAGGCCACTCCAGGACCTTGAAATGCTTCTCATGGAGCCACTTCTTAGTTGCCCTGGCTGTGTGTTTCGGGTCATTGTCATGCTGGAGGACTCAGCCACAACCCATCTTTAATGCTCTTACTGAGGTAAGGGAATTTTTGGCCAAATTCTCAGAAAACCTGGTGCGATCTATCCTCCCTTCAATACGGTGCAGTCATAAAATGGTCTAGTTTGGATTCATCTGACCACATGACCTTCTGCCATGCCTCCTCCTGATTATCCAGATGGTCATTGTCAAACTTCAAACAGGCCTGGATATGTGCTGACGTTAGCAGGGGGGACCTTGTGTTTCCTGCAGTATTGTAATCCATGACGGGATAGTGTGTTACTAATGGTAATGTTTGAAACTTTGGTACGTGCTCTCTTCAGGTCATTGATAAGGTCCTCCCATGTAGTTCTGGGCTGTTTCCTGATCTTTCTCAGAATCCTCCTTAGCCAATGAGGGGAGGTCTGGCATGGAGCCCCAAACCGAGGAAGAGTGTCAGTCATCTTTTGTTTCTTGCATTTTCTCATAATTGTGCCAGTTTTTGTTTTCTCACCAAAGTTCTTGCCTATTGTCTTGTAGCCCATCCCAGCCTTGTGCAGGTCTACAATTTTGTCCCTGATGTCCTTAGACAGATCTTTGGTCTTGGCCATGGTGGAGAGGTTGCTGTAACTGATTGAGTGTGTTAACAGGTGTCTTTTTTTACAGGTATCAAGTTCAAACAAGTGCAATTAATACAGGTAATGAGTGCAAAGTAAGAGGGATTCTTAAATAAGAAATAACCAACAGGATTGTGACAGCCAGAATCCTTGCTGGTTGGTAGGTGATCAAATACTTATTTCATGCAATAAAATGCAATTTAACTATTTTAAAATCATACGTGATTTTCAGGTTTTTTTTTCTGTCTCTCACAGTTGAAGTCTACCTACGATAAAATTACAGATCTCTCCATTCTTTGTAGGTGGGTAAACTTGAAAAATCTTCAGTGTATCAAACACTTATTTTCCCCACTGTAGACAGTCATGCACAAAAGTATTGGTAACCTTGAAATTGCGCCAGAAAATGAGGTATTTCTCCCAGAAAATTATTACAGTTACACATGTTTTGTTATGCACATTTATACACATTAATTTCCTTTGTGTGCACTGGAACAACACAAAAAAAGAGAAAAAAAGGCAAATTAATTTCACACAAAGCCCCAAAAATGGGTCAAACAAAATTGTTGGCATCCACAACTTAATAGTTGGTTGCACACCCTTTGGAATAAATATTATATATATATATACAGTAGGGAAGTGCAAATGGAAACCCACCCCATTTGCATTTACAATTTCACCTAAAATTAGAATGAAGATGAGTTTGTTGTATGCACCACACTCATCAGTGTGACTGGCGTTCTATGCAAGTTGTATCAATGTGCGTTTTTTCTTCTAGGCAGCCAACCCCTGCAATGCTGGCACAAGCTACTTGCTAACACTAAGAGGTACTGTTGAGGTTTCACTTTTGAGTCACACATCACTAAAGTGGCATCAATTTCCACAGAGCAGAAACAGTATAATAGGCCTCTGACATACCTTCTTACTACAAGCAACCCACCAGATGGAGAACCATCTTGGAGTCACATTTAAAAAAATTGTTTGCAACATCAGCAGAAGTATCAACAGCAGGCACAAAAGACACCACAAAGATGGCAGACTGCAATAACGAGAAATCAATGCATGCCAGTAAATATGACACCATCGGCTAGCCTGCGACAGGAGTAAAATGTCATTGGAGATCCATGACTTGTCTACACTTTCAAGGTAAAGCCGGATGCGCTTATTCATCAGTCTAACAGTCTGAAGAGAGCTTCATCAGTGGGAACCCCTGAGGAGTGAATTAATTTTTGAAACTACACCTATTTGAGGTATTCATCTACAAGTATAGTACATAGTAAAAGTGACAGAAGTAGCAATAATAATATTTAGCAACCTAAATCCTGGATTGTCCTGAAAGGAGTAGTGTGCTTTTCAAAACTACCTTCACAATAAATTAAGATGGTATAAGGGTTTCACTTTAGTAGCTGCACTGTTATAGTGCATGCTTATAATTGATTTGTGCAAATTAAAGAAGTTTTTGTCTTACATAAGCCTTAAAGTTTGTTCTCTAAATCTTAGATGTTCTTACTGTCAGAATGGTGATATTCTATATAAATGAAGCTGAAGCATACAGATGGAATCCCCTTCAGAGCTTATTGTTTATGCACATATATAATTGGGAAAATCAGTTTATTCACAAGAACTGCATTTTATTCGCTCAGCAGGTAGAAAAGCAATATCAAATTAAATTGTGTACACTTTGAGGACTTAGAGAACAGCTTGATGACCAAAATAACAAATACTTTATTCCTTATTTACAGTTTAGATTTGCAAAACAGGATTTCATGTCGACAAATTACATTAAATTTAAACTTTTCATTTTGCCTCAACTTTTATTGTTTATATGTGTTCCGATTTAAACATTTGCAACCAGCGCTCTAAGTTTTTAGGCTCCACGTGTATTCGCATTCATTTGCATCAAACTCTACGGAGCAATGGCATTAATTAAAGCCAAGCTCCACTGTTGGCTACCAATGCCTATACAGTCAGAATGTGTAAGGCTGTATTACTTCCCTGTATTACTTTCTTAGTTCATTTTGCACAGTTAAAACAACTTACTTTTCCCGCTATTGACCCGGCCTGCCAAGTCACCCAAGGATTGTTCACACGTGTATTTGGTAATCAGACTATTTAGATGTCTACATGTCGATGAGCACTAGGTGCTTATAAATTACTAGATGGTGGCCCGATTCTAACGTATCGGGTATTCTAGAACATGCATGTCCACGTAGTATATTGCACAGCCCATGTAGTATATTGCCCAGTGACGTAGTATATTGCCCAGTGACGTAGTATATTGCCCAGTGACGTAGTATATTGCCCAGTGACGTACTATATTGCCCAGCCACGTAGTATATTGCCCAGCCACGGAGTATATTGCCCAGTAATGTAGTATATTGCCCAGTAACGTAGTATAATGCCCAGTAACCTACTATACAGCACAGAGCCAAGTAGTATATTGCCCAGCCACGAAGCATATTGGCCAGTCACGTAGTATATTGCCCATCTACATAGCATATTGCCCAGCTACGTAGTATACAGCGCAGAGCCACGTAGTATATTGCACAGCGACGTAGTATACAGCACAGAGACACGTAGTATATTGCACAGCGATGTAGTATACAGCACAGAGCCACGTAGTATATTGGCCAGTCACGTAGTATATTGCCCAGTTAGGTAGTATATTGCCCAGTGATATAGTATATTGCCCAGTGACGTAGTATACAGCACAGAGCCACGTAGTATATTGCACAGCGACGTAGTATACAGCACAGAGCCATGCAGTATATTGCCCAGCCACGTAGTATATTGTCCAGTCACGTAGTATATATATTGCCCAGCTACGTAGTATATTGCCCAGCCACGTATGTCACAGGTTGAACAAATAAAAATAAACATATACTCACCTTCCAGGGACCCTTGTAGTCCTGTCGCCTCCATATCGGGCAGGCCCTGTGATGACGTCGCGGTCACATGACCGTGACGTCACGGCAGGTCCTTCTCGCGCAGGCGCGCAGGACCTGTGATGACGTCGCGGTCACATGACCGTGATGTCATGGCAGGTCCTTCTCGCAGACCATCCTTGGCACCGGAGCCTGACGCTTGCATGGAGTGGTCACCGGAGCATCGCGAGGAGCGGGAAAGGTGAGTATATAATGATTTTTTATTTTTTTTATTATTTTTAAACATTAGATGTTTTTACTATTGACGCTGCATAGGCAGCATCAATAGTCAAAACTTGGTCACACAGGGTTAATAGCGGCGGTAACGGAGTGAGTTACCCGCGACATAACGCGGTCCGTTACCGCCAGCATTGACCCTGTGTGAGCGGTGACTGGAGGGGAGTATGGAGCGGGCGCCGGGCACTGACTGCAGGGGAGTAGGGAGGGACTAATCGGACTGTGGCCGTCGCTGATTGGTCGCGGCAGCCATGACAGGCAGCTGGCGAGACCAATCAGCGACTTGGATTCCATGACAGACAGAGGCCGCAACCAATGAATATCCGTGACAGAAAGACAGAAGGACAAACAAAGATGGAAGTGACCCTTAGACAATTATATAGTAGATGGCTCATTCACACATCTGAATAAGTATGTATATTTTTAAAGGATAGCTTACAAATACATTACAGAAAAAAAAGATGCTCGAGTTTGATCCTTTTGATGACCAAATTCTCCATTTCTTATAGGGTGTGGTTTTCAAATAAACAGCACACAGATGCCTTCTATTTTACATCTATGAGTGGCCCTCTCAAAACATGGATATGTAGAGTCAGTTTTATTGAGCAAGGTTAACTAGTGGTTCCCTCAAGAAATAATAACATCTAGAAACAAAAATATCCTGATTCTTGGGGGTTTCGATGTAGCAATAGATGGCATTTGGGAATCACAGTCAAGTTTGTTATATTTCGAGATTTATGTCAACTCTTGGTATAAACCCATTCCTACCCCACATAGTATAATCAAAGTGCTTGTTGGCTGAACAGCTTGCTGATAACACTGGCTCAGGTGTTATGCCCTCATCATTCACAGCACATATCAGCTGTGTCCTATATCATCAAAATTCATACCAATCCCAACTGTTCAATCCCTCATCAGCCAAGGTCAATATTGAGCCTTGTGGTGCTGATTAGTTGCCTTAGCAGCTTGCAGCCAGAGTTCTACAGGACAGAAATGTAAAATACCTGATTAGGCTGCTTCCATTGCCCACCACTCTCCATAGTATGCATATTCAGTGCACAGGGCATTCACTTACCTATTGCTGATCCATATACAAATTACTACCACTGGTGGACATTATTGTATACCTTTTTATGAGGATGAAAATCATACTTTGGCCTAATACAGTCCGTGTATGCACCACAAGTCTCATGATCCAAACAAACAAACAGCCACACATATGCTGTTAGTTTGGGTCAGGACATCAGCAGCGGGTCCAGGCATTGCAGTCCGTTCATGGACCTTGAAACAAGGACATGTGAATTCAGCTTTAGCCCTTAAGCTTAAGAGCGTTTAATAAAAAAAAAATTACAGGAACAAAAGCGTTTTACTAAGGCCAAGGAGAGAAAATAGGCTTGTTTACTTTGGAACATTGTTTTAGAGGTGACCTTACTGGTACATAACAATGCTTTATGTTCAATGTTAAGACAAAGCTCATGTGTTCAGAAAACTGCAGACATCATCAAGTAGCCCAAGGAGGGGTGCTTAGTGTAATGACAATTAAGCTACGGTATAGGATTGCTTACAGTAAAAACACAGTTACAGCAAATACAATAAGTGAATATCAAAAAGGATGGCTATATATAGTGAGAAGTGGCATCTTTAAATATTACTTTACAAGACAAGTACATTAGCTGTAGATGTTTTCAGTCTTACTAAACATGTAATTACAGTATATAATACAACGATTGTATACATTTTTATATACGTTAAGCAGCAAAACAAAATCTAGCACATTAAGGGTATGTGCACACGTTGCGGATTCTGCTGCGGATTTTTCCGCAGCGGATTTGGAAAATCCGCAGTGCAAAACCACTGTGGTTTTCACTGCGGATTTTATCGCGGTTTCTTCTGCGGATTCCTCTGCAGGTTTTCAACTGCACTTTCCTATTGGTGCATGTTGAAAACCGCTGCGGAATCCGCAGAAAGAATTGACATGCTGCGGAAAATAATCTGCTGCGTTTCCGCGAGGATTTTTCCGCAGCATGTGCACAGCGTTTTTGTTTTTCCCATAGGTTTACATGGTACTGTAAACTTTGGGAAAACTGCTGCGGATCCGCAGCGCCAAATCCGCTGCGGATCCGCAGCAAAATCCGCAGCGTGTGCACATACCCTAAAGATCTGTCCCTTCTTCTGCAGAAAACATACATTAAACTGTAAATTCTTGTAGCCATATTAAAATTGAAGAGGCAACATATCCTTTCCCATGAATTAACAGAATTCAAGTTAATGTGCAAGCAATCTAGTTCTATTGGCCTCAGACTGGAATTGTGTACAGTTGTGTTCAAATATTTACATACAACGGCAGAATTTTTGCTTTCTTGGCCTATTTTTCCAGAGAATATGAATGATAACACCAAAACTTTCTCCACTCATGGATAATGCTTGGGTGAAGCCATTTATTGTCAAACTACTGTATTTTCTATTTTTAAATCATAATGACAACCCAAAACATCCAAATGACCCTGATCATAAGTTCACATACTACATTTCTTAATACCGTGTCTTACATCCTCTAACATCAATGACAGCTTGAAGTATTTTGTGGTAAGTTGTGGATGAGGTTCTTTATTTTCTCAGAAGGTAAAGCTGCCCACTCTTCTTGGCAAAAAGCCTCCAGTTCCTGTAAATTCCTGGGCTGTCTAGCATGAACTGCGTGCTTGAGATCTCCCCAGAGTGGCTCAATGATATTCAGGTCAGGAGACTCAAATGGCCACTCCAGAAACTTCACTTTGTTCTGCTGTAGGCAATGACAGGTTGACTTGGCCCTGTGTTTTGGATCATTGTCATGTTGGAACACCCAAGTACGTTCAGCGTCTGGCCTGATGAGTGCAAATTTGCCTTCAGTATTTCCTGATGACATGCTGCATTCATCTTTCCTTCAAATTTGACCAAGTTTCCTGTGCCTTTGTCGCTCACACATCACCAAAACATCAGCGATCCACCTCCGTGCCTTACAGTAGGAATGGTGTTCCTTTCATCATAGGCCTTGTTGACCTCTCTCCACATGTAATGTTTATGATTGTGGCCAAAGTTGAATATTGGTCTCATCACTCCAAATTACCTTGTTCCAAAAGTTTTGAGGCTCGCCTCTGCTTGTGCTGTTTTGTGTATTGCCTTTTTTCTGGCGACTCGACCATGCAGCCACACCGCTAGTTTTCAGAGAGTCCTGTATTTCAGCTGATGTTATTTGTGGGTTTTTCTTTGCATCCCGAACAATTTTCCTGGCAGCTGTGGATGACATTTTTGTTGGTCTACCTGACCATGGTTTTGCTTTTACAAAGCCCCTGATTTTACATATGTTAATCACTGTTTGAACGCTGCTAACTAGCATTATCAATTCCTTGGATATGTTTATGTATCCCTTTCCTATTTTATACAGTTCAACTACCTTTCCATTGACAATTCTTTTGCTTTCTGCATGACTCACAATCCAGACACATCAGTGCTTGGATGAAAGATGCGGGAGACTGTCTGGATCCCAGAAACTCACTCAGCTTTTATGCACAAACACTGATTACAAACAAACAGGTCACAGGTGGGGATGTTACCTTATGTAGCCGTTCAAACCCATTTGTGTCAACTTCTGTGCTTGTTATAAGGCCAAAATCACCAGTGTATGTGAACATTTAATAAGGGTCATTTGGATGTTTTGGGTTATCATTATGATTTAAAAAGCACAAGAAAAGGAAAACACAGTAGTTTGACAATAAATGGCTTCACCCAACCACTAGCCACGAATGGAGAAAAAGTTTTGGTATTAGCATTTACATTCTCTGAAAAAAGGCTAAGAAAAAAACTTTTGAGCACAACTGTATAACCTTGTGATTGGATAATAATCTATAGGAATAATCTGTCAGTTTTATTTCTATGCATACTTAGAACTAAATCAAGTTGTTTCACTCATTGCATTTTAGCAATATTATGCCAAGGGTTAATTGTATTATATGGAACATCCCTTAGACTTAGTGAAAAACGTATATGTAAAGATTACCAAAGAAAAATGTGGAAATGTAAAATTTTCAGATTAAAAAAAAGTTTTACATATATATATATATATATATATATATATATATAAAAAAAAAAAACTTCCAATGAACAACTAACATGGCCTTTAAACATGACCCTTTTAGGCTTGTGTAACAACCATAAATTACAGCAGATTTAATTAGGTTTTTACAGCTCAATAATCAAAAATATTTATAGGCAGAATATAAACATTTTTTCTTTTTCTTATCCACTGTAACAATGTTGACTAGAGTTGCTCTGCTTGATCATGATAAGAGATCTTCTTTGACACAGTAGTAAAACCTGTGATTATGGCAAACAGATCCTGCAAATTCAACTTGAATATAATGCAAGACATTTCTCCTATTACACCGATCTTCTGTAACCCTTTATAAGGGCCAATGTTTATGTGCAATAACCCCTTAACCCTCTGGCCATTTTCCATTTTTGCATTTTCGATTTTTGCTCCCTTTCTTGCCAGAGCCATAACTTTTTTTCCTGTCAAAATGGTCATGTGAGGGCTTGTTTTTTGCGGGACAAGTTGTGCAATTCCACAGTTGATTTTTTTACACTGTTCACTAAATGCAAAAAATGACCTGGCATTATGATTCTCCAGGTCATTACGAGTTTATAGACACCAAACATGTCTAGGTCTTTTTTTATTTAAATGGTGAAAAAAAATCCACACTTTCATAAAAAAACAAAATGGCGCCATTTTCCGAGACCTGTAGCGTCTCAATTTTTCGTTATTTGGGGCTGAGTCAGGACTTATTTTTTGCATGCTAAAGTGACTTTTATTGATACCATTTTGGTGTAGATACAATCTTTTGATCACCCGTTATTGCATTTTATTGCAATGTAGTGGCAACCAAAAAAAACTCTGGCGTTTTAACTCTTTCTTGTTAAGCCATTTAGCAATCAGGTTACTTTTTTTTATACTGATAGAGCAGGCAATTCTGAAAGCGGCGATACTAAATATGTGTATGTTTGATTTTTCTTTTACTGTTTTATTTTGAATGGGGCGAAAGGGGGTGATTTTCCATGGGAGACTAGAAGCTGCACTTGTCCGATTGGCTCTGCTACATACAGGAAATGATCAGATTGCCTGTATGTAGCAGAAATAATCACTTGCTATGAGCGCTGCCCAACGGGAAGTGCTCATAGCAATGTGGTTATGACTATCATAGAGGTCTGCTGGAGACCTCTGGTTGTCATGCCAACCAATTGGTGATCCATGATTACGTGATGGGGTTACCGATGGGCAGGATTTCAAGCACGTTTGCTGGAAGCACTAGTTAAATGCTGCTGTCAGAGATTGATAGTGACATTTAACGGGTTAACAGCCTAGGGTGGATTATGATTCTACCCACAGCGTTAGAGGCATGTCAGCTGTTCAAGACAGCTGACATGTGCCGGTTAAGATGTGGGCTCAGCGCCGATGCCCACAACAAAGGGAGGGAGTCCGACGTGGGCATATTATTATGCCCAACATCAGAAAGGGGTTAATTGTTCCCCCTGCTCTTCCAAGAGCCATCACTTTTCAATTTTTTTGCCGATATAGCCATATGGGGCTTGTTTAACCCCTTTCTGACCTCGGACGGGATAGTACATCCGAGGTCAGAAGCCCTGTTTTGATGCGGGCTCCGCGGAGGTCGGCGATGCTTCAGAATAGTAACCATAGAGGTCCTTGAGACATCTATGGTTACTGATCCCCGGCAGCTGTGAGCGCCACCCTGTGGACGGCGCTCACAGCACACCTGATTTTCTGCTACATAGCAGCGAACAGCAGATCGCTGCTATGTAGCAGAGGCGATCGCGCTGTGCCTGCTTCTAGCCTCCCATGGAGGCTATTGAAGCATGGAGAAAGTAAAAAAAAAAGTAAAAAAAATGTGAAAAAAATAAAAAAAACATAAAAGTTTAAATCACCCCCCTTTCGCCCCAATCAAAATAAATAAAGAAAAAAAAAAAAATCAAACCTACACATATTTGGTATCGCCGAATTCAGAAACGCCCGATCTATCAATAAAAAAAAGCATTAACCTGATCGCTAAACGGCGTAGCGAGAAAAAAATTCGAAACGCCAGCATTTTTTTGGTCGCCGCGACATTGCATTAAAATGCAATAACAGGCGATCAAAAGAACTCGTATGTGCACCAAAATTCATCATTAAAAACGTCAGCTTGGCACGCAAAAAATAAGCCCTCAACCGACCCCAGATCATGAAAAATGGAGATGCTACGAGTATCGGAAAATGGCACAATTTTTATTTATTTATTTTTTTTAGCAAAGTTTGGAATTTTTTTTCACCACTTAGGTAAAAAATAACCTAGTCATGTTAGGTGTCTATGAACTCGTACTGACCTGGAGAATCATAATGGCAGGTCAGTTTTAGCATTTAGTGAACCTAGCAAAAAAGCTAAACAAAAAACAAGTGTGGGACTGCACTTTTTTTTTGCAATTTCACTGCACTTGGAATTTTTTTCCCATTTTCTAGTACCCGACATGCTAAAACCAATGATGTCGTTCAAAAGTACAACTCGTGCCGCAAAAAAATAAGCCCTCACATGGCCAAATTGACAGAAAAATAAAAAAGTTATGGCTCTGGGAAGGAGGGGGGTGAAAAACGAACACGGAAAACCGAAAAATCCCAAGGTCATGAAGGGGTTAATGCAGAACGAGATGTAGTTTTAAAAGACACCACTCATTTTACCATATAATGTACGGAAAAATGGGAAAATAAAGTATCAAGGGTATTGAAATGGAAAAAAGCAACATACACACTACTGTTTTTGCATTTTATCTTTACAGTGTTTAATGACATGGTAATACGATTCACCACATTAGTATGATCACGGTGGTACCAAATTCATACTTTTTTTTTTTTTATTTTAATCATGAAAAAAAACTGAACTTTGCAAAAATAAATAAAAACTTCTGGTTGCTATTTTTTGAGACCCATAACTTGCCATAAAATGATTTCTGTGTTGACTTGTTTTTTTCTTCTGTGTAGAGCAGACATTTTTATAGATACCATTTTAGGATACATACTTGAATTGTGGAAACCGAAAAACACTTCCATTTTTTTTTTTTTTTTAATCAGAGCTTAATGTACACTTTATTGAAGACCTGTTATCAGGTCAAAAGTGGCCATCAGCCAATATGAGGAGACATGGATGAAGAGGCGAGCATCAGTCTTGACCAATAATGAGGTAGGAGGTGTCTTAGACTCCCTGAACATGCTGTAGCTACACAGTAGTCATAGATCATATACTCTGTCATGAATAGCAGTCGAGAAGCAACTCACTGCAGAACATTACTCAAGGTACTGTAAATTAAAGGGGCTTTCTATTTTCAGAAAACCTGTGTCCCTAGGCACAATTTTCTTTAAAATTTAAAATGAGGTTTACTAACCTTCCCCAGTTCTAGTGTTGAGTCTCCATCACTAATCCCGATGTTTGTTAATGTTTTCAGTGCTGATGTTATGAAAACAGCGTTGCAGCCAATCACTGAGCTCCTGCTGTCTACTCAAGCGGAACAACTGAGCTTCCTGATTGGCCGCAGTGCTGTGAATGCAACATCAATGCTGCAGGCAATAACAGACATCAGGAGCAACAACGGAAGCTCAATGTTGGATCCAGGAAGGGTGAGTAAGGATAGTCTGGTTTTTTTTTTGTTTGTTTTTTTCAAACAAGCTGTGCCTTGGAGCGGGTTTTCTTAATATGCAAAATCTCTTTAAGCATGACAATGTTTCTGCTTGGCCTTATTCATTTATGATCCAACATAATATATTATATACAATATTCTAGTTGCTTGTAATAACAAAATTAACTTGCTTCCTTTACAGTCTTAGATCGCAAGTTTTAAGTTATGTATAGGAAAAAAATATATTGTGGAGAATTGTTACCTAGAAAAATCTATGCAAACATCTTTGTGTCAAAAAGCATAAAAGTATTATCACTCCTATGATCCCTGTCTTTTATTCTACAGCAATAGCTCATGCTGGAATTTCTTTTCCTGTGGAGTGTTTTCCGGAATATGTAGTCCATCTGACATTAGATATGCAAAGACAATTTAAATTACAGTTGATCAGCTCTGACAGCTGAATAAGAGGAAATAATAAAAACATTGGATGGTACTTAAGGCTTTGTGAAAAATCGGACAGATTCAAAATATTATCAAAATAATGATCAGATACTGGTCCTGAACTAGGGATAAATGCATAGATATGACCACAGGAAAATGGCTTGAATTCAGCTTCTTTCACTTAAAGGGAACCTGTCACCCCGTTTTTTGAAGATGAGCTAAAAATAGCGTTAAATAGGGGCAGAGCTGGGCGTTACATTAGTGTCTTTGTGTGCCATTATTACCCACCTATGCTGCCGAAATACCTTTGTAAAGTCGCCGTTTTCTGCTGTCACTCACGCTGGTCTGGTCCTATGGGCGTGGTGACAGCGATGTTTCTCCCCCAGAATCCTGCTCATCATTACGTTGGTGGCGTAGTGGTGTACGCATGTCTAGTGTTGAGCATTCCGATACCGCAAGTATCGGGTATCGGCCGATACTTGCGGGTATCGGAATTCCGATACCGAGATCCGATACTTTTGTGGTATCGGGTATCGGTATCGAAACAACATTAATGTAAAAATGTGTAAAAGAGAGAATTAAAATAAAAAATATTGCTATACTCACCTCTCCGACGCAGCCTGCACCTTACCGAGGGAAGCGGCAGCGTTCTTTGTTTAAAATTCACGCTTTTCTTTCCTTACGTGAAGTCCCGGCTTGTGATTGGTCGCATGCCGCCCATGTGGCGGCGACGCAACCAATCACAGCAAGCCGTGACGTAATTTCAGGTCATTCAGTATTTTAAAATTACGCTCCGGCTTTGTGATTGGTTGCGTCGCAGTCACATGGGCGACGCAACCAATCACAGCAAGCCGTGACGTAATTTCAGGTCCTTAAGGATTTTAAAATTACGTCCCGGCTTTGTGATTGGTTGCGTCGCAGTCACATGGGCGACGCAACCAATCACAAGCCGTGACGTCACGGGAGGCTGGACACGCGCGCATTTTAAAATGGCTTCCCGGCTTGTGATTGGTTGACCGCGCCGCAACCAATCACAAGCCAGGACGTCACGGGAGGCTGGACACGCGCCCATTTTAAAATGCGCGCGTGTCCAGCCTCCCGGCTTGTGATTGGTTGACCGCGCCGCAACCAATCACAAGCCGGGACGTCACGGGAGGCTGGACACGCGCCCATTTTAAAATGCGCGCGTGTCCAGCCTCCCGTGACGTCACGGCTTGTGATTGGTTGCGTCGCCCATGTGACTGCGACGCAACCAATCACAAAGCCGGGACGTAATTTTAAAATCCTTAAGGACCTGAAATTACGTCACGGCTTGCTGTGATTGGTTGCGTCGCCCATGTGACTGCGACGCAACCAATCACAAAGCCGGAGCGTAATTTTAAAATATTGAATGACCTGAAATTACGTCACGGCTTGCTGTGATTGGTTGCGTCGCCGCCACATGGGCGGCGTGCGACCAATCACAAGCCGGGACTTCACGTAAGGAAAGAAAAGCGCAAATTTTAAACAAAGAACGCTGCCGCTTCCCTCGGTAAGGTGCAGGCTGCGTCGGAGAGGTGAGTATAGCAATATTTTTTATTTTAATTCTTTCTTTTACACATTAATATGGATCCCAGGGCCTGAAGGAGAGTTTCCTCTCCTTCAGACCCTGAGAACCATCAGGAATACCGTCCGATACTTGAGTCCCATTGACTTGTATTGGTATCGGGTATCGGTATCGGATTGGATCCGATACTTTGCCGGTATCGGCCGATACTTTCCGATACCGATACTTTCAAGTATCGGACGGTATCGCTCAACACTACGCATGTCCAAAAGGCGAATCCACTGCCCAGGTGATGAAAAACAGCGCGATCTGCGCTATTCAGCCGTTTACCGGTGGGCGCGGCCATCTTTCCTGTGGCCGCGCGTGCGCAGATGGAGCGCTCTGCTGCCCGGGGCTTCAGGAAAATGGCCGCCGCGATCTCCATCTGCGCACGCGTGGAATCCCGCGGCCATTTTCCTGAAGCCCCGGGCAGCAGAGCGCTCCATCTGCGCACGCGCGGCCACAGGAAAGATGGCCGCGCCCACCGGTAAACGGCTGAATAGCGCAGATCGCGCTGTTTTTCATCACCTGGGCAGTGGATTCACCTTTTGGACATGCGCACACCACTACGCCACCAACATAATGATGAGCAGGATTCTGGGGGAGAAACAGCGCTGTCACCACGCCCATAGGACCAGACCAGCGTGAGTGACAGCAGAAAACGGCGACTTTACAAAGGTATTTCGGCAGCATAGGTGGGTAATAAAGGCACACAAAGACACTAATGTAACGCCCAGCTCTGCCCCTATTTAACGCTATTTTTAGCTCATCTTCAAAAAACGGGGTGACAGGTTCCCTTTAAGGTATTTTGTGACTGCACGAAGTTTACATGATAGCAGTGCCACAACATTTACTACTGGGAAAAACATCTCGGCACACTATTTCGTTGCAATTCTCCTACTTACACATACAGTGGGGCAAAAAAGTATTTAGTCATTCAGCAATAGTGCAAGTTCCACCACTTAAAAAGATGAGAGGCGTCTGTAATTTACATCATAGGTAGACCTCAACTATGGGAGACAAACTGAGAAATAAAAATCCAGAAAATCACATTGTCTGTTTTTTTTAATCATTTTATTTGCATATTATGGTGGAAAATAAGTATTTGGTCAGAAAAAAACAATCAAGATTTCTGGCTCTCACAGACCTGTAACTTCTTCTTTAAGAGTCTCCTCTTTCCTCCACTCATTACCTGTAGTAATGGCACCTGTTTAAACTTGTTATCAGTATAAAAAGACACCTGTGCACACCCTCAAACAGTCTGACTCCAAACTCCACTATGGTGAAGACCAAAGAGCTGTCAAAGGACACCAGAAACAAAATTGTAGCCCTGCACCAGGCTGGGAAGACTGAATCTGCAATAGCCAACCAGCTTGGAGTGAAGAAATCAACAGTGGGAGCAATAATTAGAAAATGGAAGACATTCAAGACCACTGATAATCTCCCTCGATCTGGGGCTCCACGCAAAATCCCACCCCGTGGGGTCAGAATGATCACAAGAACGGTGAGCAAAAATCCCAGAACCACGCGGGGGGACCTAGTGAATGAACTGCAGAGAGCTGGGACCAATGTAACAAGGCCTACCATAAGTAACACACTACGCCACCATGGACTCAGATCCTGCAGTGCCAGACGTGTCCCACTGCTTAAGCCAGTACATGTCCGGGCCCGTCTGAAGTTTGCTAGAGAGCATTTGGATGATCCAGAGGAGTTTTGGGAGAATGTCCTATGGTCTGATTAAACCAAACTGGAACTGTTTGGTAGAAACACAACTTGTCGTGTTTGGAGGAAAAAGAATACTGAGTTGCATCCATCAAACACCATACCTACTGTAAAGCATGGTGGTGGAAACATCATGCT
This sequence comes from Ranitomeya variabilis, assembly GCF_051348905.1. NCBI lineage: Eukaryota > Metazoa > Chordata > Amphibia > Anura > Dendrobatidae > Ranitomeya > Ranitomeya variabilis. The sequence continues at coordinate 351,312,298 of NC_135236.1, read as the reverse complement.
TTGGGGCTGTTTCTCTGCAAAGGGGCCAGGACGACTGATCCGGGTACATGAAAGAATGAATGGGGCCATGTATCGTGAGATTTTGAGTGCAAACCTCCTTCCATCAGCAAGGGCATTGAAGATGAAACGTGGCTGGGTCTTTCAACATGACAATGATCCAAAGCACACCGCCAGGGCAACGAAGGAGTGGCTTCGTAAGAAGCATTTCAAGGTCCTGGAGTGGCCTAGCCAGTCTCCAGATCTCAACCCTATAGAAAACCTTTGGAGGGAGTTGAAAGTCCGTGTTGCCAAGCGAAAAGCCAAAAACATCACTGCTCTAGAGGAGATCTGCATGGAGGAATGGGCCAACATACCAACAACAGTGTGTGGCAACCTTGTGAAGACTTACAGAAAATGTTTGACCTCTGTCATTGCCAACAAAGGATATATTACAAAGTATTGAGATGAAATTTTGTTTCTGACCAAATACTTATTTTCCACCATAATATGCAAATAAAATGATAAAAAAACAGACAATGTGATTTTCTGGATTTTTTTTTCTCAGTTTGTCTCCCATAGTTGAGGTCTACCTATGATGTAAATTACAGACGCCTCTCATCTTTTTAAGTGGTGGAACTTGCACTATTGCTGAATGACTAAATACTTTTTTGCCCCACTGTATATTGATTACCGGTAATGTGTTTTTTTTGGAACCCATGACAGCACCAACGGGAGAGCGGGGATCCATCCTTCAAAGACAAGGAAACCTTCAAGATAAAAAGGACGGCCCCTCTCTCCGCATCAGTGGATTAGAGCACGAGAAGACCTCCAAGATTAGTGTACACAACATAAAAGGCCAACATTAATACTATATTCACTCTCCCCACACGTGAATAAATTGAACCGCACCCAAGAAGGTGATAACTTAGTTGAGAGATCAAAGGGCAGGGAATATAAGCGTGTTGTCATGGGTTCCGAAAAAACAAATTACCACTAAGTAATATACATGTTTTTCTGTCACCCATGACAGCACCAATGAGAGATTCAGAGAACCAGTGCAATCTAGGGAAGGACCAAAGCCTGAAGAACCCTTTTCCCAAACGTGAGGTCAGAGGAGGCAGACAATTCCAATCTATAGTGCCTTTAAAAGGTAGGAGGAGAAAACCAAGATGCAGCCTGACAAATCTGCTCAATGGACATGTCAGATCTTAATGCCCAGGAGGGGTAGGATTTTTAGGAACCTGACAGAAGAATGGTAATGTACTACTTGTGACCTATGAAACTTTGACACAACCTTAGGTAAGAAGGCTTAGGTAAGATGACCCAGGGGCTGAAGGAAATTCTTTCCCAGGCCAGAAGGAAGGGAGAGAGCCTCCCCTACCTGGGAAGGGGAGTCACTTGGGTGGTCTTCTGCTCTCCTGGGAGGGACCACTGGACAGGAATCCTTTAGATATTTTGGACCTGTCCCCCAATCTCCCCTGCTCTCTGAATGCTCACCTTCAGAAAATGTTCTTCCTTTGGAAAGGAAGAAAAGGGGGATTCTGGAAACCCCTTCTTATCACTCGCTTTTTCTAGGATATCATCCAGGGCTGTGCCAAACAGGAAGCCCCCTTCACATGGCAGAGAGCACAACTTTCCTTTCACCTGTATGTTGCCTGGCCAACATTTCAACCTGATGGCTCTGTGACCCGAGTTGGATAAGGCCGCAGCTCTGGCTGCAAATATGGCAGAGTCGTCTGAGGCATCTGAAAGGAAGGATGATGCTCCTTTCATGACTGGAAGTGCAGCTAAGATGAAGTCTTGAGGAGTGTAACTTTTCAGCTGGTCCCCTAACTTGCACAACCAGACCATCAGAGATCTGGCTGTGCAAGTCACTATGGCTGGTCTTAATGCCCCTGCAGATGACTCCCATGTACCTTTCAAGAAGTAATCAATCTTCCTATCCAAAGGATCTTCCAATAACCCTGTATCCTCAAGGGGCAGAGAGGACTTCCTTGAGGACTTGGAAACCATCACATCTAGCTTGGGGGCCTTGTACCAAGACGTTGTTGCCTTCTCATCTAAGCAGTATTTCCTCTTAAAGACAGATGGAAGAGGACTCTTCTTCTCTGGCTTTTCCCACTCCTTACTGATGAGATCCTGTATCCTCTCATTAACGGGAAAGGTTTTGAGATTTTTTAGTCTTCTGATCGACTAACCCCATAGTGGCTTTTACCAGGTTATCTACCTTCTCCAGTGGAAAGCAAAGGCCCGTCCGTGAGTCACTCTCTGATGAGAAGGAATCTGAAGCAGAGTCCTATAAAACCCCCTCGTCTGAGTGTGAAGACAATACATGAGATTTCATACGGCTTCGGGACATCTCTCCTGAGTGGGATAGGGCTTTAAGGGAGTTCTGCACCTCCGTATTAACCCCTTAATGACTCGGGGTATTTTCGTTTTTCGATCCACTCCTTCCCAGATCCATAACTTGTTTACTTTTTCATTAATATGGCCATGTGAGGGCTTAATTTTTGACGGACGAGTGGTACTGTTGAATGACACCATTGGTTTTACCATGTCGTGTACTAGAAAATGGGAAAAAAATTCCAAGTGCGGTGAAATTGCAAAAAAAGTGCAATCCCCCACTTGTTTGTTTGACTTTTTTGCTAGGTTCACTAAATGCTAAACCTGACCTGCCATTATGATTCTCCAGGTCATTACGAGTTCATAGACACGTGGTGGTTAAAATAATTTCAAACTTTGCGAACCCCCCCCCCCCCCGCAATTTTCCGTTACCCGTAGCTTCTCCATTTTTTGTGATCTGGGGTTGGGTGAGGGCTTATTTTTTGCATGACGAGCTGACGTTTTTAATGGTATCATTTTGGTGCTGATACCTTGTTTTGATCGTCCATTATTGCATTTTAATGCTGTGACCAAAAAAAGTAATCTGGTGTTTCAAATTTTTTTATCACTACGCTGTTTAGCTATCAGGTTAATCCTTTTTTATTGAATGATCAGGCGATTCAGAACGCGGTGATACCAAACGAGTAGGGTTGATTTTCTTTATTGTTTTATTTTAAATGGGGCGAAAGGGGGGTGATTTAAACTTTTATATTTTTTTTCATATGTTTAAAAACATTTTTTTTTTATTTTGGCAGGCTTCAATAGCCTTCATGGGGGCTAGAAGCTGCCAGAACTTCATCGGCTCTGCTACATAAAAGCAATGCTCAAATCGCCCCTATGTAGCAGAATTACTGCATTGCTATGAGCGCCGTCCACAAGGTGGCGCTCATAGCAATTCGTCATCAACCATAAAGGTCTCAAGGAGACCTTTGGTTGTTATGCTGACGCGCCGATGACCCCGATCATGTGACGGGGTCACCGGTGTGCGCATTTCCGGCCAGATGGCCAGAGCACTTGTTAAATGCCGGTCAGAGTTTGACAGCGGCATTTAACTTGTTAATAGGTGTGGGTGGATCGCGATTCCACCAGGGCCTATTGCGGGCACATGTCCGCTGTTCAAAACAGCTGACATGTCCCAGCTTTAATGTGGGCTCACCGGCGGTGCCCACATCAAAGCGGGGGTTCTGCCCTCGGAAATACTATTCTGTCCGAGGGGTTAATGAGGGACTTTAGGCTAGCCGAAAGGTTAGGAGACTCCTTCAAAACTGTTTACTCAATATAGGCCTGACATAACATTTTTGGCTATGCTTTAGCTAAACCCTGACCATAGAGGACAAGTCCTATTTTACTTTGTAAAAAAATAAAAGGGGAGACTTTTTGGTGCACTTTCTAGGGACATCCTTCAGACATGGAGAAAGAAGAGAGAAAGAAAGAGAACACCTATTAACAGGCTGAACTTTCTCATAGATCACACCATTTGGAGGTTTTCAAAGGGGGGTACAGGAACTGGAGACAGAATGTCATCTGAAATCTCTTCTATGGAGACAGCGGACTCTTCAATCCTGCTGGAGCTGTGCTGACTAGACCTGGAATCCATGGTCCTGCATACTCCATTGGAGAGGCCATATCTTTGTGGACGTGGCTGCTGACTACCTCGGAGATGCTTCTCCCAAGATGGGTGACGCTGTGGCTCCTCCAGATGCTGCTGCTGTAAGGTATGCTGCTGCTGTAAAAGGGGCTGTAGTGGCTCTATTGTAGACACAAGCGCCCCTGCCAGACCAGCGATCCTCCTTAGGTACACCGTGACCCAGGATTTGCCGGCCAGCTCACTCCTGCAGGTTCTAGTACCGCCCACCAGAAGCTTAGTTCCAGGTGAAAGGTCCCGGCGTGCGTCATTGGGGCACAAGTTCCAACATGCACCTCCGTAACTGCCCATCCTGGATATGTGGCTGCCGGACCCCATCCTGTGATGGAGCCCCAACCCATGCTCCGTCTGATGGACGAGACCCCATTGGGCCCCGCGCGGCACTTCCAGGCTCACGGTGCTGCTACAGCAGAGACTGTGTCCCGCTGGAACACTGAACGACCCAGGTCTGGGAATACATCCATTCTTCTTTCATCCTGTCGCCGTCAAGAAGGCTTCCACGTCAAAAAAAGGAAAGCACTGATGCGAAGAGAGGCGCCACCTTTTTATCTCGAAGGTTTCCTGTCCTAGAAGGGCAGATCCCCTCTCTTCCGTTGGTGCTGCCATGGCTGACAGAAAAAATAAATTGCTTGAAAGACTCTATACCAGTGTTCCCCAACTCCAGTCCTCAAGAGCCACCAACAGGTCATGTTTTCAGGTTTTCCTTAGTATTGCAAAGGTGATAATTGCATCACCTGCACAGGCAATAATTCCATCACCTGTGCAATACTAAAGCAATCCTGAAAACATGATGTAGGTGGCTCTTGAGGACCAGAGTTGGGGAAAAACAGATCTATACTGTGTGACTTATGTCATTTTACTGCTGTTAAATGTGATGTTCACATTACTATGGCATGCTGGGATAATACATGAGGCTTTCCATGATGGTGCACACCTCCCCTTCTATTAACGAGACAGGACCTAAATACAGTATGGCTCTCAGTCCTGGAGGACAGCAGACTTGCCTATAAATTCATGGATGCCCAATAATATAATGGGTACATTGCAATGAAATAGTTTCCATGTAACCACAACACTGTGAGAATTGGGACTTACACTGCAGTTTCCACAGTCATTACAGCTGATTGTATTCGGCTCTCAATAGTCTGTGGAGTTCAGTTGGTCTTAGTGGGGCTGGCATTATACTTTTGATTTACAACTAAGATAGTACTAATTTTCTTTTAGGGAATTTGTAAGTACACTCAGGATAGTTTGCCTAATAATAATAATAATAATAATCTCCCCTCCCACCCCCAAGATAAAAAAAAATAAATAGTTAACCACAAACAAGAGCCCCGCTCCAGAGAATTTTCTGGGATAATAAAGGTCTGTTGGCAAATTAGGCAGGAAACATAGCCAGGTGATTATATGCCTTTCCTGTGTGTCTTGTTGAGTGACATCACTTTCTAAGTTGTTAGCGGCATTTAGAGCTGTCAGAGCAAATATGCTATGCACGACAGCTGCAAGTAAAAAGCTATTTATTTTAATATGACAATACACACACTTCTCAATGTTGAATTTACCAGTTAGTGAAAATGTGATGCAAGGCATAAAGTATACTTTTTGATTACTGCTTCAAATCACATGCGTTCAGCCAAATATTAGCACATAAATGAAATTAGAGTAAAGCTATTATCAGAAAATGAACTATTGTTTAAATCATGCATTTGTATTAGATTTTTCTTTCGGGCAGGGGGCACTTTTTTTTTTCTTACATATCACATCATGTATGAAAAATAAAAAAAATGAAATCTTGTAATTTTCACACTGGCCACTGAGGCATTTTTAGACTTCAACTTCCTGTTGTTTCAGGAAACAACATATATGTATACTCACAGTTGTCAGACCCTATTGTTTATATTGAGGTACATAATGAGCTTATGCAAGGGTCATTGTGAAAGGAGATTGAGTAGTGTCAGCTGTGACATAGCCTATTGTGATTGTTGGATCCTTTGTTATGAGTTGTGTATAGAATTACTATCAGTCATTGTAAACCTGCCTCTGATTATAAGTGCCATGCCCATGACTTGAACTGTGTTTGCTGCTCTGCTCCTCCATGTGTCAGGCCATCTTGCTGAGTTGCCTCTTGCAGCAGTCCCAGCTCTGCTGAATCTTTTTGTTGTTTCCTCCTGGCTATAAAGAGGTATGGTCAGACTCTGACAGCGGCATTTAACACGCACCAGCAGGGGGTCACGTTGTTCCATGCTCCCAATGGTGCACTTGCTGATGACCCCCGTTCCTGTGATTATGATACTCATGTAAAAGTAAGCATGTTGCTGGTGTTCATAGGAGATCGAGATTTATTCTATTGATAACAGTGCCTCAGCGATCAAACGATCGCAGCCTCAAGTCCCCTAAAGGGACCATTAAGTACAGTAAGGTTATGTGCACACGTTGAGTATTTGCTGCAAGTCCGCAGCGTTTTTTTCAGCGTGAAATTGAACCAAATCCACAAAGGATTGCTCAAGCAAGGTTAATCAATGGGAATCCAGAATTGGTGTGCACATACTGCAGAAAATTCCATCCTGATTCACAGCATTTTATTTTCCGCAGCATGTCAATTCTTTTTGCGGATCTGCAGCATTTCTGCACCCATTGACTTCCAGAGTCAGTCAAATCTGCAGCAAAAACACAGGTGTAAAAAGGTTTGCAAATTTGCTGCAGATTAGCTGCCTCAAACTCTGCAGAAAGGAAATGTCAGAAGGAGAAGGAGTGTGTGGGCGGAGAATGTGTGAGAGTGGAGAATATGTGTGAGCGGAGAATATGTGCTTGTCTGTGTGTGCGTCTGTCTGTGGGTGTCTGTGTGGGTACGAAGGCGTTATTTGATGGGACTACTACTCCCATCTGGCTAGGTGTTTTGTCACATATAACAGTGACAGCATGAGCTGATGATGGGAGCATAGTCTAATCATCCAGCACCTGTGTTGTAAAAAAAAATCAAAACATTTACATAATAACATAAACAATACATGCTCACCGAACACCTAATCCCCAACGTCTGCATCTCCTGCAAGCAACCAAAAATAATAAACCAACATATACTCACCTTTGCACTGCAGTCCATTTAATACCGACGGTCCCATGTTTCACGCAGTGAGAGTTCACTGGAGTTCATCAGTGGATCAGCTCCTCCGGTGCTCTCACTTACGGCACTGCTGCGTCAGAAAGTTCTCTTGCATCGATGCCGTGAGAGCACCAGAGCTGATGAACTCCAGTGAACTCTCACGGCAGAGCAGTGATACACTGCGGGAGTGATTACCTCCTGTCAGTGTATCACCGGAGGCCATGTAGAGCGGTCACATCTCCTGATGTGACTGTTCTACATGTGAGATCGCCGTGGGACACTCGGTATTAAATGGACTTTGTCGGACAGGATAGTATTATACATTGGTTTATTATTTTACTTTTGTTGCAGTAGACAAGGGTATCGGGGATTAATCGTTCAGTAAGTATGGTAAATTAAGATTCAATAAAGGAGTCTGTGTGATTATTTAAAATAAAGGATCTTGTTCTGGTCGTGTCTTTATTTACCATGTAACTATAGGATTAGTAATGGATAGGTGTCTTGTAGATGCCTTTCCATTACTAAACCGTGGGTTTGATGTCACCTGACAATACAAAGGTGACATCAACCCCACAAATATGAACCCCACTTGCCACCGCTACAGGGCAAGTGGAAAGAGCGTGGCTAAGTGCCAGAATTGGCGCATCTTAGAGATGTGCCTTTTCTGGGGCGTTGAGAGATGATGTTTTTAGCCTGGGGGGTGCCAATATTCATGGCCCCCACCCAGGCTATTAATATCAGCCCACAGCTGTCTGCCTAGTCTTTGCTGGTTTGATTTTAAAGGGGGATCCCATGTCAATTTTTTTCTGGGGTTCCCCTGTAAACTAGCCAGTAAAAGCTAAGCAAACAGCTGTGAGCTGATATTAATAGCCTGGGAACCTTTATAGCTATTGACTCCTTCTCAGATTATTAACATCAGCCTGTGCTGACTATTAAAATTACGCGGGAGCCCAGGCAGTAATTTTTCTTGAAAAATAAATAGATATCGCATTTCACGCAGATAACAGTTGCTGTTTTGTTACAGCATATGTAGGTTAATTCTGTTAATGCTCCTACATAGGCTGGTGACTGCGTGTGTGTGTGTCTTTATTTAATATTAATGAGGATATCTGGCTAAAGAGGCTGAACAAGGAAATTACATCACATTTTTTTAATAATATATCTTTATTTAGCTCTATGGATTTACAAAAACGCATGAAAATCCGCATTAAAATCCTCATAAAAAACGCACCAAAACCGCATAAAAACTGTGCGGAATTTCCACTGCTTTTTCTGTCAAGAAATGCAGAAACTACGCAGAAAATTTCACAAGCAAATCTGCAACATGCGTACATAGCCTAAAAAGTGAAAAAGTTTTTAACCCCTTTCTGCCAGCTGACGGAATAGTACGTCAGCTGGCAGATCCCCTGCTTTGAGGTGGGCTTCGGCGGTGAGCCCACCTCAAAGCCGCGACATGTCAGCTGTTTTGTACAGCTGACATGTGCGCGCAATGAGCGCGAGCGGAATCGCGATCTGTTCACGCTCACTAACTAGTTAAATGCCGCCGTCAAACTCTGACAGCAGCATTTAACTAGCGCTCCCGGCCGCGTGGCCGGAAGTGCTCGCACCGCTAACCCCCGTCACATGATCGGGGGTCATCGGTACATTGCCATAACAACCAGAGGTCTCCTTGAGACCTCTATGGTTGTTGATGGCTGATTGCTTTGAGCGCCACCCTGTGGTCGGCATTCAAAGCAACCCTGCATTTCTGCTACATAGAGGTGATCTTTGCTTCACCTCTATGTAGCAGAGCCGATCGTGTAGTGCATGCTTCTATTGAAGCATGCCAAAATATAAAAAAAAGTGTTTAAAATATAAAAAAAATAAAAAATATATAAAAGTTCAAATCACCCCCCTTTCGCCCCAATCAAAATAAAACAATAAAAAAAAACAAAAACCCTACACATATTTGGTATCGCCACATTCAGAATCGCCCGATCTATCAATAAAAATAAAGGATTAACCTGTTCGCTAAATGGCGTAGCGAGAAAAAAAATCAAAACGTCAAAATTACGTTTTTTTGGTCGCTGCAACATTGCATTAAAATGCAATAACGGGCGATCAAAAGAACGTATCTGCACCAAAATGGTATCATTAAAAACGCCAGCTTTGCACGCAAAAAATAAGCCCTCACCCGACCCCAGATCCCGAAAATTGGAGACGCTACGGGTATCGGAAAATGGCGCAATTTTTTTTTTTTTTAGCAAATTTTGGAATTTTTTTTTACAACTTAGGTAAAAGAGAACCTAGACATGTTTGGTGTCTATGAGCTCGTAATGACCTGGAGAATCATAATGGCAGGTCAGTTTTAGCATTTAGTGAACCTAGCAAAAAAGCCAAACAAAAAACAAGTGTGAGATTGCACTTTTTTTGCAATTTCATCGCACTTGGAATTTCTTTCTCGTTTTCTGTTACATGGCATGGTAAAACCAATGGTATCGTTCAAAAGTACATCTCGTCCCGCAAAAAATAAGCCCTCACATGGCCATATTGACAGAAAAATAAAAAAGTTATGACGCTGGGAAGGAGGGGAGGGAAAAACGAAAACATGAAAACACTCCGGGGGTGAAGGGTTTAAAAATATGACAAAAAACACCCCCCACTAAAGTTGAAAACAACCCACATTTGCCCGCTTAAAAATAAAACAAAATAAAATAAAAAATGCGCATATTTGACATCACTGCATTTGTAAAAATCCAATTTATCAAAACATAAACTAAATTAATCCAATTGGTAAACCCCTTAATGAGAAACAAAAAAATCAAATTAACGTTTTTTTTTTTTGTTGCAATAAAAGGTGTTCAAAATATTATAAATACTCCAAAATGGTATCAGTAAAAAAGCCAGGTACAGCACAAAAAATCAGCCTGTCACACAGCCCCATATCCCAAAAAATGAAAACGTTAAGGGTCCCGGAAAATAGAAACAAAAGCAATTTTCTTTTTATTTACACAAATTTCTTAATTTTTTTCACCTCTCAAATTAAAAAAAACACAAACAACAAAAACAAACTATACATGTTTAATATCTGCATACTCGTACTGACCTAGAGAATCATACTGCCAGGTCAGTTTTACCCTATAGTGAATATGGTAAATAAAAAAAAACAAAACAATTGTGAAATTGCAGTTTTATTTTTGCAATTTCAACGCTCTTGGAATTTTTTCCGGTTTTCCAGCACGTTATATGGTAGTATGAATGGTGTCATTCAAAAGTACAGCTTGTCCTGCAAAAAACAAGCTCTTATACAACTATATTGATGGAACGATAAAAAAAGTTATGGCTCTTGGAAGAAAAGGAGGAAAAAATGAAAAATCACCATGTCATGAAGGGATTAATATAGAGTTAGATGCTCACACAATCATAAAGTACACTATACAATTGTGTACTGTCAATTCACAACGTGAATAAATACCAAAATAGCAAATGAAGACATTACAAATGTGTTACTGTTGCAGAATAATACTCCACATCATATCAGATGGCCTTTTAGATGATTATTCCGCATAGTATTCTGTTTTCTGTACAGTAAAATATTGAAAAATCTCATACTATAGCACATAATAAAGCAATTCAACAAACTGACCTTGACACCATATAATAAGATCTCATTATTCAAGGACCATAAGACAGCTTCTCCCCAAAGCTGCCATTTACTGGCAGTCCATAAACTAAGCAGATACCAAAACATTATTCTTTCCAATGCTTCCTTTATGACGAATTTTAATTTAAAGGAGACATTTTTCTTCCCTGTAAATATACGATAGAAAAATTCATCACCACTCTCACCAGGGTGAAGTAAGTCCATGTGTGACAGGCTTCATTCTAGCCATATAGAGAAGATACACTGCATCAGGGTCCAGAAGTCCACACCTGTGAAATGGAATTCGACATGAAGAAGCACTGGAGAAAATATTTTTGGTACTGCTACATTATTGACCGCTCATAATAAAATAATAGCCTATTAAAAGGGTTGGATGAGGACCTCAGTGATCATCATCAATATTAAGGCAAATTAAAGGGCGAATTAAGATCCAAGAAATGATGTAGTTAATATATTATAAGAATTTTAATGCTTACTGTACTGTACATTTCACAAGTTCCAGATAGTTATTCTCAGAAATACAAAGATTTGAAGATGTGCAGGTCTAATTCAAATTTGACAAACCTATCAAAACAATTCTCATCACATCTGTCACGATGATCTGAATCACAAGCGGGATGATGTCATAACTCCTACGTCTACCCTGTAAATACAATTAAAAATATGCTTCTTTGGTATATGGCATGTTCATGTTATAGTATAATCCACAGAAGAACGGACATCTAATGTTTTCATGTTGATTCCTGTAAATTTAAGCACTGTGATAAAAAAAGGAGAAAATAAAGTATTTATAATATTTATATATATTCATATAAATCATTAATAAGGAGGGAGTTGCACATGTTGAATTATGTTATTTCTTGTAGTGATTTGGGGCATCCGCAAATGCAAATTTTAGTCTATAGGCTTCAGCTAAGAGAATGCTGATATCTTCATTCCCCCAGTGGACTGTCGGCAGATTCTGCAAAAGCATCAACATCCCCTGCAAGATATAAAAAGAAGAGCTTTGTCAAAGAAATGCCTCCATATAGCTGAGTTCAGGCAGACATGCCATTACATACAGTATTCGTACCAAATGTTTGACCTTAGAAAAGAACAAACTACATCCAATAAGATTCAGTGTTCGTACTGATCGATTACAAAATAAAATCTACCTAACCTTAAAAAAAAAAATCACATATAGCATTCAATGGGTTACTATAAGAAAACCAGGTTAGCAGCATTATACTGTATATAAGTAATATTGCAAGAGTAAAGTCTAAATATCCTGTATATACTCGTGTATAAGCCGAGTTTTTCAGCCCTTTTTTGCGCTGAAAATGCCCCCTTCTGCTTATACACGAGTCATGGTACAGAAAGTCGGATGGGGGGTGGGGCGGCGGAGCAGTGGGTGACAGGAGCCGGCGGCTTCCAGCACACATCATACTCACCTACCTGCACGCCTTCGGTGCTGGCACTGCATCTCGTTCCGGCAGCCAGAGCCTGTCTGCAGCTCCTCCTGTGCTCAGCGGTCATGTGGTAACGCTCATTAAGGTAATGAATATGGACGCATCTCCACTCCCATAGGCGTGGAGCGCATATTCATTACCTTAATGAGCGGGGCCACGTGATCGCTCGGCAGGAAGAGCTGCAGGCAGTTGCCGGCGGCCGGAACGAGAAACAGTGCCAGCACCAAGGGTGTGCAGGAAGGCAAGTATGATGTTTTTTTTTTTTATAGGAAACATGCACACAGGGATGGGGGATAAGGAGGCATGCATACAGGGACGGAATGGGGGAGGCATGCATACAGGGACGGAATGGGGGAGACATGCATACAGGGAAGGAACAGGGAGAGGCATTTTTACCAGGACATGGAAGGGGGAGGCATGCATACAGTGACGGGTTAGGCATGCATACAGAGACGGAACAGGGGAGGAATTCATACCAGGACAGAGAAGGGGGAGGCATGCATACAGAGATGGAACAGGGGGAGGAATTCATACCAGGACAGGGAAGTCAGAGGCATGCATACAATGACAGGGACCGGGGAGGCATGCAGACAGGGACAGGGATGTGGAGGTATTCATACCAGGACAGGGAAGGGGGAGGCATGCATACAACGACAGGGACAGGGGAGGCATGCAGACAGGGACAGGGAGGTATTCATACAAGGACAGGGAAGGGGGAGCCATGCATAGCAGGTCAGGGATGAAGGAACAATGCATACCCGGCTTATACTCGAGTCAATAAGCTTACCCAGTTTTCCGTGGCAAAAGTAGGTGCCTCGGCTTATACTGGGGTCGGCTTATACTCGAGTATATACGGTATCTGATATCTCTAGAAAATCCTCTGCAGATCTTATGATTAAATTTGCAGAAAAAATTGAATGTATTTCATGACAGATTTGTGGCGAATTAGTGAAATTGCCAAAGATGTTATCATATGGTTTGTAAGAGTGAAGCATGGCAATGGTGAGCACCATATAGCGCTGGGAGTTCTGGGTTCAAATCCCACCAAAGACAGCAAGGAGTTTGTATGTTCTCCCTGTGTTTGCGCGGTTTTCCTCCAGGTTCTCTGGTTTTCTCCAACACTCCAAAGACATACTGTTAGGAAATGTAAATTGTGAGCCCCAATGGGGACCGTGATAAAGTCTGTAAAGCGTGGTGAAATTATTGGCGCTATATAAGTGAGTAAAATAAATTAAAAAAATTTTGGCAGGAAAATATTTTCAATGTGTGGATAAGAATGTTTGTTCTCAACCACTTAACTTACTCTGTTGCGCTGAGAATTTGCAACTGAAAAATCAGAAGCATCATAGTTTATAACAAATATTAGGGTTTGTTGAAAGTTCTGAATTATTTTCTCTATGTCCAATTTTGTGTGTACAAGTACTGCAACCAGAGAGGCAACAAGATCCCGGAGAGATGGAAACAGGTTGACAATCACGTGTAGCAAGGTTTACATTAACAGATGGTAATGTGTCTATGCCATGTATGACATGTGCTGATCATAGAACTCTGCCCTATATTCATGACGTAGAGCACTGTGGTATACTAGATTAATTTCGCAGCCCACCAGATGTAACGTGTCCTACATCTCTACAGGCCGTGAACATTACACCAATCCCCAGTTACGAGAACAAACTGGAGTAGTAGATGTTGTACCACACCCTTTACTCGCTGAAGGATTTGCGGGAAAAGAACTGGGAAACTGAAATTCCCCAGTGTCCGCAATACTATTAACGTAGTCCCCTAAAGTACTACCGTGATCCAATGCTGGGACATCACATTAAGTTTCATTTAAATTGACAAGATTTGCATTCTAAAATACAATACATTGTTCCCAGTGAAATGTGTCATTTCCCTACACCAGGGGAGATATGAATGGAAGTCATCTGTTTCTATATTGTATGCTTTACAGTTCCTATTTCCACTATAATTTCAGTCTACAATTGAATGATTTTGAAAATCTATGCTCACTTTGCTAAAACCAGATAAGAAATAACTTTTCTCTCTTTTTTTTTTTCAGAGTTTCGTTTTCAATCCATTTCACTTTATGTTGCTATGACCTCTATAGTTCTGGGGTTGAATGCAGTGCTCCGGCATTATGGTAACTTACTGACTAAGCTACACACTCAATTTCAAAATCTAATTTAGGGATCCAAGTTCAGTAGATAAAGGGTGAATGAAACTGTCCAGACCTCTGTCTTATAAAATGTTAAAGAGATGAAAATTCTATTTGTTTGACCTTTGAAGATAGTAAGGCAGGAGCCTGAAAATAAAATCTGCTAACTACATTTCGGTCTGCTTTTATGGTCACCTCAATTATAGGCAGGACAAAAGATGAAGAAATCTCTTTGGCAGGACCTAGTAACCTTTGTAAAGCGACAATCAGATTGATATGTTAGCTGGGTGCAGGCGTCGCTTACTTGTGATTTCAGAAACAAAAGCGCTAAAGAGACTTCTAGGTGATCGGATCAATGATCCAAATGATGACGTCTTTTATACAGTATCTCATACACACAGCTTTACTCTTACAATACCAAGACATTTCATTTTGAAAGACCAAGGACCTGCATTCCATGAAAGCATTCCTAATATACCTGTTTAGTAGTGATGTGTCTGTGTACCATTTATTTAACTGTAAAGCAAAGCGCAGCAGACTGCACTTTCCAACAAAGCAAGTCACCGCAACATTTTTTTACAATCAACCTTTTGTAACTGGATGTCTCAGCATTCAGACTTTGGCCACTGTCAGACCTATACTTCACACATGTGTAGCTCCACAAAGTCTGTAAGCATAATTATAGGTAGCATTTAATAATACAAAAGTTCAAACATAGCAAGAGTCCAAAATTTGACCGGGAAAGGCTGAAGTCATTATCCTGGCAGCCTCCACCAGAATGATGGTTCATCAAGCCAGGATGGATAGAGTTGGAGAACAGACTGCTTGACTATTTCTGATCTAGACATCAGTCACTTGTGTATAGAAAGCAACATTTTATAAGTGATGTCTGCAGTTTACCTATATCTGATTTAGTGCTTAGGCCCATGTTTAGAAACATTTTCAGTTTATCAACCAATGAGGGCAGTTTCAGCACAGAAAAACATTTGAACAATACTTTAAGGGAGATTTTCAAATGTGCTTATTTTTACAAAATTATAATAATCTTCTAAAGAAAAACTGTTCAGAATGTACTATAAAGACGTGTGTATGAAGCTGCTGTGATTTCGATGGACTTTAATATATTTCTTATACTGTATTGTGTTACTGAATAGATGTTAAGATATGTCAATATTATATAAATAAGGAAGTAAATGACAATAAAATAACACACATCGTCGGATGCAATCTTATTCTTTAGTTTATAAATAATACGTTTATATTTTTACAATTGAAATTTGTACTCAGACAACTATATAAAACATCTGTCATATCCCGTTCTGCTGCTTTCTTACAGAACACAATAATTGCATGCTTCTTGTTGACACAAGTTTCTTAATTTAGTCAAATGATACTTTACCACCATCAGTTAATTAATAACTACGCCAACTCATACTGTGCCAGCGAGTACATTACAGTGTGCAGCTGATATACGATTCTGTGCGGGATCACGTATGGTCAAAAGGTGCTAGAAATTAAATCTCAAATGTACTAATAACTGGAAAATAAATATATATTATTCTATCTAAAAACATAATAATTATATTAATAATAACAATAATAATAAGTGTGTATGTATACTGTATATATACATATATATATTTCCATGCGTAATAGAAAAAAGAAGAAAGATGTGGCACTCACCAAGTAGTGTTGCAATCAAAGTCCTTTATTTGCTCATGTTTGGTTTGAGGACATTAAATGGAGACGGCAGGGAAAAGCGGAGACAGCAGGGAAAAGCTAGGGTGAGGATCGTGGATGTGGACGACGGCCGTTTCGCGCAAATCGCGCTTCAACGGGTCCAGGTGTGTGATTAAAACTGATGTAATTTCCTTTATAGGGGGTATCGACAATCATATGTATCTAAAGAACATTATTTTGTGCAAAACATATAACAATACACAATAACAGATAAAACAAAATCACATTATTATTGCAGAGTAATATTATGTTATTATTATAACAAGACCCACATATCTAATCTGTCATTTAATCCTATTGGACCTTGAGCAATAAAAGCCTTGAGCGGCTTTTCCCTGCCATC
This sequence comes from Ranitomeya variabilis, assembly GCF_051348905.1. NCBI lineage: Eukaryota > Metazoa > Chordata > Amphibia > Anura > Dendrobatidae > Ranitomeya > Ranitomeya variabilis. Next base: position 351,295,860 of record NC_135236.1, on the reverse strand, counting down.
TCCACTTAATGTCATCAAGCCAAACATGAGCAAATAAAGGACTTTGATTGCAACACTACTTGGTAAGTGCGAAATCTTTCTTCTTTTTTCTATTAACCCTAGAATGCGTGACCATAGAAATCTACACTATCACGTACCTGGGGCCTTTGAGGCCTGTTTTCAAATTACATGGAATAACTCAAAAAAATTTTGTTTTCAAAGTTATTTGAAAGTAAGCATGCATTCCCACTAGCTCTGGGGTCCGCCTGGACGGGATTTCGTAATGGATCTGACCTCCTGGTGACCCCGGCTAAGGCTGGTAGAACGCGTACCTGGGGCCTCGCAGGCCTGTCAGGTTACTTTTTTATTATTTTCTGTAAAACTACTTTAGTTACAATTTTGAAACTCTAGGTATTCCTCAGCTATATAGTTGTTAGTAATTTCCAGTTGTTCGTATATTTTTATGTTATAGGCATTTCGTATAGCAACGCTTTTTTTGTGACTACCCCATATTCACGTACGTGGGGCCTTTTAGGCCTGTGTGCAAATAACATGGAATAACTCAAATAAAAATACTTTTCAAAGTTTATTTTAAATTTGCAAAGTAAGGATGAATTCCCACTAGCGCTGGGGTCCACCAGGAGGGGATCCGTAATGGATCTGACCTCCTGGTGACCTCAGCTAAGGCTGGTGGAATCCCGGCATTCCATCAGCCTTAGCTGGAGTTACCAGGAGGTCAGATCCATTATGGATCCCATTCTGGTGAACCCCAGCGCTACTTGGAACATAGCCTAATATGTGTATAATTCCAAAAAAAAATTATGTACATAAAACAACAAAAATGTAACTAAACGGGCACGCCCAATATATTCACTCAGTACAGATCACTTTCTTGTAAGTGCAGTAGAAGCCTCTGGTTTTGGAGCTCAGAAAGGTTCTTTGTTACAGACCAAAGAAAGCTGACTTCTTCCTCCAAAGTCTCTCCAGCAACTAGGATTTAGGACTAAAGGACCTGTACTGACATCATAATCACGTTACTTTGTGAGGGGAAACTCCCTTCCAGGATCACATTACCATGTCAGGCAGAATCCACACTCTTCCCAGCAACAGCCATCGACCAACAGTCATAAAGACTGAGTCATAAGTTCTTCCCCAACAACAGTACAGACAAAAAGACTGAGGAGTACATGTAAACCAAAGCAGGCCTCAAAGGCCCCAGGTACGTGAATCTGGGGTAGTCACAAAAAAAGCGTTGCTATACGAGATGCCTATAACATAAAAATATATGAACAACTGGATATTACTAACAACTATATACCTGAGGATTACCTTGAGTTTCAAAATTCTAACTAATGTAGTTTTACAGATAATAGAAAACAAGTAACCTAGCAGGCCTGCGAGGCCCCAGGTACGCATTCTAGGGTTAAACATGGAAATATTTATTGCCACATGATGTTGAGCACCATGTTGCAGTAGTGCAAATAGTACCACCAATAAAGGAGTACACGGACTGTATCTTCGATATAATCGGCCTGGTGCCGTTCTGGCTGTCTTCGTCTCTTGTGGAAAAAAAAAAAAAAAATATATATATATATATATATATATATATATATATATACTAGATGGAGGCCTGATGCTGTCGCATCGGGAGGGTGGTGACGTCCCGATGGGGGCAGGCTCTGCAGGACTGAGATTCTCTCGTCCCCAAGCCCCATATAATGCTGCAAAAAGGCTGAATATGGCCCCACAAGATGCTGCATCGAAAATGTGCCCCATGTAATGCTGCATAATGGTTGATTATTATGACCCCTTAAGATGCTCCATAGAAACATGTGCCCCATATGCTGTGATAAAAAAAATGACATACTCACCTCTTGTCCTGAGCAAGTCCCCGGCACTTGCAATATTCACCTGTCCCCGTTCCACCTCTGGTCGCCGCTCCGTCTTCCGCGTCCTCTGCAGTGACTGTTCAGGCAGAGGGCAGCGCACACACTAAACACGTCATCGTACCCTCTGACCTGAACGTCACAGGCAGAGGATGCGGAAGACGGAGCGGCGCACTGCAGTGGAATGGGGAAAGGTGAATATCGGAATGCTCACCCTCCCCGTTATACTCCCCTGCTCCGGGTGCGGTCCCTGGCAGCTTCTCACTGACAGATGGTCTCCGGGAGCTGGCAGCTTCTTCCTATGTTCAGCGGTCACATCGTACCGCTGAACACAGGAAGAAGCTGCCGGCGCCGGAGAAGCAGGGACTTGCAGAGACGCGCCGGGAGCAGGTGAGTATGATTGGCAGCTGCTGCTCCCCCGCCGACCCGGACAGTTCGGCAATGACCCGCTGGTGGTATTGTGCAAGGGCCTGGTACCACCAGCGGGTGCCATATTGGAATACCCATCATTAAAGTTAGGGCTAGGGTTGGGGCTAAAATTAGGGTTAGGGTTGGGGCTAAAATTAGGGTTAGGTCTAAAATTAGTGTTAGGGTTGGGATTAGGGGTGTGTTAGGGTTAGGTTTGTGGTTAGGGTTGAGATTAGGGGTGTGTTAGGGTTGGGATTAGGGGTGTGTTGAGGTTAGGGTTGGAGTTAGAATTAGGGGCTTTCCACTGTTTAGGCACATCAGGGGCTCTCCAAAAGTGACATGATGCCCACAGACCATTCCATCAAAGTCTGCATTCCAAAACATCACTACTTCCCTTCTGAGCCCCGACATGTGCCCATACAGTAATTTTCTCCCATATATGGGGTATCAGCGTACTCAGGACAAATTGGACAACTTTTGGGGTCCAAATTCTCCTTTTACCCTTGAGAAAATAAAAAATTTGGGACTAAAAGATCGTGTTTGTGGAAAAATATGTTTTTTTAATATACGCTATTTATTACGCTATAACCTTTAGTGAAACACCTGGGGGTTCAAAGTTTTCACCACACATCTAGCTAAGTTCTCTGGGGGTGTAGTTTCCAAAATGGGGTAACTTGTGGGGGAGCTCCAATGTTTAGGCACACAGGGGCTCTCCATATGCGACATGGTGTCCGCTAACGATTGGAGCTAATTTTCCATTCAAAAAGTCAAATGGCGCTCCTTCCCTTTCGAGCCCTGCCGTGCGCACAAACAGTGGTTTATGACCACATATGACGTATCGGTGTACTCGGGAGAAATTGCCCAACAAATTTTAAGATCCATTTAATCCTGTTGCCCATGTTAAAATGAAAAAATTAAGGCTAAAATAAAATTTTTGCTGTAAAAATTAAAATGTAAATTTTTTCTTTCCATGTTGCTTTAGTTCCTGTGAAGCACCTGAAGGGTTAATAATCTTCTTAAATGTAGTTTTGAGTAGCTTGAGGGGTGCAATTTTTGGAATGGTGTCACTTTTGGGTGTTTTCTGTCATGTAGGCCCCTCAAAGGGACTTCAAATGTGATGTGGTCGCTATAAAAATGGTTTTGTAAATTTTGTTGGAAAAATGAGAAACTGCTGATAACTTTGAAACCTTATAACTTCCTAACAAAAATTTTTTTGCCCAAAATTGTGGTGATGTAAAGTAGACATGTGGGAAATGTTATTTATTAACTATTTTGTGTTACATAACTCTCTGGTTTAACAGAATAAAAATTCAAAATTTGAAAATTGCAAAATTTGAAAATTGCGAAATTTTCAAAATTTTCGCCAAATTTCCCATTTTTTTCACAAATAAAAGCAAAAATTATCAACCTATATTTACCACTAACATGAAGCCCAATATGTCGCAAAACAACAGTCTCAGAATCGCTAGGAAGCGTTCCTGAGTTATTACCTCATTAAGGGACACTGGTTAGAATTGTAAAAAATGGCCAGGTCATTAAAGTCAAAATAGGCTGGGTCATGAAGGGGTTAATTTACTGATGCTGAAATGTCACTTGATTAAATTAAGATACTTGTGCCAACATGAGGCATGCAATTATTGTGTTCTGTAAGAAAGCAGCAGAACGAGATATGACATATAGATAGATACATAATACATCTATTGATTTTAAAAAAAGCAGCAATCTATAGCCTGGTAAAAATATAAAAAGTTAATTTATTCCATGCCCATAGTATACGACATTTTGGCTCAGGCAGATAGCCTTTAAACCCCCCCCCCATAATTATATATAACTATATATCTATAGAATATATATAGGTGTACACACAAACACACACAGTACTGGAGAAACTACTGAAAGGTAAGAATGCAATTTAGTTTATGCTTATCAATTAAGAAAATGATAAAAATCAAATCAATATTTGTGGTGGTCACGCATTGTCATCAAAGCATCAGTTCTTACATGTACATTTGAAATAAGTTTTTGAAGGACCTTGTCAGGAAGGTTGTCTCAAACCTCTTTGAGAACTAACCACAGATCTTTTGTGTATGTAGGCTTATGCAAATCCTTCTGTCTCTTCATATAATCCCAGACAGACTCGATGTTGAGATCAGGGCTGTTTCCTTACTTCTAGGACTCCTTGTTTTTCAATACGCTAAGGATAGTTGTTAGGCCGGGTTCACATTAGCGTTTCTGTGCACTGCGTATGATCCGCATACATCATGCATACATATCTTTAACATGGTGTACGCAGGGACATGCATTTGACTGCGGATGCGTACGCATGCATCGTTTGGCGGTGTCCGGCAAACGCAACATGTTGCATTTTTTGAGGCGTCAAATATTGCGAAATCTTCTGCAAGCAGATGATTGCATCAAAAAAGCTAACTGCGGTCTATGGGAATGCATTGGTATGCAAGAACATACGTACGCATGCATATTTCACACTAATAATGTCCAGGAAATGATGTCACCACCTACAAAATCACTGATGTATAAAAGGAGTTCTGGAGACAGGTAGTCCATTACTATCAAGACTCTGGATGGAAGCACAAGACTCTGGATGTCCAGTAAGTATAGAAGCTTTGAAAATGTCTTTTTGTCTTTGCAGTCTGTACTCTACTAATTTTATTCTGTTCCTTGGAGACTATTTGCTGCTCCGGTCTTGATGCGGCCATCGTCCTGGCGCTGCTGCCATCTTCCTGTTGCTGCCGTCTTCTTGGTGGTCCAGTCCTGGTGTTGCTGGATGTAAGTATAGAAGCTTTGAAAATGTCTGTTTGTTTTTGCAGTTTGTACTCTGTACTAATTTATTTTCTGGTCCTTGTTGACTGTTTGCTGCTCCAATCCTATTGTTGCTGTTCTGGTGCTGCCTGACTGCTGTGCTGTTGGGCTACTGGCTGTAATGTAAGTATTCGTGTCCATTGTATTTTTTTGTGCTACATTGTGTTTGGCTCTTAACAAGGTACATATTTCTTATCTGTTCTTTTCAGTAGTGTTTCACTTGACTGCATGTCTTCCAACATGTCCTCCACTGAAGCTTCCAAAAGTGGACATGACACTGATTATGTAATCACATATGATTTACTGATTGGTAAGTATTGACTGTCAATACTAGACAATGACATGTGTTAAATCATGTATTTTCTTTACAGGTACCTGGCAGTGCAGAAGAGCAGGAGCAGTCTAGTGGAAATGATTCTTCCCAGGGTCGTCGGCCTCAAGTTGCTGAGGAAGAAAGACGGGGTGTAAGTAGCTTTTATCAGCGTTGTAATTGAATTTGTTTTCAGTTTTACTTACAATTTTTTTTTGTATTTCATCTATCAGGTTCCACAACGTGAGGAAGGACAAGCGGATATCAATAATGACGTCCTTATTCAAGCTGTGCAAGAGCGAGTAGCGTTATGGGACTCCCGTGATCGGAATCATTCTGACTCAGCCTTGATCCGATGACTCAGGGAAGTGGCCACCTCGCTGTTGGATGATTGGGACCATGCAAGGCCACAAGTCAGAAAGGATTTTCTTAAGTATTGCAATGTGGTCTTACGCGTCGGTTTTGCTGTAAATGTTGGTGTCTTTTTACAATTATTTTTTCTTTCTTCCCCCTTCACAGTGAAGAGAGTAAAAGTTTGATGAAGGATCGCTTCAATAAGGACATGAGAGAGGAGATTCGGGTTCGAAGTGGTGCTGCTCAAGAAGTCAGAAAATATAAGTACCATCATCGGCTTTCTTTTCTGAGGCCTGTGCTTGCTCAGCGATCGTGAGTATCTTTTGTGTTGTCTTACTATTAACTTTTAATTTTCTTACTAATGTTTTTCATTTATTTTCCACACAGAACCTGGATTGTCCTCTGTTGGAGCGGCCCCTCATCGACCAGCCAACGAACAGGCAGAATCCCAATCATCCACCATCGATGGAGCAACCAGGCAGGCTTCACAGGCTGGGGAACAGGAAGCCGGTCCATCTGGTTTTCCCCTCTCCCAGCTCTCTGCCACTACTTAACTTGGGTCTGCTCGCCAGCAGCAGAGGGCCTGGAAGAGGTCAGTCATGCCCCAGTTTATTCAGTTAGGCTTGGTCTTCCAGGCTGGGATGAAGGCGGTTGTAGAAAGACTGGATAGTGGGTTCACTTAGGTGAACACACTTTTCGAGGACGTCCACAGACGCCTTGACCGCCTGGAAGCCGACCTTAATAGACCGGCGCAACATTATTTTTCCTCAATAGAACGGGGCATGCCGGAAAACCTTAGTCCTGATCTCCAGCTCTATGTGATGAAGGACTGTCAGGCTGCTTACATGTAGCGGCCATGTAGCGGTCCTGATATCAGCAGCAGGCACAAACTTCATTCCCTAAAGGGCAACAAGATCCAGGACAGCATCAGTGGCAGAATCCGCCAGCACCTCTCACAACATCTCAAGGACATGGATACCAGTCATCTCACCAAGTGACCTATCCACCACCACAGCCACCGCTGGACATTAGGACTGTTCCAAAAGTACCCAGCTACACCATGCAGCTGAGTGCAGCAGCCCAGCCTTCCACTTCAACCATGCAACCGAGTGCAGCAGCGCAGACCTCCACTCCCACCACACAGGAACAGAAAGCAAAAAGCTGAGGAAGCAGCAAAACAAAGTCCAGGAAACGAATAGCTGCTAAAAAACATTACCCACTTCCTCCACCCTCACTTCTGAAAGAGTCTTTTTTTTCAAGCCTTTCCACACCTTCCCTTGGTTCTTTCCCATCCAATGTGCCAATCCCTTCCAACTTGTTTTCCACTCCTAATGTGTCCTCTTCCCCCAATGTTACCTCTGCCAATGTTTCTGACCCAATCCTCCAATTGAGTGCCACTTCCTCTTCCCCTACTTCCCCAACCACTTGTAGCCTATCATCTCAGCCTGACACCACCCAGGTCCACCATGTAACTCCGTCCCGCAGCCCCCGAAAGTAAATCACATTTTCCTTTTTTATTTAAAATTTCTGTTTTTCTGTTTTTATTTTTGTTAGTAAAAATTATTTTGGTTCACAATAATTGTTTCACTGTGTTTTCTTTATCTCTTTATTTAAACATGTGTGTACTGTTGAGTGTATTGTTGAGTGAAGTGTATTGATGAGTGAAGTATTAATATCTTTATTTAAACGTGTATTGTTGAGTGAAGTATTAACGGGTGTTACAGTTAAGGTGTTTATTGTTAAAGTTACATTCAAGGTGTTAATTTTACACTCAGAAAACAGAACAGGTACATAACTTTACAGGTACATTTGACTTATTTACAGCTTAAACCATTTCATCTTGCCATGACACGTCCAATATCAGAGACAAAGTAGGCAGCCAATTTATCCCTCATTTTGGCAACTTCCACTGTAGTCCTCAGAGGGCGAGCATGATAATCCGGCAATGTGGTGTTAACAGGTTCCTCAAGTTCAAAGTGGGGTTGCTCTTTTGCCAGGATGTAATTATACAGAACAACTCACATTTTCACAACCTCATCAACTGTCTCTATTCTAAGATTGATTTTTGTTCCCAAAATGCGCCATTTAGGTGCCAGAAAACCAAAGGCACACTCCACGGTAGCTGTCTCTAGTATTTGTTTTTTATTAATGTTTGAGCATAGGCGCTGGCTGATGAGACTGTGTCTCCCATCAGCGGCTCCTGCCATCACTGTTATCAGTGACAGCAGACGTAGGCTGATGGGAGGAGTAGTCTCATCAGCCCACGCCTGTTGACCTGAAGTGTTTTACCGCAGGTCACCGCTGTGGGTCAGAGTCACAGCTGTGGTGTCAAGCTGACATCTGAAAGCATGACCCCAAAGCGCTCTGATCAACAGTCTTACTGGCAGTAGCGTTACCGCGGGTCACAGTCACAGACGCGGGGTCACGCTGACATCTGACAGCATCACCCCGCAGTGCTCTGACAAACGGTAAGAACCACCTCCCCGGTGTTTCCCACACTGTCACACAGATGACAGCATGGGAACACTATAGGAAGCTGGTAAAATCACAAAAAGAAACTCAGCAAATTCGCAAACATTTTTATACCTGCATTTTTGCTGCAGATTTGTCTGACTCACTTGAAGTCAATGTGTGGTTAACGCTACAAATCCGCACAAAGAATTGACAAGCTGCAGAAAAAAATGCACTGCAAATACTCAAAGGAAATTTACTGATCATACAGGGGGTACGGAAAGTATTCATACCCTTTAAAATTTTTCACTTTTTGTTTCATTGCAGCCATTTGGTAAATTCAAAAAAGTTTATTTTTTTCACATTAATGTACAGTCTGCACCCCATCTTCACTAAAAAAACCAACAGAAATGTAGAAACTTTTGCAAATTTAATAAAAATGAAAAACTGAAATATCACATGGTCATAAGTATTCAGACTTTTTGCTCAGACACTCATATATTTGGAAAGGCACACACCTGTCTATATAAGACCTCACAGCTCACAGTGCATGTCAGACCAAATGAGGTCAAAGCAACTGTCCAAGGAGCTCAGAGACAGAATTGTGGTAAGGCACAGATCTGGCCAAGCTTACAACAGAATTTCTGAAGTACTCAAGGTTCCTAAGAGCACAGTGGCCTCCATAATCCTTAAATGGAAGATGTTTGGGACCACCAGAAGTCTTCCTAGACCTGGCCGTCCAGCCAAACTGAGCAATCGTGGGAGACGAGCCTTGGTGAGAGAGGTAAAGAAGAACCCCAAGATCACTGTGGCTGAGCTCCAGAAATGCTGTAGGGAGATGGGAGAAAGTTCCACAAAGTCAACTATCACTGCAGCCCTCCACCAGTCGGGCCTTTATAGCAGAGTGGCCCGATGGAAGCCACTCCTGCTAAAAAACACATGAAAGACTCCCAGACTATGATAAATAAGATTCTCTGGTCTGATGAGACGAAGATAGACCTTTTTGATGATAATTCTAAATGGTATGTGTGGAGTCACTTTTTTTAACCAAGCATAGGGTAAAAATTCTGGAGTCACTCAATTATGAGGGTAAAATTATGGTATCATGAAAAACAAACAAACAAAAAAACACTCCAAAACATCACTAGTATTTTGATGCACCACCTCTGGCTTTTATAACAGCTTGCAGTCTCTGAGGCATGGACGTAATGAGTGTCAAACAGTACTCTTCATCAATCTGCTCCAACTTTCTCTGATTGCTGTTGCCAAATCAGCTTTGCAGGTTGGAGCCTTGTCATGGACCATTTTCTTCCACCTTAGATTTTCAATTGGATTGAGATCCGGACTATTTGCAGGCCATGACATTGACCTTATGTGTCTTTTTACAATGAATGTTTTCACAGTTTTTGCTCTATGGCAGGATGCATTATCATCTGGAAAAAATGATTTAGTCATCCCCAAACATCCTTTCAATTGATGGGATAGGAATAGTGTCCAAAATATTAACAAACTTGTGCATTTATTAAAGATGTAATGACAGCCATTTCCCCAGTGTCTTTACCTGACATGCAGCCCCATATCATCAATGACTGTGGAATTTTGCATGTTCTCTTCAGGCAGTCATATTTATAAATCTCATTGGAACGGCACCAAACAAAAGTTCCAGCATTATCACCTTGCCCAATGCAGATCCGCGATTCATCACTGAATATGACTTTCATCCAGTCTTCCACAGTCCACGATTGCTTTTCCTTAGCCCATTGTAACCTTGCTTTTTTCTGTTTAGGTGTTAATGATGGCTTTCGTTTAGCTTTTCTGTATGTAAATCCCATTTCCTTTAGGTGGTTTCTTACAATTCGGTCACAGACATTGACTCCAGTTTCCACCCATTCGTTCTTCATTTGTTTTGTTGTGCATTTCCTGTTTTGGAGACAAATTGCTTTAAGTTTTCGGTCTTGAAGCTTTTGATGTCTTCCTTGGTCTACCAGTATGTTTGCCTTTAACAACCTTCCCATGTTGTTTGTATTTGGTCCAGATTTTAGACACAGCTGACTGTGAACAACCAACATCTTTTGCAACATTGCGTGATTTACCCTCTTTTAAGAGTTTGATAATTCTCTCCTTTGTTTCAAATGACATCTCTCGTGTTGGAGCCATGATTCATGTCAGTCCACTTGGTGCAATAGCTCTCCAAGGTGTGATCACTCCTTTTTAGATGAAGACTAACGAGCAGATCTAATTTCATGCAGGTGTTATTTTGGGAATGAAAATTTACAGGGCGATTCCATAATTTTTTCCCTCATAATTGAGTGACTCCGTAATTTTTACCCTATGCTTGGTTACAAAAACTAACTATTGCTGACTACCACATTTTTGTTCTTCATTTCTTTTAATGTTTCTTAAAGCCAGAAAGTTGCCATTTGAAATGACTTTAGTTTTGTGCCATGTCTGTGATCTGCTTTCTTTCTACAAAATTAAACAACTGAATGAACATCCTCCAAGGCCGGCGATTACATAATTTTTGACAGGGGTTGTAGTCTCACCCTAACCCAGCTCTCAGTGGACTGCAAATTACAGATGCAGCTTAGCAAGGGGAAAGCTGGTGAGATTGCAGGATATAAGTCACATATTTGAAAGAAATGGTGTTATTCCTCATGTACACAGTACGGCTTATTCTAAACTGCTACTTTAAACCACAGTTACTGTATAAAGTATTCACATTTTCACAGATGCTGTTTATTGTTCATTTACTTCCTAACTGAAAGTCATGCAATTTTTTTATGTCAATTTGTTGCTGCAGAGTATCTGTAAGTCCGAGTGCTCTGCACAAACGGCTCCTGCTCCTGATGGCTCTCTGCTCTCTTTTCCTTCTCTTAGTGTTATAGATACCTGAAGGGAAGGGGATGCACAAACATCTCCACAGTGCAGAGAGTGGAGAAAGCATATATGGTCTCAGGCGGTGCAGGCAGAGAAATGCTAAAAAAAAGGGGGAAAGCATATGAAGAGTACGTGCAGAATATATTCTGTCCTTATATAAAAGCTAATGAAGACAGAAGCATCCTTGATATACAAAGACCTCACATCCAGCCTTTGTTACTGTGAGACTCTTATCACGACAGAATATTCTAAAACTTGGATCTAAAAATGAATAAAGATTGCATCCTGAAACCTATGCCAATTTTTTTTTTAACTAAAGAAAACACCTAGCAAGTAAAAAATAATTTCTCCACATCAGTGTCCATAGACTTTAAGAAAAATGTTTTATACAAGGATTCTTGTTATGTTACATTGATGGTGATTGCAAAGGGCAACCTCTGGCTTCAGTACAACTTGTTATACGTCATGAGTATTATGCATCAACAATTAAATATACATTAACTAATAGATAAATATTAAAATGAAGCAAGGAAAAACGCTTTCTCAGGAAAAATAAAAACTGTTACACATTGTCCGTAATTCTGTTTTCTATCAATTTTTAACAGCATTGCCACTTATGTCAGCTTTATGTCTTTATTAACAGCTGGAGTTTGGAAACAGCTTTGGCTGTGGAACAAGTGATGCGGGTGCTGAAAACCTCCAGCAGTGACCGATAATGATGCCGGAATAAAGCTGGTGCAAGATGTGCATCTTAGAATATACAGACTATGCAATATATAATGGTGTACATTATTATAGCTGATTAGGTAATGATACACATTTACAATGACTGGCTTCACATCTAATAATGTGATGAAAAAAGAAAAAAATATAGATTTGAACAGATTACCAAAAAACACAAAATAGGTGAATATTACATAAATATCACACGTGACAAAAAGGAGTAGTTTTTAATACAAGATGCTTGACCTCTGTATCGTATATCGAGAAATATCCTCTACTTAGACTATCACTAACAAAAAAAGAAAAAAAGAAACACAATACATCCAAAATACTTATAGCTGCATCCACTTGTCATGTCCTAAATGTTACGGATTCCCAGTACACTATCTAAACTTGAGTCATAGACTCCTAAAAGCATCTGTGAAAACCACAGGCCTTGTAACATACAGAGATCAATGTGGTGGATGGAGCAATCTACACAGTATCACAAGCCAAAGGCAATGTCAGTGTGTATAGCATGCTGAATTACAAAAATATAAGAGAGAAATACTAAACATAGTAACATCAAGAAAAAGAAGACTAACAGATGTGTTCTAAACACAGATACTTTACTGTTCCACCACCCCAACCACTCCATATATCAGACCTCTGCCCTTCCCAAATAACCTCCCTCTCCAACATCATCAGGCAAACTTGTGAAGTGAAAACCATTCCCAGTGACTACCTCTTGAAGCTCATCAAGAGAATGCCAAGTGTGTGCAAAGCAGTCATCAAAGCAAAAGGTGGCTACTTTGAAGAATCTAAAATATAAGACATAATTTCAGTTGTTTCACACTTTTTTGCTAAGTACCGTATATACTCGAGTATAAGCCGACCCAAGTATAAGCCGACACCCCTAATTTTGCTACAAAAGACTGGGAGAACTTATTGACTCGAGTATAAGCCTAGGGTGGAAAATGCAGCAGCTACCGGTGAATTTCAAAAATAAAAATCCATACCATTCATTATTGCCCCATAGATGCTCCATATAAAGCTGTGCCATATATAATGCTCCATACCATTGATTATTGCCCCATATATTATCCATATATAGCTGTGCCATATAGAATGCTCTGCACCGTTCATTATGGCCCCATAGATGCTCCATATAAAGCTGTGCCCCATATACAATGCTCTGCACCGTTCAGTTAGGCCCCATAGATAGATGCTCATTATAAATCTGTTCCATATATGCTCTGCACCGTTCAGTTTGGCCCCATAGATGCTCCTTATAAAGCTGTGCCCTATATGCTCTGCACCGTTCAGTTTGGCCCCATAGATGCTCCATATAAAGCTGTGCCATATATGCTCTGCACCGTTCAGTTTGGCCCCATAGATGCTCATTATATAGCTGTGCCATATATGCTCTGCACTGTTCAGTTTGGCCCCATAGATGCTCATTATAAAGCTGTGCCATATATGCTCTGCACCGTTCAGTTTGGCCCCATAGATGCTCATTATATAGCTGTGCCATATATGCTCTGCACCGTTCATTATGGCCCCATAGATGCTCCATATAAAGCTGTGCCTTATATGCTCTGCACCGTTCAGTTTGGCCCCATAGATGCTCCTTATAAAGCTGTGCCCTATATGCTCTGCACCGTTCAGTTTGGCCCCATAGATGCTCCTTATATAGCTGTGCCCTATATGCTCTGCACCGTTCAGTTTGGCCCCATAGATGCTCATTATAAAGCTGTGCCCTATATGCTCTGCACCGTTCAGTTTGGCCCCATAGATGCTCCTTATATAGCTGTGCCCTATATGCTCTGCACCGTTCAGTTTGGCCCCATAGATGCTCATTATAAAGCTGCCCCATATGGAATGCTCTGCACCATTCAGTTTGGCCCCATTGATGCTCCACATAAATATGTGCCATATATAACGCTGCTGCTGCTGCTGCAATAAAAAAAAACAAAACACATACTCACCTCTCTTGCTTGCAGCTCCCCAGCGTCCGGTCCCGGTGTCTCTCCGCACTGACTGATCAGGCAGAGGGCGGCGCGCACACTATATGCGTCATCGCGCCCTCTGACCTGAACAGTCAGTGCGGAGAGACGCCGGGAAGACAGAGCGGCGCCCGGCGTGTGGAACGTGGACAGGTAAATATGCGATACTTACCTGCTCCCGGCGTCCCGCTCCTTCCCCCGGACAGCTGGTCTCCGGGTGCCGCAGCCTCTTCCTCTATCAGCGGTCACCGGCACCGCTGATTAGAGAAATGAATATTAATTTCTCTAATGAGCGGTCCCACGTGACCGCTGTACAGGGGAAGAGCTGCGGCACCCGAAGACAGTGTGACGGGCAGGGGGAGCGTCAGGATCGCCGGGACTAGGTAAGTATACCTCAGCGCTCTCTTCCCCTCACCCGCCGACCCTGTCACAGACCGTGACTCGAGTATAAGCCGAGAGGGGCACTTTCAGCCCAAAAATTTGGGCTGAAAATCTCGGCTTATACTCGAGTATATATGGTATATAATTTCACATGTGTTAATTCATAGTTTTGATGCCTTCAGTGTAAATGTACAATTTTCATAGTCATGAAAATACAGAAAAATCTTTAAATGAGAAGGTGTGTCCAAACTTCTGGTCTGTACTGTATATCAAACAAATTTATCAAATATATATGGTTACCAATTAGTGTCTTCAATTGTACACTATTGTTTACTTTTCCATTTCACTGTAGTTCCTTAGTAGAGCTATGGTCACAACGTGGCGTTTTGGTACTGTTTTTTCCTAAAACACAGCGTAAAAAAAGCAGCAAATAACTGTGCTTTTGACTACATTTTTATTGAGTTTTTTTCTCATTGCTTTTCATGGAGGAAAAAATGTTCAAATTCATTCAGGAATAAAGCTGCTTGTACACAATATTTTTTTTTTGCTGGTACTGTAAATCCAGTTTATTTTCTGCAGAAAAAAAGGCAGCAAAAAATGCTGGAAAAATGTCTTGTAGGAACATAGCCTTAGTGTCTAGAATAAACAACCAGCTAATATTGAGGGTTGTTTTCCAATTAAAACAATTAATATGATATTTTTCTGAAATGTGTAACCATAGAGATGCCAGTATTACCAGCCACACTTACAAGCCTTATTGTCTTACTGAAACACTTTTTAAAACCGCTGCCATTTGTATGCATCTTATGCTTGACGAGTGAGACCAAGAAGCTGACAAGGATTGTACATGAGAAGGATTATCCGTGCTGCGTAGTGACTCCTGATTGACCATCACTGTAATCCACAGCACACTTGACCTATAGGCTATTCCCATCTGCTATCTCTGATCTTAACAGGGTCCCTTCATCATAGTGCATCTAATTTCCACAGATGTTAACCCCTTAACACTTTATGATGGATATATCCATCATGGGGCTGCTCAGGGTGTGTGGAGCAGATGGCAGCTGTATTACATTGTGGGTATATGCCTCTAACAGCAACGATCAGAGTTAGCGCAGATGTTAACCCTTTAAATGCCTCTGCCAATGACTGATAGTGGAGTTTCGGCAAGGGTCCTGCCCATTGTCCACTCCAGGAACCCATTAGCACCCCAAGATGCGATCACAAGGACTTGTTCCTTGTCACATTTCCAGAATCTGGGACTCAACACCTGTAATACTATGAGATAAAAAGGCATTAAGCGTCAAATTTTAATCTTTTAGTAAATCAACCATTGCATCATGTTGTGGCAGAAAGATACATTGCCTCACAATAAAAAGAACTACATAATATTAAGGTACAGCAGTTTGGGAACAGGACAGCAAGATGAAAACTTGTTTGCCTCGGGCTGTCAATTAAATGCAGCTTCCTTTCTAAGCAAATAATAACCTATTCATTGATGGGTTCTTTTGAGAAGTTTTTCAACTGCGCATGTGCATGAACAGACATGCAGACTTTGCTTTGTTTAGCAGAGGCGGGTCGACTCTATAGAACTGTACTGATGATTAGTAATGCCTCAGATCCTGTTTTATTTAGTGTTTGGGCAAAGATCATTTCATATGACTGCAGCAGAGAACAAACCGTAGCAAAATCCAATCCTCCTTGGAAATTATTTAACCCCTTTCTGACCTCGGACGGGATAGTACGTCCGAGGTCAGAAGCCCCGCTTTGATGCGGGCTACGGCAGTGAGCCCGCATCAAAGCCGGGACATGTCAGCTGACATGTGCCCGTAATAGGCGCGGGCAGAATCGCGATCTGCCCGCGCCTATTAACTAGTTAAATGCCGCTGTCAAATGCAGACAGCGGCATTTAACTACCGCTTCTGGCCGGGTATGATCGCATCGCCGACCCCCGTCACATGATCGGAGGTCGGCGATGCTTCAGCATTGTAACCATAGAGGTCCTTGAGACCTCTATGGTTACTGATCCCCGGCAGCTGTGAGTGCCACCCTGTGGTTGGTGCTCACAGCACACCTGCATTTCTGCTACATAGCAGCGAACATCAGATCGCTGCTATGTAGCAGAGCCGATCGAGTTGTGCCAGCTTCTAGCCTCCCAAGGAGGCTATTGAAGCATGGCAAAAGTAAAAAAAAAAGGTAAAAAAAAAATGTGAAAAAAAATATATAAAAGTTTAAATCACCCCCCTTTCGCCCCAATCAAAATAAAAAAAAAATAAAAATCAAACCTACACATGTTTGGTATCGCCGCGTTCAGAATCGCCCGATCTATCCATTAAAAAAAGGATTAACCTGATCGCTAAACGGCGTAGCGAGAAAAAAATTCGAAACGCCAGAATTACGTTTTTTTGGTCGCCGCGACATTGCATTAAAATGCAATAACGGGCGATCAAAAGAACGTATCTGCACCTAAATGGTATCATTAAAAATGCCAGCTCGGCACGCAAAAAATAAGCCCTCAACCGACCTCAGATCATGAAAAATGGAGATGCTACGAGTATCGGAAAATGGCGCAATTTTTATTTTTAATTTTTTTAGCAAAGTTTGGAATTTTTTTTCACCACTTAGATAAAAAACAACCTAGTCATGTTAGGTGTCTATGAACTCATAATGACCTGGAGAATAATAATAGCAGGTCAGTTTTAGCATTTAGTGAACCTAGCAAAAAAGCCAAACAAAAAACAAGTGTGGGACTGCACTTTTTTTGCAATTTCACCGCACTTGGAATTTTTTTCCCGTTTTCTAGTACATGGTAAATCCAATGATGTCGTTCAAAAGTACAACTCGTCCAGCAAAAAATAAGCCCTCACATGGCCAAATTGTCGGAAAAATAAAAAAGTTATGGCTCTGGGAAGGAGGGGAGTGAAAAAGGAACACGGAAAATCCCAAGGTCATGAAGGGGTTAAACTCTCAAACTACCTACAGTATATTTCTGCATTTATTATTAAAAAATGTGGTTTAATTGTTATACAAGTTACAAACAGGCAAGCACAAGCTAACTAACACAACACAAACCATTATATTGTTCAGATATTTTCATGTAAGCATCCACAGCGCAAAAGGAAAAAGTAAGCGAATGTCTGTGCTAATGACTTCTCCAATAGTTACTTAGTAGTGATGAATGAGCGTGCTCGGAAGAGGTGTTATAAAGCATGCTTGTTTTCTAACCGAGAGTCTTGAGTATGCTCGAATAATATGTTTGAGTCCCGGCACCTGCATGTCTCACGGCTAACAAACAGGCAATCCCTGCATGTGTTGCAGCTGTCAATCAGCCGCGAACATGCAGCTGCGTGACATCGAACATCTTTTTCGAGCACGCCGAAGTCACTCTGCTAGCACCCAAGCATGCTTGAATAACACCTTATCCGAGCACGTTCGTTTATCACTATTAGTTAAAAGAATTTAAAGAGGAGATATAATTGGAAAAATGGTTTCACAAGTGCTTTATCCATTAAACAAAAGCACACAAAGCCCGGTTAGTGACTAATCAGACTAGTCAGTTTCTCTTAAAACTTATGTGTGTGTACCATGCTCCAAAGCAAGCAATTTGGCATGTTAGAAGCTGGAAAAGGCTAAAAATGTGCTACAGACTAATGTCTACATCGATTCAAATAGACAAATTATATACCAATGGAGAAAACTTAAGATAATTGTTTTTCCGCCTAGGACTGGGCATCCTGCTCTGATCCATCATGTAGCACAATGGGCAATCCTCAAAGAGATGTAAAAAAAAGTAAACAAAGAAAGGGTAAAAGCAAAACTGAAACTATACAAACTCCAAATTGGTTCATATATTCGCTATTAGAAAAACATACAGACTAAGAAGTGTGTTCTGGAAGGACACCACAAAGAAAGCTACTACTGTCCCCAAAAAACTCCATCACAGCCGATCTTTAAGTCTCCTGAGGCTTCCACATTGCTTCCCGGAAAAATGTTTTATGTACATTTGAGACAAAACTTCGAAGCTGTAGGACAAACGCACAATGCTATATTTAGCGGAAAAGGAAACTGAATACTAAAAATAAAACCCTCACCTCGACTGTGAAGCATAATGGAGAGCATCATGGTTTGGGGCTGGTTTGCTGCCTCAGAGCTTAAACATTACATTTCAATAATTGAGGGAACAATGAGTTGTGTATAAAAACATATATGTTATGGTGGCTGTCCATGACCTTAAGCTGTGGAAAAACAATGACCTAAAGTGCTTAGAAAATTAACTAAAGAATGACTGAAAAACGGCCAAATTGCGAGCAGAGTCCTGACCTTAACCCTGTTGGGATACTGCGCCATGACCGGAAGAGGACTGTGCACGCAAGACATTTCAGAATCATTTGAAGGCATTTCCAAGAAGGAATGGTCCAAAATTTCTTCTCAACGTTGTGCAAATATCATAGCTAAAGGTGGAGGTGATTGCTACTAATTGGTTCAGGTATTTTTTCCCCGCACTGTAGAGATTTACTCAATAAGCAATAAATAGTGCAACAGCTTGCATGTTGTTAGTTTAGATTGCGTATGTCTATAATTGTGACTTAGATAATGATCAGGCATTTTACTAGTTATCAATGTGAATATATGGGTAATTACAAAGGGCTCAGTTACATTTTCTTGCAACTGTACGGAAAAAGGAACTGTATGTAGGTTACTGTATGCAACAAAAAGATGTCAGAAGATGAATACAAACTTTAAAAAAAGTACACATTCATTAAACTATATCATCTGATTAATATTAGCTCCTTTATTCATCAGTATTGGAAAGTCCGTAAGTGTAGAAAAAAGCTTAATGAAATCTCTCAAACCTGCAGAAAAATACCCGCTTAAGATGTCCTGCTGAAAACAGGTGATATGATGGCAAACAAATAAATCATCTCCTACAGTGAACATTTCATATCTAATAGAAGAAGCTGCAATTTATACTCAATTTATGTTGCTAAGCTACAATAGGATATGGGAAGCACAATCCCTATGTCCTTAAGTGAAAATCCCCTGCTGTGCAACATATAAAAATCTTGACAAAGAAAAAATAAATCACATTAAAAGAATCAACATAAAAAAAAACACTTACTAAGACTCTTTAACTCCAAGTCCAAATCCTCTGCAATGTGTCCTTTGACGGCTTACCATCAAAAACCTATTCATTACTAAAACATCCTTCTCACTTGATTGCCATCATGACTCATTACACTGCCAAACGTGAAGACACAAACTAATTTGTGCAGATGTGATTGGAAAGTGTATTAGACCAATTAACCTGAATCCCCCTTGTTTGCATGTACAACTTAACAGCTATTGTTTTATCTCTTCTCTATGCAGTTATGACAGAATAATGAATAATTGTGAGTAAATGAGACTCTTATCTATGCCATTAGTGAGCTTTAGGTATTTAAATACAAATGTATACCTAGCAGGAACAGCTCGTACATGTGATCCTGGCTAGATAGTCTTTAGAAACACTATAATCCTAATAGAACCAAATCATTTTAATAATTAAAAAATAAATATAAAAAATAAGGAATATATAATCATTTTTTAAATGTTTTAATTATCCATATCATAAGAAGATCTGTGCATATATATATATACTAGATGGTGGCCCGATTCTAACGCATCGGGTATTCTAGAGTATGCATGTCCACGTAGTATATTGCCCATTTACGTAGTATATTGCCCATTTACGTAGTATATTGCCCAGCCACGTAGTATATTGCCCAGCCACGTAGTATATTGCCCAGCGACGTAGTATATTGCCCAGCTACATAGTATACAGCACAGCGACGTAGGATATTGCGCAGCTACGTTGTATATTGCTCAGAGCCACATAGTATATTGTCCAGCCACGTAGTATATTGCCCAGCCTTGTAGTATACAGCAGAGCCACGTAGGATATTGCCCAGTGACGTAGTATATTACCGAGGCACGTATAGGGCCAAAAAATAAAAAAATAAACATACTCACCTAACGATCCGAGGGCCCCTTGTAGTGTATCATACTCACCATTCTTGTCGCTGCTCCTCTGCGTCCTGCATCTTCTCTTCCTGGGATCCTGTGCAGATGGTAGTGGTCGGCTTCAGGAAAATGGCCGCTGGATGCTGCGCGTGCGCAGATCGAGATCGCGGCGGCCATTTTCCTGAAGCCGAGTTCCATTGCAAGTGCCAGGGCTGGTGGGAGCAGGACCTATGAAGACGTCGCGGTCACATGACCGTGACGTCATGGCAGGTCCTTGCCGCACACCAGCCCTGGGACGGGACCGCACCGCAAGCGGACGCTTGTAATGGAGCGGTCAGGGGAGCGTGGCGAGGAGCGAGAAAGGCGGCGGAGGGTGAGTATAGCAGGTTTTTTTTATTTATTTATTATTTTTAACATTACATTTTGTACTATTGATGCCGCATAGGCAGCGTCAATAGTACAAAGTTGGGGACACACAGGGTTAATAGCAGCGGTAACGGAGTGCGTTACCCGCGGCATAACGCGGTCCGTTACCGCCGGCATTAACCCTGTGTAAGCGGTGTATGCGGGCGCCGGCAGTGAGTGCGGGGAGTAAGCGGCCATTTTTTTCTGGACTGTGCGCGTCGCTGATTGGTCGCGGCAGCCATGACAGGCAGCTACCGAGACCAATCAGCAAACGAATAACGGTGACAGACAGAAGGACAGACGGAAGTACCCTTAGACAATTATATAGTAGATATGTATATGTACATATACTGTATATTATATGTTTATGTGGGCACATATCGGCGTGAGTCAATAGAGCTAGGGAACATTCATATTAGGATCACCTTGTAGTGGTTGGATGGCTTTCACTTTTTTTTTTTAATAAAAAACATTTTTACGTGTGAAGCAATAGTGGAATTCATGTATTTATTGATCGCAGTGTGCTGACATACAGTGTATTCAATGTATATGTTTATATATACTATGATCCACATTTAAAAGGGTTGACATCAGGTCATTAGTATCTGCGTGGTGGGTGTCTGACACCAATCAACCCTTTTAAGCTCCTATGGTGCCTGAAAGTAGAGTTGAGCTAATTTTTTAAAATTAGGTTCCGATCAGCAGGGAATATTGTTTTTGCAATATTCGCCAAACACAGCTGAACGTCAATGGAGTCAATGGGAATAGAAATGAACAAACATGTTCAGAAACATAAATTTGTCATGAATAGGGTACCAATATGGCACAAATATGGCAAATTCAGATTCGGCAACCGATTCCAAATACATTCGCTGTACGCTAGAAGTAAGCACATTGAATGGCGTGTGAAGTGGCCACTGCCAAATACTGCAGAACATCTCCCATTCTCAAATGAATTGGATGAGTTCTGCAATACTCGGCCACCACCAAAGCTTACTAAAACTGATCAGTGGTGGTGACAGGTGTTGGACACAAAGATTCGATACTGATTGAGGAGTATAGGACCTGTTCTGCAGTACCAGACAGCAGCTGGTACACAATAAATTGAACTGTACATTGCTTCTCCGTTCAATGTGTTTATATCCAGTCATTACAGGAGTTTGTCATATTATCATAGCTGATCAGTGCAGGTGCAGGGGCTGGTTGGTCAATCTGATATAAATGACCCATCCTGAAAAGAGATCCTCAATATTTTATGACAGGACAAACCATTTAAAGGGTATATCTGGGACTTTATAAAAAAAAAAGGGCCTAAGAACTAACAGACAAGTAGTTGCTACCTATCTGCCTGTTGTGCCTGGCACCATTATCACAGACTTCTGCTTACATCATGTCAACAAAGCGGCAGTTTCATTTTGTGTGGGACTAGTGGTGTAATGCTGATGGACAGGCGGATCTCGGCTGCCAATCAGCTTGGCGACAGTAGTCCTGCCCTGTGAACAGGAAGAGAAACCACTGCTCTGTTGACAGGGAGCAACTAAATCACCAGTAGGAGTGGTCAATGACCGGCGCCAGGTACAACAGTCAAGTAGTTGACTCTGTTAGCAACAACATGCCTGTTTGTGGTTAGGCATATTTTTTAGGTTAACCCCTTAACCTACAGATGAGGGCTTGTTTTTTGCGGTACAGGTTGTAGTTTTGAACAACACCATTGGTTTTATCATGTCACGTACTAGAAAACAAAATTCCAAGTGCGGTGAAATTGCAAAAAAAGTGCAATCCCACACTTGTTTTTTGTTTGACTTTTTTACTAGATTCACTAAATGCTAAAACTGACCTGCCATTGTGATTCTCCATGTCATTACGAGTTCATGGACACCAAACATGTCTAGGTTCTCTTATCTAAGTGTTAAAAGAAATTCCAAAATTTGCTAAAAAAAAAAAAAAAATAGCGCAATTTTCCGATACACGTAGCGTTTCCATTTTTTGTGATCTCGGGTTGGATGAGGGATTATTTTTTGTGTGCAGAGCGGAGTTTTTAATGATACCACTTTTGTGCAGATACGTTAATTTGATCGCCCATTATTGCATTCTAATGCAATGTCGCGTTGAACAAAAAAAGTAATTTTGCCATTTTGACTTTTTTCTCGCTAGCAATCGTTAGCAATCAAGTTAATCCTTTCTTTATTGATAGATCGGGCGATTCTGAAAGCGGCTATACCAAATATGTGTATGTTTGTTTTTTTATTGTTTTATTTTGAATGAGGTGAAATAAGGGTAATTTGAACTTTTGTATATTTAAAAAAAAAACATTTTTATTTTTTTTACTTTGGGCATGCTTCAATAGTCTTTATAAGTGACTAGAAGCTGCCATAGCCTGATCGGCTCTGCTACATAGAGGCGATGTTCAGATCACCTCTATATAGCAGATTTACTGACTTGCTATGAGCGCCGACCACTGGGTGGTGCTCACAGCAAACCGGCACTGACAACCATAGAGGTCTCCAGGAGACCTCAGGTTGTTATGGCAACACACTGGTGACCCGCAATCATATGATGGGGGTCACCGATGTATTTATTTCCACTGGGGGCTGTTCAAAGGGAGGGAGACCGACATCGGCGTAAATGTAGGCCCGATGTCGGTAAGGGGTTAAAGTTTCGGATATCTCCTTTAACCTACAATCATAATTAAAATATCCAACTGTTACAATCAGAAGGCCCAACAGTTAACATTATATTTTATTTATTATGTAATATTTTGGGTTTAACTTTTCCCTTATTCTCCCATTAACATGCATATGCAGCTTTGCCAAACAATGCCCATAAGTATTAAATGGGAAGGATATTCAGAGGACTGATGAGCTGCCATGGATATGTCCTGGGACATGTATAGCGTCTCCTCAGTTTATTGTACATGATTAACATTACAAACACACACAACTACAGCTCTGTACGTGCACATGTGCATAATTAACTGTACAGTACATCAGACTGAAGGAACACTGATCCTTTTGGGTGCTGTATCCAGGACCTGAAACAGTGTTTCCAGAGCAGAATAAAATCAAAGCTCCAATAACTAAGTAAACACGCTGTAATCGGTGTGTGAAT
Organism: Ranitomeya variabilis; assembly: GCF_051348905.1. NCBI lineage: Eukaryota > Metazoa > Chordata > Amphibia > Anura > Dendrobatidae > Ranitomeya > Ranitomeya variabilis. The sequence goes on along the minus strand of NC_135236.1, from coordinate 351,272,173 downwards.
TCACGATCCATATGAGCAAGTTAGTGAATACTGTTTGGTCAAGCTCATACTACAGTGTTTTTTTTTTTAAATCAGGAAAGACCAAATCCCTTTCCAGATTTCATTCTCACAGAGGAAACCATTTGCAAAAAGCTTGTGTGGCAGCATACTGAGTCCCCATTAGATATGAGCAAATCGCTTCACGCAATTCCTGTCCACAGTCCAGGTCAGTGTTCTCTAGCCGTGGACAGAAACTGGGAACATTTTGAGACCTTCCAGGTTCCTTGATACAGCATTTGATTTGTCGGCCTAGTGTGACGTCCTCTGTGCAGCACATAGATGACAACGCTCCAACACAGCAAATCACAAGACGAAACTAGGATCCCGGATGGTCACAAAATTTGTGCAGCTCCTGTCCGCAGCCATAAAGCACTGCCCTCTAGTCCAAACAATAGAATCAGTATCTATCTCCAGTATTAGCTGCTGTCTACCCTGTATTTCTGATACTGTACATACCACGGATGCTGAGGTAAGAAAAGGCTTACCTCAGCTGCTGTCCACCCAGTCTTTCTGATAATGGAGATTCCAGTGGTGCATAGGTAAGAAGTCGCTGCTATCACTACTATCCACCCTGTCCTTCTGATCTGAGGGCATCCACTTCTTACCTCAGTACTTCTGGTATTTCCAGTATTAGATCAGAAACACATGGTAGTCAGCAGTGTGAGCAGCCTCTTCTAACCATAGCACTACTGTTATTTCCAGTATTAGATCAGAATATCTGCTGGGAGCGCATCTTGCTACATGTGAAAGGAGGATGTGGAGCTTCATACTGTACATGCTCACAGGTACCTGTCCTATTAACACTCTAGGACAGATTTCTGTTAGCATAACAATGAGGTTGTTATTTTAATTCTACAGTAATTAACTGACTAGTAAAAACTGATATGAACAACCAATTTAATATATTTTCCAATTTATTTAACCCCTTAACGACCGCTGATACGCCTTTCAACAGTGGCAGTTAATGTCACTTAGTCCTCAGTGCCGCTTTTTAACAGAGCTGAGAAAAAAGATTATAGTGTCCGCCAGCGTCAGAAATTCTATGGGGTCTTGGCTACCGGCGGTTGCGGAGACCCCAGAAAACATAATTCGGGATGGTTTTTACCGACTCCAGTGTTGCAATCATTGTTATTCACGAAAAAACGGCAATCGCAAAAAAAAAGGCAGATTTCTCATTTAATCTCTCTCTCCTGACATGAGCTAGCACATCAGAGAAGAGAGAAATGGGGTCCCCCCAGTACCTCTGGTGTCCCTGGACCCTCCTGCATTCCCTGCTCTTGTCCCTCCCATCGGCGTCTTCTTCCGGGAAGAAAATGGTGGGTACCGGCACCTGGCAACAATAGGAAATTTTTCCTATTGGTTCATTTTGATCACTGTGATAGACCCTATCACAGTAATCAATATAAAAAAATAGTAAAATAGTAAATCAACCCACTTAATTAGGTAAAAATAATAAAGCAAAAAAATTTATTTATTTCCATTAGGGTTGGGCTAAGGATAGGGTTGGGGCTAGAGCTAGGGTTGGGGCTATGGTTAGGCTTGTGTTGAGGTTAGGTTTAGGGTTGTGGTTAGGGTTATGAGTGTGTTGGAGTTAGGTTTGGAGTTAGAATTGGGGGATTCCACTTTTTTAGGTACATCAGGGGCTCTCCAAACACGACATGGTGCCCACCATTGATTTCAGCCAAATTTACATTCAAAAAGTCAAGCGGTGCTTCCTCCCTTCTGAGCCTTGCCATGCACCCAAACAGTGGCTTTCCCCCACATATGGGGTATCGGCGTACTCAGGAGAAATTGCACAACAAATTTAGTTGTCCATTTTCTCCTGATACAAATTTTTGTTTCAAAGTTAATTTTTTGTGAAAAAAAGTAAAATGTTCATTTTTCTTTCCACATTGATTTAGTTCTCGTGAAGCACCTGAAGGGTTAATAAACTTCTTGAATGTGGTTTTGCGCACCTCGAGGGGAGCAGTTTTTAGAATGGTGTCATTTTTGGGTATTTTCTGTTATATTGACCCCCAAATTCACTTCAAATGGGAGGTGGTCCCTTAAAAAAATATTTTTGTAAATTTTGTTGGAAAAATGAGAAATCGCTGGTCAACTTTAAACCCTTATAACGTCGTAACAAAAAAAAAAATATGTTTCCAAAATTGTGCTGATGTAAAATTGACATGTGGGATATGTTATTTTGTGTGATACCACTCTCTGATTTAAGGGTACAAAAATAAAAAAATTGAAAATTGCAAACACTTTCTACATTTTTCCATGGTTTTCATAAATAAAAACAAGGTACAGTATATCAAATAAAATGTACCACTAACATGAAGTACAATATGTCAGGAAAAAACAATCTCAGAATCAGTGTGATACGTTCAAGCATAGCTATAACTTCATAAAGTGACAGAGGTCAGAATTCTAAAAATTGGCTTGGTCATTAAGTACCAAATTGGCTCTGTCACTAAGGGGATAAATGTCCTTCAGCCATTTTGCTAACATTTCCTAATACCAGAGAATCCCTTTAATTTCCCAACAAAAGAGTTAGTTTAACAAAGAACATCATGCTGCCCATTCATATTGAATTTTTTTTTTCTCTTCCAAGTGTTTTGACATGTTTAAAAGCGCTTGAATCATTTACTGACGGACTGTGTACAGGAGGTGAAAAGTATTATTTACTGCTGCTGTAGCTACACATGAATAACAACCATGTTGGCTAATTAGCATAAACATCTTGATAAATACTGACCATCTGATCTACACTGCTTCAGAGGTGCTTGCAAAGAAAAATTACATCTTCAGTATGTGCAAACCACATTTGTACTCATCTAGTTTGCACATCCCCACAGAGCACTTAAGCAGCCATCTAAGTAAGGAGAAAATACATTTTTTAACGGATTGTGTTCCTGAACTAAATATTATTCCCCAAATCAAGCAGCGTCAAGTCTCAATACCCAGGTCTAGTGAGTCATGAATAACCATGTCATTAATTTATTCATGACAGCTGCAGCACATAAATATTCACATTTTGTTTAGATTTTTACAGATTGTTATAACTTCAATGTTGACTATTTTGGGGAATTTCATAGACTATATAATTTCCTCACAAAGTAAAAAATTTAAAGGGCAGCAGCAAATTATAGCATAAGAGGTAAATATGACACAGACGGGCAGTACCAAGGTTTCTGTAAATGTGTTCTCTCAACAAGACGACAAAAGATGCTATTTCCTAATTTACCCTCTAATGATCTCAAACCACAGCAAAGTAATTAACCTATGCATATCATTATTTTGATGTAATCATACAATGCAATAATCCCCGACCATAAACATTTCTACATAAATGAACACAAAAAATAACATTTATAGATTGCTTATATTTTGTCCATACCGACATATTTAACAAATCCTGTCTCTCCTCCTCTTCTCCACAAATTATCAACAACCCACATTGAATCTTCATTTCTTACAGTTGGCTATTAGGACAGCTTATATAGAGATGATTTTTTATATAATGCAGTAGAGGGCACAATATGAGTGTGAATATGTCAACCATTGGTGATGCCAAGACTTTATAAAAATGTCAATAAGCCCTCATGTATGGCTCAATATTTGGGTATGTTCACACATTGTGCATATTCTCCAAATTTTGTTGCTAAATTTCCCATTCAGATAATTGGAACAAAGTGTCAGTCGCAGAAATTTTCTTAATAAAATCTGCAGTATGAGAATTTATCCTTAATCCCTTCATCTCCCAAGCCTGTTTTCACCATCATGGCCGGGTCTAAATTTTACAATTCTGACCAGTGTCACTTTATGAGGTAACTAGCTGTTTCCAGCCAGCTAACGCTCGGCACACTCATTGCTATCGAATGCTGCTGGTGATTAAACTAAAGTAAATAATGACAGCATTCAATAGCGCTTACACAGGTGGTAAATTAACTTAAAATGAAGTTAATAACAATGGTGTGGTGATGTGTTGGGGGCGGGATTATGTGTGGTCATGTGGTGGGGGGCGGGATTATGTGTGGTGATGTGTTGGGGGAGGGATTATGTGTGGTGATGTGGTGGGGGGCGGAATTGTGTGTGGTAATGTGGTGGGGGGTGGGATTATGTGATGTAATGTGGTGGGGGTGTGGGATTATCTGTGGTAATGTGGTGGGGGGGCAGGATTATGTGTGGTAATGTGGTGGGGGGGCGGGATTATGTGTGGTAATGTGGTGGGGGGCGGGATTGTGTGGCAATGGGGTGGGGGGCTGGATTATGTATGGTGATATGTTGGGGGGCGGGATTATGTGTGGTGATATGGTGGGGGGCAGGATTGTGTGGTAATGTGTTGGGGGCACGGGATTATGTGTGGTGATGTGGTGGGGGGCGGGATTATATGTTGTAATGTGGTGGGGGCGAGATAATCTGTGATAATGTGGTGGGGGCGGGATTATGTGTGGTAATGTGGTGAGGGTGGGATTATCTGTGGTAATGTGGTGGGGGCGGGATTATGTGTAGCAATGTGGTGGGGGGCAGGATTATCTGTATTAATGTGGTGGGGGGCAGGATTATGAGTGGTGATGTGGTGAGGGGGCGGGATTATGTGTGGTGATGGGGTGTGGGGGCGGGATTATGTGTGGTAATGGGTGGGGGGCGGGATTGTGGGTGGTAATGTGGTGGGTGCGGGATTATCTGTAGTAATGTGGTGGGGGTGCGGGTTTATCTGTGGTAATGTGGTGGGGGGGCGGAATTGTGTGTGGTAATGTGGTGGGGGCGGGATTCTGTGCGGTAATGTGGGGTGCGAGATTATCTGTGGTAATGTGATGGGTGGGATTATGTGTAGTAATGTGGTGGGGTGGCGGGATTATGTGTAGTAATGTGGTGGGGTGGGGGGATTAAGTGTGGTGATGTGTGGGGGGGCGGGATTGTGTGGTGATGTGTTGGGGGGCGGGATTACGTGTGGTGATGTGTTGAAGGGGCGGGATCATGTGTGGTGATGTGGTGGGGGCAGGATTTGTGGGGGCGGGATTGTGTGTGGTGATGTGGTGCGGATTGTGTGGTAATGTGGTGGGGGCGGGATTGTGTGTGGTAATGGGGTGGGGGGCAGGATTATATGTGATGTGGTGGGGCGGAGTTACTGTGCAGGGGGCGGGATTAGCGAGTAATCACGATGCCTCATATATAGATAACGCTGGAACGTTTCAAAGGATCACATTTATTCTGTGATTGCTTTTTTTGTGACATATTATACTTCACGATTGTGGTAACATTTGTTCGATATGACTTGTGTTTATTTGTGGAAATATTGGAATTATTATACATATAAACCAGAGTTGTGTCACACAAAATAGTTAATAACATTTACTACATGTTTACTTTAGAACCATAATTTTTTTTTTCCGTTAGGAAGTTAAAAGTTGATAATCAATTTCAAAATCCCCCCCCCCCCCCACAAATGACCCCATTTTGGAAACTAGACTCCTCAAGAAATCGGGAAACATATATAGATGTGTGGTGAATAGCTTGAACCCCCAGGTGCTTCACAGAGGTTTATAACATTGAGTTGTAAAAATGAAAATAGAAAAATATACATTTTTCCCACAAAAATGTTCTTTTAGCCTCATGCAGTGAGCTTGTTGACACCACATGTGCCTCACAGAGATTTATACCATTGGGCATTGAAGAAGGAATAATTACATTTTTACCACTGAAATGTTGTTTTAGCCCCAAATTTTTTTAAGGGATAATACATAAAAATGGACCTCTCAGCTTGTTGTGCAATTTCGCCTGAGTATGCTAATGCCACATATATACTCGGGAACTACTTTGAGGCACAGTGCAAAACTCAGAAGGGAAGGAGTGCCATAATTTAGTGCAGATACTTCTATGGCTTGAGAGTGCCATTACCCAATGGGAGAGCCCCTGAGGTGCAGAACAGCAGAACCCCCCCATAAGTGACCCTATTTTACAAACTACACCTCTCAATTTATCTAAGGTTGCTATGATCATATTGACACCACGAGTGTCATAGAATTTTATACCATTGGGCAATGAAGAAAAAATTATTACTTTTTTTACCACAAAAAATTTGTTCTGGCCCCAGATTTTACATTTTCTCAAGGGAAATCGGGTAAAAATGGCATCAAAATTTGTCACAAAATTTTGGCTGAACATGGAATTACCCCATATGTGGCTGTACAGTACTGCTTAGCCACATGGCGAGACTCTGTAGGGACGGAACTTTATTTGCCTCCTGGAGCACAGATTTTCATAGAATAGTTTGCAGGCTCCATATACAGAGCTCCTAAGTGATAGCAGAGCAGACTACCCCCATCAAGTGACCCCCATTTTGGAAATTTATCTACAGGTGTTGTGATGATTTGACTCCATGAGTGTCCAGAAACAAGCAGCAGTGGATGTTGCTGAGTGAAAATTGCAAATCTGCCATAGTAGTGCCTGTACATTGAAGTGCCCAGTACGTTATGCTCAGCTCGTGCGTCTGGAGACATGTACCCATAAATTAGGCTGGCTCTCATCGCTACTGAAATGCCAAACAAGTGGACGCTAAATGTGATTTAGGCACACTGGGGCTCAGAAGGGAGGGGGCATTTGGACTTAGGAGTGCAGAAATTGCTGGATTTATTTTGGGGGTGAAGAACCATAGCGGTATTCCAGAGCCTTTGTACTACCAGTAACTTCAAAGCCCCTATATTTTTTGTGGACTGAGTTGAAGCTTTTGTTGGGAACATTTTACATAACATTTGAGATCACATTTATCTGGCACTCTATGCTGTTCACTTACATCGGAGTTTCCAATTAAATCTCATCCAAATGACGTGATTCAGAATTTCCCCAGGAGTGGTGGCCCAGGGGTGCCATAATTCACTGAGAAATGGAACCCCACTTGAATTTCTTCATACTTTGTGACCACACTTTTCCAGTATTTTAGCCAAAATGTGGAATTTCTTAAATTCTTGGTCGAAGGCCCGGTCAGCATTACTCTGAATAACATTCAGTATTTATTTTGATTGTCTTCACTGGGTGTCACCTATTTCATTGTGTGTCTTTGTCACTAGGATTTGTCAGGATGTGGTTCCCTTAGGTGCTCATCTCTTGAAAGGTCTAGTTGGAAGTGTACTGCCATGAGGTTCCCTTCCACTCTGACCCCTAGCTCTCGTCTCTCAGGAGGGGAGTAGACAGTAGATAGCTCCTAGTTCTCGCTTGGGTGGCATCTCAGGCAGATGCTGGGAGCAATATTGTGTCTCCTTGGGCAGGGAAAAGCAACTTGTCTCTACCCTCACTGTGGCCTTCTGGCTTGGAGGGGCTTAAATAAACGATATCCTCGTGCACTTTTCAGTGGCACCTGTCACTTTTTTATATGCACTTGGGTTTCGAGCACAATTTCAGGCTTTAAAAAAATAGAAAAAATAAAGAACCTCAGTAGTTGCTATAGCACAATAACATAACATAGTAACATAGTATTTAAGTTTGAAGGAAGACTATAAGTCTAGTTCAAACCATAGCTTGACAATTGGTAAAATAATTTTTTTTAAGAAATGTATTCTGTACACTACGGTCTTTAGTGAACTACACAAACTTTAGATGCTTCTCAAAATTAAGAGGTTAAACTTTGAGTTTGCTTGTGTACTCTTTACATATTAAATAGTTATCTAAATAAATCAAGCCATTAATTTTTCCTGCCTGTAGGTCCATGTTTCACTTTTAAGATCTGGATTTGAAATAACAGTTAAGCATTCCATTGTCTAAAAGTTTCTTGTAAGAAAATTGCCTATGAAAAGATCATCCTTATTTATCTTATTTTTAACCTTTAACAACACTCTATGACCTTTTCTTCAACGGATCAAAAAACAGAGAACACAACCTGATACACTGAAAAGATGAAACTAACTACAGACAAAAAGGTCATTCAGCACTGACTCGGAATCAGACGGTGGGCACTCATTCTTAATTCTAAATAGGAGAAAAGTCAATCTTTACTGTCATGTTATCAAACCCAATAAGAATAACCTACAGTCAATGTACGACATCAGTTTTCCAGAAAATTCCACTGGCTTTATATATTGAAGTGAGCAACCTATGATTTGACTTCTCACATGGCCCTACCTCTAAACAAACCCTGATCTTCTAAACAGGGGGCTAAATCTCCCCAATAGTTATCTCTAAGCATCAGTGCTTGCAGCTTTTTAAAGTTTATTGCTTTGACAGCTTGTTATTAGTTTGAATATCTTGTCAAATTGTAGAAGAATCCTTGGCTAAAAATAGAGAGACACTGATAGCTCAATAGGACACAACTGCCAGCTTCTGAAATTGGTCAACAACTCGGGCTGACAGCTCTCAACAAAGTGAAAAATGGAAGGTGACACTTTGACAGAGCAATCTTCTGTTAATCTTCTGATAACATAGGGAGGTATATTGCTTGTGTAATTAATTTCATATTTTTGAGAAGGAGAAATTCCATGGAGAAATGTACCTTTATATCCTGAAAATAAAAGCTTATGACACATTGATGGTCTTTGCTGTTCATATTTCTTTTATCATACACTGGGGCATATATTTTACTATCACTACATGACCCACTTAAGGCAGCAATTAAATCCCTCATACATTTTTCTTGCAATTTTCACATCATAAATACAGAATTGCCTAGTTGTTCAGCAGTGAAGCAAGTTTTAAATCTCTGCAGTGCTTTCATCTGAAGCAGTGAACATGAGACACCAGTGACCAGTGTTAATTTCTAGGACCTGGCAGGTCAATAGAGGATGTCTTCTGTTTATGTAGTATTCATATTAACTCTGAAAGTAACCCATACAAATTAGTCTTTTTCTATATTGTATTTTACATTAATAGTAAATTTGTGCTAAAAGCTTTCTCCAAATAATGTTTCCAGCTGTACATTGAAACCTCTTTAATTATAATGAAGGCGTCACAATCCATTTTTGGATTTGTAGCATCTCTGGTTCCACTATGTTTTAAATGTAGCTTTTTTTCCTTTCTGGCCATGTGGGGGTAATGTCAGTTTCCCTTGCTGATATCCTGCTGCAACTGCAGAGTTACTAGGTCTGCTGATGTGGATGGTGGCCATTCCCACCATCCTTTAAATGGTCACCTGATGCATCAGCTGACTGTTGGTGATAGTTTCTCTATGGAGACCAGCCGTGCAGTTGCAGCTTTCTGGGGTCAGCTATTTCTGGAGTTTGGAGTCCTGTTTCTGTGCCATCTGCAGTGTGGAGTTGGCAGCGGAGTCTGGAAGCTAAGTCTGTTTTTTTACCTTGTCCCTCTCGTGTTTGTCACTGTCCCATGTGTTTGTACCATCTGCAGTGGTGAGGCTAGCGCTTTTGCCAGCCAGAGAACTAGCCAGGATAGTGTGAGGTGACAGCAAGGGACGAGGTTCCTGGCGGAGGTGGGGAAAGGACCCAGTTAGGGCGTTAGGGGAGTGCAGAGACAGGCACAGGTTGGAGCAGGTGGTGTCCAATCCTTCATTCCCTTCGGTAGGGTCTTCCTCACCTTATTTTCATCCCATTGAGAGTGTATTGTGCTGTCTGCTGACCAAACCCCTGTTGGGTTGTTACATATCGCAACAGAAGGCCAATAAAAAATTCTAGCATTAACAATATTGTTAATAAATATTGTAGCCATTAACTATATTTTTAGAATTATGTTTCTACAACATCAGATTATAATTTGCTACAGCTACCTTAGCATGCTATCCACAAGTCACATCCACTGCTGAAGACTAAATTATATTATTCATAAATTAATTTATACAACTTTCCTAAAAAGGAAAGAACAAAAAAGGCTTTTTGTCATCAACCCCTCCAAACAAATCATACTTCTTCAGTCTTTTTTTTAATATATTATCTAGCATGAATGTGAATATTTAACATGCTATCTGAGGCATTTAGAGAGTGAGCTGTACCTCTTTGTTTTTTTTTTGTAAGTTCTCTGAGCATTTACCCTGTCTGAACTTGGTTAGAACATCTGGTAAGATTGTCAACTGTCTGAATTCTTCGCACTTCTTAATAATCATTCTTACTGTAGAATGATGGATTTTAAACTATTTGGAAATGGCCTTAAAACGTGGGCGGCAACAATTGCTTTTCTAAGATCATTACTGGTGTCTTTTCTTTTTCTCACCTGGCTACTACTTACAATTTATTTACTAAAGAAGCAGTAAGAAACAGTAAGGATATATTAAATTACCATATATAATCGAGTAAAAGCCGATCCGAGTACAAGCCGAGGTACCTAATTTTACCTCAAAAACCGGGAAAATTTATTGACTCAAGTATAGGACAAGGGGGGAGATGCAGCAGCTACTGTGTCCGCAAGTTTCCCCTCTCCCTGCAAGTCTTCCCTCTCCCCGTTGGTCCGCGAGTCTCCCATGGGGGTGTTTCTTACCCACTTCCACACAGCTGCGTGGGAGCAGCGCCATCCTGTCATGTATGGAGTCCTGGAGGTAGCGGCGTGTTGGTAACCTATGGAGCAAGTGGTAGCAGTCGTGGAGGCATGCGGTTGCCATACGGCAGGTGGAGTTTGGCTTATGAATATTTGTGACGTCACCTAAAGTGAAGCATGCGGCACAGAAAGTACAGGCCACCCGCAACATCCACCTGCCGTATGACTACCGCTTGCCTCCACGACTGCTGCTCTATACATTACCAGCACACCACTACCTCCATAACTCCATACATGACAGGATGGCGCTGCTCCGTCGCTACCGCTTGCTCCATAGATTACCGGCACTCCGCTTCCCTCAGAGACTCAATTCATGCCAGGATCGCCATGCTCCGCTGCTGCTGCTGTGAAGGAGGGGGTAAGAAAAACCCCCGGGGAAGGGAGATGGACCGGGGGGAGAGGGAGACAGACCGGTGGGGGTGACACGAGTATAAACCAAGAGGGGCATTTTCAGCCTAAAAAAAAGGGCTGAAAATCTCAGCTTATACTCAAGTATATACGGTATTCACAAAACTTTCACACTGCTTTTGAATTTTTAGCCTAGATTAATAAATTCACAATGTAATTTGTCATGTTTTGCTGATCACATGAGGTTGTATTTATCTAATTTTAAGCCCTTCTAAGGACCGGATTTTACTTTACTATGTCTTGATCTGGAAAACCATGGAACTAAAAAAAGTGTACACAATTTTTCTCAAGACTGTACATAGTTCTTATGTATAATATCTATATTTAGGTCACTTCACTCATACAATAACTAATATGCTAACCTAAACATATTAGATTTGTAGTACTATAGTCACTGTCTGCACTTAATTGAATTCATCTGAGTATCAACTGAGGGCATAAAACTATATTAATTCAAACCTTAATGGGCAATATTACTAGACTCTGATTATATTAACAGAACAGATAGAAGCAGGTTGTTAATTGTAAACAACCCATTTTACATATTAATGTGCAGTCTGCTTCAGTTTAATGTGCAGTCAAGACTTAGAAATGATAAATGTTCAAAGACAAAATAACAGTGCATGAATTATGGTAAAATGAGTCTGTATTTATATAGTAGTTTGTCCAGTTCCAGATTACATCAACTTAAATTCTCTCTAGATAGAATAATTGTGTGCTATAATGACTTCATGAACATGATTGTGTCTGGAAGAAAAAATAATTTATATTCAAGTATTTAGGGTATCAATCTGACCAATGGAGGAATCTGCAACAAGTGGTATGTTAACCTCATGTCTTTCTGGGGAAGCTCTGGTTCCCTGCTACACTACAAAACATAAGATTCATTGGTATGATGTGTGATATTATTAGTGATGAGCGAGTGTACTCGTTGCTCGGGTTTTCCTGAGCACGCTCGGGTGATCTCCGAGTATTTGTTATTGCTCGGAGATATAGTTTTCATCGCCTCAGCTGCATGATTTACAGCTGCCAGATACGCTGAATACATGTGGGAATTCCCTAACAAACAGTCATTCCTCACATGTATTCAGGGTATCTGGAAGCCATAAAGCATGCAACTGAGGCGATGAAAACTATATCTCCGAGCAATAACAAATACTCGGAGGTCACCCGAGCGTGCTCAGGAAAACCCGAGCAACGAGTACACTCGCTCATCACTAGATATTAGCTATAGCATGCATGTGTTTGAAAACTGTGTGCAATTCTAAGAAACACAAGCAAAATGTGATAAGCAACAAAAAACACTTTGTTGTGAAAATTAGGATTTAAAAATGAGATTTATACTTGTCAGGGCTGCAACAGTCATGTGAAGTCAATATATCTTTACTGCAAAGTAGTTAGCATAAGCTGGTGGGGCATATCAGGGTGTGGGGACTACATACTGTAAGCATACATACATTGTGAAACGTTTATCAATAAAGTCTTAAAATGTGTTGACGTTTGATAAATGTGGCACATTTTAAGACTGTCTAGTCTAAGCTGACATTATTAGTTGGCTTACTTTGAGTCAGAAATATGCACAACTTTGGAGCTTTCTTTGTCATAAATGTTGCTCGACAAGCTGCCACACTTAAGATAAGCAACAATCATTTCAGTGAGGTCAAATCCCTTTCTTGGACAAGTGTCTAAAGCAGACACTAAGGCCTCATTCAGACAATCGTAATCTTCCTGCTACATAAAAACATGGACCGTTACTCTATAGTGTTTTGGATCCGATTTTCATCAGTGTTTGATCAGCATTTGCGCAATGATTTTTATCTCATGGAAAAAAAATAAAAAAATGCAAAGACATCCATGTGCTTTCTATGATTTTCATGGATCCCTAAATTTGTATGGGTAATATTGATTCTTGACTCAGATCAAAAACAGACATGTCTTCATGACTTTTTGCAGATCACTCTGGATATATGAACACCTCCATAAGCTATAAAAGATATGTGTTCTATCCAAGAAAAACACAGATCAATCATGGATGTGATTCACAGACATCTGAACGAGGCAATGATATGGCGCGAGTCATGGAACAGTCTTTTGACATAAATTGCTTACATAACCACTAACTCATGGAAACTAAGATTTATGACAGTGTGCGCTCTGTCAGGATTCACAGGTCTGCAGCCACATAGAGTGATTGCAGACTTTCGAGCCAAACTTGGACAATCCCTTTAAATGTAACTAGAGTAGGCAACTACTATAAGAGCAATTTCCTCCTTTGTAGTAAATGCTGAGTTCGGAGGTTTCTCCATAGGTTTCTGCATTCTGGAGTCATTATATAAAGGCTCACTTGCACTAGTGTATAAATTCGACGAGTGCAATGCAAGAAAGCATCGCATTGCTCTCTGACCAATGTTATTCAATGAGGCAGTGCTCATCTGTGAGCTTTTCCTGAGCACTAATCAGAATGAGGAAAAAACTGCAGCATGGTGTGAGTGGATACGTGAATGGGATCACACTCGCCAACGCAACTCAATGGATGCTTTAAAACAAACAAACAAAATTGGATGACATACACACCATGCGTGGGCCGCCCGATTTTTACACACACATCTCAAAATGAAACCCGAAATTCATCAGCCAAGTACAGTAAATTCACAGTTCGAATCGTCAGAATAGAGAGCTAGAATAGATAGATGTCCTGTAGCCATTTAATGTCATATTATTAACCCCTTAGTGACAGAGCCAATTTGGTACTTAATGACCGAGCCAATTTTTACAATTCTGACCAGTGTCACTTTATGAGGTTATAACTCTGGAACGCTTTATCGGATCCCGCTGATTCTGAGATTGTTTTTTCGTGACATGTTGTACTTCAAGTTAGTGGTAACATTTCTTCGATATTACTTGCGATTATTTATGAAAAAAATGGAAATATGGCGAAAATTTTTAAAATTTTGCAATTTTCAAACTTTGTATTTTTATGCCCTTAAATCAGAGAGATATGTCACAAAAAATAGTTAATAAATAACATTTCTCACATGTCTACTTTACATCAGCACAATTTTGGAAACAATTTTTTTTTTTGTTAGGGAGTTATAAGGGTTAAAAGTTGACCAGCAATTTCTCATTTTTACAACACCATGTTTTTTTTAGGGACCAAATCAACTTTGAAGTGATTTTGAGGGGTCTATATGATAGAAAATAACCAAGTGTGACACCATTCTAAAAACTGCACCCCTCAAGCTGCTCAAAACCACATTCAAGAAGTTTATTAACCCTTTACGTACTTCACAGGAACTAAAACAATGTGGAAGAAAAAAATGAACATTTTACTTTTTTTTGCAAACATTTTACTTCAGAACCATTTTTTTTAATTTTCACAAGTGTAAAAACAGAAATTTAACCACAAATTTTGTTGTGCAATTTTTCCTGAGTACACCGATACCCCATATGTGGAGGTAAACCACTGTTTGGGCGCACCGCAGAGCTTGGAAGTGAAGGAGCACCGTTTGACTGTTTCAATGCAGAATTGGCTGGAATTGAGATCGGACGCCATGTCGCGTTTGGAGAGCCCCTAATGTGCCTAAACAGTGGAAACCGCCCACAAGTGACACCATTTTGGAAACTAGACCCCCCAAGGAACTTATCTAGATGTGTGGTGAGCACTTTGAACCCCCAAGTGCTTCACAGAAGTTTATAACGTAGAGCCGTGAAAATAAAAAATCGCATTTGTTTTCACAAAAATGATTTTTTCGCCCACAAATTCTTATTTTCACAAGGGTAACAGGAGAAATTAGACCACAAAAGTTGTTGTGCAATTTCTCCTGAGTACGTCGATACCCCATATGTGGAGGTAAACCACTGTTTGGGCGCACCGCAGAGCTTGGAATTGAAGGAGCACCGTTTGACTTTTTCAATGCAGAATTGGCTGGAATTGAGATCGGATGCCATGTCGCGTTTGGAGAGTCCCTGATGTGCCTAAACAGTGGAAACCCCCCACAAGTGATACCATTTTGGAAACTAGACCCCTTAAGGAACTTATCTAGATGTGTGGTGAGCACTTTGAACCCCCAAGTGCTTCACAGAAGTTTATAACGTAGAGCCGTGAAAATAAAAAATCTCATTTTTTCTACAAAAATGATCTTTTTGCCCCCAAATTTTTATTTTCACAAGGGTAACAGGAGAAATTAGACCACAAAAGTTGTTGTGCAATTTCTCCTGAGTACGTCGATACCCCATATATGGGGGTAAACCACTGTTTGGGCGCACCGCAGAGCTTGGAAGAGAAGGAGTGTCGTTTTACTTTTTCAATGTAGAATTGGCTGGAATTGAGATCGGACGCCATGTCACGTTTGGAGAGCTGCTGATGTGCCTAAACAGTAGAGACCCCCCACATATGACACCATTTTGGAAACTAGACCCCTTAAGGAACTTATCTAGATGTGTGGTGAGCACTTTAAACCCCCAGGTGCTTCACAGAAGTTTATAACGTAGAGCCGTGAAAATAAAAAAATCGCATTTTTTCTACAAAAATGATCTTTTTGCCTCCAAATTTTTATTTTACCAAGGGTAACAGGAGAAAATGGACCCCAGAAGCTGTTGTACAATTTGTCTTGAGTACGCCGACACCCTATATGTGGGGGTAAACCACTGTTTGGGCGCATGGCTGAGCTCGGAAGCAAAGGAGCGCCATTTGACTTTTCAATGCAAAATTGACTGGAATTGAGATCGGACGCCATGTCGCGTTTGGAGAGCCCCTGATGTGCCTAAACAGCAGAAACCCCCCAAAAGTGACCCCATTTTGGAAACTAGACCCCCCATGGAACTTATCTAGATGTGTAGTGAGAACTTTGAATGCCCAAGTGCATCACAGAAGTTTATAATGCAGAGTCGTGAAAATAAAAAATATATATTTTTTAACAATAAAGATTTTTTAGCCCCCAAGTTTTTATTTTCACAAGGGTAACAAGAGAAATTGGACCCCAAAAGTTGTTGTCCAATTTGTCCTGAGTATGCTGGTACCCCATATGTGGGGGTAAACCACTGTTTGGGCGCACTGCAGAGCTCGGAAGGGAAGGAGTGCCATTTTGGAATGCAGACTTTGATAGAATTGTCTGCGGGCGTTATGTTGCGTTTGCAGACCCCTAATGTACCTAAACAGTAGAAACCCCCAACAAGTGACCCCATTTTGGAAAATAGACCCCCCAAGGAACTTATCTAGATATGTGGTGAGAACTTTGAATGCCCAAGTGCTTCACAGAAGTTTATAATGCAGAGTAGTGAAAATAAAAAATATTTTTTTTCCCACAAAAAAGATTTTTTTAGCCCCCAAATTTTTATTTTCACAAGGGTAACAAGAGAAATTGGACCCCAAAAGTTGTTGTCCAATTTGTCCTGAGTATGCTGGTACCCCATATGTGGGGGTAAACCACTGTTTGGGCGCACGGCAGAGCTCGGAAGGGAAGGAGCGCCATTTTGGAATGCAGACTTTGATAGAATTGTCTGCGGGCGTTATGTTGCGTTTGCAGACCCCTAATGTACCTAAACAGTAGAAACCCCCAACAAGTGACCCCATTTTGGAAAATAGACCCCCCAAGGAACTTATCTAGATATGTGGTGAGAACTTTGAATGCCCAAGTGCTTCACAGAAGTTTATAATGCAGAGTAGTGAAAATAAAAAATATTTTTTTTCCCACAAAAAAGATTTTTTTAGCCCCCAAATTTTTATTTTCACAAGGGTAACAAGAGAAATTGGACCCCAAAAGTTGTTGTCCAATTTGTCCTGAGAATGCTGGTACCCCATATGTGGGGGTAAACCACTGTTTGGGCGCACGGCAGAGCTCGGAAGGGAAGGAGCGCCATTTTGGAATGCAGACTTTGATAGAATTGTCTGCGGGCGTTATGTTGCGTTTGCAGACCCCTAATGTACCTAAACAGTAGAAACCCCCACAAGTGACCAAATTTTGGAAACTAGACCCCCTAAGGAACTTATCTAGATATGTGGTGAGAACTTTGAAAGCTCAAGTGCTTCACAGAAATTTATAATGCAGAGTAGTGAAAATAAAAAAATATATTTTTTTCCAACAAAAAAGATTTTTAGCCCCCAAGTTTTTATTTTCACAAGGGTAACAGGAGAAATTGGACCCCAAAAGTTGTTGTCCAATTTATCCCGAGTACGCTGATGCCCCATATGTGGGGGTAAACCACTGTTTGGGCGCACGGCAGAGCTCAGAAGGGAGGGAGTACCATTTGACTTTTTTAGCGCAAAATTGGCTGTCGTGTTTGGAGACCCCCTGATGTACCTAAACAGTGGAAACCCCCCAATTCTAACTCCAACCCTAACCCCAACACAGCCCTAACCCTAATCTCAACCCGATCCATAATCCTAATCACAACCCTAACGATAACCACAACCCTAACCCCAAAACAGCCCTAATCTCAACCCTAACCATAACCCTAATCAAAACCCTAAATCCAACACACCCCTAACCCTAATCCCAACCCTAACCCTAATCCCAACCCTAATCCCAAACGTAACACTAATCCCAACCCTAATCCAAACGCTAACCCTAATCCCAACTCTAACCCTAACTTTAGCCCCAACCCTAACTTTAGCCCCAACCCTAACCATAACTTTAGCCCCCGTCGTCACAAAAAAAGTTCAATGTAACCTTTTTTTTGTACGTCGCGTCCGCCATTTCCGCGGATGCGTGGCCGTAACTCTGCCCCCTCCTCCCCAGGACATAGACTGGGCAGCGGATGCGTTGAAAAACTGCATCCGCTGCCCACGTTGTGCACAATTTTCACAACGTGCGTCGGTACATCGGGCCGACGCATTGCGACCGCCCCGTACCGACGCAAGTGTGAAAGAAGCCTAAGGCTACTTTCACACTAGCGTCGTACTCGGCCCATCGCAGTGTGTCGGGCCGACGTACCGACGCTAGCGTTGTAAGCGCCGCACAACGGGTGCAGCGGATGCTGTTTTTTCAACGCATCCGCTGCCCCATTGTGAGGTGCGGGGAGGCGGGGGCGGAGTTCCGGCCACGCATGCGCGGTCGGAAATGGCGGACACGTCGCACAAAAAAGTTACATGTAGTTTTTTTTGTGTCGACGGTCCGCCGAAGCACGACGCATCCGTCGCACGACGGATGCGACATGTGGCAATCCGTCGCAATGCAAGCCAATGGAGAAAAAACGCATCCTGCAAGCACTTTTGCAGGATGCGTTTTTTCTCCAACGACGCATTGCGACGGAAGCCAAAAAACGCTAGTGTGAAAGTAGCCTAACTCTAACCCTAGCCCTAACCCTAACCCTAAATTTAGCCCCAACCCTAACCCTAACTCTAACCCTAACCCTAACTCTAACCCTAACCCTAACTCTAACCCTAACTCTAACCCTAACCCTAATTTTAGCCCCAACTTGTCTTTATCCTGCCGGCCAGCAGATGGCAGCAGATGGCGGGCGCACTGCGCAAGCGCCCGCCATGATGAAAAAGCCGGCTGGCAGGAGAAGACAGAAGAGGACCCAGGGTGAGTATGATAGGGTCCCCGAATCCCCCTATTTCTCTGTCCTCTGATGTGCGATCACATCAGAGGACAGAGAAATAACTGATCGCTTTTTTTTTTTTTTTTTGCGGTCGCCGGTAAACTGTTAATTACCGGCGATCGCAAAGCAGGGGTCGGTGCAAACCGACCCCGATCATGTTCTTTGAGGTCTCGGCTACCCCCGGCAGCCGAGACCCCAAAGAACATCCGGGTGCCGGGCGGCGGGCGCACTGCGCGTGCGCCCGCCATTTTTTCCCGGAAAAAAGATGGCGGCGCCCATGGGGAGACACGAGGAGCACCGGGGGAGGTAGGTAAGTATTGGGGGGCTATTGGGGGCCATCGGGGACCACATTTCTCTGTCCTCCGATGTGCGATCACATCGGAGGACAGAGAAATTAAATGGCAAATCGCGTTTTTTTTTTTTGTTGCGACCGCCGGTAAACGGTTAATTACCGGCGATCGCAACTCGGGGGTCGGTAAAAACCCCCCGAATCATGTTCTCTGGGGTCTCGGCTACCCTCGGCAACCGAGACCCCAGAGAAAATCCGACTCTGGGGGGCGCTATTCACTTTTTCCACAGCGCCGTTAATTAACGGCGCTGTGGATTAAGTACCCTTAGCGGCCGCCGTTAAAAGGCGTATCGGCGGTCGTTAAGGGGTTAAACTTGCCTTATTTAACCTAAATAAATACATAATTAAATAAAAAACAATGTGGAGTCTCCCTTATTTATGATAACCAGCCAAGGTAAATAAGACAGCTGTGGGCTTATATTATCAGGCTGGGAAAGTCCCTGGTAAATAAGCATAAAAATACAAGCCCGCAGCCGCCCCATCACATGAGATGACGGCAACGCTTATCAGAGTGGCCGGGTCTTGCTGAGCACAGTGGGAGCCAGCGACGCTGATGGGAGTTGTCGTCAGTAACAGAGAACTCAATAGCAGTCACTTTACTGCGATTCACAGTCACTGGAGACATCGGGGAACATGGACTATGGTGGAGCTTCATGGGAACATAATGGGTAATAAACTGGTGAATGACGGAGTGTCTATTGTTTTTATTTCTGTATTCTTCTGTTTTCAGATACTCTTTGCTAGACTATTTTGGATTTGTTGGATTATGGTGGACCTGTACAGGATATTTTTTCCAATAAATTAGTGAACGAGAGATAGTGTGGGGGAGTCTATATTCAAATAAAGTTTTTTTTTCTGTGAGTGTGTTTTTATTTTGATTAATGGGTTAGTAGACACCTCTCCACTACTAGACCCAGGGCAACCCCAATACTATCACCCAGATTGACAACACACAAGGGCAATTGGGAAAAGCTGGGCAGAGCGCCAAAATTGGCACATCTAATGTGATGCACCATTTCTGGGACAGCTGCGGACATATATTTTTAGGCTGGTAAAGGCCCCATAACCTTGGACCTTCCATGCCTGATATCATCCCCCAGCTGTCTACTTTACCTTGGCCGGTTATCAAAAAATAGGGGGAGGAAACCCATGTCGTCTTTTTCATTTATTAGGTTAATACATGTACAGTAAACTACACATGCAAGGCGCTAATTATGTTTATTATGATTGCTTTATTAGGTTTGTAAACCAGCTTTAAATTAGAGAATTACAGTATGTAAAAGATGATGTTAAAACCGCATTGCGTACGGATTGCATACGCATGTCATATAGATGCTAGGTGAGAAAATTGCATTGTACTCGCATGACACTCATCCTACTTTTCTGGATCAACATCAGAGCGATTTTTTATACAATTGTGTGACTTCAGCCTGAAGCTGATAAACATTACCTACTCCCACTGCATAGTGGCTTTATTTCTTTATAAATATACAAATCTCTTTTGATCCATGGTATATTATATTTGCTGTTCTGACAGCTGTCTGAAAATTCTGTTTGCAGGATATTTGGGTAGATATAAAATATCTACATAAAATTAAAAGTTACCCATAGAAACTACAAATCAACTTATGCAAGGAAGGAAATAATAAAAATGCACTTTAAAGGCTATATTGTATAGACCATGGGAGTCAATTACATTAAAACCATACTGAACAATCAGAATACCCGTGTAGATATCCGAGCAAGCTGCATCACCGCTAAGATAGCAGAGCAGTGATGTATAAATGTATTACTAGATTCAATTAGTTAAGTAAAATTGCTGAGAAATACAGCATTTCTTGAATGTAAGGACACTGTTATCCATAGCAATGTGGGAGTGGAATTACATTCTGTGTGAATCTTATATGAAAACCCTAGAATACAGATTCATTATTAGCCACAACTTGAGTATAAGGGTATGTGTCCACGGTCAGGTTTGCTTCAGGCTTTGGTCAGGATTTTATGCAGGTAAAATCCTGACCAAAACTGCACCTGAGGTCACTGGCAGGTCACCTGCGGTGTGCCTGCGTGTTTTGCTCATTGTAGCAACATGCTGCGTTTTGAAAAAACGCACCGCGCATGCGTTTTCGCGGCAAAAACGCATGCGTTTTATAACGCATAGTGGAGTCGGGATTTCAGGAAATCCCCTCCACTATGCTGTAACATCTGGACGCTGCGTTTTTGACGCTGCGGAAAAACGCAGCGTCAAAAACGCAGCGTTTCCTGAACGTGGAAACATACCCTAAGAGTTTCATTACAGTTTGGCCCCATATGAGCACTGCAGTGGTCAATGTGAGCATAATATGACAATATATGGGCAATGTACAACTAGGTCATAGCAGAAAGCAAAAGCAATGAACTGGAATGTATTTTGGTGTGCATGCAGCATTTAAGTGCATGTTCACACTGGCCACTAAAAACACAAAACCCAAGAAAAAAAAACAAAATAAGCAGATACCCTGCAGTAAATAAATAACTAGCAACAGTGCATAAAAATAATATAGGGTACTTGCCTTTCTGTTTAGTCTTTGTACCCTGTGCAAATAGGGGTGGGGCCTCCCTTTTTTTTTGAGCTGGAAATTACGTTTAGTGGCCAGTGTGAACATGCGCTTACATGCTACACGCACACCAACTTACATT
Source organism: Ranitomeya variabilis (assembly GCF_051348905.1). NCBI lineage: Eukaryota > Metazoa > Chordata > Amphibia > Anura > Dendrobatidae > Ranitomeya > Ranitomeya variabilis. Next base: position 351,250,701 of record NC_135236.1, on the reverse strand, counting down.
CCAGTTCATTGCTTTTGATTTCTGTTTGTCTCTGCACCCTGTGCAGATGGGGCACGACCTTCCTTTTCTTTAACCCCTTTCTGACATTGGACGTACTATCCCGTCGAGGTGGGCCCGTATGACCACCGACGGGATAGTACGTCCAGCGCGATCGGCCGCGCTCACGGGGGGAACGCGGCCGATCGCGGCCGGGTGTCAGCTGCCTATCGTAGCTGACATCCGGCACTATGTGCCAGGAGCGGTCACGGACCGCCCCCGGCACATTAACCCCCGGCACACCGCGATCAAATATGATCGCGGTGTGCCGGCGGTATAGGGAAGCATCGCGCAGGGAGGGGGCTCCCTGCAGGCTTCCCTGAGATCCCCGGAGCAACGCGATGTGATCGCGTTGCTGTGAGGGTCTTTTACCTCCTCCTCCTCCTTGCAGGCCCGGATCCAAGATGGCCGTGGCATCCGGGTCCTGCAGGGAGGTGGCTTCACTGCGCCTGCTCAGAGCAGGCGCCGGGAAGCATAGAAAAAGTGCACGTCATATCGGTGATCTGACACCGTGCACAGCAAAGTGTCAGATCACCGATCTTACACTATAACATGATGCCCCCCCCTGGGGCAATGTTATAGTGTAAAAAAAAAATATTCCAATGTGTAAAAGAAATAAAAAAAAATTCAAAAAAAAAAATATATATATTGTTCCTATAAATACATTTCTTAATCTAAAAAAAAAAAACAACAAACAATAAAAGTACACATATTTAGTATCGCCGCGTCCGTAACGACCCCACCTATAAAACTATATCACTAGTTAACCCCTTTAGTGAACACCGTAAAAAAAAAAAAAAAAAGAGGCAAAAAACAACGCTTTATTCTCATACCGCCAAACAAAAAGTGGAATAACACGCGATCAAAAAGACAAATATAAATAACCATGGTACCGCTGAAAACGTCATCTTGTGCCGCAAAAAACGAGAAGCCATACAGCATCATCAGCAAAAAAATAAAAAAGTTATAGTCCTCAGAATAAAGCGATGCAAAAATAATTATTTTTTCTATAAAATAGTTTTTATCGTATAAAAGCGCCAAAACATAAAAAAATGATACAAATGAGGTATCGCTGTAATAATTGACCCAAAGAATAAAACTGCTTTATCAATTTTACCAAACGCGGAACGGTATAAATGCCTCCCCCAAAAGAAATTCATGAATAGCTGGTTTTTGGTCATTCTGCCTCACAAAAATCGGAATAAAAAGCGATCAAAAAATGTCACGTGCCCGAAAATGTTACCAATAAAAACGTCAACTCGTCCCGCAAAAAACAAGACCTCACATGACTCTGTGGACTCAAATATGAAAAAATTATAGCTCTCAAAATGTGGTAACGCAAAAAATATTTTTTGCAATAAAAAGCGTCTTATAGTGTGTGACGGCTGCCAATCATAAAAATCCGCTAAAAAAACCCCGCTATAAAAGCAAATCAACCCCCACTTCATCGCCCCCTTAGTTAGGGAAAAATTAAAAAATTTAAAAAATGTATTTATTTCCATTTTCCCAAATAGGGTTAGGGTTAGGGCTAGGGCTAGGGTTGGGGCTAGGGTTAAGGCTACAGTTAGGGTTGGGGCTAAAGTTAGGGTTAGGGTTGGGGCTAAAGTTAGGGTTTGGGTTGGGGCTAAAGTTAGGGTTAGGGTTTGGATTACATTTACGGTTGGGATTAGGGTTAGGGGTGTGTCTGGGATAGAGGTGTGGTTAGGGTTACCGTTGGGATTAGGGTTAGGGATGTGTTTGGATTAGGGTTTCAGTTATAATTGGGGGGGTTTCCACTGTTTAGGCACATCAGGGGCTCTCCAAATGCGACATGGCGTCCGATCTCAATTCCAGCCAATTCTGCGTTGAAAAAGTAAAACAGTGCTCCCTCCTTTCCGAGCTCTCTTGTGTGCCCAAACAGGGGTTTTCCCCAACATATGGGGTATCAGCGTACTCAGGACAAATTGGACAACAACTTTTGGGGTCCAATTTCTTTTGTTACCCTTGGGAAAATACAAAACTGGGGGCTAAAAAATAATTTTTGTGGGAAAAAAAAGGATTTTTTATTTTCACGGCTCTGCGTTATAAACTGTAGTGAAACACTTGGGGGTTCAAAGTTCTCACAACACATCTAGATAAGTTCCTTAGGGGGTCTAGTTTCCAATATGGGGTCACTTGTCGGGGGTTTCTACTGTTTAGGTACATTAGGGGCTCTGCAAACGCAAAGTGACGCCTGCAGACCAATCCATCTAAGTCTGCATTCCAAATGATGCTCCTTCCCTTCCGAGCTCTGACATGCGCTCAAATGGTGGTTCCCCCCCACATATGGGGTATCAGCGTACTCAGGACAAATTGGACAACAACATTTAGGGTCCAGTTTCTCCTGTTACCCTTGGAAAAATACAAAACTGGGGGCTAAAAAATAATTTTTGTGGAAAAAAAATTTTTTTTATTTGCACGGCTCTGCGTTATAAACTGTAGTGAAACACTTGGGGGTTCAAAGCTCTCACAGCACATCTAGATGAGTTCCTTAGGGAGTTTACTTTCCAAAATGGTGTCACTTGTGGGGGGTTTCTACTGTTTAGGTACATTAGGGGCTCTGCAAACGCAGTGTGACTCCTGCAGACCATTTCATCTAAGTCTGCATTCCAAATATCGCTCCTTCCCTTCCGAGCCCTCCCATGCGCCCAAACGGTGGTTCTCCCAACATATGGGGTATCAGCGTACTCAGGACAAATTGGACAACAACTTTTGGGGTCCAATTTCTCCTGTTACCCTTGGGAAAATACAAAACTGGGGGCTAAAAAATAATTTTTGTGGGAAAAATGTTTTGTTTTATTTTTACGGCTCTGCATTATAGACTTCTGTGAAGCCCTTGGTGGGTCAAAGTGCTCACCATACATCTAGATAAGTTCCTTAGGGGGTCTACTTTCCAAAATGGTGTCACTTGTGGGGGGTTTCTACTGTTTAGGTACATTAGGGGCTCTGCAAACGCAATGTGACTCCTGCAGACCATTCCATCTAAGTCTGCATTCCAAATGGCGCTCCTTCCCTTCCGAGCCCTCCCATGCGCCCAAACGGTGGTCCCCCCCCCCACATATGGGGTATCAAAGTACTCAGGACAAATTGGACAACAACTTTTGGGGTCCAATTTCTCCTGTTACCCTTGGGAAAATAAAAAATTGGGGGCGAAAAGATAACTTTTGTGAAAAAATATGATTTTTAATTTTTACGGTTCTGCATTATAAACTTCTGTGAAGCACTTGGTGGGTCAAAGTGCTCATCACACCTCTAGATAAATTCCTTAGGGGGTCTACTTTCCAAAATCGTGTCACTTGTGGGGGGTTTAAATGTTTAGGCACATCAGTGGCTCTCCAAACGCAACATGGCATCCCATCTGAATTCCAGTCAATTTTGCATTGAAAAGTCAAATGGCGCTCCTTCGCTTCCGAGCTATGTCGTGCGCCCAAACAGTGGTTTACCCCCACATATGGGGTATCGGCGTACTCAGGACAAATTGTACAACAACTTTTGGTGTCCATTTTCTCCTGTTACCCTTGGTAAAATAAAACAAATTGGAGCTGAAGTTAATTTTTTGTGAAAAAAAGTTAAATGTTCATTTTTATTTAAACATTCCAAAAATTCCTGTGAAACACCTGAAGGGTTAATAAACTTCTTGAATGTGGTTTTGTGCACCTTGAAGGGTGCAGTTTTTAGAATGGTGTCACACTTGGGTATTTTCTATCATATAGACCCCTCAAAATGACTTCAAATGAGATGTGGTCACTAAAAAAAAATGGTGTTGTAAAAATGAGAAATTGCTGGTCAACTTTTAACCCTTATAACTCCCTAACAAAAAAAATTGTTGGTTCCAAAATTGTGCTGATGTAAAGTAGACATGTGGGAAATGTTACTTATTAAGTATTTTGTGTGACATATCTCTGTGATTTAATTGCATAAAAATACAAAGTTGGAAAATTGCGAAATTTTCAAAATTTCCACCAAATTTCCATTTTTTTCACAAATAAACGTAGGTATATCAAAGAAATGTTACCACTATCATGAAGTACAATATGTCACGAGAAAACAATGTCAGAATCACTGGGATTTGTTGAAGCGTTCCAGAGTTATAACCTCATAAAGGGACAGTGGTCAGAATTGTAAAAATTGGCCCGGTCATTAACGTGCAAACCACCCTTGGGGGTGAAGGTTAAGCTAGACATTACATTTAAAAAGCTCCCCACTACTGAGTGTCTAAGTCGGGACTTCGGTCCTTCTCAGCCCTTCTTCACACAAAAGTCATTAGACACATGGTAAGGTTTTTATTCTAGAGATTAGGACCACCTAACCATCTAGAGGTTAGTTCACCTTGACGTGGTGGGGTTGCTTTTACTTTTTTTTTTAATAAAAAAAAATGTTAACCAAGAACCCTATATTATTTTCATGCACTATTGCCATTTATTTATTCACTGCAGGGTATTTGTTCATTTTCTTTTGTTCTTGAACTAGGTCATAGCAGTAGACTGTGTACGCCGTGTTCCAAATTATTATGCAAATTATATTTTTCTCGGATTTTCCTAAATGGTCGGTGCAAAAGTCAGTTTAATAAAAGTCATCACCTGTTAGATTATACATCGAATTTTATTGAAGAAACCTCCCAATGATAACAGTATAATCTCCAAAATGAATAAAACCTCAAAATGCACTGTTTCAAATTATTAGGCACAGTAGAATTTCTAAACATTTGATATGTTTTAAAGAACTGAAAATGTTCATTTGAGGAATTTGCAGCATTAGGAGCTCACATTCACTGAACAAAAAAGCTATTTAACTCCAAAACATCCTAACAGGCCAAGTTACATGTTACCATAGGACCCCTTCTTTGATATCACCTTCACAATTCTTGCATCCATTGAACTTGTGAGTTTTTGGAGAGTTTCTGCTTGTATTTCTTTGCATGAAGTCAGAATAGCCTCCCATAGCTGCTGTTTTGGTGTGAACTGCCTCCCACCATCATAGATCTTTGGCTTGATGATACTCCATAGGTTCTCTATAGGGTTGAGGACAGGGGAAGATGGTGGCCACACCATGAGTTTATCTCCTTTTATGCCCATAGCAGCCAATGACTCAGAGGTATTCTTTGTAGCATGAGATGGTGCATTGTCATGCATGAAGATGATTTTGCTCCTGAAGGCACGTTTCTGCTTTTTATACAATGGAAGAAAGGTCATTTTCACAACTTCAGGAACATTAAAGGGCCCTACTAGCTGTTTCCCCATGATTCCGGCCCAAAACATGATTCCTCCACCTCCTTGCTTATGTCGCAGCCTTGTTGGGACATGGTGGCCATCCACTACTCCATCCATTCTGGACTATCCAGGGTTGCTCGACACACATCAGTAAACAAGACTGTTTGGAAATGCAACCATTTCTGCTTGTGAACACTGTTTAGGGGTGGCCGAATAGTAGGTTTATGCACCACAGCAAGCCTTTGAAGGATCCTACACCTTGAGGTTCGAGGGACTCCAGAGGCACTAGCAGCTTCAAATAACTGTTTGCTGCTTTGTAATGGTATTTTGGCAGCTGCTCTCTTAATCCAATGAATTTGTCTGGCAGAAACTTTCCTCATTATGCTTTTATCTGCATGAACTATGTCTGTGCTCTGTTTCAGTCACAAATCTCTTCACAGTATGATGATCACTCTCTCAGAGAGATCTTTTTTATTTCCCATACTGAAAATAATAATGTGGAACATCATTTTTAAGTAGTTTTCCTTTAATTAGAATCGCCTTAGAAAACTAATTATCACACGTGCATACGATTGATTTCAGTGATCCATTGAGCCCTGAGACACAATATCATCCACGAGTTTATTTGAAAAACAAAACAATTAAATCTTTATGACACTTAAATCCAATCTGAATAATAATTTGGAACACAATGTATACATGGTGGTCACTATATTGGTCGACGTGGGGAATGCAAAATATTGTACACAATGTTTGTCATGGGCTTTCCTTGGTACTATGAAACACTATATGACTCTGCTGGCAACACATACTATGGTGTTGTTTGTCTTCACATGGGGTGACAAGACAAGAGGTCGCGGATTGCTATTTTCCTCTGGATTTCTCTTACATGCATAGTAGGTTCCAGAATATCTCATCCAAAAAAATCTGGAATCCGTAGCAAATATATACAGTATGTAGTTTATAAGGGATTTGGTAATTCCCTTACAGGTCTTGCTTTCTCTCTAGCTTATAGTCAGACCAGATGTTAGGCTGACTGATTACTAGACTTAGAAAAGTGTGCAATTTGTGCAGTTCAGTTTAAGGAAAACTAAAGGAGCAGAAGGTGTCATTCAGACTCCCACGCTGAGGCCCTCTAGGGTTCAGTGGGGCATTTACTATTGGTCTAAGGTGACACTTGTATAGTCAGAGATGCGAATTGTATAGTTAATGCTCAGCCACGCAGGAGTTAACTTGTGTTTTGGGCCTGTATATAAAGGCTATACATTTATTATATACACCAACAATAAAAACATGAAAAGCCTTTTTGAACTGAATTTTTGTGTTACTGTCTCTAACTGAATTAACCCTTTCACCACCTTGGGTTTTTCAGTTTTTTGAGTTTTTGTGTTTTGCTCCCCTACTTCCCAAAGCCAAAACCTTTTTTATTTTTCTGTCAATATGGCCATGTGTATTAAGTGTCAACCCCCGGGGCAGCGGCGGGATCTCATCTCGAACCATGTCTGCTGCGGTCTCCCATTCTACATCAGCCGCAGTGGAGCCTGCTCAGCGGAGACGTCGGTCCCAGCATCTCCCTCAGCCTGATACTGTGCAAAGGGTTACTGCTGCCTTTCTAGGCTCTGCTTTTGTAGCTAGCACTGGTCAGCGGCGAGCAGGCTTTTCTGGGACTAAGTCCTGCTTTGAACACACTGAGCATGCCCACGGTAGGACCTCTCATTGGAGGTCGGGGGTCACACGCTCAGGTCCTGTAGCAGCTCCTATTGGACCATTAGGAAGGTCCTTGTCTGCTGCAGCTATAAAAGTTTCGCATGGCCATGCGCTAGTATCAACCTTTGATATGAGCTTTGCTATCTTGTAGTCATGTATGCATGTGGTCAGGGTTGGCTGAAATAAGCCCCTAGAATACTGGCACCTCCGGTGAGGAGTTTTGTGTGTATGGATTCAGGGCTGGCATACAGCCACTAGAATTCTGGCTCCACCGGAGTGGAGTTGTTCGTGTGGTTCACTTTGCTGCTACTAAGAAATCCTTCAGGTTTTGGGACAAAACTGTGCACAAAAATGGGCCAAAAACAAAAATACAACACATATCCTATTGAAGTATGCAGATCTGTTATTTTCTCCTTTTTCCCTCTCCACAAAACAAACCATCAGAGTGATACATCAGCATTTTGTAAAATGAGGATACAAAAAAAGGGTAATAAGTTAAAACAAATAAAGAAATCTTTACAAATCTACATTAGTGGGATGGTAATTGGATTAAAGCAAAAACCCCATTTCTGTACTGGATACTGTAACATTTTACCATGACTTACATTTGATATCAACCATCTGTCACTTATCAATCTGAAATGTTTTACATTTTACACTTTTGTAAATCCTGTTTCCGATAGAGAAGAAAGATTTAGTACCTGGCAAATCCAGGAGCTGGCATAAAAGTAAACAGAATTAGGAAGGGGAGACGGTCAAGATTAAAGTCATAAAAGAACTCAAGCGAAAAATAGTGTTTACTTTCTCCTGAAGAAACATGTTACAGCAAGTTTGTTACCATGCCACATTAAATGGGAATGCCATCATTGGAGATTTTACACACAGTATATATGATGCTACTTTCTGGTATTCAAAACTATGAAATCTCATTCCCCATCTTCAGCATCTGTCAGAAGTTATTTCTCACATTCTAGTTACCTAATAAACATGATGAAACTGCAACAACCACTACAAGTTCTGAAATGCATCTATTCATTTTCAATATCAGAAATTACAGGCAGCCTAGATAAAATTGCTGCTGATTACTTCTGGAGCGATGGATCGGATTTCAGCTAGGACAGTGAATGGAGAATTTAGACATTCTCTCCTGTTTGGAGAGGAGAGAATTCCCAGGTTCAAAGACACAACTAAGAACCAAGATTTTATCAAGGTAGGTTAAATTAGACATACAAAAATACTTAAAGGGAATCTGTCACCTAATTTTGTTCCTATAAACTGTAGATAAGCCCCCGATGTAACCTGAAAGATAAAAAAAATAAGTTACATTATACTCACCTGGGGGGTGGTCCGATGGGCGTTGCAGATCCGGGGCCACCCATCTTCATACAATGTCGTCCTCTTCCTTGCTGCTGTCACGGTTCTGGCGTAGGCGTAATTCTCTGCCCTGTTGAGGGCAGAGCAAAGTACTGCAGTGCGCAGGCGCCGGGAAAGGTCAGAGAGGCCCATCACCTGCGCACTGCAGTACTTTGCTCTACCCTCAACAGGGCAGAGAATTACGCCTACGCCGGAGCCACGGCAGGAAGCAAATAGGATGATGACATCGTATGAAGATGGGAGGGGCCTGATCCGGACCTGCGACGGCCATCGGACTGGACCGCCCCCCAGGTGAGTATAATCTAAAGGTACCTTCATACTAAGCGACGCTGCAGCGATATCGACAACGATGCCGATCGCTGCAGCGTCGCTGTGTGGTCGCTGGAGAGCTGTCACACAGACAGCTCTCCAGCGACCAATGATGCCGAAGTCCCCGGGTAACCAGGGTAAACATTGGGTTGCTAAGCGCAGGGCCGCACTTAGTAACCCGATGTTTACCCTGGTTACCAGTGTAAATGTAAAAAAACAAACACTACATACTTACATTCGCGTCCCCCGGCGTCCGCTTCCCTGCACTGTGTAAGCGCCGGCAGTAGCAGGGCACAGCAGTGACGTCACCGTTGTGCTTTGCTTTCCGGCCAGCACTGACACATTCAGTGCAGAAAGCTCTGAGCAGCAGCGCAGACCCTGGGGGACGTGACAGACATCAGAGGGTGAGTATGTAGTGTTTTTTTTTTTACTTTTACAATGGTAACCAGGGTAAATATCGGGTTACTAAGCGCGGCCCTGCGCTTAGTAACCCGATATTTACCCTGGTTACCATTGTAAAACATCGCTGGCATCGTTGCTTTTGCTGTCAAACACAACGATACACGCTGATCTGACGACCAAATAAAGTTCTGAACTTTCAGCAACGACCAGCGATATCACAGCAGGATCCAGATCGCTGCTGCGTGTCAAACACAACCATATCGCTATCCAGGACGCTGCAACGTCACGGATCGCTGTCGTTATCGCTGCAAAGTCGTTTAGTGTGAAGGTACCTTAAAACTTGCTTTTCTTATCTTCCAGGTTACATCGGGGGCTTATCTACAACATTACAGAATGCTGTAGATAAGCCCCTGATGGCGGTGGCCGCAGCTTATAAGGCCAAAATTAGGTGACAGATTCCCTTTAAAGAGGACGTATCACTAGGTCAAAGATGGAATGCTTTTATTTTGATCCTGTTGCTTTCTTGAGTATTACATATAAGATTTCAGAGATGTGGGCCTGCTTAACCCCTTCACCCCCGGAGCTTTTTCCGTTTTTTCTTTTCGGTTTTTGCTCCCCTACTTCCCAGAGCCATAACTTTTTTATTTTTTCGTCAATATGGCCATGTGAGGGCTTATTTTTTGCGGGATGAGATGTACTTTTGAACGATACCATTGGTTTTACCATGCCGTGTAACAGAAAATGGGAAAAAAATTCCAAGTGTGATGAAATTGCAAAAAAAGTGCAATCTCACACTTGTTTTTTGTTTGGCTTTTTTGCTGGGTTCACCAAATGCTAAAACTAACCTGCCATTATGATTATCCAGGTCATTAAGAGTTCATAGACACCTAACATGTCTAGGTTATTTTTTATCTAAGTGGTGAAAAAAAATTCCAAACTTTGCTTAAAAAAAAAAAAAAAATTGCGTGATTTTCCGATACCCGTATCGTCTCCAATTTTCGTGATCTGTGGTCAGGTGAGGGCTTATTTTGTGCGTGCCAAGCTGGTGTATTTAATGATACCATTTTGGTGCAGATACGTTTTTTTGATCGCCCGTTATTACATTTTAATGCAATGTCCTGGCGACCAAAAAAACGTAATTTTGGCATTTTGATTTTTTTTCTCGCTACGCCATTTAGCGATCAGGTTAATCCTTTGTTTTTATTGATAGATCGGGCGATTCTGAACGCGGTGATACCAAATATGTGTAGGTTTGATTTTTTTTTATTGTTTTATTTTGATTGGGGCGAAAGGGGGGTGATTTGAACTTATATATTTTTTTTATATATTTAAACACTTTTTTTTATTAATTTTGGCATGCTTCAATAGCCTCCATAGGATGCACTACACGATCGCCTCTGCTACATAGAGGTGAAGCACAGATCACCTCTATGTAGCAGAAATGCAGGGTTGCTTTGAACGCCGACCACAGGGTGGCGCTCAAAGCAATCAGCCATCAACAACCATAGAGATCTCAAGGAGACCTCTGATTGTTATGGCAATGCACCGCTGACCCCCGATCATGTGACGGGGGTCAGCGGTGCGAGCACTCCCGGCCGGGAACGCTAGTTAAATGCCGCTGTCAGCGCTTGACGGCGGCATTTAACTAGTTAATGGGCGCGGGCGGATCGCGATTCCGCTTGCGCTCCTTGCGCGCACATGTCAGCTGTACAAAACAGCTGACATGTCGCGGCTTTGAGGTGGGTTCACGGCCGGAGTCCACCTCAAAGCGGGGGATCTACCAGCTGACGTACTATTCCGTCAGCTGGCAGAAAGGGGTTAATTAGCACTAATTTTAGGATCTTTATAAGGGGATGTAGCTCACAGGGTAATAAAGCAGAACAGCCTAAAGAGAATCCTGTGAGCAATTTCCCCTTGGTAAATTTTGCAGAGTAGCCTAAGGACATACCTCAAAGAATCCTGTGAGCATTGCCCCCTTGGCAAATAATGCAGAGTTGCCTACGTACATACCCCAGAGAATCCTGTGACCATCGCCCCCTTGGCAAATAATGGAGAGTAGCCTATGGACATACCCCAGAGAATCCTGTGACCACCGCACCATTGGTAAATAATGCAGAGTAGCCTAAAGACATACCCCAGAGAATCCTGTGAGCAACGCCCTCTTGTAATGACCATAAAAAATATAACTTGGCACACTAAAAAAAAAAAAGGCACATATTTCTGCATCCATATGGCAGATTTTAAAAAAAAAAACATACAAAAAACAAAAAATAAGTATAGTCAAGGGAGCACAAGGAATAAAATAAAAGCAAAATGTAGACATTTTTGATCTAGAGCCAGGACCTCTTTATTGTTTCGTTAGTGTCATAAGTGAATCCATGATACCTAGCCGGATTAGTCATCCAACTGATCCAAACGGTGCATAATTGCACCATTGAGTCATACAGTTGTCTGTCAGGATTCCACCCAGATGTCAGCTGCTTTGATGACAAGAGTAGCACTGCATGCAAAGTTATTCTTGTTGTGAAAAAGATACAGGACTGCTGATGAAACCCTAAAGGCTGAGTAAGCACGGTGAAATGTACTTTCTTAGGGCATGTTTCCACGGTCAGGAAATGCTGCGCGATTGATGCTGCGTAGAGCCGCAGCGTCAAACACGCAGCGTCCAGATGTTACAGCGTAGTGGAGGGGATTTCATGAAATCCCGTCTCCACTATGCGTTAATAGAGTGAGGCGGCAGACCCGCGTAAACGAACATGTGGCACATCTTTCCAGAACGCAGCACGTCTGTTTACAATGCGGCGACGCTCTGTAAATTTCCTATAGACTATCATTAGATGCGGTAAAACGCATGTCTACTAATTTAAATAATGTCTTACCTGTTAAACCGCCAGAAGTCCGCGTCCACTGCAGTTCTCGCGATAACGTAGCTTACCGCGAGAACTGCAGTGCATGTAATTGGGGGTTATCTCCGGTCACCCTAGGCTAGTTCTCACGGTCGGCTGACCGCGAGTGCTAGAGTGTAGGTGATCTACAGTGCTAGAGTGTAGGTGATAACTCTCCGGCGGTCATCTACAAGCTCTGCTATGTCTGAATGTCATGCATTCAGATGTAGCAGAGCTGGACTCGTTGTGGGACACTCGTTATTAAGGACTACGTCGCCCCAGAGAGTATACTGTTGGTTGGTTTATTTATTTATCTATCTATAGCTATATCTATCTATCTATCAATAGATCTACCTATTATCTATCATCTACTGTATCTATAGCTATATTTATTATCTATCTTTATCTATACATAGATCTATCTATCTATAGATCTATCTACCGATATATCTATTATCTATCATCTGTCTATTATCTATCTATAGATTTATCTATCTGTGTGTGTAAACATTATTCTTCAATGGAGTATGTAAAAGAAAAGGTTGGACAAGGAAATTACATCACAATTCTTTTTTTTTGTATATCTTTATTTAGCTTACAAAAACACACAAATCCACATGAAAAAAAATGATTAAAAAACAAATAAAAAACTAATCAAAAAATGCATAAAAAACGCAGGTGACCTGACAGTGACCTTATATGCATATTTGGTGCAGATTTTACCTGCGTCAAATCCTGAGGCATTCCTGACCGTGGAAACATACCCTTACAGCATTCTGAAATAATAGAGCTGGGGTACCTTGTTAAGAATGAACTTTAACTAGCCAGAGTGGAAAGCAGCTACAAAGAGAAGGTTGTTTTTTCAAGAAGAAAGGAACATTCAGCCAGTTGGTTTGAAGGATGACAGATATCACTGCTAGATTACCATAGATTTCCCGTTACAGATCATATTTCCACTACAAGTTATGCATTTGCTATTTGTATCACTAAAATGTTTTAATTATCATTTCTGAAATCAATATGACACATTAAAATAACCAACTATAATATAACTTATTAAAAAATCTTCTTCTTTCTCTGCGATAATTGATCAGTCTTTATCAGACCTGGGCAAAGTGCGGCCCACATCCGGTCCTCTGGCTGTCTCAGTCCGGCCCGCGGACCGAGACAGCCGTGGGGCTGAAAACCTGAGTTCCACGGGCCGCACTGTGCCTGCCCACTCGCTGTCTCCCGCAGTCAGCATTGGTGGAGGAGGGGCCTCTGGCCACTTCCTCCACCAATCAGCTTGTGAAACAGCTGACGCGATGACGTCATGTCATCGTGTCAGCTGTGTACCACTGGAGAGTCAGCGCATTGAAGACAGCAACAGAAGCAGGGCGCCTGGGAACGGGACCGAAGTGAGTATGTGTTGTTTTTTTTTTTCATGTGTAAGAAAATGGGGATTCTATGGGGTGAACATGGGGATTCTATGGGGGTGAACATGGGGATTCTATGGGGGTGAACATGGGGATTCTATGGTGGTGAACATGGGGATTCTATGGTGTTGAACATGAAGATTCCATGGGGTGAACATGGGGATTCTATGGGGTGAACATGGGGATTCTATGGGGGTGAACATGGGGATTCTATGGGGTGAACATGGGGATTCTATGGGGTGAACATGGGGATTCTATGAGGGTGAACATGGGGATTCTATGAGGGTGAACATGGGGATTCTATGAGGGTGAACATGGGGATTCTATGGGGGTGAACATGGGGATTCTATGGGGTGAACATGGGGATTCTATGAGGGTGAACATGGGAATTCTATGGGGTGAACATGGGGATTCTATGGGGTGAACATGGTGATTCTATGGGGGTGAACATGGGGATTCAATGGGGTGAACATGGGGATTCTATGGGGTGAACATGGGGATTCTATGGGGTGAACATGGGGATTCTATGGGGTGAACATGGGGATTCTATGGGGTGAACATGGGGATTCTATGGGGTGAACATGGGGATTCTATGGGGTGAACATGGGGATTCTATGGGGTGAACATGGGGATTCTAGGAGGGTGAACATGGGGATTCTGTGGGGTGAACATGAGGATTCTATGGGGGTGAACATGGGGATTCTATGGGGGTGAACATGAGGATTCTATGGGGTGAACATGGGGATTCTATGAGGGTGAACATGGGGATTCTATGGGGGTGAACATGGGGATTCTATGGGGGTGAACATGGGGATTCTATGGGGTGAACATGGGGATTCTATGGGGGTGAACATGGGAATTCTATGGGGTGAACATGGGGATTCTATGGGGTGAACATGGTGATTCTATGGGGGTGAACATGGGGATTCTATGGGGGTGAACATGGGGATTCTATGGGGTGAACATGGGGATTCTATGGGGTGAACATGGGGATTCTATGGGGTGAACATGGGGATTCTATGAGGTGAACATGGGGATTCTAGGAGGGTGAACATGGGGATTCTATGGGGTGAACATGAGGATTCTATGGGGTTAACATGGGGATTCTATGGGGGTGAACATGGGGATTCTATGGGGGTGAACATGGGGATTCAATGGGGTGAACATGGGGATTCAATGGGGTGAACATGGGGATTCCATGGGGTGAACATGGGGATTCTATGGGGTGAACATAGGGATTCTAAGGGGGTGATATGCAGCACATGGGGAGGCTATGGGTGATAGGCTGCACATGGGGAGGCTATGGAGGTGTCATGCTGCACATTCGGAGGCTATGGGGGTAACATGCTTCACATGATGAGGTTATAGGAAGGCTGTATACTGTCATGCAATATATGGGGAGGCTATGTGGGGCTCATGCTGTACATGGGGAGGCTTTGTGGGACTCATGCTGTACATGGGGAGGCTGTGTGGGGCTCATGCAGTATATGGGGAAACTGGGGATCATACAGTACATGGAAAGGCTGTGTGGGGCTCATACAGTACATGGAGAGGCTGTGTGCGGCTCATGCTGTACATGGGGAGGCTTTGTGGGACACATGCTGTACATGGGGAGGCTGTGTGGAGCTCATGCTGTACATGGGTAGGCTTTGTGGGGCACATGCTGTACATGGGGCAGCTGTGTGGGGCTCATGCTGTACATGGGGAGGCAGTGTGGGGCTCATGCTGTAGATAGGGAGGCTGTGTGAGGTTCATGCTGTATATATGGGGCTGTGGGGGGTTCAAAGATATATAGGTGGGTGTCAGCATACTTAATTATGCTCAATATTAAGTGATACAATTAATACTAAAAAAATAATATTGAGTAGAATTAATTTCAAGCTATTAGTTCTGCCCCTCCACAACAGTCACCGTCTCTCATGTGGCCCCTCGGGAAAATTAATTGCCCACCCCTGGTCTTTATCCTCAATGACTTGTAGGATAGCTACTTCCAATAGTTGGCACTAGAGTTCAGGTCTCCTTCCAATCTGAAGAGACAATTTGCATATTTAATTTCCCAGAGGAGCATGCAAGGTGTTTAAGTATCCTTATACTGGAGTGCCAGACCTGGCATGTCACTCTCCCTTTAGATCCCAGTCTTAGCCTCTCACCTAACCAAATCAGATCTCATAACCAAAACACTGTGTCTGCAATTTGAGGTTCTGATTTGACTTTTATCCTAAGTCATATTGCAAGACTTGTTAAAGAGTCAATAATGACTTGTAGGATCGCTACTTCCAACAGGTGGGACTCAAGTTCGAGTCTTCTTCCTCTCTGAAGAGGCAATTTGCATATTTTATCAGTCTTTATAAAAATTCTCACTTCTGAGGTAAAATCTGTATTCAGTGCAGACAGACTTTCCCATTACTGAGACAGAAGATGGCGGTGGCTACGGCTACAATTCTATGTTGATAGAGGGGAGAGGAGGAGCTCTGCATCTAGCAACTCCCTTCTATCTACATAAAATTGTAGCCATAGCCGCCATCTTCTGTCTCAGTAATGGGAACATCTGTCTGCACTGAATACAAATATTATGTCAGAAGTGATGAAGAGGACTAGAACTGTAGTGCCACCCATTGGAAGTAGCAATCCTAACAGTCAATGTCGACCCTTTAATGAGCCTTGTCACATGACTTAGGATAGTAGCCAAACCAGAATCTCAATTTGCAAACACTGTGTTTCTGGGTACTGCCCCTCATCAGTGCAAAGTGGAGATCTGGTTTGGCTGATTGAGAGGCGTCTGACCGGGATCCAAGAAGTATCGTTTCTCCTTGCGGAGAGTGACATGATAAGCATGTCGAGGTAAGGAGACTTAAAGCCACAACGCTCTTCTGGGAAATATGCAAATTGTCTCTTCAGAGAGGAAGAGGACTAGAACTCTAGTGCCACCTATTGGAAGTAGCAATCCTAGCTGTCAATGTCGACCCTTTAACGAGCCTTGTCACATGACTTAGGATAATAGCCAAACCAGAATCTCAATTTGCAGACACTGTGTTTCGGGGTACTGCCCCTCATCAGTGCAAAGTGGAGATCTGGTTTGGCTGACAGAGGTGTCTGACCGGGATCCAAGAAGTATCGTTTCTCCTTGCGGAGAGTGACATGGTAAGTATGTTGAGGTGAGGAGACTTAAAGCCGCAATGCTCCTCTGGGAAATATGCAAATTGTCTCTTCAGAGAGGAAGAGGACTAGAACTCTAGTGCCACCTATTGGAAGTAGCAATCCTAAAAGTCAATGTCGACCCTTTAACGAACCTTGTCACATAACTTAGGATAATAGCCAAACCAGATCTCAATTTGCAGACACTGTTTCGGGGTACTGCCCCTCATCAGTGCAAAGTGGAGATCTGGTTTGGCTGACAGAGGCATCTGACCGGGATCCAAGAAGTATCGTTTCTCCTTGCGGAGAGTGACATGGTAAGTATGTCGAGGTGAGGAGACTTAAAGCCGCAATGCTCCTCTGGGAAATATGCAAATTGTCTCTTCAGAGAGGAAGAGGACTAGAACTCTAGTGCCACCTATTGGAAGTAGCAATCCTAACAGTCAATGTCGACCCTTTAACAAGCCTTGTCACATGACTTAGGACAATAGCCAAACCAGAATCTCAATTTGCAGACACTGTTTCGCATATTTCCCAGAGGAGCATTGCGGCTTTAAGTCTCCTCACCTCAACATGCTTATCATGTCACTCTCTGCAAGGAGAAACGATACTTCTTGGATCCCGGTCAGACGCCTCTCAATCAGCCAAACCAGATCTCCACTTTGCACTGATGAGGGGCAGTACCCAGAAACACAGTGTTTGCAAATTCAGATTCTGGTTTGGTTATTATCCTAAGTCATGTGACAAGGTTCATTAAAGGGTTGACATTGACTGTTAGGATTGCTACTTCCAATAGGTGGCACTAGAGTTCTAGTCCTCTTCCTCTCTGAAGAGACTATTTGCATATTTCCCAGAGGAGCATTGCGGCTTTAAGTCTCCTCACCTCGACATGCTTATCATGTCACTCTCCGCAAGGAGAAACGATACTTCTTGGATCCCATGTCACAAGTGAGAATTTTAATAATGATTGATCAATTCTGGCAGAGAAAGTAGCAGATTTATCTGATAAGATATATTACAAAGTTGCCTATTTTCATGTGTATTATTAATTTATGAGAAAAAAAAATTATAACAATGGGTACTCTATAATGAAAAAAAAAAAATAATATATATATATATATATATATATATATATATATATATATATATATATATATATATATATATATATACACACTACTGTAAAAAAATGTATTTGGCTCCTAATTTTTCAGTTTAGCAGCCAAAGGTGCTTATGAAATTTATTTCGCCTGAAGAACAGAATTAGCGATCCTGATAATCATCCTTTTGAGGAAACTGCTGTCTATGTATTTTTATTAATATAATCTATAAAGTTGCTGCAGCGGTGAAACTTTTGCTTTAATAACAGGAAACATCAGAACTATCAGACGTTCAATTTTACAAAATGACATAATGTAATTAATTCCACAACTGAATAAACATATATTTACTCCCTCATAATTAAGGCTATGTGCACACGTTGCGGATTAGGCTTAGGAATTTCTGGTGCGGATTCTGTCTCTCCTGGCAGAAAATGCACCTGCGTTTTTTTGTGCGGTTCCGCAGCGTTTTTTTGTGCGTTTTTGCTGCGGTTTTCTTGTGGATTTGCTGCGGTTTTTACCCCTGCGGTTTTCTTGCGGATTTGCGGCGTTTTTTTACCCCTGCGGTTTTCTATAATGGAATGGGTACAAAAACGCTGCAGATTCACAAAAAAGAAGTGACATGCTACTTCTTTTAAACCGCAACATTTCCGCAGCGGATTTTCCACAACGTGTGCACAGCATTTTTTTTTCTCATTGATTTACATTGTACTGTAAATCAATTGCGGATCTGCAGCGTTTCTGCACTGCAAAAAACGCTGCGCATTCGCAGAGAATCCGCAACGTGTGCACATACCCTAAAGGGAACCTGTCACCCCCCCCAGGCGTTTTTAACTAAAAGAGCCACCTTGTGCAGCAGTAATGCTGCATTCTGACAAGGTGGCTATTTTAGTTATTGGTGCTGTAACTGCCGAAATAATCAGTTCTGTAATTTGTCCTAAATACCTTTTCTTCAGTCAAGGAGGCAGGCCTTTCCCCCCCTGCTGCAGACGCCACACAGCCGTCACTCAAATCTTCTTGGCGCCGGGCGCCGCCTCCTCCTCGCCGCTGTTTTGAAATGAGCCGGCGCCTGCGCTCTTTTCCCCTGCCTGGTGCAGGCGCAGTGAGCGCTGGCCATCTTTCCTCATATGCAGTCCAGCTGACTGCGCCTGTGCGGACACCCTGCCTGTGAATCCCAGCCCCGCAGTGAGAATAAATCAGAAGACACTGCGGGGCTGGGATTCACAAGCAGGGCGGCCGCACAGGCACAGTCAGCTAGACTGCATATGAGGAAAGACGGGCAGCACTCACTGCGCCTGCACCAGGCAGAGGAAAAGAGCGCAGGCGCCGGCTACTTTTGAAAACAGCGGTGAGGAGGAGGCGGCGCCAAGAAGATGTGAGTGACAGCTGTGTGGCGTCTGCAGCAGGGGGGAAACGCCTGCCTCCTTGACTGAAGAAAAGGTATTTAGGACAAATTACAAAACTGATTATTTCGTCAGTTACAGCACCCAGAACTAAAAGAGCCACCTTGTCAGAATGCAGCATTACTGCTGCACAAGGTGGCTCTTTTAGTTAAAAACGCCTGGGGGGTGACAGGTTCCCTTTAAGGCCAAATACATCAAAACGACAATATTACATAATACCAGACAATGAATATAAATTATGGGAAGGGATCGGTAATCTCATTGTAAGGCCTTGTAAAATGCCTATCTTTATTACAGAAACAGGTTGTCCATGTTCTCCTTTGTATTTATTATGCTGTGGCTGAACATTATTTATGCATTGCATGGCATAAACAAATAATATTCATTATGTCGGGCCATAATAAATGTCTTATCAAAAGAAGCATATTGCTTTCACTAAGGGGCAATCTAAAACTATTTTTTGTAAGAAAAAGATATTGATATTTTAACTGACAAAGAAATTTCTTGGAAATGCTAAAATAACATGATGTTTCCTGCCAACAAAATTGCTAAAGGTTAATAAATATGCATTTGGTTAATTCCTTGGATTGAAAAATAGGTGATGTACAACTTCGCTAAACGGATTTTAAATTGCAACATTAATTTACGGTAACTACTTTTGTAGTGCAATTGTTTATGAAAATTGCTGAAAACTGTCTTGGCAGATACATACTGAAACCATACTAATTGCAATACTCCTGTACAGTTATAGAACATGTAATGTCACCAGAAACGCTGAAATCAAATATGATCATACCACCTATGGTAGACATGCTTTCATCCACAAAAAGCTTTCAGCATAAAAGAAAAATACATACATTTTTATGTAAAAAATAGAAACCAGAAAACCCTCAGATACGATTCTGATCAGTGGCATCATAGCAAGAAGTGTAAAGAACACTATGGCTCCCACGCTCCATAACAGAGCCGTAGTGGTAGAAGAAAGCAGTGATGAGGCATAACAACTTACAATACTTTTGGATTGGAGTTGACAACTTTTTTCTCATACACTGATATGCCAAGTTGTCGTCAATTAGATATGAGTCCAGGTAGTGTTTGTGCAATGTGTCTCTCCATCTACACGCCTCATGATAGTCATAAATGTAGAGTCTGTTTTAACTACGCAAGAATCAAGTTATCGTATATCCAAACTTTCACTCCCTTACAAATGCCGTCAGCATCATAGAGGAGCCAGTAAGGCCCTTGTTATGCTCTCTACAGGCAGAATATGATCTTGTGAACAAAGGATAGTTTGGTTTTCCTTTCTTGCTGATGAAACCTGCGAGGCAGTAGTCTAAAAAGTAAATTATTATGCTCCCACATTTAAAGGAAGGGAGTCTGATAACAGTGGAAATAGAATTTTTCAGAATGCAGTTACCTAAATTCCTAACTGTAGATAATTACAGCAGTAAATGTAAGTATAATAAAAAATTATATCTATTATTATACGGATATTATAAGCTGTTATGCTCCACAATATGCCATATTATGTATTTTTCTGCGAAAGCAGCGTTCTTAATCTGGTGCTGTACAAAAACACCATATTGAAGGGCACCAACAGCTCCAAAGAACATAGGGATTATGCCTGCTGCTATGCAGCCTGCAGGGCACGGAACCCTGCAAAATATTCATCACAACAGAATCCATAACATGCCCGCAAGTATTAAGGAAGCTCCCCAACTTACCATAAACATGTGTATATGCAGTGTTAATATACTCACCTACCGCGGTCTTCTCTGGTATCCAGCTACGCTCCTCTTCTGGGTGACGTCACCATCCTTCACACTCTCTGAATCTCTATGTCTGTGTGTGAGCCGGAAATCTCTTTTAGGCCGGCCTCACACTCAGCGTATGTAAATACGGTCCGTTTTTTACGGCCGTAATACGCAGAAAAGTCCCCAAAATAGTGATCCGTATGTCATCCGTAGGCAGGGTGTGTCAGCGTATTTTGCGCATGGCATCCTCAGTATGTAATCCGTATGGCATCCGTACTGCGATATTTTCTGGCAGGCTTGCAAAACCGACATCTAATGGATTTATGTGCTCAAATGTTCGGGAAAACATATATACATCATTGAGACACATATATATATATTCTGTATTTATATTTAATTCAGCGCGATATATGTAAAAAGCCGGCAATTCAATTGCCGGCTTTTCATTTCTCCTTCCCAAACCCGACAGGATATGAGACATGGTTTACATACAGTAAACCATCACATATCCCCTTTTTTTTGCATATTCCACACTACTAATGTTAGTAGTGTGTATGTGCAAAATTTGGGTGCTGTAGCTTGTAAAATAAAGGGTTAAATGGCGGAAAAAATTGGCGTGGGCTCCCGCGCAATTTTCTCCGCCAGAGTGGTAAAGCCAGTGACTGAGGGCAGATATTAATAGCCAGGAGAGTAACCATGGTTATTGCCCCCCCCTGGCTAAAAACATCTGCCCCCAGCCACCCCAGAAAAGGCACATCTGGAAGATGCGCCAATTCTGGCACTTGGCCACTCTCTTCCCACTCCCGTGTAGCGGTGGGATATGGGGTAATGAAGGGTTAATGTCACCTTGCTATTGTAAGGTGACATTAAGCCAGATTAATAATGGAGAGGCGTCAATTATGACACCTATCCATTATTAATCCAATAGTACTAAATGGTTAATAAAACACACACACATGATTACAAAGTATTTTAATGAAATAAAGACACATGTTGTTGTAATATTTTATTAGACTCTTAATCCACCTGAAGACCATCGTCCTGAAACAAAGTTAAAAAAACAAACAACAATATTCCATACCTTCCGTCGTTATGTCCCACGATATAAATCCATCTAAAGGGGTTAAATCATTTTACAGCCAGGAGCTGTGCTAATGCACTCGCTCGTGCCAGTAAACCCCGGGTACTGAAAGGAAAGCTGGGTGATCTGTAGTTACCTTGAGTTGCAGTGATGCGCCCCCTGCTGGATGTCCCCATATGAAGTCGAGCGTGGGAACTTTTCCAAGGCTCCAGTTCATGAGGACATCCAGCAGAGGGCGCCTCACCGCAACTCAAGGTAACTACAGATAACCCTGCTTTCTATTCAGTACCCGGGGTTTACAGGCACGAGCGAGTGCATTAGCACAGCTCCTGGCTGTAAAATGATTTAACCTCTTCAGATGGATTTACTTCGTGGGACGTGACAGATCATCGGAAGGTATGTATATTGTTGGTTTATTACTTTTCAGAGCGAGGGTTTCAGGTGGATTGAGAGAGCAATAAAATATTAAAACAACCTGTGTGTTTATTTAATTAAAATACTTTTTAATAATGTGTGTGTTTTTTTAACCCTTTCATACAATTGGATTAATAATGGATAGGTGTCATAATTGACGCCTTTCCATTATTAATCTGGCTTAATGTCACCTTACAATAGCAAGGTGACATTAACCCTTCATTACCCCATATCCCACCGCTACACGGGAGTGGGAAGAGAGTGGCCAAGTGCCAGAATAGGCGCATCTTCCAGATGTGCCTTTTCTGGGGTGGCTGGGGGCAGATGTTTTTAGCCAGGGGGGCCAATAACCATGGACCCTCTCCTGGCTATTAATATCTGCCCTCAGTCACTGGCTTTACCACTCTGGCGGAGAAAATTGCACGGGAGCCCACGCCAATTTTTTCCGCCATTTAACCCTTTATTTTACAAGCTACAGCGCCCAAATTTTGCACATACACACTACTAATATTAGTAGTGTGGAATATGCAAAAAAAAGGGGATATGAGATGGTTTACTGTATGTAAACCATGTCTCATATCCTGTCGGGTTTGTGAAGGAGAAATGAAAAGCCAGCAATTGAATTACCGGCTTTTCACCAACAACGCTGCGTATTTCTCACAAGTCACACTGCTGGTCCGTGTGGAATCCGTATTTTTCATAGGAGCTGGGCCATAGAGATTCATTGGGCCGTGTGTAATGCGTATTTTACGGACGTAGTTTATGCGCTCATACGTCCGTAAATCTCGCTAGTGTGAGGCCGGCCTTACAATGTAAGCATCGTTCTGATGCTCCATAGGATTACACTGTAAAATCCACTTGTGGGTCACAGAGGACGTAGTGTGACCCAGAGAGTCTGCAGATTTCATTAAGAGGAGATGACAAGGGATGTATGTAAAAGACTGCAGTGAGTATTTCAACACACTGACACTACACTACATATACAAGTCTAGAGAAAAACATTTAATGGGAATGCTTCTTACCATGTAGAGAAAAATACTTACAAATATTTCTTCAAGCCTGTGCAGAAAAATATGCAATAGCAATCTGCACTGCTTATTATATATATATATATATATATATATATATATATATATATATATATATATATATATATATATATATATATATATATATACATATATATACACATATATATATATATATATATGCTTTTTGGTGATTTTTGAAGGCAGGTTCCATTTTAAGATATGCATTTGACAGTGTGTCAAATCCATACTTCAAAACCTTAATTGCGAATTTACATGCTTTTCTCGCTTCCCAAAGAAGTTTATAAAAAAAGCTCCAAAAAACAGCTGAGTTCTACACTATTAATGCACAGTGGGCATGTGTGTTCAGGAAATCACCTCCACTTTGCTTTAACTGTATAATGGAACAGAAATTCATTGCAAAAAAATTGAAAATAAGCTGCCTTTCTACTATGTACAGTGCCTTGCAAAAGTAATTGGCTCCCTGGAACTTTTCAACCTTTTCCCACATATCATGCTTCAAACATAAAGCTACCAAATGTAAATTTTTGGTGAAGAATCAACAACAAGTAGAACACAATTGTGAAGTTGAACGAGATTTATTGGTGATTTTAAATTTTTGCGGAAATTCAAAAACTGAAAAGTGGGGCATGCAATATTATTTGGCCCCTTTACTTTACTTTCAGTGTAGCAAACTCACTCCAGAAGTTCATTGTGGATCTCTGAATGATCCAATGTTGTCCTAAATGCCTAATGATGATAAATATAATCCACCTGTGTGTAATCAAGTCTCCGTATAAATACACCTGCTCTGTGATACTCTCAGGGTTTTGTTTGAAGCACAGAGAGCATCATGAAGACCAAGGAACACAACAGGCAGGTCCATGATACTGTTGTGGAAAGTTTAAAGCCAGATTTGGATACAAAATGATTTCCAAAACTTTAAACATCCCAAGGAGTACTGTGCAAGCGATCATATTGAAATGGAAGGAGTATCATATTACTGCAAATCTACCAAGACCTGGCCCTCCCTCTAAACTTTCATCTCAAACAAGAAGACTTTTCAGAGATGCAGCCAAGAGGCCCATGATCACTCTGGATGAACTGCAGAGATCTACAGCTGAGGTGGGACAGTCTGTCCATAGGACAACAATCAGTCGTACACTGCACAAATCTGGCCTTTATGGAACAGTGGCAAGAAGAAAGCCATTTCTGAAAGATATCCATAAAAAGTGTAGTTTAAAGTTTGCAACAAACCACCTGGGAGACACACCAAACATGAGGAATAAGGTGCTCTGGTAAGATGAAACCAAAATCGAACTTTTTGGCAACAATGCCAAATGATATGTTTGGCGTAAAGGCAACACAGCTCATCACCCTGAACACACCATCCCCACTGTCAAACATGGTGGTGGCAGCATCATGGTTTGGGCCTACTTTCCTTATGCAGGGACAGGGAAGATGGTTAAAATTGATGGAAAGATGGATGGAGCCAAATACAGGACCATTCTTGAAGAAAACCTGTTGGAGTCTGCAAAAGACCCGAGACTGGGACGGAGATTTGTCTTCCAACAAGACAATGATCCCAAACATAATGCAAAATCTACAATGGAATGGTTCACAAATAAACGTATCCAGGTGTTAGAATGGCCAAGTCAAAGTCCAGACCTCAATCCAAACGAGAATCTGTGGAAAGAACTGAAAACTGCTGTTCACAAACGATCTCCATCAAACCTCACTGAGCTCGAGCTGTTTGCCAAGGAAGAATGGGCAAGAATTTCAGTCTCTTGATGTACAAAACTGATAGAGACATACCCCAAGCGATTTGCAGCTATAATCGCAGCAAAGGGTGGGCAACAAAGTATTAAGTTAAAGGGGCCAAATAATATTGCACACCCCACTTTTCATTTTTTGAATTTCCACAAAAATTTAAAATAACCAACAAAATTTGTTCAACTTCACAATTGTGTTCCACTTCTTGTTGATTCTTCACCAAAAATTTACATTTGGTATCTTTATGTTTGAAGCATGATATCTGGGAAAAGGTTGAAAAGTTCCAGGGGGCCGAATACTTTCGCAAGGCACTGTATGAACATGAGAGGAAGGACATTTTTCACAAAACAAGTTTAGGACCTATCCACAATAGAATTGATAAAGAACAACCACATTTAGGAAATCTTTGAACACAGATGAACATATTGCTCAGCCCTACAGACACTGCAGGAAGCAGTAGTCCAGTAGTCTGCATGGTGACACTCTATGCAAAGTTCACAGGGCCGATAAAGACAGAAGAGCCTAGGTTGGGGGTGTTTCCTTCAGCCCTATAGACCGTGGAGGGAGCATGCAGATAGGGGATATATGCCCATTGTATGAATAATCATTTAATTCCTAAGAAAAACAAGTTGTGTTTATACTGTGTTACATTTTCTTTTTTGGCTACTTTAGATTTACATGTGTTGATACTTTGTAGCTTGGACTCTGTTCAGTAACAACATCTGACACATTTGTATATTTATTGCCCCAGCTGAGTAGTTCAGTCAACGGCTTGTTTCTTTCCCAACTTCCCTTTATGGTCAGAATTTAGTTATTTGTCATGAGAAATACTGTAGTTCGGTCATCAAGAAACAAGACAGCAGTCACAGTCAATAAAGTGAGCCATCCAATATTGCTTTATTGGGCAAAACAATTCAGTGTCCTACATAAAACCCCTCAAGGAAAAGTTAAGGCTTTGAGGTGTCAGACTAATGAGTTGATCTAAGAGATGCATAACCACATGGTAATGTTAGGATAAGCTGACATCTACTTTTAATAATTTCCTCGATGCCTAATTTCACAATAATGTCATGTCTGGGATTTCTGTAATTTAATAAATCTCAGGTTCATTTCAAGAGAATAAAGACAAGTCAGGAGTATAACTATTCCATTAAATTGTCACAATAAATTGCCTTTGTGAATTGGAATCCTTATTGCAATAATCAAGGAATAAATCATTTAAATAAAACACATTTGCGATATTCAGCTATAATAAAATGAATGCCACTTCATGTCTTGAAAAATAAAAAAAATGTTTATTTTAACAAATCTGTTTAACATTTCGAAAAAAGCCACTTAAAATGCAGAATGGGCCAATGTTATAATCGCCTCATGCCTCAGTTTAGAATAAATGTATGATTAATATATCATTTACAAATAAGATACATTTTCAAAGGCTTTCCAATTATAAATGCCATATACTGTAGCTACTGAAAAGCGTTTCTATGATCATTTTCATTAAAGTGGACAGCTCAGTTACAAGACAGGTTAAAAACCGAGACTCCTGTGCAGTGGATACTTAATGAAGGAACACTAAACCTATACCAGAATAAGAAAAGTAATCAGGAGGTCATCTTGTCTCCATTGTTTGTCAGTTTGCAAGTTTCCTGCAATATTCTGCTAATTTGTTCCATTTTCCAGTGGTGACCTGTTTAAGGTGACAAAGTTTAACTAAGGAAGTGGTGTTTAAAGGTGTTTCTCACTATTAGGACACCCCCTTCTTAAAACTTAATGATCGGCCTTGATAAAATAATAGAGCCTACACACACCTCCGGTGTCGGCACACGCTCTCCCCGGGGCTGTGATGAGGTGGAATGATACGTGATGCTCAGGGCCCAATCAGCGCTGGCGTCACTGTCTCTGCCTTAGGACAAAATGAACATAAAGAGGAAGTCCGGGCCTTTTAGTCACAAGTCTAGCTAAAAAAAAATCATTTTGTCATTTTTGGGAAAAAAATAAAAATTTGTAGAGAATTTTTAATTTAGACATTTAGATGTGAATGTTTGTTTTTCAAGTTTAATTTAACAACCATACAAATAAACACCTGCAGGCACATTTTACTTTCTGTACATATACCTAACTGGCATTTCTTATTACATCATTTTAGGAAAGGGTTGAATAATTGGGATTAAAAAGATTGCCACAAGTTACTTATAGCGTTGTACAAAATATATAGTAAAGCCAGCGTCACACGAGTGTATGTTCTCTCGTACAAGAGAATCGGGGCAGATTATACAAATGACACTTGGCTAAAAGTCGGTCAGAGATTGCAGTGTGATGTTTCACAAGTACCCACAGACACGTGCACGTGATCTGATTCTCGGAAGTACTTGCAGAATGTTGCGAAATCTGCACTGCCCCATAGTATAACACTGGTCCGAATGCTATGTGATAAAATATTAGCCACGTTCTATGCTATTGTGAGCAAGCCCTAAAAGAAAAAGTGCCAATCAACGGGGTACCGTGATAAAAGAAAAAAATCACCATGACAAAGAATATGGAGACACTAGCAGCAGCAGAAGCACCACCATTGGCACGAGCCGCCAATCTAAAGAAGGGATGAACAGCAGTCCATAAAAATAATGCAATAGCAGTTATGAGTATCAGTGGTTGAAGATGATAAAGCTGGATTCAAATAAATATACATTAACATTATAACACATAGTGGTCACATAATGTATGGGATAAAGCATAAAATGAAACTGCCTCTAAATAAGGGGTTTCCGTGAAAATAAGACAACATCTTATTGTTTTGCTCTGAAAGAGGAGTTAGGGCTTATTTTTATTATTTTTTTTTTTTTACCATGAACAACAATTCACATTTACTCTTGAACAAAAAACATAAACATTTATTCAAATATATTCACCTCATCAAACACAAAGTGCACATACACATGAATATATACATACAGCACAGCACATACATACACACACAAGTATATACACACACAGCACATATATACAAAGAGATATATACATATACACTGAACATACGGTACACATCAGCCTAGTTCCCCTAAACTCCTGCAGTTAAAGGACCTTTGGTGACATCATGACCACATGACTGTGATGTCACCAAAGGTCCTTAAGCAGTCAACCTCAGAATATGAATGCTGAGGGCCTCTACTGCCCCCAAAATTGAGAGTGGGGGCCCCCACTTCCCCCTTATGCTAGCTCCGCATACCAGTCTACCTCCTCTTTAGTTCCTGTAGACTCCCACAGTTAAGAAGCCTTTGGTGACATTATAGTCACATAACCGGGATGTCACCCAAGGTCCATAAGCAGCCTTAACCTCAGAATAGAAATGCTGGGGGCCCCTATTGCCCCCAAAATTAAGACAGTGGGGCCCTCGTTAATTGCCCAGTTTGTTACCCCCTCCAACGCCGTCCCTGACAGTAACTATGACTTATATTTTAATCATACTCCAAAAGTCCTGTAAAATTTTGCTAGAGTTTATTTTTGGGGAAACAACGCAGTAGTGCAAGTATATTTATGTGGGAAGTAGGCCACTGTAGATACAGAGTAACATACTGAGGTGCTGTCTGGATACAGCATACTAGCGCCCCAATGCACATTTCGCCCTGCTTTGTCATTTCTTGTCTTATTATACTGTCTTTTTGGATTTTAATTATTTTCAATAAAATAATATTTCATGTATAACGGGATCATTTTTTCATGCTGAATATCTTGAGCTTTAACTCAGGAATGTTGCATTATTTTGATCAGTCAAGAGGTTGTCCGTGATTATATAAAAAAAAAAAGTCTGCTTTATGTCAGAAGCACTGCCATTCTAATTTGTGGGTTTTGTAACTTAACCACATTTAAATGGGTGATACTCATGGACTATGGTGCCATTACTGGAAAAAAGGCCCCTTTTTCCAAACTAGCAAACCTCTTTAATCAATATGAAAACATGCAAAGTATCAGTCATGCAAGAAAAAATGTAGCAAAGTGAAGGAGGCAGTGGACTGCATACTAATTTAAATTCAGGATAAACAGGGCACCGAGGAAGTAGCAAAAAGAATTAGATAAAATATAAAGAAAAGCTAATCCTAAATCAGCTCCCCTCAATGAGAGGCATGTGTCACTTCATTCTATTATGGCGCTCATACTCCAAACACTTCTAGTTTCTATTAGTTTTCTTATCAGCCAACCTGATTGAATTTGGTAGTCAAGTGTGCAAGCTCCTGTGATTTTCCTCATCTCTGGGGTTATACACTGATAAGGCCAATAACTGACATTGCTATTCAGCATATTCTACCTGAGAAATAAACACTCTAAGAAAATAGTTTTCTTAAAAGAAATGTCTCCGGTGACAGTAGTGAATTACTAAGTAAATGAAGGTTCTGCTGTTACATTCTGCTGAATGGGGTAACTAAATTGTTTAAGAAGCATGGGTGTATTTACCCGTGGCAGTGCTTTTGTGCGTCAGAGGAGTGAAGAGCTTGATGAATTAATTATTACAAAATACGTATAATAAATAACCAAACTAAGCAAATTAGATCACTCACCTATACAATGCTCCATACAATGTATTTGCTCCATCTGAGAGGAATGGATTTAGTAAGGCTGACATCTGAATAAGAACCTTCATTCTAAAAACAGACTAGACATCTGTGTTGGAGTGCAGTAATGTCCTTGACATCTTATCAAGTACAGAATAGTCTATTCTAATTTTGCCTGGATAAAAAAGGAGCAATGGAAGAATATACTCCAGGAAATAGACATCAGATTGGATCTATGTAACTCGGAGGTTAACAGTGTGCCGTGCAGAACTCACATGCTACTCAAGTCTTGCTGTAGATTGTACAGCACTGTTCAACAGAATGATCGACAAGATGCTGCCAAGACTGCAAAGTGGAAAACACACACAGCTCTATTTAGTCTATTTAGGGCATGGCAAAGTAATCCACTGATATTCCATCTCATAACCAAGCATCCTTCTAATCCTCCCATATAGATCGATTCACATACTACTTACATTAACATAAAAAAACAGATTCCAAATCAAACATTTATGCACAAAAGAAATTGAAAAATTCTGTACATTTGATAAACTATTAAGTACTCAAACCAATCTTTCAGGGCATGTGCACAAGGGTCAAATATTGACAGAAAATCTGCTATGCATTAAAGAACCAACCTCATGGCTTGAAGGTGCATGATATGTGGCTCAAAGCCAGCTCCCGATTTGGTGCATTAGCATTAGGTGTAACAAACCGCTATGAAAAGAAGAACTCTAGATGAAGACTTTTGAGAGTAGCCCTATACAGAAGAACATATCTGAGGGTATGTGCGATGATAAGGATGGCATCGGAGGGAACGCAGAATCCCAGATGTGAAGAACCAGCACTTCGCCACTCTGTCTGATGTCACTATTTCATCAGGTGGATCACTTAAGGCAGTCTCCCCACTTTCGCCAACGTGACGTTCCACACCCCTTGGGAACACATAAGGTCAGCTTTGTACAGTTTTACAAAAACAACCCAGGACCACAAGGGCCCAAGGAGGCTGGATAGAGCTGACGCAGTCAGTGTCGTGGCACCACACTCACTCTCAATCCTGAAGGCCCCTTTCACTCGCACCAGTGAAACAGAACGCTGCGAGCCCTGGTGAACAGCCACCAGTTCCTCGATAGATATAAGCCCGGTCCATTAATGGGATTATATCAGGCCAGAAACCAGCCTTGGTAGCATGGAAAATTAAGCTGACAAACGGACGTGTGAATTTGTAGATTGAGATAAAAGAGCAGTCTGTTACGGCTAGCGGAACGCACCGAATAAATAGAGATGTTTTTATTGATATTGGTGCGTTCGCAGCCCGGGGTCCACCGTGCAGGAGTACCTGCTGCTAGCAATGACGGCACGATATGGCGGTATGGACTAACTCAGTTACTTCACCGAGTAGTCGTGAAAGAAAAGCACTGTGCCCTGTTAGGCTAACTGCCCACACAGAGAGCAGTCAGTGGTCACGCATGCACACAAAACTCCTCGCCGGAGGTGCCAGCATTCTAGGGGCTTATTTCAGCCGGGTCCCTGAACACATTCAAACACAAACTCCTCGGCGGAGGTGCCAGCATTCTAGGGGTTTATTTCAGCCGGGTCCCTGAACACATACTCTCGTGACCACACTGGTGCAAAGCACTTAACAAAGAACAATACTAGCGCATGGCCGTGCGGTCATGCGAACCTTAAATAGCTGCAGCACGTACAGGACCTTCCTAGAAGGACCAATGAGAAGCTACACCAGAGTGTGAGCACCTACAGGACCTTCCTGAAGGAGCCAATGACCTTAGCTGCAGTGTCAGATCATGTGACCCTCGATCTCCACTGAGAGATCTTACTCTGGGCATGCTCAGAACGAGCAAAGCAGGACTTAGACCCAGAAGCGTCTGCTCGCCGCTGCCCAGCACCGACTTCAATGGCAGAAGCAGGAAAGGCAGCAGTAACTCTTAGCACAGAGTCAGACTGAGCGAGACGCTGGGACCGACGTCTCCGCTGAGCAGGCTCCACTGCGGCAGGAGAAGAATGGGAGATCGCAGCGGAGACGGACTGAGATTCCCCCTGTGCAGAGGAGGGAACTCGACCCCTAACATTACCCCCCCTCCTAGGGCCCCCCCTCCTTGGGCCTCGCTACGTTCGAAGGCAGCAATGAGCTGTGGAGCCTGAATGCGCTCAGCAGGCTCCCAGGACCTATCCTCAGGACCGTAACTCTTCCAGTCCACCAAATAAAATTTTTTGCCACGAACCACCTTGTACCCCAAAATAGCGTTCACCTCGTAATCGTCCGTAGACGAACCCGATGTCCCGGCAGATGACTCAGAAAACTGGGACATGTATACGGGCTTAAGGAGGGACACATGAAAGGTGTCGGTGATACCTAGGCGTGGAGGAAGAGCTAGACGGTTGACCACAGGATTAACCTGTTCGAGGACCTTGAAGGGACCCAAGTAGCGAGGAGCAAACTTAGTGGACTCAATACGCAGCCTGATGTTATGGGCTGAGAGCCACACTAAATTGCCGGGAGCAAAGGTCGGAGCGGGGCGCCGATGTGCATCGGCGGAAGACCTCATTCTCTCCTTGGAGGCCCGAATGGCATCCTGAGTGCGGTCCCAAATGTCCCGTGCCTCCACAGCCCAGTCTGCCACCCTGGAGTCGGCGGAAGACACGGGCATGGGCACAGGTACCCGCGGATGCTGACCATAATTAAGGTGGAATGGCGTCTGTCCAGTGGAGTCAGCTACAGCGTTGTTCAGTGCAAACTCTGCCCACGATAGCAAGGATGCCCAGTCATCCTGCCTGGCTGAGACAAAATGTCGCAGATATGTGACCAAGGTCTGGTTGGCCCTCTCTACCAAGCCATTCGTCTCGGGATGATAAGCAGAAGAGAGATTTAACTCAATAATGAGAAGATGACAAAGCTCTCTCCAGAACAGAGACGCAAACTGGGGACCCCGGTCACTGACAATTTTGTCTGGCATACCGTGCAGGCGGAAGATGTGTTTAATAAACAACGCTGCCAAGGCCCGTGCAGAAGGTAGCCGTGGAAGAGGCACCAAGTGCACCATTTTAGAAAAATGATCGGTGATAACCCAAATGACGGTACAGCCACGAGACTTAGGCAAACCCACCACAAAGTCCATCCCGACCATCTCCCAGGGCCTATCTGCCACCGGCAGAGGATATAATAACCCAGCTGGCCGTTGTCGAGGAGACTTATTTTTGGCGCAGGAGACACATGCCCGAACATAGTCTGCAACATCACGAGCCATATGCGGCCACCAGTATGTCCTCGCCAGTAACTCAGATGTCCTTTTGGAACCAAAATGTACACCCACCCTGGACGAGTGTACCCAAGAGAGAACCTCCGGTCGCAAACCGGATGGTACAAAAGTCTTGCCCGGAGGCACAGACACTTACGAAACCGGGGCCACAGTTCTCAGGCTCTCGGTGGGGACAATAAGCCGAGGCTCCTCTTCCTCCTCCACAGATGACACAACAGAGCGAGAGAGAGCGTCGGCACGAATGTTCTTCTCCCCAGAAAGGAAATGGAGGGTGAAATGAAACCGGGAGAAGAACAAGGACCATCTGGCCTGGCGAGAATTTAACCGCTGGGCTGTCTGCAGGTACACCAAATTTTTGTGATCTGTGTAGACTTGGAAGGGAAAACGAGCTCCCTCCAAGAGATGTCTCCACTCCGAGAATGCCAACTTCATGGCTAGCAACTCCCTGTCCCCGATGGAATAATTCCTCTCTGCTGGTGAGAAGGTCTTAGAAAAGAAGAAGCAAGGATGCTTCCGACCTTGAGCATCCTTTTGGAAGAGGACTGCTCCACCACCAACAGATGAGGCATCCACGTCCATGATAAATGGCCTATCTACATCGGGGCGATGTAGGATGGGAGCGCTAGCAAAGTGAGACTTTATGGAGTTAAAGGCCTTGGAAACCTGCACAGACCACAATTTGGGATTTGCTCCCTTCTTGGTGAGGGCAACCAAGGGAGCTACCAAAGTCGAGAAGTGCGGAATAAACTGACGATAATAATTTATGAACCCCATAAAGCGCTGCACCGCTTTAAGAGAATGGGGTTTCTGCCAGGCCATCACAGCCTGTAGTTTGGCAGGATCCATGGCCAATCCCTGGGCGGAGATGATATAGCCCAGGAAAGCTAAGGACTCCTGCTCAAACACACACTTCTCCAACTTGGCAAAGAGGAAGTTTGCCCATAGGAGGTCGAAGACTTTGCAAACATCTCTCCGGTGGGAGTCAATATCTGGAGAGTAGATGAGAATATCATCCAGATAGACTACGACCGAGGTGGTGAGCATATCCCGGAAGATGTTGTTCACAAAGTCTTGGAAAACAGCTGGGGCGTTACAGAGCCCGAAGGGCATCACCAGATATTCATAGTGCCCATCCCTGGTGTTAAAAGCCGTCTTCCATTCGTCCCCCTCACGGATGCGAATCAGGTTGTAAGCACCCCACAGATCTAGTTTAGTAAACACCCTTGCTCCCCGAAGCCTATCGAAGAGCTCAGATATCAAGGGCAAAGGTTACTTATTCTTAACGGTGATGGCGTTAAGACCCCTGTCGTCTATGCATGGACGCAGTTCCCCATTCTTCTTCTGCACGAAGAAGAACCCAGCAGGTGACACTGACTTCCTGTTGAACCCTCTTGCCAGATTCTCTTGAATGTACTGAGACATTGCCTCCGTCTCCGGGAGAGATAATGGATAAACTCGACCCCGAGGAGGCTCAGCACCAGGCAAGAGATCAATAGGACAGTCATAGGGGCGATGGGGCGGAAGGGTCTCCGCCGCCTTTTTGGAGAACACGTCCGCATAAGACCAATACTGCTTGGGGAGAGAGGATAGATCTGCAGGTACCTCTGTAGTAGCAACCTGAACACACTCCCTCTGACACCTACCCCCACAAGATTCACCCCATCCCAAAATTCTGCCTGAGGACCACTCGATATGAGGAGAGTGGTACCGTAACCAAGGTATCCCCAACAGGACCTCATCAATTCCCTCAGGAATGACGAGCAGATATATAATCTCCTGATGGGATGGCGTCATGGATAGAGTAAAAGGGATGGTCTGGTGTGTTATCTGTGAGGGCAGTGTCGACCCATTCACCACTCGTACCGTCACTGGTTGAGCAAGCATAACCAGGGGTATTGTGTGAAGTTGGGCGAAGGCAGAAGACATAAAATTGCCCTCCGCCCCAGAATCCACGCAGAGCTCTACCGAGTGGGAGGATGAGCCAATAATAATTGTCCCCTTAAAGGACAATTTGGAGGCAAACATCGCCGTGTCTAGTGTACCTCCACCTACTACCACTAGACGCTGACGTTTCCTCGACCGCTGAGAACATCTGGTGGCAAGATGTCCTGACTGCTGGCAAACATGAAAAACCTGGAGTGTACGAGCAGTCCGGGACTTAGAAACCGCTCATGACACTTCCATGGCCTCATGTGACTCAGGTACCATGACCGGAGATTCGAGAGGTTTGGCGAAGGTGGGAGCCAACCGAAACCTCTGCCTACACTGGGCTCGCTCTAACCTCCGCTCGTTAAAACGGAGATCAATTCGAGTAGAGACCGATATTAACTCCTCCAGTGTGGCAAGAATCTCCCTAGTGGCCAGAGCGTCCTTAACGTGATCAGCCAGGCCCTTCCAAAATATGGGGATAAGGGCTTTATCTGACCACTCCAGCTCAGTAGCCAGAGTCCGAAATCGGATGGCAAAATGGCTGACCATGGACTCACCCTGAGTTAATGCCAGCAGTTGGAGCGCTGTGTCATGGGTGACTTGAGGTCCTAAAAAGACCTGTTTCAGAGTGCTCAGGAACTGTGGAGCACTCTGCACCACATGATCGCCACGCTCCCACAGCGGCGTAGCTCACTCCAACGCCCTGTCCGACAAGAGAGACAGAATAAATCCCACCTTAGCCCGCTCAGTAGGGAAACGTGCAGCCAGGAGCTCGAGATGAATAGAGCACTGACTCACGAAACCCCTACAAGATTTGCTGTCTCCAGAAAAATTTTCTGGCAGCGGGAGGCGAGATAATGTTCGAACAGGGGTGGCAGTGGACAAGGTAGCTGCAGCCACGCTAGCAGCCTGTACAGCAACTGTGGTAACATCCACAGCTGGGGTTGAGCTCTCGAGAGCCGCCAACCTACCCTCCAGCTGCTGGATATACCGCAAAGTTTGCTGAATGTCCGCCATTTACTAGCCAGACCCTGGCGCTAGTATTATGTTACGGCTAGCAGAACGCACCAAATAAATAGAGATGTTTTTATTGATATTGGTGCATTCGCAGCCCGGGGTCCACCGTGCAGGAGTACCTGCTGCTAGCAATGACGGCACGATATGGCGGTATGGACTAACTCAGTTACTTCACCGAGTAGTCGTGAAAGAAAAGCACTGTGCCCTGTTAGGCTTCACAGAGGCACAGGCTAACTGCCCACACAGAGAGCAGTCAGTGGTCACGCATGCACACAAAACTCCTCGCCGGAGGTGCCAGCAGTCTAGGGGCTTATTTCAGCCGGGTCCCTGAACACATTCAAACACAAACTCCTCGCCAGAGGTGCCAGCATTCTAGGGGCTTATTTCAGCCGGGTCCCTGAACACATACTCTCGTGACCACACTGGCGCAAAGCACTTAACAAAGAACAATACTAGCGCATAGCCGTGCAGTCATGCGAACCTTAAATAGCTGCAGCACGTACAGGACCTTCCTAGAAGGACCAATGAGAAGCTACACCAGAGCGTGAGCACCTACAGGACCTTCCTGAAGGAGCCAATGACATTAGCTGCAGTGTCAGATCATGTGACCCTCGATCTCCACTGAGAGATCTTACTCTGGGCATGCTCAGAATGAGCAAACCAGGACTCAGACCCAGAAGCGTCTGCTCGCCGCTGCCCAGCACCAACTTCAATGGCAGAAGCAGGAAAGGCAGCAGTAACTCTTAGCACAGAGTCAGACTGAGCGAGATGCTGGGACCGACGTCTCCGCTGAGCAGGCTCCACTGCGGCAGGAGAAAAATGGGAGACCGCAGCGGAGATGGACCGAGATTCCCCCTGTGCAGAGGAGGGAACTCGACCCCTAACACAGTCCAAGGTTAAATTATACATCTAATCGCCTTAAGGGCAGACTAGACAATACATTATATACACGATGGTTATACAAATAGAATGGTCAGATAACCAAATACATTAGCGGTAGGAGAAAAGATATAAACAGATGGATCATGTTCATGTCAATTACCGGGTTGATGTTCGACCATGTGTGTACTGGGCCACAGGGAGCAAGGGCAGCAAGCTGGGTCCTAGGTCCTTCACAACCATTACTTGATGCGCCCCCACCTTCGAAGTGAATCTCGAGCATAACAGAGAGACCACATGGCCTAAGCACTAGCCTTTATCCCCTTTGGGTCACCCTTCCTGCACTCTGGGCTGAACCTAAATCCACTCTCCTTGACTCTGGCAGCTAAAATCTCCAAAACCTAAGATGAGTCATAACTCTTTAATGGACAGTCCCTAAGGAGGCGGTTTTGGTGCCATCAGAGACTAAATACATCTTTGCTATCTGGTTCCTGCAAGCCATTTTACTTATCTCTCATCCCAGGGGTGTTACAAATAATTAAGACCCTGGGGGAGTTCGGTCTGTTCCAGAGATCTCGAAAATGTACACTATGTATGGCTAGGATGCATTATGGAGTTATGTTTCTAGAATGTTCTTTTGCAGCTTCAGTATGACTATTTTGTCCTGCTCTGAGCTGGCTCAAGGTGTGAGATCTGTCACCCACAGCCTCTGGAGGCTTGACCGTCTTGCTGAGCTACATGCCAGCTTTCTCCTTGAGGCTATGAGAATATTGGACTTCATACTGAGTCCCTGCTGGACAAAGGAAAGGTGGTTTTAAAACACCAGGCTAAATAGGATACAAATGATTGGCATGAAATTATATGAAATTATATCTCCCATATTCTTCACACGGGAATAAATTTGGTAAGCTTGAGATAAGGTGATACTGCCAGTTAGAGAGTGCTTGAAGCAGGGTGCAACAGTGTAGTGGGAGTGCTTGATGCAAGAATAACGAGGGGTGTAAAGTGGGTTCCCATAAATTTGGGTACACTGCCAACATGGGCACAGCATCTTGGTTTGCTTCCTGTGGGGATGCTTTGGGAGTCATTATACCAGTAATATGTGGCTCTTGAATGTGGATCGCAACCATCTCACAGACCTGAATATGACTCTCAAAGCAAGAAAGGCTGGGGAACACTGTTGTACATTATCACTCATCTGTCCCGGCACATGTGCTGAGCCTGACCCCTTTCTCCTATTGCCACCTACTTTTGCAGTACTCCACACTAGGTTTCTCTCATAACATGGCAAAATAATCTGACATCACCACCCCAGGCTATTCAAGGCCGGCTGGCCGAAGTCAGGTGCTTGAGTATCAAGAAGCATTATCTACACTTGCCGCAAGTTTGTCACAATAAATTGTTCAGGTTTAATTGAGTAATGTAAAGTCAGATATTTACGATTTCCTTAGCTTCTCCTAACTTCCATTCTACAACCAGCATTATTTACGGTCAGTCGAATTTGCTAGATGTTGTCCAAACGACCTCTTTAGTTGCCAACTACTCACAATGGTTCTTAGTCCTGTTCACAATTTGTCTCTGCAATCAAGGGAACATATTCTCAAGCGTGTCTGCAATATGCATTTATTTCTCTGTTACAAAGCTGCTATTTACCATAGTTCAGTTGCAAAATACCAGATTGCCTTTACTTCTCTGTTATAACACTGTTAATAAGCATTTCCAACCTGGAAGACACCATGCTGCATTCAAGTGATTAACTGCTTCCCTGCCAGAGGATAATAGATTTGTATGCAGTTACTTTCTTGTGTTTACCTGAACAACTGGCTCGGTTTATCTGTGCTACCTGTTCTGATGCTTTGTCTGCTGTTGTGGTTATCGCTTAACAACATCTCATCCGTCAAGACCCACTCAATTGAACCATTACCTCTTGTCTGTGCTGCTGACACGGGCCTATGGCTCAAAAAATCCACCTCAACAAGTGAGCCCATACCAGAATACCTAAGTCAAGACTTACAATAAAGCAGTGGCATCAAAACTGTTGCCTTAGAATATAAAGGACTTATCTACATTTACGCAGCTTGCTGTAAGCAAATGAGAGAATGTCTAAGTTGTGCATGACCATTCGGCTCATATGGATACATTGCCTCAAACTCTTACTTTCACTCCTCCAAATTATCTACTCATCCTACAAATTCCCTTACATTCAGGATATTATTCTTGGGGAACATCTCCATTTATGCCTACTACTGCCTGTTTTAAGCAAAAGTAGCATATATTTATATATATTTATATATAGGCTGCCACTATTGATGAATTTGATAGGTGGACATAGCCACACCCTACCCCACCCAGGCTCACTTTTTTTGTCAGAGCTCACACAAAACTGGTGTGAAATTGCCAAAAGTAGCTACGTTTTTGCACATCTCCATGTTGTGCAAAAAATGTGTAACTTTTTAAAGTGTTTTATGCCATTTTTCTGCGGTTAGCACTTTAGAGGTGTTAGGGCATAGGTTTCTAATGTGGTGAAAAGGATTACATCCAATGCATCAAATGTCCTAAACTTAAGATTAAATGTAAACATATCTCTAAGCAGGCATTTAAGCAAGAAAGCTGCCATCACAGTCAATTAAAAGTTAATTTTCCAACAAAGTTTGAGTGCTGAAAGATTCTGCCGAAAGCTGAAATCTACAATAGGAAGTGGATACATAATACAGGCAACGGATCCAATACCACTGACTCAGCAGAGACTAGGCTCAGCACAACGGATTCCCAAGGGAAGTGCACTACTGTTTTCTTTTCTGATCATGAATCCTGCACCACAGGATACAATAAAGATTAAATTGAGCACCTAGCATGAAAAACTTAGCCCATTATGCACACGATGCCGAACAATCACTAAAACTCTTCCTATTGTGCAGCAGTTGTTAAAGGAGAAAAACAATGACATGCCAACTAAGTGACCATTTAATGTGAAATAACTTTCTTTATCTTTTGACATCCTTGTGCGCCAATACTCATACTGTATCTGATCATTTTCGTG
Source organism: Ranitomeya variabilis (assembly GCF_051348905.1). Taxonomy (NCBI): domain Eukaryota; kingdom Metazoa; phylum Chordata; class Amphibia; order Anura; family Dendrobatidae; genus Ranitomeya; species Ranitomeya variabilis. Next base: position 351,210,970 of record NC_135236.1, on the reverse strand, counting down.
CATCCAATGCTAGACATTTAAAAAAGGTAATGGCAAAAAAACAAAAAAAAACTAAATAATTAAAGTGCAACAGTAATAATAAATTAGAAAATATAATGTAATGTGGTATCAAGGGAGCATAAATGTGAAATTCCTACAATCATAAATGCAGAAGACCAGTGAAAAGGAATAATCTACCTCCCACACATGTAGCGCGTGTACTATGGTGTCCAGCTCAGCAGGTCATTTCTTATTAATGACAGAGACAAAGATGTGTATACCAGCCTCTATGTCCAGTAATCTATCTAAATGCCTTTAAAATAGTAACCTGAGATTACCTATTAATTGTGAAGACAACTTAAGTCATAACAGTTCATTATTTTTCATGTCTCAAAAAAAGGAACAGAGACAGTGTAGCTTTTAGCTGAATGTCATATCAAACCAAACTGTGTGCTTATCATTTCACTGCTGTTAATTAACCATATGCATTTAATTAAAATAGAAAACTAACAAATAAAAAAGTCACAAACATTTCCCAAAGCATACCATGGCTAGAACAGAACAGCGCAGATAAGCTTGTCACAATGACACTGGATTTCCTAGAAATGCCCATAGCCAAGCTGCAAGTCCACTATGGTCCTCCAGATTGACCTTCATAATTGTACTAAGAGCAGAAGAAAACATAACACGGCTTTTTCATTACGGTATTCGCCAAATAAATTCCAACAACAACTACATCAATTGTCATAGCCATTGTCCGCATTTGTTCTTTCAGATTTTTCCTACTTCCAAGAGCTGTAACTTTTATATTTTTCCATTGACATAACCGTATGAGAGGCTACATTTTGGGGGACAATTTGTAGTTTTCAATTACACTATTCACTTTACCAAATAACGTACTGAAAAATTAGAAAAAAAATTCCAGGTGCAATGACATGGCATAAAAAAAGTCATTCTGCAATCACTTTTGTTTTGTTTTTACAGTGTTGATGGTGTAAAAAAATGTATTATTCTCCAGGTTACTATGATTACAACCTTCCCAAATGTGTACAGATTTCTTTATAATTATTATTTAAAAGGTAGACAAAAATATTTTGTTTGCGTTATCATTTTCTGAGACCGGTGGCACTTCTATCTCTCCGTTAATGGAGCTGTATAAAGACTTGTTTTTTTTGCAAGGCAAGCAGATATTTTGATACCTGAAAAACTACAATTCTAACAATTTGAATTTGTTTTCTCTTTCCATTGTTAATAATTAATTTTAGCTTTAGATAGGTTGAACTTTTAAAGACATGGCAATGTTAAATATGCTCATTTTCTTATTTCTTTAGTTATAAAAGGGAAAAGGAGGCAAAAATATATTTTTTTAATCTAACTACTCTTATACCCCAAAAGACAAATGTTTTCTAGTAATGATACCTTTATTGGCTAACCAGAAAAATTAGATTTTTCATTTGACTTCTGTTAGGTGGCCAAAGGAATGTAATTTTGGCTTCTGGTAAGAAGTTGGCATACCATACAGGAAAGTTTACCAAACTACTCTTTTCTTCCATGTAGTATACTTAACTTGTCACACTAGAAACCACAGTGGCGTATTCATATAAAGCCTCGCAACGTACAACTCTGTTGGGAGGATTGAAAGCAGTGTGCAATAAATCGTATTTTATCAATATAACTTTCTAATATATAGATATGATCAACAGAGAGGAGAAATATAAAACTGAAACTGCCAGTATTTTCTTTAACATATCAGAAAATGCTGATATAAATACGAGGGCTTCCTACCGCCTGCTTAAATTGAATCAGTATGTATAAAACATGGTAGGATCTGTTTTATCTTCCTGGAAGAGACTGGAGAGCATGGCATGCGTTTTTAGTGCAAATTTGGCAATAAGAAAATAAACATTGTCCTATAAGATGCCAATAAACTGAAGGTTTGTATCCCGCTGGGTGTATTTTAATTTTTATAGAGTGCCCAGCTGTTTTCAATGTCATAAGAGTAAAGAAAGGAGAACTGTAAACAAAAAAAAAAAATGAAAAAAAAGAAAAGAAAAAAACATATCAAGCATTCAGGGCTAGTGTGTGAGGATACGCATTGTTGATGGAAGATGACAGGGCAAGCTCCGTAACTCACAAGCATCTGAAGTTGCTCTTAAATGCAGTTGGCCCATTTTCAGAAAGTGATGTTTCTTTGTTAGGAGCAATGTTCAGAATCACAAGAACTTTATTTATTTACTACGGCGAAGGTTACAGGAGACCAAGAGTAGCTATTATGGCTCTGTGTAGGGAATAAAACATGTCTCATTAAGATTAGTAGAGCAGTTTGGCAAACATACACCAATACAGGAGTGGAAGCAATAGAGTCCTTGCTGTTCCTTTATGTTTGCCATTTTAGAATTATGATTGCTTCACACAACAAGGACTTTTCATAAAGCCAAAAAAGTTTAACTTCATGCAAATCATAGAATAAACAGAATTATTTTATTTTACGTATTCTGGCATGCAAGTTACTTGAACTTACAGTATCTATAGCATTACAGCATTACTAACAACCTTAAGGTACCGTTACACTAAACGACTTACCAACGATCACGACCAGCGATGCGATCGTTGGTAAGTCGTTGTGTGGTCGCTGGGGAGCTGTCATACAGACAGCTCTCTCCAGCGACCAACGATCAGGGGAACGACTTCGGCATCGTTGAAACTGTCTTCAACGATGCCGAAGTCCCCCTGCAGCACCCGGGTAACCAGGGTAAACATCGGGTTACTAAGTGCAGGGCCGCGCTTAGTAACCCGATATTTACCCTGGTTACCATTGTAAAAGTAAAAAAAAAACCACTACATACTCACCTTCTGATGTCTGTCACGTCCCCCGCCGGCGGCTTCCCTGCACTGAATGTGTCAGCGCCGGCCGGCCGTAAAGCAGAGCACAGTGGTGACGTCACCGCTGTGCTCTGCTTTACGGCCGGCCGGCGCTGACACATTCAGTGCAGGGAAGCCGCCGGCGGGGGACGTGACAGACATCAGAAGGTGAGTATGTAGTGGTTTTTTTTTTACTTTTACAATGGTAACCAGGGTAAATATCGGGTTACTGTTGTGAATTCCGCTCTTGGGCTCCCTCTGGTGGTTGTAAGTAGCACTTTTGTGAATTCTGCTCTTGGGCTCCCTTTTGTGGTTTTGAGTGGTATAGCTGCTTCTTGGATTTAGCATCAGCAGCTGCTTCCACTGATCGTCTTTCTGGCTCGGCTATTTTAGTCTGGCCTTATTCCTCAATCAATGCCAGTTGTCAATTGTTCCTGCTTGGAGCCACTGCTCTTTTGGATTTCACTGACACTCTGTCCAGTTCAGCAAAGATAAGTCCTTGCTTGTCCTTTTGCAGTCCACTTGTTGTGGACTTATTTGTTCAGCACATTCTATGTTTTGCTCATTTGTCCAGCTTATCAGTATGGATCTATTCAGCTAAGCTGGAAGCTCTGGGCTGCAAATTTTGCCCTCCACACCGTTAGTCAGGTGTGGAGATTTTTGCATATCTCTGCGGTGGACTTTTTCTAGTTTTTATTACTGACCGCACAGTGTTCTTTCCTTACTATCTATCTAGCTAGAATTGGCCTCCTTTGCTAAATCTTGTTTCATACTACGTATGTCATTTCCTTCTCCTCTCACAGTCAATATTTGTGGGGGGCTGTCCTATCCTTTGGGGATCTTCTCTGAGGCAAGATAGCTTTCCTATTCCTACCTTTAGGGGTAGCTAGTTCTCCAGCTGTGACGAGGTGTCCAGGGAGTGACAGGAACATCCCACGGCTACTGCTAGTGTTGTGTTAAGATCAGGAACTGCGGTCTGTATAGTTACCACCTGCTCAGAGCTAGTCGCATGTCGCTCCTAAATTACCAGTCCATAACAGTACAACTGGCCCAAAATGAGTTGAATGCATCTCAAAAGAAGGAAAAGAAAAAGAGTTATGAGCCATTTTTTTTTTCTTTAGTCTGTTTTGTCTTTTTCCTTCCTCTTAATCTCTGGGTGGATTTGGGCGCGGACATGGATGTTCATGGTTTGTTTTCTCGTGTGGATCAGCTTGCTGCAAGAGTTCAGAGTATCCAAGATTATGTTGTTCAGACTCCAGCCTTAGAGCCTAGAATTCCTACTCCAGATTTGTTTTACAAGGATAGAGCTAAGTTTTTGAACTTTAAAAATAACTGCAAATTGTTTTTTGCTCTGAAACCCCGTTCCTCTGGTGACCCCACTCAGCAAGTTAAAATAGTTATTTCTCTGCTGCGTGGTGACCCTCAGGACTGGGCATTCTCCCTTGAGTCAGGGGATCCGGCATTGCTTAATGTAGATGCATTTTTTCAATCGCTCGGATTATTGTATGACAAACCTAACTCTGTGGATCATGCGGAAAAAACCTTGTTGGCCCTGTGCCAGGGTCAGGAAGCGGCAGAATTATACCGCCAGAAATTTAGAAAATGGTCTGTGCTCACTAAATGGAATGAGGACGCTCTGGCAGCAATTTTCAGAAAGGGTCTTTCTGAAGCCCTTAAAGATGTTATGGTGGGGTTCCCCACGCCTGTTGGTCTGAGCGAATCTATGTCTCTAGCCATTCAGATTGATCGGCGCCTGCGCGAGCGCAAAGTGGTGCACCATATGGCAGCATCCTCTGAACAGAGTCCTGAGCCTATGCAATGTGATAGGATTCTGACCAGAGCGGAACAGAGGGGATACAGACATCAGAATGGGCTGTGTTTTTACTGTGGTGATTCAGCTCATACTATCTCTGATTGCCCTAAGCGTATTAAGAGGGTCGCTAGATCTGTTACCATTAGTACTGTACAGCCTAAGTTTCTCCTGTCTGTGACCCTGATTTGCTCATTGTCATCTTTCTCTGTCATGGCATTTGTGGATTCAGGCGCTGCCCTGAACTTAATGGACTTAGAATTCGCCAGGCGCTGTGGTATTTCTTTGCAGCCTTTGCAGAGCCCTATTCCTTTGAGGGGTATTGATGCTACACCGTGGGCCAAGAATAAACCTCAGTATTGGACTCAGCTGACTATGTGCATGGCTCCATCACATCAGGAAGATTGTCGTTTTCTGGTGTTGCATAATTTACATGATGTTGTTGTACTGGGTTTTCCATGGTTACAAGTACACAATCCAGTGTTGGATTGGAAATCGATGTCTGTGACTAGTTGGGGTTGTCAAGGGGTACATAGTGATGTTCCTTTAATGTCAATTTCCTCTTCCCCCTCTTCTGATGTTCCTGAATTTTTGTCAGATTTCCAGGATGTATTCGATGAGCCCAAGTCCAGTTCCCTTCCTCCACATAGGGACTGTAATTGTGCTATTGACTTAATTCCAGGCTCTAAGTTCCCTAAGGGCCGACTTTTCAACCTGTCTGTGCCAGAACATACCGCTATGCGGAGCTATGTTAAGGAGTCCTCGGAGAAGGGGCATATTCGGCCGTCTTCATCACCATTGGGAGCGGGATTCTTTTTTGTTGCCAAGAAGGATGGCTCCTTGAGACCCTGTATTGATTATCGCCTTCTTAATAAGATCACGGTCAAATTCCAATACCCTTTACCTTTGCTCTCTGATTTGTTTGCTCGGATTAAGGGGGCTAGTTGGTTTACCAAGATTGACCTTCGAGGGGCATATAATCTTGTTCGTATTAAACAGGGTGACAAATGGAAAACTGCATTTAATACGCCCGAAGGCCATTTTGAATACCTGGTGATGCCTTTCGGGCTTTCTAATGCTCCTTCTGTGTTTCAGTCCTTCATGCATGACATTTTTCGCAATTATCTTGATAAATTCTTGATTGTGTATTTGGATGATATTTTGATTTTTTCCAATGATTGGGAGTCTCATGTGAAGCAGGTCAGGATGGTATTCCAGATCCTTCGTGATAATGCTCTATTTGTGAAGCGGTCTAAGTGCCTATTTGGAGTTCAGAAGGTCTCTTTTTTGGGGTTTATTTTTTCTCCTTCGTCTATAGAAATGGATCCTGTTAACGGTCCAAGCCATTCATGACTGGATTCAACCCACATCTGTGAAGAGCCTTCAGAAATTTTTGGGCTTTGCTAATTTTTATCGCCGTTTCATTGCCAACTTTTCTAGTGTGGTTAAGCCCCTGACCGATTTGACGAAGAAAGGCGCTGATGTGACAAATTGGTCCTCTGAGGCTGTTGAGGCCTTTCAGGAGCTTAAGCGCCGATTTACTTCTGCCCCTGTCTTGCGTCAGCCGGATGTGTCTCTTCCTTTTCAGGTTGAGGTTGACGCTTCGGAGATTGGGGCAGGGGCCGTTTTGTCACAGAGGAATTCTGATGGTTCCTCGATGAAACCATGTGCTTTCTTTTACCGAAAGTTTTCGCCTGCGGAACGCAATTATGATGTCGGCAATCGGGAGTTGTTGGCTATGAAGTGGGCATTTGAGGAATTGCGACATTGGCTTGAGGGAGCCAAGCACCGCGTTGTGGTCTTGACTGATCATAAGAATTTGATTTACCTCGAGTCGGCCAAGCGGCTAAACCCTAGACAGGCTTGATGGTCCCTGTTTTTCTCCCGTTTCGATTTTGTGGTTTCATATCTTCCGGGATCTAAGAATGATAAAGCGGATGCCCTCTCTAGGAGTTTTTTGCCTGATTCTCCTGGAGTTCTTGAGCCGGTTGGCATTCTTAGGGAAGGGGTGGTTCTTTCTGCAATCTCCCCTGATTTACGGCGGGTGCTTCAGGAATTTCAGGCTGATAAACCTGACCGCTGTCCTGTGGGGAAGCTGTTTGTTCCTGATAGATGTACAAGTAAGGTAATTTCTGAGGTCCATTGTTCGGTGTTGGCCGGTCATCCTGGGATTTTTGGTACCAGAGATTTGGTGGCTAGGTCCTTTTGGTGGCCTTCCTTGTCGCGGGATGTGCGTTCTTTTGTGCAGTCCTGTGGGACTTGTGCCCGGGCTAAGCCTTGCTGTTCCCGCGCTAGTGGGTTGCTTTTGCCTGTCCCTGAGAGGCCCTGGACGCATATTTCCATGGATTTTATTTCGGATCTTGCTGTGTCCCAGAGGATGTCTGTTATCTGGGTGGTTTATGACCGGTTCTCTAAAATGGTCCATTTGGTACCTTTGCCTAAATTGCCTTCCTCCTCTGATTTGGTTCCATTGTTTTTTCAGCATGTGGTTCGTTTGCATGGCATTCCGGAAAATATTGTGTCTGACAGAGGTTCCCAGTTTGTTTCCAGGTTTTGGCGGGCCTTTTGTGCTAGGATGGGCATTAATTTGTCTTTTTCTTCGGCGTTCCATCCTCAGACAAATGGCCAAACTGAGCGAACTAATCAAACCTTGGAAACCTATTTGAGATGCTTTGTGTCTGCTGATCAGGATGATTGGGTGGCTTTCTTGCCGTTGGCCGAGTTTGCCCTTAATAATCGGGCCAGTTCGGCTACTTTGGTTTCGCCTTTTTTGTAATTTTGGTTTCCATCCTCGTTTTTCTTCAGGGCAGGTTGAGCCTTCTGATTGTCCTGGTGTAGATTCTGTGATGGACAGGTTACAGCAGATTTGGACTCATGTGGTAGACAATTTGACTGTCTCAGGAAAAGGCTCAGCGTTTTGCTAACCGCCGTCGGTGTGTTGGTCCTCGGCTTCGTGTGGGGGATTTAGTCTGGTTGTCTTCTCGTCATGTCCCTATGAAGGTTTCTTCCCCTAAGTTCAAGCCTCGGTTTATTGGTCCTTATAAGATTTCTGGGATTATCAGTCCAGTGTCTTTTCCTTTGGCCCTTCCAGCCTCTTTTGCCATCCACAATGTTTTCCATAGATCTTTGTTGCGGAGATATGTGGTACCCGTTGTTCCCTCTGTTGATCCTCCTGCCCCGGTGTTGGTTGAGGGGGAGTTGGAATATGTGGTTGAGAAAATTTTGGATTCTCGTCTTTCGAGGCGGAGGCTTCTGTATCTTGTTAAGTGGAAGGGTTATGGCCAGGAGGATAATTCTTGGGTGGTTGCCTCCGATGTCCATGCTGCCGATTTGGTTCCTGCTTTTCACTTGGCTCGTCCTGATCGGCCTGGGGGCTCTGGTGAGGGTTCGGTGACCCCTCCTCAAGGGGGGGTACTGTTGTGAATTCCGCTCTTGGGCTCCCTCCGGTGGTTGTAAGTAGCACTTTTGTGAATTCTGCTCTTGGGCTCCCTCCTATGGTTTTGAGTGGTATAGCTGCTTCTTGGATTTAGCATCAGCAGCTGCTTCCACTGATCGTCTTTCTGGCTCGGCTATTTTAGTCTGGCCTTATTCCTCAATCAATGCCAGTTGTCAATTGTTCCTGCTTGGAGCCACTGCTCTTTTGGATTTCACTGACACTCTGTCCAGTTCAGCAAAGATAAGTCCTTGCTTGTCCTTTTGCAGTCCACTTGTTGTGGACTTATTTGTTCAGCACATTCTATGTTTTGCTCATTTGTCCAGCTTATCAGTATGGATCTATTCAGCTAAGCTGGAAGCTCTGGGCTGCAGATTTTGCCCTCCACACCTTTAGTCAGGTGTGGAGATTTTTGCATATCTCTGCGGTGGACTTTTTCTAGTTTTTATTACTGACCGCACAGTGTTCTTTCCTTACTATCTATCTAGCTAGAATTGGCCTCCTTTGCTAAATCTTGTTTCATACTACGTATGTCATTTCCTTCTCCTCTCACAGTCAATATTTGTGGGGGGCTGTCCTATCCTTTGGGGATCTTCTCTGAGGCAAGATAGCTTTCCTATTCCTACCTTTAGGGGTAGCTAGTTCTCCGGCTTTGACGAGGTGTCCAGGGAGTGACAGGAACATCCCACGGCTACTGCTAGTGTTGTGTTAAGATCAGGAACTGCGTTCTGTATAGTTACCACCTGCTCAGAGCTAGTCGCATGTCGCTCCTAAATTACCAGTCCATAACAGGTTACTAAGCGCGGCCCTGCGCTTAGTAACCCGATATTTACCCTGGTTACAAGTGAACACATCGCTGGATCGGTGTCACACACACCGATCCAGCGATGACAGCGGGTGATCAGCTACGAAATAAGGTTCTGGACTTCTAGCTCCGACCAGCGATGTCACAGCGGGATCCAGATCGCTGCTGCGTGTCAAAGACAACGAGATCGCTATCCAGGACGCTGCAACGTCACGGATCGTCGTCGTTCTCGCTGCAAAGTCGCTTAGTGTGAAGGTACCTTTACTGTAGCTTTGCCAGATAGTCTGTAGCTTTGTTAAACAACATTGTGTCATTTCAGAATAAGTTGCTGATTATACATGGGTGATAATACCATTTCAGGACACTATATAACGTGCATCCTATGAGCAATTTTTCCGTCTGCAAAGATTATCAAGAATTGTTCCTTTTAACTAAGCTCATCTCCAGAGTGAAATTAGTTGATCTGATGTCTGCACTGCCAGGGCTGTGGAGTCAGAGTCGTGGAGTCGGAGTCTGAGCCCATATTTGTGGAGTCGGTATAAAAAGGACCGACTCCTAAAATATATCATAAATTGGGTACAGTAGTTCAATGCAGTTTGTGGGGAATATTTTTTTTCATAAGAATTTGGGAAAGTTATAAAATGTCCTACAAATGTCTGTCAAATTCCAGATCTAAGGTCTAGACTTTTAGCTGAGATGAATCTGTGCTGCAGTTTATGTTCATGATAATTAGTGAGGCTCCTCCTCTACGGATAAGGGGAAAAAATAACAAACACACATGGAAGGAAAGCCTGCATTCATCTCAGAACTTCTGGAGTGAACAGGAAAGAAGGATTAAAGAAGGTAAGTACTTCCTAAAGCATATCTAAACTTTCAATAAACTGTGCATAGATCAATAGTCCAGATATGCTGTCTCTGTATGTTTGATGTTTTAGTTTGTTTTTCCTCTTAGATCATGTTTGGAGAAATTAGCTGCCCTGATGACCTATATACACTATACATAGAATATAAGTGGAAAAACTGTTTGCTAACATCTCAAATTCAGAAACACATTAACAGGATCGATGAGAACATATATATTTGTGTGTGTGTGTTCTGCTATATGATTCAGCACAAACATGCTCCCTCCCTCCTCCCCTCTTCATAGACTGAAGAAATATGATGTGAAGCATTTAGTGAGCTGTACACTGAGACAAGCCTGACATTGAAAGTTCAGCATAAAGATATCTAACATATTTTACAAACTTTATACTTCTCATCTGTCCTGTTGATTTATGCAGATTGTTTTATTTATATCCTAAAGTATACAGTGCATGATTCCATATTCTTGCAAGAATTACAATATACCTTATTTTTTATAGGACAGAAATATTTTGAGAGCGAATTTACATAATTATAAAATGTCTAAGAAGTATCTTATGAAGTCAGCTGTATTTGAGCATTTTACAGTGACTCAAGATAAAAAACATTTTGTGTGTCAGTGTATAAGTGATCCAGATGTAAACAAGTGCTGTGATGCCAAAATCAGTGCATACTCAGGCAGTTATAAAATGCTCCTTAAAGAGCTTCCAATCTAAAATGACATTTACAACGCTGCCACCCATAAATTTACAAAGCTGTGATTGAAAAAGATCACAGCAAGCACCAAGAAACCAGAGACCAGCACTTCCCACCAGGAAAGGAGGAGGAAAGAGCGTCTCAAACATCAGTTACAAGATATTTTGTAAGTGACAAAATTACTGCAACAATGACAGAAGATGTGTTTGAAAGACAGCTCATCGAGCTTGTTGTGAAAGACTGTGTACCATTATCATTATTTGGATGACCAGCTTTTACAGCTCTTAATGGAGAAATGGCCCACAAACTTGGGTGTTTCTCTTGAAAGAGAAAGTATTAGAAAATTAGTGAATGAAGAAGCCCTTAACCAAAAGGAAAATGTTAAAAAGACTCGAGAGATGCTTTGTATTTCTTAGAATGCATGCCTGCACACATCACAAAGTGAACTATTTAGCTATCAATGTTTGATATGTTTGTGACAACAAAAAAATTGTTACTAAGATGCTGGCAGTAAAAGATACTAAAGCTCTTCACAGCAGCCAGTTTCTCCACACCTTAGTGGAAAAAGTTCTGTAAGATTATGAACCAAAAAAAGGTTCTTGCTAGTGTAAGTGATAATGCTGCAAACATAATAAGTATAATTAAACTGATGAATAAGAATTAGTGATGAGTGAATATACTCGTTACTCGAGAATTCTCAAGCATGCTCGGGGGTCCTCCGAGTATTTTTTAGTGCTCCGAGATTTATTTTTTCTTGCCGCAGCTGAATGATTTACATCTGCTAGCCAGCATAAGTACATGTGCGGATTCCCTAGCAACCAGGCAACCCCCACATGTACTTATGCTGGCTAACAGATGTAAATCATTCAGCTGCGGCAAGAAAAACTAAATCTCCGAGCACTAAAAAATACTCGGGGGACCCCCGAGCATGCTCGAGAAATCTCAAGTAACGAGTATATTCGCTCATCACTAATGAGAATAATGAAGGTGAACAGCAGCTAGAAGAACATTTCACATGGAGTATGTTGGAGATGGAAGGCCACAGTCCTGTTCCCATAATGGAGGAACAAACAGATATTACTACAGAAGTACAGCAAAATGATTCTTTAAAATTAGATGATCTTGTTGAAACTGCTTTCACACCTCTTTCCTATTCATCACATGCACTGTGTTGTGCATATGCTACAGCTGGCAATAAGAGATAGTCTGCAAAAGGGACATGCTGGAACTCTGATTAGCAAAGTGGGGAAATTGGCTATTGCTGCCAGAACCCCTAAAATTGATTCCATCTTCAAGAGACGTGCTGGAAAAAGGGCAATTGTGGATCAAGCCATTCGGTGGGGCAGCACCTATTTAATGATTCAGTGAATGCTTCAGGTGAAACCCTTTCTTGTAGATATGGCCAACCCTCAGGTAACATTACATGAAGGTCAATGGACACAGGTGGCTAAATTGGAGGAATTTCTTCATCTCCCATTTAGTGACTAAAACAGGGATTTTTGTGTACTCACCGTAAAATCTTTTTCTCCAAGACACTCAATGGGGGACACAGGACCATGGGTGCATGCTGCTGCCGTTAGGAGGCTGACACTAAGTGAATACGAAAAAAGGTTAGCTCCTCCTCCTGCAGTATATACCCTCATGCTGGCTCCACCAGAAGCAGTTCCGTGCCAAAGCAGTAGGAGAAGATAATAATACAAGGTACAACGTGTAAATAGAGATCCAAAATGTCAACCAGAACCATCAGGTCAAAGGGTGGGAGCTGTGTCCCCCAATGAACGTCTAGGAGAGAAGGATTTTACGGTGAGTACACAAAAATCCCTGTTTCTCCTTCACCTCATTGGGGGACACAGGACCATGGTATAACCAAAAGCAGTCCCTGGGTGGGAAAATTTACCCAATGGAATAAGCCCCAAATATCAGCTGTTTACAGGTGTGCTACTGCCGGCTGCAGAACTTTCCTGCCCAGACTCACCTCAGCTGAGGCCTGAGTGTGGACATTGTAGTGTTTTGAAAATATATATAGACTAGACCAGGTTGCAGTCTTGCAAACCTGTTCTGCCAACGCCTGGTGCCAAAGGGCCCAAGAGGCGCCCACCGACCTTGTGGAATGCCTGGGTGATCTATATAAGCCACGGATGTGGCATTGTCTGACTGAATACGGATTGGGCGACCCGCCAGAAGAATATGGAAATGTCACTAAGCCCCCTCAATTGCCCATATTTCTAGGAGATTGATAGGAAGGCGTGACTCCTGAGGCAAACAACTTCCCTGAGCCTTGTGGTGATGGAAAACCGGTCCCCAGCCAAGGAGATTGACGTCGGTAGTGACCACAAGCCAATGGTCCGGAGGAAGGGTTTCCCCTGAAGAAGGAATGAGCTCAGTGTCCACCACCTGAGTGCCTGTCTGACCTGGGTGGACAGACGGCATGGGCAGTCGAGAGAAAACGAACTCTTGATCCAGGTTGCCAGCAGCACATGCTGCAAGGGGCGGAGATGAAACTGGGCAAAAGGAACAGCTTTCATTGATGCCATTTTTCCTAGGACCCTCATGCAGAAATGAATGGAACGAGGAGTAGGCCGATGGAGTTCCTGGACTCCCAGTTGAATGGCTAGGACCTTGTCTCGAGGGAGAGTCACCAACCCTTGGGGAGGTGTCCAAGATCATTCCTAAAAAGGAAATTTTCTGAGCTGGGACTGGAGAGACTTCTGCAAATTTATGAGCCACCCCAGGCGAGACAGTGTATCCAGAGTGATGTGGATGCATTCCTCACAGTCATGAAAAGACAGTCCCTTGATCAGGAGGTCGTCTAAGTATGGCAAGATGACCAGGCCCCGAGAATGCAGAATGGACAAGACGGCCGCCATGACCTTTGTGAACACCCTGGGGGCGGTGGCTAGCTTGAAGGGCAGGTCGGTAAACTGAAAGTGTAGCCCGTGGACAGCAACACACAGGAACCTTTGAAGAGAGGAATAAATGGGAATATGAAGATAGGCGTCTTGGATGTCGATAGACACCAAGAATTCTCCCCTTTCCATCACAGAAACGACAGAACGGAGGGACTCCATCCGGGAACATCTGACCTTTACAAACCTGTTTAGGAGCTTTAGGTACAAAATGGGCCTTACAGTTCCGTCCTTTTTCGGGACCACAAACAGGTTCGAGTAGAACCCCTGGAATCTTTCGTTTTCCAGAACAGGAATGATAACTGCATTGTGCCAAAGCGACTCGCTGGCCTGAAAAAAGGAGTGGGCATTTGCCTCTGCCTTGGGGGTACAGGAAAGAAAAAAAATGATTTGGGGGCAGGGAGCAGAATTCTATTCTGTATCCAGAGGACACCAGATCTCTAACCCATGCATCGTGAATGACGGAGAGCCAGATATCGTGAAAATAAAGCAGACGACCGCCTACTTTGTCAGCATTAACCAGAAAGGACCTCAAGTCATTTGTTTGAAAATCTGTGGGGCCTGGATCCCTTAGATTTGGGCTGGTTGGGATGGTTTTTCCATAATGGGTTGGTCTTGTAAGAGACTAGACGATCTCTGTCCACCTGTACGGGGTGGCCTGGGGCAGAGGGATTGGTTGAAGTGGCCCACGAAGGGCTGCAAAAAGGCGAAAAACACATCTGTGGCTGGTGTCGGAAAGGTCGCCTAACCTTCTGTTGGGGGAAGGAAGTTAGTTTTTCCGCCTGTGGAATCTGAGATAAGCTGGTCTAGCTTCTCGAATGGCGGGCCCCTTTGATAGGGCAAAGAAGGAACTTTTTTATGTAGAGTCTGCTCGCCATGTCCTGAGCCACAGGGCTCTCCTAATAGAAATAGCGTTTGCGGCCACAAGCGACGTGCAGTTAGGCACATCCAAGGATGCGTTAACCAAATAATCCCCAGCTAAGGATATCTGGTTAGCAAAATCAGCGACCTCTGGTGGGAGGTCAGTTCCCTGCAGGGCTCTGTTTAGAGAGTCTGCCCAGGATACCATGCCTTTAAGCACCCATGTTGCACCGTAGGAGGGGGAGAGTGCTGAGCACGACGCCTCGAATACTGAGCGATCAAGGCTCTCTATCAGGCGATCAGTGGGATCCTTAATGGAGGATCCGTTTGGTAATGATAGCAGGGATTTGGAGGCCAAACATGATACTGGTGGGTCCACTGTGGGGGATTCCACCCAGTTTTTGCGAAGATGCGAAGAAAAAGGGTATCTAGCTTCAATCACCTTCTGGCCTGTAAAACGCTTGTCTGGCCGCTCCCTATGCCGCTGAACTATGTCCTAGAACCCAGGATGACCGCCAAACGTCCTAAGGGGGCGTTTGGCCCATTTAAACGACACCTTGTGGCCTGTAGTAAGCGTAGGTTCCTCATCAATCGCCATGGATTGATTGAAAGCCTCAATGAGACTATCGACTGTCTCCTGAGAACTATGTGCATCTAGACTAAAAAGCCCATCAGAATCATGGTCCGAATTTTGCTTGCTGCCAAGCTCTGGTGAGGGGAGCAAGAGACGGATCTCCTAGGTGCCAGAGGGTCTGGGAGACGCAGTATGGGATCGTTTTTTGGCTGCTGTGTATGCTTTGCGTGAGAGCGGCCCCTGCAGGCCAACGAATCCTATTGGAGGCAGGATATCTCTGAACCAGGCGAGTTGTTCCTATACCTGCCGGGGGCCTCAAGGGTCTCAACTGTTTTAGCCAGAGATGCCATGGACTGTGACAGAGCCGAGGCCCACTCAAGAGGGCCAGGTACACTGGGATCAGTCACGGCAGAGGGCGTTTGGGATCGCAGGCTTGGTATAATTGTTTATTCTGCGCTTATGGGAAAGCAGTGTGACAGTAGGTACATGAAGCAAATAACACCATATGGGTCTTGTTTGTCCTTCTAGACATGCTGTACCCCTGGCTAATATGGGCTGTATACTGCTGGGAGGATGCTATAGCTTGATAACTAAGTGTCAGATATAGGACTGCAGAGCATACCCCAGGTCCTGTGCCTGTGAATGTCCTGGATAGAGTGATCTGCGGCTTGTCAGTGGTGCCCCTGTGTCCTGGATCTATGCAGATTCAAAAAGAAGGTGCCTCTGTGAGAAGCGCCGCCGAGAGGATGGAGCTGCCGGAAATACGCGCGCTAGGGGCAGGCCTGCAGGAAGAACGCGCACTAGGGGACGGAGCTACCAGCCTGCGGCCTAATAGAGGCCGAAGCCGGGGAGATTTTTCACCATCGGCGCGACGTGAAGGCGCATGCAAAGCCGCAGTAGGAACGCCGCACGAGCGCTCCCAGTCCCCTTCGTATTCTCATGCATGAAAATCCAGGTCAGAGGAGGGGGGCTGTAATATGGACCGTTTAGGCACCCTCAATCCATCCTCCCTTGTAAGGGATGAGGAGAGGGACCGTCCGCCTACTACATAGTGTATAATAAATTGTAAATATGAAAAAAAGTTTTTTGTTCTAAAGTTGTATTCCAATAAATATATTTTATGTTCTATCTAAATGGCTTGATTATTGTATCATAATAATGATTAAAAGCCTGATGCTACCATTTTACCACAGTAAATTTGTCACAAACTTAAACATGAGCCATTATGAGGGAGTCGGAGTCATGGAGTCAGAGTTGGTGCCATGGAAATTGAGGAGTCAGAGTTGGAGTCGGAGATTTAGCCTACCGACTCCACAGCCCTGTGCACTGCACAGGAGAACAAAATCTCTTCTCTCTTTGTACTGTCTCACACACACACAGAAAAAAACAGACACAGTGTTGAGGACACAATACAACTGTAATAAGCAGTGTAACTGTGACTCCAGCACTGGAGTGTGAAACAAGTACTGATTAATAGCCCGCTCTCATGATCTACATATTTCATACAGGTAATGTCCCTATTCATTTAAAATAAGCTCTGGAGGCAGATTCTATGTCTGGCCCATAGATCTTAACAATGCATTTACATATTCAAGAGAAATCCATGTTTTTCTTAAGACATTGGATTGCAGGTATTAGGGAATAATTATATTTGACTTTTGGTGACCTGCATGCTCATATAGAGGTCTTAGGAAGGTTGATCCTACTGACAGAATGCCTGTAAGAGACACAAGCCTCTAAATGTATTAGGCGATACATACAACGGCCCCGTGCTACTGACAGACGGATTATTCTAGTCAGGGACTGGAGCACCTTCATGGTGTGATTTATGCTTCATGGCCTTAACTATTTCTGCACAACACTTTTCTGTGATTACATCACTAGACTTTAATTGATGGCAGAGGTCAGACCACTGGGACTCTAATCAATCACTACATCAATGTTAATGCCCCATTGGTGTTTTCACTGCACAGGGCCACTCCTGTCCAGTCACTGGTGAACTCCAAAACATGTACAATAATTTGTATGGCAGCAGGTTGCATTATCAGCAAAGTGTCTGTGCAAACATTGTGCTAAGCAGAGTAAGTGTAAATGTCACGCACTGACCTTTTATTTAGTTATAATGGGACATGCATTTGTCAGAACCCTACAATAAACACTCTTTCATTCCAGCATTCCAAAAACCCAACTTACCTGTAGCCACAAGAGGGAATTCAGGAAAGATAGCCATCGGACAACTATCTTAAATGTATGGGCACCTTAAATGCTTAGCTACTGTATATGCTATACTATATGCATGGGTCCATATGCCATAAATATATAATTTTTATGCTGTTTAAATGCCTTTGTTACCCTGCTTCTAGCATTGTGTTTTTTTGCTCCTGTGCATTCCTATTACACAGTGGGTACAGAAAATATTCAGACTTCTTTAAATTTTTCACTGTTTCATTGCAGCCATTTGGTAAATTAAAAAATGTACTTACTTACCGATAATGGTATTTCTCTGAGCCCAAGACGGCACTACAGAGAGAGGGGATCCGCCCACCAGGGACAGGAAACCTACAGATAAAAAGGCGGTACCTCTCTCCCACATCAGTTGTTTACAGAGCACTTGAGGAACTTCAGATTATT
Organism: Ranitomeya variabilis; assembly: GCF_051348905.1. NCBI lineage: Eukaryota > Metazoa > Chordata > Amphibia > Anura > Dendrobatidae > Ranitomeya > Ranitomeya variabilis. The sequence continues at coordinate 351,193,552 of NC_135236.1, read as the reverse complement.
AAGATAAATAACAGAAAAAAATATTTAACAATACTATCAAGCCTAATGGAGACACCGCATAGCAACCTCAAATATAATAGTAATTAAACTAAGTGTGCACACCCATACATGAAGGGAGGAAATGTACGGGTGCCATCATGGGATCAGAGAAATACCTTTATCGGTAAGTAAATACATTTTTCTCCTTCGCCCATGAAGGCACCACGGAGAGAATTGCAGAGATTTGTACGTTAGGGGAGACCACCACTTCCAGAACCCTTCTCCCAAAAGTAAGATCTGAAGAGGAGGCTATGTCCAGCCGACAATGGTTAAAGAATGTAAAGGGGGAAGACCAAGTAGCGGCTCCACATATCTGTTCTATCGAGGTGGCAGCTCTTTCTGCCCAGGAAGTCGGCATCGCTCTTGTTGAGTGGGCCTTCATTTTCTCCAGGATGGTTGCCCTGAGCGAGGAGTATGACAGGGTGATAGCTTCCTTTATCCATCTCGCTAGTGTGCCCTTGGATGTTCTCTGCCCCTTCCGAGGCCCATGGAAGCACACAAAAAGTGACCTATCCTTCCTACACTCCTGTATGGCTGCTATTTACTGGACTAGGCACCTTCTAACGTCTAGGGTATGTATGACTTCCTAACCTCTATTTTTGGGATTGGGGCAAAAGGAAGAAAGTGATATCTCCTGAGACCTATGAGAACATGACGCTACCTTTGGGAGACAGGCCAGGTCAGTTTTAAAAACAACTCTATCTTCTAGAATCTGTGTGAAATGCAGGTAGGCCAATAGGGCCTGGATGTCACTAACCCTACGTGCTGAAGTAAGAGCAATGAGGAGTGAAGTTTCTAGTGAGAAGACTTTTATTGATACTTCCGACAGGGGTTCACAAGGGGCCTAAGTTAGGGCTGTAAGGACTAAGTTCAGGTCCCAAGGTGGAGTACAAAGAGAGGGGATGGTCTAGACCTGCGTGAAGCTTTGATTAATCTAGATATCCAACGATTCCCAGCCAGGCTGCAATTGTACAGTGCTCCGGGAGCCGCAACTTGGACTTTCAAAGTTCTCGTGGCCAACCCCTGTTCCAAACCTTTCTGCAGAAACTCTAAAATGGCAGTTAGCGGAACCCCACCGCCTAACTTAGAGCCTGAAACAGAAAGACATTTTTTCCAGGTTTTCCCATATAGTTTGGTGGCCACCGGTTTTCTGCTCTGCAGCAAAGTGGCGACTAAGCTTGGAGAGAACCCCTTATTACTCAGTAGCGGCCTCTCAAGTTCCACGCTGTCATGTGCAAGTTTTTTTTACCTGCGGATGAGACACTGGCCCTTGGGAGAGAAGGTCCGGGAGATCCGTAAGTACCTAAAGGTCGGAGATGGACATCCTCCTCAGCCAAAAAAACTATGTCCTCCTCGGCCAGAAGGGGGCTATTAGAATCATTCTTGCCTTGCTCTCCCGTACTTTCCTCAGAATTGCAGGGATCAGGGCAATTGGCGGAAAGGCGTATGTTAGATGAGGACTCCATGGAATCATGAAGACGTCTAGAGCCACTGGGTTCCCTGCAAGATCTAATGAACAGGAGGCGTCTACCTTCCTGTTCCTAGATCTGAGCGAACACCTCTTGACTCAGCTCCCACTCGCCCTGCCTTTGCTGGGTCCGGCTCAGAAAATCTGCCCTACGATTCTCTACCCCCCTTATATGGAGCGCCAACAAGAAACAGACTTGATAAACGAGAAGGAGGTGTCGCATTGTATGTTAGAAAAAGCATATATCTGCACAGAGATTGAAGCTTCAGAGACTGAGTTCTGTGGAAACTGTTTGGGTAAGAATGCAAGGAGAGAACAAGACCACAGTGCTCTTAGGAACCATGAGAAAGAAATTCTGTTGTAACCTTGGCCAGATCTGTGCCTTGCCACAATTCTGTCTCTGAGTTCCTAGGCCAGTTCCTTTCACCTCATGATTCTCATTTGGTCTGACATGCACTGTGAGCTATGAGGTCTTATACATAGGCAGGTATGTGCCTTTCCAAATCAAATCCTATCAGTTTAATTAAACACAGCTGGACTCCAATGAAGCAGAATCATCTCAAGGAGGATTACAAGGAAATGGACAGCATGTGACTTAAATAAGAGTGTCTGAGCAAAGGGTGTGAATACTTATGACCATGTGATATTTAGTTTTTTCTTTTTTAATAAATTTTCAAAAATGTCTACATTTCTGTTTTTTTCAGTCAAGATAGGGTGTAGAGTGTACATTAATGTGAAAAAAACAAATTTTTTAAGTTACCAAATGGCTGCAAGGCAACAAAGAGTGAAAAATTTAAAGGGGTCTGAATACTTTCCGTACCCACTGTATGTCTTGTTATCCTTGTTGTACATTTCATCTTGTTAACAAAGGGTGCATGATTGTAAGCTCCTTCTTATGGATGTCTTCTTAATGATCATGTTCCCTTATACAATAAAGAGGATGTCAGATCTCAAAAAAAGGAGAAAACCTGAAATCACAAGGCCAGATTCAGAAGAACATCGGAGTTTACACCAGATAAACCAATGACATATTCATGGCAAGTGACAGATCCTCTTTAAGAACAATCATAGATGAAAAGATATGGGAAAAATAAAACCAGCACACTCATATCATTTGGTACAATAACTATATGTACAATAATGCATCCCAAGAAAACATCAATATGTTGGGAAGGTACTTCTGATCAATGTGAATCATATATTCCTTATTCTCGAGCAAACTTCAGAACTGCACCAAGACTTTACAATGCTTTCTTAATTTTCTACTTGTAATAATATGACAGCTCTGCTATCATGCAGTTGCTTTGTTGAGACAGCAGGACTATAGGGCAAATCAATGGAAGGCATCAATTAAAACCATATAGTTGGAGGTTCACGCAGTTGGGTCATGCTGTTCCACTCCTATATTTATGTTGTTCAAAACTTGTTTTAAGCTGGAAGCTTTCTTACGGATCAAAACAAAAATATGCATTGAAAGCTTACACTCTCAGCAACACATTTCTATATGATCAGCAATACATTTATTTATCACAGTGCTCTTAAAACATTTAGTCATCTTCTTGCTGACTTTTTTTAATGCTATGCACAAAATGAGTTTAAATTTTGGATGACTGTGCTGGTATGAAAGCAATGGACAAAGAATATTAATATTACAATAGCATTAGAATAACATGCTGCCGCTGTTACTTATTTATAAGGAGCCTACATATTCCACAGCGTTGCAAAAATATGGAACAGAAAAACACAATCCTTAAATTTATAATCAGGCAATGTCTATAGGAGTTTTAATTGGCATGCATATGTCTGCTTTGTCTCAGAATATTACCCAGCTTCATCGTAGAGCTTAATTTTGGAACAACTTTGCAAGAATTTAAGTGGGGATTGCATCAAAAGAAACTTGCTTTAAAAAAAAAAAGTCACATTCCCTATAGCTAGGGTATGGATCCAACAATTATATTTAGAGCTGTACAGGGGATCTTCACTGTAACCTGACAGATGATTTGTGCTGCTTCATCCACAGGCAGCATGAATCAGAGTCTGGCTGAATTATTGCCACAGGGTATGTTTAACTCTGAAGCGCTGCTGTGTAGAGGGTAGAAGCTGCTGGGGACCTTCCATGGACTGGTCAACAAAGATGCACAGCTCCCAGCTGGCTTTTCACTGCATTTCAGAGTAAAACAATCATGGCTGCAATAATCCAGCCCATGTTTGTTTCATTCTGCCGTGCTTCAGGAAGCAAGAATCTACGGTCATATTTCCTTTATCCAATAAATTAAAGTAATAATTTCATGAGAATTTATCAGCAGATTACAGGATGTAGTCTGTGGAAGGGAAGAAGCAAAGCTCCGTCTATTATCCAAATCCATTAAAAGATTTTCAGTGTGTTAAATACTGAGACAATGTTAGGTTTAAACTAATTTCATGGCATATGCTTGAAAAAAGATCAGTCAGGACATTTTAATATAATAATGATTTCTTGTACGTTTTGGTACATATTCTACACAAGTATCTTACACCGATCGTTATCTGCACAACGGTTCAGAGTTTTTCCTCAGGGATTTGAAATGTGTGGTAGAGGAACAAAAATAGGTGAATTTTCGGTGCACAAAAACCAGCAGGTTGCTACACAGGGATTGGCCCTCTTGAATGGGGATGGCTGGCCTTTGATACAGCAGTACAATGGATCTGTGGCAGGGGCGTACACAGACAGAAGAGGACCCTTATCCCAGAACAGTATATATGCCCTCTGCAGTCCAATAGCTCATCATAGTGTACTTTTTCGCCTGCTTTAGAAGGGCCCTGTTGTCCCCTGGGCCCCTGTATGGCTACACAAGTTGCATCGTATGTCCACTACTGATCTGCGGGTCTGCCGTGGATTTCGGACTGCAGTCTCTGTTGGATTATCTCCAATTTCTGCTGCTGATTTCTGTGGCATACTTTCTGTCTCAAGAGACTAGTAAACATTAGTGAGCCGAATTGCTACATGTAAAGAAACTATAGGAGAGAAGAAGTGCACACAGGGGTCTTATCCGACAATTTCGGAATCTGTTATTCAGAAAACTGCTCACCTGGTGCCCCTTTGAAAGGGCACAAATGTCAGCTGCCACAGATCCACGGGTCAGGCATTGACCATATCAGGAACCAAACAAGGGAAATTAGTGGATATCATCCACGCTGCTGAACAAATGAAAATCCGGACGTATTGATGCAAAGGAATTTTGGCGCCGGATTTTGAATTTTGTACCTACTTATATAGCAACCATCACTGTTTTTTTTATATACGTGTGTGGTATACCTAAGGAAGAAGTCATACAGAGACTTGGAAAAAAGCCACAATTCCTTTGCATCAATACGTCCGGGTTTTCATTTGTAAAGCAGCGCGGATGATATCCACTAATTTCCCTTGTTTGGAATTGCTACATGTGGAATTGAGTGAATTCAAGTGCAGCTATTAAATTTGTATGACCACCTTAAGGGATTGTTGCCTTTCAGAAAATGATCTGCCTTATCTGCGATTAGCTAAAAAACAACAAGTCTCGAAGTAGCCACTTCCCAGGTCCGCCAGTGAGTGTTCGCGGCTGCTCCTGGTGCCTGGTATTGGCAGCGATGGTGATGTCAAAACATAGCAAGGCAATTCCTTACTGCCTTTGCGCCTCGGTGAAGAGGTAGAGTCCAGGTCCTCTACCTCTTCACCAGGACGCAAAGGCAGTCGGGAATTGTAGGCCTTAGCGGGCTATGGGAGAGGTGTGCGTTCTCTAATAGCTGGCACTTTGGAACCATGGGGATCTATGAATAAGGTGGAATAGAAATGAAGGTACACGTGCACACAACATTTTGCATTATTTGTTTAGCTACCAATGCTAAAGAAGAGATTCATCGGTGGACATCAGACAGGGCAGAACATTATCTAAAAGGGGACAACATCTTTAAGGCACATGTATCCACCTTAACCCAAAAACAATAAAGACAAAGCACCCTAAAATGGCAAGCCTATAAGAAAGCATAGTCAAAAACAGTATATCAGCTATACACAGCAGAGAATTAATCGCATGATTTGAAAAGCTTTTATATAAGAGATCCTATAAAAGGATTGAGCAAGACTAACTTATCAATGACTTATGCATAGGATGGTGATTATTATCAGTTCAGTGGTGGTCGGATATCCAGCCCCCCACACAATCAGCTGTTATCTACTCTTACAACAGTTGGATGTAAATAATTTGTGCTGTACACGGTCTCCAATATGTTAGTCCTGGACAATTGCTTTAAATTTTTGTTCACAAACTGCAAAAATGGCAAAAACACATTATAAGGACAGTGAGCTGGCATTTCTGCAAGCCGCTGTTTTAGGCCGCGAAGATTATACTAAGATGTAAAGCGTTCAGTCTAAATCTGTAAAATCGGTTACAGGACAGAACAAGAAAAAGAAATAAATATGGATTATATAATTCAAAGACCATAAAAAAAATGTTTACGTGTTACGCGTTTTAACCTCCATGACCCTCAACCTTGGTAATCACAGACTTCTTCAAATGAATTAAAATAAGTCCTGTCATTTCATGGTTTTTATTTATGCATTTATTTTGTTACACTCCGGCAGCGCTCAGTAATGCCAATCAATATCAAAAGCAGATCCACGAATCCGTAAAGTGTATGGTTGATATAAAACCACTTACAAAGAGGATTACTTAAATCCAACACATCCTTCAAATAAAAAAAATGAGTGATGGATGGAAATGATACAGAATACATTGTTAGATACACAAGGCACTTAAAGCCTCTATTAAAAAGAAAATAAACATACTGAACCACAGTGCAAAAATGAAAACTTTATGTCACTAGCTGGATGGGGACAAAGCACACATCATAACTGCTTGAGGGCCTTGCAACTAAGGGTGCTCATATTGATAGGATTTAGTTAGTGGAAACGGTATATTGGAACAGTATATTGCAAAAATAATGGCATTTGGTAAATAATATTCAATCAATTTTGCCATATTAGCATCAATGTTTTAGGACGACATTTTCTTTCCAGTTAGTTGCACTAAAACTGTGAAATGTCCTGGATATAAACATTAAAGGGGGTATCGGGGACTTTTCAAATAAAACAAAATGTATGTAATCACTAAAAGGCAGGTTATTGCAGTTTACCTGCCTGTTGTGTCCGGCACAGAGCGGTCATACACCGCCTCTTTTCTGGTACTTTCTGTCGACGGGGTGGGACTTCCTAACTGGGGGAGCTAGATGTCAATCAAAATAACCTAGGAAGCCCTGCTCCATCAGCAGATGCAGCTGAATCCCTGGCAGGAGTGGTCTGTGACAGCTCTATGCCAGGCAAGAACGGCTCCGTGTACAACATGCAGATAAGTCCTGCCTGTTAGTGGTTAGATACTTTTTTGTAAAGTCCCCAGATAACCCCTTTAAGGTCATGCGCACATGTTGAGCATTTGGTTAGTGTTTTATCTCACTATTTGTAAAGGTACCGTCACATTAAGCGACGCTGCAGCGATAGCGACAGTGATGCCGATCGCTGCAGCGTCGCTGTGTGGTCGCTGGAGAGCTGTCACACAGACCGCTCTCCAGCGACCAACGATGCCGAGGTCCCCGGGTAACCAGGGTAAGCATCGGGTTGCTAAGCGCAGGGCCGCGCTTAGTAACCCGATGTTTACCCTGGTTACCAGCGTAAAAGTTAAAAAAACAAACAGCACATACTCACCAGCGCGTCCCCAGCCTCTGCTTCCTGACACTGACTGAGCTCCGGCCCTAACAGCACAGCGGTGACGTCACCGCTGTGCTTTCACTTTCAGTTTAGGGCCGGCGCTGCCGCGCTCAGTCAGTGTCAGGAAGCAGAGGCTGGGGGACGCGCTGGTGAGTATGTACTGTTTGTTTTTTTAACTTTTACGCTGGTAACCAGGGTAAACATCGGGTTACTAAGCGCGGCCCTGCGCTTAGTAACCCGATGTTTACCCTGGTTACCAGTGTAAAATATCGCTGGTATCCTTGCTTTTGCTGTCAAACACGGCGATACACGGCGACCTAGCGACCAAATAAAGTGCAGACCTTCTAGCAGCGACCAGCAATTTCACAGCGGGATCCAGATCGCTGCTGCGTGTCAAATACAGCGATATCGCTATCCAGGTCGCTGCAACGTCACGGATCGCTGGCGATATCGCCTAGTGTGACGGTACCTTAAGCCCAAACCAGGAGTGTTAATACAAACATCAAGCTTTATGTGTACACTGCCAATTTTAACCCATGAAAATGATTTGGTGTTGTCAATTCCATCTGGATTCAGGAAGATTCTATTCTTCCAAAATATCTGTAGAGAAAAGCTTTGAGGCTGCCTTTTTAAATTTATGAATGAAGACCTGTCAAAAGTAATAGCAATCACAGCATCCAATACAGCTGACTGGCGGCGCATGCAGCATAACTGTAAACTAGAGGTGCCGGTGTGAAGATTGAAATTATAGTGCACATTTTATGGCCGCTGCAGCCTTTCTGTGGCACCCAGCAATAATGTATAAATATGTTTGCTTTTGTATTTGTGAACTGTGAAGATATGGTCACTGTAATATAATTTTAAGTCACAGAAAAAAAAAAACAATGGGAATGTTGCTAATAAAACTGTTTCATTATCTAGTTTTACTTTCTGTCTGCATGACAGAAAGCGACTGTAAACTGAAAGGAAGCCATACCGGGCTCCAGCTTTTACAACATAAAGAAAAATGGAGCGACTGGTTGGCCAAGTACTTATCTGCCATCACATTGTGTTTAAGGCTGTGCAATATTCGGTTACATTTTATCAGTTGCTTAATGATTTGAATCTTTGGCTTTTGTTGCACGTTTCACTCACAATTTGCTTAAAGGTAATTTCATTTTAAGCCTTGCGCAGACATCAATGATTTTTCTGATATGCAAAAAATGGTCAAAGTGACATTAGCGGTTTTGATCAAATTTTCATCAGCATGTCAATATTTACGCTAAATGTTTTATCAGTAAATTTCATGTATGGAAAAAAAAACCAACACATTACAAAGCTTCTCCCATATATTGCCTTGCTGATTACATACAGCATACAGGCTGTACCAGGACGTCTGATTTTCACTTGATTTTTAAACTAAAAACAAAAAAGTCCATTAATTTTCATTTTTCAAACCTCTAGATGAATTTCCCCCAGTGAGTTTTTGATGCTGGCATCTTCCCAAAAAACACAGTTTACACATTAATAGCTGTACAGAGTTATATAGAGGGCACACCAAATTTACACTGTTACACAAGCTGTACACTGACTGCTGTACATTGTATCAAAGTGTCAGATCTTCAGTGTTGTCCCATGAAAAAATAGAATAAAAACATGTGAGGGGTGTACTCACTTTTGTGATTAGCCAGATTACTTACCGGTAATGCTCTTTTAATGAGTCCACGACAGCACCCACTGGAGAGATAGGGATCAGCCCCAAGGAACAGGAAACCTACAGAAGAATAAAAGGGGCAGTCCGCCTCTCCTCCTCAGTTTAATTTTCAGAGTACCCGGAGGAAAGCCAGTATTAGGCCAAATATTTACAAAATATATTTAAACTTATTTACTCTACAAAGGAAGTAATTCAATTGGTATCTATTATTAGGGAGGGATGTGACTGGGTGCTGTCGTGGACTCATTAAAAGAGCATTACTTGTAAGTAATCCGGCTATTTACCCTTCGCCACGACAGCACCCACTGGAGAGATTTCCAGAGACCAACACCTGGGGGGGGGGACCACCGTGCTGAGGATAGTCCTGCCAAAGTGTAGGTCAGAAGTTGATGAAAGATCAAGCCTATAGTGGTTATAAAAGGTGGAAGGAGCCAACCATGTTGCCGCCTTACATATGTCCTCTATTGGAATGTTTCCCCTTTCGGCCCAGGAAGATGCCATAGCTCTGGTGGAATGTGCTTTAATACTCTGCCTCCAACTACTAGTTCTTTCAATATATTGTAAAACTACTCTCCTGACATCTAGAGTGTGAAATTTTTGTTCTTCAGGAGTGGAGGGGTCTTTAAAGAAAGTGGGAAGATGTATCTCTTGTGATCTATTGAATTTTCCTGCTACCTTAGGAAGGTATAAGGGATCTGGTTTTAAAATCAGTCTGCCCTGAAATGTTAGAAGGAAAGGTGGATCTATTGATAAGGCCTGAATGTCGCTGACTCTTCTAGCCGATGTTAATGCTACTAAGAAGGCCGTTTTTAACGATAGGTGTTTTAGAGATGCTGTATCTAAAGGCTCAAACGGAGGTTCTGTTAGAGAGTCTAGGACTAGGTTTAGATCCCAAGGAGATACTCTAGGGAGTATGTGGACAGGAGTAACTCGTTCACAGGCCATGATAAAACGGGACACCCATTTATTTCCAGCAACATTATGGCCATAGAGGGCGCCTAGAGCGGATACTTGGACTTTTAGTGTATTAACAGAAATACCTAACTCTTTCCTTTTTTGCAGAAATTCTAAGATAAGTCTTATTGGAATTTCTGAGGGGTTGGAACTTGTATGGAACTGAAGAAACTTTTTCCATATTTTAGTATAAATCTTTGTAGTAGATGGTTTCCTGCTAAGCAGGAGTGTATCGATTAGACCTTTTGAAAACCCTCTAGAATTTAATATCTGCCTTTCAAATTCCAGGCCGTCAAGTGGAGGCTGTCCACTTGGGGGTGGAAGAAAGGTCCCTGAGACAGTAGGTCTGGGATTGAGGGAAGGACCCATGGATCTGTCACTGACATTGATTGCAGGCACGAGAACCATGGTCTCTTGGGCCAAAATGGTGCTAATAATATTATTCTGGCCTGTTCCTCTCTGATTTTCCGTATGATTTGTGGAAGCAGAATTATCGGGGGGAAAGCATATGCCAGATTGAATTGCCAGGGTATTTGAAGAGCATCTAGAATGTCCGGGTGATCTGCACGGGATCGAGATGCAAATTTTTTTACTTGTCTGTTTTGTTTCGTAGCAAACAGGTCTATCTGGGGCCGGCCCCATAGTAATGTTATTTTGTAAAAAATGCGAGGATTCAGGCACCATTCTCCTTGATGTAGAGTGTGTCGACTTAGAAAGTCTGCCTGTTGATTCCTCTCTCCTTTGATGTGGATGGCAGAGAGAGACAACAGATGCTTTTCAGCCAGGATCAAGATGTTCTCTGCGGAAGACATTAGAGCGTCTGATCGAGTACCCCCTTTGTTTGTTTAAGTAAGCCACTGTTGTAGTGTTGTCTGAACAGACTGACGTGATTCCCTCGAAGCTGTGGAAGAAATTGACGCAGTGCATATTTTACCGCATTTAAATTAGATGAATATAGGATCTCTTCTTCATTCCATATTCCCTGGCAGAAACTATCTCCCATATGTGCGCCCCACCCGTGGGGACTAGGATCAGTAGTCAAAGTGTGGGATGGTGCTATCACCCAAGGGACACCCCCCGTTAAATGCTTACTATCTAGCCACCATAATAAGGAAGCTAGGACCTCCTGTGATAACGTTGTTTTTGATTCGAGGTGGCCAAGGAATTCTCTCTGTTCCCGAAGAATCTGGTGTTGCAATGTTCGGGTATGAAGTTGTGCCCACTGGACGGCTGGAGTACAGGAAGAAAGGGATCCTAATAAGGACATTGCTTCCCTCAGGGACATTCTGGATTTGTGTATGGCAGCAGCTATTTTTCCCTCTATTAGAGATATTTTTACCTGAGGGAGTAGACATCTTTGTTTTGTAGAATCTAGATGGAACCCTAGAAATGTCTGGAGGGAAAGTGGGATAAGTCTGGATTTTTCGGAGTTGATGATCCAGCCTAGGTCCTGTAAAGATGAGACAGTGTCAGCTAAACGTTCAGCACACTGAAGGGACAAATTTCCTACAACAAGTCACCAAATAGGGGATGATTAAAGTGTCCTTTTGACGAAGGTAGGCCATCACCTCTAACATTACTTTGGTGAAGATTCTTGGTGCCGTGGAGAGACCAAAGGGCATGGCCGTGTACTGGAAATGATGAATCTCCCTTTTGAATTTTACTGCGACTCTGAAGTATCTTTGATATCTGTTATGGATAGGGAGATGGTAGTAAGCATCTTTCAAATCAATGCCGCCCATTTTACAATTTGGATAGAGGAGCTTAATGGCAGATCTAATAGATTCCATGTTAAACGAATAATTTTTAATAAATGTATTGAGTTTTTTAAGATTTATAATTGTTCGGAACGAGCCATCGGGCTTAGGGATTAAAGATAATTGAGAGTAGAACCGACTACCCTCTTGTCCCTTTGGTACTTTTAAGAAGACATTTTTATCTATGAGACTTTGGATCTCAAGTTCAAGGGCCCTTTGTTGTATCGGTGAGCTGAGGGTTGTTATAATGAAGGAATCATGGGGAATTTGGAGGAATTCTATCTTAATCCCTTCTCTAATAATATCTAGAATCCAGGAATTTGATGTTATCTTTCCATTGAGGAAATAATAATTTTAGTCTACCCCCTACTGGGGTGACTGGTGTTTTAATATTTATTGTCTCTAAACATAGTACCCCTCTGTTTTTCTTCTTTTGTGGCCCACTGCGATGGTCTTTCTTTTTGTCTCCTTTTCCCGAATGGTCTCCTCCTAAAGGTCTTCCTATAGAAAGGAATTGAGGGGTCAGGGAAGGCTTTTTTCCTTTCTTTTGCCTTTTTAAGGATCTCATCCAAAGCTTTTCCAAACAGACAGTCACCCTCACACGGGATAGCACAGATTTTGGTCTTCGATTGCGTATCCCCTTTCCAACTTTTCATCCACAAGGCTCGTCTGGCATTATTTACTAGACCTGCTGATCTTGCTGCGAGGCGTAAAGAGTCAGCTGATGCATCAGCCATGAAGGCTGCCGCCCCTCTAATCAATGGTATCGCCTCCCGCAATTTCTATCTAGAGACTTTGTTCAATCTGTTGATCTAACTGATCAATCCAGACAAGCATGGGTCTAGCAGTGCATGTACTGGCAACTGCCGGTTTAAATATGCCTGTGGAAGCTTCCCATGATCTTTTTAGTGACGATTCCGCTTTCCGATCTAGAGGATCAGAGAGTAGACCTGCATCCTCAACTGGTAAGGCGGATTGCTTTGAAGTGGAGGCGACCGCTGCGTCCACTTTAGGGATCTTAATCCATAATATAAGCTCATCGTCACTAAAGGGGTATTTCCTTTTGGAAGCTGACAGGAGAAAACCTCTCTGGTCTTGTTTTTCCCACTCCCTCTTTATCAATGCTTTAACCGCAGGGATTACTGGGACAGTCCTCCTTTTCCTCTCCGCTAACCCTGCAAACATGATATCTTGCGCTGTCTCGTCATCCTTTGTATCTTCACAACCTATTGTGTTTCTGATGGATTTTACTAAGTTGTCAACCCCATCAAGGGGAAAACAAGACCGACCTTCAACGTCAGACGGTACTGAAGATGAGGATGACGCATGTGAAGAGTCCGAGTTGATTAAGCCATCATCATCGTACTCAGAGCTGGATACTATTTTCTCTCTACTGGTTTTCTTAGGGGGTGCGTTGGCTTGGGTGATGGCCTGTAACTCTTCCCTGATTATGGCCCGTATATCCGTAACAGACATAGATGGACTCTGCATGGTTTCACTAATACATTGCTTGCAGAGTTTTTTAGGGTAGGAATCTGGGAGAGGTTGATCACACAATGCACACTGTTTGTGTTTGGATTTTTGTTTCTTTTTGGCCTGGGGGGAAAGATGTTGTGGAAAAGAGTGTCAGCTTAATAGGTAGAGGGTTTTTACACTCACCCAGTGAAGCTCTATGGTACCGGATCAGGTGGCCGAAGCGCGGTTCTGGATCTTGGATCCGTGGCATCGCTCCTACGGCTGGCGTCCGAGGACCTCCTGCTGGCTGAATCACCTGCTGGGTCCACAGTCTTGCCTGGGGATGACATGTTGCATCGCCTGTGCGCTCACAGCCATCCCCCTTTTAAAGCAGAAAATCCGGTATTTTTTTTTCTCTTGCGGAGTTCTGCGCATGATCGAAACCGCCCTTTCCCCCACCGCTGTGCTGAATGCCCTGGAAGTGCTATAATCACTTCAGGGCAGGTAATGGTGACTTACACCGATCTGCGCATGCGCGGCCGTGATCTTACCTCGGCCCGCGCTATGGAGCGGTGTTCTGGCTGCTGCCGCTGGGGATTGTGCAACGGATCCCGGACCCCCATATGCTGGCCGGTGTCCAGAGCCCTCTTCCAAGCCGCACACCCCGCAGAGCTCCTCAGTGAGACCGGGTGGCCTCTCCCGGACCCAGCCATTACATGTGCCGGACAGACGAGGGGGGAGCCATCTAACGGAATCTCCCCCGACGCTGCATCTGGACCGCATCCCCTGCAGTTCCCGCAGAGACCGCACAGGCGGATGCCTTGGCCCAGGTATGGTCTTCTGAGAATCCAGAGATCCTGTCCCTGGGAACAGGAAACCTAAACTGAGGAGGAGAGGCGGACCGTCCCTTTTATTCTTCTGTAGGTTTCCTGTTCCTTGGGGCGGATCCCTATCTCTCCAGTGGGTGCTGTCGTGGCGAAGGGTAAAATACTGTATTTAACGATAAAGACAAACAGCTCACTGACCAGGAAAAAAAACTCCAAACCAATTTTGTTAATAAAGTTTTGCATTTTTAAAAACCAATACAACATAAAATAAATTGTAAGTTTTGTTTTGCCGTAATGTTACTGATCTGAAAAATCAGGTTTGAACATAAAAATGAAACCCCAAACATAATGGTGGCATTGTGTCATTTTTAGCTACAACTGCTTGTCTTGTGGATATCGCGTCTGAGATGCCTGTGCCCAAACATTACAAGATCAAGACCAAAATACCACACATTTTCTATCCTCCAAATCTACTATAAAAACGGGCATACCAGGAATTATCCCCATAGATATCCTAAATACACTACCTAATATAGTACGTCACTGATGAAGGTCAAACATGACCGAAACGTTTGTTAAGCGTACTACAATAAATCATCACGTCATTAAGGTGAGTGCAAGGTTTAATTTCTACTATTGAACAGTTTGGGGTCCTACCTTAGCATCTCCTATAGTAGTGCTCACTGTGTTTTTTTTGCATCACTATGCACACAGTCACACATAATTATTAATTATTATAGCCCCATTTATTACATGGAGCTTTACATGTGAGGAGGGGTATACATAATAAAAAACAGGTACAATAATCGTAATCAATACAAGTCACGTCTAATACAGGAGGAGAGAGGACCCTGCCTGCGAGGGCTCACAATCTACAAGGGATGACTGAGGATACAATAGGTGAGTGCAGAGCTGGTCGTGTAGCGGTTTGGTGGATCGGTGGTTACTGCAGGTTGTAGGATTGTCGGAAAAGGTAGGTCTTCAGGTTCCTTTTGAAGGTTTCCACAGTAGGCGAGAGTCTGACATGTTACGGTAGAGACTTCCAGAGGAGGGGGGATGCGCGGGAGAAATCTTGTATGCGATTGTGGGAAGAAAAGATAAGAGGGGAGTCAAGAAGGAGATCTTGTGAGGATCGGAGGTTGCGTGCTGGTAGGCACCGGGAGACGAGGTCACAGATGTATGGACGAGACAGGTTGTGGATGGCTTTGTATGCCATGGTTAGGGTTTAAACTGCAGTCTCTGGGTAATGGGTAGCCAGTGAAGGGATTGACAGAGAGGAGAGGACGGGGAATAGCAGGGGGATAGGTGGATTAGTCGGGCGGCAGAGTTTAAGATAGATTGGAGGGGCGCGAGTGTTAAGAGGGGAGGCCACACAGCAGGAGGTTGCAGTAGTCAAGACGAGAGATGATGAGGACATGCACTAGAGTTTTTACAGATTCTAGGTTGAGGAATGTAAGGATCTGGGAGATGTTTTTGAGTTGAAGTCGGCAGGAGGTGGAAAGGGCCTGGATATGTGGTTTGAAGGGGAGATCAGAGTCAAGGATTACACCGAGGCAACAAGCTTGTGGGACTGGGGAGAGTGAGCAGCCATTTACTTTAATGGATAGGTTTGTTGGGAGACTCGAGTAAGATGGAGGGAAAGATGATGAATTCTGTTTTGTCCATGTTAAGTTTTAGAAATCTAGCAGAGAAGGATGAAATAGCAGACAGACATTGTGGGATTTTGGTTAGTAGGGAGGTGATATCTGGTCCTGAGAGGTAGATTTGTGTGTCAACAGCATAAAGGTGATACTGCAATCCATGAGATTCTATGAGCTGTCCCAGTCCGAAAGTGTAAATGGAGAAGAGCAGAGGACCTAGGACTGAACCTTGCGGGACTCCGACAGATAGGGGCGAGGTGAGGAGGTGGTGTGTGAGTGGGAGACACTGAATGTCTGGTCTTTTAGGTATGATGCGATCCACGATAGGGACAAGTCTGTGATGCCAAGAGATGAGAGGGTCGGTAGTAATAGGGAGTGGTCCACTGTGTGAAAGGCAGAGTACAGGTCCAGGAGAAGGAGGACAGAGTAGTGTCGCTTGGCTTTGGCAGTCAGCAGGTCATCGGTGACTTTAGTTAGGGCAGTTTCAGTAAAGAGATGAGGCCAAACACCAGATTGTAAGCGGTCGAAGAGGGAGCAGGAAAAGAGGTGGGAGGACCGTTCGAAATGGACATGTTGATCCAGTAGTTTTGAGGCAAAGGGGTGAAGTGATATTGGGCGATAGCTAGATACAGAGGATAGGTCAAGAGAGGACTTTTTGAAGATAGGTGCGATTGATTCATGTTTGAAGCAGGAGGGAAAATACTAGTTGTTATTGATAGGTTGAAGAGATGGGTAAGAGTTTGATGAAGACTGTGGTGAGGTGTGGGATGGGATCGGGTCAAGTGCACAGGTGGTGAGATGTGATCTTGAGAGTAGGGTGAAAAAAGTTGGTCTTCTATAATGGTGAAGAAGCTGGTTTTGGAGGAGGATGGCTGAGTAGTTAGAAATAGAGGTAGTGGAGGTTGCAGGCCAAAGCTTTCTCTGATGTTATCAATCTTCTGTTTGAAGAATGAAGCAAAGTCTTCAACAGAGATGAGTGGAGATGGAGGTGCTGGGAGACGGAGGAGAGAATTGAAGGTGTTGAATAGCTGTTTAGGGTTGTGAGACAGGGAGGATATGAGAGAAGAGAAGTAGGTTTGTTTTGCTGCAGCGAGTGTGGTCTTGAAATTAGTGAGGGACTGTTTGAATGCAGTGAAGTCCTTGTTGGAGTGTGATCTTTTCCACCTCCGCTCAGCAGCCCTAAAAGCCCGCCTCAGTTCTTCGGTCAGGCTGGTGTGCCAGGGGTGTCTGTTGATTTTGGGAGCTTTGGTATGTGCGAGAGAGGCGACTGATTCAAGAGCTGCAGCTATTGTGGTGTTATACAAAGCGGCAGCGGCGTCCGCACTGTGTAAGGAACTTATGTCTGTAAGAGGGAGAAGAGATTCAGAGAGTGAGTGTAGATCGAGGTGTTTGAGATTTCTGCGAGGGTGTGCAAGTTTGTGGGGTGGGGATTGTGGACCTGGAGAGGAGAGAGAAAAGAATGTATGCAGGTTGTGGTCAGAAAGAGATAGAGGTGAGCTAGAGAGGTTAGATATGTAGCAGAGGCGGGTGAAGATGAGATCCAGTGTTTGGCCATCTTTGTGAGTGGCTGCAGAAGACCATTGAGTGCGGCTGAAGGAGGAAGTGAGAGTTTAGTAGTAGCTGAGAGGGAAGAGTCAGTGGGGATGTTGAAGTCGCCCATGATGATAGTGGGGAAGTCAGTGGACAGGAAATTAAGTAGTCAGGTCGTGAAGTGGTCAAAGAAGGTGGTGGCTGACCCTGGGAGGCAGTAAATGACAGCCAGTTGGAGGGGGAGTAGATGCGCATAGAGTGCACCTCAAGGGAAGGGAGGGTAACTGAGGGTGGCAGTGGGATGTGGGTGAAGGAGCAGTTATCTGACAGGAGAAAACCAACTCCTCCACCATGCTTGCTGCTGGGGCGGGGTGTGTTTTGCAATCATCATGTGTGTTTATGTAATCCAGGGGTATTTCAGCTATTAATCAGTGCATTTCTGTAGGGATAAACTGATTAACCTGAACATTAACCCTAAATTATTAAATTATGTTTTGCTAGATGACTCATGTTTTCAAAAATACTTAATGTGCAGGATTTGTAAAATAAGTTATGAAGACATATGCAAAAAAACAAAGATAAGTATAAAGATCTGACTATTTTTATTAAAAGCCACTGCTGCAACTATACCAAAGGGACATCCGCTATGTCTAAAGGATGTCTAGAACAGAAAAGAAAATTCTTACTGCAATGCTGGGTTCACCCATGCTGATTGTGGATATTAAACAAACGTTGTCAATTAAATACCTGTTTGGACAGGTTGACCACAATTCTATGTGAACGGAACACAAAGAATATTGCCAGCACATCAAATGTTTGCACTGTTTTCTTAAAAATCATTGCACCTGACAAAACAGTGTTTTGCTCATTCGTTGGGTCATTGCCGACATGTTTAGATATGTTGATAATCGTGAACAAGAATTCCTATGAATGCCTGAACCTATATCATCAGACCTCTTAAATGAGTCTCAAAAAGAGTGAGATTATAGAGTTCTCTAGCAGAATGTTGTAATGGTCAAGGAAGTAGACTACTGGAGGACAGTCATTGACCCAGGGATTTAGCCTGACTGCCAATTTATAAGTTGGAGAGGACATTTTTCCTTAGGATGATTAAAACTAACCTTTGCCTACTAAGGTTCTCACTCTGAATTAAAACTGCAGAAAAATAGGGTGAAGTAGATGGACTAATAGTTATTTTTCTTCTTACTTTTTTCTTGTACATTAGGGTGCCAAGGAAAAATGAACGTTGCAAATTGGTAAGTCTTACCTCTCAAATTTGTTCCTTTTGGCATAAGGATTCATCATGTAAAATATGTTGACATTAAATTTAGATTTACCACTTGCTCAAGGTACATATATACATATATATATATATATATATATACATACACACACACACACACACACACACACACACACACACACACACACACACACACACACACATTTGGCGTCACTGAGTTCAGAAATGCCCAATCTATCAAAATATAAAATCAATTAATCTTATCGGTAAACGGCATAATATACCACCCATAAAGCGGGATATGCATGACGATAAATACTGAACAAACATTTAAAACTGCAATATGATGTGCCATTGAGCAACCAGTAAATGTTAACTAATCTTAAAAAATGAAAATAATAAAATATCTATGACCAAAAAGGAACGAAATTAGGAGGTAAGACCTTAAAAAACTTGCTACTTAATTTTTACCATGCATTTCCTTGGCACCCTATTGTACATGCTTACATAAAAGTGCACTATATTACCAATACTTACTATATGAAGCAAGCAGATATTCATAGAAACACAGCATCCATAGTGATATAGGTAAGAACATTGGCATAGCAAACAATGGATGCATAGCACATTATTGACATTCTTGTGAACTGGAAAACGGAGCATATTAACCAAGGTTTAGAATACAAAGTTCCTATTTTTGTAACAGTTTACTTTATTGACAATGAGTTTTTTTTCTTGAGATACAGCATAGTTTTTGAACTATTGTGGCATAGTTTTTGAACTATTGTGTAGAGGGAAGTAGTATCAAGTACATATAAAAAAAGTAAAGAAATGTTGAATAGAAGGACATGTAAAAAGCATATGAATAGAAAGAATTATATTGCATTTATTATGTTTTCGACTCCAGTCAAACACTTCTTACATTAATTCCAAGGTCTGATACTCATATAGTGTTATCTGCAAGCAAGAATGACTTACAATTGCAAGCCAATTTTCTGGTTGCAAGTACACTAAAATATATTTAAGACATAAAGGATTTAAAAATGATGAATGCAATAATTAGATTTTTGCATATATTTTAACCCCTTCGTGACCGATCAAATTTTCATTATTTTGTTTCCTACCCTTCTTCCAAAAGCATATAACTTTATTTACCACCAACACAGGCCATATGTTTTATTTATTTTGTGGACAAGTTGTGTCTATACAACAATGTACAGATGCAGTGACCGAAGAAATTATGTAATTTTGTTTTTTTCTCTTTACAGCATGTATTGTAGTAGCAAGTTGTTTTGAATACTGTTGCATATTTGCATATTTCAGTGCATGTCTGTTCAAAGTGGGAAATTCATCACTACCCAGGAAACATTTACAGAACACAGTGGGAGGTTTTCAGTGTACATCAAAAGAGTTGACTGCTGAAATGTATCACGCAGGAGACAGAAAGACTACAGTATACATCACAAAGGAGACCCTGGGACAGCAGTATACATTACATAGGCGACAAAGACTGCAGTATACATTTGCATGCTTTGGTCAATTTTTCTCCCGAAGCCTGTATCTCTATGCGGTGCTGAATGGGGTCACATGACTTGTCATATGTTCCCCGTCACTTGCTGCATGACACCTACATCCGCATACCATATTAACACTGGATTATCCGATTAGCGACAGGTCCTTTTCAAAGCTTTTGACCTTGTTCTATTGCCACCCCGATGAAGGTAACATACCAAAAATGTGTGTCGGAGTGGGCTCTGCATGGCTTTTATTGTAAGGTAAACTGTGCTCATGCTGCATCCATGTGCTTTACCATAATATTGTTATTATAGACCAGGACTCCATGTGGGCTCTGATTTATAGCACTGTACATGTATATGACTTGATTCATACACCTTCTATAGAGTATATGATTGATTGTAGATATAGGTGTTTATGATTACACTAGATGGAGGCCCGATGCTATCGCATTGGGGGCGGTAATGTTGCGATGGGGGCAGGCTTTGCAGCATTGAGAATCTCTCCCCCCCATGTGCTCACCCACCTATCCACTCTCTCTTTCCCCATGTGCTGGCTTCTCCCACCTGTGCTCTCTTCTTTGACCTGTCTACCCCATGTGCTATCCCCCCGTCTCTCTCATTCTTCTGCTGTGTTCTCCCCTCAAAGACAATACTGACATTTCAGCAGGAGATTGCAGAGGACACATTTTGTGAGGTAAAAATATTTTTTTTAAAACAGTCAGTGAAATATTTTATCTCATAAAAATGAATCCACTGTGATCCCCTGCTGTAATGTCCGTATTATCTTTTGCTTCCTCCCTTGCCCAGGAGATGTGGCATGCTCCGTACACGGTCAGACGCAGTCAATTTTTAAAACAAACTTTCGTTTGAGGGAAAATCCCTTAAATGTGACCGGCTTCCTCTGCCTGTAGACACGTCATGCATCTGCTGCCGGGATCAGCCGAATGATTCACTGCACCTGCGCAGAATTTGCACAGGCGCAGTAAATCAGACCGCCGCCATCTTTGTGCATACAGATAGTGGCGGTCACATTAAAACTGCGCATGCACTCCTCCTGTACAAAGATGGCGGCGGTCAGTGAATCATTTGGCTGATCCTGGTGGCGGCGCGTTCGACGGTGTTCCGCTAGTGGTACCGCACATGAGGCTGTGTGAGTGTGTTTCTGTGAGTGTGTATGAGTGTGAATGTGAGTGTGTATGAATGTGTGAGTGTGTGTGTGTGTGTGTGGTACGTACGACGTATAGAGAGTGTGTGGTGCGACGGTGTTCTGCTGGTGGTACCGTGCAATAGGTTGATACCAGCAGCAGTTTCCATATTGAGACACCCATCACTTGGGTGTCCCAATATGGCGGTCGGTGAACTTCCTCCGCTTTGAATTCTGGGATAAGGTGACATCTGGACAGAACAGGAAATGAAAACATTACAAGGCAATAATATAAATAGATTTGAGCCACATCATGTTTTCTAGATTTTTTTCTCATGAGGGTCACAATGTTAATTCTCTAATTACCCATCATACATTGGTTTGGTATATGCCCTTGTATAACTTCTATAGAGTGTATCTATATAATTTTTATGTTTATCAGTATCTCCATAGGCCTTCAAAACAGTTTAATAATTGAATGAGACAATATTATACCACCCTTATGAATCTGATGGTGATTTTTCATTTAATGTACAGTACTAGATATATGCCCTTGCAATTTGTGTACTTTTTTTTTTTTTTTTTTTTTTTTTTTTAAACTATGTGTGTGCCTGTCTTCTCCAGTCATCACATACCTGCTTGTTATTTATAATAAAGATGTTTTGATATTTACAATACTTGATGTACTGACCCATTTTCTTCGGAAATGTTCTTGTTGGTTTTCATAAATGGGTTATCATAGGCATTCTTGCAATGTTTGTGCTTTATTACTATATCACACTATTACGATCTTATTACCATTTCATATCCAATAGTTGCACTTTTCCTTGTGTCTATAAGTGATTAGCAGCTTTCTTTGAATGTACAGTGTACATAAAAATCTGCCAATCAGTGCTATGGGCGGGGTTATACAGTACTAAGTGATCTGATCATTGCTAGATCTGCAGCAAAGAAAACTGTGATAGTATCAAAATGACAGCATAAAGATCAGAAGGTGACACATTGCTGGAATCAGGGTCTCAGCCTTTGAATCAAGCTGCTCTCAGATTACATAGCAAAAACTTGGTGACAGATTCCATTTAACACAATGCATTAATATATTATGATGCACCAACATTATTGAGACATTTTACAAACTTTGTGCTATGTTAAGGTTTGCTGCATCATGATGCGCAACATATTTGGCAAGTTAAAGTCTCTTTCCACTTGTAGGATACTGACGACTTATCTTTTAGATAGGTCATGAAAATCAAATCATCAAATTGATTTTGGTCAACTCCTGGCACCCACACCAATTAGCCATTACCAGCTCCGGCAGTGGCCAGATGTGCATGTAGCAGAACCTCATAGCTCTGCAGAACAGCTAATATTTTAATAATTGGACTGAGGGACCCACTGACAATGCCAAAAATGATTATATTTCATATGGATTTATAGCTATTTTCTATTACAGCTAATGTTACCAAAATACGCATAGGTGTGATTAGATAATTCTTATAAGCTATCACTCAACATATATTTTTCCATGGCTTTCTTAGAGTCTATCTGCTGCCCAATTGGCAGAAACAAACTAGTAAATATAAGCCTAATCTACATGCAGTCATCCAGATAACTTGATTGGTAACTGTATGATACAATTTCCTCCATCCTAATTTTTTTTTTGGCAATTCACAGATGCAACCTGCACCCTAACCGCTGCCAATCTCAACCTTCACATTAATTACTGGCTGACAAACTGTAACGCACCCCTACTTCAAAAATACTATAACTTGCCCCGAAGAGTCCCGAAACTGGTATTTCAATTGTGCTTCCACCGGACAAGTTTAGAGCTTGTACTCATCCTTAGCCGCTTATGCCTATCACTTAGCTCTTGATTGTAATCCTGTATGGGCAGAGTTGCTACCAAATATTTTTGGTCTAGTGGATTTTGTTTGTCTTTTGCAAATAATAGTGGGTTTTTTTCAGTTCTATTTTTGAAAACTGAAGCTAGTAAGCCTGTCTGAACTTTTTCATCCATAAGCTTCTAACAATGGACCACCTAAAAACAAGGAAAAGAACAGAACACTGAAGCACAAACTAGGTCTTCAGTGCTTCATCCATTTTTAACGGATCACCATGGATTTTAATGACAGAGTTTGAACTCCAAAACAGGTAAGAATAGGACTCAGTCTCACGGACAGGACACACAGATCAATTTTGAAAACGGATGCGTGTACAGATAAATAAAACTCTAGGGTCCGCGCTACCCGAGGAAAAAAAAAACAGCATACGGATGTATCACATGGATGTATAAATGCAGTCTTGGGCCAGGTTCAGAGAGGCATCTTTCACAATCTGTATATAGAACACAATGCCTGAACTGTTCGGGGGTCTCACAACCAGAAATTACAGCCTCACGTGTGTATGCCCATGGTCATCTTGGCCCATAAATAGACGATAAAACAGGCTTGCCTGAACCCAGCCATATTGTTAACTCACACTATGTTACAGAAGTTGGTGGTCGTTTATAAATAATTATTATATTTATTAATTCTTTAAGTTTACTTCCAAATTAAGTGAACAAGTACAAGAACTGAATTATTTTGCAATTCCTTGGATCCAAAAAGTATCGTTTCTCCTTGCGGAGAGTGACATGTTAAGCATGTTGAAATGAGGAGACTTAGAGCCGCAATGCTCCTCTGGGAAATATGCAAATTGTCTCTTCAGAGAGGAAGAGGACTTGAACTCTAGTGCCACCTATTGGAAGTAGCAATCCTAACAGTCAATGTCGACCCTTTAACGAGCTTTGTCACATGACTTTGGATAAAAGCCAAACCAGAATCTCAATTGACATCTGGTTTGGCTATTATCCCAAGTCATGTGACAAGGCTCGTTAAAGGGTCGGCATTGACTGGTAGGATCGCTACTTCCAATAGGTGGAACTAGAGTTCTAGTCCTCTTCCTCTCTGAGGAGACAATTTGCAATTCCTTAAAATTCAAAACACAGTACTTGTCCACAGTTTCTTACGATTGTTTTTGCTGTGAGACCTTGTCAAGATCAAAAGACCAGTAACAATGAAATGTTTCTCCCTATTGTCAACATTTTTCCAAACCGTCAGTAACTGTTAAATCCCTGTCAGTTATGCGCCTTATCTCCACCATCACCGCTGTTCTGTCACTGTCATTTATGATTTGTTCTTGTATCATAGGTGCTAATTTTGTCTATGAAATGTGCTGATTGGAAAATAATTATCTCGACCTTGCTTATTCTTTAAACTAGAAGACAGCAGCACAACATTTCAGATTAGAATCACGATGACAGGAAGATCACTTTCCTTGAAAACAAAACAGCTAAGCAACTGTGAAATTGCAATATGGTCTACACTTAAGACAAATGTTCTCATTAAGTATCGAAAGCCACTCACAAGCTGTGTGCTTGTATTAATACAATATTCAAAGGTAATCCCCATAAACTCACTTACAAGAGACTTGGAAATAATAAAGAGTACAGCTGTTTTCTTTACTGACCGCAAGATGCATTCATTATTTAGAATTTCTGAAAAACATGACATTTCTTATCTACTTTCTAGAAAGAACAGTGCTTAGTGATTATACAGAATTATTAATATATTCCATTTTCAACCTCCAAAAAGACAAAAAGTTTATTTGCCAACATGTTTATTTCCCAAAACAAGGACAGAGACAATCGTGAATTTACGAGACCACATTTATGATGGACCAAAATGGCTGAGGCACTTTGTCCATTTAAGGTACTGTTCATAAATTCATCTGTATATAACTATCACTAGCACACAAAAGGAAGAAAAGGCAAACAGATTATGATTTTTTTTTTTTTTTAGAACAATGACCCCTACTGCAGCACAAGATTTAGACAATAATGACAAAGTAATTTTATTTTACTGTTGCATTTAAAGAGACATAACCGTTTTATTTCTCCAGGAATGTGGCAGTATGAGGGTTTGTTTTGCTTTTGTTAAATACTGATTTTCGTTTTTTAATGGCAACATTTTGTTTGGGATACTTATATATAGTGATTAATTTTATTAACTAAAGGTAACAAAATAGTGTTATAGTGTCAGGAGTGTTAGGGCCTAATTACATTGCTAAGGCTAGGTTCACATTGCGTTAAGTACATTCCGTTAAATGTATCCATTAAACGCATGTACAGAAAAGAGCCAAATTTGTTGAAAATTTGGCTTCACGTTAACGCTTGCGTTAACGCACGTGACTGCGCTTCTGTCATTCTGATGTCCGTTCGTGAAGCATCCGTTTGTCTGCGTTTGGCACTGTCAATAAAGTTGTTCTCTTTTTTTTTTTCCTTTTGTCAGCGTCGGGTGTGGGTGCATACACATTCTCCATTTTGAAAGCATTGAGTTAACTTCTGCAAACTGTGTAGTAGTGTCTGTCCTCCTAAAAATGGCTGAAATCATATTTCCTGTCAGATGACCACATGGACCACCCTCAAACGCAATTCAAACATATGGTTTTATTTGGGAATTTCACCTGATTTGCCTCTGGCTGCGTTTACAATAGCCTTCAATGGCATAATTAACGCTTCCGTTAGTCTTGCGTTAGCTTGACCGGACCCAAAAACGCTGCAAGCCGTGTTCCAAGGTCCGTCATAAAAAAACATAATATGACACGATGCGTCAGACAATGCAAGTCTATGGGTGCGTTACATTGTCCATCACATTGCGTTTTCACTACTTAAAAACGTGTCCGTTAGATGGACTCACCTAGCGCAATGTGAACCTAGCCTAAGCATGGTAGTAGATGGCAAATATACAAAAAGATAGTCCATCACTTTGAAAATAATCTTTGAATCTTTAAGCAAATGATGCTCTAAGCGCAATGATAGGCTTAATGCATTAGGAAATAACTGGCCCACCCTTCAAATATACTTTAGTGGTCCATGTTCTGCCAGAAAGAAAAATTTGAATTTTTCTTCTCCTGCTGTACCCAGCAATGTATCAAGTTTTGGTAACCCTGAAGTTCCTGGCAAGTTCCTTTTAAAGATAATCTGTCACCATGTGTGGCTTCTGAATCTGACAGCCGCATGATGTAAGGGTAGAGACCCTCATTCCAGCTATTTACCAGTCTGTGTGATGTATATATTTTTTCATTTTATAAAATCATGCTTTTATCTGATGCTGATCAACAAGTTCTCTGAATGCTGCGCCTTGTATAACCCCTTTGCACACCACTGATTGACAGTTTTCTGTGTACATTGTGTATCGGCAGAAAGCTGCCAATGGCAGGGGTGGGGGTAATCTAATTACAACCTCCTGCTGATAAAGCACAAATATTATCAAAAATATAGCAAGCAGTCCAGTAAGTGACACAACTAAAATCAGGGTCTTGGTTTCTATATTATGTTGCTGTCAGATTAGGTGGGTAAAGCATGGCGACAGATTTCCTTTAAGATACTAAGCACTTTAATTTTGAAAAGGTTATTAGGCATTTTGGATTTCAAATCGTTGTGGGTAAAATAATAATTTTAAATATATGGTGAAAACAGTCATTTAAAAGGGTCTTTCAGGCCATTCAAGAAAATAGGTTATGACCTTTTGCTACATGTCTTGTACTTTTACTGGACTCTCTGGTATCGACCAGAGTTCCAATTTTTGGTCTACTTCTCCAGCAATTTTTGGTAATGCTCGACTGACCACCAACTTGTCTACTAAACAATACTTGTATTAGGGAAATCATACTGATACAGGAGCCTCTTAAGATTTCAATTCCTGCTAAAGCCTAAAACGGCCTATGATAAAAATTAATTTACCTTTCTTTTACTTCATTTTTTTTCTACATTTTATAGTTTTTTTTCCATAGTTTTGGTAAATAAATAAAATACAATAAGCGAGAAATAACATTTCAGACGATAACAAAAATGTTTGTGTCTTAAGAGTAAGCTATAATCAGAAAATAATGCATTGTGTAAAATGAGGTTATCAAGTTTTTCATTTTTGACAATATTTTTAACAACACTATCTACTTTAAAAATAAATAATAGAAATCGTGCAATGTTCACACTTGCCACTGAGGCTTTTTTAGACTAAGGGTTCGTTGACACAGACCGACCAGCGGTATGATACGTTGAATCATAAACCTTTATCATTGGTGGTCGGTTAAAAAACATGTTTACACAATCAGACCAAAGTAAACGATATGCATTGGATGATCATTATCATTATTACGATGATAAGGCAGCATGTTTACAAGGCAAAATAATTCTGAAAGGAGCATTTTTAAGAATGATCATTTCTGATTATGTTGCAGTGTAAATGCAGATTAACTTCTCAGTGTTTCAGGAAACAACATATGGACATTGGCTGCAATAAACAGACCTCTCCATACTTGTGCAAATGTCATTGTGGAGGGAGCAGTGTTATTGGTGACATCTCCTATTGTGATTGGTAGATCCTGTGTTGTCAGCTGTGTACACAGGTGTTATATGCCATTGTAACCCTGCCTCTGCTGATAAGGAACCTTGCTGAAAGCTCTTAAGAATAAGAAGTATGAGTGGCTAGTGTGAAAATCAAGATTATTAATATCATATGAAGAAAACAAATCTGCCAAATTATTTTATAAAATACAGGTAACATAAAAACTCAATCTATACAATGGGTCATTTTCTGAAGGTAGTTTCCTCTTAAGTCTTTCACTACTTCACATGCTTACAAGAATTATTGGAAAAAAACTCTGAATATCTTCTTCCCATCTAATTTTCAAGATCCAAAACCTGTTTTATCTGCGGAGCTTCATTCATTGAGCTATAGCTTAGGTGTCTCATAAAAGTCTTTAGCTTTAACCAGTACTTAGAGAGGCATGTAAAATATTTTATAAGTTTATGCATTTCAATTTTCAGCATCCCAAGAGAGGAACAATTTTATATGCTTATTACTTCCTTCTCCATTACCTATTTTCCCTTGAGTAAAACCTCTATTTGCTTTCTCAAACTCAATACAAATTTCTATTTTTTTGTAATTTTGTGTTACCGAGCAACATGACTTTAAAAATAACATGCTAAATTATGGTCATTTAGAGGTAATACTTAAAGAGCTTCCATAATCTTGAAAAAAGTGATCTAGTGAGAGATGAAACATCCATCCCAGCTATAGGTGTTCCAGAAAATTGCCTAGCGCAGCACTGCACTCAGCAAGACCAGAAGTATTTGGTTTTAAATATTCTGTCTTAAGTGGATGCTAATAACCGAAAATGAAAAGATCTTAAATGCATTCATATATCAAGGGATAACGTTTTACGCATTCAAAGCTGTGGAGGATTTTGGGAAGTTACTTGCTCATTAATGCACACAATTGACATTGGCTAGCTGTGATTTTAGTGTCGGAAATGCAATACGGACAGGATATTAACCTAAGCTTTTACTGTAAATAAGCAGATTTATCAACTGGTTTTTGAAACCAGAACCCTTTTATGATTTTTTTGTTACTGAAATGCCAATATTGCTTT
Source organism: Ranitomeya variabilis (assembly GCF_051348905.1). Classification (NCBI taxonomy): domain Eukaryota; kingdom Metazoa; phylum Chordata; class Amphibia; order Anura; family Dendrobatidae; genus Ranitomeya; species Ranitomeya variabilis. The sequence goes on along the minus strand of NC_135236.1, from coordinate 351,165,093 downwards.
CATGTTTCCAAGAAAAATACTAGGATGTTTACACAGTGAATGAAAAAAGTGTATGTGTTTGTTTTTGCTATCAAGAGTAATTTACGACACAAAATGTTGTCCAGAAAGGTACAACATAAAAAAAGCATAGAATGCCATAACCATAGTCAAAAATGCATATAGCAAAAAGCTATGCAAGAATTTAAAATGATATTTGTCTAAACATTGGCAGCTGCAATATCCAATCCTGTTTTAGCTTGAAAAGAAAATGTAAAAACTGCTGCATAGGCCGGGTTCACTTTTGCGTCTGTGTGCGCAGCGTACGATCCGCATGCGTTATGCTACATATCTTTAACATTGTGTACGCAGGGACATGTTTTTCATGCATTCACATGCGGATGCGTGCGCATGTGTCGTTTCACGGTGAGCGGCGGTGTCCGGTGAACGCAGCATGTTGCATTTTTTGAGGCGTCAAATATTGCGCAATCGTCCGCATGTGGGCAATTCTGTCAATAAAACGCCTTACTGTCTATGGGAACATATTGGTACGAAATGACATGCGTACAAATGCGTTCGATACGCATGCGTACTTTAGATTGCGCATGTACAGAAAAGGATGTCACCGCCTCCACCATGCGCATAAAAAATGCAAACGCATGCCAAAACGCATGCATGCGCAGTGTTTTTGTTTGCGTCATGCGCAAGATGATGCGCAGGCATAAGCATGCTCTTGCATGCGTTTGCGCATGCAGACGACATGCTGCGGACACATACGCAAATGTGAACTTAGCCTTACAAGGTCTCTGTAGAGCAGGCATCTCTATCTCCTGTCTCCAGGACAGTAGACAGCACTCACCGCCCCGGCTCCAGTCCTGCTCCGTCTCCTCCTTCCGGGTGTGAAGCTGCCCGGGGTGCGCGCAGGTCCCCAGCCACTGTGCTTAGTATGTTCTCCTACAGTTTCCCCAGCCAACTGCTGGAGGACACTTACTACTTAAGGCACCTACTCCAGCATGGAGGTGCCTGTGCAACATGGTAAGTTTGTTCCTTAACACTCTTGTTAGCTCTCAGGTCCCATGGCTCAAATTCCTGTATACATGCCTATCAACCGCACCTGCCAGTGCTCATCTCGTCAACTGGTCCAGCTGCACCTGCCGGTGGTCATCTCTATGCCACCCGATCCAGCTGCACCTGCCAGTGCTCATCTCTGTCAACCAGTGTAGCCTGCACCTGCCAGTGCCCATCTCTACATCAGCCGGTCCAGCCTGCACCTGCCAGGGCTCATCTCTAAGTCAGCTGCACCTGTCAGTGCTCATCTGTACAACAGTTGGTCCAGTCTGCATCCATGGTTTCTGTGTTCTTACAGCAAATGCCTGCATCTACTGGACCGTCCTTTGGGCCATCCCAGCTACCTGTCCCTAGGGGGTTAGCTGCCATCTACCCAAGGTTAGTACTGGTGTAGGACCTGGTCCTTCTCCTTAGTCTCTTCGGATCACAGCATTGTATGCTGCTATGCATCCAAGGATCGGATCAGGTGAGGATCATTGTTATGCCTCTCCAGGCTTTTATTGGGCCCTGGTACAGTAGTTCCACCAGCTCGTTACAGTCTTTATGTAAACAGAAAACGTTTTAACAAAGAATTATGAAGCTGTTCTGAAAGTTGATTATTTCACATACACACCATTGTCATTATTCAATATGGATTCCCTCAGTTAATAATAGTCTGTGGGTGACCATACTAAATCAGCATATTCTTAGAGAGATAGTCACTTCCAGAGGTTAAATTCCTAGGTGTGAATTTTACAAGACTAGAACACCTCTGTCTCAGACCTTCAAGGAGAAGACAATTGTAACCTGGTACTCAGAGCTGATTTGGGGTTGCTAAGTAAACTCTTCCTTTCTTTATTCATATTTTGTCCTTTAGGCCAAACATTCAACCTTGAGTCACCTTGAGTTTTCTGATGAAAACAATACTTCTCATTCAAGGATTGGGTGTTCAAAGTCACGCCTTGGAGTCATCACACAAAAGAGACCACTCTACACTCAGAATAAAAGTTACATGTAATTTTAAAGCTACCTTTCTGAAAGTACATGTGGGTGGCTGGATATTTCAAGTTGCTGTAATAATAAAGCCGGCATACCAGGAAAGCCGACATGCCGCCACAGCCATGTCTCCCTGTCCTGCCACAACTCCCTGCTCCTAGGGCCTGCGCAGGGTACACAGGTCTCACAGTGGTGCGCAAAGCATGCACGCTCCTTGGTTCTTAAAAAGGTATCAAGCACACTCTGGATTATACCCGAGCTAACAGAAGAGAGTGGGGAGGTGCTGTACAATGCACTCTTTGGTGTTTAGTTTGAGTTTTTTCCTGCTAGTTTGTTGTCAGATTCCTGAGCCTATTCCTGAACCTGTCCCAGTCTGAACTTGAAGCTATTTCTGTCTTAGTTCGCCTGAACCTGGTTCAGAACCCTGAACTGTCCAGTGTGATTCTGTACCCTAAACCATCCTGTCTAATCCAGACCCTGTTCCGGATATCTGAACTTGAAACTGCTCCAGCGGTACCTGAACCAGAACCAGTGTCCATCCTGTCTAGTGTTACAGCATCCGCACTGTCTGAACTAGTACCAGTGTCAGTCCTGACTTGTAACACAGAATCCGTGATGTCTGAACAGGTTCCAACATTTTAACCTTCCTGTGGGTCTAAATCTGGTCTTACCAGTGACTCCGAGTCCATGTCAATAACTGCAATCCTGACCTTTGTGGTTAGCTGTTACAGTAACGGGGATTGCCCTTAGAGTGGTAACTAGTGGCTACAAGTAGCTCAAGCCTAACTTCACCATCAAGGAGCTCTAGCGAAAACCAGGTAGCCACTTCAGGGTAAACCTGGCCCATGGCATAGTGAGTCCATGATCCGCGAGCGTGACAGTTACAATATTACAAAATGTAACATAATACAGTGGTAAAAACTGGAATCCAGACAACAGAATATGTCATCATGAAATTCATTCACTCAAAAAGCATTAATGTGAAGGATGGAATCTCTGATGTTCAGAAGACAGAATACAAATATGGTGTTGCATTTGATCTATATTAACCCCTTGGTGACAGAACCAATTTTGACTTTAACAACCAAGCCAAATTTACAATTCTGACCAGTGTCACTGTGATAACTCTGGAACGCATCATTGTATCCTACCATTTCTGAGACTGTCGTTTCGACATATTGTACTTCATGATAGTGGTAAAATTTCTTAATTCTGACTTATTTATTTGTTAAAAAAAATGTAGAAAAAATTATAGAAATTTAGCAATTTTCCAACTTAACTTTTATGCCCTTAAATCAGAGAGTTATGTCAAACAAAATAGTTAATAAACATTTCCCACATATCTACTTTACATCAGCACAATTTTTGAAACATACTTTTTTTTGTTAGGAAGGTACAAGGGTTAAAAGTTGACCAGCGATTTCTCATTTTTTTAACAAAATTTACAAAACCATTGTTTGAAGGCACCACATAACATTTGAAATGAATTTTTGAGGGGCCTATATGACAGAAAGTAACCAAAAGTGACACCATTCTAAAAACTGCACCCCTCAAGGTGCTCAAAACCACATTCAAGAAGTTTATTAACCCTTCAGTTGATTCACAGGAACTGAAGCAACATGGAAGAAAAAAATAAACAACTTTTATCACAAAAAATGGCCCAATGATGGGGGAGCTACCGGTGAGGTTCGGGGGGCATCATTTCTCTCTCTTCTGACATGTATATAAGAAATCATTGTAACAGCAGGCACACTTTGATTTTTGTGATCGCCGTTATTCACTGAATAACGACGATCACATAATCGAGGACCGGAAAATCCATTCCTGATCTTGTTTTCCAGGGTCTCAACTAACCCCGGTAGCCGAAACCCCGAAGATTTTCCGACTCTGGGGAAACTTTAGTCCTGATTGCAGTTTTAAAGCGTTAATGAGGGAATAAGGCCCCTTAACAGCCACCATTTTAATGCATATCGGCGTTCATTAAGGGGTTAAAATCAGTTTACAAAATATTAATATTTACTTATATTTTAGTTCTAAAAAACTATTTATTCCAATGTGTTTACTATATAAAATGCAAGCAATAGCTATGATACAAATGCACAGGGGATGCCCATAGCTCTCCAGTGGTCCCTACAAGTCCTGCAGTGACATTGGCAAGTTCATAGTTCACAAAACTGCTGCAGACAATAACTAGTCTCAGAGGCCATATTACATACATGAAGTTGTCACTGGTGATAGATATACTTAAAATGTTTATCCCTTTTTGCTAACTTTCACATTGAGAAGAAAGCAGGTTAAGTGTTTTGTCTACTGATACCTGCCAAGTTGCATTGGCACTTGGCAGGTATTGTGCACTTGTCCTATTCTAAGGCAATACCTTCCACTCAGGAATGAAGTCCAGCAAATATCACTAGAGGTCACCTACCCTGCTTACTACTCAATGTCGAGCTGAATAGAGAGAGACAAACCCTTTAATCACTTTACCTAGATAACTACATACATTGTAGGTTGGATACTTATGACTAATTTATAGACTACACAGCTGGTATAGCGCATAATCAAATAAGCTAGTTTGTCAACAACAATATGTCAGTGAATGATTGTAGATCAGTCAGATTAATCTCTGTCACAGACAATATGTTTGAAAGTAAAGACTATGTTATTGTCACCGAATATCTTTAGTATTCCTAAGAAAATAGAAACTAACAGGATTAACTTTAGCAAGTAACAAACAAGTGCAAAATGTAATCAGATGGCTCACATGATCAAGATTAATTAATACTATAAACACAACAGAACTAATGCAAATACCACTTTCAGATTGGTATGGCATTCAAATGTCTAAAAAAATTGTAATCAGTGCAAAATATGCTAATTAATAATATATGCAAGACAGTGCTAAATACATCAATGTTCAGACCATGCTAGATTAGCAGCAATAAATACATTTCCTTTTTCAGCCTGTATCTTTTAACAGGAATTTAACATTGGCTAAATGAGCAGCCCTATCTATGGTGGCACCCTAATCTATGTGGAAATAAAATGAGAAGAGTTATTTCTCTTCTGATAGATCCATTCTTTCCCCACCATCTGACATCGGGCTAAACACTAACTAATACCATAGACAAACAAGAGTCAAATGAGTCATATTAGATTAGGTATTCTCATCTAATTTTCTTATTTTTGTAGCTAATCCATTGATTCAGTTAATGCTATTCATCTGTCTTCCACCACCTCATTACTTGACATTTCTACCTCTTAAGGCTGAGTCACACATAACAATATCGTTAACGATATCGTTGCAATGTCACGCTTTTGGTGATGTAGCAACGATCCCGCTAACGATCTCGTTATGTGTGACAGCGACCAACGATCAGGCCCCTGCTGGGAGATCGTTGGGGAAAGATCAGGACCATTTTTTGGCAGCTGATCACCCGCTGTCATCGCTGGATCGGCGTGTGTGACGCCGATCCAGCGATGTGTTCACTTGTAACCAGGGTAAATATCGGGTTACTAAGCGCAGGGCCGCGCTTAGTAACCCGAAATTTACCCTGGTTACCATTGTAAAAGTAAAAAAAAAAACACTACATACTCGCATTCTGATGTCTGTCACGTCCCCCGGCGGCGTCCACAGGGTTAAAACTGCTTTCGGCAAGAGCGTTGCTAATGCACGCGCTGCTGCCGAGAGCTTCCCTGCAGTGACTGCGTCAGCATCGGCCGTAAAGCAGAGCACAGCGGTGACGTCACCGCTGTTACTGCCGGCGCTGACACATTCAGTGCAGGGAAGCTCTCGGCAGCAGCGCGTGCATTAGTAGCGCTCTTGCCGAAAGCAGTTTTAACCCTGTGGACGCCGGCGGGGGACGTGACAGACATCAGAATGTGAGTATGTAGTATGTTTTTTTTTACTTTTACAATGGTAACCAGGGTAAATATCGGGTTACTAAGCGCAGCCCTGCACTTAGTAACCCGATGTTTACCCGGGTGCTGCAGGGGGACTTCGGCATCGTTGAAGACAGTTTCAACGATGCCGAAGTCGTTCCCCTGATCGTTGGTCGCTGGAGAGAGCTGTCTGTGTGACAGCTCCCCAGCGACCACACAACGACTTACCAACGATCACGGCCAGGTCGTATCGCTGGTCGTGATTGCTGGTAAGTTGTTTAGTGTGACTCCAGCTTTAGGAAGATATAACAGGTAAGCCTCCTAACACAAAGTTTTTACCAACATCCAGTGTAAAAAGGCACTGGTTATTTATCTTCTTTAATCTTTTTTTCACCCATTCACTTTTTTTCTTTTAAACTGGTTTTGCATTATCTACTCAACATTTTTTGTACTTATAGTGCAAATTTAATACCATTCTACCAGTAACTATGGACTCTCTGTTAAATCTGGGAATGTTTAGCCAATCATTTTTTCTGGATGAAAAGGGTGAAGTGGTCAAAAATGATGTTGAGAAGGCTGAACTTTTAGGGTAAATTCACACACGGCGTTTTTTTGCTGCTTTTTTTATGCTAATTTTCAGCTGCTTTTTACAGTACCAGTAAAGTCTATGAGATTTCAGAAATCTCATGCACACACATTGGGTTTTTGTGTGATCAATATTTTGTGCTTCGCAGTGTTTTTTTGACATAGGGCATGTCCCTTCTTTCAGCATTTTCCACCCATTAACTTGAATGGATGGTGAAAAAACGCTGCAAATACGCAAGGTTGACTTTTCTTGCAGCGTATTTGCTGCAGAGAAGTCAAGGACAGCCAGATGTGACGTCACACTCGGCTCTGCTACATCTAGATGGCAGACTGCATGATGCGTCCATGCAGCCTGTCATCCAGCAGAGCGGACCCGATCCCCATTCACTTGAATGAGGGGTCCGACATTACAGTGCTTGACATGCTGTAATATGTGTTGTGAACTCTATTTCTGGGCTCCCTCTTGTGGTCACAAGTGGTACTGTGTGAGTGCTGTCTTTCTGCAGGTTGTGACTGGCATCAGCTGTCTCTTTATCTGTGGGCTGGTTTTCTATTTAAGCTCACTTGGACTCTCAGTCCATGCCTGCTGTCAATGTATTCAGTGCTATTCTGATTCCTTCTGACTACCTTGCTCCCAGTCTCTTCAAGAGAAGCTAAGTTTCCGTTTTGTTCATTTTTTGATCATCAGTGTTCTATATGTTTCTTGTCCAGCTTGCTAATATGTGATTTCCCAGCTTGCTGGTAGTTCTGGGGGGCTGAGTTTCTCCCCCCCACACCGTTAGTTGGTGTGGGGGTTCTTGAATTCTCAGCGTGGATATTTTGGTAGGGTTTTTTACTGACCGCACAGTTCGCTATCTGTTTTCTGCTATCTAGTATTAGCGGGCCTCATTTGCTGAATCTGTTTTCATTCCTACGTGTGTCTTTTCTCCTTACCTCACCGTTATTATTTGTTGGGGGCTTCCTATATCTTTGGGGTTATTTCTCTTGAGGCAAGTGAGGTCTTGCTTTCTCTTTAGGGGTAGTCAGTTTCTCAGGCTGCGTCGAGACGTCCAGTATTTTAGGCACGTTCACCGGCTACCTTTAGTGTGTTTGGATAGGATCAGGTTTTGCGGTCAGTCCAGTTACCACCTCCCTAGAGCTCGTGTCTATGTTTAGTTACTTAGCTAGTATTTCCTGTGATCCCCAGCCACTGGGATCATAACAAATATGCATGAAAGCGCGGCAAACACCGCTTCTGATCGGCGGAGAAATCATCCCTGCCGGTCAGAGAGCCGCGGTTCCCACGCTGTTAGAAGACAGCAGGAGAGCTCAGCTGTGATCTGAGGTATAAACTCACCTTCAATCACTGGTGTCAGCTGATGGGACTACTGATCCCATCATCTGACACCTACAGTCGGTAATTACAGTGACAGCAGGAGCGGTGGAGGGGAGTTTTCATCTGCCGCTTCTGCGCTATAAATAAATAAAATTTTAAAAAAACAGGTGTGGGTTCCCCCCTAATTTTGATAAGTTTGAACAATGGGCAGAGACTAATAGAATGGTATTTAAAAGGGAGAAATGCAAAATTCTACATCTGGGAAAGAAAAACAAAAATTGCATCTATAGAATGGGTGGAATAGAACTAAGCAACAGCACATGTGAAGACTTGGGTATACTAATAGATCACAAATTGCACATGAGTCAACAGTGTGAGGCAGCAGCAAAAAAGGCAAACACAGTTCTAGGATGTATAGAGAGAAGCTTAGAGTCTAGATCGCGTGAAGTAATTATCCCCCTCTACTCCTCCTTGGCCAGGCCTCATCTGGAATACTGTGTCCAGTTCTGGGCACCACAACATAAAAAAGACATTGAAAAACTGGAGCAAGTTCATAGAAGAGCTACCAGGAACGTGAGCGGACTGCAAAGTATGTCCTACGAGGAACGGTTAAAGGATCAGGGAATGTTTAGCTTGCAAAAAAGAAAACTAAGAGGAGACTTAATATCTGTCTACAAATATCTGAAGGGATGTCACACAGTGTAGAGGGATCATCATTATTCTCATTTGCACATGGAAACATGAGACGCAAAGGAATGAAACTGAAAGGGAGTAGATACAGATTAGATATTAGAAAAAACTTTTTGACAGTGAAGGTGATCAATGAGTGGAACATAGGTGCAGCAACAAGAAGTGAACACTACTGGAGAGGGTGCACGGGTAGGTTCCCAAACAATACATATAGATAAAGAGAACCCGGCACTTAAGTTTATATGTTGAACTTGTATTTATTTGTAGCACCAACAACAAACGTTTCGGTCATGGAGACCTTCATCAGTTACGTACTAACGTAAGAGAAAATGATGGGTGATGGATTGCGGTATGTACAAAAAAAGGGGAATCTGTCTATTCAGTTATAACACTGTGCTTATTATTAGGTTCTGGAGGCTGAGAACAGGCGCGGTTATCCACCGCTTGTCAGTATGGATAGTGGCGTGTGCCGCTTCGGTTCTTGGCCTCCAGAAGCCAATAACAAGCAAGGATCTCCCTGGATCCAATGGTGTTATAACTTTGAATAGACAGATAACACTTTTTTGGGACCTACCGCAATCCATCACCCATCATTTTCTCTTACGTTAGTACGTAACTGATGAAGGTCTCCATGACCGAAACGTTTGTTGTTGGTACTACAAATAAATACAAGTTCATCACATAAACTTAAGTTGAGTGCCGGGTTCTCTTTACCCAATGAGTGGAACAGGCTGCCACGAGAGATGGTGAGTTCTCTTTCGATGGAAGTCTTCAAACCGAGGCTGGAGAGACATCTGTCTGAGATGGTTTATTGAATCCTGCATTGAGCAGGTTGGACACGATGACCCTTGAGGTCCCTTCCAACTCTCAAAATTTTTTGATCATACAAGATATTTGCAGTTATCAGCCACCACAAATGGGGTTGGCTGAGGACAATTCCCGTTTCTATATGGCCTATAACGAAATATGGAAGTCAGAGACTAAGGTAACAATCTGAAATTAAAGCTTGTCCAAGACAAAGAAACTAATCACCAGGTTGGGTTTAACATAAAAATAGTTATCTTGTTGATGCAGCCCATTGCAATACAACATTTAATGACATTTCTAGAATTTTACTAGATTTAAAAAAAAATTCTGAATTTTTTCTCTGCATTATTTTGGAAGAACTTGATGTGAGATTTTCCATATCCATTTTTTTCTCCAAGCACTTTTGGCCCATATGATACCATAACTGAAGGTATTAAGAATAAAGTGAATGGTGGACTTTTTTTTGCCTTTAAGAGAAAGCACATAACATTCATTATCTAATTGCTTGATGTATGAACTGAATAGTAATTGTAACATTTTCAGCAAATCGATGAAATCCATTCAATCACATCTTGTCAAGGTGAGACATAGAGATCTGCCTCCAAAAAAAAGATGAAATTATTGATGAGCCCACAGAGGAAAGAAAGATAGAATTGTTAATCGGAAAATAAAGCCTTTCTCATTGATTAAAGAAAATAACAAGGATAATGCTGATGCTGTAAGCAGCCAAAAGAATCTCATCATGAAAACTGATACATTGATCATGTTTCTCAAAACAGGAGTATGGCTGTTCGTACATTGTTGCAAGATTATATACATAAATTACAGGTTCATGTGAGATTACATACCAAAACCAGAGTATGTTTTGCCATTAGGAATAGCTGGAAAATCGAAACTGCAGTCAAGTCATTACATGAAGTGAAATGGATTTCTTTACTATTGGACAACAAATTGTTTTAATGATGATGGAGCACACAGCAAAAACACCTACACTGGTTCTATCTAATATGCATACATCCTTACATACTGCTTTTCAACAACTAACCAGTTGCAAAGCACAACGATTAAAACATTTAATAACATGCAGGCAGTCACAGCTTTTTTCACCATGTGAAGATATAAGTTCCACACTGCAATTATGAATACAGGTCATCTTCTTGAAGATGACCATCTGCCCAGAAAATCACCACTTCTGATATTTAGTCTTGGAGTGACTGCACAACTACATTTTTGAGCAGTATTTGGTGGAATAGAAACCTAATGCTAAGTTATACGTGTTAACACAAAGTCAATGTCATGGCCTACAAATAGTCCGGATCTCAATCCAATTGAAAATCTTTGGTGGAAGCTGAAGAAAATGGTCCATGACAAGGCTCCAACCTGCAAAGCTGATCTGGCAACAGCAATCAGAGAAAGTTGGATCCAGATTGATGAAGAGTACTGTTTGACACTCATTAAGTCCATGCCTCAGAGACGGCAAGCTGTTATAAAAGCCAGAGGTGGTGCAACAAAATACTCGTGATGTGTTGGAGTGATTTTTTGTTTGTTTTTCATGATTCCATAATTTTTTCCCTATGCTTGGTTAAAAAAAAGTAACTATTACTGACTACCACATTTTTTGGTTCTTGATTTCTTTTAGTGTTTCTTAAAGCCAGAAAGTTGCCATTTGAAATGACTTTAGTTTGTGCCATGTCTGTGATCTGCTTTTTTCTACAAAATTAAACAACTGAATGAACATACTCCAAGGCCGGTGATTCCATAATTTTTGCCAGGGGTTGTACAAGCTAATTGGTTGTTGAGTTATGGCCAAACACACTTCTATGCACACGGAATGATCGCTAACATGATTGTTGCTGTGCAAACAGAATATCAAGCCTTTTCAGCAGCACATAGATAACTAACTCCTTCTGGACATTTGCAGCATATATACATCATGGTCAGGAAGGACTTCCAGACCAATTTAGAAAATATACGTCATATCATTTATGTGATCACCATGATCGCATGAAGGTGCCTGCTGTTTCTCACAGCAAGGCACATGGAGTTGTCCTCCCTGGGGTGGTGACGCCTCCCACAACTACAATCACTGTAATTGGCTGTTCAATTTTGGACAGCCAATTGCAGCGTTTTCGGTGTTTAAGACAATAAAATTGCCTGAAACACTGATGTCCAGCCTACGATCAGTGATGTAAGAGCACCAATCATAGGCTTGGGTCTAGCAACGCCGGTGTCACCAGGGCCAACTTTGATTGTTGCGATCTATGATGATCTGGATCGCACCAATCAGAGTGCACAGACACCATCTGACCCCACGGTAACCGCCATGTAATTCCTCATTCTAGCTGCAGAATTATACAGGGCGGTCACTGTGTCGTTCTATGTGCTGTGCTGGGCCTTGTGGTGACACACACTTTTTCAATCCTTTGCTAACACTGATGGTGTTCCTGCTGATGAAGACATTCCTGATCCTTCCCTGATCCCTGATCTTTCATAATCCACCCCAAATCGTTTGCACTTATTTTCCCCTTCTCCCTCCCCTCCTCACCCACCCTAATGCCGCCAAGTGCTGATCAGTACTTGACTGCTTGATTTTTGGCAGTTTTCTTTTTCTTGTTTCCTGCAGGTGCCGAGTGTTGATCAGTAACACAAAAGAAATGATCACCACTCATGTTTTCCAAGACTTTTTTGTCCCTGTTTATTTTTTCTTTCCCCTCCACCCCCTTTGCACCACTTCGTGTGTCTGTCCTATGGCTAACGAGCTTGCTTTTGGAAAGGACTTTTTTTTCTCCTGCCTATTTTTTTTTTTTGCACCATATCTGTGCGTGCACACTGCAGCCATTGAGCCACTGATCACAGATGTACAGTGGCTCGAAATAAAGAATCAAATCTGTGTGTGCATGCATGCGTGTGTCTTACAGCTGTCCAGCGTTGACGCACGTCAGTGATTGGCCTCCGGTTGTTGCATTTATTTTTTTATGGAAAGAAGAAAAAAAAAATAAGATTAGGGACAGTGAAATTATCCGTAGTAATCTGTTAGTTAGGGTCAGTGTCAGTGTGGAAAAAAAGAATCACATCCGTGTGTGAATCCTACAGCTATCGAGCTCTGATAGCCAACGCACATCAGTGATTGGCCTTCGGTTGTTGCTTTTTATTTTGTGTGTGAAAAAAAAATTAAAAAAAATTTAGGTTAGGGACAGTAAAAATATACTGTAGTAATCAGCGACTACTAGTGTTTTTTACTGATTTGAGTCAGGTTTAGTGTCAGTTGCGGGTGCTCAGTAATTTTTTTTTTCTACCGACGTCCATTTTAGTAAGTTTATTTTACCAAATTTTTATATTTTCTTTCTACATTCTTCTTTTTTTTCCCTCTTCTAAATAACAAAGAAAGTTTACGCCAAAAGCATTCACGCGCACCTGAATAAAATTTGGTGCACATTCAAAAACCTCATACATAAACAAAATGTTGTCCCATTTGTCCAAAACCCGGAATTCAGCAGGAGGTGGTATACGCTTTCCTTGCCTCCGAAACTGACAGTGAGGGAGATGATCCCACCTTACTTTATTTTTCCTCCTCCTATTATGATACCGAACCACCATGCATATGCCCCAGGACAGAAAATGAACTCGAGCCCACCGCTACTTACCTCGTATGGACCTCACCTCCCAAAAATTATAAGCCACAGATTCCCGATTTTGTGATGCAATCTGGAATCCAAATTGACACCACCGGCCTCACAGAAATGGACTTTTTCAAAGTCTTTCTCTCTGAGAAATTTGTAAATCTCATGGTGTAGCATACAAATTTGTACTTTCAGCAACTTTTATCCCCAAATCCCACTTCATCATTTGCCAACTGGACCCCTGTAAACACCGTGAAAATGATGATGTTTGGGGGCCAGGTTCTTCATATGGGGATAGTGAAGCCAGAAATTCGGCAATAAAGGAGTGTGAGAAGCCGAATGAAACGAGAATCAGGCCAGAGGGACGCCATCATATCTTTAGCGATCCACACTGACATGTACCAATCTCCTAATATCTTTGCTCCTTGATTATGGACATTAGTTTGCAGGATAAAACACTAACACTTTATGCTGATGTAGTAGTAAGGTAGCACTAGTGCCATATTCCTGTATGTCTATGGATCTGAGAGTGGTGGTTACCGAGAATTTTAATAATATCTGCATGTATTGACTGTCTTTATTGCATTGAATACCATGGATTAGTGGTCATTTTTCTCTTTTTTATCAGCACATTTCTATTTGTAATTTGATTTTATAAGAATTATATTAATAAAATATTATGTTTTATAAAGAAATTTGTATTTCATTTTTACCTTGGTGAAATTTACCATTAGGTAATTTCTCGTTGAAAACTCATATGCCAACATGATGCACTCTACACTACTCATGTATGCCAATATGATGTACTCTACACAACTCACGTATTCCACCACATTAAAAAATTCACATACCAGGAAAACACTACGTCAATTCCAATACAGGGTCACTAGTGGGGGTTTTCAACTGTTTAGGCACATCAAGGCCTCTCCAAACGTGACATGTTGCCCGCAGACCATTCCAAACGTCACTCCTTCATTTCCGGGCCCTGCCGTGTACCCAAACTGTAATTTTCCACAATTGGGGTTTCAATGTACTCAGGAGAAATTTAGCAACCATTTTAGGGGACCATTTTTTGCTGTTATCCTTGTGAAAAAAAAAATTGAGGCTAAAAGATAATTTGTGTGGAAAAAATGTGATTTTTTTATTTTTACAGCTCATGTTATAAACTTCTGTGAAGCACCTGGGGGTTTAAGGTGATCACCAAACATCTAGATAAGAACCGTGAAGGATCTATTTTCCAAAATGGGGTAACTTGTAGGGGTTTCTGTTGTGAATTTGCTTTTTGCTCCCTCTAGTGGTTACTAGTTTTTTGACTCTGGTTTTTCTGTCATTCCTTTTATCCGCACCTGGGTCGTTAGTTAGGGGTGTTGCTATATAAGCTCCCTGGACCTTCAGTTCAATGCCTGGCAACGTAGTTATCAGAGCTAGTCTGCTGTGCTCTTGTCTACTGATCCTGGTTCCAGTTATATCAGCTAAGTCTGCCTTTTGCTTTTTGCTATTTGTTTTGGTTTTGTATTTTTGTCCAGCTTGTTCCAAATCTATATCCTGACCTTTGCTGGAAGCTCTAGGGGGGCTGGTGTTCTCCCCCCGGACCGTTAGACGGTTCGGGGGTTCTTGAATTTCCAGTGTGGATTTTGATAGGGTTTTTGTTGACCATATAAGTTACCTTTCTTTATTCTGCTATCAGTAAGCGGGCCTCTCTGTGCTAAACCTGGTTCATTTCTGTGTTTGTCATTTCCTCTTACCTCACCGTCATTATTTGTGGGGGGCTTCTATCCAGCTTTGGGGTCCCCTTCTCTGGAGGCAAGAAAGGTCTTTGTTTTCCTCTACTAGGGGTAGCTAGATTCTCCGGCTGGCGCGTGTCATCTAGAATCAACGTAGGAATGATCCCCGGCTACTTCTAGTGTTGGCGTTAGGAGTAGATATATGGTCAACCCAGTTACCACTGCCCTATGAGCTGGATTTTTGTATTCTGCAGACTTCCACGTTCCTCTGAGACCCTCGCCATTGGGGTCATAACAGTTTGCCAGGCCAGTATTAAATGTTTAATGCATTGCAGAAGAGGGATTATAAGAAAGAAGATTCTGAGTTTTTTTTTTCTCCTTCCCCTTTACCTCAGAGTGGCTATGCTTGCTGCAGACATGAATGTCCAGACCTTGATTACAAGTGTGGACCAGCTGGCTACTCGTGTGCAGGGCATACAAGACTATGTTATCAGAAATCCTAGGTCAGAACCTAAAATACCGATTCCTGAACTGTTTTCCGGAGACAGGTTTAAGTTTAGGAATTTCGTGAATAATTGTAAATTGTTTTTGTCCCTGAGACCCTGTTCATCTGGAGATTCTGCTCAGCAAGTAAAAATTGTTATTTCGTTCTTACGGGGCGACCCTCAGGATTGGGCTTTTTCGCTGGCGCCAGGAGATCCGGCATTGGCTGATCTTGATGCGTTTTTTCTGGCGCTCGGTTTACTTTATGAGGAACCCAATCTTGAGATTCAGGCAGAAAAGGCCTTGCTGGCTATGTCTCAGGGGCAGGACGAGGCTGAAGTGTATTGCCAAAAATTTCGGAAATGGTCCGTGCTGACACATTGGAACGAGTGTGCACTGGCCGCTAATTTTAGAAATGGCCTTTCTGAAGCCATCAAGAATGTTATGGTGGGTTTTCCCATTCCCACAGGTCTGAATGATACTATGGCACTGGCTATTCAAATTGACCGGCGGTTGCGGGAGCGCAAAACCGCAAATTCCCTCATGGTGTTGTCTGAACAGACACCTAATTCGGTGCAATGTGATAGAAAAACCGCAAATTCCCTCATGGTGTTGTCTGAACAGACACCTGATTTAATGCAATGTGATAGAATCCTGACTAGAAATGAGCGGAAAATTCATAGACGCCGGAATGGCTTGTGCTACTACTGTGGTAATTCTACACATGTTATCTCAGCATGCTCTAAACGTATAGCTAAGGTTGTTAGTCCTGTCACCGTTGGTAATTTGCAACCTAAATTTATTCTGTCTGTAACTTTGATTTGCTCACTGTCATCTTATCCTGTCATGGCGTTTGTAGATTCAGGTGCTGCCCTGAGTCTCATGGATCTCTCATTTGCTAAGAGCTGTGGTTTTACTCTTGAACCATTAGAAAATCCTATTCCTCTTAGGGGTATTGATGCTACACCATTGGCAGCAAATAAACCGCAGTATTGGACACAGGTTACCATGTGCATGACTCCTGAACACCGCGAGGTGATACGTTTCCTGGTTTTACATAAAATGCATGATTTGGTTGTTTTAGGGCTGCCATGGTTACAGACCCATAATCCAGTCCTGGACTGGAAGGCTATGTCAGTCTCAAGTTGGGGCTGTCGTGGTATTCATGGGGATTCCCTGCCTGTGTCTATTGCTTCTTCTACGCCTTCGGAAGTTCCGGAGTATTTGTCTGATTATCAGGATGTCTTCAGTGAGTCTGAGTCCAGTGCACTACCTCCTCATAGGGACTGTGACTGTGCTATAGATTTGATCCCAGGCAGTAAATTTCCTAAGGGAAGACTGTTTAATCTGTCGGTACCTGAACATACCGCTATGCGTTCATATATCAAGGAGTCTTTGGAGAAAGGACATATTCGTCCGTCTTCTTCCCCTCTTGGTGCGGGATTCTTTTTTGTGGCAAAAAAGGACGGATCTTTGAGACCTTGTATTGATTATCGGCTTTTAAATAAGATCACTGTCAAATTTCAGTATCCTTTACCGCTGTTGTCTGACTTGTTTGCCCGGATTAAGGGTGCCAAGTGGTTCACCAAGATAGACCTTCGTGGTGCGTACAACCTTGTGCGCATTAAGCAAGGTGATGAATGGAAAACCGCATTCAATACGCCCGAAGGTCATTTTGAGTACTTGGTGATGCCTTTTGGGCTCTCCAATGCGCCTTCAGTTTTTCAGTCCTTTATGCATGACATTTTCCGGAAGTATCTGGATAAATTTTTGATTGTTTATCTGGATGATATTTTGGTTTTTTCTGATAAATGGGATTCGCATGTGGAGCAGGTCAGGTTGGTCTTTAAAATTTTGCGTGAAAATTCTTTGTTTGTCAAGGGCTCAAAGTGTCTCTTTGGTGTACAGAAGGTTCCCTTTTTGGGGTTCATTTTTTCCCCTTCTGCTGTGGAGATGGACCCAGTCAAGGTCCGAGCTATTCTTGATTGGACTCAGCCCTCGTCAGTTAAGAGTCTTCAGAAGTTCTTGGGCTTCGCTAACTTCTACCGTCGTTTTATCGCTAATTTTTCTAGCATTGTGAAACCTTTGACGGATATGACCAAGAAGGGCTCCGATGTAGCTAACTGGGCTCCTGCTGCCGTGGAGGCTTTCCAGGAGTTGAAACGCCGGTTTACTTCGGCGCCTGTTTTGTGCCAGCCTGACGTCTCACTTCCCTTTCAGGTTGAGGTGGATGCTTCGGAGATTGGGGCCGGGGCCGTTTTGTCGCAGAGAGGCCTTGGTTGCTCTGTTATGAAACCTTGTGCCTTTTTCTCTAGGAAGTTTTCGCCTGCCGAGCGAAATTATGATGTGGGCAATCGGGAGTTGTTGGCCATGAAATGGGCATTTGAGGAGTGGCGTCATTGGCTCGAGGGTGCTAAGCATCGTGTGGTGGTCTTGACTGATCACAAAAATCTGATGTATCTCGAGTCTGCTAAACGCCTTAATCCTAGACAGGCCCGCTGGTCATTGTTTTTCTCCCGCTTTGATTTTGTTGTCTCGTATTTACCAGGTTCAAAGAATGTGAAGGCCGATGCTCTTTCTAGGAGCTTTGTGCCTGATGCTCCTGGAGTCGCTGATCCTGTTGGTATTCTTAAAGATGGAGTTATCTTGTCAGCTATTTCTCCGGATCTGCGACGTGTGTTGCAGAGATTTCAGGCTGATAGGCCTGAGTCTTGTCCACCTGACAGACTGTTTGTCCCGGATAAGTGGACCAGCAGAGTCATTTCCGAGGTTCATTCCTCGGTGTTGGCAGGTCACCCGGGAATTTTTGGCACCAGAGATCTGGTGGCCAGGTCCTTTTGGTGGCCTTCCTTGTCAAGGGATGTGCGGTCATTTGTGCAGTCCTGTGGGACTTGTGCTCGAGCTAAGCCTTGCTGTTCTCGTGCCAGCGGTTTGCTCTTGCCCTTGCCTGTCCCGAAGAGACCTTGGACACATATCTCCATGGATTTCATTTCTGATCTTCCGCTATCTCAGGGCATGTCCGTTATCTGGGTGATATGTGATCGCTTCTCCAAGATGGTCCATTTGGTTCCTTTGCCTAAGCTGCCTTCCTCTTCCGATCTGGTTCCTGTGTTTTTCCAGAACGTGGTTCGTTTGCACGGCATCCCTGAGAATATTGTGTCAGACAGAGGATCCCAGTTCGTTTCCAGGTTCTGGCGATCCTTTTGTAGTAGGATGGGCATTGATTTGTCGTTTTCGTCTGCTTTCCATCCTCAGACTAATGGACAGACGGAGCGAACCAATCAGACTTTGGAGGCTTATTTGAGGTGTTTTGTCTCTGCTGATCAGGACGATTGGGTTACATTCTTGCCGTTGGCTGAGTTTGCCCTTAATAATTGGGCTAGTTCCGCCACCTTGGTTTCGCCTTTTTTCTGCAACTCTGGTTTCCATCCTCGCTTTTCTTCGGGTCATGTGGAGCCTTCTGACTGTCCTGGGGTGGATTCTGTGGTGGATAGGTTGCAGCAGATCTGGAATCATGTGGTGGACAACTTGAAGTTGTCACAGGAGAAGGCTCAGCGCTTTGCCAACCGCCGCCGCGGTGTGGGTCCCCGACTACGCGTTGGGGATTTGGTATGGCTTTCTTCCCGCTTTGTTCCTATGAAGGTCTCCTCTCCCAAATTTAAACCTCGTTTTATTGGGCCTTACAAGATATTGGAAATCCTTAATCCTGTATCTTTTCGTCTGGATCTTCCTGTGTCGTTTGCTATTCACAATGTATTTCATAGGTCCTTGTTGCGGCGGTACATTGTGCCTGTAGTTCCTTCTGCTGAGCCTCCTGCTCCGGTGTTGGTTGAGGGCGAGTTGGAGTACGTGGTGGAGAAGATCTTGGATTCTCGCCTCTTCAGGCGGAGGCTTCAGTCCCTGGTCAAGTGGAAGGGCTATGGTCAGGAGGATAATTCCTGGGTGGTCGCCTCTGATGTTCATGCGGCCGATTTAGTTCGTGCCTTTCATGCCGCTCATCCTGATCGCCCTGGTGGTCGTGGTGAGGGTTCGGTGACCCCTCACTAAGGGGGGGGTACTGTTGTGAATTTGCTTTTTGCTCCCTCTAGTGGTTACTAGTTTTTTGACTCTGGTTTTTCTGTCATTCCTTTTATCCGCACCTGGGTCGTTAGTTAGGGGTGTTGCTATATAAGCTCCCTGGACCTTCAGTTCAATGCCTGGCAACGTAGTTATCAGAGCTAGTCTGCTGTGCTCTTGTCTACTGATCCTGGTTCCAGTTATATCAGCTAAGTCTGCCTTTTGCTTTTTGCTATTTGTTTTGGTTTTGTATTTTTGTCCAGCTTGTTCCAAATCTATATCCTGACCTTTGCTGGAAGCTCTAGGGGGGCTGGTGTTCTCCCCCCGGACCGTTAGACGGTTCGGGGGTTCTTGAATTTCCAGTGTGGATTTTGATAGGGTTTTTGTTGACCATATAAGTTACCTTTCTTTATTCTGCTATCAGTAAGCGGGCCTCTCTGTGCTAAACCTGGTTCATTTCTGTGTTTGTCATTTCCTCTTACCTCACCGTCATTATTTGTGGGGGGCTTCTATCCAGCTTTGGGGTCCCCTTCTCTGGAGGCAAGAAAGGTCTTTGTTTTCCTCTACTAGGGGTAGCTAGATTCTCCGGCTGGCGCGTGTCATCTAGAATCAACGTAGGAATGATCCCCGGCTACTTCTAGTGTTGGCGTTAGGAGTAGATATATGGTCAACCCAGTTACCACTGCCCTATGAGCTGGATTTTTGTATTCTGCAGACTTCCACGTTCCTCTGAGACCCTCGCCATTGGGGTCATAACAGGTTTCCACTGTTTAGGCACATCAGGGGCTTGCTATATTTAAAAATGTTTTGTCAAATTTCTGATTTTTTTCAAGTCACGTTGCAATTTTTTTACCACTATCCTGAAGTATAATATTTCACCAAAAAAACACCTTTAGAATCAGTAGGATCTGTTAAAGCGTTCCTTAGTTATTACCTCAAAGTGACTCTTGTCAGAATTGTAAAGTTGTTGCTTCCGATCACTTAAGATGGAGCTGCTATGTACAAAAAGGGATGGTCCCAAAAACCCCAACCCAAAACAGAAATATACAGTAATGCGTTTAAGGAATTAACTAAAATCTATAAAAACCAAATTTCTAGCTGGTGGGAGGTGCAGAGCCTAGAGAACTACATCAAAGCAGGCATAGTCCCAAGACATTTGAGGATTACCTTACAGCCGGGCTTTAGATATAGGGGATGTCCCCTTAGTGAACGGTGGGAGAAAGAGGCAACATCAAGCTCGCTGAGGTTTATGAATATCCTCTTGGAAGAGGAAAGAAAGACTCTCTCAATTGCTAGTGATCTCTTAAAAGAGCAAATTGAGATCACCAAAAAATTCTCGGCTGAGCCTGATTTTGCCTCAAAAGAAACACTCCTTCAGAACGTAATCGAGAGGTATCAGTATAACCTCAAAGAACGGAAGCATCGGAATTTTGTTCGAGATTTACAGGAATTTAAAGAAAATAAAGCTTATAATCTTCCAATTAATAGAAACTTCTCTGGTAACAGTAATAGGAATTTTGAAACAGACATATCGTCCACGGATACGGAAGCATCAGATTCTGAAACAAGAGTAAAGACCTCTAGAGGAAGACAGAGAGGTAGAGGTAATCAGAGAGGTAGACCAGGGGACAGAACAGGTAGCACCCGTTTTTTAGATCAGGGGTACTTCCTAAGGAACAGACCAGGATTGAACAATTGAGAATAGCGGAGCCTAACCAGGTTATTAACCTTTCAGGGAGGGTCTTGAATAATATAGAGCTCCAAGTTTTGAACAGAGGTTTGAATTTCGTGCCTACATCTGACTTCCAACTATTTGAGACTATAAAAGATCTCCACCTTTTTATAAGAAAATTGAAGTGGAGAAAACACTTCATTAGGGAGGATAAACGTACGAGCTTGGAGATGAATGTCCCTGATACATTATTACCAGATATTAGATTACTTTTTGGTTTGTCGGATCCTATACCTGAACATACTGGCGAGGGCCCATTTACGGATTGTAAATTGAAGAGCTGTAAGATGCCTCCAAACTCAGGCGATCAGTCTACATTGGACGTATTTTTAGAATTAGTGAGCAAGGACCTGGAGAAACTGGCCACTAAAAAGAGAGGCGGTACCAACTTTAATTTATCGAGACAGGAGATGGAGGCCTTGTTGAGTCTCGAGCGGGATCATAGTATTGTGTGTAAGCCCTCGGACAAGGGTGGAAACATGGTAATAATGGACCATACTAAGTACCAACGTATGTGCGAGGATATTTTAATCAATCATGAATCCTATGAACAACTACCATGTAATCCAACTTCCACCTATGTTCGGACTCTGAAAGGGATTCTAGATAGGGGTCTTTCAAAATCACTTATTGATAAAAACGAGTATCAGTTTTTATACCCAAAACACCCAACAATGCCAACGTTCTATTGTCTCCCCAAGGTACACAAGGGCCTTTCACCTTTAAAGGGGAGACCAATAGTGTCCGGTATTGAAGGCATTTGTCATCACGTTGGGGTATATCTAGATAAAGTTTTGAAACCCTGTGTTTTAGCCCTTAATTCCTACACAAGGGATTCAACAGATCTCCTACGCAAATTGGAGGATTTGACCCTCGACCCTCAATCCATACTATGTAGTATAGATGTGGAGGCCTTATATTCTTCCATAAATCATATGGATGGAATAGAAGCAGTGAAATACTACCTAAAGGGCAGGGGTCAGCAATGTATGGGCCACAATATGTTTGTCTTGGAATTACTCGAGTTTTGCCTTACTAAAAACATCTTCACATTTAACGGCAAGATCTTCCACCAGCTCAGGGGCACTGCGATGGGCAATTCCTGTGCGCCATCGTATGCAAATTTGCTCCTGGGCTGGTGGGAGGAGACAATTGTCTTCGGGGATCTATATGACGTGGAGTGCTCAAAAATAATGTTTTGGGCACGTTATATAGACGATGTCCTGTTAGTTTGGAATGGGGAGATTTCGGAGCTGAGAAACTTCGTAACCAAATTGAATGTAAACCCCTTGGGCTTGAAATTTACTTTTGACTATCACAGAGAAAAACTTTCTTTTTTGGACATTCTGATTCAAAAGACCCCTGATGGCCATGTGGATACTAAAACATATCGAAAACCTACCTCCACAAATGCCCTTTTGAGGTGGGAGAGTCACCACCCCCACCCGTTGAAAAAGGGTATTCCTAAGGGGCAGTACATGAGGATTCGTCGTAACTGCTCTTCAGAGTCTGATTATCAGGAACAGGCAACTGACCTTCGTCAGCGTTTTCAAAATAGGGGCTATCCTGATGGTGTCCTTCGAAAAGCCTATAGGGAAACGAGGGGTTTAAGTAGAACTGCCTTGTTAAATCCACCCCCACGAGAAGGGGAATCTGCCATGAGTCGGTTTATCACTACCTTTAACTCAGGAGCAGACCAAGTGAGATCAATCCTGGACAGACATTGGTCGATTTTAAGGATGGACGATGACATTGGGGACCTGGTGGGACCTCATCCCCTGATCACCTTTCAAAAAGGTAGATCAATAGGAGACAGAATTGTACATAGCCACTTCTCCCCTCCAAAAAATGAAATATGGTTGACCAACAGATCTAAAGGTTGCTACCGTTGTAGCGGATGTGTGGGCTGTCCGGTGATGGAAACAGGCCTGGCCTTTAAAAGCAATGTCACCAAACGAGACTACAAGATCTGTCACTTCATTAATTGTCGGTCTAAGGGGGTAGTGTATAAGGCAACTTGCCCGTGTGGCATGGAATATGTCGGAAAGACCATCCGAGAATTTAGGAGAAGAGTGGGTGAACATTTGAGGGACATTGCTTTAAAGAGAGATACACCACTGGCTAGGCATATGACCATTGCACACAACGGGGATGCATCGGGCCTGAAGTTCATGGGGATTGATAGAGTAGTGGCACCGGTAAGGGGTGGTGATTGGGACATGAGGATACTGCAATGCGAGACGAAGTGGATATTTCGTCTTAAAACACAACAACCACTGGGCCTCAATGAGATCCTAACTTTTGCATGCTTTCTATGAATGTACATTTGTAATAAGCATTGACAGTGGTCCTTCTGTAGTCTTTCCCAATAACCTCCCCCTTTCTATCTTTTCTATTTGGTATTTGTAGTTCCTTGTTCGGGCACTTAGTTAGTTCATTATTAAAAGTAGGGACTGTGAGGGCTTTATAGGGACAGCCGCCGCGGAGTGGGGGCGCCGACTCTCGTACTTAGGGTGCCAACCCCCACTGGCTAGGCAGGCATGATTTGTAGGGCCCCTTTAGGGAAAATAGTCGGCCCGTGCCCCACTAGGTCTCCAATGATCATCTAATAATGGTTTAACTAACTCCTGTGATATAAATAATGGTTTTTCTAATGGTGACTTCTCTGGTTTGGTAACATAAGGTGTTTTGTGGCATAGTGTTACTTATTTCTTGGAGGACTCTGCCACGCTTTCTGTGCCCCTTATAAATGCTTCTAGGTTGAGGCAGTTTTGGTACCCTGTGTTTCAGTGACCACCAATGCCTATTTATGTTCTCCCTCCAGGATATGGAGGTTGTAGGACTTATTCATATTTTTATATATTTGAGTTACTGATTTCCCCCATGGGAGTAAGGTTTACAATACCTGTGATTAAGGTACCTTAGGGGTTAAAATTCTCTCTACCTGCTTTTGGACACTGTGCGTGTCCATGTTCATGTACACAACGTTAAGTATCTCTCCGGTGGGTGGAGTTTCCACCTCTCTCTGTGACCGGAAGTGACGCTTGCGTGTCACTAAGCGCTTCACGCGGACATGATCCTTTCATTCAGGGTCATGTGATCGCATGTAAACCGGAACCCGGATGCAGCGCCTGGTGCGTCACACATTCAGTGATGGCGGCGCAGTGCATAAAGGTACGAGCTGCACACGGGAAAGCCGACCCTCCTAGGTGTGCCGGACGGACGACACACACTCTAAATGAATCTTGTGAAGTGGCCTCTCCCCTGATGATATCGCCACAAGAAACGCGTTGGGAGAAACTTTGAATGAGGGAAGAATAGTAGGTGGCGGGATCCACACTAGTGAGGTTTGGAACGGGCACGCAGAGTGCCACCTTACATATATGGATTTCCTTACCACAGCATTTTCCGTGAAGCAACTTTCATCTTGGGTGAGATTGTTCTGATTACTAACAGCAATTAAATACTCCCCTAGAGTTTAATCTTTTTGATGACATGTATTATATAGGGGGTTTATGAGATAAGATACCTCTTGGACATTGTCAGTCTTTATGAATAAGGTGGTGGTGTGTTCCCACCGTGCTGGTTTTTTTTGAGCATTATTATATATAGCTCATTGGTTGTAGCAGCCAGCATATGTATATGTATGTTGTGATTCATGTTGTTTTATGAGCCTATGGGGCTCTTTTAGTAATATTTATTAAAAGTTATATTTTATGATTTAACTACAGTCCAACCTTGCTGAAAATATATACAAAACAGAAATATAAATGCATAGCACTTGAACACAAGGGTATATTAGGAATTTAGAACAGTGATGCTGAACATTAACTATTGGTTTAAAACCAGGAAAGATAATATCTTAACACACGGAGCTTTTTCGGTTTTGCATTTTCGTTTTTTGCTCCTTCTTCTCAGAGCCACAACCACTTTATTTTTCCGTCAATATGGCCATGTGAGAGCTTATTTTTTGAGGGACAAGTTGTACTTTTGAACGACACCATTGATTTTATCATGTCGCCTACTAGAAAAAAATCCAAGTGCGGTGAAATTGCAAAAAAATTGCAATCCCACACTTGTTTTTTTACTAGGTGCAATAAATGCTAAAACTGACCTGCCAATATTATTCTCCAGGTGATTACGAGTTCATAAACACCAAACATGTTTAAGTTCTTTTTTTATCTAAGTGGTGAAAAAAATTCCAAACTTTGTTAAAAAATAAATAAATTGTGCTATTTTCCGATACCCATTGCGTATCCATTTTTCGTGGTCCCAAGTTGGGTGATAGCTTATTTTTTGGGCACCGAGTTGACATTTTTAACGATACCATTTTAGTGCAGATACAAACTTTTGATCGCCCGTTATTGCATTTTAATGAAATGTCGCTGCAACCAAAAAAGTAATTCTGGCGTTTTGACTTTTTTTCCCATTACGCCGTTTAGTGATCAGGTAATCCTTTTTATTGATAAACACGGCAATACGAAATATGTGTATGTTTGATTTTTTTATTGTTTATTTTGAATGAGGAGAAAGGGGGGTGATTTGAAATTTTATATATTTTTATTTTTTTTATTTTGGCATGCTTTAACAGTCTCCATGGGAGACTAGAAGCTGTCATAGCCCAATCGCCTCTGCCACATAGAGGCGATGATCAAATTGCCTCTATATAGCAGAATTACTCACTTGCTATAAGCGCCGACCACTTGTTGGCGCTCACAGGAAGCCTACACTGACAACCAGAGATCTACAGGAGACCTCCGGTTATCATGCCAATAGAAGGGTGACCTGCGATCACGTGATGCGGGTCACTGGTGGGCAGATTTCCAGCGCAATTGCTGGAAGCACTTGATAAATGCCGCTGTCAGCATCCCAGGAAAGATGTGGGCTCATCGCCAGAGCCCATATCAAAGGGATGAAGTCAAACATTGGCGTAAATATACGCCCAATGTCGGAAAGGGGTTAAAGTGAATTGAGCCAAATCCTGCACTTTCAACCACCATTGACACATTAGTACAGTTCTGCCATCCGGGTCTTCAATGTCCTACGGCTTTGTAAGGTGTAAAGTGTAATTTGTCTGGTTGAAAAAGTACAAAGTGCAAACCCACTAAATGATCAAGGTATAAATCGGCATTGCCATACGGTGGTCAGCTATGGATGTCATATATTTTTATTAAAGGTGTTTTTTAATATTTTTTTTGTATCATTTGGTGGTAATAATGTATATATTTTGTTAACCAGATAAGCTACAATATACACTGTATGAAGCTGCAAGACACTGAAGACCTTTGATCTGGAGGTGAGGACCAAATCAATGTGCCGAATCAGTCTAGTCACATACCACATTAACTGTCCTGGTTATGAAGTGGTAGTGAGCGCTCAGCACCATTGCCTGGATTCCTAATATAATCTAGTGTTGAAGCACTACGTATTTATATTTTTGTCTTGGCAGCACATGTCCAGTTTGCAAAGCATGATGTGATGCTGAGCAAGTGGGTTAAAAAATCATTGCACCCAATGAACAAGCGTTTTTGCCTGTTTAGACAGCACATACTCAGGAACAAGCATTCCTAAGAACGCTTGCTTCCCAATTACAGGACCATCTAAAAGCAGCATAAATATTTCATTTGCAAAGCCTTCTAGGAAAAATCTAATTTAAATGTAAAATATCTAGTTGGGTAACAAAAAAAGTTAAAATGTAAAGTTTATGATTAATTGCCATTTATCTGGAAATGTCTGGAAGCGCATATTGCGTACCATGACGTGTTATGAAATATATGTAAATGTAGAATTTTCACAATAAAATTATTCTCCATTAGTAATAAAAATGCATTGAACTACATTCACAATTCTAAAGGACAGATTTGCTACTAAGAAGAAAGGTTAAGATCAGAATCTTGGAACACCACTTTGTATAGATTTAACTGGCATTGTAATAAAAAAGTTACGAACACCTCAGTACGTCTTGAATATGAACAATGATTTATACCACAAGGCTCGGTAACTTAGTTTACATGTAAATTAATATATTTCAGTCCAACGCCATATGGAATAATTCAGTCAGTATGTGGAAAAAAAAATAATAAGTAGTCACAAAGAGAGAACATTAGACTTCCCCTGGGTACTCGCAGAACAAAAGTGTCTTGGGTCGCTTTCATTCATGTGCAAATACGTTCAGTTCTGAGAATTTTTGAACAAGCGATATGCAAAGACTAAATTGTCTAAGCTTTGTACACTTTTGTAAAGAACTGTTTTTACAATTAGTGCTAAAAGCTAAATTACACTAATTACAATCATTAGTTGTATCTCCATGTTTCATCTTAATTATATTTTACAGATTGTAAGAAGAATGTATACTAGGGATTTTAGTTGCAACTCAACTCTCGCTTTAGACAGGAACGTCATATAATTTCTCATAAAATGCCTAGCAAATGCATTTAACACAGGACTGCAGTCCCACTTTCTCAAGGGTGAGAGATAATTTAATTTTACACTACATTTGTACTGGGCCTTCTCTAAGTGCTGTGCCAAATTGAAGTATATGCAAAGGATAGAACTTAGCTGAGTCATTTAAATAAGACCATACATGTAATTACATCTCCTTAATGATTTAGTGCATAAACTTACAGAAGTTTATCTGCTTTGACACCTACCTGTAGCTGCCAGGATAACTTCATTATTGTAATTATTATAGACATACTTAAGGTCTGCTAGAATTTAAATAGTTAGACTAGTGGAATGGATTTATGGGACAGTTTTTACAACACACGTTTCCCAATATTCTACTAGCAATAAAGTCAGTGAACAGCCGTTAGTCCTGAATACGGAATGAGAATTTAAATATCCTGGGCATTTAAAAAGAGAAAGCTTATTAAGTGAGTTAAATGATAGTCCAAACCACATTTTACAAAAAGGCATGTCTCTGCTCAGAGTGCGCAAAAATATGCCTAAAGCAAGAACATTAAAAAGGAGATAGCAAACACTATCGTTAGAGAAATGTTCTAGAAGGAACTACAATATAAAAATAAGGCAGCAGGAGAAGTTAATTTCTCATAAAAATGGAGTTTTAATAAGAGGCCATTTTCCCCAGTCCTTACATGACCAGGAATCATTGGTGTTTGATGCCTGGAATGATACATTCTGAATGTGAATGTCTGACCTGGAGACTTTCTCTTACATTACATGTAATATAATGAAGATATTAAAGAGCCAGACAACCACGCAACATCAGGGATAGATTGGTCAAAGCTGACATAGGTTCCTCACGGGCACCAAAACAACGGTTCCTGACTAACCCAAAATTTGGTACTTTCCCCTGTCTACAGTGCACACAATGTAACAATGTACAACGAGGCAACACCTTCCATCATCCCCTCACTGGTAAAGAATATACAGTTAAGGGATACTTTACATGCGATTCATCCTTCGTAATTTATCTTATAAAATGTCCATGCGGTCTCGGGTATGTGGGTGAAACCACACAACCCATACGAGATCGCATATCGAAGCATAAATCGACGATTAGGTGCAAGAATCTCTTATTGCCTGTCCCTAACCATTTCATAACCCACGGCCACACCATTGCACAATTAAAATTCCATGTTATTGACTCAGTGGCACCACCTTGTAGGGGTGGGGACCGGGTTCGCCTCCTTAGGAGGTAAGCTTATTGGATACATGAGCTCCAAACACTAGCCCCACGAGGCCTGAACAGAGTATATGACGTCCAATCCTTTTTACCCTAATGCATGATCCTCTCTTACCATCTTGGGACTTAATACAATGAGGCTTCATAATGTTGCGCTAAAATTGCCGTGTATCTGATATACATTTCATGTAATTAATATATTCATATTTTTTCCACAGAACCGTCTCTACTAAGATCCCCAAGTGCACCGCTTTTAGGACCTAGTCACAGGACCACGATCCCACCGCTCTATCTCCCTGTAATATCACCGGCGCTCTGAGGATACACCAAATACTCTGCACATCCTCCTAGTGCGCATGCCCGGAGGGTGGAACGCACACCAGGGCTTAATCCCACCTACTCACAAAGCCCAGTGGAACACATACAAACATAACGTGATTACCCGCGTCACTTCCGGGACAGCACTTCGTGTCGTGCGCGCTCACCGCAGGAGCACATAGGTCTCCTATAAAAGACAGACGGCCGCACATATGGACACACTGGAGTGGTGGATACTGCGTCCAAGTTCCGTACACACCTTCCTCCTCTCACATTGGTAAGTCTATATTTCATTGACGACCAGCTCCCTTGCAACATGACAGGTCCCAGCTAGGACCATGACTCTAATATCTTTTCTTTTCAATCTCCTAGCGGTCTGCTCCCCCTTTTACTGCAGGAGCCACTTGACCATATCAGGGTATGTGTGTTTTGTCTGCACGAACTATTCCACTGGACACTCCCACCCCACTACCCTGCAGTAAACATGTATTACACCTCTCTTTGTAGAACTCCCTGTCTCCCACATGACCCGGGGTACCCTATATAAAAAAATTGAGTGAGGGTAGGTGCGGTTCAATTTATAATTTCTTTTTCATTCCACAAACAGGGGATGGTGCTTTATATGAGATATATTCGATCTGTTTATCGCATTTGACTGGGCCATTTTGTTGAATATCCACACAGCCTTGTGGCCATTACTATTTTGCTATAATATTCTGGATGGCTTCCACTTTTTCCCATATATTATGATTGCATTTGTAAAATATCGTTTTCTTCTAAATCAATTGCTATACAGTGACCCACTACTTTGTATATACTTTATTTTCATTTTGTTGTATTTTGTTTCAGTACATTGATGAAGGTCTATTGCATAGACCGAAACGTCTACTACTACTGCATCTACATATTGGTGAGTGCCAGGTTTATCGCTTTATTAAAGAGAACATGTCAGCTTCCCTACTCCTCCTAAATCACCACTAAGCCTGCTGTTAAATTAGCCAGTACTAGTTTGAAGGGGCATGGATTCCCCCAGAATGGTCCGGTTTTGAACATTGTAAGCACACTTTCCAGGGCATGATTGAGGCAAATGGCGACAAAATCATCAGGCCCATTCAAATCTTGCACACGCATTTGATGTTAGGCCTCCCTTTTCATGCACAATAAAGTTAAGTGTATGCTCCCAGTTATGATTGGCATATTGTGGAAGTTCAAGGAGGCAAAATGTTTTGTGTATGGATGAGATTTACAGGGATCCAAAGGCTACATTGTTGTTGTTCTAGAAATCAATCACGTCCAAGGGATGCGGTTAAAAGATCTAATGACTTTTCTGGAGAATCCACACCCCATTAAGTTAGTCCTGACAAATTTGAATAGTGAAAGTTAGGCTTCTAAATTTCTTTTACAAACTCAGAAATAAATTTGTGGCACAGCAACAGGATGAGTGATTTTATGTATGCCAATTATTTGGGTGGATTTTTTGTGAAATGTTACAAAACTTGCAACATTTCCAGATTAAAAAAAAATAACAAAACCAGTTAAAGACAGAAAAAAAGAAAATGTTAGACTTTGCTAAAAATTCATGAATCATGTACACTATTTTGATGAGTTTGTCGCAAAAAAGTCAGTATATACCTACAAGTCAAAAAAGAAAAGGGACTTAAAACCCCCCACAAATGACAAATTGGGCCCCAAATCTTCACATATATAGCCTACACATTTAAAATATTTTCTTGCTAAAAAGTAGCAAAACCCGTTAAAATATCGTAGTTACTCACCGATAACGGTATTTCTCTGATCCCATGACGGCACCACGGAGAGAGAGGCATCCGCCCTCAGGGACAGGAAACCCACAGGTTAAAAAGGCGGGACCTCTCCTCCACCTCAGTTTGGTTTACAGAGCCTTAACAGGACTTCAGCTGTAATGTAATTGGTTATTTACAAACATCATATACCTATGTATATAGGTATATGATGTTTGTAAATAACCAATACATATGTTTGTTTGTTTTTTATTATTTTATATATATATAAAAAATTTTTTTTTTGCGACACCGCGTGACTAAAACAGTAGTGTGCACACCCATATGTGAAGGGAGGGAATACACGGGTGCCATCATGGGATCAGAGAAATACCATTATCAGTGAGTAACTACGATATTCTCCTACCCCCATGACGGCACCATGGAGAGAATTTCAAAGAATGTGTATTTAGGGTATTTAGGGTGGGATTACTGCCTCCAGAACTCTCCTACCAAAGGTTAAGTCTGAAGAGGGAGATAGGTCAAGTTGGTAGTGCCTAAAGAAAGTAGAGGGAGAAGACCAAGTGGCTGCTCTACATATCTGGTCAATCGATGCTCCCGCTCGCTCTGCCCAAGAGGTTGCCACCGATCTGGTTGAATGGGCCTTAATTGTCTCTGCAATCTCTTCTTCGGATGAGGTATACGACAAGGTGATGGCATCCCTTACCCATCTCGCCAATGTGGCTTTTGATGCTTTGTGCCCCTTGTTTGGCCCCTGAAAACAGACAAACAGAGCCCTCCCTTTCCTACACTCCCTCGTGGCTGATAAATAATGGACTAGACATCTCTTCACATCTAGCGTGTGCAGTTCTTTCATTTTTATTTTTGGGATTTGGGCAAAAGGATGGTAAGGAGATTTCTTGGGTTCTATGAAATCTTGATGCCACTTTGGTAAGGTAGGATGGATCAGTCCTAAGGACCACTCTGTCCTCTAATATCTGGGTTAGAGGTGGGTAAGCTGATAGAGCCTGCAGATCACTGATCCTGCGAGCTGAGGTTAGTGCTACCAGCAAAGAGGTTTTCAAGGAAATTATTTTTAAGGAAGCCTGCGACAGGGGTTCAAAAGGCGCTTTAGTTAGTGCCGAAAGAACAAGGTTCAGATCCCAGGGAAGAGAAGTGTGATGTATGACAGGTCTGGATCTAGTTGAAGCTTTAATAAACCTTTTTATCCAGTGGTTCCCTGCCAAATCATAGTTATAAAGGGCGCCTAATGCTGCGATTTGAACTTTTAGAGTGATTGATGCCAAGCCTTTCTCTAACCCTTTTTGGAGGAATTCCAGTACTTCCTGAATTGGGATTTCTTCTGATAAGCTGACCGCTGAACTAGAGAGGAATTTTTTCCAGACTTTGCTATATGCTCTCGTAGTTACTGGTTTTCTACTGGCCAACAGAGTTGAAACTAGATTTGGAGAAAACCCCCTCTTAGTTAAAAGTTCCTTCTCAAATTCCAGGCCGTCATATGCAAGTTTTTTATTTGTGGATGATTTACCCTGGCGCAGAAGGTTTGGGATATCTGGGAGGACCCAAGGCTCTGATATGGACATTAGACGTAGCTATGGAAACCACTTTCTTTTTGGCCAAAACGGGGCTATCATGATCACTCTTGCTGTCCTCCCTGATCTTCTTTAGAACTAACAGAATTAACGCTATTGGAGGAAATGCATAAGCTAGTC
Organism: Ranitomeya variabilis; assembly: GCF_051348905.1. Classification (NCBI taxonomy): domain Eukaryota; kingdom Metazoa; phylum Chordata; class Amphibia; order Anura; family Dendrobatidae; genus Ranitomeya; species Ranitomeya variabilis. Next base: position 351,132,748 of record NC_135236.1, on the reverse strand, counting down.
TGAAATTCCAGGGAATTAGAAAAGCGTATAGGGTCACTGGATTCTCCCATGGATCTATTGAGCAAAATGCCTGTGTTTTCCGGTTTTGACTGTTTGAAAACAGATCTATATCCGGGGCCCCCCACCGATCCACTATGTGATCGAATATCTCCGTGTTTAATTCCCATTCCCCCTGTTTTAGTTGTGTTCTGCTTAAAAAATCTGCAGTCTGATTCTCTGTCCCTTTGATGTGAAGGGCTGTCAGGGAGGACAGGTTGGCTTCTACTTGTGACAGGATGGATTTTCGTCACTTTCATCAGAGGTTGTGACCTTGTCCCCCCTGATGATTTAAGTACGCAACTACCACCTTGTTGTCTGTCAGTACTCTTACATGATGGGAACGGAGGGAGACTAGAAAGTGATTGAGGGCATACTTTACTGCCAAAAGCTCTTTCAAGTTTGAAGTGAGGGGTTTCTCTTCCCGTGACCAAGGACCCTGAGCAATTTGACCGTTAAGGTGGGCTCCCCAACCCCATGGACTTGCCTCCGTGGTCAGGGTTACTGAGACCGGCCATACCCATGGGACTCCTCTGATAAGATTGGACGGGTCTGTCCACCAAGCTAGGGAAGCTATTGTTTGCGAAGATATTTTTAATCGCTTCTCTAAATCTCTTTTTAAGCGGATTTCCGCTTCTAATATTTCCCATTGGAGATCTCTGGAGTGACTCTGAGCCCACTGGACTGCTGGAAGCAAGCTGTCATAGATCCTAGAATGGACATTGCCTTCCTTAAAGTAATGACCGGAGAATGTCTCAAATGGTCCACTAGTTGTACCATGTTGGACACTTTTGCTTCTGGAAGACGACATTCTTGTTTTGTTGAGTCTATTATTATCCCTAAGTACTGTTGTACTTGTGTTGGGATAAGTCTGGATTTTTCCAGATTCAATAACCACCCCAGCTTTGATAGGGCTGCCATTACTCTGTCTAGTTGCTGACTGCAATGGAGAGGCGATCTGCCCATCACTAGGAGGTCGTCCAGATAAGGGACAATCAATATGTCTTGCTCCCTTGTGTGGGCCATTACTTCCGCCATTAGTTTTGTAAACACCCTCGGGGCAACGGCAAGGCCGAATGGAAGCGCTCTGTATTGATAATGTTTCAGTTCCCCTTGTATCATTACTGCCACCCTGAGAAATTTTTGGTAATCCGGATGGATCGGCACATGGTAGTATGCATCTTTTAAGTCTATGACGGTCATGAAACAAGACGGATGAAGGGTTCTGACACATGATTTTATTGTTTCCATCTTGAACTTTTCTGTTACTAGGTATTTGTTTAATTTCTTCAAGTTTATCATTGTTCTGAAACACCCGTCCGGCTTCGTCCGAAGAAAAAGAGGAGAGTAGAACCCTGTTGCTTCCTCCTGACGCGGCACTTCCTGTAGGACATTTTTTTCTCTTACGGCTTTTTACACCCTTTAGTGCATCTTCTACTTGGGATTTAATTAAATCTTTTAGCTCAGACGCAAATCTTGGGGTCTCTTCATTTATGGTGTTCTCTATGCATAAGACACAGAGCTTTTTTGCCCATGCAGTTGGTAGATCTGCCGAGCAGAGCAGGAACACTATGTTTTGTTTTCGCATTTCTTCCCCTAAGAAATACAATAAACCCCTATTTAGAATATATACATTCACGGAGGCCACTTACCCTCCTAACGTGAGGAAGATACCGGGTCTGGTCTTGGGGATGCCTCCTCCATTTGAACCGTTGTTTTCCTCCTGGATCCACTGGAGTCTCTGCTGTGTTGGGATCCTGAGCTGCGGCACTGTATAGGTTGGTCCTGCTTTTGTTTTTTCTGCGGGTGACGGCGCTCCTGCGGGTCTTCTCCCAGCGGGGACTGCGGAGTATCCTCCACCGACTGCTCTTTTCCACTCCTAGTGGCACGATTTGAGCAGCGGTGTCCAGTCCCTCCGCTGATTTTATCTCCGGTGTGCGGCGCAAGGCAACATCCGGTCTACCCAGAGGTACCTTGCGCTGCCCCGGAAGTGACCCCCCACGCCTGCGCAATAAGATGCCGCCAGACCTTGTGCGTGCACTACTCTTATTGGCTTCCAGGAGGGACAGAGGGGATCGCAGCAGCCTCTGCCTACACCATGCCAGTGCCTCCCATCGGTGACCGCCGTCACCTTCCTCCTGAGCTCCAAACCGGCGATGTTACCCCAGGTAGCCGCCGCTACCTATTACCGGCTACTCGTAGTAGAAAAGAGGAAGAGGCAGACTTGATCCTCTTCACTGCCTCCTCCCCGCACATACCACACAGGACCCGCCGGCCCCGGAATGTGCCTTCAGGGAGGATATCCATCTATGACAGCGGCAGGGCCCCCCGCTGCCTGAATTCGGCCCGATGGTCCCCGGGATTCCACAACGTTGTGGTAAGCTGTGGGTTCCCCGTCAGGGACAGGAAACCAAACTGAGGTGGAGGAGAGGTCCCGCCTTTTTAACCTGTGGGTTTCCTGTCCCTGAGGGCGGATCCCTCTCTTTCCGTGGTGCCGTCATGGGGGTAGGAGAAATAGAAAATAAAAGACAATTTTGGGCTTTGCACAAAATCTATCAATCACATCTAACATTTCGACACATTTGGTTCAAAAAACATCGGTGCATACCATGAGACAAAAAAGAAAAGCGACAAAAAAACAAATGATGAATAGGGCCCAAAATCTTCATTTTATATACGGTATATATATATATATATATATATATATATATATATATATATATATATATATATATATATATATATATATATATATATATATATATATATATATATATCTCCCCCCTCTCTATATATATACCATGCATTTCACATAAGTTTTCTTAAAAGGAATGGGTTTAAATCAAGTTTTTATGTTAAAAGTATTTTTTAAACATGCTTGATTTTAATTTCCCATCACAATCTACTGATATAGTAAAATCTATCAGTACAGGCAGAATGAAAGATGGCATCTCTATATAAGTAGATTAAACAGAGTCCAATATTCACAATAAGAGGTATCAAAGCTCACTTTCTATATTCCTGGATATATGTATTCTACACTATTGTCTAAATACCGCCTACTTGTTAAGAGAGCAATATACAGAATAGGCATGAGTTTAGATTTTAGCGACTTGGCAATCTTTTATGTTAAAGTTGGACACATTTTGAAAGTGTCAATCAAGATGGTTCTTCTATGTGAACATTACAAAAAAGATAATTGGTAAAGTGTAAAGTCTTAAACACAAGTTACAAGTTGCCACTACAACAAAGAACCTTGTTAAAGCATAAGCTGTTTTCAGGTTAAGGACAGCACCCCGGCTATTTTATTAATACTCCGACACAAATCATGGACAGATCACTGTCAACTTAACAATTCTAGAGACAAGCACATCAAACAAAAACAACTATTAATAGTGGCAAGCTGGCCTAGCTGAGACAAGAAGGCCAAGGAAAATGGGAATCTGAAACATCAGGTATTTCAAGAATGTAATAACTATGATAAAGTGTTTGGGTACCTTGGCAGCTAATGTAAGAGAGAGCAGCTGTCCATGCAGATGAATACGGAGAAATACAGTTTTATCAAAGGCATGCCAGTCACTGAATAGGTTTTCTTTTCTATTTCTTTTCTTTCACCATAAAAATGTGCAAGAAAAGAAGGTAATAAATGAAAAGGCCAGCAGTAATTAGGAATGTATTATTTTAATGGTAGATTTTGGTTTGTGTTACACTAATACACATGATTAAAGGGTTTTCAATTCTTACTGTTATAATTGCTTATATGTTCTGGATATGAATGACTTCTGAAAAAAAGAAAGCAGAAGTTTTTGATATCAAACAGTTGCAAAGGATATCATTCTTTGCATTGTGCAGATTCAACTAACTAATCTTTAGTTACATGAGTTCCGTTTTATAAAGGTTCAATGAATAATAATGCAACGTAATAAAGTTTCTTCTTCTTATCCATGCATCTTATTGCTTACCGGGGGTGGCAGTAAGTCAGTGTCACTGCTGGTGGAGGCAGGAGTGGGGAGATGCTACGGACCCCAGGCTTGTAGTAAGGGGTGTTTGGAGGTGCAACGTTGCGGGCGACACATGAGCAGATGGAGATCTCGTCTCCCGAAATCTTGGTGCTGAGATCTCCATCTGCGCATGTGCCGCCCCTGGTGGCCATTTTCACGGAGTTAACCATGGAACTGTGGGGGCTCCGGGCTTTCACAAAATGTTGCAGAGCCCCCACACTACTGATCACCCGCAGCGTCACACCTCCTCTGAACACCCCGTCCTCCCAGCCCGAGGCCCGCAGGATTGCCCCACTCCTGCCTCCACCAGCAGTGAACCTGGGACCCCACTCCACCACAGCCGGTAAGATATATTTGAATGATAAGACACCCTCCCATTTTCCTCCCACATTTGGGAAAAAATGCATCTTATAATCCAAAAAATATGGTTTATGTATTAGTATGCACACACTATATGGACAAAAGTATTATGTATGTATTCCATATTTAGGAATATAGCAGTCAAGAGTAAACTTGTAAACCAGACACTTAATTAAATATAGCAGTTCACGTTTTTTGATAAATGAGGTGCATTTTACACTAACTATGCAATGTATAAACAATAGACCATTTTAGTAAATCAGGCACTGTGCTGTCAGTGTCATGGGTAAGAAATGTTAGTAGTAAAATACTAGGAATCAGTATACAAATATTCCTGATGTTTTCTGAGGCAATTACTCAAGTTGTGCGCCTTAGGACACTGGAAATATGACCCCCATTATCCAAGTACAGGGTTCAGATATCACTGTACTAAAGGGTTTCTTTTGCTTTAAGTGTTATTCGAGCCACCACAGTGGCAATGCAAGACATGTGCAGTATCCTTCAGTAATACAATTAATACGCATCGCTACAATTTACAGCACAAACTAAATTAAAACTACATCTTTACCATTTATCTGAATAAGACTTTAAAACGAACATGTTCCTTTGATTGAGGTCAGCAATTAAATAAGAAGCACTTTATTACTGTGACTTTGCTAAGAGATACCAGAATATTGCTAATACATGCATAAAACAGTGAAAGGTGAAATGGCATATGATTTAAATACTAATTAAACCAAAACACATTTTTTGGCCATAGCTAGTTTCGGGATCTCAATTTCTAGAACATAAAGTCAGAGCCTCCTATAAAATGTTACTTTCAGTGCACGAAATACACTGGCTTTTACTGTATTAGTGCAAGGACAGAACAAGAAACACGAGCCACTATTCCAAAGTGCTGCAAAGGTAAAGCTGTGCCCATATAAATGTTCAGCCATATCCCAAACCTGTTCTGACAGGCACAGCAGATGCTGCACGAAGCTCAATAAAAAATAAGTTACTACACTGGCCGTACAGCTAAGCGATGCTCTAAAGCACAACTACTCATGGAATAAATTTTGGTTTGGTATATAACTTTATAACCTAAAGGAGACATATGCAAAGAAAGCCATGACTACAGCAAGCATTTACAAAATGGCAAATAGAAAGATCAAAGTCTGCAGATATTCCTCACCTACTGTATTTCCTAAAAAGATATTATTTTATTGAAGATTTTTAAGTTTTCAAACACACTCAACAGCATCATGCACAGAAATACCTGCACTTACACAACCTGACAGGCTATCAACAAGGCTATTACAGGTTGTCTGAGGAATGTTACTTAATAAAAACCTATTTGAGTTAAAACTGAACTGCCATTATGATTCTCCAGGTAATTACGAGTTCATAGACACCAAACATGTCTAGGTTCTTTTCTATCTAAGTGGTGAAAAAAATTCCAATCTATGTTATTAAAAAAAAAGTGCCATTTTCCGATACATGTAGCATCTCCATTTTTCGGGATCTGTCATTTTTAATGATACCATTTTGATGCAGATACGATCTTTTGATCGCCCATTATTGCATTTTAATGCAACGTCGTGGTGACCAAAAAACGTAATTCTGGCGTTTTGACTACTCGTCTAGCTATGCCGTTTAACGATCAGGTTAATCCTTTTTATATTGATAGATCGGGCGATTCTGAACACGGCGATACCAAATATGTGTATGTTTGATTTTTTTATTGTCTTATTTTTAATGGGGCGAAAGGGGGGCGATTTGAACTTTTATATTTTTTTTATATTTTTAAAAACTTTTTTTTTTCTTTTTTTTACATTTGGCATGCTTCAATAGCGCGCTTGCCGGAAGCGTGAGTTAAATGCTGCGGTCAGAGTTTGACAGCGGCATTTAATGGGTTAACAGTTGCGGGAGGATCGTGATTCCTCCAGCGGCTGTTAGCGGCACATGTCAGCTATTCAAAACAGCTGACATGTGTCGGAAAAGATGTGGGCTTATCGCCGAAGCCCACATCAAAGGGAGGGTGTCCGACATTGCATATTATTACGCCTGATTTCGAAAAGGGGTTAATATATAACAAACAGAAGATATTTTTGGTGATGCCATGAACAGCTGATCATTATTAATTTTTGTATTCTCATAAATACAAGGATTATTTGATCATAAATCTGAAATGTTAAACTGGTAGATCACATTTTAACACATATTACTTTTCTAAATGTAAACCATGTAGGTCCATAATATGTAGCATTATTAATAGATTAATTTTGTATTACCCCATATACAGAACATCTAAGTAAATCACCTCTATTTAACTCAACTCTCACTCACTTTCTCCCAGAGCTATTACCGTCAGATTTAAATGGTGGTTTGGAATGCGGCAGCTCACTATAAATCACCTGTATTTGAAAAGTTTGTGATGCCAAAGGTGACATTGTTTAACTGTACAATTTGTCACGGCATACAGGTAGTAATTACTTCCTTTTGTTGAGTGGATTTACTGCTCGTCAGTATAGGCACATAACTGTGGCCTCATTTCAATCCATGTTATAGCAAGTAAAACAGAAAACACTTACATGAAAATCTTTCTCTTCCAAAATCTCTTTCCTCCATCTCACAAGAAAGGCCGCACATACATATAGATGGAAGTGGGAAAATCCTTCAGGTTCAGACTAGAAGAGACAACATCACAGGGAAAAAATGTTATTTGTATTTTAATTTTCAAAGATAATTTGTTAAAATAAATAATAAGCATCATTTTTTTTTTTCTGTTGACAACAGCTTACACAGCTTTGGTCACCCATTTAGGCCAAAATATCGACCAATACCTCAGGTAATGTATTTATCTTATACTTTACTCATCTATTTTTGTTGCACTTTTTTCAATTTTTTTATGCAGGATGCAGTCAGGCCCTTTAGTGTTGGTTGGGTGTACTGGGGTGTCTGTCCCTGTGGGGTGCACTTATATAGTGCTAGACAGCCCTCCGGATCTAATAGTATGGACGTCATCAATAGGCTGTAAGCCAGACACTGTGCATCACACCCATCTGTGTGACTGGCGTCCTGTGCAAGCTCCATCTGGGTGCATGTCTATTAGTACACAGTCACCCCCTCCATGAATTGGTAGGTCTGTGAGTGGCTGTTTGCATCATTACTTTGCACCAGTGCTGCCCCCACCTTTATCATTGGGGTCTGATCCATGTTGCTAGTACATTGGTAATCTCACTAAGTGCTGGTAAGGCTGTATCTTGTCTCTGTGATTTTTTTTTATTATTATTTTGTTCTATGTTAGGCATTTTTAATTTTAGTGTTAGGACTCGGAAGTGTGAGGGAGCCTTGACACAGGTTTGTGAGCTTGCATACCATGGCCAAGATATCGACCAATACCCCAGGTTTATCTTACACATTATTAATCTTTTTTTTGAACTTTTTTTTCCATTTTTTTATGCGAGATGCAGCCAGGTCCTTTAGTGTTGGTTATACAAGTGTATGGAAGCAGTTCTGACCAGGAGAATATTTAACGCATAAATACCTTATGGTCCTGGCTCAGATACTGGCAATTCGTTGCTGCGCACAGTGCGTGCGCTGGGGGGGGGGGGGGGACTTACGAGTCTGCAGTCACACAGAGTGACTGCAGACTGATCAGTTTAGACTGGATAACCCTCTTAGGCTACTTTCACACTAGCGTCGTGCGCTGCACGTCGCTATGCGATGTGGCGGCGCACCGACGCTAGCTGTGAAAGCGCCGCACAACGGGGGCAGCAGATGCTGTTTTTCAACGCATCCGCTGCCCCATTGTGAGGTGCGGGGAGGCGGGAACGGAGTTCCGGCCGCGCATGCGTGGTCGGAAAAGACGGGAATGACGCACCAAAAAACGTTACAAGCAACGTTTTTTGGTGGCGACGGTCCGACGCAACAGTCGCACGACGGTTGCGACGTGTGGCAATGCGTCGCACTGCGTCGTTAATAAAAGTCTATGGAGAAAAAACGCATCCTGCAAGCACTTTTGCAGGATGCGTTTTTTCTCCAAAACGACGCATAGCGACCTGCAGTGCACGACGCTAGTGTGAAAGTAGCCTAATTGGTTTCTAATGATAATGATCCTTGTTTGTAAATGATGGGGACTTTGTCAGTCTCACTGAAACAGGGACAAATGTGTATGAGGACAGTCTCTGCAAAGCGCTGAGGAATAAACTAAATAAGCATAAGGAAATTATCTACTTCGAAGTATAGAACAAGAAATGCACTGTGCTATAGGCAGAAATCTGAAACTAATTTCTGTCATGGTCCTGCCATTCCAGCAAATCCACATGCTGATGAGCCTTACTGAAATGTATTGGAGTTTAGTCACAGCTTTTCTGTGTAGATCCAGGGCAATTAAGAACATGCTGAGAATATTATAGATCTGTAGAGCAAAATCTGTCCCTAAGGGCTCCTTCAGAAGGACACATCATATGTGTGATGTCCGAGTAAAAATGGGGCACTGACCAATGTTAATCAATAGGACTGTTCAGATGAGACAGGGACTGGGCGAAAAAAAGAAAAGAAAAATCACAACATGTACACGTTTCCTCCATATGTCTGATAAGACTCACCAGTACAAGTCTATGGCTGTGCAAAAAAGATGGGTTCCCACGTGGATCAGCCATATAGCATCTGATTTTTATGGATACATTGTCACTAACCGAGGAAACTGTATTGATCATGTACATTTTAAAACATTGCTGAATAAATACGAATCACGCATGGACATAAAATACACACACTGTCGACAATACAAATGAAGAATGTCAGTTTTCTGCATGAAAATCAGATGATTTTTTAATGTGCTTGTCTGTTGCCAGCCTTAGCCGTAACAACGCCCATATGCGAACATTGACATATTGTATATCAGGCTCTCTCTTCAAATGTCTAAGGGGTATTTCATTTAAATGAGTACGCCCCATTTGAAATGCAATATTTTTATCAAGATCTCACATAACAATTTCCAAAATTTTGACTGGGTTTCATAGAACATTACCGTATTTTTCTGACTATAAGACGCACTTTTTTTCCTCCAAATTTGGGAGGAAAGTGTGGGTGCGTCTTATAGTACGGAAATAACATGTGGGGAGGGGGGCAGCAGTGAGTGGGATCGCACTGTTATCCCACTTCAGGATGTCCCCGCTGCCCGGAATCAGCTGCTGGGGAAAGCACATGGCCCCGCTGATTAAGTGCAGAGAATATTTATTAGCTGCTCCCCGCCAACCGATCAGCTGAGCGGTGAGCCGGAGCAGCAAATGAATGCTGCACTTAAGCAGCGACACACAGTTTCCCCAGCACTGATTCAGGGGAGAATCTGTGTGTCCGGGGGAGGAGGAGGCAGCAGCAGGGGCCAGGAGATCGCTGTATACCTGCCTGTGCTGGACGCTGAGCTGTCTGGTGCACAGGGAGGACCTGTGTGATGTCAGAAGTGGGCGGGCTGGAGCATCACATGGCAGCACAGAGCCCTCCCTCTTCTGACATCATCATAGGTCCTTCAGACTCCCACCTAGAATCTGCAGCTTCCTCTTATGTCCTGCGTGTGCGCTGTGGAAAGGCAACAACAACAGGGAGGGCTCTGTGTGTGTGCAGCCATGGGATGCTCCAGCTTTTACCTCACCACAGTGTGGCTGGCTGCCACAATTAAGAGGTCAGTCTTTACAAAACACAATAAAGCACTCTGCCACTCCTTTGGTGAACTATAACTCCCAGCATGTCATAGGATCTGCAGGACATGCTGGGAGTTATAGTTCTCCCATGGGATTTTAAAGCAGCACTCCAGTGTTATTTTGCAGTGCTGGAGTGGTGCTTTCACTATAAGCCCTGTGCACCCATTCTTAGGGCTCATTTCCACATGCGAGGCACACATCCGTATCTCGCATGTGGAAACCAAGCTGTGGAGCCGGCACTCCAGAGCGGAGCGTGCGGCCGCATAGGAACACATGGAGCTGCACAGCTCCGCTCCAAAGTGCCGGCGCCAGAGCTTGGTTTCCACATGCGAGATACGGACGTGTGCCTCGCATGTGGAAATGAGCCCTTATACTCACCCTCCAGCGTCTTCATATCGTACTTCACAGACACCACACTGGTCCCGCAGCTTCCAACATAATAACATACTATTATATATAATAACACCACATATAATAGTATGTTATTTATGTTATTAAATATTTTACCACATTTTTTTTGCTTCAAATATTTTTTTCCCTATTTTCCACCTCTAAAACCTGGGTGCGCCTTATAGTCCGGTGCATCCTATAGTCCGAAAAATACGGTATTTTTTTAACCCAAAACATGAAAGTAAGGCTAATGATATAACTTTGATTACAAAATCTACAGTTTTACTCAAATTAGTTGATTCAAAAAAGAATATGTCACATCAAAACTAGAACACCTAGTATTGTGAATAACCACCATGATTATTAGGGATAGCATTAAAGGGGTTGTCTATGCTTTCTCTATAACTTGTGTATGTACCTAGGCTGCAGATTGGTGACAACGTGTTATATATCACACCTAGTCATGTGAGCAGCTCTCCTGATTGTGGAGGAGCGGCTCACTCTCCGACTGGCCTGTTCCTGTCTGGCGGAGACTAGTCAGTGACATCACACAGACACCACCCTCAATCTGTGCCAGACCCTCCCCCTTCTCCTGTGTGAATGTGTGCATGCAGCAGGGGAATGACTCAGCTGATTGGACAAATCAGGAAGAAAAGCCTTCTACATAGGCGAGTATAATGTGCTGTGTTCATGCATCCCTCCCTCCCATACATCACTAAAGACTGAAGTTCTGCAGCAGCTGAGGTATATTATATGGTATATATATGTAAATATACACACACTTACTTACACTCTTGCACACACACATCACATATAGATCACTTCATACTAAGCATGTCAGGGATAATGTGGAGACATGTGAGAACCACCATTGTCGAGGTGTTGTGGAGCGAGGGTTGCGCTGCTTTCCACAGATGTGGCATTGCTGTTATTTCCAATACTGGCATGATGACAGAAGTTGGCGCAGGGGCAGATACTAACAGCCAATGAGTGTGCAGAGGGTGGGGCTGGACACAGGCATGGCGGTGCCAGCTCTGACTGTGAGGTTAGATAATACGGCACAGGGAGCTGTTAAGTTTGGTAGAGCAACAGGTAAACTAAGTGGATGCAGGGAATGAAGTAAACTTCAGGAAACAAAATGCATAGAAGTGTTAAGCACAGAATAAAAAAAACTAAACAAAAAAAAAAACAGGATTTTGTGGTCGGACAACCCCTTTAAGTCTTCTAGGCATGCAATGAACATGTTGGCGACATAATGCAACATCTGTCTTTTTCCATTATTCAAGAACGACCTCTTTTACAGTCTGGATGCTGCATGGAGACTGATGCTCAACTTATCTGCTTGTAGCTGAAGATTTAGGCACTTTTCAAAGCTAACGTGTAATAGTAGGTTGCATAACTTAATTATTAAAGCACAGGTAACTAAATTTGTTAGCTGGAAACCCCCCTTTAATTTCTAATTCCCATTGGATGTCTTGTCTTCAGCAGAATATAGGCATTTTTACAATAAGGTTGTTGACACCGGACGGGGAAGTTATGTGATTCTCTTACATATAGTGGATTCACCTTGAGGCCATAAACACATTAATAGTACCGAGTTAATGAATTAGATTCCCATGAAAGGAATTGGCACAGTTCTTTTCTTACTGAGGAAACTGTGCAAATGGTTCCCTGTGGCTTTTCCTTGTCTTCTGCTGGACCATTACAATACATCTAGAATTAACAGCATGAACTTATTGGTCCTTTATCTTTTCTATGTAACAGATTTAGAATTCGGGATCTGTACAACATCTTTTTTGTTTTCAGAGACATTAGTACTGTGTAGATGGCTATAAATCCTACAGATCTGCATTTACTAGAATAAATTAATTTTACAGCTTATATAAATCCTTGCCTAGTGGGCGGCTTAGAACGCCACTTAAAGAGGAACTTAAAGAACAACTAAAACCCAAAGACAAGAAGCATCAGAGCAGAATGCATGACGCAGGCCAGTTCAATTTTCCACTGCAGTATAATAGTTTTCCTCTCTGTCCTTCCATTTGTAAGACACGGTGTACAGTGGAACTGATACAAATACTTATTACTGTAGACAAGCATTATTTTCCTTTTTTTTTTTATACGGTCCCCCACATGTGCTGCATGTCACACTGCAGGCTGTAGATGTGCCATTACTGGTCTCCCATAATCTTACTTATGGATCCACATGGAAAAAGATAGAACCGGAGGATAGAAGCCGCGCAGACCACAATAAAGGTGGCAGAGTTACACACAGACTCTGTTTATTAGCCTACGCGTTTCGTGGCAAACAGGCCACTTCATCAGGGCATCCTGTTTGCCACGAAACGCGTAGGCTAATAAACAGAGTGTGTGTGTAACTCTGCCACCTTTATTGTGGTCTGCGCGGCTTCTATCCTCCGGTTCTATCTTTTTCCATGTGGATCCATACTGTTTGCCGGGAGCCTGCTGCGACCATACGTGCTTATCCAAGGGAGTTGTGACCTATCACAACCAGACCAGGTGACTCTGTTTTGTGGGGGTCCAGGTGATTGCGATACCTGAAGGTATTACTCTATGTGCGCTTCTTTTTCTTGTTTTTAGATAATCTTACTTATAGAAGCAGATGACTTTTCAGTTTCAAGAAGCACACGCTGTTTGGAATGTCCTACATATCTTAGCAGCAAATCGAAAATAATTTGCCTAATATATGGAAATGTTTTTTTAAACTAAAATTGCATAGACCATATCTGAGCATGTCTAAAAGGGAGTCCCTTCCATAAAGTATTTGAAAATCTAAAGAGCCTGAAGCTAAAAACCCATCAGGTCCATGTCGCTTTCTTGGTAGCTGGTCAGTCAGAATAGAAAAAGGTGTTACCTAGAATTCAGTGTCATAAAGTCAGTATCAAAATTACTCTTTTAATAACTCAATTTGATCACTAAATCATCCTTCTGTGAGTACTCCAGGTAAGGGGTTGTTTTGTGGAGACAACCTCTAACCATTTGTCCTGCTGGAAATCATAGGGGATGGTCTACCAGCTCCATACCACATGCTCTTTAGTAGTAGCTTACATTCTAAAGAACACAGACCATCCCCAAATTCATCTGCATGGCCACCATGCAATACTACAGAGCATTTACTTGCAGAATTGTCGAGCTATCCGCAGCTTCTCTTGCCAACTAGCTCCTTGCTGGGATCACCTGATCGATGCCTTGACTACATATTAAAAGAGGTTGTCCCTGATGAGATAACCCCTTCAATTGTGCACATGTGGCTGTAAAAGGCACCTGCATTCTGATAACTATGCATAAGTATAGGGAGGTACAAAGGCTGTATTCGCTCTTAAGGTACCGTCACACTAAGCGACGCTGCAGCGATACAGACAACGATGCCGATCGCTGCAGCGTCGCTGTTTGGTCGCTGGAGAGCTGTCACACAGACCGCTCTCCAGCGACCAACGATGCCGAGGTCCCCGGGTAACCAGGGTAAACATTGGGTTGCTAAGCGCAGGGCCGCGCTTAGTAACCCGATGTTTACCCTGGTTACCAGTGTAAAATGTAAAAAAACAAACACTACATACTCACCTTCGCGTCCCCCGGCGTCTGCTTCCTGCACTGACTGAGCGCCGGCCCTAACAGCAGAGCGGTGACGTCACCGCTGTACTGTACTTTCATTTTGCGGCCGGCGCTCAGTCAGTGCAGGAAGCGGACGGCGGGGGACGTGTGACAGACATCAGAGGGTGAGTATGTACTGTTTGTTTTTTTATATTTTACACTGGTAACCAGAGTAAACATCGGGTTACTAAGCGCGGCCCTGCGCTTAGTAACCCGATATTTACCCTGGTTACCATTGTAAAACATTGCTGGTATCGTTGCTTTTGCTGTCAAACACAACGATACACGGCGATCTGACGACCAAATAAAGTTCTGAACTTTAATCAACGACCAGCGATATCACAGCAGGATCCAGATCGCTGCTGCGTGTCAAACACAACGATATCGCTATCCAGGACACTTCAACGTCACAGATCGCTAGCGATATCGTTTAGTGTGACGGTACCTTTAGGGCCTGCAGGGGCTCCATGACTTAATCCTTTGAAAAACAGTAGAATACATAGGAAAGCCTTGCATTAGAGATGTTCACACTATGCCTTTAACTTCTGACAGCATCTATACAAGAACAGCAATAAAAGTGAATCCAGAGATACTAATGTATAAAATATTTAAATAGGAGTCTGTTCTCTTTAGGTCATATTCACGTGGCTGTTTTCATAGTGTTTTTAGGATACGGCGGGATCACTGTGACTTATTTTTTCTGGCTTCTACAGACAATGGCGCATATTGACTGCTTGTATTACACCTGGAGTTTGAGTCAGTGTATCTGAATGGTTGGTGATCTCGATACAATGAATGAATGAGAAAAGGAATAAATGCTTCATAGAGTATATTTATCACTGCTCTATATACCAAGAATAAAGCTGTAACAGAGAACATAATTTAATATCAAAACCTTCTGCACTGGAGTTCTGTGCTCTTCACATCTCATTCTACTCAATGAAATCATGCCAATAGACTTATATCACTTTTATACTTGCACTTCTTTTTTAAATTGGAAGCTATTGCTGGATAATGGTTGTTTGGACTGATCATACAAAAACAAGCAACTTTGCCATTTAACTATTATTAAAATTTCACTCCATTCTCAGGGAAAAAAGTTTTTTTTTTTCTTTTTATACCTTACTGCTCATAGTCAAAGCTATTGTTAAGCTGTGGCCAGTCTCCTAGGCCTGGGGGTGCAGTGCTTACAAGATTTTTTTCTATAAAGTCTGCAAGAGTTGCTCAAACTCCTCACTGTATCTGGCCAGCTTAGAAGCGCCTATAGTCCAGTATAAACAAAGCTGGCGATGTCTCTGGAATGGGATAATGCACAGTTTAGGGCAGCGACACAATGCTGCCGCTAGTCCAAACTGTCATTAATCAAGAGCGCACTGCCCCTTGGCAAGCAGGAAGGCGAGAGGCAGGGGAGCGGTGTGGTCCTGAGTAATCGACATGAGACAACCCCTTTTAAGAATTGTCAACCACAAATATCCTTGCTTAAACTACGTGAAAATAATGCAAACAAGTGAAGTGTCTGTGACTTTATATACAAAACTTCTGAGGTGAAGTTCACAGTTACCACCATCTCAGTTTTCCAAGGCTTTGCACCCCTGTAATAAGCTGGATGGGAATTGTTGAGAAACTATTGCTCAGTAAACACGCCAAGAAATTAATGCAGCTATTAGTGCTGTATGCCAGAAATTCTCTGTTATTAAACTGAAAACCGCCTCCCATTGTCCCATTGGATATAATTAATATCTAGACTAACAAAATGTAAGATTTCTATGTAGAGGCAACCCAGATCTTTTCTACAGTATTTGGAGTCTAACTCTTATTAAATGACGAAGAGTTAATACTATAGGCAGAATAAATGAGTTGGTGTCATACATCCTTATTCCTGTACTGTATATTTGTTTGTTATAAATGCACTATCAGTGCCATATGGAAAGTTCTTAAATTTCCTGTATTTGTTTTTTTGTGTGTTTGCTTTTATTTATTGAAAAAAAAATGGATTTTTTTTTTTTTACTAAAGAATACATAGGACAAATAACATAATTCATTATGAAGACAAAGCAAGCCCCAAGCCCTGAACAATGGCGAAGAGTGCTGTGCTCGGATAAAGTGTTATCCATGTATGCTCGTGTGCTAATCCAAGAGTTTGGGGCATGAGGAAGTAATATGTTCAAGTCTCTGCACCTTCATGTCTTGCGTCTAACAAACAGGCAAATCCCTGCATGTGTTGTGGAATGTCTTCCGGCTTGTCGATATTATTTGAGCACACCAAAGACACTTGGTTAACACACGTGCATGCTCGGATAACACCTTATCCAAGCACGTTCGCTCATCACTACTGAACAGTCTAATATTTGAAACTTTTTTCAAGACTCATCCAAAAAGGATTTAGTTTACAAAACTTCCTTTCTATTTTTCTATTGCCTACTCCAAGACGGTTCAACCACTGTCATTACAAAATACTGAATCATCCAGCATGTAATTTACAGCACATCACCCCACACTTCAGTATAAAAAGAGTATTTTTCAAGCCATAATATCTACTGGATGATTAGATCAATCTAAACTGTTAAAATCGGAATGAGAAAAAGATGATGTCAAGCAAATTATACATTCTGTATATCAAGGCTTTTTCTTTGTGAAACCATATCACATGTAAGAAAGGCAGCATTTCCTCTGAAAAGTGTGAAATGAATAGAAAAGGTTTTTTTTGTACAATTATAGCACAGTATGATCAGCTTAGATAATGGGGTACACAGTACTGGGAGGAAACTGGATATTTATGAAAAATAGTGAACAATGTTGAGACCAGAATATGCAGATCTTTTTATGACAAAATCAGCAAAATTTGTACAATAGACTGATCATGCTGATTTAGTAAAAATTTGCAGCCAAGTCTTGTATTCATAGATACATTTTTGTCTTACTTGTAGATATACTTTTGATGGTATAGTATCAGAAAATGTGGGGTATTTTTGAGCTGGAAAATAGAACAGAAATCTGTAAGAATTGAACCAGGCTTGAAGGTACTATAGTCGAAATCAGGAAAAATAACAGAATACCGTAATTCTAAACATCGACCAGAATATATCTGGTCAGGGAATTAGAAACAAATTCCAGATTATTACAGAGTAAGCCCCCGACTCATAAAATCTTTTTCATGCAGTTTTTGTACAGCTCTGGCAAAGGGGGTGAAGCTGGGAGGAACAGGGGCATAGTGACCCCCCGCTAGTCAAATTCATGATAAGCGATGGTGTACTTTATGTCTCAAATCTTACTCCAGTTAATGACTGAAGAGTTTGAGGCTAGGTTCACACTACTTTTTCTCCTCACCTGATTCAATAAGAGGCATGCACCTCTTAACCCTCTTGCATGCGTGACGTCACAAATCTACACTTTTACGTAATGGGGGAAAAAGGCCCCCTGTGCAAATCATATGGAGAAACTCACATAAATAACTTTTACAAGTTTATTTCAAAATTGCAAAATAAGATATGAATAATGCACAACATTTTAATAACAATTTTTTGCAGAAAACGAAAAAATATTTTTTTTCCAAATTTCAAACAAAGATATGAAAAACACACAAAGGTACCACACAACCGCCTCCAAGATTTCTCCCGAATATCCCCCATCCTCTGGAATTCCACGCCTCAACAGATCAGACTATCCATCACCCTTGAATCCTTCAGACAGAACCTGAAAACCCATCTCTTCAGGAAAGCCTACAGCCTGCAATAACCATTCTGCCGCCTCACCACCACCAGAGCTGCCGCCTCACCACCACCAGAGCTGCCGCACCCCCGTCTCTTCCCCAGTATCCTGTAGAATATAAGTCCGCAAGGACAGGGTCCTCTCCCCTCTGTACCAGTCTGTCATCGTACATTTGTGTACTGTAAATGATATCTATAACCCTGTATGTAACCCCTTTCTCATGTACAGCACCATGGAATTAATGGTGCTATATACTGTAAATAAATAGTAATAATAATAAAATTAATAATAGTATATAAATCTAGAGTAAACTAGCTGCAGCTACATTTCTTTTCTAACTTTTTCTTTTCAATTTTATTGGTCTTCCAAACAATTTTCACGTTATCTTTTCTGAAGAATGTTTTTTACAGACATTTTCCCCACAAGTGGCACAATATCACTCAGTTTTCCTCTCTAAGTTTCTTGGACAAATGAAACAACGCTTTCATCTTCTTTCTCCTGGCCATGGAGTATCCTGAAACTGTACACCACACCGTTTCATTGCTTCTTTAGTTTGCTTTGGCAAGCATTTCATGTTGCTTCGCTCCATCATGTGAGGCATTACAAGTTCATGGCAAAGGTCCTCAAAGAATAGGCTTCTCCTGTCCTTCCTCCTGGGACTTCCCACAGCTCCCTGAGCATGTCTCACAATATTATGTATTGGA
Source organism: Ranitomeya variabilis (assembly GCF_051348905.1). NCBI lineage: Eukaryota > Metazoa > Chordata > Amphibia > Anura > Dendrobatidae > Ranitomeya > Ranitomeya variabilis. Next base: position 351,114,253 of record NC_135236.1, on the reverse strand, counting down.
GTACGTTCGACTAATCACTTCTTCAGGATTCACTGGATCAACTTTTTCATCATCAGAACAATCACTGGATGAGGATGTTTTATTAGCTGGTGACAGGTACTCTTCATCGGACAAAGATAGTTCACTTTCATCTTCACTTTGAAACATAATTACTTCAATATCTTGGTCAGTCAGACGCTTGTAGGAAGATTGTGCCATTGCTGACTAGATGTTAGCAAACTAAAAGAAAAAACAATGAACCCAATCAGGGTTGTCCACTATTGTTTGTGTGTGACACACTGTAAGGGTAAAGTGCCCCCCATTCTCCCCTCATCCTCAGCAGCTCTTACCTTTTATACTTTCTTTTAGGCGGTGTGCAATTCTCTGGATTTTTGTGGCTCACAAGCTCTACCCTTTGCAAACTTCTTATAGAAACAAAGAGACTGAAAATAAGTCAGACTTCTTCCCAACATCATATCATCACAGGTCCTTCAGCAATTAGCTCACAGTGTATACTGTCCTCAGTACTCTCTACGCAGCTCATTACTGTGTTCAGAAGAACCTGAGATTATGTCATGGCCTTATCACTCCCTCCCAAAATCATATGACATCCTCACATAACATGATCCACCTCCGGCCCCTCCACCAGCAACCCTGAATACAAATAAAGTAACTTGAGACACAAACACTTATGAGTACATGATAAAATAGCAGGGGCCTAAAAGGCCCCCGTTCCGTGCAGATGTGATATTCTTCAAAAAAGCATTGTTACACCAAAATGCCAATCAAAAAAATTATATGAACAACTGGATATTACCAACAATGACATACTTAAGGAATACCTAGAGTTTCAAAATTCTAACTAAAGTAATTTTGCAGATAATAGCAAAAAAGCACAGGGGCATAAAAGGCCACCGATACGCAAATGCATTAGGACCCTCATACGTCACCCTGCCCTCTCAAGACTGGCATGAAAAAAAGTGGGACTTATCGCTGCAGAAGTCAGACCTCTCTTCCAATATCCAATGTCATCTTTCTCTGCACAATTACAGCTGTTGAGAATGGCGGTGTGACATCGATGGAACACTTGTACCTGGGTATCTGACTCTTAATCCAATGCTGTGAAAATGTCTTCTCATGGATAGTGTAGACCAGGGGTGTCAAACTGCATTCCTCAAGGGCTGCAAACAGGTCATGTTTTTAGGATTTCCTTGTATTGCACAGGTGATCATTTAATCACCTGCACAGAATGATTCCAGCACCTTGTGCAATGAGAAGGAAATCTTGAAAACACGCATGGTTTGAGGCCCTCGAGGAATGCAGTTTGACACCCCTGGTGTAGACCATTTTTGACACCTTAGGTTTGGTTTTGTGATGTCCAATTTCACTTGCAGTACATACAGAATTAACTACTACATGTCATTCTTCTAACCTGAAGATACTTCCATGCAAAGGTTAGTTTTTGTATGCCTTTTGCTGTCAATTTAGTTTGAGGTTGTTCTTCCAACCACTGGGACATACAACAATGAACATTGCTGACATTTCGTTCTACACGCATAACGCACTGACGGTGTGATAAACCAAGCTCTTTCAGTTTACAAGGCTTGTCCCATGAACAAAGTACATTTTAATCAATAGATCTTGGAATGTAATAAGTTTGTGAGACAACCCATTAATGATTCTCTCCCTTTCTGTTAGACTGGATTCAATTTTTAAGCTTTCTTGTGGTAAAAAAAATTGCTTTCAAGCTAGCTTTTATGCCTCTTCTACATACCACAGATCACATCACCTGCTGCATTCCTCGATTTCCATAGGCTAACAACTTAACCTTCTTGGTGTTGCAATTTCAATGTTTAGAAGTGTATATAGAGGAACTGACCAATAGAATTGCTAAAAAAAAAAAACAACCTCAAAAGAGACCTTCGTTTTAGTTTGGTTAAACTAGATCACTAGACAGCTTTCCAGAAGACTCACTCAGAACTTATTATTTTTACTGGACCATCTGTCAGCGTTAACAAAGATTATTCATATTTCACAAATCATAAACATCAGGTAACAATGAAAAAAAATGTTAAAACTTTATGTGAAAAGCTCTGTACCAAAAAGCTTTAATTTTTTTTCTATAAAGCATAGTTATAAAGCATATATGCCACTAAAATAACCAACTAAGAAAAAAAAGCCATTAAATTCCTTTACTCCAACTGATAAAGAGTCAAAAGCTGATATCAGGGTATGAAAAACAAAAACAGCACCAAGCTGAAAACTATTTCTAAAGCTGGTATAGGCAGGGGTTCTGCACGCTTGTATTAGTCTGGCAGTCACCCCATGTTGCGGTTCTCTTCCCAAATATACATTACTTTTATGTGTCTCCAAAAGCATAGAGGTCACATTAGACTAAAAGTGATCTGATATTGCCACGCTCCGTGAACAGTCTTAATGTGTATGGAAACCTCAAGACTTCCCAACAACATTAAAGGATCTAGAATGTCCATTTTCAGTTTTACCATTACGTTGAGAAAGGCCGCCGCCTGAGGAGTCTGGCAGTGGCTTTCTCAAAGAGAACTCAGGAGAGCTTGGTAGAGAGAATTATTTTTCGGACAACAACTATCTGTTCCGTATGTTGCTCTTAAAAGCATGCCTGCAAATATCCAATAACAGAGCTAGTTAATTCTAGGTTCTACCTGTAGCTACTGGCTAGCCAAAGGAGAATCTCAATGGACATGTCATGCAAACTCAGATTTGCACTATGATACATTTTATTGGAGTAAAGTTAAATATAAAGGTACTTTCAGTTATGGCAAATTATTAAATTCAGGGATCTTGGCTCTCATTCCTTGTCAGAACATAACAAGTGATCTGGTTGCAGGGGGCGGACTGGCATGCTCATTTCAATAGTTGAGAGCCACCTTCTGTTTTAGCATCAAATGTGATGGAAAAGGTGGCTGACGCTAGTGTACGAAGTCAATCAGCCAGTCTCCTTTATCACGCCAAGTCTTGACAGGGGGTGAGAATAAACTTGAAAAATGCTGTGGACCTGTAATGAAAAATCAGGACACCAAGGCCGATATCATAAGCAAATTTGTTTATAGCTTTGATAAAGTTTTATAACTTTTTTTTAAATTAATATTTTAAACACATTACAACAGATATCTGGCTGGGCATCTGCTTTAACTGCTTATACTTGAGATTTTATTTTTATTATATATTTTCCCTCTCCATAGTGCACAGCAGGTGGGAGTAAAATTATTTTTGCAATTCTCTATGGCAATTTGCTGGAAATAAAATATAAACCAAACTTCTAAATATAATTATAAGGAAGTTGTAAGTAAAGATTCTAATTTAAATTAAACAGGAAATAATAAAATAAACCGGAATTTTCTTTTGACCAGAAAGGTCAAAAGAAAGCAAAACGGAGTACATATATTATTTAATAAATGCAGAATTTGGGATATGGAAATGAAATGTTCCAGAAAACTGAGTCGACTTGCCACAGCTAGCCTAGGTGTTATCACCTGAATGCAATGTGATTATGGGGCCTTTGTATAAAAGCTGCTCTTTTCTATCTGGTGCTAACAGACATTAATGGGTGTCTTAGTCCCATTTACTTGGAAGGATAGTCCAGCTGGTTGAATAATATGCAGTACTACACCGGAGAAGATTAATTATCACCATCACAAACAACTTATACCCCAATCTAACAATATAATTATTACATATTTTACATTTTGATGTCTAAACTACTTACCTCATGTATCATCTTAATTACTTTTCTACTTGTTTCCCAGAGAAGCTGAGTAATATGGCATTAATTAATGGACACAATAAAGAAACTGCCAGTATTGTTTCAATTCTTTCTGCGCGGCGGGCTCATTTGCATGTCTGTTTTTCCCCTACCTTTTATATTTAACAATAGGACCACTGAGATTTCTGCATTAAATTGGAAGTTCATTAAGCAAAACACAATCATATCCATTCCGTCAGATATTCATCTATTACCATATTTTACAATGAGTACTTTTTATTATTTGGTCTCTCGGGTGTTGAGCTGTGGGGTCAGATTTGTACATTATATAATGTATTTTGCATGATAATAGATTGTGAGGTTCCCGCATTACATAGCAAATATATGGCGAGTTAAATGAATACCAAGTAAGTGGGTGTTAAAGGCACAACTACAAAGTCATATATGCTCAAGACAGAAAGAAAACCTGTGAGGGTATGTGCACACGTCTGGATTTCTTGCAGAAATTTCCTGAAGAAAACCGGAAATTTTCTGCAAGAAATACGCATTTTTTTTTTGCGTTTTTTTTCCGTTTTTTTCACGTTTTTTTTTTTAGTATTCTGCAAGCGTAATTAGCTTGCAGAATGTTCAAGTTTTCCAAGCGATCTGTAGCATCGCTTGGAAAACTGACTGACAAGTTGGTCACACTTGTCAAACATACTGTTTGACAAGTGTGACCAACTTTTTACTATAGATGCTGCTTATGCAGCATCAATAGTAAAAGATAGAATGTTTAAAAATAATAAAAAAAATAAATGGTTATACTCACCCTCTGCAGACAGCCGATATCCTCAGCGGCGTCCGTTCCTATAGATGCCGGTGTGGTTCAGGACCTTCGATGACGTCGCGGCTTGTGATTGGTCGCGTGAGTCACATCAGCGGTCACGCGACCAATCACAAGACAGCGACGTCATCACAGGTCCTGAACCACACCATCTATAGGAACGGAAGAGAAAGCATGCACCGGAGAGGCGGGAACACTTCGGGGCCATCAGAGGGTGAGTATATCACTATTTTTTATTTTAATTCTTTTTTTTTTACCAATTATATGGTGCCCAGTCCGTGGAGGAGAGTCTCCTCTCCTCCACCCTGGGTACCAACCGCACATAATCTGCTTACTTCCCGCATGGCGGGCATAGCCCCGTGCGGGAAGTAAGCAGATCAATGCACTCCTAGGTGTGCGGAATCCCCGCAATTCCGCATTTTTAATGAACATGTTGCTTTTTTTTCCGCGATGCGATTTTTTCGCGGAAAAAAATGCAACATTTGCACAAAAAATGCGGAATACCCTGTAAATAATAGGACGCATATGTAAGCGTTTTTTTCGCGTTTTTATAGCGAAAAAACGCGAAAAATCCTGAACGTGTGCACATGGCCTGAAAAAGGATGTTAACAATACAGTTATCAAATTCCAATGACAAAAGGCAGCGGTGTAGTAAATGGTGTGAACACTAATGCAAACATTTTTTTTTGCCATCTCCATGCTGTTTGGGCATACATCTCTTGATTAAAAGCAGCACAGTTATCCCACGTTTTCCCTGCTCTATATTAAATCTCATGAAGATAAAACAGTGATTCTATAAAAACTCCAGCAAGTTGCTGGTCTCTGTGCCTACATCTTATTGCTCTCAGATTAGTTGGAAAAAATCTGGTGACAGATTGCTATTAAGTATAGACACTTCTCCTTTGCCTTTTTTTCATGAGCTACAAATAATAAGAGTGGGCAGATGAAAATGAACAACACATATAAAAGGAATAAAGTCAACTGTAATTATAAATTGCATTTTAATTAGGAGATGCATGTGTGGCTTGCCCTGATTAAAGGGAACACGTCAGGTCTTCTATGCCCTCCAACACAGCAGTATTCGCCTATGTATGAACAAATTCCCTGCCTGTATAACGTTATCGAGTGAGACAAGGTATAGAGAGTGTGTCTCTGAAGCCAGGTGTACGCTTCCCGGCTTCAGTGCACATTTCCAGAAGTTTAGAAGATTAGCTTCCAGTCATGCAGTGCATGTCTCTGATGCCAGGATTCGTTCACTCAACTACTGAAGATTACATCGAAACGTGCGTTGGGGCGGTGGAAACAGCACACACACAGCGGTGGTCTAGTCCATGTAAGTTTAATCTTCCCATTTACTCACCATATAAGCACTTACACTTTGATGGAAGGATGAAAACAGGATGTTAGACCAATCATAGGGACTTTAATTAACCATATCCTCATGAACGATTACCCACTGAGTGCATAAGTGTTCAATGTCTGTGCCTTGGGCAGAAGCCTCTGTTTTCATGTTAAAACATTCTAATGACTTATCTTTTTAATTGTATACAAATGAAATGTATCTTTTAGGGGCCAAATATACTCCTCTCTGTTTTGTGCTTAATAATCAGTATTGTGGGCTCAGGATTTTCAGAACTGCTACATCTTTTGATGCTAGTTACTTCTCACGGCCAAGTTGTGAGTCAGAATGGTCACAGAGTGCAAGGTCAGAAGCCAGGAGAGTAAGTCAAACAGAAGGAAGAAACAAAAGCGTGATCAGGTAACGTTCCGAGGTCAGGATACCAGGAGATTAACAGATCACAGCAGAATGGGTTAAACAGTCAAATGGTCAGAACAAAGTCCAGAGTCAGGCAGCAAATGATCAAGTATACAGAACTAAAGGCACAGGGAGCACAAACTTACTAGTGGAACGTACGTTTGGCAGAGGTCTGGGAGAAGCAGCCCGGTTAAGTAGCCTGGCAATCATACGGAATAGTGAACACTTGGAGACAGCAGACGCCTCCCAGTCACAAATTGGATAGTCGAGCTGTCAATCAACACACTGACAGCTCAGCACGCCCCTGTTCCAGAATGGATGAACGAACTGGTCAGTGACTGCCTCCCAGACACATTAAGTGGTGGAACCGTGACACATCTGCAGCAGATACAACAGTGATTTTATAAAAAAAAAATAGTAGCAAGCAGCCCAGTAAGTGACATCACTGGAATAAGAGTCTATTCCTCCATTATATTGCGCTCAGGTGAAAAAGCAAAAATCTGCTAACAAGTTCCCTTTAAAAAAGCTCTAGAGGTGCGGCAGACATGATAGGATATTTTGAATTTGTTATGTTTCCTTCTACAACGTTACCACTCACTGTCCCATTGAGGCTCAGCATCTGGATTCCCTATCAGTATGTCTTTGGAGTGTGGGAGGAAACTGAAGTACCAGAAAGAATCAAAGAAAATAAAGGAAGAACATAAGAACTCCATGAAATTCTTGCCCTTGGTGGGATTTTAACTCTTGACTCTAGTGCTGCATAGCAACAGTGCTAATTACAGAGTCTTTCAAACCCTTAACGTCCAATGACGGATATATCCGAAATTGGACCCCCCCCCCCCCCCCCCCGTTTGGTGTGGGCTCTGGCGATGAGCCCGCAACTTTTCCGGCACCTGACAGCTGATCTACCCACGGCTGTTAACATATTAAATGCCGCTGTCAAACTCTGACAGCGGCATTTAACATGCATGCACAGGAAGCGCGTCATTGTCTCCTCCCATCGGTGCCTGTGTCACATGACCGCGGGTCGCCGATGGGTTGGCATGACAACTCGGGGTCAGCCGGAGACCCTTGTAGTCGTCATAGCCGGATAGCTATGAGCGCGGCCCAGCGGTCGGAACTCATAGCAAGTGAGCATTTCTGCTCTATGTAGTACAAGAGATTGGATGATCGCAGTGTCTAGTCTCCCATGGAGACTATTGAAGCAAGTAAAAAAAATATTTTTAAAAAATATGAAAAAAATATATATATATAAAAGTTCAAATCACCCCCCCATTCACTCCATTCAAAATAAAGCCATAAAAAAATCAAACATACACATATTTGATATTGCCGCGTTCAGAATCGCCCGATCTATCAATATATAAAAAGAATGAATCTAATTGGTAAATGGCGTATCGAGAAAATAATCAAAACGCCAGAATGACATTTTTCTTGGTCGCTGCAACACTGAAATAAAATGCAGTAACGGGCGATCAAAAGATCGTATATACACCAAAATGGTTTCAATAAAAACATCAGATTGGTGGGTAAAAAATAAGCCCTCACTCAGCCCCAGATCCCGAAAAATGGAAACACTACGGGTCTCGTAAAATGGCATTTTTATTTTTTTTTTACACAAACTTTGGATTTTTTTTTTCACCACTTAAAGGGAACCTGTCACCACGTTTTTGGAAGATGGGATAAAAATAGCGTTAAATAGGGGCAGAGGTGGGCGTTACATTAGTGTGTTTGTTATGCGTTTATTACCCACCTAAGTTGCCGAAATACCTTTGCAAAGTCTCCGTTTTCGCCTGTCAATCAGGCTGGTCTGGTCAAAAGGGCGTTGTCTTCCCCCAGATTTTGCGTAGTTTTCCGTTGGTGGCGTAGTGGTGTGCGCATGCCCAAGGTCCCGAATCCTCTGCCAGGGGATTTAAAAGAGCGCGCTGTTCGTTTTCATTGGTGATCGGTGGGCGCGGCCATCTTCCTTTGGCCGCGCGTGCGCAGAAGCGGCGCTCTGCTGGCCGCGGCTTCAGGAAAATGGCCGCCGCGATATCCATCTGCGCACGCGCGGCATCCCGCGGCCATTTTCCTGAAGCCGCGGCCAGCAGAGCGCCGCTTCTGCGCACGCGCGGCCAAAGGAAGATGGCCGCGCCCACCGATCAAAAATGAAAACGAACAGCGCGCTCTTTTAAATCCCATGGCAGAGGATTCAGGACTTTGGGCATGCGCACACCACTACGCCACCAACGGAAAACTACGCAAAATCTGGGGGAAGACAAGACGCCCTTTTGACCAGACCAGCCTGATTGACAGGCGAAAACGGAGACTTTGCAAAGGTATTTCGGCAACTTAGGTGGGTAATAAACGCATAACAAACACACTAATGTAATGCCCACCTCTGCCCCTATTTAACGCTATTTTTATCCCATCTTCCAAAAACGTGGTGACAGGTTCCCTTTAAATAAAAAAGAACCTAGACATGACGCAGGTTAGTTTTAGCATTTATTGAATATGGTAACAAAATATCCAAAATTGCACTTTTTTGCAATTTCACTCCATTTGGATTTTTTTTCCTGTTTTCCAGTACACGATATGGTAAAACCAATGGTGCCATTCAAAAGTACAACTCGTCCCGCAAAAAAACAAGCCCTCACATGGCCATATGTCTAAAAAAAAGTTATGGCCATGAGAAGAAGGGGAGCAAAAAATGTAAATGCAAAAACGGAAATATCCCTGGTCCTTAAGGCGTTAATCAAATGTTGTTTGAAAAGTATCTTCATATTTATTTGGTATATATACTGAAGCAATAAAACAATATTTCCAAAAATATACATAGCCTTTGTATTAAAGAAAATGGCTGAGCTATAAAAGAGGTCTCCCAACCTGACCTTTGATCTATATTTATCACAAAAAGAGTTCTAAAACAGATTGCATACAGTAGCTGGCATAAAAAACATTATTTGTGTTTTCTTTGAGTATAACATTACACAGTGCGGTACACAGATCCTCATTAACCCCTTAACGACCCAGGTATTTTTCATTTTTGCAACTTTATTTTTTCCTCCCCTTATTCCAAGAGCCATAACTTTTTTGTTTGTTGATATAGCCACGAGCGCTTGTTTTTTTGCAGGACATGATGTAGGTTCATCTCATTCATTTTACAATACAATGTAATGAAAAACAGAAAAACATCAGTTTGTTTTTAAGTCATTCATTGTGCAGCAAAACTAATCTGCCAACAAGATTTTTTTTAGTTTAATATGATTACTATGATTACAAACTTGCTATTTTAGTGGTAAAAACGATCCTTATTGTTTTATTTTATTTTTTTCAAGATGTTTCTGTTGCCATTTCTGAGAGCCTTAACTTTTTTTTTATTTTCCATGCATGGATGATTTGGGTTATTTTGTATTTGCACACTGTGCTGATGATTTTATTGACAACATACATACGTCTCTATCGCTCTTTATTGTATTTTTAAGCCATGTGCACACGTTGAGTATTTGGTGAGTTTTTTTACCTCAGTATTTGTAAGCCAAAATCAAAAATACTGAAGTGATGACGTGTTTCTATTATGCTTTTCCTCTAATTGCTCCTCTCCTGGTTTTGGATTACAAACACGGAGGTAAAATACTGACCAAATAATCGATGTATGCATGGGAAGTACAATGAAAAAAAAACACAATTCTGGTGTTTTGATTTTTTTTTTACGTATTTGATACATTTTAATGGTTTAAATATTTTAGATTTTCATTGATTTAACTATTTGGGACAGCACAAGAGCAAATGTTTATTTTTTTATTATTTTAAATGGGGATAAAGAAGCATAATTCTAATTTTTATATTTTTCACTTTTTTAATATTCTTTTAAACTTTTTAAAATTATTTTTACTTTACATTTTAGTCCCCTTAGGCAATTTGAGATTGCCATTATTCGAAAGTGTATAGAAGGATGTGGACTGTAGAATCCATGACTGGGCAAGGTGCTTACTTCTCTTTGAAATTGGAAGATGACCAGCAGTGCTATTAGCTCAGAGCTGGCAGCAAACAGTGGGACCCAGCTACAACCATCTACTGTTCAGAGACGTTTGGCCAGAAGTATACTTCATGGAAGGATTGCAGCAAAAACCATGTTTGACATGAAGAAAAGGCCAAGAAACTTAACTATGCATGAAACCTTGTTAACAGGAGTACAGAGATTTTGCAGTCAGGTGGCCTGAACTAATCAGTCAAAATTTGAAATAATTGACTATATCAGAAGTCAGTTTGTTCACTGAAGGGCCCAGTTTCCGAAGGGAAGGTGATCATGATCTGCTTCGATATGTCGCTGTACATGTCGGCATTCATGGTTCCCTCAGTGAACTGAACTCCCCACAGCTGGCAGCACTCATGCAGGCCCAAATTTTGACATTCATAAACAATAATTATAAACAAAAAAAAATTAAATTTTACAAGTAATGAATTAAAGTACATGCTATGCCCCCACAACTCAGTTTCTATTCTGTGCCCACTCACTTTCTCCCATTTACTGTCTCCTCACACTATTCCCCTCCCTTCTCATACTGTCTTCTCTCACATCCCCCCTGTTCACCATACTGTCCACTCATATATTTACCACCTCACTTTCTATACTGCCTGCTCACACATACCCCTGACTCCCCATACTATGTTTGCACACATCCCATCACCCTCACTCCCCATACATTTTTCACATCACTACTCATACTGTGTCCGCACACATTCCCCGTTCGCTACCCATACTGTCTGCACCCCTCCCCAATCACCAGTTTTTGCACCCATCCCCATACTGTTTCCTCATAAATGCCCATTCCCCCATACTGTTTTCTCGTACATGCCCCCCATTCCACGTACTGTTTTCTCGTACATGCCGCCATTCCCCCATACTGTTTTCTCATACATGCCCCCATTCCCCCGTACTGTTTTCTCGTACATGCCCCCAGCGTGTCCCCTGCTTCTCACTAGTACAGTGTGGGAAAAGAAGATCCCGGCCAGGACAGCGGGACAGTCCGAATTTTGAGACTCTGTTTGAGACTCTGTTTGAGACTCTGGATCCGGGATTGGGAGGTATGAGTAATCCATGTCCTTAGCCTGCTTGTCTTCAGAAAACTGTGTTTTTTCTTGTCCATCATGTTTAGAAGAGGCTTCCTTCTGGAATGATAACCATGCAGACCAATTTTATGCAGTGTGCGGTGAATGGTCTGAGCATTGACACGCTGACTTTCCACACTTTTAGCCTCTGCTTCAATGCTAGAAGCACTCATATGTCTATTTTGAAAATAAAATATATGTATATGACGCTGAGCACGTGTACTAAATGTATTTGGTCGACCATGGCAAGGCCTGTTCTGAGTGGAACCTGTCTTGTTAAAAGCTACATGGTCTTGGCCAGTGTGCTGCAGCTCAGTTTCAGGGTGTCAGCAATCTTCATATAGTCTAGGCAATCTTTATGTAGAACAATAATTGCTTTCTTTTTTTCAGATCCTCTGACAGTTCTTTGCCATGAGGTGCCATGTTGAACTTCCAGTGAGCTAGAGAGTGTGCGAGTGATAACTCCAAACTTAACCCACCTGCTCCCCATTAACACCTGAGACCTTGTAACACTAATGAGTCATATGACACAGGGGAGGGAAAACGGCACAATTTCACTTAGAGGTGTGCTCACTTTTGTTTCTAGCGGTTTAGACATTAATGACTGTGTGCAGAGTTATTTAGGAGGCTCACCAAATTTAAACTGTTATATAAGCTGTACACTGACTACATTGTATCAAGGTGTCATATCTTCAGTGTAGTCTCATGAAGAGAGATATTGAAATAACTTACAAAAATGTCAGGGGTGCACACACTTTTGTGATATACTGTGTATATATATATGAGTAAAAAAAGGAACAGCACAATGCTCACCGATGGGTGCCTAGCCTCCTGGATAGAATAGTCCATTCATCTATCCACCATGTATACAAAAATAGAAAAAGAAGGCAGCACTCCAAATCCTTTTCAGGGTGAAAAAATGTGAAATTTATTCAGCCCACATCTCTGTGCGACGTTTCGGCTCACACTGAGCCTTTCTCAAGGGCTTGAGAAAGGCTCAGTGTGAGCCGAAACGTCGCACAGAGATGTGGGCTGAATAAATTTCACATTTTTTCACCCTGAAAAGGATTTGGAGTGCTGCCTTCTTTTTCTATTTTTGTGTATATATATATATATATATATATATATATATATATATATATATATATATATATATATATATATATATATATATATATATATATATAAATAAGAGAGAGAGAGAACAAAATTAGGAACAGCATCAATATTACCGCAATAGTGGTGCAAAGCTTTTCAAACCAATGGTCCAATGGCTTCAATCATAAGAATAAAAAAGGAAAACAGCACATAAAAAAGTGGGCTTTTAATGCCTGAACGGCGTGGCAACTTTTCGGGTATGGTACCATAGCCGAAACGTTTCCACGCCGTTCAGGCATTAAAAGCCCACTTTTTTCTATTTCTTTGGGTGCGGTTTTCCTTTTTTATTCTGTATCTAATATATATATATATATATATATATATATATATATATATATATATATATATATACTCATATCTTATAAACGGTCTAAAAATATAAAGGATAGTCTTGTTCGTTCAGATATGGGCCCTAGAAGATCCTCATTTCAACCCTCCCTTACTGGAAAAAATCGAGTAGGATGTTATCCTTGTCTCAGTTGTATTAATTGTAACAATATATTAAAAGGAGTTCATTTTTTTTTCATCCGGTTACCAATGAAAAATTCTTTATTAATTATTTTTTGACATGTTCTAGTGATTACGTAATCTATCTCTTGGAATGCCCATGCAAATTATGGTACGTAGGTGAAACTACGTGGGATTTTAAAACCCGTATAAATCACCATAGATATACCATACGAAAGAAAAAAATTGATTTGCCAGTTTCTAAACATTTTACAGAATATGGACATACAGAAAAAAAATTTGAAGTTCAGAATCATTGATCATATACCCCCACTGAGGCGGGGAGGGGATAGAGTTAAACTCTTAAAGATTAGAGAACTTAAGTGGATTCAAAAATTGAATTCATTAAAACCACATGGTTTGAATGTTGATTTTAAGTTGCAAGTGACATTATAATGAATTGTAGTATATATTTCCTTATATTTCAACTTGGGATCTTGCCTCTCTTATGACTGTAGCTAGTTGATGGTATTAATTAAACCTTTTTTCTTGTTTTTTAGATATATTATGAAATATGAAAAGAATTTCTTCTGAAGATCATAAATCATGACTTACCCTATTCATGGAGTCAACTATTGGAATGCTTTTTTCCCAAAAAAATGTTTTCTTATTTTTTTTCTTTTGGTTCTTTAGTTATTTTGTACAAGAATAAAAACTATATCTGAATGGGCTTTTATGGTGGTTCTCTTCTCCCACATTTTTATGGAGCTCTGGTTGGTGTTTCCCTGGGGTTACCTAGGATGCGATTGTGTCTGTCACAGGGCACTGGTCTCCCTTGGATCCCTTTATGGTGTGTAACCAGCCCCAGCTAATGGGGGGTGTACGTTCCATTATGGGTTAACTATGACCATCTCCCTTAATGTTGGGTTTTGAACCTATCCTGTGGGAGTTATCCAATAGGAATATACACATTTAGTTGTAACGAGAGTGTTTATGCTCCTTTAAAAATGTATTTGATTCCTTTGGTTATTTACTCCATTGCCCAGCAGATGGCGCTGTTACAATCTATGCTCCATTACCCATATGTGGGTTGTTCTTTACTCTGACGGTGTGAGGTCTCAGTGCGAGCTTTCCAGCAACCAATATGGTGCTGGCTCTGCAAATGGTCTTCCACGCATGCGCGGGCTGACCGTGATTTCCTGTACTACATTTTTTTCTTTTGGAAATGCGCATTTCAGGCAGCAGGACGCCGAACACGGCGTGTACACATGATTACAGAATGGGGTGAGCCATGAAATGATTTATGAAATCCAGCTGTGTGTAGATTATCAATTAACTTTGAAACAGCTATTGCATGTTGTTTTCATTTATATATGTCACTGTATTGCACTTTATTACACTTGCACTTATATTGTTCACTACATGCACTTTATATATATATTGCTTCTCAAGATTTGTTATATCTTTTTTGCACAAATGAGATTAAGTATGTTTAATTGGTTGTATAACATAAATGCCATGTCTGTACACTGTCACTTTGCTTGAGAAAGGCTCTCCACGGGCCGAAATGTTGCCATTATGGGCTATTAAATTTGAATACCTTCATAAATTTATCCAGAATGGTGTGCTGCCTCTGATTTTTGGACATATATATATATATATATATATATATATATATATATATATATACACACACACACAGTAGAATAGTTAACCTTCCTTGTACTCATTGGAGTGTGTGAACATTGTAGATTCAAACTGAAGGCAGTAAAACCTTAAAGGTACATATATGGAAAAACGGAGTAAAGACACACATGTGAAACAGAGTACATACCCTCCTCAACCCAATTGAGATGGTTTGGAATGAGTTGAACTGCAGAGCGAAGGAAAAGCAGCAAAAAATGCTCAGCACTACTGAGCACTTCTTCAAGACTGTTGAAAAGCCCTTCCTGGTGACTATCTGATGAAGCTGTTTGAGAGAATGCGGAAGTTGTCTAAAGATTCCAATAAAATAAAAGAGAGGTACTTTGAGGAATCAAAGATTTAGCATATTCTGGTTTGTTTTACTCGTTTCTTTGATGCCTTGTTTCCAAGTGTGTTTTTTTCTGGTTTTGCTGCCTTCAGTCCGAAGCTACAATGTACACATTCCAACAAGAACAAGGAAAATAGCTGCATAAACAGCTTTGTCCAAACCTTCGACCGGTAAGTTATATATGCAATGGGGGAATTAAATATTTGATACACTGACGATTTTGCAAGTTTTCCCACCTACAAAGAATGGAAAGCTTTGTAACTTTTATCATAGGCACATTTCAGCTGTGAGAGAGAGAATCTAAAATCCTAGAAAATCACATTGTATGATTTTTAAATAGTTAAATTGCATTTTATTGCATAAAATAAGTAGTTGATCACTTCCCAATCAACAAGAATTCTGGCTCTCACAAACCTGTTTTTCTTTAAGAAGCCCTCCTACTCTACTCATTACCTGTGTTAACTGCACCTGTTTGAACTCCTTACTTGTATGATAAACAATTGTCCACACACTTAATCACACTCCAACCTCTCCACAATGGCCAAGATCAAAGAGCTGTCTAAGTGCACCAGAGATGAAATGGTAGACCTGCACAAGGCTGGGTGGGTTACAGAACAATAGGCAAGCAGCTTTGTGAAAAGACAACAATTGTTGGTGCCATCATTAGAAAATAGAAGAAACACAAAATAACTGTCAATCTTCCTTGGTCTGGAGCTCCATGCAAGATCTCGCCTTGTAGGGTAAGGATGATTTTGAGAAAGGTCAGGAATCAGCCCAGAACAACACAGAAGGACCTGATTAATGACCTGAAGAGAACTGGGACCACAGTCTCAAACATTACCGTTAGTAACACACTACTCAGTCATGGATTAAAATCCTGTGGGGCACGCAAGGTCCCCCCTGCTCACGCCAGGACATATCCAGGCTCATTTGAAGTTCACCAATGACCATTTGAATTATCCAGAGGAGGCATGGGAGAAGGTCATGTCGTCAGATGAGTCCAAAATTGAACTTTTGGCTATTAACTCCACTTGTCGTGTTTGGAAGAAGAAGGACGTATACAACCCCAAGACCACTGTCCCAAACATGAAGGATGATGAGGGAAACAACATACTTTGGGGGTGCTTTTCTGAAAAGGGGACAGGACGACTGCACCGTATTGAAGGGAGGATAACTGGGGTTATGTATTGCAAGATTTTGGACAACAACCTCCTTCCATCAGTAAAACAATTAAGATGGGTCGTGGCTGGGGCTTACAACATGGCAACAGACAAACTCACAGCTAGGGCAACTAAGGAGTGGCTCTGTAAGAAGCATTTCAAGTTCCTGGAGTGGCCTAGATGGTCTCCAGGCATCAACAAATCTTTGGAGGGAGCTAAAACTCATTATTGCCCAGCGACAGTCCCAAAATCTTAAGAGATCTGGAAAAGATCTGTAAGGAGGATTGGGCCAAAATCCCTGCTGCAGTGTGTGCACAATTGGTCAAGAAGTACAGGAAACGTCTGACCTCTGTAATTGCAAACAAAGGTATCACGGATTTACCACGACAAAAAAGAGCCAGAAGACTGCAGTGTCTGATTGCTCCTACTCCTGCATTGTTTAGAAGCACTTCACCTTCATATTAGGTGCAGGTTTCTTTTAACAGTGCAGGAGTTAATCTACTCAGTTGAGAGCTCTTGGAAGCTTTCCTGCATTAAGGCACTCAGCCAGGGCAGGACTGGGACTAAAATTCAGCCCTGGCATTTGAAGTTACACAGGCCCACTTGTCACATGGTGACTGTATAATATCTTTGTACACTAGGCAAAGTTTAAAGTGGGGCCCCAAATGCTAACATATTGCACATCACAAAAAAGCATTTCGGTTGTATTTACAAGCGCTGAGTTCAGGCCGCTAAATGAGTTTGATCGACAATACTGAAGTTGTTCAACGCTTGTTTCCCGGACTCTTTCCACCAGCTGAGGAATAATGATGGGACAGAACGATCACTATTAGATGACTAACAGATCACCATACAGTATTATGTTATCAGCAGCACATCTACAGTTTACACCAGCAATGTGCTGCTGAGAACAATGATTTTTGTTCCAGCAAAAACAATCTGAATATGCAGCATTTTACTTGTTTAGTAAAATACACCCCATAGTCCTCCATATATTATAATGTGTACCACAGTCCTCCATATAGTATAATATACTCCCTCTAGTCCTCCATATAGCATAATACACTCCTCATAGTGCTCCATATAGTATAATGCACCCCATAGTTCTTCATATAGTATAACTTATTCCCCATAGTCCTCAATACAGTATAATGCAGCCCACATATAGTATAATGCAGCCACCACCTTACAGAATATAATTCAGCCACCCCAGAGAATAGAATGCAGCCCCCCTCACAGTTTAATGCAGCCCCCTCATAGAGTATGATGCAATCACCCCTCAAAGAATATAAATATAATACAGCCCCCCATAGAATATAACGTAGCCCCGAATAGAATAGAATACAGCCCACCACCCAACAGAATATAATGCGGCCCCATCAAAGATTATGATGCAATCATCCCTCATAAAATCTAATACAGCCCCCCATAGAATATAATACAGCCCACCTCCCCATAATGTATAATGTAGCCCCCATAGAATATAATGCAGCCCCCCATAGTACATAACACAGCCTCCCCATAGAATATAATATACCCCCCATAGTATATAACACAGCCTCCCCCATAGAATAGAATATACCCCAATAGTATATAGCACAGCCACATAGTATATAACACGGCCTTCCCCATAGAATATAATATACCCCCATAGTATATAACAAAAGCCCGCATAGTATATAGAACAACTCGCATAGCAGATAACACAGCCCACGTAGTAGTATACAGCACAGCCCACACAGTAGTATACAGCACAGCCCACGTAGCAGTATACAGCACAGCCCCGTAGCAGTATACAGCACAGCCCACGTAGCAGTATACAGCACAGCCCTCCTAGCAGTATACAGCACAGCCCACCTAGCAGTATACAGCACAGTCCACCTAGCAGTATACATCACAGCCCACGTAGCAGTATACAGCACAGCCCACGCAGCAGTATACAGCACAGCCCACGTAGCAGTATACAGCACAGCCCACGTAGCAGTATACAGCACAGCCCACGTAGCAGTATACAGCACAGCCCACGTAGCAGTATACAGCACAGCCCACGTAGCAGTAAACAGCACAGCCCACGTAGCAGTATACAGCACAGCCCACATAGCAGTATACAGCACAGCCCACGTAGCAGTATACAGCACAGCCCACATAGCAGTATACAGCACAGCCCACGTAGCAGTATACAGCACAGCCCACGTAGCAGTATACAGCACAGCCCACGTAGCAGTATACAGCACAGCCCACGTAGCAGTATACAGCACAGCCCACGTAGCAGTATACAGCACAGCCCACGTAGCAGTATACAGCACAGCCCACGTAGCAGTATACAGCACAGCCCACGTAGCAGTATACAGCACAGCCCACGTAGCAGTATACAGCACAGCCCACGTAGTAGTATACAGCACAGCCCGCAGCTCCCCCCCCCCCCCGAGAATGGCCCCACAGTCCAGTAAAAAAAACAAAACACACTCCTCACCTCTCCTCGTGCCCGCGTTGCTCCCTGCTCCTGTCTCGGCTGCTGCTGCACTGCATGACACACAGTGAGTGCGCGCGCACCCGCAGTGTCAGAGGCAGAGCGGGGAATGATGGGAGAGGATGCGTCAGCAGACGCTCTCTCCTCCATCATTGCATTCAACTGTACCGGCACTGGTGGGGGGGTGAGTCGGCGTGCAGCGACCCACTACTGGCACCAGCCCTTCTGGCATTTGCCAGAAATGCCCGATGGCCAGTCCGGCCCTGCACTCAGCTGTTCACTGTTAGCCACTCCCATCTATATATTCTGGGCCCTGGCTAGCTTATTTTACATGTTTAGGAGATAGCATAACACCTTCATAAGACATATGCCCACATAAATTTCATAAAGTGAAAATTATTATATTGTGGACCATATCATTAGATATAAGGGGGTAATCGCAATTTTATAACCCAAAAACCGCAGCAAACAGACGATCAAAAAACCCCAGAAACAATGTTATATTATAAATATGAAAAGTACTTTATTTAGAAAAAATTGACAGGGTAGGAGACATAGGGAAAACAAGGCTGATGTCATTTAGCACATGTTTGGAAACGCTGAAGTGCACCCATGCAGTGGGAAATGCAATCTCCAGAGGAGTAACAATAATTACAAACAATCAAAGTGAATACATAATATAAACCTCTGAGCTGGCTAGACACAGGCAACTATACTATTGTAAAACCCATTGGTAGACAGTATGGTATGTGGTTTACCTGAGAAGCACAGAAAGCAGTCCCTCTACAGCGTGCACTTCGCCCCAACGCGCGTTTCGGCGTGATGGCCTTTCTCAAGGGGTAATGTGATGGGGAGAGGGGAGGATATAAAAAGAACCCACCCACCAATAGCAGGTTAAACATATGATCATGTGATTGCCCGCACAGATAATATGAAAGCCAATCATTAATATGTGCGCCGCTATTTGCCATTCACATCCGGCATGATAAGAATCATGTGACACATCAGATCTATGCGACCTGTTGTCCGCCTAGTGTGACGCATGCAACACTACGGTGGCCGAAGACAGCCGTCGGCGCCGATGTCACGCGCACGGCAGGGGGATGCCATGGCGACAGAGACGCCGGAAGCCGGCGGGTGTACAGGGGCCTGTAGTGCGCATGCGTACAGGCTGGAAACTGAGCCGCAAAGTAAAACATGGTGATGATGTGACAGCAGCACACATAGGTACAGACTGGGGATGCGCCCGTAAAGGTAGCGCAACAGTAGCCGATGGATAAGGTACATATAGCGCGGACAAAATAGAATGAACCACATCAACAATGATCACATGAATTAACAAGGGCAATAGATATTCTCACTTCTGGAATCAAGGGCTTAGAACCACAACATGAAGATCTGGATGACAGATAGAATACATGGTCATAGTTTACCTACAATCCTAAAGATGAAATAAGAGAGTAGGATATAGGAAGACGGACAAAAAAGATACACTCGTAGTATACAGCATAATGTCTGATTATATACATATAAATTATTTAGACTCTATGATGTATCCATATATGGTAATATGCATCCGCCATATTTTGTCCCATAGATGATGAGACAAATCCTTCAACTCAAGACCACCGGATGGAAAAGAAAAATTCAGACGTCCAGATATCCCCATCATCCGGAGGAGCCACCCAAAGAAAACCAGCCAGGGGAAGGTGAGTACTAGATAAAAAATTGGTTTAAAAAGAATTAATGTTAAAATATGAAAACATAACAAACATGTGTCAATAGACAGAGAAGACCAATTCCACTACAGGAAAGGAGCAAAACTTATTGTTTCATTTAGCCCTTTTGGATAGACGGTATCCAATGCCCAGATCCATCTTGTCTCACAGCATGATAGTTTTTGTTTCAGACCACCTCCTCGGATATTGGGGGTAATCATGTCGATTCCCCTTATCATTAACAGTGAACTATCACAGCCATGAAATTGTTTGAAATGTCGTGGTATTGTCCTAAGCGTGGCTACATCATCATGGTCGGCCGCCTCCTGGATCCCCAAAATGTGCTCACGGACGCGCACTTTAAGTTGACGTGAAGTCATCCCAATGTAGATCAATCTGCATGGGCACAATGCGAAATAGACCACATACCGGGATGTGCATGTGATGTTTTTTCTGATCTCATAGGTTCTTGTTCCAGCTGAATTAAAAAATGTCATAGTGCGGTCCACATTGGGGCAGGCGACGCACCGACCACAAGGAGTGCAGCCACGTCTAGGACGACCACCATCAAGGGTAGGTCTAGGTTCATGATGGTAATGGCTGTGTACAAGGTGGTCTCTGAGGTTTTTGGCCCGTCTGATGGTGATAAGAGGTGTAGGAGAAAGTAATTGACTAAGGATGGAATCGGACTGAAGAATTGGCCATGCCCTCTGCAGGCAACCTTTCATACGAGAGAACTGGGCATGGTAGTTGGTAATAAACCTTATTTTATTATCATTTTTATGAGCCTGATGTTTATATAATAAAGATTGACGCGACGTACGTTTGGCTCTATTAAAAGCTCTTTTAACCACTCTACCACTATATCCTCTTTCCCGAAATCGCGCACAAAGGTCCTGTGCATTATGTTGGAATTCAACATCACTGGAACAGATTCTGCAAAGCCGCAGAAACTGACCCACAGGGATGGAATCAACCAGAGGCTTAGGATGGGCGGAGGAGGCGTGGAGCAACATATTGGTGGAAGTTTCCTTCCTGAAAATAGTTGTCTGTAGGACATCATCCTGGTCCCTCCGTATTTTAACGTCGAGGAAGTCAACCACATCGGCATCACAATGATAGGTAATATGAATATTCTGCTCATTGTGGTTGATCTCCTCCATAAATTCCCTTAGTTGGTCCAGGAGATGGAGGTTTGTGATTGTTGTTTGAGAAGGCATTTGGTGGATTTATCTGAGACAGTTGCTTGGTTTTGGGTGTGCGCCAATTCCCCTCCTTCTCCTACTTTGATTTTACCACATGTTCCACTTCCAGTCCCCGATGTTTACCTCTGTTTGTGTGGAGTAGATTTGTATGATTGGTATTTTCCTGTTTGTATTACCTTGTTAGTCTGGTTGGTGTATTACGGTACACTATTACTCCCCTCTTTCCTGGGTGGGGGAAGAGTACAGACTGAGGGAGGATTCAGGAGCTAAGGCAAGGTATATAACCTTAGCATCTTCACCATCAGAAGTAATCTGGGGAAAGGGTTGAGGTAGGGCTCCCCTAGCGTTAGGCTTCTTTTCACTTGCCATGTTTTTTGCGGCCCGTATTGCCGCAATTTTCACGGTCTGCTGCAAAATAGGGCAGCAAAAATCTTGCGGATCGCCATTTTTCTGGTTTCGAATACTAGTGAAAAAGTATTGAAAAAAAAAAACCGCGTTCCACAAAAATGGTATTCACGGTGCACTACAAAAACAAGCTTACGTTGTTTTTGCGGCCCCACTGATTTTCAACGGAGGCAGTTTCCGGAAGTCGTAAAATATATAGAGCAGGCTCAATATTTTTTCACGGCCATAAATACGGCCCTCCGACAAATTTTTGCAGTTTTTGCGGCCCCATAGAGATGTATTGGGGCCACAAAAACAAGGCAAGTGTAAAAGAAGCCTTAGGGACAGGGAAGTAGCCCCAAGTCCCGGGACACCCGACTACAGAGTTGTGACAACAGGTTTCTGTACCAAACATTAATTTCTGTTTTTTTATTGTTTCAAATACTCCTTTCATGAAATTTAATGCAAATTAATTATTTAAAAATCATACAATGTGATTTTCTGGATTTTTTTTTTTTAGATTTTGTCTTTCAGTTGAAGTGTACCTATGATAAAAATTGACATACCTTTCTATTCTTTCTAGTTGGGAAAACTTGCAAAATCGGCAGAGTACCAAATACTTATTTTCATCACTGCACATATACACACAAACACACTATCAGATTCATTTTATGTCATGATTGTGTCTGCGAATATGTACAATTATTGATGTTGCAAATAAGTCTGTTCACAATTCCTAGGGATTACTACTTAGCACATTTACTGCTTATTAAATGCACTGGGGATATGGTGCCATACAGTGAATAATGCTAGCAAAGGCTATTATTTACACTGCTATTACATTAGACAGAGCCCAACATAATAAATGATTATAAAACAATATTTTTCAATGGGGCTAAGTGAATTTTAACAGCTAACAAGACATCATACAGATCGTTGAAAGAAGCATAAGTAAATGTCAGATTTTAGGAAAAAAATCTACATACACTTCACTTACATCAATATCTTTAGTAGAATTTATAGTTTGTCTTGCTGTTGATACAATAGAGAACAAGTGAACTGACTGTCATTCTAGTCCTCCACCTACTATACATTTTTCACTTGCAGCTTGCTGTAAATGGAGTCTTCAATACTATCTGGAGAAGTTTTAATAGTCGGTGCTTAAAGGAGTATCCTCAAGTTATTAAATTGCTTTAGTTAGCAGCAAGAAAATAAGCAAGGGTGCAATGAGAGCTTTTATGTTTCTATGGAGCTTGGACACTAGTGCCTGCCCAGACTCTGGCCGAGAGTGCTGCAGTAATCGCATTAAGGAGAGGAGTTAACTCCAACATCGTAACCACCTCTCTCCAGCCCAATGATTTCTATACAGTAGTAATCTGCTCACCTCCCACCCCTCACTCTCAGCTCCTGCCAAGCTGCTGTTATAAATGTTGCAAAATCAACAATCCACAACAGCTTCTCCTAGAGTAGTTCTCCTAAGCTTGGCTCTATCCTCACGCTGTCCGAAGCTGTGTGCTCATTCAATTCCCCACTAAATGTAAATATAGTGGCAGCAGGGCACACAGTTCAGAACAAACCACTGATAGCTGAATGTGCTGCACCAGAACTATGCTGAGCTTTAAAGTTCTAACACTACAGTTCTGCTGCTCACTTGACTTGCCACTCAAGTAGAAGTGCCCGCTGTGCCCCAAACCAGGAAGTAAGTATGCTGTAAGGAGTTTGAAGCTACCCCAGAGTCAACTTGAGAACACCCCTATAATTTTAACATGTTTTACTGCCAAAATAAACAAGCAACAAACTTCTAAAAAAAAAAAAAGTTTTCAATTAATGTTTTATAAATATTCATTGTATACAATTCGATATACACTGTCATTTTAATATATTTTACTCCATGCTGCACCATTTCTAAATAACTATTGGAGACACATTTAATACACTTTAATGTATGGGATAACGATCAGTGCAGATTTGAAGGGAGAACAGACATCAGTCTTTGGGACAAATTACCTGTCTTAATTTAGAAACCCAATAAAAGAGTCTCTGTGTCTTGATTATTCCTGCCAAAATACAAAGCTATTTGAGATCAGTGCAGTCTCTGCTAGATATTAGTCATACCATTGCTGTTATCATGTTCTTACTAACAACCTGAATGAAGCTAATTAAATAAGTCAGAGAAGATCTATCAGTCTTAAATCTGTTAAGCTTGTAAGATACAAAATAATTACTATTACCTCTAGTTTATTCCAACTTTTATAATTAGATTCAAAGTTTTGACAGCAATTATTTTTTTTAACTAAGGAATGTGTTTCCTTCAGTTCTGCGTTTTTATTGCAATTTCTATATCAGTGACAAAGAAGCTCCACAGATTTCCATCTTAAAGATGTACCTCCAAATTTTAAATAACAACCCATTTATCTTTCTATAAGTATATTTGTGTCTACAGTACAACTGCTAAGTGCCTATAAGTAGAAAGGAAAGAATGCAAGAAGAAACAAATGAAGACCAGAACCCATATTGCACCTTCAGCATGTTAGTACGCTGATCCTTATTCCAGTGTTCATGTAGGCAGGATCCAAATCATACAGTTGTTCAACAAGACACAAATAAGGCTCTCAAGTAGAAGAAAATGACTGCCTTCAAAAATGAAAAAAAATGACCATTAGGACCCATGCCGAGCCCATTGACTAAAGATGAGCGGAGCGCTTCACGCAAAGTCGATCCAGGTAAGTGCTCTCTGGCCATGTGCAGAAGCTGTGCAACTGTCCTTGGCTTTTGGGATCCCAGGCTTGGCTTATAAGTAGCCAGGTTGGTGAGACGTCACCTGTGCTTCGGACAGTTGACATCATGCCATGCCACAAGATCAAACACTGCACTGGGGAACCCGAAAAGTCAGGAAATTAGTGCAACTCCTGCCCGCAGGACTACAGACTTTGGTTGTGCAAAGCGATCCGCTCATCTCTCCTGATTCTTTTTCAAGATTTCTTAAATGAATCTGTCACCAGGTTTTTTTTACCACCTAATCTGAAAGCAGCACAATGGAGATACCCTGATTCTAGCGATGTCACTAACTGGGCTGCTTACTGTAATTTTGATAAAATGATTGTTTTATCAGCAGGAGATTATTACTAGAGGACAAGTAAACAGGTTGCAGGTAGTTAAGCATATTCATGAGCGCTGTATAATCCCACCCCCACAAGTAATTGGCAGATTTCTGTATAAACTGTACATGGACAGAAAGCTGCTTATCACCGATTTGGGAGAGGTTATACAGAGCTCAATCTTCAGAGAACTGGTAAATCTGCAGCAGATAAAACTGTGGTTTTATCAAAATGACTAAAAGCAGCTCAGTAAGTGACACATTCCTGGAAATAGGTTCTCTGCCCCTACATTATGCTCTAAGATGAGGTAGCAGAAACCAATTGACAAATTCTCTTAAAAAAAAAAAAAACACCTTTAAAACAAGAGAGCTATTGTTCTGTGTCCTGCTGCAATTGACTTTTTGCTTATGAAAAATAGCTTTTTGAATCCTGTTTTTTCAGCAATACAGAACAGATTTTTTTCCCCTATCTACGTCTTGCATTGTTGGTACATTTGATTAATAAGTAAAAATGTACCTTTCAACAGGGTGCAAAAATCCAGTGTAGATAGCCTTGTCATTTTAGTTGACAAGTCCCTGCCACATTGCCCGCAATCTCCTTACAATAGAAACCTCAGCTGCGGCTAATATGACATTGAATTCTTTAGAGCTTTGCTTCTCGTATATGGAGCTGAGATGATTCGCTATCCGCTCCAGTTTGCTTTTCAGATTCTGTTCCTTCATTTGGAAGGCACTTTAAATACTCAGTGTCTCTATCCAGGTCCATACTAAATAACACTGACACTGGTCAGGAATTCTGGACATTTGGGGAGGCAATGATAACATTTTCCCAAATAAAGTAACAATTTCCATTGCTCACTGACCTGTTGCTCCAGTCAAATAAAAAAAAGTTAAATTTTATGCAATTATTGCTATGTATCCAAGGCAACTGCATTTTCACATATTCCATTCAACTTTTTCAAAGCAATATTTTTCAACTTTGTATTGAGATTTCAACGAAAATTGTCAGTCAAGATTTCCATTTAAATATTAGTATAGACAAGTCTATTAAACTAAAAACTGAACAAAGTGCATTATCTTCCCATAGCTAGACATTTCTGGTACCTTCCTCCCCGACACACAAAGGACCCTCCTATTCATCATTTGCCGCATTTTAGTTTTGTCTTTTCTCTTTCCCCTGGATAATTTTTCCCAATTTAATTAAAATGGCACACACACAATGTTTGATCAATGTTAAACTAAACTGTTTTAGTTTCTTTTGCTTGTTTTATGTCTTTTAGCATTAACAGCTACCTAAACCATTAAAATGTTGCATGTTAGTCTTCAACTACAGAAAAAAACATAACTACAAAAAATACGCCAGAGGGGGTAGCGGAGTGAATGGTGAATAAACTCCAAAATGCCCTTTTCCATGAAAAACCTTGTCTTCTCATTGAAACCGTCACTTACTGAATACGTCCCCATCTACTTTTATTTTTCCATGGCCAAGATCAAATCAACAGAGTCTAGATTCCTATGATTAGAGATGCTTGTAGATAACTATGCACATGTAGGAAGCATAAAAGACTTATTAGTTAAAGGCTGTGCTTTTTACTAGGATGCAGTTGACGTGCTGATATTACAGTACAATATTACAACCATTTCCTAGAAATTTCAGATTGGTTATAGACCTTACCGAGGAGATATTTACATATCAAGTGTTCCTTGCTTCAAACATAGCGCAATCCAGCAGAAGGGCAAACAATGACACCATAGAAGAAATGCTAATTTATTTGAAGGAAATAACCCTTAAAAAAGTATACTAATGACTAGCAATCACAAGTGATTAAATAAATCAATTGAGCTCTTAGATATAATGAAATGCTTTAGAAGACAATCACTCTTTTATTATCAATAAATTGCCACTTATAATTAGATTACTTTTAAAATCCCCATTTATGTTTTTACAAAAAATACTGTAAGGATGAGTGGATATAGTGGACCGTCAAGTCACTGTTGTTTTTTTTTTTGTTTTTTTTAAGGCAGTTTGTTTTTATAACATGGCACCAATTCATGACAATTACATACAAGCTGCTGGTCTATTCCGTGACCTTCCAGTAAAGCAAAAAAGCCATATAGATGGTTTGGTGTAGAAGAGGTGCAACCTGGCGTCTTCTCCATTTGGAAAAAATAGAGCCGGTTGTAGTTTCAGTCACTATCAAGAGTCTAAACCATTGGAATGTACAGAGGCAACCCAGGAGTAAATGGAACAGATTTATCAATCTAAATGCACCAGAATGCTGCCAAAAAAAGTCCTCTCTTTCTTCACTTGCACCATATTATGTGTTTTAGACTTTTCTATGTCTTGGCCAAAGATGGTGTGTGAGTTTGCTGAAAGGGCGCGGTTGCAGCATAGTGCACCAACAATGTACCAAACATTTTGGTGCACATTTCTAGCACAAAATCAGAATGCTAATAGGTGGTGTAAATGTAGACCACAGTGTCTAAAGAGGCACCTTATTTATCAAACATGAGCCATTATATTAAATCTGGCTCATTACAAGACTGCTTAGTCTAAAGCCCCCCATACACTTTAGATACATGTGGGCCGAACAACGGTTCGTTTTGCAGCTGTCTCTCCCAACCCACCTATAAAAGGGAGCACTAGCTCTGTCAAACACTATTTCTGGAAGTGGCTCCTCTATCACAGAACAAAAACATTAGCAGTCTGAAATTAGCCAAGATATAGTCGGGAAAAAAAGGATTTAGTCAGCCACCAATTGTGCAAGTTCTCCCACTTAACCCCTTCCCGACCTGTGACAGCGTATGCGTCATGAAAGTCGGTGCCCATCCGACCTGTGATGCATATGCTGTGTCACAGAATGATTGCGTCCCTGCAGATCGGGTGAAAGGGTTAACTGTAATTTCACCCTACCTACAGGGACAGGGGGAGTGGTACTTCAGCCCAGGGGGGTGGCTTCACCCCCAGTGGCTACGATCGCTCTGATTGGCTGTTGAAAGTGAAACAGCCAATCAAAGCAATTTGCAATATTTCACCTATGAAACGTGGTGAAATATTACAATCCAGCCATGGCCGATGCTGCAATATCATTGGCCATGGCTGGAAACCCTGATCTGCCCCTGCCACCGATCTCATCCCCAGTCCTCCATCCTGTCCAGTAATGTGCTTTGCTCCCCTCCGTCCTCCTGTCCGCTCCCCCCGTGCTCCGATCCCTCCCCCCAATACTTACCGAGCTCCGGTGTCCCTCCCGGGTGTCCGTCCGTCTTCTCCATGGGCGCCGTTATCTTCCAAAATGGCGGGCACATGCGCAGTGCGCCCGCCGAATCTCATTCCAGGTATATTTTGATCACTGTGATAAAACCTATCACAGTGATCAAAATAAAAAAAATAGTAAATGAACCCCCCCTTTATCACCCCCATAGGTAGGGACACTAATAACAAAGAAAATATATTTACTTTTATTTTTCCACTAGGGTTAGGGTTAGAACTAAGGTTAGGGCTAGAACTAGGGTTAGGGTTAGAACTAGGGTTAGAATTACGGTTAGGGTTAGAACTAGCGTTAGGGTTACAACTAGGGTTAGGGTTAGAACTAGGGTTAGGGTTAGAACAAGGGTTAGGGTTATAACTAGGGTTAGAGTTAGAACTAGGGTTAGGGTTAGAATTAGTGTTAGAACTAGGATTAGGGTTAGAACTAGGGTTAGAATTACGGTTAGGGTTAGAACTAGCTTTAGAACTAGGGTTAGAATTAGGGTTAGAACTAGGGTTAGGGTTAGAACAAGGGTTAGGGTTAGAACTAGGGTTAGAGTTAGAACTAGGGTTAGGGTTAGAACTAGGGTTAGAATTAGGCTATGTGCGGTGCGGATTTGGTTGCGGATCTGCAGCGGATTGGCCACTGCGGATTCGTAGCAGTTTTCCATCACGTTTACAGTACTATGTAAATCTATGGAAAACCAAATCCGCTGTGCCCATGGTGCGGAAAATACCGCACGGAAACTCAGCGTTGTATTTTCCGCAGCATGTCAACTCTTTGTGTGGATTCCGCAGTGTTTTACACCTGTTCCTCAATAGGAATCCACAGGTGGAATCCGCACAAAAAACACTGGAAATCCACGATAAATCTGCAGGTAAAACGCAGTGCCTTTTACCTGCAGATGTTTAAAAAATGGTGAGGAAAAATCTCACAAATCCGCAATGTTGGCACATAGCCTTAGGGTTAGGGTTGGACTTATTAGGGTTGGAATTAGGGTTAGGGTTGGAAATGGGGTTAAGATTAGGCTTGTGGTTAGGGTTATGGTTGTGTTGTGGTTAGGGTTGTGATTAGGGTTATGGCTAGAGTTGGGATTAAGGTTAGGCGTGTGTTGGGGTTAGTTTTGAAGTTAGAATTGAGGGGTTTCCACTGTTTAGGCACATCAGGGGTCTCCAAACGCAACATGGTGCCATTGATTCCAGCCAATCTTGCATTCAAAAAGTCAAATGGTGCTCCCTCCCTTCCGAGCCCTGATGTGTGCCCAAACAGTGGTTTACCCAAACATATGGGGTATCAGCGTACTCAGGAAAAATTGCACAACTGTGGAGGTCTAATTTCTCCTGATACCCTTGGGAAAATAAAAATAATGGGTCTAAAAATTATTTTTGTGGGAAAAAATGATTTTTTATTTTCACGGCACTGCGTTATAAACTTCTGTGAAGCACTTGGGGGTTCAAAGTGCTCACCACACATCTAGGTAAGTTCCTTGGGGGGTCTATTTTCCAAAATGGGGTCACTTGTGGGGGGTTTGTGGGGGGTTTCCACTGTTTAGGCACATCAGGGGCTCTGCAAACGCAATGTGACGCCCGCAGACCATTCCATCAAAGTCTGCAATTCAAAACGTCATTACTTCCCTTCCGAACCCCGATGTGTGCCCAAACAGTGGTTTACCCCCACATATGGGGTATCAGCGTACTCAGGACAAACTGGACAACAACTTTTGGGGTCCAATTCCTCCTGTTACTCTTGTAAAAATAAAAAAATACAGGCTAAAAAATAATTTTTGAGGAAAGAAAAATGATTTTTAATTTTCACGGCTCTGCGTTATAAACTTCTGTGAAGCACTTGGGCGTTTAAAGTGGTCACCGCACATCTAGATTAGTTCCTTGGGAGGTTTAGTTTCCAAAATGGGGTCACTTGTGGGGGATCTCCAATGTTGAGGCACACAGGTGCTCTCCAAACGCGACATGGTGTCCGCTAACAATTGGAGCTAATTTTTCATTCAAAAGTCAAATGGCGCTCCTTCCCTTCCGAGCCTTGCCGTGTGCACAAACAGTGGTTTGTGACCACATATGAGGTATCGGTGTACTCAGGAGAAATTGCCCAACACATTTTAGGATCCATTTTATCCTGTTGCCCATGTGAAAATGAAAAAATTGAGGCTAAAATAATTGTTTTGTGAAAAAAAGTACTTTTTCATTTTTATGGATCAATTTGTGAAGCACCTGGGGGTTCAAAGTGCTCACTATTCATCTAGATAAGCCCCTTGGGGGGGGTCTAGTTTCCAAAATGGGGTCACTTGTGGGGAAGCTCCAATGTTTAGGCACATTGGGGCTCTCCAAACGAGACATGGTGTACGCTAAAGATTGGAGCCAATTTTTCACTGAAAAAGTCAAATGGCACTCCTTCCCCTCCGAGCCCTGTCGTGCGCCCAAACAGTGGTTCCTCCCACATATGGGGTCCAGTTTCTCCTTAAATAATAAAAAAATTGTTGCTAAAAGATCATTTTTGTGACTAAAAAGTTAAATGTTCATTTTTTCCTTCCATGTTGCTTCTGCTGCTGTGAAGCACCTGAAGGGTTAATAAACTTCTTGAATGTGGTTTTGAGCACCTTGAGGGGTGCAGTTTTTAGAATTGTGTCACTTTCGGGTATTTTCAGCCATATAGACCCCTAAAACTGACTTCAAATGTGAGGTGGTCCCTAATAAAATGGTTTTGTAAATTTCGTTGTAAAAATGAGAAATCACTGGTCAAATTTTAACCCTTTTATAACTTCTTAGCAAAAAAAAAATGTTTCCAAAATTGTGCTGATGTAAAGTAGACATGTGGGTAATGTTATTTATTAACTATTTTGTGTCACATAACTCTCTCGTTTAACAGAATAAAAATTGAAAATTTGAAAATTGCAAAATTTTCACCAAATTTCCATTTTTTTCACAAATAAACGCAAAAAGTATCGACCTAAATTTACCACTAACATGAAGCCCAATATGTCATGGAAAAAAAATCTCACAACCGCTAGGATCCGTTAAAGCGTTCCTGAGTTGTTACCTCATAAAGGGACACTGGTCCGAATTGCAAAAAACGGACAGGTCATTAAGGTCAAAATAGACTGGGTCATGAAGGGGTTAAAAAAGATGAGACAGCCCTGTAATTGACATCATAGGTAGACCACAACTATGAGAGTCAAAATGAGAAAACAAATCCATAAAATCACCTTGTCTGATTTGGCAAGATTTATTTTGCAAATTATGGTGGAAAATAAGTATTTGGTCACCTAAAAACATGCAAGATTTCTGGCTCTCAGAGAACTGTAACTCCTTCTTTAAGAGGCTCATCTGTCCACCACTCATTACCTGTAGTAATGGCACCTGTTTGAACTTGTTATCAGTATAAGAGACACCTGTCCACAACCTCAAACAGTCACACTCCAAACTCCACTATGGTGAAGACCAAAGAGCTGTCGAAGGATACCAAAAACAAAATTGTAGCCCTGCACCAGGCTGGGAAGACTGAATCTGCAATAGGCAAGCAGTTTGGTGTGGTGAAATCAACTGTGGGAGCAATAATAAGAAAATGGAAGACAGACAAGACTACTGATAATCTTCCTCAAGATCTCACCCCATGGGGTCAAAATGATCACAAGAACAGTGAGCAAAAATCCCAGAACCACACATGGGGACCTAATGAATGACCTGCATAAAGCTGGAACGACCGTAACAAAGGCTACTATCAGTAACACACCGCCGCCAGGGACTTTCTTGCAGTGCCAGATGTGTCCACCTGCTTAAACCAGTACATGTCCTGTCTGAAGCTTGCTAGAGAGCATTTGGATTATCCAGAAGAGTATTGGGAGAATGTCATACGGCCTGATGAAACCAAAGTAGAACTGTTTGGTAGAAACAAAACTCGTCGTGTTTGGAGGAGACATAATGCTGAGTTGGATCCAAAGAACACCATACCTACTGTGAAGTATGGGGGTGGCATCATGCTTTTGGGTTGCTTGCCTGCAAAGGGACCAGGAAGACTGATCCGGGTACATGAAAGAATGAATGGGGCCATGTACTGTGAGATTGTGAGTGTAAACCTCCTTCCATCAGCTAGAGCATTGAAGATGTAACATGGAAGGGTCTTTCAGCATGATAATGATCCCAAGCACACCACCAGGGCAACAAATGAGTGGCTTCATAAGAAGCATATGATGGTCCTGGAGTGATCTAGCCAGTCTCCAGATGTCAACCCCATAGAAAACAATTGGAGGGATTTGAAAGTCCATGTTGCCCAGCGTCAGGCCCAAAACATCACTGATCTACAGGAGGTCTGCATGGATTAATAGGCCAACATGCCACCAACAGTGTGTGCCAACCTCAAGAAAACTTACAGAAAACGTTTGACTTCTGTCGTTGCCAACAAAGGATATATAACAAAATATTTATTGACATGAACTTTTGTTAATGACCAAATACTTACAAGACAAGGTGATTTTCTGGATTTGTTTTCTCATTTTGACTCTCATAGTTATGGTCTACCTATGATGTCAATTACAGGTCTCTCTCATCTTTTTAAGTGGGAGAACTCGCACAATTGATGGCTGACTAAATACTTTTTTTCCCCACTGTAGATAATTGTCAAAGGAGATAAAGATCTGTCGGGTTCTCCAAACAAATTAGACTGTTGTCCAAACCCTTCGAGATCAACATGTTAGGCCAAATCGACAAATCTGTATGAAGATCTTACATTTTGCATTAAGAATTACAGTGTTGATAAAAATGTCCCAATATCCTTTGTTTCACATGACTTAATTTATACTCTGTCCAAATATGCAGGTTTTAGCCTAATTGTCTCACCACTTGATTTCTTCAAAGCCTTAAACCACATTGGGATATGAAATCAATGAGTTCTACATTGACCTGTGTTATTTTGGCCCACTCAGTGCACAAAATCTGAAATCTCTCCAGCATGAAAGGTTTGGCAGTAGGTCAGTAATGGTATGGAGAGGCATTTATGTGGAGGACAGCCCAGTCCTCCATGTGCTAGCCAGAGGTACCCTGACTGCCACTACGTACCAAGATGAGATCCTCAGACCCAATATAAGACCATATGCAGATGCATAAGACAATGCTAGGCCTCATGTGGCTGAGGTGTGTCAGCAGTTCCTGCATGATGAAGGTATTGATATTACAGAATGGTCTGCCCATTCCCCAGATCTGAATTAAATTGAGCACATCTGGGACATCATGTCTTGTTCCATCCACCAACACCTTGATGCACCACAGACTGTACAGGAGTTGGCAGATGCTTTAATACTGGTTTGGGAGATTCCTCAGGAGAATATCTGCCACCTCATCAGAACCATGCCAGGCATTGTAGGGACCTCATGCAGGCATGTGGAAGCCACACACACTACTGAACATCATTTCCTTGTCCTGAGGCATTTCCACTGAAGTTGGATCAGTATGCAATTTGATTTTCCACTTTGATTTTGAGTATCATTCCAAATTCAGACTTTCATGGGATATTAGTTTTGAGTCACATTGATAATTTTAATGTTTTATTGTTCTCAACGCATTCCACAATTTAATGAATTAAGATTTGCAACTGGAATATTTCATACAGTGATATCTAGGATGTTGTATTTTAGTGTTCCATATTTTTGAGCAGTGTAGATCCAATATGATTTGCTGTACGGTATTTTCCTCTATAAATCCCCTCCTCTGATAGGTTTGAAAACCTTTTTAATACCTGTAAATCTGAACAATGTCATATCCCCCTTATGTATCAATGAAAAATGTCTAGAGCCTGCAGACAATATCTGTTGCCGGATTAGAAGCATCAGATAAATGACGTCTGATGTGTTTTTTAAAGAGCTGGTAGTGCACTCTACATATTGTTTTTTGCATGTTATGAAGCCTGTCAAGTAAAAAAAAAACACTGCTTTTTTGCAATCGATAAAGTTAAATATCAGGAATTGTTGTAAAACACAAATATATTTGATGTTTAAATGCATATTTACAGGATATACACTGTTTGTGTCCAGGTCCAAAGAATCCCTTAAAACAAAGCCAAGTCGGTTTATGAGATTGTTTGTTGTGAAAAGGACTGGAAGATAAAACCGTGCCAAATGTGGGTGATTGTTTTGCAACAAATCTGATTTAATTATTCTGTATTATTTCAGTGGCTCAAATATTCTGATTGTGAATCAGCAAATACTTTTTGATGATAGTGATAATTTCTTTATATTGAGGACTATAGTGTTGAAAACAAGACATTGTTTAGATTCATTCCTATTTATTTGTTTCTTTTTATTTATCAATAAATCTTGTCTATTTATGCCATTTATTATCGTATCAGCTCTGTTTAGAATCCACTAGGAATATCCTATGCTCTGCAATCTAGTAAGTACTTTTTCAGACTCCTCTTTATAGCAGTTATGTTCAGAACAGTTTCTTTTTGTCCTTAGGAGTTCTACTGGAAAGATTTAAATTATGTGGAATGATTTTAAATATGTGGGATGGATGCCACAAGAGGGCTTCCAAAATTGAATTAGTGTCAGTAGGTTTCCCATATGGGGATATAATAATGCTGTTGGCTTTTTTTTCATTTCCCATCAGATATAAATCAAGATATTAAACTTTGACATTATCCAGAAAATATCTAACTCTGCGCGATTTGACTTTTTGAATGCAAAATTTGCTATAATCATTAGCAGAAGCAATGTCATGTTTGGCGAGCCTCTGAGGTGCCTTAACAGTAGAAACCCCCACAACTGAACCCATTTTGAAAACTAGCCCTCTCAAGCAACTTATCTATATGTGTTGTGAGTACCTTGAACCCCCAGGTGCTTCACAGAAGTTTACCCATTGACCCGTGAAAATTTTTTAAAAAAAATCACATTTTTCTCAAAAATGTTGTTTTAGCTTTAACTTTTTATTTTATTTTCACAAGGGTAAACAAGAGAAAATGCACAATCCAATATGTGGAGAAAAACTATTGTTTGGGCGCACTACAGCGTTTGGAAGTGAAGTAACGCCAATTGACTTTTTGAATGCAAAACTTGCTGAAATCATTTGCAGAAGTCATATTGAAGAGCCTCTAATGTGCATAAACAGTGGAAACCCCCACATGCGACCCAATTTTCACAACGTTGACCTGCAAAAATGAAGGAAAAAAAATCTACTATATAATTGTCTAAGGGGTACTTCTGTCTGTCTGTCTGTCCCGGATATTCATTTGTCGAGACCAGCCAGTGGGCGTAGACAAAAGGGCAGGGGAGGCCAGTAAGTATGCACAGCGAGTCCCCGCCCACTCCATACAGGCCCGGCCACAAGTGCTGTAAAGGGGGCGGAGTCGCCATGAGGAGGGCGGAGCCGGCCTGGACCATGGGCACTGTTGGGCCTACCCCGGCAATAAGCCGGGGACTAAATTAGTGGCCATGGGTCACGGCCAGCCAGTACAGGCCCGGCCAGAAGCGCTGCAAAGGGGGCAGAGTTGCAGTAAGGAAGGCGGAGCCGGCCGGGACCATGAACGCTGTTGGGCCTACCGCCGCAAAAAGCAGGGGACTAAATTTGTGGCCGCGGTCAGTGATGACGGCCGCGGTTATTCATGACGGCTGCGACAGCAGGAAACAGCGCAGCACAAGGGGCGGTGACAGCTGCGGACGGAAGGTGAGTATATACTACTTGGGATGTGCTACATACTCTGTGGCTGTCCTATATACTACATTGCTGTGCAATATACTACATGGCTGGGCAATATACTACGTGGGCTGTGCAATATACTACGTGGCTGTGCAATATACTACGTGGGCTGTGCAATATACTACGTGGCTGGGCAATATACTATGTGGCTGGGCAATATACTACGTGGCTGGCCAATATACTACATGGCTGGGCAATAGGCTACGTGGGCTGTGCAATATACTACGTGGCTGGGCAATATACTATGTGGCTGGGCAATATACTATGTAGGGCAAAACAGGAGAAAAATCCAGCTTCAAAAGATAATCGAATTTATTGAAGATAAAATGCAAAGTCCAAAAACATGGTTCACAGGAAAAAGAACATACTGTTCGAAACGCGTAGCCTGCTGCTACACATTCTCCTGTGAACCATGTTTTTGGACTTTGCATTTTATCTTCAATAAATTTGATTATCTTTTGAAGCTGGATTTTTCTCCTGTTTTGCCCTACAGAGTATATTGCCCAGCCACATAGTATTTTTCTCCTGTTTTGCCCTATTGCTCCACGTGATGACTGCACGTTATCCGGGCTTCCCCACAACACATGCCTAGCAGGTGAGCTGGTTTTCATTATTTTTTTTTTTCTTTGTCTAATATACTATGTAGGTTGTGCAATATACTACGTGGGCTGGGCAATATACTACGTGGCTGGGCAATATACTACGTGGACATGCATATCCTAGAATACCCGATGTGTTAGAATCGGGCCACCATCTAGTATATATATATATATATATATATATATATATATATATATATATATATATATATATATATATATATATATATATATATATATATATATATATATATATATAGACACACACACATACTGTACACAGTGGGTGAGGAAAGTATTCAGATGCCTTTAAATTTCTCACTCTTTCATTGTAGCTATTTGGTAAATTCATAAAAGTTCATTTTTTTCACATTAATGTACACTCTGCACCCCATCTTGATTGAAAAAAAAATATTAAAAAAAGAAAAAACGAAAAATCACATGGTCATAAGTACTCAGACCCTTTGGTCAGGCACTCATATTTAAGTCACATGCTGTCCATTTCCTTGTGATCCCCCTTGAGATGGTTCTACTTCTATATTGGAGTCCAGCTGTGTTTAATTAAACTGATAGGACTTTATTTGGAAAGGCACACACCTGTCTATATAAGACCTCACAGCTCACAGTACATGTCAGACCAAATGAGAATCATGAGGTCAAAGTAACTGGCCAAGGAGCTCAGAGACAGAATTGTGGCAAGGCACATATCTGGCCAAGGTTACAAAATAATTTCTGCAGTACTCAAGGTTCCTAAAAGCACAGTGGCCTCCATAATCCTTAAATGGAAGAACTTTGGGACCACCAGAAGTCTTCCTAGACCTGGCCATTCAGCCAAACTGAGCAATCATGGGAGAAGAGCCTTGGTGAGAGGTAAAGGAGAACCCCAAAATCACTGTGGCTGAGATGCAGTAGGGAGATGGGAGAAAGTTCCACTAAGTCAACTATCACTGCAGCCCTCCACCAGCCAGGCTTTTATGGCAGAGTGGCCCAATGGAAGCCTCTACTCAGTGCAAGGCATATGAAAGCCTGCATAGAGTTTGCTAAAAAACACATGAAGGACTCCCAAACTATGAGAAATAAGATTCTCTGGTCTGATGAGATGACAATAGTCCTTTTGGTGATAATTCTAAGCGGTATGTGTGGAGAAACCAGGCACTGCTCATCACCTGCCCAATACAATTCCAACAGTGAAACATGGTGGTGACAGCATCATGCTATGGGGGGTGTTTTACAGCTGCAGGAACAGGATTACTGGTTGTCAATGAAGGGAACATGAAGGCGGTCAAGTACAGAGATATCCTGGATGAAAACCTCTTACACAGTTCTCTGAACCTCAGACTTGTCCGAAGGTTCACCTTCCAACAAGACAATGACCCTAAGCACACAGCTAAAATAACATAGGAGTGGTTTCAGAACAACTCTGTGACCATTCTTGACTGGCCCAGCCAGAGCCCTGACCTAAACCCAATGGAGCATTTCTGGAGAGACCTGAAAATGGCTGTCCACCAACATTCACCATCCAGCCTGATTGAACTGGATAGGATCTGCAAGGAAGAATGGCAGAGGATCTCCAAATCCAGGTGTGAAAAACTTGTTGCATCATTCCCAAGAAGACTCATGGCTCTACTAGCTCAAAAGGGTGTTGCTACTCAATACTGAGCAAAGGTCTGAATACTTATGGCCATATGATATTTCAGTTTTTCTTTTTTAATAGATTTGCAAAAAATTTCTACATTTCTGTTTTTTTTCAGTCAAGATGGGGTGCAGAGTATACATTAATGAGAAAAAAGAATTAACTTTTTTGAATTATCAAATGGCTACAATGAAACAAAGAGTGAAAAATGTAAAGGGGTCTGAATAATTTCTGTACCCACTGTGTGTGTGTGTGTATATATATATATATATATATATATATATATATATATACACACAGTACAGAGCAAAAGTTTGGACACACCTTCTCATTTAAAGATTTTTCTGTATTCTCATGACTATGGAAATTGTACATTATTGCCACAAAATTTCAGTCGTTGCACACTTTTTTGTTAAGTATATAATTCCACATGTGTTAATTCATAGTCTTGATGCCTTCAGTGTGAATGTACAATTTTCATAGTCATGAAAATACAGAAAAATCTTTAAATGAGAAGGTGTGTCCAAACTTTTGCTCTGTGCTGTATACATGTGTATATATATATATATATATATATATATATATATATATATATATATATATATATATACACATACACAGTACAGACCAAAAGTTTGGACACACCTCATTTAAAGATTTTTCTGTATTTTCATGACTATGAAAATTGTACATTCACACTGAAGGCATCAAAACTGTGAATTAAAACATGTGGAATTATATACTCTAACAAAAAAGTGTGAAACAACTGAAATTATGTCTTATATTCTAGGTTCTTCAAAGTAGCCACCTTTTACTTTGATGACTGCTTTGCACACTCTTGGCATTCTCTTGATGAGCTTCAAGAGGTAGTCACCGGGAATGGTCTTCCAACAGTCTTGAAGGAGTTTCTAGAGATGCTTAGCACTTGTTGGCCACTTTGCCTTCACTCTGCGGTCCAGCTCACTCCAAACCATCTCGATTGGGTTCAGGTCTTGGTGACTGTGGAGGCCAGGTCATCTGGCGTAGCACCCCATCACTCTTCTTCTTGGTCAAATAGCCCTTACACAGCCTGGAGGTGTGTTTGGGGTCATTGTCCTGTTGAAAAATAAATGATGGTCCAACTAAACGCAAACCGGATGGAATAGCATGCCGTTGCAAGATGCTGTGGTAGCCATGCTGGTTCAGTATGCCCTCAATTTTGAATAAATACCCAACAGTGTCACCAGCAAAGCACCCCCACACCATCACACCTCCTCCTCCATGATTCATGGTGGGAACCAGGCATGTAGAGTCCATCCGTTCACCTTTTCTACATCGCACAAAGATTTGGTGATTGGAACCAAAGAACTTAAATTTGGACTCATCAGACCAAAGCACAGATTTCCACTGGTCTAATGTGCATTCTTTGTGTACTTTAGCCCAAACAAGTCTCTTCTGCTTGTTGCCTGTCCTTAGCAGTGGTTTCCTAGCAGCTATTTTACCATGAAGGCCTGCTCCACAAAGTCTCCTCTTAACAGTTGTTGTAGAGATGTGTCTGCTGCTAGAACTCTGTGTGGAATTGACCTGGTCTCTAATCTGAGCTGCTGTTAACCTGCGATTTCTGAGGCTGGTGACTCGGATAAACTTATCCTCAGAAGCAGAGGTGACTCTTGGTCTTCCTTTCCTGGGGCGGTCCTCATGTGAGCCAGTTTCTTTGTAGCGCTTGATAGTTTTTGTCACTGCACTTGGGGACACTTTCAAAGTTTTCCCAATTTTTCGGACTGACTGACCTTCATTTCTTAAAGTAATGATGGCCACTCATTTTTCTTTACTTTGCTGCTTTTTTTCTTGCCATAATACAAATTCTAACAGTCTATTCAGTAGGACTATCAGCTGTGTATCCACCAGACTTCTGCACAACACAACTGATGGTTCCAACACCATTTATAAGGGAAGAAATCCCACTTATTAAACCTGACAGGGCACACCTTTGAAGTGAAAACCATTCCCGGTGACTACCTCTTGAAGCTCATCAAGAGAATGCCAAGAGTGTGCAAAGCAGTCATCAAAGCAAAAGGTGGCTACTTTGAAGAACCTAGAATATAAGAAATATTTTCAGTTGTTTCACACTTTTTTTGTTAAGTATATAATTCCACATCTGTTAATTCATAGTTTTGATGCCTTCAGTGTGAATGCACAATTTTCATAGTCATGAAAATACTGAAAAATCTTTAAATGAGAAGGTGTGTCCAAACTTTTGGTCTGTACTGTATACACACACACACACACACACACAGGGTGGGCCATGTATATGGATAAACCTAAGTAAAATGCGAATGGTTGGCGATATCAACTTCCTGTTTGTGGCACATTAGTATATGGGAGGGGAAAACTTTTCAAGATGGGTGGTGACCATGGTGGCCATTTTGAAGTCGGCCATTTTGGATCCACCTTTATTTTTTTCCAATGGGAAGTGGGTCATATGACATCATACTTATTGAGAATTTCACAAGAAAAACAATGTTGTTTCCTTGTTTTAACATAACTTTATTCTTTCATGAGTTATTTACAAGTTTCAGAGGTTAACACGTGAGAAGCGGATAGAAATTGTGTTGATATCTGGTAAACGCAGTACCCGGGTCATTGCAGCAGATTTCAATGCAAGACACCCGACGCAAGAAAACTGTCACCATTCCCATGTTATTTAGGTGAATCCATATAAATGGCCCACCCAAAAAAGTTTGCCTCATCACTGAACATAATGTACTGTTTAAACTGAGGGTCCTGTTCAAAATTTTGTTTTGCCCATTCTGCAAATTCAGAGTGCCGATATGGCATCAGTTGAACATCCCTTCAGTGGATATTAGCTACCCATAAATGGCACCTTTACAAAATCCAGCTGCTGCAGCATTTCAACGAGGATGACCCAGATCGGCGCACTGAATTTGCAGAATTGGCAAAACAAAAATTGTTCAATTCTTTTCCCGGCTGTCATTTCTTATTATTACACATAATTCATGGACATCTATGGTATGGGATGGCAGCTG
Organism: Ranitomeya variabilis; assembly: GCF_051348905.1. Lineage (NCBI taxonomy): Eukaryota > Metazoa > Chordata > Amphibia > Anura > Dendrobatidae > Ranitomeya > Ranitomeya variabilis. The sequence goes on along the minus strand of NC_135236.1, from coordinate 351,072,988 downwards.
ATTATTTCTGCGAAGGAAACAATTTTCTTGCCTATTTGAAAACAGACAGGGACATGTTTTTACCTCCCAGGAATAAGTTCCGCATCCAATTGTGGAAATCATTTCTATTCCAAGATTCATTAATTAAAATGTACTTTGTTCGTGGGACAATCCCTTTAAGTGTAGGCAGAGTGTATATGGGAAGCCATTACCCCCAGCGCGCTCTCTCTCTATAATATACGCTATTTTGCATACTATAAAACGTACCCCAAATTTTGGGGAATTAGGAAAAAAAATGTTTTAAACAAAATGGTGGTGCATCTTATTGCCCGATTTTACAATAGCTTACTCAGGCGGTGGAGGCGATGGTGGAGCGGGTTCACAGGAGGCCGGTGGTGGCATGATTCGGGTGATGCTGCGGGCCCCGTGCTGGGAAGAGGGAGTGTCCCAGGGTGCGAGGCTGTAGGACTTAGGCTTTCATGAAATTTTGGCATTGAGCGTAGTCCCCTTCCCATTGATTTTCATGCGGTGGGGTTTAGGAAAATGGTTGCAAAAGGCAGCACACGTGCTTATTGATATCTCAGCTCCCGAGCATCGCCCCACTGCTGCAGCTGCGGCCTCCTGTGACCCCGATTCATCACAGATGGCTACATAAGCCACATAAGCTACATTTGGATTATAAGTTGCACTATATAAATAAATATATATATATATATATATATATATATATATATATATATATATATACACACACACACACAGTAGATGGTGGCCCGATTCTAACGCATCAGGTATTCTAGAATATGCATGACCACATAGTATATAGCACGGCCACATAGTATATTGCCCAGCCACATAGTATATTGCCCAGCCACGTAGTATATTGGCCAGTTACGTAGTATATTGCCCAGTCACGTAGTATATTGCCCAGTCACGTAGTATATTGCCCAGTCTCGTAGTATATTGCCTAGCCACGTAGTATATTGCCCAGCCACGTAGGATATTGTGCAGCCACGTAGTATACAGCACAGAGCCACATAGTATATTGCCCAGTGACGTAGTATATTGCCCAGCCACGTAGTATATTGCCCAGCCACGTACTATACAGCACAGAGCCACATAGTATATTGCCCAGCCACGTAGTATGTAGTATATCGCCCAGCCACGTAGTATATTGCCCAGTCACATAGTATATTGCCCAGCCACATAGTATATAGCACAGCCCATGTAGTATATTGCCCAGCCACGTAGTATATAGCACAGCCCATGTAATATATTGCCCAGCCACGTAGTATATTGAACATCCCACGCAGTATATTGCACAGCCCATGTAGTATATTGCCCAGCCCAGGTAACATATTGCCCAGCCCACGTAGTATATAGCAATGTAAGCATCATATCCCTGTTAAAAAATAAATTAAATAAAAAATAGTTATATACTCACCTTCCGGAGCCCCCGGATCCAAGCGAAGCGGTTACCGATGCTGCTCGTGCGCTCCGGTCTCAAGAGTGCATTGCGGTCTAGCGAGATGATGACGTAGTGGTCTCGCGAGACCGCTACGTTATCATCTTGCGAAATCGCAGCATGGACCGGTTACCGGAGCGTCACGAGCGGGAAAGGCCTGTTGTCGAAACAGGGGCTGACGGACAGTGAGGATATAACGATTTTAAATTTTTTTTATTATTTTTAACATTAGATCGTTTTACTATTCATGCTGCATAGGCAGCATGAATAGTAAAAAGTTGGTCACACAGGGTTAATAGCAGCGGTAACGGAGTGCATTACACCGCAGCATAATGCGGTCCGTTACCGCTGCCATTAACCCTGTGCGAGGGCAGACTGGAGGGGAGTACGGAGCGGGCACTGACTGCGGGGAGGAAGGAGCGGCCATTTTTCTGCAGGACTGTGCCCGTCGCTGATTGGTCGTGGCTGTTTTGTCACGACCAATCAGCGACTTGGATTATATGACAGACAGAGGCCGTGACCAATGAATATCCGTGACAGACAGACAATTATATAGTAGATATATATATATATATATATATATATATATATATATATATATATATATATACACATACATACATACATACATACATACATACACACACACACACCACCTGGCTACTTCATTTCCTTTCCGTGGACATCCCCACTATCATCATGGGCGACTTCAACATCCAACTGCTCAAAAAAATAAAGGGAACACTTAAACAACAGAATGTAACTCCAAGTAAATCAAACTTCTGTGAAATCAAACTGTCCACTTAGGAAGCAACACTGTTTGACAATCAATTTCACATGCTGTTGTGCAAATGGAATAGACAACAGATGGAAATCATTGACAGTTATCAAGACACACTCAATAAAGTAGTGGTTCTGCAGGTGGGGGCCACAGACAACATCTCAGTATCAATGCTTTCTGGCTGATGTTTTGGTCACTTTTGAATGTTGGTTGTGCTTTCACACTCGTGGTAGCATGAGACTGACTCTACAACCCACACAAGTGGCTCAGGTAGTGCAGCTCATTCAGGATGGCACATCAACGCGAGCTGTGGCAAGAAGTTTTGCTATGTCTGTCAGCGTAGTGTCCAGAGGCTGAAGGCGCTACCAGGAGACAGGCCAGTACACCAGGAGACGTGGAGGGGGCCGTAGGAGGACAACAATCCAGCAGCAGGACCACTACCTCAACCTTTATGCAAGGAGGAACAGGAGGAGCACTGCCAGAGCCCTGCAAAATGACCTACAAATGTACCTGCACAAATGGTTAGAAACCAACACCATGAGGATTATCTGAGTGCCCAACGTCAACAGATGGGGGTTGTGCCCACAAGCCAACACTGTGCACGAGGCTTGGCATTTGCCACTGGACACCAGGATTGGCAAATTCGCCACTGGTGCCCTGTGCTCTTCACAGATGAAAGCAGGTTCACACTGAGCACATGTGACAGACGTGACAGTCTTCAGACATCGTGGAGACTGATCTGCTGCCCACAACATCACTGGTTTGGAAGTGGGTCAGTAATGGTGTGGGGTGGCATTTCTTTGGAGGGCCACACAGCCCTCCATGTGCTTGCCAGAGGTAGCCTGACTGCCATTACGTACCAAGATGAGATCCTCAGACCCCTTGTGAGACCATATGCTGGTTCGGTTGGCCCTGGGTTCCTCGTAATGCAGGACAATGCCAGACCTCATGTGGCTGGAGTGTGTAAGCAGTTCCTGAAAGATGGAGGCAATGAAGCTATGGACTGGCTCGCCCGTTCCCCAGACCTGAATCCAATTAAACACATCTGGGACATCATGCCTCGCACCATCCACAAACGTCACGTTGCACCAGACTGTACAGGAGTTGGCGGATGCTTTAGTCCAAGTCTGGGAGGAGATCCCTCAGGAGACCATCCGCCGCCTCATCAGGAGCATGCCCAGGCATTGTATGGAGGTCATACAGGCACGTGGAGGGCACACACACTACTGAGCATCGACATTTCCACTGAAGTTGGATCAGCCTGTAACTTCATTTTTCACTTTGATTTTGAGCATCATTCCAACTCCAGACCTCCATGGGATATGAGTTGAGATTTACGTTGATAATTTTAAGGTTTTATATGTATATATATTGTGAGGCAGTGACCAGTGTCACATGTGAGGGTCGCTCTATGTGCCCCCCAGGATACGCACGGAGGTGTATTGAAGCCATGGGAGTGTATTGAAGTCACAGGCGTAGCTGTGATTGCAATGTAGTATAAAAGAGTATTGGTCTTGTATGGGATATCTGTCCAAGGAAGATTTAAGAAAACCTGCTGGGTGTTTTTTTTTTAAACGGACTACAGGATGGTAGTGGGTTTGGGTCCATTTCTCCTCCGTCCGAGTTCTCCATGTGACCGTAAGCCACAGGTTGCTTATAAAAAACCCTGAACAGAGGGTTTGGTGTGTCAATTTCAAAGTGAGTGCCAGTCTGGTGTTGCCAGGAGTACAGAGCAGGAGGCTTTGCAGAGCTCCACCAGTGTGAGGCAACACAGGCCAGCGGAGCCAAATGGCCAAGGCAGATGAAAAAAACTGGCACCCACAGCAGTGCAGTCCCCATGGCAACAGGTCAGAGGTGGGCTGGCATATTTAGTGACTGTAATCCAGAGGATATGTGCTCGGCTGCAATCTGGAAGATATCGTATACTGTGTCGTGCGGTGAGTAGGAAATTAATGCTATGAAGTAAACTCAGAGACTCTCGTTTTGAACTTTGCTGGGTCACTGCCTCATCACTGCATAGTGTGCTACCGAAGCACTACAATATAAGTATATATATATATATATATATATATATATATATATATATATATATATATATATATATACGCACACACCGTATATACTCGCGTATAAGCCGCGAATTTCAGCCCATTTTTTTTAGGCTGAAATTGCCCCTCTCGGCTTATACTCGAGTCATACCCAGGGGTCAGCAGGGGAGGGGGGGCCGCAGCTGTCTGATAATACTCACCTGCTCCTGGCGCGGTCCCTGGTTCTCCGGGCGCTGACAGCTTCTTCCTGTCGTGAGCGGTCACATAGTACCGCTCATTACAGTAATGAATATGGACTAGACTCCCATAGGGGTGGGGCCACATATTCATTACTGTAATGAGCGGTACCGTGTGACCGCTCACTACAGGAAGAAGTTGCCGGCGCCAGGGGACAGACATGCAGGGACAGTGCAAGGAGCAGGTGAGTATAACGCAGTGCGTGATATTCACCTGTTCCACAGTCGGCGCCACTCCATCTTCTGCGTCCTCTGCACTGATGCTTAGGTCAGAGGGCGCGATGACGCGATTAGTGCGCGCCACACTCTGCCTGAACAGTCAGTGCAGAGGACGGGGAAGACACAGTGGAAGCCGTCGGTGGAACGGGAAAGGTGAGTATAGCAAGTGTCGGGGGCCTGAGAGGTGAGTATGTGATTTTTTATTTTTTTTATCACAGCAACAGCATATGGGGCAAATATCTGTATGGAGCATCTTATGGGGCCATGTGCAGCGTTATATGGGGCAAATATCTATATGAATCATCTTATGGGGCCATGTGCAGCATTATATGGGGCAAATATCTGTATGGAGCACCTTACGGGGCCATGTGCAGCATTATATGGGGCAAATATCTGTATGAAGCACCTTATGGGGCCATGTGCAGCATTATATGGGGCAAATATTTGTATGGGGCCATGTACAGAATTATGTGGGGCAAATATCTCTATGGAGCATCTTATTGGGCCATAATCCGCATTTGTGGAGCATTATACGGGGCAAATGTGTCTATGGAGCATCTTATGGGGCCATCATCAGAATTTTTTGCAGCACTGTATGGGACAAATGTCTGTATGGAGCATCTTATGGGGCCATAATCAACATTTGTGCAGCACTGTATGGGTCAAATGTCTGTATGGAGCATCTTATGGGGCCATAATCAACATTTGTGCAGCATTGTATGGGGCATATTTTAATATGAAGCATCTTATGGGGCCCATCATGAACTGCATGGGGCATTATATGGGGATCCTGATTCAATATGGATATTCAAAAACAGTTAAACTACTGATGCCTTAATTAATTTTACTTTTATTGGTATCTATTTTTATTATTTTTGACATTTACCAGTAGCTGCTGCATTTTCCACCATAGTCTTATACTCGAGTCATTAAGTTTTCCCAGTTTTTTGTGGCAAAATTAGGGGGGTCGGCTTATACTCGGGTCGGCTTATACTCGAGTATATACGGTATATAGCTATAGGCAAGTAGAATGTACTTAACTAAAGCCCTACTATTTAGAATATTTTTCAGTTTCAGATACTAATACCTAATCCTTTTACCTAGGAAAACCCACAGTACACATTTTTGATGCTTCCCTGCTTTCTGTAGTGAAAGTTCTGTGCATACACATTATTGACCCAACCTTCTAACAAAAACAGTATTCAGAACTGATTTTTAAGTGAGTTTCTACAATGGCCGAGCTACTTGACTTCAATCAGCTGCAAAGCTTCTTTTATTCTGTTATCACATCAGCATAGGGAACAAATGCCAAAGATTCAATAGTCTTCCTGAGGAAGTGCTGTCACACTATTAGAATAGCAATGAGCCTCCTTCCTCTCTTCTCACATACTTTCATTCTTGTAGATGAATGTATGCATGACAAAAAATAAATACAACAAGGGAAGGTAAATGGTAGATAGGTGTGAGGGACATACATAATAAACAATGTGGAAAATACCGCAGCTTCTCCAAGGACATTTTGATCTGTGCACAAATGAATAGAAATAAAAAGTTTCTGCAAAGCGGGGCAGATAATCATCATGGCTAGATCTGTTACATATAAAGGCGGAGAGTAATTTACATTAGTTTGCGATGTGGCCAAAAATGCAGTGGAGATGTAGAGGTTTTATGAAAGATTGACTGGAGAGCCAGGCCAAGTGAGAAAAAAAAAACAATTTCAAGAGAAGAATAAACCTTTATATTTTATTGATATCTATCATAAAGCTGATTTAAAGTCCCCTAATGTCATGAAAATATCTAACGCCACAGGAAGAGTCACATTACTGCCTGCAGGGAGATGCCAACCCTCATCCAACATTACTTATGCAGATGAGAGGATACTTTAAAGACATCCACACACAATTACTATTAATTACAATTATTGTAATTTTATTGGGGAGATCAGCCTTATGAATAAAAGTGTGCAAACTATAAATATGGAGCGGTTTCACAAATTATAAGGAAGTTAAAAAGTTCCAATCCAGCAAGACGATAGCAATTCCAATAATACAAGCCATCCAAAAATGTTTAGACTCTATAAATATTGTGCAGCAATTATGCATTGCCTTAGTACACACAGTAGTATTCCACAGAGTTGTCTGTACACGGCACCTCTTACATGGCATTAACCCCTTTGCCCCGAAGCCAGGTCAATTTTTACAATTCTGACCACTGTCGTTTTATGATGTCATGACTCTAGAATGCTTCAATGGATCCCACTGATTCTGTTTTATCATGACATATTGTACTTCATGACAGAGGTTTATTTGATATGACTTGTGTTTATTTGTGAAAAAAAAATTGTTTGTCGAAAATTTTGCAATTTTGAAAGTTTGAATATTTATGCCCTTAAATCAGAGTCATATTGCACAAAATAGTTATTAAATATTATTTCCCACATGTCTTCTTTTGAAATATTTTTTTTTCCGTTAGGAAGTTACAAGGGTTAAAAGTTGGCCAGCGATTTCTCATTCCTAGAACAAAATTTACAAAATATATTTTTTTTAAGGACCACCTCACATTTGAAGTGACTTTGAGGAGCCTATATGACAGAAAAAACCCAAACGTGACATCATTCTAAAAACTGCACCCCTCAAGGTACTCAAAACCACATTCAAGAAGTTACTTAACCCTTCAAGAGCTTCGTAGGAATTTTCAGAATGTGGAAGGAAAAAATTAACATTTACTTTCTTTCACAAAACTTTTCCTTAAGACCCTTTTTTTTTTAAATTTCGTAAGAGTAACAGTAGAAAATGGACCATACAATTTGTTGTGCAATTCCTACTGAGCATGCGGATACCCCATATATGGGGGGAATCTACTGTTTGGGCACACGTCAGGGTTCGGAAGGGAAGGAGCGTCATTTGACTTTTTGAATTTAAAATTTGCTGGAATAATTAGCGGACGCCATGTCATGTTTCGAGAGCCCCTGATGTGCTTAAACAGTGGAAACCCCCACAAGTGACAGCATTTTAGAAACTAGACCCCTTAGGGAACTTATCTAGATGTGTATTTAACACCTTGAACCCCCAGGAGCTTCACAGAAGTTTAAAAAGTTAAAATAAAATAATTAAAAAAAAATCACATTTCCCACAAAAATCTTTTCTAGCTCCAAATTTAGTTTGAGTTTACCGATAGCCCATATGTCATCAAAAACTACTTTTGAGGCACAGTTCAAAGCTCAGAAGGAAAGAAACGCCATATAACAGTGCAGATTTTGTTTGTTTCCTCATTTGAAGATGTCATGTTACATTGTCAGAGCACCAGAGGTGCCAACAGAGCAGAACCCCCATGTCGCCCCATTTTAGAAACTAAACCTCTCAATTAATTAATCTAGGGGTGCAGTGATTATATTTAAACCACAGGTGTGGCACAGACTTTTATACCATTGAGCAGTGAAGATAAAGTAATTTACATTTTTACCACCAAGATTGCATGTTAGCCCCAAGTTTTACATTTTCATACTGTGAAAGGGGTAAAAATGGCACCAAAATGTGTCCCACAAGTTCTACTGAACATGGCAATACCCTATATGTGGCTGTACAGTACTACTTAGCCATACGGAGAGACACTCGAGGGACGGAAAGCTATTTCTCTCCTGGAACGCAAATTTTCCTGGAATAGTATGCGGATTCCATATAAAGAGCCCCTAAGTGATAGAAAAGCAGAATCCCCCTCAAGTGACTAATTTTGGAAATTATACCCCTTTGGGAATTTATCTACGGGTGTAGTGACAATTTTGACTCCATGAGTATTTTCCAGAAACAAGCAGAGTGGATGTTGCGGAGTGAAAATTGCAAACTGCCGTTGTGTAGTGACCAGTACATTATGCCCAGCTCATGCTTCTGGAGACAAGCACCTGTAAATTAGGCATCACTACAGAAATGCCAAACATGCGGGCACTAAATGTTGTTTAGGCACAATAGGGCTCAGAAGGGAGGGGGCATTTGGATTTGGAAGCAAATTTGCTTTATTTCTTTTGGGGGCGAGGAGCCATTTTGCTTTTTCGGAGTCTTTGTGCTACCAGTAACATGGAAGTCCCTATATTTCCATTAACAGATGACAGACCTGGGTGAGGACTTGCTTTTTTGTGGATTAATTTGAAGCTTTTATTGGGAACAATTTACATAGCATTTATGATCACATTTATCTGGCGCTCTGCACTGAGCACTTACATCGAGGTTTCCATCTAACTCTCTGGAGTGACGTGACAGATTAAACCCCCCGATGGATCCATTCACTATAATGAGACAGCAGAGTTACTCTGGACTCCATCTGACCTCTGTTCAGCGGTGTCCTTTTGAAAAGTACACAAAACTGTGGTCGACAGCTTATTTATGCAACCCTAAAAAGACGGACACTACCGGATCATAGGTCCTATGGCGCCCACAGTGCCTATATCTGTCTCATTATAGGGAATCTTCTGCCGAGGGTTCTGTCTGAATCACATATTTCAGAGATTTACACAAAAACCCCGGTGTAAGCACTCAGCACAGACAGAAGGATAAATGTGCGCCAAACCTTTCTGCGATCTTTGGGAAGCAGAATGAAAAAAATCAACAGTATGTGAAGAATTGGCTTTTTTATTTTTTATGCTATTCCTTGTGTGGTATAAGTGATTAGGTGACTTTTTCTTCGGGTCGGTGCTATAACAGCGACACCAGATTTATATCGGGTTTTTATGTTTGGCTACTGTCACACACTAAAAAATGCTTTTTATTGCGAAAACTAGTTTTGGCATCACCATATTTTGAGAGCTATAATGTTTCCATATTTCAGCCCATAGACATATGTTATGGCTTGTTTTTTGCAGGACGAGATGACGTTTTTATTAGTTCTATTTCCGGGCACATTACATTTTTTGAACGCTTTCTATTCTGTTTTTTGAGAGACAGAACAAACAAAAATCATCAATTCAGGAATTGCTTTTTGTTAGTTTTTTTTGTAAAATTGGTAAGGCAGCTTTATTTTTCTTTTCAGTACGATTACAGCGATACCCAATTTATATCTTTTTTTGTGTTTTGGCGCTTTTACACAATAAAAACCGTTACATAAAAAATAATTATTTTTGCATTGCTTTATTCTGAGAGCTGTAAGTTTGTATATTTCTGCTGATAAGCCATCAAACAGCTCTGTTTTTTTGTGGGACAAGATGACATTATCAGCAGTCCCATTTTTAGTTACATTTGTCTTTTTTTCATCGCATTTTATTGCACTTTTTGTTTGGTAGTATGATGATAAAGCATTGTTTTTTGCTTCTTTTTTTACATTGCTCACTTAAGGGGTTAATTATTGGGACAGATTTATAGAGCGGGTCATTACGGATGCGGCAATATCAAATATGAGTACTTTATTTATTAATTTACATAAATAAATGCATTTATTGGAAAATATTTGTTTGTTTTTTCTTTATTTGGGTCTTTCAAAAAAATATTTTTACACTTTTAAATATATATATATATATATATATATATATATATATATATATATATATATATATATATATATATATATATTTTTTTTTTTTTATTTTTTTTTAACTTTTTTACATTGTTCCAGTATACATCCGCACTGCTGGGCATTAGACCAGTACCTGACAGGCAGGGAGAAGGCGCCTCAGGTCCTGCTCTGAGCAGGCACTGACATACCATCTTGCCTGAAGGACACCGCGGCCATCTTGCGGCTGGGGGTCTCCATGGAGACCATGAGGACAACACGATCGCATCGTGCTGTCCTGATAAAAGCCCGCAGGGAGCCCCTATTGACAGCGGCATCAGAGGGGTTAAAAGCCCGCGATTGGTGCTAGCATCGATCGTGGGAGTTGCTGCGGGGTGTCAGCTGTCACATACAGCCGACATCAGAACCCGATCGCCGCAGTGCTCAGCGTGAGGAAGCGAGATCGGTTTGCCGTACTAGTACTGTTGTTTGCGAGAACACAATTTCCGCAGAGCAGTAGTAGTACGGCACATGTCAGGAAGGGGTTAATATTTAGGCACATGAGTATATCTACCTTGTAGGGATCAGGAAATCTGCCAAGGTTCGATTTTGGCAGTTTGCTGAAATTTGGCCCAAAAATTAATTTTGATCAATTTTAATCAATGCAAGGTGAATCTTTTCATACCATAATATACAAAAATATAGTGGAAAAAAAAAGTAATCTCACTGGTCACCAGTGACGCTGCCCTCGCCCGCTCCTCTCCACAGCATCATTTGTCATGGAATATGCGACGTGCACTTTGGCATTTACAGCATCTTCACTTCGTCCCTAGTCACAGCCTTGGGCAACGTACATTGTGATAACAGGGGCCAAGGTGGCACCAAGTGAAGATGCTGGGAGATCCAAAGTGAGTGGGAACGGAGATAGCTATACAGAAGGCCTAAATGGGGGCTGACATGGTGAGACAGGTGAGTGGTAAGGTGAGTATTTTTTTCTTCCACCCCTTTTTCTGAGCCTCTAGAAATCACTCAAAGCTAATTTTAAAAAAAATGGCATTTAAGAGAATCAGAGTTGTTTAGCTGATTGTAGGGCTGCATCTGCAAGGATCCACATTGGTTACACATGCAAAGGGACAGGATCCAATCTACACTTACTCTGCAAGTCAACTGCTTTGTAAGCATTGCCTGCATAGTGATGAATAACAGTGCTGGTGGTCTGGAAGATCAAAAAGGACGTCAGCCCCTTTATTGGAGCAGTAGGTGGGGATGCCAGAAGTATACCATCACACATTTTCTTACGGCTTAGGCTACATTCATACTTTTTATTCCTAAATAAGAAGGTAAACAGTCTGAGCTTTTTTTTCCATTGTCACTTAGGGTATGTGCACACGTCAGGATTTCTTGCAGAAATTTCCTGAAGAAAACCGGAAATTTTCTGCAAGAAATCCGCATTTTTTTTTGCGTTTTTTTCCCGTTTTTTTCGCGGGTTTTTTTAGCATTTTGCAAGCGAAATTAGCTTGCAGAATGCTAAAGTTTTCCAAGCGATCTGTAGCATAGCTTGGAAAACTGACTGACAGGTTGGTCACACTTGTCAAACATAGTGTTTGACAAGTGTGACCAACATTTTACTATAGATGCAGCCTATGCAGCATCAATAGTAAAAGATGAATGTTTAAAAATAATAAAAAAAAAAAAAAATGGTTATACTCACCTGCAGACAGCCGATCTCCTCAGCGGCGTCCGTTCCTATAGATGGTGTGTGTGTGCAGGACCTTTGATGACGTCGCGGTCACGTGAGCGGTCACATGAGCGGTCTCGCGACCAATCACAAGACCGCGACGTCATCGCAGGTCCTTCACACACACCATCTATAGGAACGGAAGCGGCAGCGTGCACCGCTGAGAGGCGGGAAGACTCCGGGGCCATCGAAGGTGAGTATATCACTATTTTTTATTTTAATTCTTTTTTTTTTACCAATTATATGGTGCCCAGTCCGTGGAGGAGAGTCTCCTCTCCTCCACCCTGGGTACCAACCGCACATGATCTGCTTACTTCCCGCATGGTGTGCACAGCCCCGTGCGGGAAGTAAGCAGATCAATGCATTCCTAGGTGTGCGGAATCCCCGCAATTCCGCAAATTTAATGAACATGTTGCTTTTTTTTCCGCGATGCGATTTTTTCGCGGAAAAAAAAGCAACATTTGCACAAGAAATGCGGAATACACTGTAAATAATAGGAGGCATATGTAAGCGGTTTTTTTTGTGTTTTTATCACGTTTTTATAGCGAAAAAATGTGAAAAAAATGCGAAAAATACTGAACGTGTGCACATGGCCTTAGGCCTGTTTTACACCATGTTTTTGTAACTTTGAGGCCATGTGCACACGTTCAGTATTTTTTGCATTTTTTTTGCGTTTTTTCGCTATAAAAACGTGATAAAAACGCAAAAAAAAACCGCTTACATATGCCTCCTATTATTTACAGTGTATTCCGCATTTCTTGTGCAAATGTTGCATTTTTTTCCACGAAAAAATCGCATCGCGGAAAAAAAAAGCAACATGTTCATTAAATTTGCGGAATTGCGGGGATTCCGCACACCTAGGAATGCATTGATCTACTTACTTTCTGCATGTGGCTGTGCACACCATGCGGGAAGTAAGCAGATCATGTGCGGTTGGTACCCAGGGTGGAGGAGAGGAGACTCTCCTCCACGGACTGGGCACCATATAATTGGTAAAAAAAAAAAGAATTAAAATAAAAAAATAGTGATATACTCACTTTCGATGGCCCCGGAATCTTCCCGCCTCTCAGCGGTGCATGCTGCCGCTTCCGTTCCTATAGATGGTGTGGTGAAGGACCTGCGATGACGTCGCGGTCTTGTGATTGGTCGCGAGACCGCTCATGTGACCGCTCACGTGACCGCGACGTCATCGAAGGTCCTGCACACACACACCATCTATAGGAACGGACGCCGCTGAGGAGATGTCTGCAGGTGAGTATAACCATTTTTTGAATTATTTTTAAACATTCTATCTTTTACTATTGATGCTGCATAGGCAGCATCTATAGTAAAAAGTTGGTCACACTTGTCAAACACTATGTTTGACAAGTGTGACCAACCTGTCAGTCAGTTTTCCAAGCTATGCTACAGATCGCTTGGAAAACTTTAGCATTCTGCAAGCTAATTTCGCTTGCAAAATGCTAAAAAAAAACGGGGAAAAAACGCAAAAAAAAAATGCGGATTTCTTGCAGAAAATTTCCGGTTTTCTTCAGGAAATTTCTGCAAGAAATCCTGACGTGTGCACATAACCTCAGTCTCACATTTTTATATTGCAAACAAAAAAACCCCTGACCGGTTGTAAAACTGATGCAAACAGGTGCTTCTGATGCGGATTTCTCACCACATTTTGGAGATGTGCTAGACATATACATCTGAACTGTAAAAAAAATATCGAAATAAATAAATTTTTATTTAAATAGAATACATTAGGAAAAATATATGCCATATGGTTATCAGTTTGACATACGTTTGTGCACACATCTATTTCAATCAGTTTTTTAACAGGATATCACAAACACTTTCTGCTACTTTTCTATATAAAAAAAAAAAACAGAAGAAAAACAAATGCGCTTTATAAAATGCAATGGAAAACGGATGTAAAACAGATGTCTCCCATTTTTCATCCAATTTTTTTTCATTTGTCTTTGCCAATCTACAGAGTTTAGCTAAACCATTTTTTTTAGGATCTATTAATTAATTCCGCTAAACTCAGCGCACGTTCTATTCTCAAAAACAGATGGAAAATCTAAACTACGTTTGTTTTACACCCATTTCAATCCGGATTTTTTATCATTAATTTTTTTTATCTGATCCATTGGCTAAGTGGAAAAGATGAGCAGATGACTTCACACAACCCTGGTTTATGATTCAAGTCAGTGCTCTCTAGCCATGGACAGGAGCTGCGTGAATTTCCCAGGTTTGGCATATGATTATCTGGGCTGGTGAGAAGTCACCTGTGCGCCTCACGCTGCTCAGATGAATTCATGCCAGGCTGGCGAATGCCATGCCGGGGAACCTGGAAGGTCAGGAAAATTGGCCAAAGAGCAGTGACCTTGACCATAGATCAGTGTTGGGCGGATTAATCTGCTCATATTTAAGTAGTAAAAAAATGGGGGAAAAAATGCCTCCTTTTTTAAATGGATGATGGAAAAAAAATAGCTGCAAACAGACTATGAAAAGGAGACAAAATAGTTGACACGAGACAAAAATGATCTGGACGTAAAAACCGAAATAGGGGCAGGAATGGAGCCTTATGTTGTCAATCTCAATAATTCTGTCTTTACAATGAAATTTAGTTGTATTTTGAAATTGTGTGAGTAAATGAGTTTTGGTTCACGGAATGTACCAGAATATAAATCTCCCTACAGAGTTTGAGGCAACTCGTTCTTCTCCCATCACCTCCGTGTAATAGATCACGTCCACACAGACAAACTTCTCCTGATAGCTATACTATGACCTACTTATCCTATGTTACTCAGGTACCAATTAAAGAAGAAAGCAATCCCCTCTGGGGTACCCTCAAGCTGCATTTCTTATTACTTATTTACTCTTCAGTAAGCTGGAACATAAGGTATTCATCCATTATCATTTTTGGGTGATCACATTCTTCTGCAAAAGAGGCAATTAAACATGTTTCCAAAAGATTCAAAGCAAATGGTTATAGTCCAAAGCAAAGCACAGCTCTCACTAATGATAATATTCCAGTTCTCTGATATATTTTGCATAATTTCGAGATCTATAAACTCCGGCATTCTTGCAGCTGTTGGACAAAGATAATTGTCGGCACCTGGCAATTGATCTGCGGCGAGTGCCCTGCGTACTGTAAAGGAACTCATTTATTTTAATAGCAACATCTGAGTAATCAGGTTTTAAATTGGCACCAGTGGTGCGCTTACACTAAATATTGCTGACTGTCAGGTTTATTAAGGACTGATAAATAAAATGTTTGGAAGCTGGTTCCAATAGTGTTTTCTGGTCTCCACATCCCAGTGTGGTAATGTGAGAGTTCAGAGGGCGGGAAGCAGATTGCTAGCTTTGATCTCCCATGTGTTTGTATAGCAATCACAATGAAGTGGTTGGGGCTACAACTACTTAATAATGATCCACGGCGTATTATTAGATTCAAGAAACAACCACAATAAATTGGGGGTTATCAACAATGCCTAATAGCCCAGAAGAAATTCTTTTATACACGTTCCTGATGTCCAAATGTGTTTATAACAAATCCCTGCTAAGGCATCTACTTCAAGCTGCTAAACCATTAATCCCCCGTCACTGCAAAACAGCAGATCCCCTTCTATAGAAGAGTTCCATCAGCGCAGGCAAAGATGATAGAGAAGGGAGCATCAGCAGACGCTTGCACCCTCATCATTCTGCCTGATGTATCAGCAGCGGGCACGATGACAAGGTAAGGTTTGTATTTTTTTTTTTTTTTTTTTTAATCAGTGACTGGTAGCCATAACAGAGTATGGCAGATCATGGGGGGTCCGGTGACAAGGTTCGTTAAAGGGTTGACATTGACTCCTAGGATTGCTACTTTCTATAGGTGGCACTAGTGTTCTAGTCCTCTTCCTCTCTGAAGAGACAATTTCATATGTAAAGGCTGGAAAGTTGTGAGATATGTTGTTCTGTGATCCCAACATTTTTTTTTTTTTGGGGGGAGCCCAATTAGAACTTTTTCTATACCCAACTGTAACACTTTTGTACAAAATATAATAGCTGCAGCATAAAGGGGTTGTCCAACAGTAAAATGATATTTTTTAGACATGTATGGTCTTAAAATAATACAGTTAAACTCGCCTTCCAGCATGCCCACAGACCTATTATTTTAAAACCATCCATGCCCTCAAAAAAATCTCTTACAACCTCTTTAAATTGTGCTTTTTATTCATTAACATTTTCAATACGCCTGATTATTATCATAACTCTTCAAATCATGTCTATCTTGGCATGGTTATCAAAGCTCTTTACAACAGAAAGTTCAGAAATACTTAATGGATTTGCATTTTAAAGACTAGCATGCAGATTTCCTCTGACACCTTTATATGTTCTATCTGTTGCTGCATTCTGAAGTAACTACTGGTTTCATTCATATACAAACAAGGCACTGCCTCCTGAGGTTGTTTACTTGTTTAGTTTTATTGATAACGCTGTATAACATGAAGTGTTAGGCAAGGAAACAAGATTCCATTTAAAGTGGTTGTCAAGATATAGCAAGTGACAGCATATTACTATGCTACCGTATATACTCGAGTATAAGCCGAGATTTTCAGCCCAAATTTTTGGGCTGAAAGTGCCCCTCTCGGCTTATACTCGAGTCACGGTCGGCGGCAGGGTCGGCGGGTGAGGGGGAGAGGGCGCTGAGGCATACTTACCTGCTTCCGGGGCTCCTGGCGCTGTCCCTGCAGTCCCACGGTCTCCGGGTGCCGCAGCTCTTCCCCTGTTCAGCGGTCACGTGGGACCGCTCATTAGAGAAATGAATATCGACTCCACTCCCATAGGGGTGGAGCCGCATATTCATTCCTCTAATGACGGTAACGGTGACCGCTGATAGAGGAAGAGGCTGCGGCACCGAAGACCAGCTGTCCGGGGGAAGGAGCGGGACGCCGGGAGCAGGTATTACATATTCACCTGTCCGCGTTCCACACGCCGGGTGCCGCTCCGTCTTCCCGGCGTCTCTCCGCACTGACTGTGCAGGTCAGAGGGCGCGATGACGCATATAGTGTGCGCGCCGCCCTCTGCCTGATCAGTCAGTGCAGAGAGACGCCGGGACGGGACACTGAGGAGCTGCAAGCAAGAGAGGTGAGTGTCGTTTTTTTTTTATTGCAGCAGCAGCAGCAGCAATGGCACAGCTTTCTATGGTACATCTATGGGGCAATAATGAACGGTGCAGAGCACTATATGGCACAGCTATGGGGCAATAATGAACGGTGCAGATCAGTATATGGCACAGCTATGGGGCAATAATGAACGGTGCAGAGCACTATATGGCACAGCTATGGGGCAATAATGAACGGTGCAGAGCACTATATGGCACAGCTATGGGGCAATAATGAAGGTGCAGAGCACTATATGGCACAGCTATGGGGCAATAATGAACGGTGCAGAGCACTATATGGCACAGCTATAGGGCAATAATGAACGGTGCAGAGCACTATATGGCACAGCTATGGGGCAATAATGAACGGTGCAGAGCACTATATGGCACAGCTTTCTATGGTACAGCTATGGGGCAATGATGAACGGTGCAGAGCACTATATGGCACAGCTTTCTATGGTACAGCTATGGGGCAATAATGAACGGTGCAGAGCACTATGTGGCACAGCTATGGGGCCATAATGAACGGTATGGAGCATCTATTTTTATTTTTCAAATTCACCGGTAGCTGCTGCATTTTCCACCCTAGGCTTATACTCGAGTCAATAAGTTTTCCCAGTTTTTTGTGGCAAAATTAGGGGGGTCGGCTTATACTCGGGTCGGCTTATACTCGAGTATATACGGTAAGTCACGAGATCTAAAGCAACATGGCCTAATCAGAAATTTTTCTTTAGAGCACCATCCTGTACAAACTGGGTAAAAGTCTAAAGAAGCCACTGTTACACAGAATGTCTTTGGAAATAGGTGTATCTCATAGCATGCATACAAGCATCAATCAGATAGAGACAGCTGGAATTAAACTTAAAGGTGGTGTTCGGTGAAAACATCAGCTATCCATGGGATAGATGACAATTTGTTTATTAGTGGGGGTCCAACAGCTGGGGCATGCACTGGTTAGCAGAATGGGTCATTTGTATCTATATTAGAATGGAGAGACAGTGCCTAGTCTCATCTGCTGCATCATTCAAGGCGCATGGGGCTGCCAAGCTCTGGATTCAGCTTTTTCTAGCAGCTCCACCGAGAATAACCTGGTGAAACATTTTGTACTGGGGACAAAACTTCCCCATCAGAGATGAAAATTTCCCAATTGGATGAGAGGCGATAAAGGGGTTTTCCACGAAACAAGTTAAAGGGAGTCGCAAACTCGCTGTTCAGAGCAAGCACAGTTGCTTTGTGACCCTATACCCACCCCCTTTTCCTGGAATGACAGCTGTAGCTTTACAGAAGCAGAGTTAGATGGAGAACATGAGAACAAAAAAGAGACTAAAAATAGGAGTTGTATATATTGCAAGCGTTGGCCCAAATATACAGTATATAGTATTGTAAAGGACATTTTCTTTGTCACCATCAGGACCATATTTCTGATCACTGCCAGTCGGTACTACGCATGTAAATGGCATAGCCATTACAGTGGGTGTAACTTGGGGAACCGGCTTTTAGTCATTCCTTTTGGATATGGTCTTATTACATATAGAGTTTGGTGTTAAACTGCAGCCCATCATCACAAACAGATATGACAGTAGTCAGAGAGAAATAAAAAGGTTTAGGACCTTGGCATATGAGAGATAAAGAGCTTTTATGCAGTTTAGGAGTAGAAACGAGATTACAGCTTGCAAGCTCCAAAGTGCCACAAAAGACTGAAAACTGATGGATTATTGGGTTATAATAAACTAAAAAGCAGTCTTTCTTCCAACATTTCATAATCACAAAGATTTGTGATAGTAAAGCCTGTTAAGCTTTAACCCTGTACAAGGCTTGAATTACCGTCAAAATGAAGAGGATTTATAAGAGAAGTGCTGGAAAGATGCAAAGCTGCCAGAATGGTGCGGAAAAACACTTCAATAATTGGTCGCTCCGCAGCCGGTCTAACACTCTTACTTACTAAGGATTTACAACTGATATTTAATGAAGATTCCAGCGTACACTTAACGGCCCTGGGACTCCTTAACGAAGGTCATTTTCTGGCTTAGGAGTGGAATGTTTAAAAGAGACCCCATATGAGAAACATCCAGACTGGACAAAAGACAAAGTGACAGAAATACTCTTGAAAAACAGCTTTATGCCTCATGAAAAGTGCAGAGTAGAAACAAATTTAGTGAATAGGATAGAAATTGGGGCTTTAGCAGTGCCAAATCTACTGGACATCCACAACAGAACAAGCGTAAAAGCACAAAATGACTCCTCACAATGGGAAGTGTAGTTATAGGCAGGTCATTAAAGCCATTTTTTTCAGTGTTCTCAACAAATATAATTCTGGTCCTGACTGAGAAGTCATTTGACTTCTGGCTATGTAAATCTGAACTGCCAGGCAACAAAACATTTACATTAGGCTTTGTATTCATTGTATAAGAAGCCGTTTTAGCACACTGTATTTACAGTAGAGTCGGAAGGATACAAGCTTTCTTCTCCCCCTGGTAGAAACCTCTGGAAAGCAGAGAAACAAGACTTTAATCAGTCAGCGTCAGGGGGCTGACATCAATTCAAAAACATGGCCTGTGATAGCTCTACAACTGCTAAAGAGCAATTATAAGTGAGCACTGTGGTTCATTCTATGTCACAGGTCTGAAAACCTTATACGGACCACCCAAAAAAACAACCATTTATTTTGATCTACTTATTTATGTAGTTTAACTGACATAAAAGGACATGACATGTATGAAATGATGAGCGGCAAACAATCCAAAACACTGTTTGATCTGGCTTCATATTCTAAGTCATGTGGCAAGGCGCAATATCGACTCTATATTTACCTTTACTACCCCCAATAGAATGAACTAGAGTTCAAGTCCTTTTCCAATTTGATGAGTCTATTTGCATATTTAAAGTCCCGGAGAAGCACTGTATGACTTTTAAGTCTCCTTACTCTGGCTTGGCATTCACCACAAGAAAAATGTTCCCCCTTAGACCCATTATCAGAGGCCTCTCACCATCAGATCTCCTGCCTTACACTGATGAAAGGCAACCCCCATGAAACATGCCTCCACATGTAGTGTCTGATTTGGCTTCTTAAGTAAAGTGTCAGGACTCAGTAAAGGGTCAATACTGACTTTTAGGATTTCTGCCACCAGGAGGAGGCACTAGAGTTCAACTCCTTGTCTTCACAGAATAGGTCATTTGCATATTACCAGAAATACTAATGTTCTGTTAATGCAGGCAATTAAAGTATTATGATTGGCTTAAAGTCTTATTTTTGGCTTGAAGCATTATTCCAGCATTTTTTTTTTTATTTGAGCACTAGAGTGGTGCCACTAACCCAAGATCCCGGACACTAACATTATACTTAGCTGCTGTTTTCAGCTAATTCTGGTGCCTCTCTGGCCACATGCCACCATCTTATTATTGCAACTGATGACCAGAATCCGGCAGTAACAGCAGCAAGCTGTCAATGTAAGTCTATGAGAACTTTGTTCTGGCTCTCATAGACTTATATTGAGTTGGAACTTCCAGCTTGTCCAGCAAACCCTGGCGCGATCTGGCAGGTCACAACCGTCAGGAGACTGACCAGAGCGGCACTGATAGACAAATATGGAGGATGAGGACTATAAGATTAGAGACAGGGAACTTAGATTAGTGGCAGCACTCCAGCGGTTAAATAAATTTAGAAAATGCTGAAGTGGTGCTTTAACCCCTTCACCCCCAAGGGTGGTTTGCACGTTATGGACCGGGCCAATTTTTACAATTCTGACCACTGTCCCTTTATGAGGTTATAACTCTGGAACGCTTCAACGGATCCTGGTGATTCTGACATTGTTTTCTCGTGACATATTGTACTTCATGATAGTGGTAAAATTTCTTTGATATTACCTGCGTTTATTTGTGAAAAAAATGGATATTTGGTGAAAATTTTGAAAATTTCGCAATTTTCCAAATTTGAATTTTTATGCAATTAAATCACAGTGATATGTCACACAAAATACTTAATAAGTAACATTTCCCACATGTCTACTTTACATCAGCATCATTTTGGAACCAAATTTTTTTTTTGTTAGGGAGTTATAAGGGTTAAAAGTTGACCAGCAATTTCTCATTTTTACAACACCATTTTTTTTTAGGGACCACATCTCATTTGAAGTCATTTTGAGGGGTCTATATGATAGAAAATACCCAAGTGTGACACCATTCTAAAAACTGCACCCCTCAAGGTGCTCAAAACAACATTCAAAAAGTTTATTAACCCTTCAGATGTTTCACAGGAATTTTTGGAATGTTTAAATAAAAATGAACATTTAACTTTTTTTCACACAAAATTTAATTCAGCTCCAATTTGTTTTATTTTACCCAGGGTAACAGGAGAAAATGGACCCCAAAAGATGTTATACAATTTGTCCTGAGTACGCCGATACCCCATATGTGGGGGTAAACCACTGTTTGGGCGCATGACAGAGCTCGGAAGCGAAGGAGCGCCATTTGACTTTTCAATGCAAAATTGACTGGAATTGAGATGGGACGCCATGTTGCGTTTGGAGAGCCACTGATGTGCCTAAACATTGAAACCCCCCACAAGTGACACCATTTTGGAAAGTAGACCCCCTAAGGAACTTATCTAGATGTGTGGTGAGCACTTTGACCCACCAAGTGCTTCACAGAAGTTTATAATGCAGAACCGTAAAAATAAAAAATCATATTTTTTCACAAAAATGATCTTTTCGCCTCCAATTTTTTATTTTCCCAAGGGTAAGAGAAGAAATTGGACCCCAAAAGTTGTTGTACAATTTGTCCTGAGTACGCTGATACCCCATATGTGGGGGTAAACCACTGTTTGGGCGCATGGGAGAGCTCGGAAGGGAAGGAGCGCCGTTTGACTTTTCACTGCAAAATTGACAGGAATTGAGATGGGACGCCATGTTGCGTTTGGAGAGCCACTGATGTGCCTAAACATTGAAACCCCCCACAAGTGACACCATTTTGGAAAGTAGACCCCCTAAGGAACTTATCTAGATGTGTGGTGAGCACTTTGACCCACCAAGTGCTTCACAGAAGTTTATAATGCAGAGCCGTAAAAATAAAACACAAATTTTTTCCCACAAAAATTATATTTTAGCCCCCAGTTTTGTATTTTCCCGAGGGTAACAGGAAAAATTGGACCCAAAAAGTTGTTGTCCAATTTGTCCTGAGTACGCTGATACCCCATATGTGGGGGGGGAACCACCGTTTAAGCGCATGGGAGGGCTCGGAAGGGATGGAGCGCCATTTGGAATGCAGACTTAGATGGAATGGTCTGCAGGCGTCACATTGCGTTTGCAGAGCCCCTAATGTACCTAAACAGTAAAAAAAAACACAAGTGACACCATTTTGGAAAGTAGACCCCCTAAGGAACTCATCTAGATGTGTTGTGAGAGATTTGAACCCCTAAGTGTTTCACTACAGTTTATAACGCAGAGCAAATAAAAAATATTTTTTTTTCCACAAAAATTATTTTTTAGCCCCCAGTTTTGTATTTTTCCAAGGGTAACAGGAGAAATTAGACCCTATATATTGTTGTCCAATTTGTCCTGAGTACGCTGATACCTGATATCTGGGGGGGAACCACCGTTTGAGCGCATGGCAGAGCTCGGAAGGGAAGGAGCATCATTTGCAATGCAGACTTAGATGGATTGGTCTGCAGGCGTCACATTGCGTTTGCAGAGCCCCTAATGTTCCTAAACAGTAGAAACCCCCCACAAGTGACCCAATATTGGAAACTAGACCCCCGAAGGAACTTATCTAGTTGTGTTGTGAGAACTTTGAACCCCCAAGTGTTTCACTACAGTTTATAACGCAGAGCCGTGAAAATAAAAAAATAAAACATTTCCCCCCAAAATTATTTTTTAGCCCCCAGTTTTGTATTTTCCCAATGGTAACAGGAGAAATTGGACCCCAAAAGTTGTTGTCCAATTTGTCTTGAGTACGCTGATACCCCATATGTGGGGGGGAACCACCGTTTGGGCGCATGGGAGGGCTCGGAAGGGAAGGAGCGCCATTTGGAATGCAGACTTAGATGGAATGGTCTGCAGGCGTCACATTGCGTTTGCAGAGCCCCTAATGTACCTAAACAGTAGAAACCCCCCACAAGTGACACCATTTTGGAAAGTAGACCCCCTAAGGAACTCAACTAGATGTGTTGTGAGAGCTTTGAACCCCCTAGTGTTTCACTACAGTTTATAACGCAGAGCCATGCAAATAAAAAAATTTTTTTTTCCACAAAAATTATTTTTTAGCCCCAGTTTTGTATTTTCCCAAGGGTAACAGGAGAAATTGGACCCCAAAAGTTGTTCTCCAATGTGTTCCGAGTACGCTGATACCCCATATGTTGGGGTAAACCCCTGTTTGGGCGCACGGGAGAGCTTGGAAGGGAAGGAGCACTGTTTTACTTTTTCAACGCAGAATTGGCTGGAATTGAAATGGGACGCCATGTCACGTTTGGAGAGCCCCTGATGTGCCTAAACAGTGGAAACCCCCCAATTATAACTGAAACCCTAATCCACACACACCCCTAACCCTAATCCCAACGGTAACCCTAACCACACCTCTAACCCAGACACACCCCTAACCCTAATCCCAACCCTATTCCCAACCGTAAATGTAATCCTAACCCTAACTTTAGCCCCAACCCTAACCCTAACTTTAGCCCCAACCCTAAATGTAGCCCTAACCCTAGCCCTAACCCTAATGGGAAAATGGAAATAAATACATTTTTTAAATTTTTTTAATTTTTCCCTAACTAAGGCTACGTTCACATTAGCGTTCTGCGCCGCAGCGTCACCGCATGCGTCATGCGCCCCTATATTTAACATGGGGGCGCATGGACATGCGTTGCACTTGCGTTTTGTGACGCATGCGTCACTGCGGCGCACGCGTCATGGCGCAGAGGACGCAGCAAGTTGCATTTTTTGTGCGTACAAAATCAAGCAAAAAAAGGCCGCATGCGTCGCAAAACGCAGCGTTGTGCATGCGGTGTTCCTGCGTTGTGTGTTGCGTCGCCGACGCTGCGGCGCACAACGCAAATGTGAACGTAGCCTAAGTGGGTGATGAAGGGGGGTTTGATTTACTTTTATAGCGGGTTATTTAGCGGATTTTTATGATTGGCAGCCGTCACACACTGAAAGACGCTTTTTATTGCAAAAAATATTTTTTGCGTTACCACATTTTGAGAGCTATAATTTTTCCATATTTGAGTCCACAGAGTCATGTGAGGTCTTGTTTTTTGCGGGACAAGTTGACGTTTTTATTGGTAACATGTTCGGGCACGGGAGATTTTTTGATCGCTTTTTATTCCGATTTTTGTGAGGCAGAATGCCCAAAAACCAGCTGTTCATTAATTTCTTTTGGGGGAGGCGTTTATACCGTTCCGCGTTTGGTGAAATTGATAAAGCAGTTTTATTCTTCGGGTTAGTACGATTACAGCGATACCTAATTTATATCATTTTTTTATGTTTTGGCGCTTTTATACGATAGAAGCTATTTTATAGAAAAAATAATTATTTTGGCATCGCTTTATTCTGAGGACTATAACTTTTTTATTTTTTCGCTGATGATGGTGTATGGCGCCTCGTTTTTTGCGGGACAAGATGACGTTTTCAGCGGTACCATGGTTATTTTTATCTGTCTTTTTGATCGCGTGTTATTCCACTTTTTGATTGGCGTATGAGAATAAAGCGTTGTTTTTTGCCTCGTTTTTTTTTTTTTACGGTGTTCACTGAAGGGGTTAACTAGTTATGTAGTTTTATAGGTGGGGTCGTTACGGACGCGGCGATACTAAATATGTGTACTTTTATTGTTTGATTTTTTTTTTTTTATTTAGATAGAGAAATGTATTTATGGGAATATTTTTTTTAATTTATTTATTTATTTAGGAATTTTTTTTTTATTTTTTTTTTTACACATGTGGACATTTTTTTTTTTAACTTTTTTACTTTGTCCCAGGGGGGGGACATCACAGATCATTGATCTGGCAGTGTGCACAGCACTCTGCCAGATCTGCGATCTGCTGTGCAGGGCTGCAGGCTTACCAAGTGTCTGCACTGAGCAGACACTCGGTAAGCCACCTCCTTCCCTGCAGGACCCGGATGCCGCGGCCATCTTGGATCCGGGACCTGCAGCGAGGAAGGAGGTAGGAGACCCTCGGAGCAACGCGATCACATCGCGTTGCTCCGGGGGTCTCAGGGAAGCACGCAGGGAGCCCCCTCCCTGCGCAATGCTTCCCTATACCGCCGGTACACCGCGATCATGTCCGTGACCGCTCCTGGCACATAGTGCCGGATGTCAGCTGCGATAGTCAGCTGACACCCGGCCGCGATCGGCCGCGCTCCCCCCGTGAGCGCGGCCGATCGTGCTGGACGTACTATTCCGTCCTTGGGAAGTAGGGCCCACCCCACATGGACGGAATAGTACGTCCAATGACAGAAAGGGGTTAATATTGATCAAAACATAATCCTAAGTTTATGTAACAGTAAATTCTAATAAGATAAATTCCCAAATACACTCACTCATAGAAAAATATACTAATAGAAAAAGGAAGGTCCTGGGAATTCAAACTGCCCAGCCAGAGATAATTCATTGCTGTTGATTACATTTCCTAACATATCAGGGTTGGTTCATTAAAGGTAAGCATACACAAAATATTAGCATCTCAGACATTTATGGCACATCTGCAAGATATGCCGTAAATGTCCTCAACATTTTACAGTGCAGTCAAATACTCAATAAATCATTTCTTAACATAAATAAAATGTCATTCATGAGCCCAATTTAATTCTTAATAATCATAAAATATTGTCTTTATCACTGATTACTGAACCGGAGAGTCACACATTCATAAAGATGCAGAATAATAAAACTGAGGTGTGCTGTCTAATATAAACAGATGCATACTATCACTTTAATTGATTCCATTGGCATTTTAACTGGCATTATAAAGTTACAGCTATGTCAGTTTGCCAAGGACTCGGAATTATGTAAGCCAGTAAAGTCAGATCAGCATTCATATTCTGTGAAAAAGGATTAGAACAGATTGGGAGCCTGAGTTGGTAACAGATGAGGTTTAGCAGAGATCAATGAAAAAATATGTACATATTTGGGAAGTAAAATAATTTGTGTGTCTGTAGCAGTAAATACCAGCAGTCGGATTTCCTAGGACGCGGCATCAATTATATACGCAGAAGAATAGCTAGTCTATTTTTACACCAGTAAAAATAGTTACAACTATGCAAGCAAACCTCCTAACCCCTAATCTAATTATTCTCTGCATTCTCCTTTTTCAGGATAGAGCTGGAAGTTGCACAATTTTCTCCTGTTTTTTGTTTTATTTTATGGTATTTTCGTGCTCAGAGTAGAAAATGTGCATCAATTCCAAAACACTCAGCACTGCTTCAAAGAGAAGAGTGATGTAACACGTGAACTCAAAAAGAATTTCAAATGAAAGTTACCCTGGTCTAGACGTAGCAAATATATAATTAACTGTTTTAGAAATGAACAGTCTGTGTTTTACCAAAAACAGCATAGAAGAAAATATGTACAATCAATACTGATTTTTATTTCCCACCATTAACACAATTGGGAATATACAGAACACAACTGCTTCTTGATAACCAAAAATGGCAGTGGAAATCACAATCGTGAAAATAATAATGAAATATAAATATACACTACGGTCCAAAGGTTAGGGTCACCCAGATAATGTTGTGTTGTCCATGAAAACTCATACTTTTATTAATCAAAAGAGTTGCCAAATAAATCGAAAATCTAGTCCAGAAAAATTTTTTTTTATTTGAAATAATAATTTTCTCCTTCAAACTTTGCTTTCATCAAAGAATGCTCCCTTTGCAGCAATTACAGCATTGCAGGCCTTTGGCATTCTAGCAGTTAATTTGCTGAGGTAATCTGGAGGAATTTCACCCCATGCTTCTAGAAGCTCCTCCCAAAAGTTGGTTTGGCTTGATGGGCACTTTCTGTGTACCATACGGTCAAGCTGCTCCCACAACAGCTCAATGGGGTTGAGTTCTGGTGACTTCGCTGGCCACTCCATTACAGATAGAATACCAGCTGCTTCTTCCCTAAATAGTTCTTGCATAATTTGGTGTGCTTTGGGTCACTGCCCGGTTGTAGGATGAAATTGTCTCTAATCAAGTGCTGTCCACAGGGTATGGCATGGCGTTGCAAAAAGGAGTGATAGCCTTCCTTATTCAAAATCCCTTTTACCTTGTACAAATCTCCCACTTTACCAGCACCAAAGCAACCTCAGAACATCACATTACCTCCACCATGCTTGACAGATGGCGCCAGGCACTCTTCCAGCATCTTTTCAGTTGTTCTGCATCTCACAAATATTATGTGTGATCCAAACACCTCAAACTTGGATTTGTCTGCCCATAACACTTTTTTTCCAATCTTCCTCTGTCCAATGTCTGTGTTCTTTTGCCCATATTAATCTATGCCTTTTATTAGCCAGTCTCAGATATGGCTTTTTCTTTGCCACTCTACCCTGAAGGCCAGCATCCCAGAGTCGCCTCTTCACTGTAGACGTTGACACTGGCATTTGCATCTACTATTTAATGAAGCTGCCAGTTGAGGACCTGTGAGGTGTCAATTTCTCAAACTGCAGACTCTAATGTACTTGTCTTGTTGCTCAGTTGTCCAGCAGGGCCTCCCACTTCTCTTTCTACTCTGGTTAGACTGTTTGTGCACTCCTGTGAAGGGAGTAGTACACAGCGTTGTAGGAAATCTTCAGTTACTTGGCAATTTCTTGCATGGAATAGCCTTCATTTCTAAGAACAAGAATAGAATGTCAAGTTTCACATGAAAAGTTCTTTTTTTCTGGCCATTTTGAGAGTTTAATGGAACCAACAAATGCAATGCTTCAGATTCTCAACTAGCTCAAAGGAAGGTCAGGTTTATAGGTTCTCTAAACAGCCAAACTGTTTTCAACTGTGCTAACATACTTGCACAAATGTTTTCAAGAGTATTCTAACCATCCATTAGCCTTCTTACACAGTTAGCAAACACAAAGTACCATAAGTACACTGGAGTGATGGTTTTTGGAAATGAGACTCTATACACCTATGAAGATATTGCATTACAAACCAGACGTTTGCAGCTAGAATAGTCATGTACCACATTAACAATGTATAGAGTGCATTTCTGAATCATTTAATGTTAGCTTCATTGGAAACAACTGTGCTTTTCGTTCAAAAATAAGGACATTTCAAAGGGACCCTAAACTTTGGAGCGGTAGTGTGTATAAATACACTGCTCAAAAAAAATAAAGGGGACACTAAAATCCCACATCCTAGATATCACTGAGTGAAATATTCCAGTTGCAAATCTTTATTCATTACATAGTGGAATGTGTTGAGAACACTAAAACCTAAAAGTGATCAATGTAAATCACAACTAATATCCCATGAAGGTCTGGAGTTGGAATGATGCTCAAATTCAAAGTGAAAAATGAAGTTACAGGCTGATCCAACTTCAGTAGAAATGCCTCAAGACAAGGAAATAATGCTCAAAAGCGTGTGCAGCTTCCACGTGCCTGTAATACCTCCCTACAACGCCTGGGCATGCTCCTGATGAGGTGGCAGATAGTCTCCTGAGGGATCTCCTCCCAGACCTGGACAGTCTGTGGTGCAACGTGACATTGATGAATGGTGCGATACATGATGTCCCAGATGTGTTAAATCGGATTCAGATCTGGTGAACGGGAAGGCCAGTCCATAGCTTCAATGCCTTCACCTTGCAGGAACTGCTGACACACTCCAGCCAAATGAGGTTTGGCATTGTCCTGCATTAGGAGGAACCCAGTGCCAAGTGCACCAGCATATGGTCTCACAAGGGGTCTGAGGATCTCATCTCGGTACCTAACGGCAGTCAGGCTACCTGTGGTGAGCACAAGGAGGGCTGTGCGGCACTCCAAAGAAATGCCACCCCACACCATTACTGACCCACTGCCAAACCGGTCATGCTGAAGGATGTTGCAGGCAGCAGATCGCTCTCCACGGCGTCTCCAGACTCTGTCACATGTCCTCAGTGTGAACCTGCTTTCGTCTGTGAAGAGCACAGGGCACCAGTGGCGAATTTGCCAATCCTGGTGTTCTGTGGCAAATGCCAAGCGTCCTGCACGGTGCTGGGCTGTGAGCACAACCACCATCTGCGACGTCGGTCACTCAGACCATCCTCATGGAGTCGGTTTCTAACGGTTTGTGCAGACACATGCACATTTGTGGCCTGCTGGAGGTAATTTTGCAGGGCTCTGGCAGTGCTCCTCCTCTTCTTCCTTGCACAAAGGCTGATGTAGCGGTCCTGCTGCTGGGTTGCTGCCCTCCTACGGCCCCCACCACATCTCCTGGTGTACTGGCCTGCCTCCTGGTAGCGCCTCCAGCCTCTGGACACTACGCTGACAGACACAATAAACCTTCTTGCCACAGCTCGCATTAATGTACCATCCTGGATGAGCTGCACTACCTGAGCCACTTGTGTGGGTTGTAGAGTCCGTCTCATGCTACCACGAGTGTGAAAGCACAACCAAAATTCAAAAGTGACCAAAACATCAGCCAGAAAGCATTGGTACTGACATGTGGTCTATGGTCCCCACCTGCAGAACCACTCCTTTATGGAGTGTGTCTTGATAATTGCCAATAATTTTCATCTGTTGTCTATTCCATTTGCAGAACAGCATGTGAAATTGATTGTCAAACAGTGTTGCTTCCTAAGTGGACAGCTTGATTTCACAGAAGTTTGATATACTTGGAGTTATATTCTGTTGTTTAAGTGTTCCCTTTATGTTTTTGAGCAGTGTATATATACATGCATACAGTGGGGGAAATAAGTATTTGATCCCTTGCTGATTTTGTAAGTTTGCCCACTGACAAAGACATGAACATTCTATAATTTTAAGGGTAGGTTAATTTCAACATTGAGAGATAGAATATCAAAAATAAAATCCAGTAAATTTAATTGTATACATTAAATTTATTTGCATTTTGCAGTGAGAAATAAGTATTTGATCCCCTACGAATCATTAAGAGTTCTGGCTCCTAGAGACCAGTGAGATGCTCCTAATCAACTCATTACCTGCATTAAAGACAGCTGTCTTACATAGTCACCTTTATAAAAAACTCCAGTCCACAGACTCAATCAGTCAGACTCTAACCTCTACAACATGAGCAAGACCAAAGAGCTTTATAAGGATGTCAGGGACAAGATCATAGACCTGCACAAAGCTGGAATGGGCTACAAAACCGTAAGATGATAGGTGAGAAGGAGACAACAGTTGGTGCAATAGTAAGAAAATTAAAGAAATACAAAATGACTGTCAATCAACATCGATCTGGGGCACCATGCAAAATCTCACTACCTTGGGTATCCTTGATCATGAGGAAGGTGAGAGATCAGCCTTAAACTACATGGGGGAAATTTGTTAATGATCTCAAGACAGCTGGGACCACAGTCACCAAGAAAACCAATGGTAACAGCTGTAAAGGTTAAAAATCCTGTAGTGCCCACAAGGTCCCCCTGCTCAAGAAGGCACATGTGCAGGCCCATGTGAAGTTTGCCAATGAACACCAGGATGATTCTGTGAATGATTGGGAGAAGGTGCTGTGGTCAGATGAGACAAAAATTGAGCTCTTTGGCATTAACTCAACTCGCCGTCTTTGGAGGAAGAGAAATGATGCCTATGACCTAAAGAACACTGTCCCCACTGTCAAGCATGGGGGTGGAAACATGTTTTGGGGGTGTTTCTCTGCTTAGGGAACAAGACAACTTCACCACATCAATGAAAGAATGGATGGAGCCATGTACAGTAAAATGTTGAGTGACAACCTCTTCCGTCTGCCAGGACATTAAAAATGGGTCGTTGCTGGGTCTTCCAGCAAGACAATGACCCAAAACATACAGCCAAGGCAACAGAGTGGCTCAAAAAGAAGCACATTAAGGTCATGGAGTGGCCTAGCCAGTCTCCAGATCTTAATCCCATAGAAATCTTATGGAGGAAGTTGAGGCTCCAAGTTGCCAAGCGGCAGCCTCAAAATCTTAATGATTCAGATATGATCTGCAAAGAGGAGTGGACCAAAATTCCTCCTGACATGTGTGCAAACCTCATCATCAACTACAAAAAAAACATCTGACTGCTGTGCTTGCCAACAAGGGTTTTGCCCCAAAGTATTAAGTTCTGTTTACTAGAGGGATCAAATACTTATTTCTCACTGCAAAATGCAAACAAATTTATATAAATTTATAGAATGTGATTTTCTGGATTTTAGTTTTGATATTCTATCTCTCAATGTTAAAATTAACCTACCCTTAAAATTATAGACTGTTCATATCTTTGTCAGTGGGCAAACTCACAAAATCAGCAAGGGATCAAATAATTATTTTCTTCACTGTAGATAAAGAGGATGTAGGAAAGCCGCCTAAGGCCGGGGTCACACTTGCGAGTGCAATGCGAGAAACTCACACGAGTCTCTCACATCAATACTCGGCACAGCCGCCGGCACTCAGGACCAGAGTATGCGGCTGCGTGTATTTCTATGCAGCCGCACACTCCTGACACAAAGTGCAGCAGTTGTGAAACTATAATCCCCTTCATAAATAATTTCACAGTTTACACGTAATTTGAATGTAAACCAAGTATTTTGTTCAAACTCGACCTGGATCACACAAGGTTACAACCAGATTTATACTAGCTGCATCGAATATATTTCAATATGCCCCTAAGTGCTCAGTCAGATGTTGTTGCAAATCAGTCTGAGCATGGACCACAATGCACAAACTGGTCATGGCTCTCCCGACATGAAGTTGTCATTGTCATGCTCCGGTCAGGTAGCCTGCGGCCGCCATTCTAAGCATTGCAGTCGGTGCTCGGACTGATTTGTACTGAAGTCTGAATGAGCCCTAATGCTTAAATACTTCAGTGCAATCCAAGAAAATATCATTATTCAACAGCAGAGACAAAACTGTTTGGAGAATGCAAATGACTAGTGAGCTAATAGGGAAAGATGGCAAATTTGAGCTCGAAAGTCTGCAGAAATGTGAATGCAGCAATGATTGAAAATAAGTTATTGTCAAATGCTGTGACTCCGTAACAGTACAAGATAAGTATATTAAAATATTTGCAACAACCCAAATGTTATATGGAGATAAGATCTGCATGTCCTATATAAATTGATACTTTGCCAGTCCGTAGTTAAAGATTCACTATCCATCTTGTGCAGCCATGAGATGTTGCCAACTGTCACCAAAGGGAAATGGGTAGTTGAAAGATTTTTTAATTTGTGTGCCTGCGAGCTGAATAATTGTCAGACGCGGATTTTCCAATCCATCACTTACTTATAAAGGCGCTCCCTGGTTAGTACTGTCCTACCAGCATATTACTAAGTAATGTCTGTGAATAGCACAATGTTGCCCCTACTGAGACAGCCTTGCAATGCCTGGATTTACTGTGACCTTTAGGAATCTGTGTTACACTTACATCAGTGTCCTTCCTGAACATACCAGGGACATCTTACTTATGGAAGTTGTCACACATAACGGTCACAGTTGCTACATTTCATTGGCCTCTGGTATTTTTCACTGTTCTTTCCACAAGAGTGGTGATGCCGAGTTGTAATACTTGAGAGCAGCAGCAGAACTATAGCCATAAGTAACATAAAACAAAATATATTCATGTTGTTCATTTGCAAGCTGTTTGGAAAGGATCAACAAAATAAAGATGTAACGCTAATTTTCCCTGAGTTTATATTAATTATGCGGTGACCATCTGGAAAAAATAAAAAAAATTAAATCAATGTAACCATCTCAAAGTTAAATCGGTAATAACAGGATGCGAGTTGGATAATGAGATTAGTAAAAAAGTCACAACATCCGAAGGATTACAAGTTATTTTTCTTCTATCAGTCTCCCATCAATACGGAGAGGCATTTTAGCATTTATAACCTTTTTTTAAAACATGACATGAAATCCACTTTTTTCCAGCTTTAATAATTCACAACTCTGTGAATGGCCCGCAAGATAGACGTATTGTGTGTCAAAGGCAGAGTCAGAACATGAAAAAAAAAAAAAAGCTGAAACAATGAAATGTGTTTCACAGACCCCACCTGCACTCTTGTGGCACTGATGTTGGTCACCAGATTTTGTGATCATGCAATCTGAGATATGGTGTCTTCGATCTGCAAATAACTTCACAAAAAAATGTTGTCTTACCCTCCAAAAATCACTATAAAAGTATCGACCAGTAGGTGTCTCTCTTCTATTTAACTTGCTAATCACTGCCTGTTGTAAAGTGCAATCCATCTCTAAAAGCAGAGACTGCTTAGAGGAAAAGCCAGGTACCGGGCCAAACGCAAAACAAATAAACATAAAAACAACCACAAGATGGCAGTCTAATCACTGTCACCTTAAAGAAGCCGACCATACATAAAAAATGTTCTAAAACAAATGTTTATTAAGGAAACTTAAGGAAACAAAAATGAAAACAATACATCAAAACATCAATTAAAAGCTACTACATTCCATTAGGATAATACCCCATGGGAAAATAGCAGTGGGAGGCCATATATATCTTTGTTCTGGGAAAACTAGTAAAAAAAATGCAAAAAGACAGAAAAAGCTGCTAAGAAACTCATGGTGAACATTTGGATCACACATATGGTGCTATCAGCATCCCTATTATAACACTAATGTCCCCCGTTACTATAGCAGCTCTACTTAATATTCAGGCATGATGACAGTCATCATAGATCTAATACAGCTTATACCACAAAATACAATGATCAGGTAGTGCAAAATATCTTTACCCAGATGCAATAAATGAAATGTCTTTTTGCATTTTTTGTACTAGTTTTCCCAGAACAAAGATATTATTGCCATTATTTTGGGGTATAAATTCTTACTGACAGGTTCTC
This sequence comes from Ranitomeya variabilis, assembly GCF_051348905.1. Taxonomy (NCBI): domain Eukaryota; kingdom Metazoa; phylum Chordata; class Amphibia; order Anura; family Dendrobatidae; genus Ranitomeya; species Ranitomeya variabilis. The sequence continues at coordinate 351,038,976 of NC_135236.1, read as the reverse complement.
TTTAAATAAACACATTTTTTCCCAACTTTTTGCACACATAATATTGGTACCTAACTTAAGAGATTATTTTTAATTAATATTTATAAAGAAAACCAGTTTTGCTCTGGAATGAAACAAAGCCAAGAAAACAGCATATTTGTGAATGTTTGGCCATGCTCCAGAGTGTCACTCTGCACAGGGAAGCAGTGGTGATGAAAAGGCTCATAAATCAGAGAAAGGCTGGATTCATCTTTCTTCTTTGTAACTTCTAGGAGAAATACACATACCAGCTTTCCTCATTTACACAAGGTCTTTTGGCAAGCTTTTATGTCTCCCAGTGTGATTATAAACTGTGAACCTTCCGCATTGTAAGTTTATCTAGAGAGTGCTAAACAAAGATTTGGAAGCACAACTGTTTCAGACGTACCGCTCGCACACGTGCATCTGCACCTAAAAGTATTGTATTAGTATAGTCATCAGGGGGCGAGTGGATATTTAATGAAAATGCATTTTACATCAAGTGGAAATGTATTCATAGCATTAAACAGGAACACTAGATGATAATGGATAATATGAAAGGCATTTACATTGCAGGAAAAATACAACTGGAATCTAAGTTACTAAAGGGGTTGTCAACGTTATCTTTAATTTAGCTAATATGCTGGGGACGTAATTATGTGGCACTAATATATAGTCATGGCTGAAAGTGTTAACACTGTTGAAATTGTTCCAGAAAAGTGAGTATCAGTCCCAGAAAATTATTGCAATTACACGTTTTGTTATACACATTTATTTTCTTTGTGTGTATTGGACAAACTCAAAAAAAAGAAAGAAAAGAAGGCAAACTGGACAGAATTTCACACAAAACCTCAAAAATAGGCCGAACAAAATTGTTGGCACAGTCAACTGAATATTTGGTTGCACACCTTCTGGAATAAATAAATGCAATCAACCGCTTCCTATAGCCAGCAAGCTTCCTACACCTCTCAACTGGAATTTTGGACCACTCGTCTTTTGTAAACCGCTCTAGGTCTGTATGTGTGTTACAGGTTCTCCTTCTGCACTTCTTAGAACACGTTTCCTTTAATATCACTAACTGCACAACTATTGTCCTCAAGAATGGCTACAGGTGGAGAGCATGTGACCCAACCTGTACATCAGTACCCTCCAACAGTCATTTTTTGGAAGACAGAGCTGTGCAGTCTGTGAGAAATGGTGCACTAACAAGTGTATGCAGAGAACCTCTCATACCTACAGTTGAAACTATAAGTTTACATACACTATAAATAAAAACACATCTGCATGTTTTTCGCAATATCTGACATGAAATCAGAATAAACCTTTCCCGTTTTAGGTCAATAAGGATTACCATAATTATTAATATTTGCCAAATGCCACAATAATGAGAGAGGGAGAATGTTTTAATGCATTTTTATTACTGCAAAGTCAAAAGTTTACATACACTAAGATTATCATTAGTGATGAGCGAATATACTCGTTACTCGAGATTTCCCGAGCACGCTCGGGTGACCTCCGATTATTTGTAAGTGCTCGGAGATTTAGTTTTCAGTGCTGCAGCTGAATGATTTACGTCTGTTAGCCAGCATAAGTACATGTGGGGGTTGCCTGGTTGCTAGGGAATCCCCACATGTAATCAAGCTGGCTAACAGATGTAAATCATTCAGCTGAGGTGAGGAAAACTAAATCTCCGAGCACTAAAAAATTCTCGGAGGACACCCGAGCGTGCTCAAGAAATCTCAAGTAACGAGTATATTCGCTCATCACTAATTACCATGCCTTTAAACAAATCTGGAATGCCCAGATGGTGATGTCATGTGTTTAGAAGCTTCTGATTTTTTGGCAAAACCTGAGTTAATTAGAGACACACCTGTGGATGTATTTTAATGCACACCTGAAATGCACTGCTTTTTTGTGTTGCATCATGGGAAAGTCTAAAGAAAACAGCAAATATATCAGGAAGAGAATTGCGGGCTTTAACAAGTCTGGCTCATCCTTGGGTACAATTTGAAGATACCCAAAAGTGCCTTGTTCATTTGTACAAACAATTATACACAAGTACAAACAAGATGGGAATGTTCAGCCATATCACTCAGGAAGGAGACAGGTTATGTGTCTCAGAGATGAATGTGTATTGGTCCAACATGTGTATATCAACCCAAAGACAAAAGCAAAAGACCTTGTGAAGATAACGGTGGAAGCTGGTAAGATTGTGTCAATATCCAAAATGAAACGAGTACTGTATCAACATGGGCTGAAAGACCACTCAGGCAGGAAGAAGCCATTACTCCAAAAGAAACATAAAAAAGCCAGACTAATGTATGCAAATGCACACAGGAACAAATACCTTAATTTGTGGAGACATGTCCTGTGGTTTGATGAAACTAAAATGGAACTTTTTGGGCATAATGACCAACAGTACATTTGGAGTAAAAAAGGGAGAAGCTTGGAAGCCTAAGAACACCATCCCAACTGTGAAACACGAGGGTAGCAGCATCATGTTGTGCAGTTGCTTTACTACAGGAGGGACTGGTGCTCTTAACAAAATAGATGGCATCATAAAAAAAGAAGATTATGTGGCAATACTGAAGCAACATCTCAAGACATCAGCCAGGAAGTTAAAGCTTGGGCAGAAATGGGTCTCCCAAATGGACAATGACCCCAAGCATACAGCCAAAATAGTAACAGTGGCTTAAGGATAACAATGTCAATGTTTTAGATTGGCCGTCACAAAGCCCTGATCTCAATCCTATTGAAAATGTATGGTCAAAGCTCAAAAGGCAGGTGTGAGCAAGGCAATCCACAAACCAGGATCAGTTAGACCAGTTTTGTCAGGTGGAATGGGCCCAAATTTCGACCAACTATTGTGAGAAGCTGGTGGAAGAATATCCCAAACGTTTGACCCAAGTCATTCAGTTTAAGTTTACCAAATACTTATAAACTTTTGACTTTGCAGTAAGTAATAACATTCCTTAAAACATTTTCTCTCTCATTATTCTGGCATTTGGCAAATATTAATAATTATGGTAATCCTAATTGACCTAAACGGGAAAGGTTTATTCTGATTTCATGTCAGATATTGAGAAAAACATGCTTGTGTGTCTTTTTATGTAGTGTATGTAAACTTCTAGTTTCAACTGTATATAATAGTATCACATCATCATGTCCTTAATACACCAACACCTATGCTAAAATACAGTAGAGAGGTGGCCAACATCTTTGATTTGGTCATTAGGCAAAACCTTTCATAATCAGGGCCTTTTGTAGATGTCCAAATATAATAATCTGTACCATGTGTATAATATAATGGTTGTCAATAGAGAAAATCTGTATGGGGAGAAGATGAAGCACCAAGAATGCTCCTGTCCACATGTCTAGCTCGCTATTAAGGCACGGTTTTCTCTGTGAAGCCCTTGTCTAGATGCCATGCTGCCAGTACTTGATAAAACATAAAAACTGCTTGGAAGTTCTCTTTATAGTTCAATCAAGAAGGACATAAGAATATTTCTATATATATATTCCATCAAACAGATCTCCCATCACAGAGCAGCCCAGAAGGTGCGGAGCTATAAACGTAAATAAATAAAACAATATGGGTGTGTTTTAGTATAAAATTAAAAACTCTACTTCCATTCTGCAGAGGCAATATACAGCCAAACCCACATTTATATGAAGTTGACAAAGACTCAAAACTCTTAAGGTTTTATAAGAAAACGGATTCCTGTGGACGTGGCTTTGGCTACATGCAGCTACCATATAGTGTAAACCCGGCCCTAGAATAAGTATTATTGAATTTATAGAAATGAGAACATGAAAAGCTTATCGGATTTAAAAGTGAAAAAAATGCTGGCAAGAGATCAGTTTCCATTCACTGACACCCATCTGTTCCAATCTGTCAAAACATAGTGCCAAAATGTATTTTGGCAATCCGGAAAACTAACTTTCTTCAGCTGTTGACATGTTTAATGACAATAACTATAGACGCTAAATTGATGGGGTATAAACATAAATAAAAAAGTATTTATAATGAATTGTGAAGATTTATTGACCAGCAACTCAAGATTTTGATCAAAACTCAAAAGTGGTAATCATTTCATTTTTGTACAGTTTTTCTTTTCCTTTTTCTCCTCTTCTTTTGTGGCTCACAAAACAGGAAATCAATATTCAGGAATTAAGGAATACCTTTAGATTATCAATGTGAGCTTTACCAGGCAATTGTCTATAACAACATGCTCAAACAAATGAAAAAACACACATCAGTCAAATGCTGTGAAAAATCAATGCTAAACCTAATACCAGTAAAGCTCAAATCCACATATCTAAAGCAGCACAAAAACGCGCTGTCCGTCAGCGCCTGGATTTAGCTTAATCCTCTTGCGACGACAGGTACATTGTTAATTCTAACTTTTAAAGTCACAACACTGTATATATCAGATAGATGTCACTAGGTGACTATAGTGTATGGAGAGATGTAAAAAAACTCCATAGGAATCTTCACATTGTAAATTTAAACTGAAAACAGAAAAAAACACGTAGGAACACATATGGAAACAAAAAGGAGACACACGCTCGGGAAACAAACCAGAATGTGTATTAAACACATGAGTCCTCAAAATAACCCCTTATTGCTCTGATGACAGCTTTCCACATGCTTGGCATTCTCACAAGCAGCGCCATCCCATGAACACGTGTGCCCAAACTTTTGACTGGTGCTACACATCTTTGAGAAAGGAGACCAAATATAAAATCGCTAAGCCTAGTAAAATGAAATGGACCCGTGAATACAATCCTTTATAAGAAAGCTATCCGCTGTGTGTTCACAAATGATCTTCTACACTGGAACCCTCTATACAAACACGTGAACGTTTCCCTTCATAGAACGGTAATTCCATTCCTACTGAATTAAACCTGTGCAAAATTCTGCATGTGGGAAAGAGATGCAAAAGTGTCGAGATTAAGTCCTGCCCAGAAACACAATAAATACATAAAGTAGATTAACATTCACAATGTGAGTTACAAAAGCTCGACACACATTGTGGTTCTAGCCACCTGGGACTTAGCGCTATTAGATCAGATAAGCCGCACTAAGAAGCAGAGAGGAATTTACTAAACCATTATCATCCTATCTGATCTAATCACATGGTGTATTGATAACCTTGATTACCAGAATGTAGATACTGAGAAAGTTGCAAAGTGAAAATGAAAATGTGAAAAGAGTTACTCCCCAAAATGTATGGCGGACATTGTACTAATGCGCATGGAATTTTTACACTGATGTTAATAACTATTTAAGTGGCGGTTTTAGCTTTCTTAATCGGCAGTCGCTTAATAGCCAGTTTAGAAAGGCCAACTTCACTTCCAGACTAACAATTGGTAATAGCCTTATCCACATAGAAATTCACTGCTTTTGGCAGCATGTCCTGTTTATATAGTACAAGGTGCTAGTAAGAACAATATTTTTTAATGAAACTTAAAAATCATTTTACCCAACGAAGAAATGTTTGTCCATATGTCAGGTGGCAGCCTGCCTGCTTAGACAAGCAGCTCATCAGGAATATATGTTCCAATTTACTGGTCAGTGTAAATGAACCCTGACAGATACAAGGGAATGCTACTTCATCACACATCTTCAGGGTATGTTCACATGATAGATTTAATCCACAGATCAACATTTTGCTTATCCCTATTTTCAAGGCTGAAAAAAATATTGCTAAAAGGTGCAGAGCATAGTTCTTGGGTATCTCCGGCAGTTCCATAGAGCATGAATAGACCAGAGTGCACATGATTGACCTCTGTTCCATTCAGATGCCTCTCTGCAAAGTCCTGTGCTTGGAAATGGTGGCGAGGGTCCCAGTGGTCAATAGGGGATCACGTATATAGTTGGCAAAAAGCCTTTAGGGTATGTGACGACTCAGCGTCAATGTGGCCATTTGCGCAGGGGTGAACTATTCTTAATTATGCCAGAATACTATTCCTTTATTCAGTAAAGCTGGAGTCACACTAAACGACTTACCAACGATCACGACCAGCTATACGACCTGGCCGTGATCGTTGGTAAGTCGTCGTGTGGTCGCTGGGGAGCTGTCACACAGACAGCTCTCTCCAGCGACCAACGATCAGGGGAACGACTTCGGCATCGTTGAAACGGTCTTCAACGATGCCGAAGTCCCCCTGCAGCACCTGGGTAACCAGGGTAAACATCGGGTTACTAAGGGCAGGGCCGCGCTTAGTAACCCAATATTTACCCTGGTTACCATTGTAAAAGTAAAAAAAAACACTACATACTCACATTCTGATGTCTGTCACGTCCCCGCCGGCGTGCACAGGGTTAAAACTGCTTTCGGCAAGAGCGCTGCTAATGCACGCGCTGCTGCCGAGAGCATCCCTGCACTGAATGTGTCAGCGCCGGCAGTAACAGCGGTGACGTCACCGCTGTGCTCTGCTTTACGGCCAGCGCTGACAGTCAGTGCAGGGAAGCTCTCGGCAGCAGCGCGTGCATTAGCAGCGCTCCTGCCAAAAGCAGTTTTAACCCTGTGGACGCCGGGGGATGTGACAGACATCAGAATGTGAGTATGTACTGTTTTTTTTTTTTTTTTTTTTTAACTTTTACAATGGTAACCAAGGTAAATATCGGGTTACTAAGCGCAGCCCTGCGCTTAGTAACCCGATATTTACCCTGGTTACAAGTGAACACATCGCTGGATCGGCGTCACACACGCCGATCCAGCGATGACAGCGGGTGATCAGCGACCAAAAAATGGTCCTGATAATTCCCCAACGACCAACAACCTCCCAGCAGGGGCCTGATCGTTGGTCGCTGTCACACATAACGAGATCGTTAGCGGGATTGTTGCTACGTCACCAAAAGCGTGACGTTGCAACAATATCGTTAACGATATCGTTATGTGTGACTCAGCCTTAAGTCAAGGGTCAAAAGCCATTGTTTCATCTCCCCAAATCCTGTGGGACAATGCCCTGAAATTGGAGTTGAGAGTTATAAAAGGTGTTTGATCCAGTCACCGATATGATTCTACATGACTTAAGCCTAGAGGGACCATGGTTCCAGCTGATGGAATACAAGACTGCTCCACTGCCCAACATTAAGCCCACAAATTTGATAGGAGAACCCAGGTTGGCACAATTGGGTCACCTATTCACAAATTTCGGGGAGCACGGTCAGCTTCCTAAACTTGCTGCTGCCTTCTCTCAGTGGTTGCCCGCTCAGTGGGTGATTGGGAGATGCTGGCTGGGGTAGTTAGCTCTGGATGCCCAGAAGTCACAGAGATTCTAATCCCTGGCAAAAGAGCGGAAGGGTGAGACTCTGTCATTTGCACCATCTTGTGTACTTGCTGGGAATATATTATATGTTGCTGACTGTTGGTGATCCAATCAAGTCTTACCGGAGTGTGGTACCCTCATGTGTTGTCTGAGTAGTGTTCTGCCCACGGGGAAGGAATACGGGCATTCAGTGGGATGAACTCTCCAAAGACAGCCAGGCCAGCGGACAAGAGCATCCACTGACACCATGTCTCCACAGGGTAGAATAACAAAGAACAAATTTGTTACAGAAATGTATGAATTTTCATAAAGAGGTTTAAAGAAATGTATTTATCTACTGTGAAACAACCTCAGACAGATAGAAAGAAGGGGATGAGGGAATTGTTTAGTTACATGAATTTCTGCAAAAAATATTCCATGCTGAACTGAGAAGAGATGACAGGTATGGGTCGAGGAACTACAGGCTGCAGAATAGTTAGCCTAATAAATATTACAAAATGAACTACACAAAACATATGTAAGCAGCTTCTAGCATGATTTAATAGTAAAGACAGAACTAAGTCAATTACGATCAGACGGTGCAGGCCAAAATTCTACACACTGCAATATCTTTAGGACATTTTATTGACGTGATGGATTTCAGTAAAACTGCAAGTTTTCTGTTCAACCCATATGAAAAACTCCAACATGCAATGCATTATACTAATGTTTTCTAGTTGATGAAATGAATATGGAGAAACATAAGGTCGTTCATACAAATGCTGCACTACAGTGTTCTCACAATGAGAAACATTTTTCAGAGGTTTCCACAACATGATGTATTATCGCTGCTTACACTTCAATTCTCAGCAGGCTTGACCAGGGTTAGCTGCCACAGATCAGGTTGACTGATTTCTAATACCACTCTCAAGGGGTGAAGCTGACAAAACTGCAGCGCTAGTCGCATTAACCTGCCGAGGTGCTGTACAACACACTCACAGAGCCTGCTCTTTACAAACAGCACAATATAAGTCAGCCTTATACTTATAAAGCATATGCATGCAGCTAGGCCGTTCATACAGACAGGCTGATTACTCAGGCCTGACAACTATTCTTACGTATAGCCAAGCATACAGCCGGCATTGTCAGCAGAAGGGTCTGGAATCTTTTTCAGAAAATCAGTTAGTAACAGAAGACCAACTGTAAAAACAGAGATTTACTAATTACAATGACTTAATTCAGTACTAATTGCGTAACAAATATAAAATGCATACTGTGTACCAAATATGTTATATTCTCCTGACATATAGCTCTGATGTGTGCCAGTGTATAGGCATACAGGGGCATACTTATCATATAAGATCCCACTGCTAAAGATGTACACTGGACGATATATGCAATTGTTAGGGTTTCTATAGGATATCACCGTCAGCAAGACTTTCCTATATACAGTGCCTTGCAAAAGTATTCGGCCCCCTGGAACTTTTCAAACTTTTCCCACATATCATGCTTCAAGCATAAAGATACCAAATGTAAATTTTTGGTGAAGAATCAACAACAAGTGGAACAGAATTGTGAAGTTGAATGGAATTTATTGGTTATTTAAAATTTTTGTGGAAATTAAAAAAACTGAAAAGTGGGGCGTGCAATATTATTTGGCCACTTATTTTCAGTGCAGCAAACTCACTCCAGAAGTTCATTGTGGATCTCTGAATGATCAAATGTTGTCCTAAATGCCTAATGATGATAAATATAATCCACCTGTGTGTAATCAAGTCTCCGTATAAATACACCGGCTCTGTGATAGTCTCAGGGCTCTGTTTGAAGCACAGAGAGCATCATGAAGACCAAGGAACACAACAGGCAGGTCCATGCTACTGTTGTGGAGAAGTTTAAAGCCTGATTTGGATACAAAATGATTTCCAAAACTTTAAACAACCCAAGGAGCACTGTGCAAGCGATCATATTGAAATGGAAGGAGTATCATACCACTGCAAATCTACCAAGACCCGGCCGTCCCTCTAAACTTTCATCTCAAACAAGGAGAAGACTGATCAGAGATGCAGCCAAGAGGCCCATGATTACTCTGGATGAACTGTAGACATCTACAGCTGAGGTGGGACAGTCTGTCCATAGGACAACAATCAGTCGTACACTGCACAAATCTGGCCTTTATGGAAGAGTGGCAAGAAGAAAGCCTTTTCTCAAAGATATCCATAAAAAGTGTTGTTTAAAGTTTGCAACAAGCCACCTGGAAGACACACCAAACATGAGGAATAAGGTGCTCTGGTCAGATGAAACCAAAATCAAACTTTTTGGCAACAATGCCAAACGATATGTTTGGCGTAAAGGCAACACAGATCATCACCCTGAACACACCATCCCCACTGTCAAACATGGTGGTGGCAGCATCATGATTTGGACCTGCTTTTCTTCAGCAGGGACAGGGAAGATGGTTAAAATTGATGGGAAGATGGATGGAGCCAAATAAAGGACCATTCTTGAAGGAAACCTGCTGGAGTCTGCAAAAGGCCTGAGACTGGGATGGAGATTTGTCTTCCAACAAGACAATGATCCCAAACAAAGAAAAATCTACAATGGAATGGTTCACAAATAAACGTATCCAGGTGTTAGAATGGCCAAGTCAAAGTCCAGACCTGAATCCAATCGAGAATCTGTGAAAGAGCTGAAAACTGCTGTTCACAAACGATCTCCATCAAACCTCAATGATCTCCAGCTGTTTGCCAAGGAATAATGGGCAAGAATTTCAGTCTCTTGATGTACAAAACTGCTAGAGACATCCCCAAGCGACTTGCAGCTGTAATCGCAGCAAAAGGTGGCACAACAAAGTATTAAGTTAAAGGGGCCAAATAATATTGCACGCCCCACTTTTCAGTTTTTGAATTTCCACAAAAATGTAAAATAACCAAGAAATTTCGTTCAACTTCACAATTCTGTTCCACTTGTTGTTGATTCTTCACCAAAAATTTACATTTAGTATCTTTATGTTTGAAGCATGATATATGGGAAAAGGTTGGAAAGTTCCAGGGAGCCGAATGCTTTCGCAAGGCACTGTAGTTGGAAAAGAGATATGTATGGCAAAATATATAAGAAGGTATTTCTGCACATTATAAATCTCTTAAGAAACAATTCAGGCTTGCATCCATTGTGTGTTCAATGGGAAAGGTGAAGGGAAGAAGTGGCATCTGATATGTAAAACCTGCATTATATTACTTTCTGGCAATTAAAAACAGCAGGCTTCTATGAGGCAACGAGTGTTTCACACAGCAATAGCCTTCCTCTGGCCTATTCCTGTTTTTAAATTATAGAAAAAAGGAAATGCAGAGACCGCGCTGAAGGCTTACAAACAAAGCACTTATGTCAAATAAGCGGGCCCCAAAAGCAAGAACTATTCCTCGTTTTTAATTTATACAAAAAGAAAATGCAAATAGTCAGTGCTGATGCCTTAACTGTATATCTATTGCATCCAGGGGCGGACACAGACAGCTTGGGGCCCCTGTGCAGGAACTGTGCCTGGGCCCCCCTCCTTTTACTGCGACAAAGCTAAGGGACTGTGCTATACATAAGTGAGTACACTTTATACTAAGGGACTGTGTTAGACATAATAATCGATAATAATGTCTTCCTTTACCTCCCCCTGTTCTTAAACCCATTATAAATCCCCCGCATCCCATTATTGCCCTCTCCCCCACCCCCATGATTGCCCTCCACCACCTCCATTATTGCTTTCTCCCCCACCACCCCATATCATTGCCCATTCCACCACCTCCATCATTGGCTCCTCCCCACCACCCCCATCATTGTTCTTTCCACTGCCACCATCATTTCCTCCTGCCCCACCACCCCTATCATTGCCCTCTCCATCAACCCAATCATTGCCTTCGGCCCCATCACCCTGATCATTGCCCTCTCCTCCACCTACACACACAAACACACACACACACACACACACACACACACACACACAGCACCATTCACCTCTCTACACACACACACACACACGCCTCACCTCTGCTCGCATGGTATCCTGAAGCCGCACCATCGCCGGCAGCTTCCGGTCTCACACAGCCGCGGCGCTGAATGATGATGTCATTCAGCCGCTGCTGTGTGACAGGAAGCGCGGGCAGGAAGCAGGATGGATCCATTCCCTGCAGCTCCGCTCCGCTGCCTTTTTCTCTTGCAGGCAGCGGAGCTGCAATCCCATGATGGCAATCTGGCCAGGGGCCCCCCGGAGCCGCATAAACTGACCAGTTTGCCCTCATTATTAGCCACCCTGCAGGCAGGGCCGGTTTTAGGCAAGTGGGGCCCTAGGCAAAGTTTAAAATGGGGCCTCAAATCCTAACATATTGCACATCACACAGAAGCATTTCGGTTGTATTTACATGAGCTGAGTTCAGGCCACTAAAGGAGTGTGATCGACAATATTGAACTCGTTCAACGCTTGATCCCAGCCTCTTTACACCATCTGAGAAAGAATGATGGGACAGAACAATCACTAATAGATCACTAACAGATCACCATACAGTATCCTGTTACCAGCAGCACACCTACAGTTTACACCGGCGATGTGCTGCTGAGAACAATGATTTCTGTTCCGGCATAACCAATCCAATCACTCGATGAATAGGCAGCATTTTACTTGTTTAGTATAATACACCCCATAGTCCTCCATATATTATAATGTGCACCACAGTCCTCCATATTGTAAAAATGCACACCGCATAGTCCTACATATAATATAATGTGCCCTATAGTCCTCTATATAGTATAATACACTCCTCAGTCCTCCATATAGTATTATACACTTCCCATAGTCCTCAATATAGTATTATACACTCCTCATAGTCCTCCATATATTAAAATACACTGCTCAATCCTCCACATAATATAATACACTCATAGTGCTCCATATAGTATAATGCACTGCCATAGTCATCCATGTAGTACAATTCACTTTTCCATAGTATAATGCAGCCCATAGTTCTTCATATAGTATAATGTATTCCCCATAGTCCTTGATACAGTATAATGCAGCCCACATATAGTATAATGCAGCCACCCAATAGAGCATAATGCAGCCACCCCACAGAGTATGATGTAACCCCCATAGAATATAATGCAGCCCCCCTTAAATAGTATAATGTAGCCCCCTCATAAAGTATGATGCAATCACCCCTCATAGAATATAAATATAATACAGCCCCCATAGAATATAATACAGCCCACCTTCCCATAGAATATAATGTAGCCCCATCAAAGAGTATGATGCAATCCTCCCTCATAAAATCTAATACAGCCCCTCCATAGAATATAATGTAGCCCCCCATAGAATATAATACAGCCCACCTCCCCATAGAATATAATGTAGCCCCCATAGAATATAATGCAGCCCCCATAGTATATAACACAGCCTTCCCCATAGAATATAATGCACCCCCCATAGTATATAACACAGCCTCCCCCATAGAATATAACGTATAATGTACCCCCCATAGTATACAACACAGCCCGCATAATACACAGCACAGCCCGCATAGTATACAGCACTGCCCGCATAGTATACAGCACTGCCCGCATAGTAAACAGCACTGCCCGCATAGTAAACAGCACTGCCCGCATTGTAAACAGCACTGCCCGCATAGTATACAGCACTGCCCGCATAGTATACAGCACAGCCCGCATAGTATACAGCACTGCCTGCATAGTATACAGCGCAGCCTCATAGTATACATCGCAGCCTCATAGTATACAGCACAGCCCGCATAGTATACAGCACTGCCCGCATAGTAAACAGCACTGCCCGCATAGTATACAGCACTGCCCGCATAGTATACAGCACTGCCCGCATAGTATACAGCACTGCCCGCATAGTACACAGCACTGCCTGCATAGTATACAGTACTGCCCGCATAGTATACAGCACAGCCTCATAGTATACAGCACTGCCCGCATAGTATACAGCACTGCCAGTGTAGTATACAGCGCAGCCTCATAGTAAACGGCGCAGCCTCATAGTAAACAGCGCAGCCTCATAGTATACAGTGCAGCCTCATAGTATACAGCGCAGCCTTAGTATACAGCGCAGCCTCATAGTATACAGCGCAGCCTCATAGTATACAGCACAGCCTCATAGTATACAGCGCAGCCTCATAGTATACAGCACTGCCCGCGTAGTATACAGCGCAGCCTCATAGTAAACAGCGCAGCCTCATAGTATACAGCGCAGCCTCATAGTATACAGCACAGCCTCATAGTATATAGCACTGCCTCATAGTATACAGCACAGCCTCATAGTATACAGCACAGCCTCATAGTAAACAGCGCAGCCTCATAGTATACAGTGCAGCCTCATAGTATACAGCACAGCCTCATATTACACAGCACTGCCCACGTAGTATACAGCACAGCCTCATAGTAAACAGCACTGTCTCATGGTATACAGCGCAGCCTCATGGTATACAGCACACAGCCTCATAGTATACAGCACACAGCCTCATAGTATACAGCACACAGCCTCAGCATACAGCACACAGCCTCATAGCATACAGCACACAGCCTCATAGTATACAGCACAGCCTCATGGTATACAGTACTGCCTCATAGTATACAGCACACAGCCTCATGGCATACAGCGCAGCCTCATGGTATGCAGCACACAGCCTCATGGTATACAGCACTGCCTCATAGTACACAGCGCAGCCTCATGGTATACAGCACAGCCTCATGGTATACATCACAGCCTCATAGTATATAGCACTGCCTCATAGTATACAGCACAGCCTCATAGTATACAGCACAGCCTCATAGTATACAGTGCAGCCTCATAGTATACAGCACACAGCCTCATGGTATACAGCACACAGCCTCATGGTATACAGCACACAGCCTCATGGTATACAGCACACAGCCTCATGGTATACAGCGCAGCTCCCCCCAGAATGGCCCTACAGTCCAGTACTCACTGTTATAGAGTAAAAAAACAAACAAACACACTCCTCACCTCTCCTCGTACCCGTGCTGCTTCCACTTCCTGCTCCTGTCGGCACACAGTGAGTGCGCGGCAGTGTCTGTCAGAGGCAAAGCGGGGAATGATGGGAGAGGGAGCATCAGGTGACTGTTGTGAATTTACTTTTTGCTCCCTCTAGTGGTTACTAGTTTTTTGACTCTGGTTTTTCTGTCATTCCTTTTATCCGCACCTGGGTCGTTAGTTAAGGGTGTTGCTATTTAAGCTCCCTGGACCTTCAGTTCAATGCCTGGCAACGTAGTTATCAGAGCTAGTCTGCTGTGCTCTTGTCTACTGATCCTGGTTCCAGTTATATCAGCTAAGTCCGCTTTTTGCTTTTTGCTATTTTGTTTTTGGTTTTGTATTTTTGTCCAGCTTGTTCCAAATATATATCCTGACCTTTGCTGGAAGCTCTAGGGGGCTGGTGTTCTCCCCCCGGACCGTTAGACGGTTCGGGGGTTCTTGAATTTCCAGTGTGGATTTTGATAGGGTTTTTGTTGACCATATAAGTTACCTTTCTTTATTCTGCTATCAGTTAGCGGGCCTCTCTGTGCTAAACCTGGTTCATTTCTGTGTTTGTCATTTCCTCTTACCTCACCGTTATTATTTGTGGGGGGCTTCTATCCAGCTTTGGGGTCCCCTTCTCTGGAGGCAAGAAAGGTCTTTTGTTTTCCTCTACTAGGGGTAGCTAGATTCTCCGGCTGGAGCGTGTCATCTAGAATCAACGTAGGAATGATCCCCGGCTACTTCTAGTGTTGGCGTTAGGAGTAGATATATGGTCAACCCAGCTACCACTGCCCTATGAGCTGGATTTTTGTATTCTGCAGACTTCCACGTTCCTCTGAGACCCTCGCCATTGGGGTCATAACAGTTTGCCAGGCCAGTATTAAATGTTTAATGCATTGCAGAAGAGGGATTATAAGAAAGAAGATTCTGAGTTTTTTTTTTTTTTCTTCTTCCCCTTTACCTCAGAGTGGCTATGCTTGCTGCAGACATGAATGTCCAGACCTTGATTACAAGTGTGGACCAGCTGGCTACTCGTGTGCAGGGCATACAAGACTATGTTATCAGTAATCCTAGGTCAGAACCTAAAATACCGATTCCTGAACTGTTTTCCGGAGACAGGTTTAAGTTTAGGAATTTTGTGAATAATTGTAAATTGTTTTTGTCCCTGAGACCCTGTTCATCTGGAGACTCTGCTCAGCAAGTAAAAATTGTTATTTCGTTCTTACGGGGCGACCCTCAGGATTGGGCTTTTTCGCTGGCGCCAGGAGATCCGGCATTGGCTGATATTAATGCGTTTTTTCTGGCGCTCGGTTTACTTTATGAGGAACCCAATCTTGAGATTCAGGCAGAAAAGGCCTTGCTGGCTATGTCTCAGGGGCAGGACGAGGCTGAAGTGTACTGCCAAAAATTTCGGAAATGGTCCGTGCTGACACATTGGAACGAGTGTGCACTGGCCGCTAATTTTAGAAATGGCCTTTCTGAAGCCATTAAGAATGTTATGGTGGGTTTTCCCATTCCCACAGGTCTGAATGATACTATGGCACTGGCTATTCAAATTGACCGGCGGTTGCGGGAGCGCAAAACCGCAAATTCCCTCATGGTGTTGTCTGAACAGACACCTAATTCGGTGCAATGTGATAGAAAAATCGCAAATTCCCTCATGGTGTTGTCTGAACAGACACCTGATTTAATGCAATGTGATAGAATCCTGACTAGAAATGAGCGGAAAATTCATAGACGCCGGAATGGCTTGTGCTACTACTGTGGTGATTCTACACATATTATCTCAGCATGCTCTAAACGTATAGCTAAGGTTGTTAGTCCTGTCACCGTTGGTAATTTGCAACCTAAATTTATTCTGTCTGTAACTTTGATTTGCTCACTGTCGTCTTTTCCTGTCATGGCGTTTGTAGATTCAGGTGCTGCCCTGAGTCTTATGGATCTGTCATTTGCTAAGCACTGTGGTTTTACTCTTGAACCATTAGAAAATCCTATTCCTCTTAGGGGTATTGATGCTACGCCATTGGCAGCAAATAAACCGCAGTATTGGACACAGGTTACCATGTGCATGACTCCTGAACACTGCGAGGTGATACGTTTCCTGGTTTTACATAAAATGCATGATTTGGTTGTTTTAGGGCTGCCATGGTTACAGACCCATAATCCAGTCCTGGACTGGAAGGCTATGTCAGTCTCAAGTTGGGGCTGTCGTGGTATTCATGGGGATTCCCTGCCTGTGTCTATTGCTTCTTCTACGCCTTCGGAAGTTCCGGAGTATTTGTCTGATTATCAGGATGTCTTCAGTGAGTCTGAGTCCAGTGCACTGCCTCCTCATAGGGACTGTGACTGTGCTATAGATTTGATCCCAGGCAGTAAATTTCCTAAGGGAAGACTGTTTAATCTGTCGGTACCTGAACATACCGCTATGCGTTCATATATCAAGGAGTCTCTAGAGAAAGGACATATTCGTCCGTCTTCTTCCCCTCTTGGTGCGGGATTCTTTTTTGTGGCAAAAAAGGACGGATCTTTGAGACCTTGTATTGATTATTGGCTTTTAAATAAGATCACTGTCAAATTTCAGTATCCTTTACCGCTGTTGTCTGACTTGTTTGCCCGGATTAAAGGTGCCAAGTGGTTCACCAAGATAGATCTTCGTGGTGCGTACAACCTTGTGCGCATTAAGCAAGGTGATGAATGGAAAACCGCATTCAATACGCCCGAAGGTCATTTTGAGTACTTGGTGATGCCTTTTGGGCTCTCCAATGCGCCTTCAGTTTTTCAGTCCTTTATGCATGACATTTTCCGGAAGTATCTGGATAAATTTTTGATTGTTTATCTGGATGATATTTTGTTTTTTTCTGATAATTGGGATTCGCATGTGGAGCAGGTCAGGTTGGTCTTTAAAATTTTGCGTGAAAATTCTTTGTTTGTCAAGGGCTCAAAGTGTCTCTTTGGTGTACAGAAGGTTCCCTTTTTGGGGTTCATTTTTTCCCCTTCTGCTGTGGAGATGGACCCAGTCAAGGTCCGAGCTATTCTTGATTGGACTCAGCCCTCGTCAGTTAAGAGTCTACAGAAGTTCTTGGGTTTCGCTAACTTCTACCGTCGTTTTATCGCTAATTTTTCTAGCATTGTGAAACCTTTGACGGATATGACCAAGAAGGGCTCCGATGTAGCTAACTGGGCTCCTGCTGCCGTGGAGGCTTTCCAGGAGTTGAAACGCCGGTTTACTTCGGCGCCTGTTTTGTGCCAGCCCGATGTCTCACTTCCCTTTCAGGTTGAGGTGGATGCTTCAGAGATTGGAGCAGGGGCCGTTTTGTCGCAGAGAGGCCCTGGTTGCTCTGTTATGAAACCTTGTGCCTTTTTCTCTAGGAAGTTTTCGCCTGCCGAGCGAAATTATGATGTGGGCAATCGGGAGTTGTTGGCCATGAAATGGGCATTTGAGGAGTGGCGTCATTGGCTCGAGGGTGCTAAGCATCGTGTGGTGGTCTTGACTGATCACAAAAATCTGATGTATCTCGAGTCTGCTAAACGCCTTAATCCGAGACAGGCCCGCTGGTCATTGTTTTTCTCCCGCTTTGATTTTGTTGTCTCGTATTTACCAGGTTCAAAGAATGTGAAGGCCGATGCTCTTTCTAGGAGCTTTGTGCCTGATGCTCCTGGAGTCGCTGATCCTGTTGGTATTCTTAAAGATGGAGTTATCTTGTCAGCTATTTCTCCGGATCTGCGACGTGTGTTGCAGAGATTTCAGGCTGATAGGCCTGAGTCTTGTCCACCTGACAGACTGTTTGTCCCGGATAAGTGGACCAGCAGAGTCATTTCCGAGGTTCATTCCTCGGTGTTGGCAGGTCACCCGGGAATTTTTGGCACCAGAGATCTGGTGGCCAGGTCCTTTTGGTGGCCTTCCTTGTCAAGGGATGTGCGGTCATTTGTGCAGTCCTGTGGGACTTGTGCTCGAGCTAAGCCTTGCTGTTCTCGTGCCAGCGGTTTGCTCTTGCCCTTGCCTGTCCCGAAGAGACCTTGGACACATATCTCCATGGATTTCATTTCTGATCTTCCGCTATCCCAGGGCATGTCCGTTATCTGGGTGATATGTGATCGCTTCTCAAAGATGGTCCATTTGGTTCCTTTGCCTAAGCTGCCTTCCTCTTCCGATCTGGTTCCTGTGTTTTTCCAGAACGTGGTTCGTTTGCACGGCATCCCTGAGAATATTGTGTCAGACAGAGGATCCCAGTTCGTTTCCAGATTCTGGCGATCCTTTTGTAGTAGGATGGGCATTGATTTGTCGTTTTCGTCTGCTTTCCATCCTCAGACTAATGGACAGACGGAGCGAACCAATCAGACTTTGGAGGCTTATTTGAGGTGTTTTGTCTCTGCTGATCAGGACGATTGGGTGACATTCTTGCCGTTGGCGGAGTTTGCCCTTAATAATCGGGCTAGTTCCGCCACCTTGGTTTCGCCTTTTTTCTGCAACTCTGGTTTCCATCCTCGCTTTTCTTCGGGTCATGTGGAGCCTTCTGACTGTCCTGGGGTGGATTCTGTGGTGGATAGGTTGCAGCGGATCTGGAATCATGTGGTGGACAACTTGAAGTTGTCACAGGAGAGGGCTCAGCGCTTTGCCAACCGCCGCCGCGGTGTGGGTCCCCGACTACGCGTTGGGGATTTGGTATGGCTTTCTTCCCGCTTTGTTCCTATGAAGGTCTCCTCTCCCAAATTTAAACCTCGTTTTATTGGGCCTTACAAGATATTGGAAATCCTTAATCCTGTATCTTTTCGTCTGGATCTTCCTGTGTCGTTTGCTATTCACAATGTATTTCATAGGTCCTTGTTGCGGCGGTACATTGTGCCTATAGTTCCTTCTGCTGAGCCTCCTGCTCCGGTGTTGGTTGAGGGCGAGTTGGAGTACGTGGTGGAGAAGATCTTGGATTCTCGCCTCTCCAGGCGGAGGCTTCAGTACCTGGTCAAGTGGAAGGGCTATGGTCAGGAGGATAATTCCTGGGTGGTCGCCTCTGATGTTCATGCGGCCGATTTAGTTCGTGCCTTTCATGCCGCTCATCCTGATCGCCCTGGTGGTCGTGGTGAGGGTTCGGTGACCCCTCACTAAGGGGGGGGGGTACTGTTGTGAATTTACTTTTTGCTCCCTCTAGTGGTTACTAGTTTTTTGACTCTGGTTTTTCTGTCATTCCTTTTATCCGCACCTGGGTCGTTAGTTAAGGGTGTTGCTATTTAAGCTCCCTGGACCTTCAGTTCAATGCCTGGCAACGTAGTTATCAGAGCTAGTCTGCTGTGCTCTTGTCTACTGATCCTGGTTCCAGTTATATCAGCTAAGTCCGCTTTTTGCTTTTTGCTATTTTGTTTTTGGTTTTGTATTTTTGTCCAGCTTGTTCCAAATATATATCCTGACCTTTGCTGGAAGCTCTAGGGGGCTGGTGTTCTCCCCTTGGACCGTTAGACGGTTCGGGGGTTCTTGAATTTCCAGTGTGGATTTTGATAGGGTTTTTGTTGACCATATAAGTTACCTTTCTTTATTCTGCTATCAGTAAGCGGGCCTCTCTGTGCTAAACCTGGTTCATTTCTGTGTTTGTCATTTCCTCTTACCTCACCGTTATTATTTGTGGGGGGCTTCTATCCAGCTTTGGGGTCCCCTTCTCTGGAGGCAAGAAAGGTCTTTTGTTTTCCTCTACTAGGGGTAGCTAGATTCTCCGGCTGGAGCGTGTCATCTAGAATCAACGTAGGAATGATCCCCGGCTACTTCTAGTGTTGGCGTTAGGAGTAGATATATGGTCAACCCAGCTACCACTGCCCTATGAGCTGGATTTTTGTATTCTGCAGACTTCCACGTTCCTCTGAGACCCTCGCCATTGGGGTCATAACAGGTGACGCTCTCTCCTCCATCATTGCTTTGAACTGTACCGGCAGACGCCGGTATAGTTTAATGCGGCGGGGGAGTTGTCGCTGGCCGCAGGCGGGCCCCCCTGCCTCAAAGGGGCCCCATAGCAGCTGCGTGATGTGCCGCTAGCTGGGGGCCCCTGGGGGAGCGGGGAACTAGGCAGCTGCCTGCCCCTAATGCCGGCACTGCCTGCAGGGGCCCCCTGGAGCCTCCGGGCCCCTGTGCAGCCGCACAGGTTGAACAGGCGGTATGTCCGCCCATGATTGCATCCATCTATTACATTAAGTAAAAAGTATTACAAAATAAGAAATTATGCTGAATAAGTAAGCCCTAAAACCAGGTTTGAACACTCTTTCACCTAACAGACACGGCTGTAAGAAATGCCCATTGCCTTATACAAGCCTACCATATTCATATTTTTAGATGAGATATCAGAGGAAGCACATTACCATGCAAAACGATTCGTCTGTATTCCTGCTGTTTTTAATCACTTGATGACCGTCAATACGTCTTTTTAGTGACCTGAGATATAAGAGACTAGCATCCACCGACTGATGACAATCCAGCAGTTGTTGGCTGTACACTCCAGCTGACAACTTGCTGCATCAGCCACGATCAGTGTTGGCACCAACCATGGTCATTTAACCCCTTAGAAGCTGCTTTCAATAATGACTACATCATATGAATGGTTAACAGAGTGTGGTGCTCCATCTTTAACCTTATCAGCACCCTGAGATCATGATTGTGTGGTCCTGATGTTTGCCATGGCAATTCACGGCAAAATAACGGCCTTAAAGTCTGTCAGCTATAGTGACCTGTTCAGTAGTTAGCAACATTTAGGTGGTAAAAATACACTTTTTCATTATTGTCACATCACTTTGCATTAATTCCTGAAAATCACCTAAAGGGTTAATAAACTACCTGACAGTTTTCAATATGTCGAGGGGTGATGTTTTTAAAATGGTATCACTTTTGGGGGTTTCCGATATATAGGACCCCCAAAGTCACTTCAAACCTGGATAGGTCGCTTAAAAATTTTTTTTTGTAAATTTCCTTGGAAAAAGAAACCTCCTAAAAGGCTAACAAAATAAAATAGCATTTTACAAATGGTGCTGATGTAAATCGTACGTGAGGGAAATGTTATTTATTAATGTTTTTCTATCAAATGACTATCTGGATTAATGGTATATTGATTCAAAGTTTGAAAATTGCTAATTGTTTTACATTTTTGTCAAATTTCTGATATTTTTTATAAATAAACACAAAACATATCAAACTAAATTCACCATTAGCATAAAGTATAATGTGTCATGAAAAAAACACCTCCAAATCAATGGGTAATGTGCATTCCAGAGTTATTACCACATAAAGTGACACTGGTCAGATTTCGCCAATTTGGCCCGGTCATATAATGGAAAAAAGGTATGTTAAGAAAGATAACGGTGTTTGGGGCTCACATATTCAGCATCAGTGCGACTGCTGAGATACCTCTATGTACTGTAATAAGAGATTTACAGCAAGGCTTAGGCACTGACGATTTGCATTTCCTTTAACAAATTTCTTCCACCTGCTACAAGATGTATTTTTCTCTCTGTTTCACAGTATTTCCTTCCACTGTCTTCTCTTTTTGCACAAACTGCCTTCAGTATAAGTGTTCTAGAACATTCTCTCTTCCATCCCCACTACAGTTTATCGGCTTTTTTCTTCCCTAAAATATCAGTGTGTTACGTAATCAATTCAGAACAGAACAGTATTAGTTACATTTTAAATAGCCAAAGATAAAATTGGGTAAAATGTAACCATAGCAGAAAATAAATGGGAGTCTTGACGAACAACAGCGAGATGGCATGCGCTTAGTCAGTGCAGGTTCTAGGACAAGTTCAATGATTATCTGTGAAATTAGACGTATACCACAGTGAATAGCAGATTCAATTTGATAATCATTTCCTTGGGACACATTGTGTTTACTATGCGATTTAGCAAGCTATGTTATCTTGTTTGTCCAGTGTATTTCTACAAATTGCTCCTTAGAGAGTTAGCTGGTTCTATTCATTTAAAACGGTACAAGATATAAGCTAAAAGCACAGAGGAACTTGGGAAAAAATACAAAGAAAACACTGTACACAGAGATTACAGAGGATAATTAATTTCTGCTCTATAAATATAATGTAATGTCTATACAGTACAGTCTATACAGAATAATGTACACGAGCTAATCAGGACACTAGGAATTATACACGTCTGTATTTTGGCCAGCCTTCTTATGGTGGGCCCTATAAGAGCGGGAATCTGTCCTTACTAGAAGTTCATACACTTAGTAAGACTGCGAGCACAAACAACAAACAGTGACACATTGCGTTTCTACCAGTCTGTAATACACACCATATACATTACTGAGGGTCCGCTGGCTGTTTCTCCCTTAGAACATTTCTTCCAAGGCAGAATACTTCTGTAATATGGGATATGAGGTAGGTACACAGTATGTGGTATGGAATAGGCTCACAAGGTGGAATATATATATATATATATATATATATATATATATATATATATATATATATATATATATATATATATATATATATATATATATATGCACATCACCAGGTCAGAAAAAGGCAACGATAGAATTACAACTTCACGTTCAGACTCCACAATATTCCCGGGATCTGTCTATGATGGTATTGAAGTCCATAGGCTGTTTCAGGCATGCGTGTGAATATATGAAGCAGGTGCTCATACACCCGTCAGTAAATCCAAGTGTTGCCTGCTGTTGGGACTCACCTGGTACGTATCCCACAGCCTGATGGTGCACCGCAGGGGAACCTCTCTCATCAGAAGATTATTCATCCAACGGAAAGCAAACTGCAGGTATTCAACCTCATACTGATGTAAGTGTCTGTGTACTTGGTCTGCAAGCAAGAGTAAAACCACCTGTTACATCTTCAGATGCTTCACATTATCGCACGCTAATAATATAATCACCCTGCGAGCCGCAGAGCAAAGCCAGACACAATAGCATTTCTCTTACATCAATGCAAATATCTATGTGTAATACAATAAAGGAGTAAAAAACATACACAGTCAGCTTGGGTTAATAAAATGGCCATTAGTTCTGCATTGTTAAAACTTTATGCATGGATATATATATATATATATAGATATAGAGATATATATATATATATATAGATATAGAGATATATATATATAGATATATATATATATATATATATATATATATATATATATATATATAGATATATATATATATATATATATATATATATATATATAGATATAGATATATATAGATATAGATATATATAGATATAGATATATATATAGATATAGATATATATATAGATATAGATATATATATAGATATAGATATATATATAGATATATATATATAGATATATATATAGATATATATATATATATATATATATATATATATATATATATATATATATATATATATACATATATATACACTGCAGTTTGCGGATTATACGACGCACCAGACCATAAGATGCACCCCGACTTCCTGAACCTTCCTCCTGTGACCCTGCTCCACCACTGCCACACAGCAAGCTCACTTCGGATTATAAGACGCACCCCCATTTTCTTCTGCAATTTGGAGGGGAAAAAAAGTGCATCTTTTAATCCGAAAAATCATCAACATTAACAGAAATAAAATTGTATCCTCTCACTGCACACGGATGACATATGGATCACTGATCAGAGAACATTTCTGCGATTATCGTCCGTGTAAAACGGACTGATTTTTATACGTTGTGTGTGACTCCAGCCTAAAGGAGATCCCCCAACATTAAACATAATGGTATTTTACTTACTGATCAGTAGGGGTCTGATTGTCAGAACCTTGTAAAAGAACAGGGGCAGCAGCATTTTTTCCCCTCCACAGCAGCACTGCCATCTATCTGCAGTGTAGGGAAGTGCAGCACAGCCCTATGTATGTGAACGGAGCAGCTCCGTGTACAGCAGTGCCACTTTGACAGTAAAAATGATGAAGGAGAATTGACCCCATAGCTGAGTGAATTTACACCATTGTATAATAATTGGTATTTGTTTTCCCCCTACGGTTGGATTTTTTTTTTTTTTTTTCATTTTTTCATTTTATTTTATATGTGCCTGCCTGAAATCGGCTGGGCAAGGAGTTCGGCAAGCTGCAAAGCCCCCAAGGCAAATAGTAGGATTTGTTTCAGTCTTGTTGTATTGTGCTTTGGGGCAGTGTGGTGCCACCTGCAGGTCATTTTTCCTTACTGCAGTTTTATGAAAATTAATGTTTAAAATGTATTTTTGATAACATCATGGATGTGTGGTTTGTTTGGCTATTTTCTTGCTGAAGGGGGCAAGATTACCTTTCAAATGGTGCATTATTTGTGTGTGTGGGTGCAGTATGAACGGAGATACAAAGTAATACCCGAAAAAGAGTGTTTTGAAATAATATAGGATTCTAATTTTGTGAGAAGCACTTGTGTCTAATAGCAAATAATACACAAACACTGTGTTACCAGCAGACATGTTACTTAGGATAAATATCTAATATTGTATACTACCTGAAAACAATACTGCTAAAAAGTTGTCAGACTGACAGAAGAGGAAGAAGTAACAGATCCCTTTGCCGAGTACAACCTGGATGAAGATATATTTCTTCACATATCACTTGCTACCAAACACGGCCATAATCTATTTTAAAAGAGCGCACTTAACTGCATGTCTGAGCAGATTACAGTCACCTAGACGTTACTCTGTTTTAAATGGGTTATCCAAAGAATTTAAAAAATAATAATGAATCTCTGCAGTAATGCACGTTATTGTCACGCTCACGCCCAGACTGGATGGCCCCACTGTGCCACAGACCAGACTTCCCTGGAAGGGGCGTAACTAAGTAGCTTCCTTGGTGTTCGCTGGAGCTTCTGATGGTGAGGTCAGGCTTGTGCGGCAGGAAGCTACCAGGCGCTACTCCAGGGTGGTGTCTGGCTGTGGCTGCTGATCCCACCGGGGGACAGAACATGGCAGAGATACTGGAAGGCAGGCCGGCACGGCTGGCAGACAGGCGGGCACGGCAGGCCAGGAGGACTGAACTGGTACACTGACAGGACCGGTATACAGGCAGGCACGGCTGGTATATGGGACCTGTTCAGACAAGAGGAATGGAGGATGGAGGTAGAGAAAGACCGCAAAAGCGGATGCAAAGCAGAAGCACAGGAGGTAGAGTCAAGAGTAGGAGGCGGAGACAATAGCAGAAACGCAGGAGGCGGAGCCAAGAACAGAAACGCAGGAGGCGGAGCCAAGAACAGAAACACAGGAGGCGGAGCCAAGATGAGGAGGTGGAGCCAAGAACAGAAACGAAGGCGGTGGAGCCAAAAGCAGAGCAAGGTAAAACCACAAGGAGTGGAGCAGGGTAGCACCGCAAGGAGTGGAGCAGGGTAGCACGGAGCCGCAGAGCAAGGGCAGAGCGGAGCCGCAGAGTAAAGCTACAAAGTGAAGAGCCAAGAGCAGCGTGAAGCTATAGAGTGCAGAGCCAAGAGCAGAGCAAAGCTAGATACAGAGTGCTGAGTCGGGAACAGAGCAAAGCAAGACACAAATTACGCACAGCAGAGAAAGCAAACCAAGACAGGGATATAAACGGACACAGGAACAGACTAAGACAGAGTCAGGAATGGGACAACACACAGATACAAGGACACAAGCCAGGGTACAACACCCCACTGGGTGGCAGACACAAGACACAGGTCAGGGTACAACGGCCCACTGGGTGGCAGACACATGAGTCCGAAAGACAGGACCTGTCACCTCAGCAGCTAGGAACTGACTGAGGGAGTTAGTTGCACAGGCCCCAACCATTGGGTGGGGAAGTCTTAACTACAGGAAGCCTCATGGCAATTGGCCGGGGACACCTTAGCAAGGTGCACACAGTCCCAAAAGAAACTGGAATTGCCAGCACCGCCCCCCTATGCACACAGACAGAGCTTGCACAGAGCAAGCAGCAGACATAACGCACACAGCATGGAACCGGCAGCAGAGAGAAGTCCAGAGAAGTGAGTGAGTTTGTGTGTATAGCAGATGGGGGATGGGAATCCATGCAGCGATACCAGCAGGGTTGTTACAGTTATTTCAGACACATCAATGCAAGAAAAACATTCTTCAAGTGTAATTTTCACTTTTTTTCTCCCTTCTCTGCAATTTAGTTTTTTTTCCTCCTTCAGTGTGCAGGCAGACACTTTACCCAGATATCAGGAAACAACAGAATTTTCAAGGAGTGAATAATAGTCAGATTCTGCTCACTGCTCATCTCCTTTCTTCTTCCTTAGATCTCGAAAAACCAGTCTTTCACACTGCCTTACCATTCCCACTAATAGCTAATGTCATAGCTATCCATTCATTCATCTCCATTCTCTCTTGTTACATATTCTTTCCATGCTGTAATCATTAGCACATAGTATTGGTAACTTCATTGTCAGATCACTACGCATGAGCAGGGAAGCTATGGAGCATGTGCCACCACCATTGAAGGTGGACCTAAGCTGCAATTACTGGAAAAACAGCATGGGTCAATATAACACTATAACAATTCACTTAAAATTGTTGTAAATGGTCTATGGAGTTTTAAACACTACTTTTCATAAGACAACTTCTTTATATGGGTCAAATGTGAGAAGTAGATAATTTAAAGATGTGTTCCAAAGCAGCCTAGAAGTGACACAGGTAAAAAAAATGTGACTAACCTAAAGACTGAGATGTGCTGGAAATATACTGCTACATGAAACATTTTCATACATTTCTTGCAGTTTCTGACA
Organism: Ranitomeya variabilis; assembly: GCF_051348905.1. Classification (NCBI taxonomy): domain Eukaryota; kingdom Metazoa; phylum Chordata; class Amphibia; order Anura; family Dendrobatidae; genus Ranitomeya; species Ranitomeya variabilis. The sequence goes on along the minus strand of NC_135236.1, from coordinate 351,011,978 downwards.
TCTCTGCTGATTCAAAAGTTATGCATCTTATCATAGATAAGTCCTCTTTTTCTCAGAAGAGGCAATTTGCATATGCATCTTATCAGACACTTACCGTATTTTTCGGACTAAAAGGCCATGTGTACACGTTCAGGATTTTTAGCGTTTTTTTCGCGTTTTTTCGCTATAAAAACGTGATAAAAACGCGAAAAAAACGCTAACCTATGCCTCCTATTATTTACAGTGTATTCCGCATTTTTTGTGCAAATGTTGCGATTTTTTCCGCAAAAAAATCGCATCGCGGAAAAAAAAGCAACATGTTCATTAAAAATGCGGAATTGTGGGGATTCCGCACACCTAGGAGTCCATTGATCTGCTTACTTCCCGCACGGGGCTGTGCCCACCATGCGGGAAGTAAGCAGATTATAAAAGAATTAAAATAAAAAATAGTCCTATACTCACCTTCGATGTCCCCCGCAGTGTTCCCGCCTCACCGCTGCCGCTTCGGTTCTCATAGCTGGTGTGCGGTGAAGGACCTGTGATGACGTCACTGTCTTGTGATTGGTCGTGAGCGGTCATGTGACCGCTCACGTGACCACTCACATGACCGCGACGTCATGGAAGGTCCTGCGCGCACACACCAGCTATAGGAAGAGGAACGGACGCCGCTGAGGAGATCGTCTGGGTGAGTATAAGCATTTTTTTATTTTTTTTATTATTTTTAAACATTCTATCTTTTACTATTGATGCTGCATAGGCTGCATCTAAAGTAAAAAGTTGGTCACACTTGTCAAACAGTATGTTTGACAAGTGTGACCAACCTGTCAGTCAGTTTTCCAAGCAATTCTACAGATCGCTTGGAAAACTTTAGCATTCTGCAAGCTAATTACGCTTGCAGAATGCAAAAAAAAAACGCAAAAAAAAACGAAAAAAAAAAAACGCAAAAAAAATATGCGGATTTCTTGCAGAAAATTTCCGGTTTTCTTCAGGAAATTTCTGCAAGAAATCCGGACGTGTGCACATACCCTAAGACGCACCGGACTATAAGGCGCACCCAGGTTTTAGAGGTGGAAAATAAGGAAAAAAATATTTGAAGCAAAAAAATGTGGTAAAATATTTAATAACATACTATTATATGTGGTGTTATTATATATAATAGTATGTTATTATGTTGGAAGCTGCGGGACCAGTGTGGTGTCTGTGAAGTACAATATGAAGACGCTGGAGGGTGAGTATAAGAATGGGGGCACAGGGCTTATATTGAAAGCACCACTCCAGCACTGCAAAATAACACTGGAGTGCTGCTTTAAAATCCCATGGGAGAACTGTAACTCCCAGCATGTCCTGCAGATCCTATGACATGCTGGGAGTTATAGTTCACTAAAGGAGTGGCAGAGAGCTATATTGTGTTTTGGAAAGACTAACCTCTTAATTGTGGCAGCCAGCCAGCCTGTGGTGAGGTAAAAGCATCCCATGGCTGCACACACAGAGCCCTCCCTCTTATTGCCTTTCCATAGCACAGGTAATGGAAGCCAGCAGATTCTAGTGTTGGAGTCTGAAGGACCTGTGATGATGTCAAGAAGAGGGAGGGCTCTGTGCTGCCATGTGATGCTCCAGCCCGCTCACTTCTGACATCATCACAGGTCCTCCTGCACAGCACTCAGCTCCAGCCCAGGAAGGTACCAGTGACCTCCTCTCCCCCAGACCCTGCTGCTGCTGCCTCCTCCTCCCCCAGACACATGGATCTCCCCAGCTGCTGCAGGAATCAGCACTGAGGAATCCATGTGTGTTGCTGCTTAAGTGCAGTATTCATTTGCTGCTCCCGGCTCACCTCTCAGCTGATAGGTGGGCGGGCAGTAGCTAATGAATATTCGCTGCACTTAATCATCGGGACCACATGGTTTCCACAGCAGCTGATTCCTGGCAGTGGGGACATTTTTCTGCCTCCTGAAGTGGGATATCATTGCGATCCCACTCGGTGCTGCCCCCCTCCCCACATGCTACATCCCTACCATAAGACGCACCCACACTTTCCTCCCAAATTTGGAGGAAAAAAAGTGCTTCTTATGGTCAGAAAAATACGGTAATACATCTCTGCCATTATACAGTATTTAGAAATATTACATTCCGGAGATTTCTATTTTTTTAACCACAGATGTGAAAAAAAAAAATAAACCTATTCTTCTCTAAACACAGGAATGTCATAATTGGTTTTGGAGCTGGCTAGGATTTGATTCTCATTATTCAGCACAATATTAGTAACACCTTTTGCATGTTGTTTATTTGGTACCAAAGCTTAAAGGCCTCCATAGACATTAGAAAAAAATTTAGATGGACTTGACATCTTTGGTGGGACCAGCTGCCCAACTGCTGTGTACGGGGTCTTCCTAACCTCCCCCAACAGACTATGTGAGAGCGGTCTTCGTCTGATCATTTTATTTTCAGGGGTGGCAAGGTCCTGTCAAAGAGATCTGACAGTGAAATTCACCTTTCATCCCAATACAAACACAGGAACACCTGGCCAAGCCAAGCACTCACGTGTATGGGTGAGGAGAGGAGATAGCGGTCTACCGTTCATTCAGCAGACCATTATGGACAACCTTACATTGGTCCTAATGCCTGGACATATGCAGCTTTGATAACTTTCTCAGGAAGGACAGATTACTCCTACTTTGAAACATATAAAGAAAGTCATAATGAAGTCTGATAATTGGATTTACATATCATGACTGCAGCTGAAAGCTTTAATAAGCCCGGTAAGCATCCGAGAGTCAGTAGCATTTAAACAATGATGAATAATGGCCCCATAAATTATGAGCATCGCTCGCCAGTTATATTGATCAAGAAAAGCAATGGCAGAAGCTGAATGAATTCATTCTTCCTTCTTATAAGTAATTGTGAGCAGATGCACTTTCGCAGATAAAGGTAATTTGGATAGCAATAATTCTAAATTTAAATTTTCCAACTCACTAGAAATAAGCATTTGCACATAATGAATGAACAGGCAAATGTAATTATTGTCATCTATCAACCAAAAAATATTTTTTTTCATAAAATACTTATGCAGCAGTTTATGATAATAACATTATACAAGAGTGAAAGGAAATGATAGCTCTAATATAAAAATGTATAAGGCTTAAGCAAGAGCCGTTAAACACATTTCTCAGCAGTTTTAACATTTTGCAGTCATATTTTCCCTCCATAACAAGCCACTAAGCTTCTTTAGAGATAAATTATGCATATCAATGCTGCTAAGAAGACTAATTATAACTGTATATCAAGCAGGGAAATTCCGTAAGTAAAATGACGATTTGTAACTGTTCCACGTGTCTTAGTAAGATAGTAAGGATGGATAACATTCTGCACTTTTACAGAGCTACTATAACGCACAAAGAGTTAAGCCAACAAGAACATTCATCATACATTCACAGAATAGATGATAGATGCAGGATTGCTGGGGAACACCGTGATCAGAATAGGCGGATGACACTGAGAAGCATTCTGAGTAGAGCGGGCGGTGGACACGCATGACCTAGGGCGCTTCATTACGATTGCTCATCACTGTGATGCTCAAAAATGCCCCAACCTTCACGCCTTTATCTTTGTGAATAAGTAATACATATTTTGCATGGATAACTAAGAACACAAAGGCACACATTGATTAAAACTAGCATTTCATAGTTTTAGACTGAAGATAAACATAAGTCCATCAAGTTTTACCTATAACCTTATATGTTGAATCAGAGGAAGGCAAAAACCCCTTGAGGTAGATGTTAATTGACCCATATCAGGGAAAAAATTCCTTCCAGACTCAACATACGGCAATCAGACTAGTTTCCTGGAACTTCCATCACAGAACCTAGTATCCATAACCTGCAATATTATATTTTTCAAGAAAGCCATCCAGACCGTCATTGAGTCACTCATTACAACATCATACGGCAGAGAGTTCCATAGTCTTACTGCTCTTACAGTAAAGAATCCGCATCTGTGATTAGGAGTAGTGATGAGCGAGTCTACTCGTTGCTCGGGGGTCCTCCAAGTATTTATGACTGCTCAGAGATTTAGTTTTCATCATGGCAGCTGAATGATTTACAGCTACTAGCCAGGCTGAGTACATGTGGGAGTTGCCTGGCTGCTAGGGAATCCTCACATGTAATCAAGCTGGCTAATAGCTGGAAATCATTCAGCTGCCACGAAGAAAACTAAATCTCCGAGCAGTCACGAATACTCAGAGGTCACCGAGTGTCAAGTACACTCGCTCATCACTAATTATGAGTAAACCTTCTTTCCTCTAGACCTAGAGGATGACCCTTTGTCACTGCTGCAGGCTTAGGTGTAAAATAGGTCATTCTAGAGATCCCTGCATTGTCCAATCATATATATGTACACTGTAAAGATGGCCCATAAGGCTTTGTTTTTAGAAACTGAATAATCCCATTTTGATCACTAGTGATTGTATAGAAGAAAAACAGTGTTAAAAAAAATGTGACAGAGCGATTTGCACCACAGCTTTAAAAAGCAAATGTGCCTTAATGAATGTAGCTGACGTACACTATAGTATTATGTCCTATACAAGCTCAGATTTGCAAGAAAGCACAATCTGGTACCCATGTAAGCCTAATGATCCATACTGTATCCAACATGTCTCTGATTTCACACAGAATACGAGAGATAAAAAACTGTGGAATGCGCCATCCTTTTATGAAGAGGTTTCCCCCAGAATCATTATTTATGGGGGACGCAGAATTAATTCCAAGGAGAACCTTTGACTCATACGGACAGACCATTGTGACATAGTATAAACGGTTCTAAGTACTGTCCTTAGCATACAGCTGTAAGGAAACAGTTAAAAAGGGGTGCAGCATTTATTGCCCAAGAGACAAATGGCAAAATAAGGAATGTAATTAGGTTTAACTAAGACAAGACAGATATCACTGCAAAATATTTAAGGCAATGTAACTGTCCAACTTACGGTGGGTCTGGGGCATATCACACACATTCATTTAAAAAGTAAGGAACATTTTTTACTCACTATTAAAATAAATATATCAGATTTTTGCTATTTAATCTGTCTGCAGCAAGATATAGGGACAGAGACCCTGAATCCAGCGATATGTCACTTACTAGGCTGTGTTGCAGTTTCAATAAAATCGTGTTTTATCAGCAGGAGATGATCACTACAGACTATTCCTCCTTCCTGTGTAATCTCGCCACTGATTATCCGCTTTCCGCCAATGTACGGGATACACAGAAGGCTGTCATTCAGCCGCCAATTATTTATTTAAATCTAATACTTTAATGTAATTTCAGATCTATTTTACAGAATTTTCACTCAGTATCCAAACACAGCCACTGTGATAATTAACGAGCGTCCTCACCCTTTCACAGACATCTTGCAGATGTCAGCAACTTCATTATTATCTCTCTGACCGATTTATCACTTCTTTACCTCGTGTCACATTAGATATAAGAATTCCGCACATATACCACTAGGCACAACAGCAGATGTCAACTTCATTTTTTAGCACTTGCTTTAAAATTTGTCCCCATTATTTAATGCTCTGTTTCTTTGGTGGGGCAAAGGACACTGTAGTCATGTCCACATATATTTCAAGTAATGCCACGTTCTTGTAAGCCATATGCAGGTTATGCATCTCAATGCCCTTTGAAGACTTATCCATAGTGTGGTACATTTCACTGGGACAAAATACCGGTAATTGTCTTGATTTATGACCACCTTGTACTTAATTATTTGCATGCTATACCCTCCAATATGACTTTCTTTGTAAAATAATGATGTCAAAGCATGTGAAAGTCTCTTAGGTACTCTTAAATGTTAATTATGTCTACCTTTCAACACCTCTTTCCTAGTTAGTTTATTCCAAAGTACTTGAATCACTCTTACACTTAAGAGGACAAATCATTCTTCCCTTGCATGCATTGTCATGAGCGGTATGCCACAATGTCCTTCAAGTAGCTTTTCATCTCCATTGTCAAAATCCTTGAGATCTTCAGCGAGCACAGTAAATACCATTTCATCATCAACCATGTATTCAAGCAAAAACATATGTACCAGTATATATATATATATATATATATATATATATATATATATATATATATATATATATATATATATATATATATATATATATATATTAGACATAAACCTACAAACTAGTTACAGGAAATCTGTGGATTATTTACATTGATTTCTCCAAATTGCCTTAGAACTTCGTGTGACTGTTGAGTTCGCACAAAGTTCTGGTAATTTTTCTATTTTTTATTTTTAAAACAAAAGCAGAAGTTCAGTATTTTTTGGACTATAAGATGGCCTCCCCCCCAAAAAAAAAAAAAAAAAATTGGGGGCAGGGAATGGGGATGTGTCTTTTAGTCCAGATGTCCTTACCAGGAGTGTGGCAGCAGCAGGAGTCGTGCGATTCTGCCAACCCTGGGCTGGGAAGAGGGGTGGTCGGACACTGTAGGGCGATGATAGGACTCCCATCCCAGACTGGTGCGGCAGTATTTGGCTTTCTCCGGTGGGTCGACTAAGAATGAGTGAAGCGACAGTGTGCATAATTCACTACTGATCCATTCACACATGTCTCTTCAGAAGCTCAGTTTTCAGAATCAATGGGGTTCCAAAGCTTCAGACACTAGCAATCATGAATTTTCTCCCTTTCAAATGGATCGGGGATTACTTTCAAACTTGAGAATACCCCTTTAATGGCAAAATCATCTGTTACAATAATTATTTTCAGCTGCCTAAAAAGGCAATTCAGTGCATAATTGTGAAATGCACTATGTGGCAATCAAGGGAAATTCTGTAAGATCAGTCTATATTTTAGAAACAGCTGGAAAGATGTACCATATATATTCGTGTATAAGCCTACCCAAGTATAATCTGAGGCACCTAATTTTGCCACAAAAAACTGGGAAAACTTATTGACTCAAGTATAAACTGGGTATACATGGTCCCTTCATCCCCTTCCTGGTATGCATGGCTCCTTATCCCTATCCTTGTATGCATGGTTCCTCATCGACATCCTTGTATGCATGGTTCCTTATCCCCATTCTTGTATGCATGGCTCCTTATCCCCATTCTTGTATGCATGGCTCCTTATTCCCATTCTTGTATGCATGGCTCCTTATTCCCGTCCTTGTATGCATGGTTCCTCATCCACATCTTTGTATGCATGGTTCCTCATCCCTTTCCTTGCATGTTTGGCCCTATGAAAAAAGCATAAATAAAAATAACATCAGACTTACCTTCCCTGTGCTCCCTCGCAGCATCTTGCTCTGGTGCCAGCAGCTCCTGCAGCCGAGCAATCACGTGTCCCGGCTCATTACGGGAAAGAATATTCATCTCTCTCCATGCCTATGTGAGTAGAGAGAGGTGAATAGTCATTACCTTAATGAGCGGGCACCCGTGATAACAGGCAAAGGCTGGTGGATGTGGCTGTTACTATTTGCGCTATAAGTGAAATGAATATTCATTGCCAGACCAGTGAATATTCATTTCTCTTTAGCAGCGGGCACAGGATTTAGCTGCAGGCTCCTGCCTCCTGTGACCCACTGCTCTCCTTCCCCTGCTGGGACAATGACTCGTGTATAAGCCGAGGGGGCGATTTAAGCACAAAAAAATGTGCTGAAAAACTTGGCTTATACACGAGTATATACGGTAGTTATTTCAACATTATCATATGTAATCAGTTAGCAAAAGAAAAGTTTTGTGACTATAAAACTATGATACAATGGTGCCCCACGTGTTCTCCACACAATGGGAAGTTGCTCTGAAATGGCCACCAGATATGATGAGATTCATCCTAATGTCCTGGAAATTAACAGATTCTGACATTCTGATTTTTTTTACATGTCAAAAGGACAGCTCCATCTAAAAATGAGAGCTCATATAACTAGTATATTTTAAAAGGTGGCTCTCTGACCTTCGGGATTCCCGTGTATAAGGATAATAAAAAGGACTGAGGTTTCCTGTTGTGTCTGCAAACACTTCTGAGTTTAACATGAAATTCAGGATGAGGGAAACATCTCTTTGTGACACTGAACTCTAAATCCATTGATAACAGTTTTTCCTAATTTACTTCAGCCAGAAACTTGTTATTCCATCTGAATAAATAGCTGTCTATTTTTTGCCAAGCAGCCAGTTTGAGAAGCGCGAATATTAATTCCTAAGTAATGTGATTACTGAGGCTTCTGACTTCTATAAATGAAATGCTAACATGCGGGGATTACTGAATATCATTCCTTTATTGATTTATATTAAATATGTAGTGTACAAAGGGTCTTAATCAACCTGTGTTTATAAAGTTATAGGATAATACATCCAGCTGGAAACACAGAATTAAAATTCTGAGGTCCTCCCGGAAATGAGGATGACTGCAGCACGGCAAGAAACCAGGTTAAAAAAAAAAAAAAAAATCGCAGTATTCTCCCCTACGTTCCCACGCAGCGATGCTCCTGGCAGCTAGCGTTCCTAGTAATACATTGCGAAATCTCGCGAGAAGTCGCAGTCTCACGAGACCGCGACTTCAAGTGAGATTTCGCAATGTATTACTAGGAAGTAACACTAGCTGCCGGGACCATCGGTGACGCTGCGCGGGAACGCCGGTAGGTGAGAATATTGCGATTTTTATTTTTTAAAATTATTTTTAACATTATATCTTGTTACTATTGATGCTGCATAGGCAGCATCAATAGTAAAAAGAGAAAGAGAGCATGCAAGAGAGAATTTCCCTGACGGGAAATTCTTCCTCGCATGCTCTCTTTGAAAAGGCGGGACCTGTCGCTGGATTCCTGCTTTTCACAGTCAGCGACATATCCTGCACCGATAGGCTACTATTATAGCCAGTGACGGGCAGCGCAGGATGCGTCGCTGACCGATTTTCCGACGTGCAGAAAAAAACGTTCCTCTGAATGTTTTCTCTGCCCGACAGACCTTTTTTTTATGCAGGATCCAGTGAAAGACGACTGAAAAGGATGGCCACTTGTCACAATCCGTCACTAATTCAAGTCTATGGGAAAATGCAGGATCCTGCAAATTATTTTGCAGGATCCCGCATTCTCAAAAAAACGACAGATTGTCACGGGAACTGAAAGACGGAAGTGTGAAAGAGGCCTAATCCAAAGGAAGTGAGAGTGAAGCGGCCGCTGATTCGCTGTAGGGCTCGTGTGAGGTCCCGGGAGGCCTGGTGCCAACATCAATGGTAAGGTACCCATGTCGGAGCTGAATATACCTATTATTTTACTTAAAAAAAATGGTGATTGAGAAGGGGTTGTTTGAGTGGTGGACAACCCCTTTAAGAGTTATGCCTGTCAGCATCTGCTAACCATTCACTATAGACAGGAAGTATATAAACCACATACCAATTTCCCCTACATTGTCTTGAGTGGGTGAAATAGATTATAGGCACAGACATAGGTTAGTCATCTCCTGTCCTAGGTAAACCTGGCAGAATACAAGTAAAGGTACCTTCACACGAAACGACTTTGTAACGATATCGCTAGCGATCCGTGACGTTGCAGCGTCCTGGATAGCGATATCGTTTAGTTTGACACGCAGCAGCGATCAGGATCCTGCTGTGATGTCGCTGGTCGCTGAATAAAGTCCAGAACTTTATTTGGTCGTCAGATCGCCGTGTATCGTTGTGTTTGAAAGCAAAAGCAACGATACCAGCGATGTTTTACACTGGTAACCAGGGTAAACATCGGGTTACCAAGCGCAGGGCCGCGCTTAGTAACCCGATGTTTACCCTGGTTACCCGGGGACCTCGGCATCGTTGGTCGCTGGAGAGCGGTCTGTGTGACAGCTCCCCAGCGATCAAACAGCGACGCTGCAGCGATCGGCATCGTTGTCGCTATCGCTGCAGCGTCGCTTCGTGTGAAGGTACCTTAACACTTACAGCAAATGAGGATTCACAGTTATACTGTATTATTACAATAACTTTTACAAAATGTTTGGATTACAGTTAATGATAACTTTGGATTATAAATTATCCACTAGCTTAACTGTGAGGATTCATAACTTTACAAGATATAGACACTTTTTAGGACATACATTTTCCATTAAAAAATTACTAAAGAGGAGTTTAATTACAAAATGTCCATATTTTGACTTCTACAGCTTCTCTGTATCACTGTACACAGAAAACTGCAGAATGAGTTCATTGATTTATTTTACTCATATTCCACAGCGCTTTACAGGCATTATCATCAATGTCCCCATTGGGGCTCATAATCTACATTCCCTATCAGTATGTCTTTGGAGTGTGGGAGAAAATCACAGAACCTGGAGGAAACCCACATAAACAAGGGGAGAAAATACGCACTCCTTGCAGATGATGTCATTGGTGGGATTTGAACCCAGGACCCAAGCGCTACAAAGTACTAGTGCTAACCACTGAGCCACCTTGAGTTAAGAGTCAATTCCATCAGGCTTATGGATTTATGACCAGATCAATGCTGAACTGTTAATTTATTCTGCATTTGGCCACACACAATGATACATAGAGGCTGTAGAAGACAAACAGTGTGAACTATTGAATAAAGCTCTATTGCTAAAATGTTTTTAGTAGAAAATGCATGCATTTACGTAAGATCTCAAAGAGACTGGACTAGACATGTAATTTATAATCTCCTTCCTACTCTGTGTTACTCAAGTGTATTAAAGTGACTGTAAATATCTGGAGTCTGGAAATTAAAAAGAACCCTAGAATAAAAACTGAAATGGTTATATAAGAGATATGGGCATGAAACAAAAAGTCACTTGCACTGAATAAAAATAAGAGCCAGATGATAGAGATTACTTGCCATATTAAAACCAAGCAAGCAACATATAACGCACTTACTAAATATCAGTCATTCCCATTACATAAAAAAAAAAACAAGCAGGAAAATTAATGCAAGTATTCTAGATATGCCTATGTCCACAATAAGACCTTTTTTGCATAAAGATACATTAACATAGATCAATTGTCATTCCTTTAGAAACACATTAACATGGAGCATTCGGCATTAGTTCCATCCATACTCAAACAAAACTATTGGTTTTAAAACTTATTTCAGCTTGTTACTGATACCTTGCAAAAAAAAGTGAAAAAAAAAATAAAAATGAAAGCATGTCATTACTTTAAAACAAATCTGGAGGATTATGAGTGCATACATGAATATTTAATGCCAATGAAATACACCCTTTTAAACTAATATTTCAAACATTGGTATGATTATGAGCTGGCAGACTGCCAATAATCTGATTTGCATAATTTGCATGATAAACAAGTTATTGACGAAGGCAATAAAAAGCATTACACATTCACAAAAAAAAAAACTAACTAGAGAAGTTCTCATTTTAATTACCACCAGGCTGAAATACATTCATATATGATTTATAGAGGTGGTTTGCAAATTGTTCACTAGAACATTAGTTTTCTAAAAAAACAAAAAAACAGAAAGACCTCAGTGCGCATAAACCTAAATTCACATAAACTAAATGAAAACAAGAAAATAGTCAGAAATATCTAATTTTTATTACAACATTTAGCGTTGAGACAAAGCTGGAGGTTTACGAAAGGTATAATGTGACCATAATGTGACCAATTACACAGCTTTATATGATCAAATGAGCTGTCCATTGTCCAGTGTGAATATTTGCTTACTTTTCTTGGTTTTGTTTTTTAAAAAAACACCCCACAATAATGGTCATCAGCAACAGTGACTGGGTTCAGCTTATCAGGCTTTTCTGATGAGAAAGAAGGATCCACAGGGGACTCAATTAACATCAAGAGAACAAGAAGCAGGAGATAAGTAAGGGGGAGTATCACTATTTAACCCCTTATGTCTGGGATATAGGAGAGTAGCATCCCCCAACAAGTAAAAATGCAGCATCTTCCACTATGACTGACACCCTGCTGCATCAGCCACGATTGGTGTAGTCATTGACCACGGCCGTTGAACCCCTTAGATGTTTCTGTCAAAGGTGACTATCTAGATAATTAACAGACTGTAGGGGTTTCCTCTTTGACCCCTCTGGCACCCTGAGATCCCGATTGTGTGGTCTTGAGACTTGCCAAGGCAATTTGTGGTCAAATATTGGCCAACTAACTATATTGACCTGCTGAAAAATGAGCAACATTTAGGTAGTAAAAAGAAAAAAAAAATCATTTCTGTCATGCTACATTGCAATAAATCCTGAAAAGCACCTGAAAGGTTAATAAACTGTCCGAAAGCAATTTTGAATATGTTGAGGTGTGCCGTTTTTAAACTGGTATAACGTTAGAGGGTTTTACCAATATATAGGAACCCCAAAGTCAGGGTAAGTCTGAATAGGTCCCTAAAAATATAAGTTTTGTAAATTTCTTAGAAAAAAAGTAAAAATTGCTGCAACATTTTTAAATCTTCTAAAAGCCTAGGAAAATAAAAGAAAATCTCACAAACTGGCACTATTTATTAACTATTTTGCTTTGTATGACTCTTGGATTAAACGGATAGCCGTTCAAAGTTTGAAAATTGCAATTATTTATTTTTTGCTTGGTCAAATATCTGATACTTGTATATGTAAATACAAAACATATAAACCACAATTTACCATTAACAAAGTTATAATCTGTCAAGAAAAAAACAATCTTAAAATTACTGGGATATGTTGATACAGGAAAGATATATATCTTGGTGCCGTGTGAGCCAGTAGATAGAAAAATATTTAGAATTGAGAGTCCTCAGTGGTTGATACCTTTTAATGGCTAACTGAAAGATGGTAGCAAATTGCAAGCTTTCGAGACTACACAGGTCTCTTCATCAGGCATAGACTAAAAGATCCATCCATGTTTTTTTGTTTTGTTTGTTTGTTTTTCTTTCTTTTTCTGTGATGTTTTGTGCATAAATATCCAGAATCACATATTTATGCACAAAACATCACAGAAAAAAAAAAAAAAAAAAAAACATGGATAAGACAGGTGACATGAAGCAGAATTACCATGAGTGATAAATAGTTATGTCCATAAATATTGGACCAGTTCTTAAAGGAAACCTATCACCCCGTTTTTAAAAGATTAGATAAAAATAGTGTGAAATAGGGGCAGAGCTGGGCTTTACATTAGTGCCTTTTTGGTGCCTTTACACCCCCGTTAGGCTGCCGAAATACCTTTGTGAAGTGGCCGTTTTGTCCTGTCACTCAAGTTGGTCAGGTTGGATGGGCGTGGTCACAGCGCTGTTTCTCCCCCAGATCAGGCTCATCATTACGTTGGTGGCGTAGTGGTGTGCACATGTCCAAAGAGAAGATCCACTGCCCAGGAGATTCAAAACAGCGCGGTCTACGCTATTCGCCGTTTACCGGTGGGCGCGGCCATCTTTCCTGTGGCCGCGCGTGCGCAGATGGAGCGCTCTGCTGCCCGGGGCTTCAGGAAAATGGCCGCGGGATTCCGCGCGTGCGCAGATGGAGATCGCGGCGGCCATTTTCCTGAAGCCCCGGGCAGCAGAGCGCTCCATCTGCGCACGCACAGCCACAGGAAAGATGGCCGCGCCCACCGGTAAACAGCGAATAGCGAAGACCGCGCTGTTTTGAATCTCCTGGGCAGTGGATCTTCTCTTTGGACATGCGCACACCACTACGCCACCAACGTAATGATGAGCAGGATTCTGGGGGAGAAACAGCGCTGTGACCACGCCCATCCGACCTGACCAACTTGAGTGACAGGACAAAACGGCCACTTCACAAAGGTATTTCGGCAGCCTAACGGGGGTGTAAAGGCACCAAAAAGGCACTAATGTAAAGCCCAGCTCTGCCCCTATTTCACACTATTTTTATCTAATTTTTAAAAAACGGGGTGATAGGTTCCCTTTAAATAGGGAATGTTTTATTGTCCTCCGATTGGGGTCTGGTTCTGTTGTGATGACCCCACATGGTCTGAAGGGCAAATTCCTAAGTTCCTTAGTTGATGTAAAAAGACATAAATCCATGCGACACATTCATTCCTGCACTAAGACTGTCAAAGGTCATCATGAGCTTATATTCACAGACTCTTCTGTCTCTCTGAGATTTGAAGTTACCTTTTAAAACAAGTAACTACATGTCCATAATGTTATGATTTGGGAGACAGAAATGTATTGCCACAGGCAGATCCATTCTTTTTTTCCTCTTATTGTGTGGCGGTGAGAATTCATCCTTGTCCTCAGTTTTTGCCCTGTCCCCCCACATACAGACCCCCAGTTGGACATTTAGTACAAATAATTAGGTACACCACATTAGAAGTGACGCAGCTGAAAGTACCTGGTTTCTTGTAGTCCTGATGTGAATTGGGGATCTTTATCTTGACCATGGTCATTATAAATGGACAGGTTTTACATTTTGTAAAGAAATAGTATACACCTCAGTGTATACAGGTGCGCGCTGGGTTATAGCAAAAATGATAAGAGTGATAATAGATCGCCTCTACGATGAAACACACTTTAGACACCAGAGAGTATGTACTGGTGTATTAACTTCATGAAAGTAAATTGAGGCGAATAACAACTTGATAAGTACCACTAGCTGAATAAAAGAGCTAGGTAAGGAGTGCATACAAATTTGCCTACCTCCAGGAATGAGTCATTCCAGAACTGGATGGCTGTAAAAGTGCTGCCGTAGTTCCCGGGATCCTCTTGGGGAACATCCTCCGTAAGATAGTCAGCAAACACTGGCATATTTCTTATATCTTGGGGGATAAGATTATGGATAAACCCCGTTTTGTGTACTTATCAAGTTGTTATTCGCCTCAATTTACTTTCATGAAGTTAATACACCAGTACATAATCTCTGGTGTCTAAAGTGTGTTTCATCGTAGAGACGATCTATTATCACTCTTATCATTTTTGCTATAACCCAGCGCGCACCTGTATACACTGAGGTGTATACTATTTCTTTACACAGGGTATTATTATTTACAAACCGTTAGTGGAGGTTTGGTGGTGTCGCAGCAGGGACCCATAGCATACTGTCACTTGGCGCCACCAAATACAAATTATATAAGGTTTTACATTTTTTCTGATTGCAAGGAAAGGTACCTGCAGCTGTTGGAGAGGACAGGGAGCTCTTGACAATGATGCTTCTTAGATTTGGGGGCTGCCTAAAACACAGTAGTGGGGGGTCTGGGAAAATGGAATGTAAGCGGGCATCTTTTTGTAGTAAAGGTTGTAATTTTCGTGCAGCTCCCCTTAGCATCTGCATATTTGGATTGTAGGTAACTACTAGAGGTACCGGGTTATTTTCTTCTTTAGCTTTGTAATGTAGCAGGTGATTCCTTGATATTCTGGTGGCTCTTGTAATCTGGTTTTCAATTGTTCTTGGATGGTAGCCCTGATTAAAAAAGGTCTTTCTGAGGCGACCAAGGTGTTCATCCTTATTCATTGTGTTGGAACATAAACGATTGTATCTGATGGCTTGGCTGTAGACAATAGAGTTTTGTATGTGTTTTGGATGGAAACTGTCCCATTTAAGGTATGTTGGACGGTCGATTGGCTTCTGATACAGAGATGTCTCTATTTTATTGTTCTGCAGCTTAATGATGGTGTCCAAAAAGTTAATTCCAGTACAGGAGTAGTTGAGTGTCAAGTTGATGGAGGGATGAAATTGATTAAACTGTTCATGGAACGTCTTTAGCTGTTGCTCAGACTCCGTCCAGATGATTAAAATATCATCAATGTAGTGGTAGTAGGCCAGAGGCCTGATGGGACATGAGGACAAAAAGCTACTTTCAAACTTGGCCATTAAAAGATTTGCATACTGTGGAGCCATTTTACTTCCCATTGCTGTGCCAGT
The DNA here is from genome assembly GCF_051348905.1 of Ranitomeya variabilis. Classification (NCBI taxonomy): domain Eukaryota; kingdom Metazoa; phylum Chordata; class Amphibia; order Anura; family Dendrobatidae; genus Ranitomeya; species Ranitomeya variabilis. Next base: position 350,996,188 of record NC_135236.1, on the reverse strand, counting down.
CTCCTGTAGATAGTTCTTGTGGTCAAATTCAAAGTAATTGTGGGTGAGGATGAATTTTAGAAGTTTGACCACAGAATCCGCATCAGTCCCTGTGTTTTCCAGGAAGAATTTGCAGGCATTTAACCCATCCTGGTGTGGGATATTGGAGTACAAAGATTCCACATCCATGGTGGCCAGGATGGTTCCTTCTGGTAGAGGACCTAATGCTGATAGTTTGTTCGATAGGTCAGTTGTGTCCTGAATACCCTCTACCCATCCAGATACCTGCTCAGTAAGGGTGCCCACACTTGAGATAATTGGTCTTCCTGGATTTACAGATTTGTGGATTTTGGGAAGCATGTAGAATAGCCCTGTTCTTGGACTTCCTAGTATCAGGTCATCGGCTCTTGTGGATTTGTCAGGCAAACAAGATACCAACTTGTTTAGTTCCTTGCAATAGTCCTGTGTAGGATCCAACTCCAATTTTTTACAGTAGCGTGTGTCCATAAGTTGTCTGTTTGCTTCCTTTAATATAGTCTGATGTGTTCATCATGACTATTGCACCTCCCTTGTCAGCAGGTTTGATGATGATTTCTTTGTTGGTTTTCAGAGACTGTATGGCCTTTCTCTCCTGGGCACTGATGTTGGATGCTTGTCTCCTGTTAGTATCGAATATGGTGGATTTTATCAAATGTCTGAAGGAGTCTACATATTTATCCAAATGAGGGTTGCGTCCAGGTGGAGGTGTCCAGTCTGACCTCTTCTTTGTTATTAGGATCCCTTTTCCTTTAGTCCCTGTGGGTTCTGAATCTTCTGTATCATTGAAATATTCCCTCAAGCGCAGTCTCCTGAAAAAATGCTCCATATCACTACAGAGTTCAGTTTTATCCAGGGCCTTAGTAGGACAAAATGAGAGTCCTCTGGAGAGCATGGCCAGCTCCACTTTGTTGGGTTTATTATCTGAGAGATTAATGACACAATTAGATGCTTTTGTGTCTGGAATGGAGTGATTGTCCAAGTTGTCAGGTTTTGGCTTTGTTTTATATCTGTTTGCGTAGAGACCTGAATTGAGGCGCAATCTGTGCAGTTTCTTTTCTTTGTTATGAATCAGAAGGGTCCGTAGTTTGTTGTAATATTGTTGTAATTTTTGCTCTGTGTCTTCTGTAAGTGTTTTCCTGAGTTTCAAATTGCCCTTGGACTTTACTCTTTATGCTGTAGCAGACATGCAAAAGGTGATTCCTTAATCTCTCAGAAGTCCTGTGACACAGGTTTTGTGCATAATGGGTATTGTAGGTATGAAGAATTGGGTTTGTAATCCAGAGTCCTTTGGGAATTAGATTCTCTTTTTTGCATTTAGATAGGAAAAAAATGTTGCTGTCCATTTGTTCACGTTTCTTCAGAAGTGGTTTTAATTTCATAAAGATGCGGTACATTCTAGTATCCTCCATTTTGATACAGGAAATATATATATCTTGGTACCGTGTTAGCCAGTAGATAGAAAAATATTTAGAATTGAGAGTCCTCAGTGGTTTGGTTTGGACTTTGGGATATGTTGAAACATTCCAGAGTTATTGCCACAAAAAGGGACATGTCAGATTTGAAAACTTTGGCCTGGTTACAAAGAGTTAAAGCTTTGTGTGCCATTGACAAAAAAAAAAAAAAAAAACTTTCTCTGCTAGACAATCCCTTTAAACATTATGAACTGTTTATCATGTTCTGAAAGATCACAATAATCTATTAAAAGTAATGAAGCATAATGACTTAGTGAGCATCTGGTAATGTTGCTTTCCCACTGTGGCTACTTGCACCTAGAGATGAGCGAATTTGCTCAGGTCCCTACTTATTCGGCCAGCTATAGAGCTTACTGTAAAAACTGCAGAGGGAACTCGGCTTCATGGATCGCTCCGGCTGATCAGCTCTGCAGCTGCTTGTATCGTGGCTATGTGACAGACACGACACATGCATGGAAAGCCCAACAAACAGGATTTCCATGCATGTGCTGTGCCTGTCACATAGCCATGATACATGCAGCTGCGGTGCCGGACAGCCAGCACGCTCCATGTATCGTTTTTCTCATGGTGCATCCAGTTCTTTTTTTAATTGCAGAGCTGGAGTGGTGCTATTAATCTAAGTTCCATGCCATTACTCTTACCAGTCGCCATCTTCATTTTTGTACATTTTTTTTTTTCATTAGTGCAGCTCTCGGCCGGTCTTCAGCAGTTTGTAACTTGCTATATTGCTCCAGTGTTAGCTGGAGTGATCCAAAAGTCACAACTCAATTTAAATCCATGAGAGTCAGAACAAAGTTCTCACAGTTTCACATTGAGAGTGTGTGGCCTAAGCTACTCTTTGCCTTCCAGTCAGAAGTTGTGGTCACAAGATGGTGGGGTGGGACCAGAGTAGAGCCAGGAAGAGCTGAAGATGGTGGCTGGTGAATATAAGCCTCGGGTCAGGAACATTACAATAATGGCACCACTACAGCTATGAAATAATAATAATAAAAAAAAAAACATGCTGGAGTGGTGCTTTAAAGTGCATAAGCGATTGTTCAAGGAGATTGCTTACTCAGTGTTGCATCTAATTCTTAAATGGTCAATTCTCATCTTTAAGTAAAAGGACTATTACAAATTGATTTTAAATGAGATTTATACTTTGATCTCTAGCCCTGCCTTTATTTGCCATACCAGCTTGGCTGGACATGTAGTAAAACATTTATCCATGCATGTCTAACATACTTCCTAAGGCGTATCCATCTCATCTAGCAAAGGATGCATGCTGAGTTACCATCCATGAGCTTACCCCAAGTAACTTTGCTATGATTCATTATATTGCACAGTATCTCAATAGCGTGATTTAATACAGATTCTGATAGTCTGACAAATGCGACTTGAAAGGTATAAAATGGAATATGTCAACTGTACGACCCCTCAAAACTGCCACCATGCCTTCACTGCACCCTATTTCTACATTCTAACAAGCTCCATAAGTATTAGTGATAGCTCTAGAATTGTAAAGTCAAGTCTTAATTCACACTAGGGACTAGTTTAGTGGGGTGTTGATTTCATCTAACTTTTCATCCCTCCCATCTCTTAAGCACATTCGCGGGGCATTGTGACGTCCCCCATGGCTCTTTGAAACTGTCACTTATGCGTGCTATGTTATGTTTTTCTTGGCATGTGCAGTGCACTGATGAAGCTAGGAAGCGCACACTCGGTTTCAAAACACATCTCAAGTGAGGCTGAATGTTGCATGCATGTGTCAGACTTGCAAAAGAGCAGACGATAATGATGTTGCTCTTGCAAATCATGTCTATTTCATCAGTACACAGCCGGCTGTCAAGGTGCCAAAGCGCGATTACAGCCACTGCGCATAGTGATGACTGTAGTCGCACTAAGGCCCCTTTCACACATCAGTTTTTTGCCATCACTCGCCATCCGTTGAATTTTGAAAAAAACAGATCCGGCAACTAATGCCGCCGGATCCGTTTTTTTCTCATAGACTTGTATTAGCGACGGATGACCTCTCGTTTCATCCGTCGTTCGCCGGATTCATCGAAAATTGTTTGTCCGGGGGCCGGAGACAACGGACACGGTAACTTGATCCCTCGCCATCTGTCGTTTGCTGGAATGGAAGCCTATGGCGCCGGATCTGTCAAATGACAGAACGCGGCGACTGATTCCATTTTTTTAACTGGGCATGCTTCGAGACACTGTCTAATCAGACACAGTCATAAGCTACTATGCAAACAATGTACAAGCAACTATCCTAAAAGAATAGAGACTGTCAGTAGGAATTACAGAGATGACATGTCTTTATCAGAGCTAACAAGTCGCAGTTCCGCATACAATTTTATGTACAATTTAAGAATGATATATTAACATGTCAAATTATGGCTCAGGGTCTTCTATATTTAGCAGAAAATACTGCAAACCCCATTTTCTTGAATTTGAATTGGAAAATCTCAGATGTTTTTCATCTATTCTATTACTATAAGGTATAATCTCTGCACAAGTTGTCATGCTGTCACCGGTGGTAGAGAAATACAAATTACATCTGCAGGTACTGTTCATTTGTGTGTACCCAAGCATGCCATCAGCACAGCCTTATAAATGCACGACAAATGACAACACCTGGCAAAAAAGGATAGAATGAGATTCACTAGATGTCATTGGTTATCACAGTTCCATTCTAAAATGTTTACAGATTTAACCTTGGCAGAGACTTATATTCAGGATATATACAATTTGCAGAAGCCTTAAAGAAGCACTCCTGGAAAACTTTTTCTAGCCTAAACCTGTCTAAATGTAGTGTAAGTGCAGTAATATTCTCACTGATCACCGTCTTTCCCGGTTTCTAGTACGGCTCCGGTCAGCTTCTGGGTCTTGTGCCGGCTATTTCTACTTCCCAACACACACTGGGTTTTGTGTGTGAACTGGAAGTCACTGATACAATGTAATCCTATGAAGCCTTGCTCTAAAGCTCCATGCATTTACAATGTAAAAGCCAAATTTGTCTCACATCGAGTATCTGTATGATCTTGCAAGTCGGAATAGAATTCCTGTGGATAAGAGGACTGGAGCCATGCGGGAAAACAGGGAAGACGGCGATCAGTGACTATATCACCGCCCTTACACAACACTACAAACATATTTACACAAATTTAGGCAATAAAAAGGTTTTCTAGGAGTGCTTCCTAAAGGATCAAATTGGAAGTACACATTCATTTTACAATTTTTTTGTATCCTTTGCTGCATTATATATAATCTGATCAACAGTGTCTGCATCAAAATATTCCTCTTAAATAATATTGTAAAAAGTAATTCCAAGAAAAGGTCCCAATAGCAAGCTGTTCATAACGTTGTGCAGCAAAAATAAGTAAATATACAGCAGAAATTAGCTGTACAAGAACAACACAGTGTTTGTGAACACTCTTAAATGTATTACAACAATACTGAATTAATCCAATTCAATCAACACGGCATCATTGACACCTTACACTAACCCCTTCAGAACCAGATGAAACCCAAAATAGAAACAAAATGAACATATATTCTGTATAAGTAAAAAGCAATAGTGCATAAAAACAACATGGGGTACTTTGTAAACACTGTTTTTGATCAAAAAAAGAGTAAAATCCATCTCACCAGCGCCAAGGCGTACCCAGTCAAGAAGGTCCTAACCTTTAGTATTGAAACCTTACCATACTTCAAACATAACCTCAATGTGATTAAGTCTCTTATAAATATTAAGATCATTTTTGCATATTCCAGGCCACATTCTGACAGGACTGTTTCTGGCCTCGCTCAAACTTGCACTGAACGAGGCCGTGCCCATCTAGTTGGGAAGTGGCCAGGTGTATGCACATTGCATGCTTGAGGTCACATGATCACCACTTTCGGTGTTGGCACCGGAGAATCTTCATAGGATGCAATGTCTGTCACAGAGTGATGGCAAACTTGTAGTTTTCGACCAGAAAATCCCGTTGAGTATTCTCAAGTTGTGTGTTGAGCAGGTCCTAGCTCTACACTGTCCTTTCTGGTTGTTTTGGGAGAGGTGGGTAATTGTCCTTGTCCGACAGTTCTGGATAGCAGCTTCATCCTGCCATTACACATTCATGGTCTGTCAGTGTTCCTTCTGAGTCTACACTCTTTGAAAAAGCACCCAGCTCAAGTCAGTAAGAGCCATGATTAGCAATGAGCAGTAAAGGTAAAAATTAGTGATGAGCGAATATACTCGTTACTCGAGATTTCCCGAGCATGCTCGGGTGTCCTTGATTACATGTGGGGATTCCCTAGCAAAAATACATACAATGAGATACGGCCTTCCCAAAACCCTGTCTGATGACAAATGCACACTTAGCAGGATGCAGCAGGCCTCCACTGATAAAGGCTAGGAGCGGCACAGGGGCAGACTACATAATAAAAACAACCACCTCCACCCTCCAAACATTGCAGGGGTTGGCTGCCTAGTAGAAGGCAATAGCGCCAAAACGCGCGTTGGGGTAAACGCTGTTTTGGAATCCTGGGCCACATACTGTATCTAGTAAGTTCAACTACTTTTTACGAACATTTGCACTATTATCATTGTGGATGCCCAGCACACACTACTTGGCACTGACGGTTTTATATACCGATTTGGATACATGTCAGCACATCTTATATGCCCCTTTCCTTTTTGCATATTTGCACGTTTTTCTACTTATACTCACTAGTGTATTACTATTAAACATTTTTTCTTTTTATAGTTTCTTTTTTTATTATTCGGTGATATTGCACAATGTTTTTTCACTTATTTGGGCATTTTTTTGTACATGTCTCTTAAAGTATACTTATTTCTCAGTGCTATGTAAATCATTGATTTTCAACAGCGTCCCACAATTTTGAAACCTGTAATTTTCTCCTTACCGTGTCTTTTAAAAACTTACAATTATAACTAATAAAATTGATTTTAGTGGATTTATGGTCGTTTTCTTCTTTGTTGTTTTCTCTGTGGTGTTTCCACGACTATCCACGTGTTTTTATATTGGTCCATATTCACGGATAGTATTTTATTAAGAATTTTATAGGTATTTTATAGATTTTCATACGTGATTATTTTCTTTGCAATTTGTTTTATCTAGTAGAAAAAATGCACATTGATATAACTTACATAGGATGCCAGTCACACTGATGAGTGTGGTGCAGTGTCTGGTATGCAACCTATTAATGACGCCCCTTGTATTAACAGGCGGGCTTGCCCAGCACTATAATATGCAGCACACAGTGACAGACGCCCAGGTTTTTCTGGCGCGTCTGTCTAGCTTTTAACCTCTTCATGACCTTGGGATTTTCCGTTTTCCGTGTTCGTTTTTCGCTCCCCTCCTTCCCAGAGCCATAACTTTTTTATTTTTCCATCAATATGGCCATGTGAGGGCTTATTTTTTTGCAGGACGAGTCGTACTTTTGAACGACATCATTGGTTTTAGCATGTCGTGTACTACAAAACGGGAAAAAAATTCCAAGTGTGGTGAAATTGCAAAAAAAGTGCAGTCCCACACTTGTTTTTTCGTTTGGCTTTTTTGCTAGGTTCACTAAATGCTAAAACTGACTTGCCATTATGATTCTCCAGGTCATTACGAGTTCCTAGACACCTAACATGACTAGGTTATTTTTTATCTAAGTGGTGAAAAAAAATTCCAAACTTTGCTTAAAAAAAAAAAAAAAAAGTGCCATTTTCCGATACCCGTAGAGTCTCCATTTTTCATGATCTGGGGTCGGTTGAGGGCTTATTTTTTGCGTGCCGAGCTGGCGTTTTTAATTATCAATTTTGGTGCAGATACGTTCTTTTGATCGCCCGTTATTGCATTTTAAAAAGACAGATATAAATAACCATGGTACCGCTGAAAGCGTCATCTTGTCCCGCAAATAACGAGCCACCATACAGCATGATCAGCAAAAAAATAAAAAAGTTATAGTCCTGAGAATAAAGCGATGCAAAAATAATTATTTTTTCCATAAAATAGTTTTTATCGTATAAAAGCGCCAAAACATAAAAAAATAATATAAATGAGGTATCGCTGTAATCGTACTGACCCGAAGATTAAAACTGCTTTATCAATTTTACCAAACGCGGAACGGTATAAACGCCTCCCCCAAAAGAAATTCATGAATAGCTGGTTTTTGGTCATTCTGCCTCACAAAAATCGGAATAAAAAGCGATCAAAAAATGTGACGTGCCCAAAAATGTTACCAATAAAAACGTCAACTCGTCCCGCAAAAAACAAGACCTCACATGACTCTGTGGACCAAAATATGGAAAATTTATAGCTCTCAAAATGTGGTAACGCAAAAAATATTTTTTGCAATAAAAAGCGTCTTTCAGTGTGTGACGGCTGCCAATCATAAAAATCCGCTAAAAAACGCGCTATAAAAGTAAATCAAACCCCCCTTCATCACCCCCTTAGTTAGGGAAAAATAAAAAAAATGTATTTATTTCCATTTTCCCATTAGGGCTAGGGTTAGGGCAAGGGTTGGGGCTAGGGTTAAGGCTACAGTTAGGGTTGGGGCTAAAGTTAGGGTTAGGGTTGGGGCTAAAGTTACGGTTAGGGTTTAGATTACATTTACGGTTGGGAATAGGGTTGGGATTAGGGTTAGGGGTGTGTCAAGGTTAGAGGTGTGGTTAGGGTTACTGTTGGGATTAGGGTTAGGGGTGTGTTTGGATTAGGGTTTCAGTTATAATTGGGGGTTTTCCACTGTTTAGGCACATCAGGGGCTCTCCAAACGCAACATGGCGTCCCATCTCAATTCCTGTCAATTTTGCATTGAAAAGTCAAACGGCGCTCCTTCCCTTCCGAGGTCTCCCATGCGCCCAAACAGTGGTTTACCCCCACATATGGGGTATCAGCGTACTCAGGACAAATTGTACAACAACTTTTGGGGTCCAGTTTCTTCTCTTACCCTTGGGAAAATAAAAAATTGGGGGTAAAAAGATAATTTTTGTGAAAAAATATGATTTTTTATTTTTACGGTTCTGCATTATAAACTTCTGTGAAGCACTTGGTGGGTTAAAGTGCTCACCACACCTCTAGATAAGTTCCTTAGGGGGTCTACTTTCCAAAATGGTGTCACTTGTGGGGGGTTTCAATGTTTAGGCACATCAGGGGCTCCCCAAACGCAACATGGCGTCCCATCTCAATTCCAGTCAATTTTGCATTGAAAAGTCAAATGGCGCTCCTTCGCTTCCGAGCTCTGTCATGCGCCCAAACAGTGGTTTACCCCCACATATTGGGTATCGGCGTACTCAGGACAAATTGTACAACAACTTTTGGGGTCCATTTTCTCCTGTTACCCTTGGTAAAATAAAACAAATTGGAGCTGAAGTAAATTGTTTGTGAAAAAAAGTTAAATGTTCATTTTTATTTAAACATTCCAAAAATTCCTGTGAAGCACCAGAAGGGTTAATAAACTTCTTGAATATGGTTTTGAGCACCTTGAGGGGTGCAGTTTTTAGAATGGTGTCACACTTGGGTATTTTCTATCATATAGACCCCTCAAAATGACTTCAAATGAGATGTGGTCCCTAAAAAAAATGGTGTTGTAAAAATGAGAAATTGCTGGTCAACTTTTAACCCTTATAACTCCCTAACAAAAAAAAATTTTGGTTCCAAAATTGTGCTGATGTAAAGTAGACATGTGGGAAATGTTACTTATTAAGTATTTTGTGTGACATATCTCTGTGATTTAATTGCATAAAAATTCAAAGTTGGAAAATTGCAAAATTTTCAAAATTTTTGCCAAATTTCCGTTTTTTTCACAAATAAACGCAGGTACTATCACAGAATTTTTACCACTATCATGAAGTACAATATGTCACGAGAAAACAATGTCAGAATCACCAGGATCCGTTGAAGCGTTCCAGAGTTATAACCTCATAAAGGGATAGTGGTCAGAATTGTAAAAATTGGCCCGGTCCATAACGTGCAAACCACCCTTGGGGGTGAAGGGGTTAAAAGTTTGAATATTGCTAAATTTTCACCAAATTTCCTTTTCTTGTCACAAATAAAAACAAGTCATTGAGAAGAAATTTTACCACTATTTTACCACTACGCAAAGTACAATATCTCATGAAAAAACAATCAGAATCAGTGGGATTTGTGGAAGCGTTCAAGAGCTATCACTAGTGATGAGCGAATTTACTCATTACTCGAGATTTCCCGAGCACGCTCAGGTGTCCTCTGAGTATTTTTTAGTGCTCGGAGATTTTGTTTTTCTTGCCGCAGCTGAATGATTTACATCTGTTAGCCAGCATAGGTACATGTGGGGGTAGCCCGGTTGCTAGGGAATCCCCACATGTAATTATGCTGGCTAACAGATGTAAATCATTCAGCTGCGGCAAGAAAAACAAAATCTCTGAGCACTAAAAAATACTCAGAGGACACCCGAGCATGCTCGAGAAATCCCGAGTATCAAGTATATTTGCTCATCACTAGTTATCACTTCATAAAATGACAGTGGTAAAAATTGTAAAATTTGACATGGTCATGAATGTGCAAACAGCTTTGGGGAGTGAAGAGGTTAAAAAGGCAAAAGATGCGGTCACAAGCCATTTAATCCCCATAATACGAGTATGAGAAAGCAAATGCTATGACACAATCTTGATAGTTTGCTCAGGCAGCTTATAAACAGAAGAAAAAGTATGCTTTACTAAAGACGCTCATTTATTAAGCGCCCAATTAAATTGAAATGAAAGAATCACATTAATCATCTTGTCAACGACCGCACGTCTCTACAGTAGTCTCTTTTGATCAATCACAAAGCACATGCAGAAGGCAATTCGGTTAATGTCATTATTAATAAAGAAGTTCACAAAATTCTGTTTATTACGTGGATCAACAGGTATTAGCAATAGAGATGGAGCTGGAGGATTTCATTAATACATATTTTATTTTATTTGTCTTTTTGCTGTTTATTTTAAGTTTACATTTATTTATTAGAGTATTAAGAATGAGCTCAGCAAGTGCTACTGTCCTTCTAACCAAAGCAACCAATCAGAGTTCCCACTTATTTCAGTACACTTTAAAAAAAAGATCTTTAACCACATTTTTCATGCTGAACTGGACACACAACGTAAATGGTGGCAGCAGAGCACTTTTTTTCTTTTCTATTAATTTCAAATTTCTGTTGCAGAGATATTAGCAATCAAAGTATTTGCCACCTATGAGTTAACTTTTGAGTATTTAAGACAGTTTTCACTCGTGACGCAAAATTCTTCTCCCTGCATGAGTTGCCCAATCATAAGAAGGCAGCAACACAGCAGAAAAATAACATCTATATACATAATTGTCTAAGGGTCTGTTTGTCTGCAACCGAAATACTGTGTCGCTGATTGGTCGCGCCCGGCCGGCCTCGACCAATCAGCGTTCATAAATAAACTACATACATATACTAGAATGAGAATAACATAAAGGACAGTCTGTGAGGGAGAGAATAACATGGAGGACAGTCTGTGAGGGGGAGAATAACATGGAGGACAGTCTGTGAGGGAAAGAATAATATGGAGGACAGTCTGTGAGGGCGAGAATAACATGGAGGACAGTCTGTGAGGGAGAGAATAACATGGAGGACAGTCTGTGAGGGAGAGAATAACATGGAGGACAGTCTGTGAGGAAGAGAATAACATGGAGGACAGTCTGTGAGGGAGAGAATAACATGGAGGACAGTCTGTGAGGAAGAGAATAACATGGAGGACAGTCTGTCAAACAGCGATAGATGACTAAAAGTTTTGACTCTTAAAATAAAGACAGGAGAAAAACAATGGCAGTGTGTCCGATGGGTTAAAACATAAATGTAAGCACCAATGTTTATATGAATACTAGAAGGTGGCCTGATTCTAACGCATCAGGTATCTACTATATAATTGTCTAATTCTGTCTGTTTGTCTGTAACGGAAATCCCGCGTCACTGAGTGGTCTCGCCCGCTGCCCGCGACCAATCAGCGACAGGCACAGTCCACCGCTTCACTGATAATGTATGTATTTTACCCGGAAAATCCTGTGTATTCATTGCATTATTCTTAAATCTTCATAAATAAACTATATACATATTCTAGAATACCTGATGCGTTAGAATCGGGCCACCATCTAGTTCCCCATAATAACTTAGGTTTCTCAAAGTGTTCGATTATATAGTTTGGATATTTTCCTTGTCTAACCTCTTGCATAATTAAAAACTGTTCATGAATAGGAGAAAAATTGGAGTGACTAAATATTAAAGAGTAAAAAAGTACACATTTTATTAGAATAACATTTAAAAGAAGAACACCATCAAACTGACAATCAGGACAGACAGTAACAGGATATACACTGAGGTAATGTGCACAAAGTGGTATAATTCATCATGATGTCATGCACCCACAGTGAGGATGCACTATATACAAGTATAGAGAGGTAAGCATAGGTATAATGTAATATATATAGCCCCAAATACAAAATAGATGGGCTTGAGATAAGGGTATGACTTACCAGAATTGTGCACAAGACCCTCTACAGATGGCAGAAGCCCTGACGCATGTTTCGTGTCCACGATGGACACTTTCTCAAGGGGTGTACTGCAAATGTAGGGGCAAGGACCTTAGGAAGCCATGGAAACTAATCACATGGCACGTCACATAGTCAAAATTGACCAATGGTAAATGGTGCTGTTGGCGCATGCACAGTGCGTCTGGCCCGTCCTGACATGGGGAAGCTGAGCTGCTAGCTAGATTAGAGCACAGAAGACTCACACCTTTCACATGTAGTCCCTGTGGTGAAAGGGGCAGCACAGCTGAGTTTAACGGTGTCACATTAAATACCATTTTATCTGTTCTCCTACTGTACTGCTCTCCCTACACTGCTTGCAATGATCATGTATGGGATGTCGCATGAGACTTCGGTTCTGAGAAGGACTGAAGTCTTGCCAATCAAAAAGCCAGGCCATAGTTATTGGATGAATCATGCAGAAGGCATGGGTTTAACCTCTTTCTGACATTGGACGTAATATTCCGTCCATTTTCCCTGGGCCTATCTGACGAGGAACGGATTATTATGTCCAGGTGATTGCCTGACCACATGGGCTATGCGCGGACGATTACCATCAAGTGTCAGCTTATTCAGACAGCTGACACCCGGCACTAAGTGCCAGGAGGTGTCACGCACCCCTCCCGGAACTCTAACCCACGAAATGCAGCAATCAAACGTGATAGAAGAATTCCGGGAGCCAACAGAAGGCTGACGTGGCATGTCACAGGGTCCCATGGTGACCGGATGTCGTCATGACGACATACGGGTTACCAGAGCTATGAAAGGTGCTGATCATGCACAGTTCATGATCAGCAACTCTCTCTGTCAGTGCAGAGTTGACAGTTTGTACAGCTGCTGCATCCCCAGCCTGCAAAAAATGATAGTCCCTTAGAGGGGCAAAGTAAAAAAAAGTTACTTTAAAAAAAAAAAAAAAATTGTAAAAATATTTATAAAAAAAAATAAAAAAGTGATTGTATCCATAAATTAATATTTGTATTGAAAACAAAAACACAATAAAAGTACACATATTTGCAATCGCCGCATCTGCAAAGACCTGACCTATAAAAGGGTCCCACTAGTTAACTCCTTTAGTGAACGCCATAAAAAAACACAAGACAAAAAAACAATGCTTTATCATCATACCGCTGAACAAAACGTGGAATAAAATGCGCTAAAAAAGATGGATATAAACATGGTACCACTGAAAACGTCATCTTGTCCCGTAAAAAACAAGCCACCACACGGCTCAGTCAGCGGAAAAAAAAAAAAAAAAAAAGATATATCTCTCAGAATAAAGTGATGCAAAAATAATTATTTTTTCCACATTCCAAAAATTCCTGTGAAGTACCAGAAGAGTTAATAAACTTCTTGAACGTGGTTTTGAGCACCTTGAGGGGTGCTGTTTTTAGAATGGTGTCACTTTTGGGTATCTATCATATAGACCCCTCAAAGTGACTTCAAATGTGATCCCTAAAAAATGGTTTTGTAAATTTTGTTGGAAATTAACTTTTAACCCCTACAACTTCCTAACATAAAAAAATTGGGTTCCAAAATTGAGTTGTTGTAAAGTTGACATGTGGGAAATGTTACTTACTAAGTATTTTGTCTGACACATATATGTCACATGAAATTGAAGATCATTAAGGAAGCAAAACTATCTTTTCATGTTACAGAAAGAGAAGGAATTCAAAGTGCACCTGAAGCTACAGAAGAATGGAAGCATGTGACCCAGAGAAGCAAGAGGATCGGGAGGCAGTCAGCACCATACTGCTCAGGAATCAGTACCAGGCTCTCATGCAGGAGAATGATGAAGGAAAACATAAAGAAAAGACTTTGATCACAAAGAACAACCTTATACGCCCTTCAGAGTCCTCTTGGATGGAGAAGGAAAAAATTCCCTGTTGAGAGGAATAGAGGCTACTATCTGCAGACCGGATATAACCTCAAAAGATATGTTCTGTCTTCCAGATGCAAAAATTAAAGATGTGTAACAGGATATCAGGACTCTTCAGACCTACAGATGACTACTAGTGTTGAGCGAGTATACTCATAACTCGAGCATGCTCGAGTGATCTCTGAGTATTTGGATGTGCTTGGAGATTTAGTTTCTGTTGCTGTAGCTGTATGATTTGTGGCTGCTAGCCAGCCTGAGTACATGTGGAGATTGCCTGTCAGGTAGGAAATCCCCGCATGTATTCAAGCTGTCTAGCAGCTGCAAATCAGGCAGCTATGGAGACAGAAACTAAAACCCTGAGCACATCCAAATACTCGGAGATCACCCAAGCATGCTCGGGAAATCTCAAGTAACGAGTATACTCACTCATCTACTATATAATTGTCTAAGGGTCACTTCCGTCTGTCTGTCCTTCTGTCTGTCTGTCTGTCGCGGTTATTCGTTCGCTGATTGGTCTCGCCAGCTGCCTGTCATGGCTGCCGCAACCAATCAGCGACGCGCACAGTCCGGAAGAAAATGGCCGCTCCTTACTCCCCGCAGTCACTGCCCGTCGCCCGAATACACCCCTCCGCTCACACAGGGCTAATGCCGGCGGTAACGGACCGCGTTATGCCGCGGGTAACGCACTCCATTACCGCTGCTATTAACCCTGTGTGACCAAGTTTTTTTTACTATTGACGCAGCCTATGCAGCGCCAATAGTAAAAAAATCTAATGTTAAAAATAATTTAAAAAAAATAAAAAATGATTATATACTCACCTACACCGCCTTTCCCGCTCCTCGCGATGCAACCGGCACGTTCCGTTGGCACGGATGGTCTGGCAGAAGGACCTGCCATGACGTCACTGTCATGTGACCGCGACGTCATCGCAAGTCCTGCGCAGAAAGGACCTGCCGTGACGTCGCGGCCATGTGACCGCGACGTCATCACAGCCCCTGCGCGAGCAGGACCTGCCATGACGTCACGGTCATGTGACCGCGGCGTCATCACAGGCCCTGGGCGAGCAGGACCTGCCATGACGTCACGGTCATGTGACCGCGACGTCATCACAGGCCCTGGGCGAGCAGGACCTGCCATGACGTCACGGTCATGTGACCGCGACGTCATCACAGGCCCTGCGTGCCTGCGCGAGCAGGATGGGACCGGAAGCTGCCGCCTGTACCTCGCACAGGCAACAGAACTACAAGTATGGTGAGTATGTTAGAACTACAAGGGGCCCTCGGATCGGAAGGTGAGTATGTTTATTTTTTAACCTGTGACATACGTGGCTAGGTAATATACTACGTGGCTGGGCAATATACTACGTGGCTCTGTGCTGTATACCAAATCGCTGTGCAATATACTGCGTCACTGGGCAATATACTACATGGCTAGGCAATATACTATGTGGCTGGGCAATATACTGCGTGGCTCTGTGATGTATGCTACGTCACTGGGCAATATACTACGTGGCTGGGCAATATACTACATGGCTGGGCAATATACTACAATACTGGGCAATATACTACGTCGCTGGGCAATATACTATGTCGCTGGGCAATATACTGTGTGGCTTTGTGCTGTATACTACATCGCTGTGCAATATACTATGTCACTGGGTAATATACTACGTGGCTGGGCTATATACTACATGGCTGGGCTATATACTACGTGGCTGGGCAATATACTACGTGGCCCTGTGCTGTATACTACATCGTTGTGCAATATACTACATCACTGGCCAATATACTACGTGGCTCTGTGCTGTATACTACATAGCTGGGCAATATACTACATGGCTGGGCTATATACTACGTGGCTCTTTGCTGAATACTACATCACTGGGCAATATACTACGTCACTGGGCAATATACTACATGGCTGGGCAATATACTACGTGGCTGGGCAATATACTACGTGGCTCTGTGCTGTATACTACGTCACTGGGCAATATACTACGTGGCTCTGTGCTGTATACTACGTCACTGGGCAATATACTACGTGGCTCTGTGCTGTATACTACGTCACTGGGCAATATACTACATCGCTGGGCAATATACTACATGGCTGGGCAGTATACTACGTCACTGGGCAATATACTGCGTGTCTAACCAATATACTACGTGGGCTGTGCTATATACTACGTGGACATGCATATTCTAGAATACACAATGCGTTAGAATCGGGCCACCATCTAGTCACTAATAACTACCCATTCCAGCTAATAAATGTGGGGACAAATGACACTGCAAGAAAGGACCTGGAAACAATCTGCAGTGACTTTGAAAACTTAGTTAAGAAAGTGAAATAACTGGGAGCACAGGTGGTCTTCTCATCCATCCTGCCAGTGGATGGCCATGGAACAAGGAGGTGGAGTAAGATTCTGCAGGTGAACAACTGGCTTCATCGATGGTGCAGTCAGCAAGGATTTGGATTTCTGCATCACGGATGTACATGCATTTGGAAGTCACCTTGCTACACTCATCAGAAGAGCTTTAAACTAGAACAATGCAGGAAGGGAAGCAAAAGGCCAGAAAAAGCCATATGAAAATAGAAAAATGTTCGTTCCAGCTTGTGGAGAAACGGGGTCAGTGGGTGCTCTCGTCCGCTGGCCCGGCTGTCTTTAGCAAGACTGCATGGACCACGGCTCATATCACTGAACGCCCGCTCTATCTCCCCGTGGGCAATACACTACACAGACAACACAGGGTTAAGGTAAAACAGTGTGGCAATACTTTATTGAACCACAACACACAATAGCAAACAGAACAATCCCACCATGACTGGAATTGTTTGGTTACATGGGCGCATATAAAATATCACTGCGTCTCCACGTATTTCCAGTATGACATGATGTCAGAGCTCCCAGGGTCACATGGGCGCATATAAAATATCACTGCGTCTCCATGTATTTCTAGAATGACATGATGTCAGAGCTCTCAGGGTCGCTACTCCATCTGTGGATGAACGCACAGATAAGGGGTAACAACAAGCGTAGGGAGATGACCAAGAACTGTCCATAGAGTCCATACAAGGACCAAAGCCAGATGACATGATGTCAGAGATCCCAGGGTCGCTACTCCATCTGTGGATGAACGCACAGAGAAGGGGTAATGACAAGCATAGGGAGATGACCAAGAACTGTCCATAGAGTTCATACAAGGTCCAAAGCCAGTTGACACGAGAGTCACCACCTGGCTTATCTGACCGTCTCCATGGAACCAGGCGACCAGTGTGTCCCAACCCTGGCTTTCTCCAAACATATCCATGGTTCAGAGATGGTCACTGGATCAGATCTGTGTCCTTCCAACCGGAGCTGAAAACCCCCAAGTTGTATCCTATAGAATCCTAGATCAGTGTCCCTCGTGATAGTGCCATGATGAATTGGCTGCAGTCCTTTCTCTTGTCGGTAGGGTGGTTTGCAGAATCTCTGGCTGGTAGATCTGTATTACTTCAGACTCAAGATGTGAACTCTGAGTCATTTTATACCCAAGGCATGTAAGCTATTTTTAGAATTACCCAGGGTCTTTCAGTCCAACATCAAGTTAAGGTAAACAATGGTGATGGGATTAAGTAGCACTATTAGCAAATAAGCACACATTAATAAACAAAGCTTAACCCACTCAATGTACAGTCACTATTACATACTTACACAGTATGTTAGATAGTATATCAGTGGGCAAGTCTGTATTCTTGACCCACCAGACAAACACTTAAATTCACAAGCCAATACACAGATAAAAAGCCAGTTCTTTTGTTTTTGCAAAACATGGTTGTCTGGGAAATTAAGATACAATCTTGTTTCTTCACATTCCTCCCCCATCTTAATTAACCAGACATGATAGGCTTCCTATCATCCAGTTTCCTTAGAGCATCTATATATATAATTGTCTAAGGGTTTTTCTGTCTGTCCTGGAAATCCTGCGCCTCTGATTGGTCGAGGACGCCTGGGCCTCGACCAATCAGCGACGGGCACAGTATCGACGTAGATGTCATAATGGTTGCCATGGCGACGATGATGTCATAAAGGTTGCCTCGATCAATCAGAGACGGGCACAGTCTGCCGCGAATTCTGGAATCATCATTGTCCATATACTACGGGGACATGCATATTCTAGAATACCCGATGCATTAGAATCGGGCCACAATCTAGTATTCCATATGCTCCTTACGAAAATAAACTCCATACGTAATTGAAGAGTAACAACTGGTGTAACGGGGTCTACTTCATGCAGCACTTCCTCCATTTCTTCCACCCTTGGTTAGTTGTAGCCCCCAATGCGGGGTCAGCTTCGCCTTGGTAGCAGTGTACAGCGGAACGGCTGAAGGTAGCTGTTCCCGCCTTTTGCCACTGGGTATGCTGAGTTCAGTTGGGACATTGTCTTTGCAGGTGGCCCAGCTGATGGCAGGTGTGGCATCGCGCCCCAGGGGAACTGTGGTAGGCCGGGTTTCTAGCTGGTCCCTTTACAATCTTCGGTGGTTTGGGGCCATCCAGGTCCATGGGCGGACCCTTAGTGACCATCTTTGATCCGGACAACTGAGGCCTCCTGGTGTCATGATGTTCATCGGCCAGACGAGCAGCTTCCTCAAGAGTAATTGGCCGCCTGTCCCGAAGCCATTCCTGTGTCTCGGGGGTTAGTCCATTAAAGAATCGATCTAACAAGAAGAGCTGGAGGACATCCTCCTTAGTGGTTGCTTCGCTCCCTTGTACCCACTGTAGCAGTGACCGCCGTAATTTACAGGCCCATTCAGCGTGGGTATCGGTTACTCGTTTTATAAGTCCGCGGAACTTTTGGCGGTATGCCTCTGGTGTTAGCGCATACCGGGCCAAGATCACTTCTTTGATCCGCTCATAGTCCATACAGTCCTCATCAGGTACCGTGTGATAGGCGTCCGCTACCCGGCCTGTCAGCGTGCTGGCCAGAATCTGAACCCGTTCCTCCGGCTTCACTTGATGAAGGGCACACTGCCGCTCAAAGTCCTGCAGAAAGTCATCAATGTTTTCCTCTGCCTCCCCCAACTGTCGGAAGGCATTACACTGGATCTTCTTGTGGCTTACTGTTGAAGGTACCTGGTCGGAGGCCAGAGCTCCCCCTGCTCGCTGACTCTCCTCTCTCCGCTCTGCCATCTCCATCTTGGCCAGTTCCATTTTGGTCCGCTCTGCCAGCTCTATCTTGGTTAGCTCTATCCTGGTCCGCTCGGCCATTTTTTCCTTCAGATCTGTACGCACACCAGCCATCACCTATCATATGATCTCTACTGCAGGGTTTGGGCCATAGAACACAAGTCTGTTATTTACCTCCCTCTGGAATTCAGTCTCCTCCACGTTCACATTGGGGGGCGCTGCACTGTCGTGTTCCATGATGGCTGCTACCAAATCCACTTTTGTTTTGTTGCTGGCAATTAACCCTCGGGCTTCCACCAGATCTTTTAATGTAGTCCTCTTTAACTTCTGGTAGTTGTTTTCCATTCATTCCTTTCCTCCTGTAGAAGGGGTATCACATCCCGCTGTCTGCCACCAGTGTAACGGGGTCTACCAAGCTGGGGTACCTCTTTCAGTGCCACCCCGTGTTTCAGGAGGTCCACTTTGCTTTGGCTGGAGTCTGAATGAAGGACGCTGACTGGAATTGTTTGATTACATGAGAGCATATAAAAGCTGACTGCTTCTCCACGAATTTCCAGTCTCACACACTTTATTCACAGGACACAAAATATATTACACAGATACAGAGGGCAGGCCAATAGAAAAGCAGCAGGCCAGACATACATTACAATAGCCACAGGGGGCCGGAGCCTGCCGATATTTACTGTGGGAATTACAAAGGTGGGGGGAGGACAGAAGGGGGATATCTTGTCCCCTCTGCCCAGGGGCGCAGCCTGTGGGCTGATGCATCTCACATGGAACCTATTATTCATACATATAACTGCACAACATATACTGGGTGCTGAGTGGTTCCGTAACACGTAACACAGCTCTTCTTAATAAAATGTCTTGACTTTATTACATAGAATGAAAATATCTGAACAGCACCTGCTCAAAGCTTTGACAAAGATCGCGGCAGCAACCAGAACGAGTCACTCATGTCCTCATGTGCGCTGTAGTGATGTCCGAGGAGCTGTTCAGATATTTTAATTCTAGACATGTCAAGACATTTCTTTTTCATGTAGAGCTGGAATGAACTTTTTGCTATTTTCATTCGGTACGTCTCAGCAGGACGGGGGTTCCATGCACCTTCTGAAGATCAGTGAGCTGGCCTTATCCTTTATATTGTGTTAAAAAAGCCATATACCTGACAAATACTATTGAGAACTCTGCTATTAGAAGTGGAAAAGAAGAACAAAGACAAAAAAATCTAAAAAATAAAAATATTGGAAAAAAAGAAACCAATCACAAACTAAAAGGTTTCTATACAAATGCACAAAGCATAGGCAACAAACAAGGAGGACTGGAACAACTAACGCAGGAAAATAAATATGTCATTGGAATCACATGGCAACTTATTTGCAAGAAACAGACTTGATAAACGAGGAGGAGGTGTCACATTGTATGTTAGAAAAGTGTATATCTGCACGGAGATCCAAGCTTCAGAGACTGGGAGTTCTGTGAAAACTGTTTGGGTAAGAATAGAGGAAGAGAACAACGGAAAGGACACCATTGTAGGCATTTACTACAGGCCGCCTGTGCAAGCTGAAGATATGGATGAACTCTTTATGCATCAAATGGCCAAGTTCTCAAAAAAAAAATGACATAATGGTCATGGGAGATTTAAACTATCCAGACATTTGTTGGGATTCTCTCTCATGCAAAACGAACAAGCAAATTCTTATTCTCTCTTGCTGACAACTTTAACTTCCAAAAGGCAGGGGGGGAAACAAGAGGATCTTCTACCTTGGATCTAATCCTTATAAACAGGGAGAAAATGGTTGAGGAGATAAGAGTGGCTGGGACCCAAGGAGGTAGCGACAAAGCTATTCTAGAATTTTGGATAACTAGAGGAGGAGAACCTGTGAAGACCCAAACTTCAAAGTTAGATTTCAGAAAGGCAGATTTTAAGGGACTCAGAAAGAGAATTGGAGGGATCCAATGGCTGGATATCCTTAAGGACAAAAATATCCAGGAGGGGTGAGAAAATTGGAAAAATTAGATTCTTAAAGCACAATCGTTAACAATTCTGAAAAGAGGGAAAAATAGGAAGCCATTAAGGAAACCAGGTTGGATGAACACAGAACTTAAACACATGCCAAAAAGGAAGAAAGAAATGTTTATCAAATGGAAAGAGGGAGGAATATCTAAAGAAGAATATAATGCTGTCTGTAGAACCTGCAGGGGACGCATCAGATTAGCTAAAGCGAACAATGAATTAAGGCTGCCAAGAGACATCAAAAGCCATAAAAAAGAATTTGGGGAATATGTCAAAAGTAAAAGCAAATTCAAAGATGCTATAGGATTTTTACAAGATGAAAATGATGAAATGGTAAGAAAGGATGTTGAGAAGGCCAAACTTATAAATTCCTATTTTGCATCTGTTATCTCTCAGAAAGGAAATGTAACATCAACTGATCTTCACGGTCCTATTAAAGGAATATAAGAATTCAGGCTATCTATAAACAGAAAGATAGCGAGGGAATACTTTGCCAACATAAATTAATTCAAGTCTCCAGTCCAGATAAATTACACCCCAAGCCTCTCACTCAGCCAAATCAGATCTCCATTTTTAACTGACCCCCGAGGGGCAGTACCCCGTAACACAGAGTCTGCAAATTGAGATACTGGTTTGGCTATTATCCTAAGTCACATGACAAGGCTTGTTAAAGGGTCGACATTGACTTGTAGGATTGCTACTTCCAACAGGTGGCGCTAGAGTTCTAGAACTCTTCCTCTCTGAAGAGAATTTGCATAATTAACCCCAGAATATTGAAAGATAGCAGAAGAAATTTTTGAACCACTTTCAATAATCTTTGAAAATTCTTGGAGATCAGAAGTCCCAGAATACTGGAGAAAAGTAAATGTTGTTCCTATCTTCAAAAAGGGGAAGGTGGACCCAGGGAACTATAGGCCGGTGAGTCTGACTTCCATACCAGGAAAGATCTTTGAACAAATTATTAAACATCATGTATGTGTGTACCTGGATAAGAATGAAGTGATTAACCAGAGTCAGCATGGGTTTGTAACTAATAAGGGTACCGTCTCACTATACGATTTACCAACGATCACGACCTGCGATACGACCTGGCCGTGATCGTTGGTAAGTCGTTGTGTGGTCGCTGGGGAGCTGTCACACAGACCGCTCTCCAGCGACCAACGATGCCGAGGTTCGCTGGTAACCAGGGTAAACATCGGGTTACTAAGCGCATGGCCGCGCTTAGTAACCCGATGTTTACCGTGGTTACCAGCGTAAAAGTAAAAAAAAAAAAAAAACGTACATACTCACCATCTGATGTGCGTCAGGTCCCTTGCAGTCTGCTTCCCGCTCTGACTGAGTGCCGCCGTACAGTGAGAGCGAGTGCAGCGGTGACGTCACTGCTGTGATCTGCTCTCACTTTCCGGCCGGCAGTCAGTCAGAGCGGGAAGCAGACTGCAAGGGACCTGACGGACATCAGATGGTGAGTATGTACGTTTTTTTTTTTTTTACTTTTACGCTGGTAACCACAGTAAACATCGGGTTACTAAGCGCGGCCCTGCGCTTAGTAACCCGATGTTTACCCTGGTTACCAGCGAACGCATCGCTGGATCGCTGTCACACACAACGATCCAGCGATGACAGCGGGAGATCCAGCGACGAAATAAAGTTTCAAACGATCTGCTACGACGTACGATTCTCAGCAGGGTCCCTGATCGCTGCTGCGTGTCAGACACTGCGAGATCGTAACTATATCGCTAGAACGTCACGAATCGTGCCGTCGTAGCGATGAAAATGCCACTGTGTGACGGTACCCTAAGTCATGTGAGACTAACTTAATTTCCTTCTATGACAGATTAACTGACTGGGTGAATCAGGGAAATGTTTTATAGTATACAGTGCCTACAAGTAGTATTCAACCCCCTGCAGATTTAGCAGGTTTAATAAGATGCAAATAAGTTAGAGCCTTCAAACTTCAAACAAGAGCAGGATTTATTAACAGATGCATAAATCTTACAAACCAAAAAGTTTTGTTGCTCAGTAAAATTTTTATAAATTTTAAACATAAAAGTGTGGGTCAATTATTATTCCACCCCTAGGTTTAATATTTTGTGGAATAACCTTTGTTTGCAATTACAGCTAATAAGCGTCTTTTATAAGACCTGATCAGGCCGGCACAGGTCTCTGGAGTTATCTTGGCCCACTCCTCCATGCAGATCTTCTCCAAGTCATCTAGGTTCTTTGGGTGTCTCATGTGGACTTTAATCTTGAGCTCCTTCCACAAGTTTTCAATTGGGTTAAGGTCAGGAGACTGACTAGGCCACTGCAACACCTTGATTTTTTGCCTCTTGAACCAGGCCCTTGGTTTTCTTGGCTGTGTGCTTTGGGTCGTTGTCTTGTTGGAAGATGAAATGACGACCCATCTTAAGATCCTTGATGGAGGAGCGGAAGTTCTTGGCCAAAATCTCCAGGTAGGCCGTGCTGTTGTGAATTCTGTTCTCGAGCTCCCTCCTGTGGTTATGAATGGTACTTTGGTGGGTTCTGTTCATGGACTCCCTCTGGTGCCTGTGAGTGGAGCTGCTGGTTCTGAGATTCCTTCTCCAGCTGATCTCGCTCAGGCCTTGGCTGGCTGCTCTATTTAACTCCACTCAGGGCTTTACTTGATGCCAGCTGTCAATGTCCTAGTACTGGTTCAGTTCTCTTGGATCTTTCAGATGACCTGTCTATTTCAGCAAAAGCTAAGTCCCTGCTAGCTTATTTGTTACCATTGTGTTTTTGTCCAGCTTGCTATTATGATTTAATCTTGTTTGCTGGAAGCTCTGGGATGCAGAGTGGCACCACTGCGCCGTGAGTCGGTGGGGTGGTTTCTTTTGCACACTCTGCGTGGTTTTTTGTTAGTAGTTTTTTATGCTGACCGCAAAGATACCTTTTCTATCCTCTGTCTGTTTAGTTAGTCTGGCCTCCTATGCTGAACTCTATTTCATTCCTGTGTTTGTGACTTCCATCTTAACTCACAGTCAATATATGTGGGGGCTGCCTATTTCTTTGGGGAATTTCTCTGAGGCAAGGTAGGCTGTATTTTCTATCTTTAGGGGTAGTTAGCTCTTAGGCTGTGAAGAGGCGTCTAGGTAGAGTCAGGAACGCTCCACGGCTATTTCTAGTTGTTGTGATAGGATTAGGGGTTGCGGTCAGCAGAGCTCCCACTTCCCAGAGCTCGTCCCGTATTGCTAGTTTGCTCATCTGGTCATTTTTAGTGCTCCTAACCACCAGCCAAACACAACAGTACAGCTGGCCCGCAAAGTGTTAATGCATCTCAATAGAGGGATAAGAGAAGTTCTCAGACCATTTTTTTTTTCTCTGCAGTGTGTTTTGTATTTCTTTTCCCCTTAACCTCTGGGTGGTTCAGGACACAGGTGTAGATATGGACATTCAAGGTCTGTCCTCTTGTGTGGATCAACTCACTGCAAGGGTACAAAGCATTCAAGATTATGTAGTTCAGAACCCGATGTTAGAACCCAGAATTCCAATTCCTGATTTGTTTTCTGGGGATAGATCTAAGTTCCTGAATTTCAAAAATAATTGTAGACTGTTTTTTGCTTTGAAACCCCGCTCCTCTGGTGACCCCATTCAGCAAGTAAAAATCATTATTTCGTTGCCACGTGGCGACCCTCAAGACTGGGCATTTTCCCTTGTGCCAGGAGATCCTGCATTGTGCAATGTAGATGCGTTTTTTCTGGCGCTTGGATTGCTTTATGATGAACCAGATTCAGTGGATCAGGCAGAGAAAATTTTGCTGGCTTTGTGTCAGGATCAGGATGAAGCGGAGGTATATTGTCAGAAGTTCAGAAAGTGGTCTGTGCTTACTCAGTGGAATGAATGTGCCCTGGCGGCAATTTTCAGAAAGGGTCTTTCTGAAGCCCATAAGGATGTTATGGTGGGATTCCCCACGCCTGCTGGTCTGCATGAGTCTATGTCCTTGGCCATTCAGATCGATCGACGCTTACGTGAGCGCAAAAATGTGCACCATTTGGCGGTGTTTTCTGAGCAGAAACTTGAGCCTATGCAATGTGATAGGACCTTGACCAGAGCTGAACGGCAAGAATACAGACGTCAGAATGGGCTGTGTTTTTACTGTGGTGACTCCACTCATGCTATCTCTGATTGTCCTAAGCGCACTAAACGGTTCGCTAGGTCTGCCACCATTGGTACTGTACAGCCAAAATTTATTTTGTCCGTTACTCTGATTTGCTCTTTGTCGTCCTATTTTGTTATGGTATTTGTGGATTCAGGCGCTGCCCTGAATCTGATGGACTTGGAGTTTGGCAGGCGCTGTGGTTTTCTCTTGGAGCCCTTGCAGTATCCTATTCCATTGAGAGGAATTGATGCTACACTTTTGGCCAAGAATAAGCCTCAGTACAGGACTCAATTGACCATGTGCACGGCTCCTGCACATCAGGAGGATATTCGCTTTTTGGTGTTGCATAATCTGCATGATGTGGTCGTTTTGGGTTAGCCATGGCTACAGGTCCATAATCCTGTATTGGATTGGAAATCAATGTCTGTATCCAGTTGGTGTTGTCAAGGGGTACATGGGGATGTCCCATTGTTGTATATTTCGTCTTCCCATCCTTCTGACGTCCCTGCGTTTTTGTCAGATTACCGGGATGTATTTGATGAGCCCAAATCCAGTGCCCTACCTCCTCATAGGGATTGCGATTGTGCTATTAATTTGATTCCTGGTAGTAAGTTTCCGAAGGGCCGACTGTTCAATTTATCTGTGCCAGAACACGCTGCAATGCAGAGTTATATAAAGGAGTCCTTGGAGAAAGGGCATATTCGCCCATCGTCGTCACCGTTGGGAGCAGGGTTCTTTTTTGTGGCCAAGAAGGATGGTTCTCTGAGACCTTGTATAGATTACCGCCTTCTTAATAAAATCACCGTCAAATTTCAGTACCCTTTTGCCGCTACTGTCTGATTTGTTTGCTCGGATTAAGGGGGCTAGTTGGTTCACCAAGATAGATCTTCGAGGGGCGTATAACCTTGTGCGTATTAAACAGGGCGATGAATGGAAAACAGCATTTAATACGCCCGAGGGCCATTTTGAGTACTTGGTGATGCCATTCGGGCTTTCTAATGCTCCATCTGTGTTTCAGTCCTTTATGCATGACATCTTCCGAAAGTACCTGGATAGATTCATGATTGTATATTTGGATGATATTTTGGTCTTTTCGGACGATTGGGAGTCTCATGTGAAGCAGGTCAGAATGGTGTTCCAGGTCCTTCGTGCTCATTCCTTGTTTGTGAAGGGGTCTAAATGTCTCTTTGGAGTTCAGAAGGTTTCATTTTTGGGCTTCATTTTTCCCCCTTCTACTATCGAGATGGACCCTGTTAAATGTCAGGCCATTTATGATTGGACTCAGTCTACTTCTGTGAAGAGCCTTCAGAAATTTCTGGGCTTTGCTAATTTTTACCGTCGCTTCATCGCTAATTTTTCTAGTGTTGTTAAACCATTGACTGATTTGACCAAGAAAGGTGCTGATGTGGTCAATTGGTCCTCTGCGGCCGTTGAGGCTTTTCAGGAGCTGAAGCGTCGTTTTTCTTCTGCCCCTGTGTTGTGTCAGCCAGATGTTTCGCTCCCGTTTCAGGTCGAGGTGGATGCTTCTGAGATTGGAGCAGGGGCTGTTTTGTCTCAAAGAGGTTCTGATGGCTCTGTGATGAAACCGTGTGCTTTCTTTTCTAGAAAGTTTTCGCCTGCTGAGCGCAATTATGATGTGGGTAATCGAGAGTTGTTGGCTATGAAGTGGGCGTTTGAGGAGTGGCGACATTGGCTTGAAGGAGCCAAACATCGCGTGGTGGTCTTGACGGATCACAAGAATCTGACTTATCTCGAGTCTGCCAAGCGGTTGAATCCTAGACAGGCTCGATGGTCGCTGTTTTTCTCCCGCTTCAATTTTGTGGTTTCGTACCTTCCGGGTTCTAAGAATGTGAAGGCTGATGCCAGGGCCGGACTGGGACTAAAATTCAGCCCTGGCATTTGAAGTCACACAGGCCCACTTGTCACATGGTGACTGTATAATATCTTTGTACACTTGTAGGCTACAAGAAGTGAGGGGAGTGTAACACGACTATATAACATATAATTACAGCTGTATCCAGCATTACAGCTCAGCCCCCATAGAATGTAATACAGCACAGCCCCCATAGAATGTAATACAGCCAGCCCCCATAGACTATAATACAGCACAGCCCCATAGAATGTAATGCTGCACAGCCCCCATAGAATGTAATGCAGCACAGCCCCCATAGAATGTAATGCAGCACAGCCCCATAGAATATAATGCAGCAGAGGCCCATAGAATGGAATGCAGCCAGCCCCATAGAATATAATGCAGCAGAGGCCCATAGAATGGAATGCAGCCAGCCCCATAGAATATAATGTAGCAGAGGCCCATAGAATGGAATGCAGCCAGCCCCATAGAATATAATGCAGCAGAGGCCCATAGAATGGAATGCAGCCAGCCCCATAGAATATAATGCAGCAGAGGCCCATAGAATGGAATGCAGCCAGCCCCATAGAATATAATGCAGCAGAGGCCCATAGAATGGAATGCAGCCAGCCCCATAGAATATAATGCAGCAGAGGCCCATAGAATGGAATGCAGCCAGCCCCATAGAATATAATGCAGCAGAGGCCCATAGAATGGAATGCAGCCAGCCCCATAGAATATAATGCAGCAGAGGCCCATAGAATGGAATGCAGCCAGCCCCATAGAATATAATGCAGCAGAGGTCCATAGAATGGAATGCAGCCAGCCCCATAGAATATAATGCAGCAGAGGCCCATAGAATGGAATGCAGCACAGCCCCCCCCCCATAGCTCCACAATCCAGTCATCACTCATTGATAAAAAAAACAAAAAAAAAACACTCTACTAACCTTTCCTCCTGCCCCGCGCTGCTCTGGCTCTGGTCTCACTCTCAGCAGTCGCAGTCTGCCCGCCCGGTCACACAGCAGGTGCGCGATGATATGACGTCATCGCGCACCCGCAGTGTCAGCGGCAGGCAGAGCGGGGAATGATGGGAGAGGGGGCGTCAGCGGACGCTCTCTCCTCCATCATTGCATTCAACTGTACCGGCGTCTATGACGCGGGTATAGTTGAATGTGGGGCCGGGAGTGCGCCGACAGCGGGGAGAGTGTGCCGACAGCGGCACACTCGAGCGGCCCACTACTGCCACCGGCCCTTCTGGCGATGGCCAGTCCGGCCCTGGCTGATGCCCTGTCAAGGAGTTTTGTGCCTGATTCTCCGGGAGTTCCTGAGCCGGCTGGTATTCTCAAAGAGGGGGTAATTCTGTCTGCCATCTCCCCTGATTTGCGGCGGGTGCTGCAGGAGTTTCAGGCTGATAGACCTGACCGTTGCCCAGCGGAGAAGCTGTTTGTCCCTGATAGATGGACTAGTAGAGTTATCTCTGAGGTTCATTGTTCGGTGTTGGCTGGTCATCCTGGAATCTTTGGTACCAGAGATTTGGTGGCTAGATCCTTTTGGTGGCCTTCCTTGTCACGAGATGTGCGTTCTTTTGTGCAGTCCTGTGGGACTTGTGCTCGGGCTAAGCCCTGCTGTTCTCGTGCCAGTGGGTTGCTTTTGCCCTTGCCGGTCCCAAAAAGGCCCTGGACGCATATTTCCATGGATTTTATTTCGGATCTCCCTGTCTCTCAGAGGATGTCAGTTATCTGGGGGGTGGTTTGTGATCGCTTCTCTAAGATGGTCCATTTGGTACCTTTGCCTAAATTGCCTTCCTCCTCTGATTTGGTTCCATTGTTTTTCCAGCATGTGGTTCGTTTACATGGCATTCTGGAGAACATCGTGTCGGACAGAGGTTCCCAGTTTGTTTCAAGATTTTGGCGGTCCTTTTGTGCTAAGATGGGCATTGATTTGTCTTTTTCTTCAGCTTTCCATCCTCAGACAAATGGCCAAACCGAACGAACCAATCAGACTTTGGAAACATATCTGAGATGCTTTGTTTTTGCTGATCAGGACGATTGGGTGTCCTTCTTGCCTTAGGCTGAGTTCGCCCTTAATAATCGGGCCAGCTCGGCCACTTTGGTTTCGCCTTTTTTCTGTAATTCTGGTTTCCACCCTCGTTTTTCTTCAGGGCAGGTTGAGCCTTCGGACTGTCCTGGTGTGGATCCCGTGGTGGACAGGTTGCAGCAAATTTGGACTCACGTAGTGGACAATTTGACATTGTCCCAGGAGAAGGCTCAACGTTTCGCTAACCGCCGTCGCTGTGTTGGTCCCCGACTTCGTGTTGGGGATTTGGTTTGGTTGTCGTCTCGTTTTGTTCCTATGAAGGTTTCGTCTCCTAAGTTTAAGCCTCGTTTCATTGGTCCTTATAAGATTTCTGAAATTATTAATCCTGTGTCATTTCGTTTGGACCTTCCAGCTTCTTTCGCCATCCATAATGTATTCCATAGGTCGTTGTTGCGGAGATATGTGGCTCCTATGGTTCCCTCCGTTGATCCTCCTGCCCCGGTGTTGGTTGAGGGGGAGTTGGAGTACGTGGTGAAGATTTTGGATTCTCGTATTTCGAGACGGAAACTTCAGTACCTAGTCAAGTGGAAAGGTTATGGTCAGGAGGATAATTCCTGGGTAGTTGCCTCTGATGTTCATGCTGCCGATCTTGTTCGTGCCTTTCATTTGGCTCGTCCGGAGCGGCCTGGAGGCTCTGGTGAGGGTTCGGTGACCCCTCCTCAAGGGGGGGTACTGTTGTGAATTCTGTTCTCGAGCTCCCTCCTGTGGTTATGAATGGTACTTCGGTGGGTTCTGTTCATGGACTCCCTCTGGTGGCTGTGAGTGGAGCTGCTGGTTCTGAGATTCCTTCTCCAGCTGATCTCGTTCAGGCCTTGGCTGGCTGCTCTATTTAACTCCACTCAGGGCTTTACTTGATGCCAGCTGTCAATGTCCTAGTACTGGTTCAGTTCTCTTGGATCTTTCAGATGACCTGTCTATTTCAGCAAAAGCTAAGTCCCTGCTAGCTTATTTGTTACCATTATGTTTTTGTCCAGCTTGCTATTATGATTTAATCTTGTTTGCTGGAAGCTCTGGGATGCAGAGTGGCACCACCGCGCCGTGAGTCGGTGCGGTGGTTTCTTTTGCACACTCTGCGTGGTTTTTTGTTAGTTTTTTATGCTGACCGCAAAGATACCTTTTCTATCCTCTGTCTGTTTAGTTAGTCTGGCCTCCTATGCTGAAATCTATTTCATTCCTGTGTTTGTGACTTCCATCTTAACTCACAGTCAATATATGTGGGGGCTGCCTATTTCTTTGGGGAATTTCTCTGAGGCAAGGTAGGCTGTATTTTCTATCTTTAGGGGTAGTTAGCTCTTAGGCTGTGAAGAGGCGTCTAGGTAGAGTCAGGAACGCTCCACGGCTATTTCTAGTTGTTGTGATAGGATTAGGGGTTGCGGTCAGCAGAGCTCCCACTTCCCAGAGCTCGTCCCGTATTGCTAGTTTGCTCATCTGGTCATTTTTAGTGCTCCTAACCACCAGCCAAACATAACACCGTGCTATCCATCTTCCCATGGATGCGGACCAGATGGCCAGGCCCCTTGGCTGAGAAACAGCCCCACAGCATGATGCTGCCACCACCATGCTTGACTGTAGGGATGGTATTCTTGGGGTCGTATGCAGTGCCATCCAGTCTCCAAACGTCACGTGTGTGGTTGGCACCAAAGATCTCGATCTTGGTCTCATCAGACCAGAGAACCTTGAACCAGTCAGTCTCAGAGTCCTCCAAGTGATCATGAGCAAACTGTAGACGAGCCTTGACATGACGCTTTGAAAGTAAAGGTACCTTACGGGCTCGTCTGGAACTGAGACCATTGCGGTGGAGTACGTTACTTATGGTATTGACTGAAACCAATGTCCCCACTGCCATGAGATCTTCCCGGAGCTCCTTCCTTGTTGTCCTTGGGTTAGCCTTGACTCTTCGGACAAGCCTGGCCTCGGCACGGGAGGAAACTTTCAAAGGCTGTCCAGGCCGTGGAAGGCTAACAGTAGTTCCATAAGCCTTCCACTTCCGGATGATGCTCCCAACAGTGGAGACAGGTAGGCCCAACTCCTTGGAAAGGGTTTTGTACCCCTTGCCAGCCTTGTGACCCTCCACGATCTTGTCTCTGATGGCCTTGGAATGCTCCTTTGTCTTTCCCATGTTGACCATGTTTGAGTGCTGTTCACAAGTTTGGGGAGGGTCTTAAATAGTCAGAAAAGGCTGGAAAAAGAGATAATTAATCCAAACATGTGAAGCTCATTGTTCTTTGTGCCTGAACTACTTCTTAATACTTTAGGGGAACCAAACAGAGTTCTGGTGGGTTGAGGGGTTGAATAATAAATGACCCTCTGAAAAAACTTTTCCCAATTTAAAAAAAAAATAAACAAAGAAATAACATTCTTTTTTTGCTGCAGTGCATTTCACACTTCCAGGCTGATCTACAGTCCAAATGTCAAAATGCCAAGTTAATTCCAAATGTGTAAACCTGCTAAATCTGCAGGGGGTTGAATACTACTTGTAGGCACTGTATCTTGACTTCAGCAAAGCATTTGACAAAGTATCTCACAACATCCTTATTGAAAAATGACTAAGTATGAAATGGACAAGCCAACTGTTAGGTGGATTCATAACTGATTTAGTGATCAAACCGAAAGAGTGGTCATAAATGGCTGCACATCCAGTTGCATGAATGTCTCAAGTGGGGTACCACAGGGCTCTGTTCTGGGCCCTGTATTGTCCAACATCTTTATCAATGATTTATACGAATGAATTGAGGATACACTGATTAAATTAGTTGATGACAAAGTTAGGAGGGATAGCTAATATTAAAGAAGAGAGGGGATTCAAAAAATATATAAATAAACTGGAACAGTGTGCAGCAACTATCAGAATGGTATTTAACAGGAAATATGCAAAGTACGACATCTGCGCAATAAAAATGAAAAAGGCATATAGAGAGTTTGAGAAATATGGCTAAGCAACAGCACATGTGAAAAAGAATTGGGTATACTAATAGATCATAAACTAAACATGAGTCAACAGTGTGATGCAGCAGCAAAAAGGCAAATACAATTCTGGGATGTATTAACAGAAGCATACCGTCTAGATCACGTAAAGTCATTATCCTCCTCTATTCCTCTTTGGTCAGACCTCATCTGGAATACTGTGTCCAGTTTTGGGCACCACATTTAAAAAAAAAAACACATCAACAAACTGGAGCAAGTTCAGAGAAGAGCAACCAGAATGGTGACCGGTCTGCAAACCATGTCCTATGAGGAACGGTAACAGGATTTGGGAATGTTCAGCTTGCAAAAAATAAGACTAAGAGGAGACTTAATAGCTGTCAACAAATATCTCAAGGGTTGTCACACTGCAGAAGGATCATCTTTATTCTCATTTGCACAAGGAAAGACTAGAAGCAATGGGATGAAACTGAATGGGAGGAGACACAGATTAGATATTCGAAAAAACTTTTTGACATTGAGGGTGATCAATGAGTGGAACAGGCTGCCAAGAGAGGTGGTGATTTCTCCTTCAATGGAAGTCTTCAAATAGAGGCTGGGCAGACATCTGTCTGGGATGATTTAGTGAATCCTGCTTTGAGCAGGGGGTTGGAGCAGATGACCCAGGAGGTCCCTCTACCATTTTATGATTCTATGATTTTAGCACAAGAAAATTTAAAGCTGAAAAATTGCTTAATTTTAAAAATTTTGGCAACAATTCATTTTTTTCCATAAATAAACACAAATTATATTGAAGACATTTTTCCACTATCAAGAAGTACAATATGTCATGAAAAAACAATCTCAGAATCACCAGGATCTATTGAAGCATTCCAGGGCTATTACCTCAAAGTGACAGTGGTCAGAATTGTAAAAATTGGCCTGGTCATTAACGTGCAAATA
Organism: Ranitomeya variabilis; assembly: GCF_051348905.1. Classification (NCBI taxonomy): domain Eukaryota; kingdom Metazoa; phylum Chordata; class Amphibia; order Anura; family Dendrobatidae; genus Ranitomeya; species Ranitomeya variabilis. The sequence goes on along the minus strand of NC_135236.1, from coordinate 350,963,170 downwards.
GGGGTAAAAGGGTTAAACAGGTAATTATAACATTGAGCAGGAATTAGTTTGAAGGGTGAAAGAAAATTTTTAAAAATTGATACAGTCTACATAACCCTAGATTATGTTAGGAGTTAATTATTTAGGTGGGGATTCTACAGTGCAATGCCTTCCCAAATCCATACATCGTATGGTGTTGATATAAAAGTGTTAATGTTTTGTTTCTTGTTCTAGAATTTATCATATTAGTGTAGTAGCCTTATAGTCTCATATTCAAGGATTTTATACTTCTTATCTCATAAGCAATGTTTTTAAGAGTCTGCCTTTCTGGCCTGAGACTTTATTTCTTCAAATTTATTACCCACCCTAGCCTCTGCATGAGTGACGTGGTTGCTGTTAAAGGCTCTTCCATCGTTTTAAAGGCTCTTCCATCGTTTGTGGTAAGTCCGCCATCAACAGAAGGTCATCCAGGTACGAGACGAGGAGAATGTTCTTTTCTCTGAAGAACGCCATAACCTCTGTCATGAGTTTTGTGAGTAGACGGTGAGCGGAGGAGAGACCGAAAGGCATGCACCGGAACTGGAAATTATGTATTGTCCTCTGGTCTTTTATCGCAAACCTGAGGTACGTCTGATGTGAGGCATGGATGGGTACATGTTAATAAGCACTTTTGAGATCTAGCGTGCTCATTACTGAGTCTTTCCACACCAATGGTATGATTAACCCGAGAAACTCCATTTTGAACCGCTTGTAAGCAACCCACTGGTTTAATGGTTTTACATTTATTATCGTTCAGTATACCCCTCCTGGATATTTTTTTTATGGAAAACAGACTGGACTAATGTCCATGGAATTGTTGGGACGGGGCACCTGAACTATGACCTGCAGTTCCGTAAGCTCCTGTATATCCTATAGAAGCCTTTGATGGACCGCTGGTGACTGGGTACGTGTTAGGCAGTAATTTCTGGGAGGTATCTGGGTGAGCTCTATCCTGTACCCCTGAGCCACCGTCTGCAGGATCCACAGATTTTGAGTGATCTCCTTCCAATCCTTCAGAAAGTATTGCAGTCTTCCCCTGATACCTTTGGCGTCATTATCTGCCGCGTCTTGACCCCTGGTCTTGAAAGCAGCCTGTACCCTTGCCACACTTGGGGTAACTCCATCTGCCGGACTTCACCTTTCCTTTATAGTCCTGCTTAGGGTGGACGGTATTTTCCTTGTTTTTTCTTCGGGAAAGCCTTTCTTTTTATCCGAAGCTTTCTCAAGCAACTCATCTAAAACTTGTGTAAGGATTCTGGACTTTCCTGGTGCCTGTTCGCCCTGATCCAAGATGGAGTTTTGGAACTCGCCCTGTCATGGAACTTCCTGTCTGTCCTGATTATTTAAGTCCGGGTCATCTGTTCTAAGGTGCCTGAGTATTTTGTGCTGCTGGCTCCTGAGCTGCTGCCGGTTTGCTGGTGAACTCCCTGCTTCTGCTCACTACTCGGTGGTCTGCCTTTCTTCATTCAGCTACCTCTCGCCTCTGGAACTTCTACGACGAGCTGCGCACCAGTGGAAGTGTCTACCTTGTTTGCAAAACTTTTCCCAGTGTTGTGCCTCTTTGCACAACCACACCAGGTCAGCAAGATTCAAGTTGTGCTTGTCTCATCCAGAAATATTTACTCATCTGCTACGCTTAGATCGCGCTCTCCCTTTTTTCCCCTTGTCCTCTCTTTCCCAGGACTGCATTTACACAACGCATCATCTGTGAATTATTGGACTCCTTCTAACAAGTACTGGCACATGTGTGATCAAGTTTTGCTGGACTTCCTCATTTAAAGTACTGTGTGCATTCGCACTATAACCCCATTGGACTTCCTTGTTTAAATATCTGTTTGCCTCTAAGTCTGCTGTGATTTACTTTATTGTGCTGAGGACCTTGTTACTACTGCAGGAATATCTGCAGTATGCTCTGTTTTTGCAGAAATATGTGTCAATTCTGTTTACATTTCTGTTTTGAGTAAAAACATTCTTTGCTGCAACTTTGTTCTTGGACTGGCTTTATCCCATGCTATTAGATTCCGTAGTACACATATCATTATTTCAACTTGTCCAAATACATGTAGGCCTGAAAATGGTATTGAGCAAAGTTTGTTCTTTGACTGGGTATCCCGCATCCAAGATCTTAGCCTTGCTGCGGTTGATAGCACATTATTTCTGGCTGCAAAATGGATTGACTCTGGTGATGCATCTGCCATTAAGTCAGTCGCCATTCTTAGTAATGGTAGTGACTTCAGAATTTCATCAGTGGGGAGCCCCATCTTTAACCCCTTCCCGACCCATGACGCCTATGTGGCGTCATGGAACGATCGCGTCCCTGCAGATCGGGTGAAGGGGTTAACTCCTATTTTACCCGATCTGCAGGGAGAGGGGGAGTGGTACTTCAGCCCGGGGGGGGTGGCTTCACCCCCCCGTGGCTACGATCGCTCTGATTGGCTGTTGAAAGTGAAACTGCCAATCAGAGCGATTTGTAATATTTCACCTAAAAAAATGGTGAAATATTACAATCCAGCCATGGCCGATGCTGCAATACCATCGGCCATGGCTGGAAAACCTGAAGTGACCCCCCCACACCCCACCGATCGCCCCCCCAGTGCTCCGTTATGGGGTCCGGTCCCCTCCGTCCTGTGCTCCGCTCCCCCGTCCTCCTGCCCGCTCCTTCCTGCTCCTATGTCACCCCCCGGTGCTCCGACAACCCCCCGGGCCCCGATCTCCCCCCCTTATACTTACCGAGGCTCCCGGTGTCGGTCCGTCTCCTCGCTGGGCGCCGCAATCTTCCAAAATGGCGGGCACATGCTCAGTGCGCCCGCCGAATCTGCCGGCCGGCAGATTCATTACAAGTACATGTTGACCGCTGTGGTAGGTTCTATCACAGCGATCAAAATAAAAAAAATAATAAATAAAAACCCCCCTTTATCACCCCCATAGGTAGGGACAATAATAAAATAAAGAAAATATTTTTTTTTCTTTTTCCACTAGGGTTAGGGTTAGAACTAGGGTTAGAACTAGGGGTAGGGTTAGGGGTAGGGTTAGGGTTACGGGTAGGGTTAGGGTTAGGGTTATGGCATGTGCACACAGAGCGGATCGGCAGCGGATCCGCAGCGGATTGGCAGCGGATCCGCAGCGGATTGGCCGCGGATCCGCAGCGGATTGGCAGCGGATTGGCCGCGGATCCGCAGCGGATTGGCAGCGGATCCGCAGCGGATTGGACGCGGATCCGCAGCGGATTGGCCGCGGATCCGCAGCGGTTTGGCAGCGGATTGGCCGCGGATCCGCAGCGGATTGGCCGCTGCGAATTCGAAGCAGTTTTCCATCAGGTTTACAGTACCATGTACACCTAAGGAAAACCAAATCCGCTGTGCCCATGGTGCGGAAAATTCCGTGCAGAAACGCTGCATTGTATTTTCCGCAGCATGTCAATTCTTTGTGCGGATTCCGCAGAGTTTTACACCTGTTCCTCAATAGGAATCTGCAGGTGAAATCCGCACAAAAAAACACTGGAAATCTGCTGTAAATCCGCAGGTAAAACGCAGTGCCTTTTACCTGCAGATTTTTCAAAAATCGTGCGGAAAAATCTCACACGAATCCACAACGTGGGCACATAGCCTTAGGGCTAGGGTTGGAATTAGAGTTAGGGTTGGACTTAGGGCTAGGGTTTGAAATAGGGTTAAGATTAGGCTTGTGGTTAGGGTTACGGATAGGGTTAGGGGTGTGTTGGGGTTACAGTTGTGGTTAGGGTTGGGATTAGGGTTACGGTTGGGATTAGGGTTAAGATTAGGGTTGGAATTAGGGTTACGGGTGTGTTGCGGTTAGGGTTGTGGTTAGGGGTGTGTTGGGGTTAGGGTTGTGATTAGGGTTATGGCTACAGTTGGGAATAGGATTAGGGGTGTGTTGGGGTTAGTGTTGAAGTTAGAATTGAGGGGTTTCCACTGTTTAGGCACATCAGGGGTCTCCAAACGCAACATGGCGCCACCATTGATTCCAGCCAATCTTGCGTTCAAAAAGTCAAATGGTGCTCCCGCCCTTCCAAGCCCCGACGTGCGCCCAAACAGTGGTTTACCCCCACATTTGGGGTACCAGCGTACTCAGGACAAACTGGGCAACAACTGTTGGGGTCCAATTTCTCCTGTTACCCTTGCAAAAATAAAAAATTACTTGCTAAAACATAATTTTTGAGGAAAGAACAATTATTTTTTATTTTCACGGCTCTGCATTATAAACTTATGTGAAGCACTTGGGGGTTGAAAGTGCTCACCACACATCTAGATAAGTTCCTTCGGGGGTCTAGTTTCCAAAATGGGGTCACTTGTGGGGTGTTTCTACTGTTTAGGCACATCAGGGGCTCTGCAAATGCAATGTGACGCCCGCAGACCATTCCATCAAAGTCTGCATTTCAAATGTCACTACTTCCCTTCCGAGCCCTGACGTGTGCCCAAACAGTGGTTTACCCCCACATATGGGGTATCAGCGTACTCACAACAAACTGGGCAACAAATATTGGGGTCCAAATTCTCCTGTTACCCTTGTGAAAATAAAAAATTGCTTGCTAAAACATCTTTTTTGAGGAAAGAAAAATGATTTTTTTTTTTTCACGGCTCTGCGTTGTAAACTTCTGTGAAGCACTTGGGGGTTGAACGTGCTCACCACACATCTAGATAAGTTCCTTGGGGGGTCTAGTTTCCAAAATGGGGTCACTTGTGGGGGGTTTCTACTGTTTAGGCATATCAGGGGCTCTGCAAACGTAACATGATGCCCGCAGACCATTCCATCAAAGTCTGCATTCCAAAACGTCACTACTTCCCTTCCGAGCCCCGGCATGTGCCCAAACAGTGGTTTACCCCCACATATGGGGTATCAGCGTACTCAGGAGAAACTGGACAACAACTTTTGGGGTCCAATTTCTCCTGTTACCCTTGGGAAAATAAAAAATTGTGGGCTAAAAAATCTTTTTTGAGAAAAGAAAAATTATTTTTTATTTTCATGGCTCTGCGTTATAAACTTCTGTGAAGCACTTGGGGGTTCAAAGTGCTCACCACACATCTAGATTAGTTCCTTGGGAGGTCTAGTTTCCAAAATGGGGTCACTTGTGCGGGAGCTCCAATGTTTAGGCACACAGGGGCTCTCCAAAAGCGACATGGTGTCCGCTAATGATTGGAGCTAATTTTCCATTCAAAAAGTCAAATGGCGAGCCTTCCCTTCCCGAGCCCTGCCGTGCGCCCAAACAGTGGTTTACCCCCACATATGGGGTATCAACGTACTCAGGACAAACTGGACAACAACATTTGGGGTCCAATTTCTCCTACTAACCTTGGGAAAATAAAAAATTCTGGGCTAAAAATCATTTTTGAGGAAAGAAAAATTATTTTTTTATTTTCACGGCTCTGCGTTATAAACTTCTGTGAAGCACCTGGGGGTTATAAGTGCTCACTATGCATCTAGATAAGTTCCTTGGGGGGTCTAGTTTCCAAAATGGGGTCACTTGTAGGGGAGCTCCAATGTTTAGGCACACAGGGGCTCTCCAAACGCGACATGGTGTCCGCTAACGATTGGAGCTAATTTTCCATTCAAAAAGTCAAATGGCACGCCTCCCCTTTCCGAGTCTTGCCGTGCACCCAAACAGTGGTTTACCCCCACATATGAGGTATCGGCATACTCAGGAGAAATTGCCCAACAAATTTTAGGATCCATTTTATCCTGTTGCCCATGTGAAAATGAAAAAATTGAGGCTAAAATAATTTTTTTGTGAAAAAAAAGTACTTTTTCATTTTTACGGATCAATTTGTGAAGCACCTGGGGGTTTAAAGTGCTCACTATGCTTCTAGATAAGTTCCTTGGGGGGTCTAGTTTCCAAAATGTGGTCACTTGTGGGGGAGCTCCAATGTTTAGGCACACGGGGGCTCTCCAAACGCGACATGGTGTCCGCTAAAGATTGGAGCCAATTTTTCATTCAAAAAGTCAAATGGCGCTCCTTCCCTTCCGAGCCCTGCCGTGCGCCCAAACAGTGGTTTACCCCCACATATGAGGTATCAGCGTACTCAGGACAAATTGGACAACAACGTCCGTGGTCCATTTTCTCCTTTTACCCTTGGGAAAATAAAAAATTGTTGCTAAAATATCATTTTTGTGACTAAAAAGTTAAATGTTCATTTTTTCCTTCCATGTTGCTTCTGCTGCTGTGAAACACCTGAAGGGTTAATAAACTTCTTGAATGTGGTTTTGAGCACCTTGAGGGGTGCAGTTTTTAGAATGGTGTCACTTTTGGGTATTTTCAGCCATATAGAACCCTCAAACTGACTTCAAATGTGAGGTGGTCCCTAAAAAAAATGGTTTTGTAAATTTTGTTGTAAAAATGAGAAATCACTGGTCAAATTTTAACCCTTATAACTTCCTGGAAACAATTTTTTTTTTTTGCTAAAATTGTGCTGATGTAAAGTAGACATGTGGGAAATGTTATTTATTAACTATTTTGTGTCACATAACTCTCTGGTTTAACAGAATAAAAATTCAAAATGTGAAAATTGCGAAATATTCAAAATTTTTGCCAAATTTCCGTTTTTATCACAAATAAACTCAGAAATTATCGACCTAAATTTACCACTAACATGAAGCCCAATATGTCACGAAAAAACAATCTCAGAATCGCTAGGATCCGTTGAAGCGTTCCTGAGTTATTACCTCATAAAGGGACACTGGTCAGAATTGCAAAAAACGGCAAGGTCATGAAGGGGTTAATATAGCTTTCTTGCTCATCTACCCAGAGACTCATAGATCTGGCTACTGACATGGCTGCTATGTTTGCCTTCATGATGACTGCAGATGACTCCCAGGCTTTCTTAAGTATGTCTTTTGTCCATCGGATCTTTTAGACCAAATGAGTCCTTAAAAGGGATGGCTGTTTTCCTAGAGACCCTGGCCACAGGAATGTCGATCTTTTGGTATGGACTCCCATACCTTAGTCTCTTCCGGATCAAAGGGAAGGTGGTACTTAAAATCCCTTGAGCCTACTAGCTAATTTCCCACATCTTCCCATTCTTCCAGTATCATTGCCGTTATGTGGTTATTAACTGGAAACACTCGATTCCTATGAGCTCTCAGGCCACCAATCATTTCATCTTGTATTGACAATGGTTCCGTGGAGTCATCCACCTTCATGGTACTCCTAACAGCCTGTTGGAGCATGTCAGTGTTTTTGAACGAAAATAGATATCTTTTTCGCTCTTCCGGGAGTAATACTGAAGAGCTCTCGCCCTCACCAGAGTCTGGATCAGAATACCCCGATATCTCTCCTTCCTCTGAACTTGCATCCATGTCCCATCTGGGTCTCTTAGGACAGGGAGATTAGGATGGCACTAACGCTGGACAGTAGCCTGAACCTCATCTCTGATCATGGTCCTTATATTGGTCAGTAGGGGGGTCTGCTCATCCTTAAGCAGTTTAGCAATACATGCTTCACATAGCTTCTTCTCATGACCCTATGGGAATCTGGCAGTACATAACGGACATCTGCTAGCCTTGGCAGTTTAAGTGGACCACTTAGGCATGTCCTTGTCCTAAAAGATAATATAGAAAGAAGGCCCTGTAGCTATTGGATCTAAAGCCCAGCTAAGCGACCCTTAACATTTTACTCACATGGTCCGTGGATAGCTCTAAGGACTGGACGTCAGGACGGCTAGCACCTTCCATGTTACTAAGTCAGATGTGCTTTCAGTTGTCCATCATTAAGTAGTCTTCCTTAGCCAGCTTCAAGACATCTGATTTGCCCTCCTTCCGAGCTCAGATGCTGTCAATCTTGGTGTTGCAGATACTCAGCCGGACTGCACATGCTCCATCAGGAACGCACAACCATAGACTCACCTGCACCCGGCGCCATGTTCTCCTGGGGATCCCCAAAGGCACACCGACAGGTCCTGACCAGACGTGCTCCGGACAATACGGAGCACCGGAAGTCGTGATCCTCGACTAGGCCCTGGATCCCGGTCACACCCTCGGATGATGTAACTCGCGCACCTCCCGAAGCGCGCCGGACGTCCAGAAGATGCCGACTGGTTATTCTGTGCACTCGGTATCCTGAGGCCACGCCCAACAAAACCCGTCGCTGGCGTGCCTTCTTACCTGGAAGTCCCAGCCTGAGAAGCCAGCAGCCTGGGACACCACAACAGAAGCCACTGCCCAGAGCCCCTGGGGAGGGATGCGACAGCTACCGGGAGCCCACAGCTCGACCGGACGCTGAGGGACCTCCACCAGTATCAGCAATGCTGTGGAGTCCACCATCCCACAGAGACTCCACCAGCCCAGAGCCCCCTAGGGAGGGATATAGATGCTCACGGGAGTACCTCTGACCTTTGAAGTGATCCTCTTCTGCGTCTGTCCCTGATACAGACAGGAAAAACATTGAAGGGTGGTGGTAGGGAGGAGCTATGTAACCTGTCCCTATCAAGTCTATTTAACCTGTCCCTGTGTTCCTGTCCCTATCAAGAATAAGGACATCCTCCTGGTGGTGCTGTCAGGAGGGACAGCCTGGAAAACATGTTTTGGGTACATGGTAAATAAAGTCATCATGACTTGAGCAACAGGGGGTTACATGAGTTACATTGCTGTAAATGGTATAAGAGAGAGCATTCTTGTGTGAATAAACAGAAAAGTGACTTGCTCACAACAGGTGTGTATGTTTTTCTCCGAGCGCTCGTTCCTTCTGGGCCCAATCTCTTAGTTCAGCCTCACTGGTGATCAGGAATATCTGACTTTGGGTCAGAACAAAAACAGCTACGACAGTGTTCAAAAGTTCCAAATGTGTCTATACATATGAAAACTGAAAATCTACAAAAAGTTTAAATGACAACACCGCACCAGGAAGAAATTTGGTCACTCAGCAGTGCATCTTCAAGCTTTAAAGAAGTTGCCCAATACTTGGACAACTCCTTTTCCTACCCCATGCTTATCCCTGATAAAAAAAAATATAAACACTTATACTCCCCTCCACTGCTGGCGCAGTTCCTGCAGTGTTGGCCCTTGTTCTCCCTGGAGCTCTCGTGCGGTTGTTGTGACATGACCCCGACATCCAATCAGAGCTGACTTCACGGACCCTGCCTTTGGACAAATTGAACATGAAGAGGAAGTCCAGGCTGATGCTGATTAGACTTATTCTTCTTGTTCAATTCGTCCGAAGGCAGGGACACTGCCGCCAGCGCTGATTGGGAGCCGAGGTCACGGGTCACAACACTGCACCAGAGTGAGTGCCGACACGGGAGGAAAGTATAAGCTTTTTTATTTTATCGGGGCCAAGCATGGGGTATGAGAAGGGAGTTGTACTAGTAGTGGACAACCCCTTTAACCCCATTCACACGAGGGTCATTTTCAGTTTTTTTCGGGTTTGCTTTTCTCTCCTTTTCTTCCCAAAACCCTAATATTTTTTACCTTTTTCCGTCAATATGGCCGTGTGAGGGCTTGTTTTCTGAGGAACGAGTTGTAGTTTTGAATAACACCATTGGTTTTACCATACAATATACTGGACAACTGGGAAAAAATGGAAATACTTTTTTATCAACACCATTTTGAAGTAGAGCCGATCTTTTGATCGCCTGTTATTGCATTTTTTGCAATGTTGCAGCGACCATAAAAAAGGAATTCTGGCATTTTTATTTGTTTCTCATTACGCTTTTTACCGATCAGATTAATTCTGTTTTATATTTTGATAGTTTTTTCTGAACACAATGATACCAAATATGTGGGTTTTTTTAATTGCTTTATTTTGAGTGGGAAAAAAGAGGGGTGGATTTTTACTTTTATGAACGCCGGCCACGGGGCAGCACTCATAGCAGATTGACAATGACAACTAAGAGGGACTCCTGCAGATCCCGAGTTGCTCGGCCAAGCCATCAGCATTTGCAGTCATGTGACAGAGGTGTCAATGAGCGGAGCTAGTGACGCCCTTCCAGTGCGAACAGGTTAAATGCAGCTGACTGAGATTGACAGAGGCATTTAGCAGGTTTACAGCCGCAGGTGGATCACAATTCCACCAGCGGCTGTTAGGTGCACATTTCAGCTGATGAAACCAGCTGTCATGTGCCGGAAAAGATGCGGGATCAGCGCCGGAGACCGCAGTAATGGGGGATACACGACTTATGACATGTGTATGTCATATGTCATGAAGGAGTTAAGCAAAAGAAATCATGTCTCAGACCAATTATAATTCTGTAAATTTATTTAAAACATCTCCTTAAAAAATTTAAAGTAAACATTAGTGAAAAAAACCTAACCAGTTCACCAAACTTCTATATGTCTAGGCATGGATGGCACTTCCTGTGCAGCACTGGACATGTTAGAAACGGATATTCCAGCTAATGGGGATAAAAAGTCTTTACCATTTTGTATCTTGTGGCAGGGAAGGGAGTAAGAAGCTGCTATGTAAAAATGATGATGGTTTATTTCAGCTAAGAACAAATTTTCAAGTATGTCGAAATTCTACAAGCAACAACCTTATTTTCCACCAACACTCTGTTGAGGGAAGTCTGGGCATCTCTATAACCATTAGATGGTCATTAGTGGTGCGCGCAAGTGCTCGTTATTCGAGTTTGCCTTGGATGCTCGGGTATGTACAGTGTTGTGAGTGCTCAAGTGACTTGTTTGTGTCCCCCACGCCAACATGTTTTGCAGCTGTTAGATGACACAAGCCATGCGGGAATTGCTAGTGTTAGCCAGCAAACATGTGGGATTGCCTGACAAACAGCTGTGAAACATGTGGCCGCGAGGATACGAACATGTCACTTCAGCACCCACGATACTCTGTACATAACCAAGCACCCTAGGCAAACTTGAGCAATGAGCATTTGCAATCATCAATAATTGTCATCTGTTTCTGCAGAAATTAGCAAGATACATCTAATTTGTAAGGTCTTCTTAACAATTGTAATTTTGCTAATTACCCCCACCAATTTATCACACATGAATAACTCTTAAATTTGAAAAAAATCAGCCACAACTGGCATTACTTCTAATTCTTCTGACACACAGCTACGTGGGTATGGTTAAGATTAATGCACACATGCATATCCCTTGTTGTTAACACTACAAAAGAAATATAGTATTAAACAGTAGCCGTGCAGTTGTAAATGGCTCTCATGCCCAATAAGGAACTCCAGGATGGGTTGACACTATGAAGTCCATGTCTAAAAAGAGCTATTTGTGGAATAGGAGGATGAACCAAAGCTTTATTTCACACTTTTAGGAGCAATTTAGTGAAAATAAATAAAACAAATAAGTGTAAGGGTGAAGGGTGGGGGAAAAATTTTATTTCATTGGCACAATTACATTTTTATTTTCATAATTTGAACATGTTGGAAAAAAAGCAAATACTCTGACTCCATTATATACAATATAAACAGAAATTCAATTTTTTATGCAAATTGGATTTAAGGCACGTGCCATAAAGATGTAATTTTTTTGTTTTCTTTGAATAAACTCATGGATGGTAGTGTGTATCAGGGCTCACTGAATAACTGAAATCAATCTGAAACAGCTGTGATAATTAGCTCGACAGGAGAGCCCAGTGAAAGGAAAACTACTTAAAAAAGGAAGTTCCACATTATTAAGCCGGACACGGGTTTCAAGCAATATGGGAAAGAAAGGATATATCTGCAGTTAAAAAGCATCAAATACTACAATGACTGGGACAGGGTATGAAAACCTAAACCTTAAACCCCTTCATGACCTTGGGATTTTCCGTTTTTCCGTGTTTGTTTTTTGCTCCCCTTCTTCCCAGAGCCATAACTTTTTAATTTTTCCATCAATATGGCCATGTGAGGGCTTATTTTCTGCGAAACAAGTTGTATTTTTGAACGACATCATTGGTTTTAGCATGTTGTGTACTAGAAAACGGGAAAAAAATTCCAAGTGCGGTGAATTTGCAAAAAAAGTGCAGTCCCACACTTGTTTTTTTGTTTGGCTTTTATGCTAGGTTTACTAAATGCTAAAACTGACCTGCCGTTATGATTCTCCAGGTCATTATGAGTTCATAGACACCAAACATGTCTAGGTTATTTTTTATGTAAGTGGTGAAAAAACATTCCAAACTTTGCTAAAAGAAAAAAAATTGTGCCATTTTCCGATACCCGTAGTGTCTCCATTTTTCATGATCTAGGGTGGGGTGAGGGCTTGTTTTGTGTGCCGAGCTGGCATTTTTAATTATACCATTTTGGTGCAGATACATTCTTTTGATCGCCCATTATTGCATTTTAATGCAATGTCGCGGCGAACAAAAAAAACAACTCTGGTGTTTCAATTTTTTTTCTCGCTACGCTGTTTAGCGATCAGGTTAATGCTTTTTTTATTGATAGATCGGGCGATTCTGAACGCGGTGATACCAAATATTTGTAGGTTTGATTTTTTTATTATTGATTTATTTTAAATGGGGTGAAAGGGGGGTGATTTAACCCCTTCACGACCTTTGACGCATACGCTGCGTCATGAAAGTCGGTGCCAATGCGACCTATGACGCAGCGTATGCGTCATGGAGGGATCGCGCTCCTGCAGATCGGGTGAAAGGGTTAACTCCAATTTCACCCGATCTCCAGGAACAGGGGGAGTGGTGCTTCAGCCCAGGGGGGGTGGCTTCACCCCCTCGTGGCTACGATCGCTCTGATTGGCTGTTGAAAGTGAAACTGCCAATCAGAGCGATTTGTAATATTTCACCCAAAAAAACGGTGAAATATTACAATCCAGCCATGGCCGATGCTGCAATATCATCGGCCATGGCTGGAAAACCTAATCTGCCTCCCCCCCACCCCACCGATCGCCCCCCCCAGTGCTCCGTTACGTGGCCGCCCCCCTAATTCGTCCTGTCCGCTCCTCCGTCCACCTGTCCGCTCCCCCCGTGCTCCGGTGCCCCCTCCCTGTGCTCCGGTCCCCCCCCCCGTGATCCGATCACCCCCCCTTCATACTTACCTGGCCTCCCGGTGTCCATCCGGCTTCTCCATGGGCGCCGCCATCTTGCAAAATGGCGGGCGCATGCGCACTGCGCCCGCCGGCTGGCAGATTCGTTTCAGATGTATTTTGATCACTGCGATATAGCCTATCACAGTGATCAAAATAAAAAAATAAGTAAATGACCCCCCCCTTTATCACCCCCATAGGGACAATAATAAAAATAAATAAAATATATATATTTTTTTTTCTGCTACGGTTAGGGTTAGAATTAGGGTTAGAATTAGGGTTAGAATTAGGGGTAGGGTTAGGGGTAGGGTTAGGGCATGTGCACACAGTGCGGATTTGGCTGCGAATCCGCAGCGGATTGCCGCGGATCCGCAGCGGATTGGCCGCGGATCCGCAGCGGATTGCCGTGGATCCGCAGCGGATTGGCCGCGGATCCGCAGCGGATTGGCCGCTGCGAATTCGTAGCAGTTTTCCATCAGGTTTACAGTACCATGTACACCTATGGAAAACCAAATCCGCTGTGCCCATGGTGCGGAAAATACCGTGCGGAAATGCTGTGTTGTATTTTCCGCAGCATGTCAATTTTGTGCGGATTCCGCAGCGTTTTACACCTGTTCCACAATAGGAATCCGCAGGTGAAATCCGCACAAAAAAACACTGGAAATCCGCTGTAAATCGTAGGTAAAACGCAGTGCCTTTTACCTGCGGATTTTTCAAAAATGGTGCGGAAAAATCTCACTCGAATCCGCAAAGTGGGCACATACCCTTAGGGTTAGGGTTGGAATTAGAGTTAGGGTACCGTCTCACAGAGGCACTTTGATCGCTACGACGGTACGATCCGTGACGTTCCAGCGATATCCATACGATATCGCTGTGTCTGACACGCAGCAGCGATCAGGGACCCTGCTGAGAATCGTACGTCGTAGTAGATCGTTTGGAACTTTCTTTCGTCGCTGGATCTCCCGCTGTCATCGCTGGATCGTTGTGTGTGACAGCGATCCAGCGATGCGTTCGCTTGTAACCAGGGTAAACATCGGGTTACTAAGCGCAGGGCCGCGCTTAGTAACCCGATGTTTACCGTGGTTACCAGCGTAAAAGTAAAAAAAAAAAAAAACGTACATACTCACATTTCAGTGTCCTTCAGGTCCCTTGCCGTCTGCTTCCCGCTCTGACTGTCTGCCGGCCGGAAAGTGAGAGTACAGCACAGCAGTGACGTCACCGCTGCGCTCTGCTCTCACTGTACGGCGGCACTCAGTCAGAGCGGGAAGCAGACGGCAAGGGACCTGAAGGACACCGAAATGTGAGTATGTACGTTTTTTTTTTTTTACTTTTACGCTGGTAACCACGGTAAACATCGGGTTACTAAGCGCGGCCCTGCGCTTAGTAACCCGATGTTTACCCTGGTTACCCGGGACCTTGGCATCGTTGGTCGCTGGAGAGCGGTCTGTGTGACAGCTCCCCAGCGACCACACAACGACTTTCCAACGATCACGGCCAGGTCGTATCGCTGGTCGTGATCGTTGGTAAATCGTTATGTGAGACGGTACCCTTAGGGTTGGAATTAGGGCTAGGGTTGGAAATAGGGTTAAGATTAGGCTTGTGGTTAGGGTTAGGGTTAAGAATAGGGTTAGGGTTGTCTTGGGGTTACAGTTGTGGGTAGGGTTGGGATTAGGGTTAGGATTAGGGTTGGATTTAGGGTTACGGGTGTGTTGGGGTTAGGGTTGTGGTTAGGGGTGTGTTGGGGTTAGGGTTGTGATTAGGGTTATGGCTACAGTTGGGATTAGGGTTGGGGGTTAGTGTTGAAGTTAGAATTGAGGGGTTTCCACTGTTTAGGCACATCAGGGGTCTCCAAACGCAACATGGCGCCACCATTGATTCCAGCCAATCTTGCGTTCAAAAAGTCAAATGGTGCGCCCTCCCTTCCAAGCCCCGACGTGCGCCCAAACAGTGGTTTACCCCCACATATGGGATACCAGCGTACTCAGGACAAACTGTGCAACAACTATTGGGGTCCAATTTCTCCTGTTACCCTTGCAAAAATAAAAAATTACTTGCTAAAACATAATTTTGAGGAAAGAACAATTATTTTTTATTTTCACGGCTCTACGTTATAAACTTATGTGAAACACTTGGGGGTTGAAAGTGCTCACCACACATCTAGATAAGATCCTTTTGGGGTCTAGTTTTCAAAATGGGGTCACTTGTGGGGTGTTTCTACTGTTTAGGCACATCAGGGGCTCTGCAAATGCAACGTGACGCCCGCAGACCATTCCATCAAAGTCTGCATTTCAAATGTCACTACTTCCCTTCCGAGCCCTGACGTGCGCCCAAACAGTGGTTTACCCCCACATATGAGGTATCAGCGTACTCACAACAAACTGGGCAACAAATATTGGGGTCCAATTTCTCCTGTTACCCTTGTGAAAATAAACAATTGCTTGCTAAAACATCTTTTTTGAGGAAAGAAAAATGATTTTTTATTTTCACGGCTCTGCGTTGTAAACTTCTGTGAAGCACTTGGGGGTTGAACGTGCTCACCACACATCTAGATAAGTTCCTTGGGGGGTCTAGTTTCCAAAATGGGGTCACTTGTGGGGGGTTTCTACTGTTTAGGCACATCAGGGGCTCTGCAAACGTAACATGATTCCCGCAGACCATTCCATCAAAGTCTGCATTCCAAATCGTCACTACTTCCCTTCCGAGCCCCGCCATGTGCCCAAACAGTGGTTTACCCCCACATATGGGGTATCAGCGTACTCAGGAGAAACTGGACAACAACTTTTGGGGTCAAATTTTTCCTGTTACCCTTGGGAAAATTAAAAAATTCTGGGCTAAATAAATATTTTTGAGGAAAGAAAACACATTTTTTTATTTTCACGGCTCTGCGTTATAAACTTCTGTGAAGCACTTGGGGGTTCAAAGTGCTCACCACACATCTAGATTAGTTCCTTGGGAGGTCTAGTTTCCAAAATGGGGTCACTTGTGTGGGAGCTCCAATGTTTAGGCACACAGGGGCTCTCCAAACGCGACATGGTGTCCGCTAATGATTGAAGCTAATTTTCCATTCAAAAAGCCAAATGGCGTGCCTTCCCTTCCGAGCCCTGCCGTGCGCCCAAACAGTGGTTTACCCCCACATATGGGGTATCATCGTACTCAGGACAAACTGGACAACAACATTTGGGGTCCAATTTCTCCTATTATCCTTGGGAAAATAAAAAACTCCGGGCTAAAAATCATTTTTGAGGAAAGAAAAATATTTTTTTTATTTTCATGGCTCTGCGTTATAAACTTCTGTGAAGCACCTGGGGGTTTTCAGTGCTCACTATACATCTAGATTAGTTCCTTGGGGGGTCTAGTTTCCAAAATGGGGTCACTTGTAGGGGAGCTCCAATGTTTAGGCACACAGGGGCTCTCCGAACGCAACATGGTGTCCACTAACGATTGGAGCTAATTTTCCATTGAAAAAGTCAAATGGCGCGCCTTCCCTTCCAAGCCTTGTCGTGCACCCAAACAGTGGTTTACCCCCACATATGAGGTATCGGCGTACTCAGGAGAAATTGCCCAACAAATTTTAGGATCCATTTTATTCTGTTGCCCATGTGAAAATGAAAAAATTGAGGCTAAAAGAAAATTTGTGTGAAAAAAAAGTACTTTTTCATTTTTACGGATTAATTTGTGAAGCACCTGGGGGTTTAAAGTGCTCACTATGCTTCTAGATAAGTTCCTTGGGGGGTCTAGTTTCCAAAATGTGGTCACTTGTGGGGGAGCTCCAATGTTTAGGCACACGGGGGCTCTCCAAACGCGACATGGTGTCCGCTAAAGATTGGAGCCAATTTTTCATTCAAAAAGTCAAATGGCGCTCCTTCCCTTCCGAGCCTTACCTTCCTTTCCGAGCCCTGCCGTGCGCCCAAACAGTGGTTTACCCCCACATATGAGGCATCAGCGTACTCACGACAAATTGGACAACAACATTCGTGGTCCAGTTTCTCCTTTTACCCTTGGGAAAATAAAAAAATTGTTGCGAAAAGATCATTTTTGTGACTAAAAAGTTTAATGTTAATTTTTCCCCTATTTGTTGCTTCTGCTGCTGTGAAACACCTGAAGGGTTAATAAACTTCTTGAATGTGGTTTTGAACACCTTGAGGGGTGCAGTTTTTAGAATGGTGTCACTTTTGGGTATTTTCAGCCATATAGAACCCTCAAACTGACTTCAAATGTGAGGTGGTCCCTAAAAAAAATGGTTTTGTAAATTTTGTTGTAAAAATGAGAAATCACTGGTCAAATTTTAACCCTTATAACTTCCTAGCAAAAAAAAAATTTCTTTCCAAAATTGTGCTGATGTAAAGTAGACATGTGGGAAATGTTATTTATTAACTATTTTGTGTCACATAACTCTCTGGTTTAAAAGAATAAAAATTCAAAATGTGAAAATTGCAAAATTTTCAAAATTTTCGCCAAATTTCCGTTTTTTTCACAAATAAACTCAGAAATTATCGACCTAAATTTACCACTAACATGAAGCCCAATATGTCACGAAAAAACAATCTCAGAACCGCAAGGATCCGTTGAAACGTTCCTGAGTTATTACCTCATAAAGGGACACTGGTCAGAATTGCAAAAAATGGCAAGGTCATTAAGGCCAAAATAGGCTGGGTCATGAAGGGGTTAAACTTTTATATTTTTTTTATTTTTTTCATATTTTTTTTACTTTTGCCATGCTTCAATAGCCTCCATAGGAGGCTAGAAGCAGGCACAACTATCGCCTCTGCTACATAGCAGCGATCATCAGATCGCTGCTATGCAGCAGAAATGCAGGTGTGCTATGAGCGCCAACCACAGGGGGCGCTCACAGCTACCAGGGATCAGTAACCATAGAGGTCTCAAGGACCTCTATGGTTACTATTCAGAAGCATCGCTGACCCCCGATCATGTGACGGGGGTCAGCGATGCGCTCATTTCCGGCCTCCCGGCAGGAAGCGCCGGTTACATGCCGCTGTCAGCGTTTGACAGCGGCATTTAACTAGTTAATAGCAGAGGGTGAATCACGATTTCACCAGCCGCTATTTTGGGCACATGTCAGCTGTTCAAAACAGCTGACATGTCCCAGCTTTGATGCGGGCTCACCGCCGGAGCCCACATCAAAGCGGGGGTTCTGACCTCGGACGTACTATCCCATCCGAGGTCAGAAAGGGGTTAATGACAGCCAATATGCTTTTTTACTGGCCTGAGATATAAGAGAATATCACCCCCATAAAGGTGACAATCCAGCAGCTGTCAACTGTACACTATAATGACAATTTGCTGTATCACAAACGATCAGTATTGGCAACGTCCATATCTGTTTAACCCCTTAGTTGCTGCTGTCAAAAGTGACCACATCAAATAAAATGTTAATAGAATGTGGGAGCTTCTGCTTTAATCTAATTGACACACCGAGATCATGATTGTGTGGTCCTGATGTTGGCCATAGCAGTTCATGGCCAAATAGCGGCCTTAGAGCCTGCCGGCTATAGTGGTCAGTTCAGAAGTTAGCGACATTTAGGTGGTAAACAAACACTTTTTCTTTCCTGCTATAAAACTTTGCATTAATTCCTGAAAATCACCTGAAGGGTTAATAAACTATCTGACAGCAGTTTTCAATATGTCGAGTGGTGCCGTTTTTAAAATGGTATCACGTTTGGGCTTTTCCAATATATAGGACCCCCAAAGTCACTTCAAACCTGGATAGGTCCCTCAAAAAATAAATTTTGTAGATTTCCTTGAAAAATGAAAAATTATTGCTACATTTTTAAATCTTCTAAAAGGCAAACAAAATAAATTAGAGTTTTAAAAATGGTGCTGATGTAAAGCAGACATGAGGAAATGTTATTAATATTTTTGTGTGGTATGACTATCTGGATTAAAGGGATAATCATTCAACGTTTGAAAATTGACTTTTTTTTTACATTTTTGTCAAATTTCTGATATTTTGTATAGGTAAACAAAACATATCAACCTAAATTTACCATGATAATAAATGATAATGTGCCTTGAAAAAACAACCTCAAAAACAAAGGGATTTGTTGAAGCGTTCCAGAGTTATCAGCACAAAGTGACATTGGTCAGAATTTTAAAAATTTGCCCCGTCACTAAGGGGTTAAAAAAAACCCTTTATCCTCCTGTGAAGAATTTTGGGGCTGATACAGAGCACAAATAGGTTTGTGCTGATAAAGGCATAATGAGGAAGTTTTCTGCCAGACAAATTCATTGGATTACGAGAGCAGCTGCTAAAATAACATCACAAAGCAGCAAACAGATATTTGAAGCTGCTGGTGCCTCTGGAGTCCAGCGAACTTTAAGTTGTAGAATTCGCCACAGGCTTGTAGTGCAGCATAAACCTACTATTCAGCCACTCCTAAAATAGTGCTCACAAGCAGAAACAGTTACAGTAGGCCTAGACATATATGAGTAGTAATTTTAAAACAGTCTTGTTTAATTCTGAGCGCCTTTCAACCTTGGATAGTTCAGATGGAAGTAGTAGTGGTTGGTAGGTGAATGGCCACAATGTCCCAACAAGGCTGCAATGTCAGTTAGGAGGTTGGAGAGTCATGTTTTGGGCTGGAATCATGGGCAGAGAGCAGGTAGGCCCATTTAGAGTCCAAGAAGGTGTGAAAATTATCTCAGCAAAGTACATAGAATTTCTGACTTACCATTTTTGTCCCATTGCACAAAAAGAAAAACCATGCCATCGGTAGGAAAATCACCTTCATGCATAAGACGGTACCATCTCCCGCTGCATATAATAGCTCTGAGACATTGTCTGCTAGGGCAGAAAAGGAGAGGAGCTCATGGGGTGGTCACCATCCTCCCCTGACCTCAACCCTATTGTGAATCTTTGGAGTATCCTCAAACAAAAGATCTATGAGGATGGGGGCAGTTCACAGCAGAACAGCAGCTCTGGGTAGCTATCCTGACTTCCTGCAAAGAAATTCAAGCAGAAACTATCCCAAACTCATAAGTTTAATGGATGCAAGAATTGTGAAGGTGATAAGAAGGGGTCCTATGTTGATATGTAACTTGGCCTGTTAAGATGTTTTTGATTGAATAAGTTCTTAATCTCAGTGAATGTGACCTCATAATATTGCAAATTCAGGAAATTACCATTTTCAGTTCCTTATAACTTATAAAATATTTGGAAACTTGTGAAAAAGTACATTTTGTTGTTTTTTTTTTTTCATTTTGAAAAAAAACCTGTTATCATTGGTCGGTTAAGCCAATAACATTTGCTTTATACTCAAACAGTTAATGATTTGAACATTATACTGACTCATTTGCATCGACCATTTAGGAAAATCAGAGAAAAATAGGATTTGCATAATAATTTGGAACGTTGTATATACCACACACAATATATCCTTCGGCATAAATGATATAAAGAAATATGCTTTTGCAATGTACATAATTATTCAGCTAATCAGTTATTCTTGCTGATGGCTTCTTAGTCTCCTCTTTTATTGGTTGACACATTTACCATCATGATCAAAGGAAAGTTAAAAAAACAACAACAGATGAACAGTGCAGAGATCTGTTACTTTTATTGTGATGGTTTTCTGTTCATAATTTATACTCTGGGGTGAAGCTATAAAAGACTCCCTTCAAATTTACATTTTCTTTTCAAATAAAACTAAATACAACCATAGTAAGCTATGAAAGTGACAATATTTGTCAAGTCAAATAATATTATATTTGACTGCATATCAAAGAGTCAAAAATTATTAATGGCACTGAATACACTGAGTAATAAGTAATGTCTCCCATACTGTAGGTACCAAATAGTAACCAAATGACATTAAAATATAAAAGAAAAATGGTAAAATAGAATTATATAGTCACAATTTGCAATGTAAAAACACTGTCAAACATATTTTCCTAAGATTGAAACTCTGAAGCGAAGCACACATTAAGAGGTCTATGCTGTTGCAGAGCACTTTAATAAAGATATTGACTATAAAAGTCAATTTTTTTTCATTTAAATGAAATTAAAAAAAACAAATTCTTGCCAATTTGCCGTTCTGGCACCATGATAATCCCTCAGATGTTATACCCATGCGTTTCAGCAGTTTACAGTTCTCATTAGCAATTAAACTTAAGAATTCTGCACAGAAGAAATCATTATGTAAACACATATTAAAACTGGGAAAAAAACACAAATAAAATATAAGACACAAACTTTACTCGGAAAGTGGCGTGTCATAAGCAAACAATCAAATGTGCTGCATGAACCAGTAAATTAAAGAAATATCAAGTCCCTGAAAGACATTGGTTTCTGACTGACTTGTTCTTTTGCCAATTTAATTTTACCCATCACACAGAAGAAATTAGTCTCTTCTCAATATCTTGGGGGAATTTGCATTGGGAAGTCAAATAGTTATCCTTAAGAAGTTCCAATTGCTTATTAAAATGTAAACTGTAATTCAGGATTCCGTTTCAGAATTCAACAGGGTAGATGGAATACTGCTGTATGCAAACGCTCTTTTCCATGTGGTAGAATGGTTCAACGACATTGGCCAAAGACATATATGTAAGCCAATTTGGAGGTTAGATTGTGAGCAATAGGTTATTGTCAACACTTATTTCTGTTTAGGTGACGCACAAATTAGATTACTTTTAGCATGATTTAATATTACTTTGCATCAGTGTTCCCCAACGCCAGTGCTCAAGAGCCACCGACAGGTCATGTTTTCAGGATTTCCTTAGTATTACCCAAGTGATAATTGTAGAACCTACACAGTCAATAATTCCATCACTTGTGCAATACTAAGGAAATCCTGAAAACATGATCTGTTAGGGAACACTGCTCTACAAGGACAAAAGTGTAGAGACACACCTCAGTTACATCGCAAAGTAAAAAAAGCCAAAAGACAGACATGGTGGTGAAAAGCATGTGGCCACTGGACTCAAACAGCGGAACAATGATCTTGGAGTGACAAGTCACAATTTGTTTTTTATCATACTGCCAGATAGAGTATGGTTTAGTCAATGCCAGGAGAACGTTAGCTTCCTGGCTGCATTGAGCAAACTAAGATTTTGTGGAGAAGGGCTAATAGGTATGAAACTTTTTTCTTTAACCCCTTCACCCCCAAGGGTGGTTTGCACGTTATGGACCGGGCCAATTTTTACAATTCTGACCACTGTCCCTTTATGAGGTTATAACTCTGGAACGCTTCAACGGATCCTGGTGATTCTGACATTGTTTTCTCGTGACATATTGTACTTCATGATAGTGGTAAAATTTCTTTGATATTACCTGCGTTTATTTGTGAAAAAAATGGAAATTTGGCGAAAATTTTGAAAATTTCGCAATTTTCCAAATTTGAATTTTTATGCAATTAAATCACAGTGATATGTCACACAAAATACTTAATAAGTAACATTTCCCACATGTCTACTTTACATCAGCACCATTTTGGAACCAAAATTTTTTTTTGTTAGGGAGTTATAAGGGTTACAAGTTGACCAGCAATTTCTCATTTTTACAACACCATTTTTTTTTTAGGGACCACATCTCATTTGAAGTCATTTTGAGGGGTCTATATGATAGAAAATACCCAAGTGTGACACCATTCTAAAAACTGCACCCCTCAAGGTGCTCAAAACCACATTCAAAAAGTTTATTAACCCTTCAGGTGTTTCACAGGAATTTTTGGAATGTTTAAATAAAAATGAACATTTAACTTTTTTTCACACAAAATTTACTTCAGCTCCAATTTGTTTTATTTTACCAAGGGTAACAGGAAAAAATGGACCCCAAAAGATGTTATACAATTTGTCCTGAGTACGCCGATACTCCATATGTAGGGGTAAACCACTGTTTGGGCGCATGACAGAGCTCGGAAGCGAAGGAGTGCCATTTGACTTTTCAATGCAAAATTGACTGGAATTGAGATGGGACGCCATGTTGCGTTTGGAGAGCCCCTGATGTGCCTAAACATTGAAACCCCCCACAAGTGACACCATTTTGGAAAGTAGACCCCCTAAGGAACTTATCTAGATGTGTGGTGAGCACTTTGACCCACCAAGTGCTTCACAGAAGTTTATAATGCAGAACCGTAAAAATAAAAAATCATATTTTTTCACAAAAATGATCTTTTCGCCCCCAATTTTTTATTTTCCCAAGGGTAAGAGAAGAAATTGGACCCCAAAAGTTGTTGTACAATTTGTCCTGAGTACGCTGATACCCTATATGTGGGGGTAAACCACTGTTTGGGCGCATGGGAGAGCTCGGAAGGGAAGAAGCGCCGTTTGACTTTTCACTGCAAAATTGACAGGAATTCAGATGGGACGCCATGTTGCGTTTGGAGAGCCACTGATGTGCCTAAACATTGAAGCCCCCCACAAGTGACACCATTTTGGAAAGTAGACCCCCTAAGGAACTTATCTAGAGCTGTGGTGAGCACTTTGACCCACCAAGTGCTTCACAGAAGTTTATAATGCAGAGCCGTAAAAATAAAACAAAAATTTTTTCCCACAAAAATTATTTTTTAGCCCCCAGTTTTGTATTTTCCCAAGGGTAACAGGAGAAATTGGACCCCAATAGTTGTTGTCCAATTTGTCCTGAGTACGCTGATACCCCATATGTGGGGGGGAACCACTGTTTGGGCGCATGGGAGGGCTCGGAAGGGATGGAGTGCCATTTGGAATGCAGACTTAGATGGAATGGTCTGCAGGCATCACATTGCGTTTGCAGAGCCCCTAATGTACCTAAACAGTAAAACCCCCCCATAAGTGACACCATTTTGGAAAGTAGACCCCCTAAGGAACTCATCTAGATGTGTTGTGAGAGCTTTGAACCCCCAAGTGTTTCACTACAGTTTATAACGCAGAGCCGTGCAAATAAAAAATATTTTTTTTCCACAAAAATTATTTTTTAGCCCCCAGTTTTGTATTTTTCCAAGGGTAACAGGAGAAATTGGACCCTATATATTGTTGTCCAATTTGTCCTGAGTACGCTGATACCTGATATCTGGGGGTGAACCACCGTTTGAGCGCATGGCAGAGCTCAGAAGGGAAGGATCATCATTTGCAATGCAGACTTAGATGGATTGGTCTACAGGCGTCACATTGCGTTTGCAGAGCCCCTAATGTACCTAAACAGTATAAACCCCCCACAAGTGACCCAATATTGGAAACTAGACCCCCCAAGGAACTTATCTAGTTGTGTTGTGAGAACTTTGAACCCCCAAGCGTTTCACTACAGTTTAGAACGCAGAGCCGTGAAGATAAAAAAAATAAAAAATTTCCCCCAAAAATTATTTTTTAGCCCCCAGTTTTGTATTTTCCCAATGGTAACAGGAGAAATTGGACCCCAAAAGTTGTTGTCCAATTTGTCTTGAGTACGCTGATACCCCATATGTGGGGGGGAACCACCGTTTGGGCGCATGGGAGGGCTCGGAAAGGAAGGAGCGCCATTTGGAATGCAGACTTAGATGGAATGGTCTGCAGGCGTCACATTGCGTTTGCAGAGCCCCTAATGTACCTAAACAGTAAAACCCCCCCACAAGTGACACCATTTTGGAAAGTAGAACCCCTAAGGAACTCATCTAGATGTGTTGTGAGAGCTTTGAACCCCCAAGTGCTTCACTACAGTTTATAACGCAGATCCATGCAAATAAAAAAATTATTTTTTCCACAAAAATTATTTTTTAGCCCCTAGTTTTGTATTTTCCCAAGGGTAACAGGAGAAATTGGACCCCAAAAGTTGTTCTCCAATGTGTTCCGAGTACGCTGATACCCCATATGTTGGGGTAAACCCCTGTTTGGGCGCACGGGAGAGCTTGGAAGGGAAGAAGCACTGTTTTACTTTTTCAACGCAGAATTGGCTGGAATTGAAATCGGACGCCATGTCACGTTTGGAGAGCCCCTGATGTGCCTAAACAGTGGAAACCCCCCAATTATAGCTGAAACCCTAATCCAAACACACCCCTAACCCTAATCCCAACGGTAACCCTAACCACACCCCTAACCCTGACACACCCCTAACTCTAATCCCAACCCTAATCCCAACCGTAAATGTAATCCAAACCCTAACCCTAACTTTAGCCCCAACTCTAGCCCTAACCCTAGCCCTAACCCTAATGGGAAAATGGAAATAAATACATTTTTTACATTTTTTTAATTTTTCCCTAACTAAGCGGGTGATGAAGGGGGGTTTGATTTACTTTTATAGCGGGTTATTTAGCGGATTTTTATGATTGGCAGCCATCACACATGAAAGACGCTTTTTATTGCAAAAAATATTTTTTGCGTTACCACATTTTGAGAGCTATAATTTTTCCATATTTGAGACCACAGAGTCATGTGAGGTCTTGTTTTTTGTGGGACGAGTTGACGTTTTTATTGGTAACATGTTCGGGCACGGGATATTTTTTTGATCGCTTTTTATTCCGATTTTTGTGAGGCAGAATGACCAAAAACCAGCTATTCATGAATTTCTTTTGGGGGAGGCGTTTATACCGTTCCGCGTTTGGTAAAATTGATAAAGCAGTTTTATTCTTCGGGTCAGTACGATTACAGCGATACCTCATTTATATAATTTTTTTTTGTTTTGGCGCTTTTATACGATAAAAGCTATTTTATAGAAAAAATAATTATTTTGGCATCGCTTTATTCTGAGGACTATAACTTTTTTATTTTTTCGCACATGATGGTGTATGGCATCTCGTTTTTTGCGGGACAAGATGACGTTTTCAGCGGTACCATGGTTATTTATATCCGTCTTTTTGATCGCGTGTTATTCCGCTTTTTGTTTGGCGGTATGAGAATAAAGCGTTGTTTTTTGCCTCGTTTTTTTTTTTTTTTTTTTTACGGTGTTCACTGAAGGGGTTAACTAGTGATATAGTTTTATAGGTGGGGTCGTTACGGACGTGGCGATACTAAATATGTGTACTTTTATTGTTTGATTTTTTTTTATTTAGATAAAGAAATGTATTTATGGGAATAATATTTTTTATTTATTTATTTATTTAGGAATTTTTTTTTATTTTTTTTTTACACACATGTGGACATTTTTATTTAACTTTTTTACTTTGTCCCAGGGGGGGACATCACAGATCATTGATCTGGCAGTGTGCACAGCACTCTGCCAGATCTGCGATCTGCTGTGCAGGGCTGCAGGCTTACCAAGTGTCTGCTCTGAGCAGGCACTCGGTAAGCCACCTCCCTCCCTGCAGGACCCGGATGCCGCGGCCATCTTGGATCCGGGACCTGCGGCGAGGAGGGAGGTAGGAGACCCTCAGAGCAACGCGATCACATCGCGTTGCTCCGGGGGTCTCAGGGAAGCCCGCAGGGAGCCCCCTCCCTGCGCGATGCTTCCCTATACCGCCGGCACACCGCGATCATGTTTGATCGCGGTGTGCCGGGGGTTAATGTGCCGGGGGCGGTCCGTGACCGCTCCTGGCACATAGTGCCGGATGTCAGCTGCGATAGTCAGCTGACACCCGGCCGCGATCGGCCGCGCTCCCCCCGTGAGCGCGGCCGATCGCGTATGACGTACTATTCCGTCCTTGGGAAGTAGGGCCCACCCCACATGGACGGAATAGTACGTCTAATGACAGAAAGGGGTTAAAGAAGCTGTCCACTACTATAACCTTTTTTTTTTTTTTTTTTTTTTTTCTTTTCATAAATCTTGCTATTATGTGCCACTGAAAACATCTACTGTGTTTATTTTAGCAATATTACCTTTTATCATGCTGTAGTAGCACATTTTTAGTGCTGGATCCAGCTCTCATGGGGTTAATCGACAACTTCCTTTCTCCTGACTGTGCTCTAATACTACAAGTTCCATGATGCATTGCACTCGCCTGTAACTCTGCACCTGGCACACCCACTCCAAAACACACCCAACCCCTCCCTCCTCTCCCCCCTCTATCTTCAAACAGATTTGTGATGTCATTTCTGTCCAACCTCCTCTTTTACATTTGTCCAACCCACACTCCATTATACACAGATAGAGGGAAAGATAGATAGAAAGATACATACAGATATATCTATGTCTATTTCCATAGATATGTTCATATCCATGTTTCTAAACCCGTTCACCCCTGGAGCTGTTTTGTTTTCGTTTATCGCTCCCCTTTTTTCCAGAGCCATAATTTTTCCATCAATATGGCCATGTGAGGGCTTGTCTTTTGCAGGACAAGTTCTACTTTTGAACGACATCATTGGTTTTACCATGTCGTGTAACAGAAAATGTGAAAAAAATTCAAAGTGCAATGAAATTGCAAAAAAAGTGCAGTCCCACACTTGTTTTTTGCTTGGCTTTTTTGCTAGGTTCATTAAAGGCTAAGGCTGTGTGCACATGCTGTAGATTTGATTGCAGATCCGCAGCGTTTTTTGCTGCACTGAATTGCATCAAATCCGCAGTGTAGTGCACAACCAATGTAAGTCTATGGGAGCCGCAGACTTGTTGTGCACATGCTGCGGAAAAAGCCACACCGAAACGCAGCTTTTTTTCTCGCAGCATGTCACTTCTTTTGTGCGGAACTGCAGCATTTCTGCACCTTTAGACTTTCACTGCGTTGGGCACATCCGCAGCAAAACCGCAGATGTAAAAAAGATCTGCAGTTTTGCTGCGGATGTGGGTCCGAGAAACGCGGCAGCTCGGGAGGATGGAACTGTGTGGGCGGTGACGATGTGCATGTATGTGTGTGCGGGCGGGGTCTGCGGGCTGTTCAGATGTGTGTGGCGCTGTGCGGGACTGTTCAGGTGTGTGTGGGGTCTGCGGGCTGTTCGGATGTGTGCGGGGTCTTCAGGCTGTTCGGATGTGTGCGGGACTGTTCAGGTGTGTGCGGGGCTGTGCAGGGGGTCTTTTGGGGTGTGTGTGCAGGCATCATCCGATGGGACTACAAGTATGCAGCATCCAATCTGCAGCTCATTCGGATGTAATCCGGACAGTGGTCACACACCCTACGCTATCCATACATCTATCAATAGATATATCTATCCAGGCACATCTACAGATAGATATATGAATAGATAGATGTATGCATCTATAGATCTATCTATATGTAGATCTGTCTATCCATTTCATCTATCTGTCTGTGTGTGTGTGTGTAATGGAGTGTGGGTTGGACAAATGTAAAAGAGGAGGTTGGACAATAAAGAAATCACAAATTTTTTTTTGTTCAATAATACATCTTTATTTAGCTTTCAAAAAATGCATCAAAACCGTGCAAAAAACTGCATAAAAAACGCACCAAAACCGCACCTAAATTGCATCAACACTGCACCAAAACCGCACCAAAAACTGCATCAAAACTGCACCAAAACTGCAAAACTGCACCAGGTTTTGATGCAGTTTTTGGTGCAGTTTTTATGCTTTTTTTGGTGCGGTTTATGCGCGGTTTTAATGCAGTTTTTGGAAATAAGTAAATAAACGGAAAATGTGCATGATTTGAATGGAAACATGCATGAAAAAACGGATTCCAAGACCAGATTCATCATTTCACAGCTCAGTTTCATACGTTTTTTTGCCGGATCCGTCGCTGTGCGTTTTTTCGCCGAACAGAAAAAACGTTCCTCTGTATGTTTTCTCCATCTGGCGGAAACAGCTTTATGACGGATCCGGCAAAAAACGGATGAAACGTGTGGCCATCAGGCGCAATCCGGCGCTAATACAACTCTGAGAAAAAAACGGATCCGGCGAAAAAAAAATTGATCCATTTTTTTTAAAAACTCGCCGGATTGTGCCTCATGGCAAAAACCTGATGTGTGAAAGCAGCCAAAAATATGGATAAAAACATCTATGTATCTATAGACATATATATCTATAAATATATCTATGGATAGATATATTCATAGATATATAATAGAAAGGCCGATGTTTCTAAGGCCTCTTTCACACTAGCGTCGTGCACTGCACGTCGCAATGCGTCGTTGTGGAGAAAAAACGCGTCCTGCAAAGTTGTCTGCAGGATGCGTTTTTTCTCCATAGACTTATTAGCGACGCATTGCGACGCAGTGCCACATGTCGCAACCGTCATGCGACAGTTGGGCCGTGTATTGGGCGCACCGCCGGCACAAAAAAAGTTACATGTAATTTTTTTGTGTGCGTCTAGTCCGCCATTTTTGACCGCGCATGCGTGGGCGAAACGCAGCCCCCTCCTCCCCGGACCCCTTGCAATGGGGCAGCGGAAGCGTCTTAAGACTGCTTCCACTGCCAATGTCAGGCATTTTCGTCACAGCATGAGTCGGTACGTCGGGCCGACACAGCGCGACGGACCCTTACCGACGCTAGTGTGACAGCAGCCTAAGGCTAGTTTCACACTTGCGTTTTTAGCAATCCGTCTTTTTGGGAAAAAAACGAATCCTGCAAATGTGCATAGACTTGTATTAGTGACGGATCGCGACGGATGGCCACACGTCGCGTCCGTCGTGCAATGGATGCGTCATGTTTTGGCGGACCGTTGGCACGAAAAAACGTTCAAGTGTACGTTTTTTTGTCTGTCGTGTCCGCCATTTTCTACCGCACATGCGCGGCCAAAGCTCCGCCCCCTCCTCCCCGGACTTCAGAATGGGCAGCGGATGCGTTGGCATCCGCTGCCCACGACGTGCACAAATTTCACAACGTGCGTCAGTACGTAGGCCCGACGCATAGCGATAGACCCATACCGACGCAAGTGTGAAAAATGCCTTAATGAGTGTTTAATTTAATTTAAAAAACGGAAAAAAATGGCGTGGGCTCCCGCGCAATTTTCTGCGCCAGAGGGGGAAAGCCGACGGCCGGGGGTCAATATTTGTAGCCTGCTATGAATATCAGCTCACAGCTGTCTGCGTAGCCTTTACTGGCTATTAAAATAGTGGGACCTCCCAAAAAAAATGACGTGGGGTCCCCCTATATTTTATAGCCAGAAAGGCTACGCAGACAGTTGCGGGCTGATATTCATAGCCTAGAGAGGGGCCATGGATATTGGTCCCCCCCCGGCTACAAATACAAGTCCGCAACCGCCCCAGAAATGGCGCATCTGTAAGATGCGCCAATTCCGACACTTAGCCCCTCTCTTCCCACTCCCGTGTAGCGGTGGGATATAGGGTAATAAGGGGTTAATGTCACCTTGCCATTGTAAGGTGACATTAAGCCGGGTTAACAGAGAGGCGTCAATAAGACGCCTATCTGTTATTAATCCGATACTAATAAAGGGTTAATAAAACACACACACATTAGGAAAAAAGTATTTTAATATTCTTCATTTAACCATACTTACCATATTTCAGCGCCTGCAAAAAACGTAAAATAATAAACCGTATACTACCTGTCTGCCGTAGTCCAATTAATAACGAGTGTCCCACGCCAATCTCCCCTATAGAACAGTGACATCGGGTGATGTCACTGCTCTATAGGACCCTCAGTTGACACACTGACAGGAGACAATGGCTCCTGCAGTGCATCACTGAGGTTACTAAAGTTCAAAGTCTTACTTTATGGCAAAAAGCTGCGTGGGAAAATTTCTCATACAGCAATGCCATAAAGTGAGACTAGGGACTATTTTCTCACAGGGGCGTAGGAATACATTGTGAGGAATACATTGTGGAAGGATACCTTCCATCATTGTGTTCCTGGAGCCCCTGGAGAGCAGTCGCATCAGCAGATACTCCTGCTCTCCACGGGAGATCGTTGAGGGACACTTGTTTTAATTGGATTTCTGCGGATCAGGGAGTATATTGGTTGTTTATTATTTTAATATTTTTTACAGATGACAATGGCTTTGGGGATCAAGGTGACAAGTGATGGTGAGTATGTACTCTATATTACATGTACTGTATGTCTGTATGTATGTTGTACGTATGTGCGTACTGTATGTGGCATGTTGCATGTCGCATGTCGTCGCATGTTGCCGCATGGCACATGTTGTATGTTGTCGCATGTTGCATGTTGTCACATGGTGCATGTCGTCGCATGGTGCATGTCACATGTCATATGGTGCATGTCGCCGCATGGTGCATGTCGCCGCACGGTGCATGTCGTCGCACGGTGCATGTCGTCGCATGGTGCATGTCGTCGCATGGTGCATGTCGCCGCATGGTGCATGTCGTCGCATGGTGCATGTCGTCGCATAGTGCATGTCGTCACATGGTGCATGTTGCAGCATGGTGCATGTCATTGCATGGTACATGTCGCATGTTGCATGTTGTCACATGGTGCATGTTGTCGCATGGTGCATGTCGTTGCATGGTGTATGTCGTTTCATGTCGTTGCATGTCGTCTCATTTTGTCGCATGGTGCATGTCATATGTTGCATGTCGCATGTTTTAAAATATCACATGGTGCATGTTGTCACATGTCACAAGGTGTGTGTTGTATGTATGTACGTATGTATGTACTGTATATGTGTATTTATTTTTTTATTCTTTTTACATTCAACACATTATTAGCCGGATGATGGGACTACTACTGTCCCATCATTGGCTAATGTGTCACTCACTGTCACTGTAGCAGGCAGAGCCCAATGGGACTTGTAGTCCCATCGGACGATGCCTGCACACAGAGACACACACACAAACACACCCCAAAGACCACCCCCCTGCAGCAGAACCCAGCACATACCGGCGCCGGCACGCACATACCAGGTATGTATTAAGAGAAGAAAGATAGGCCTTATGAATGGGAATCACCACAAAAAACAGTAACAAAGTCAATAACAACAAAACACAGCTTTATTATACATGTACACATTACAGAAGAGGCAAAGCACACTAAAAACATTTAAAACAAGGGGATATGAAGTAACCCCATAAACACAGAGGCCCAAAATGAGGCCATAAACCCACACAGTACCAAACAGGGTAAAATACACATGCCCACCAGTAAGAATGGCCTGAGATGACAGCGTGATGACAAAATAGACTGACATAGATTGAAATAGAACGGCTGTACCCAGCCCACTCCAGCCCATATAATAACTCACACGTATAAACACTGTGATAACCTGAGAATATACATCACCTGACCGCACAGCAAGATGAAGTAAACGTGCCGTGGTGTGCACAAAACAAGTGGTTATGCAAAGAGCATGTTACTGGTCATCAAGATGACAAAGACAGGGCTAAGAGTGTATATATAAATCAGTTAGCTGTCCAATACCCACCAAGAATCAGACCGAGCGCCCCAAAAAAACCAAGGAATAAAGTGCATAGGTAGCCAGATTCCATGGACACTGGTCGTGGGCAGGACCAAGAGAGCAAGTGTGCCCTGTAAATGGAGAGTGCGGGCAGCAGACACCCAACGCACTGGTGGCTTCGTCAGGGGTTTGACCAGTAACATGCTCTTTGCATAACCACTTGTTTTGTGCACACCACGGCACGTTTACTTCATCTTGCTGTGCGGTCAGGTGATGTATATTCTCAGGTTATCACAGTGTTCATACGTGTGAGTTATTATATGGGCTGGAGTGGGCTGGGTACAGCCGTTCTATTTCAATATATTTCAATCTATTTTGTCATCACGCTGTCATCTCAGGCCATTCTTACTGGTGGGCATGTGTATTTTACCCTGTTTGGTACTGTGTGGGTTTATGGCCTCATTTTGGGCCTCTGTGTTTATGGGGTTACTTCATATCCCCTTGTTTTAAATGTTTTTAGTGTGCTTTGCCTCTTCTGTAATGTGTACATGTATAATAAAGCTGTGTTTTGTTATTGACTTTGTTACTGTTTTTGTGGTGATTCACATTCATAAGGCCTATCTTTCTTCTCTTAATACATACCTGGTACCTTTCTAGGCCTTGCTTGAATCCCATTGACCATGGTGCCCCCACTGTTTCTATTTTGGCACGCACATACCGGCGCCGGCACGCACATACCGGCGCCGGCCCACAAACCACCGATGCCTGCACAATCATCCCTGCCTAGCCTCGCCCGCCCCCAGCACAGCCCCGCCCGCCCCCAGCACAGCCCCGCAGGCAGCCACCAGCCCCGCCCACAGCCCAGTCACTCTTGATGAGTGACTGCTGACTGTGAGGCTGGCTCACGCCTGCTGCTGACATCACGTCAATTTCCAGAGTCTGGAAATTGACGTGACGTTGGCGGAAATAAGCGGCGGCTGCAGCCTGGGGGTCACGTGACCCGGACTCAGCCACCGGAATAGCGCCGCTCACAGGCGAAAACGGCAACGGAAGGTAATTACAAAATTCATCAGGGGCCCCGGGGGGATACATTGGGGGGTTAATTGAAAGTAGTGGACAACCCCTTTAAGAGGCTGGTTGGGCCACTCAAAGTAGAAAAATCTTAAATGGGGTAAATTAGCCAAATTTACATGTCAAATTAACAGGGCAGACCTGTAGGGGTGGAGCAATAATAAAAATATTCCCTTTAGTATTCAAATCATTGCACAGTGACCCCATAAGAGAACTTTATGGCAATATGCAAATGATAAATCCATTGGTTCACGGCTCTGCCCACTTACTTGGTATGCTGATGCTGCCTGCTTTTATGTTGCTTAACAAGTGATGTCAATATGGAAAACAGAGTGATGTGTCTCCTCACACCTGCACAGAGACAGTGGGCACATAAAATGTTATCATCTGGCAGCACTGGATCTGGGCAAGCCAACCATGTCAATAAATATAGAAGGCTGCAGTGGCATGCTAAATAAATGGGTGGAACGAAGCACATAGGTATTTAGCAATGCTAAGGGTGCCCTAATTTTCATATTATAATAAAGTTATTTTTGCGTGACAACAGAGGAACAAATCTGAAAAATAAAACAATTGTAATAGTTTTTCCATCCATGACAAGGGTGTGTGATTTCTTTGATGTGTAAAATTGGACTAACATTGTCCCATTATTGCTTCAGCATACCTAGACAACTGTATGCTTTCAACTTTGTGGGACCAGATTGGGGAAGGCCCTTTTATGTTGCAGCATGACTGTGCTACGGTGCATGGTTGGTCGAGTATGGTGTGGAAAAAATTGAGTGGCCCTCTCACAGATTATATTCTAGACAAATGGAGAAAAAATCCCACAGACTTAAATGTTTTAGAAAGCCTTCCCAGAACAAAAAGCTGTTTTAGCTGCAAAGGGGGCACCAAATCCATATATATACCTATAGATATAGAATATGGAAACCCCACATGTACTTATGCTGGCTATCAGATGTAAATCGTTCAGCAGCGACAAGAAAAACTACCGTAAATCTCCGAGCACTAAAAAATACTCGGAGGACCCCCGAGCATGCTCAAGAAATCTCGAGTCACGAGTATATTCGCTCATCACTATCAACTACCAATTAAGTAAATCAGGTGATGTGCATCTCTGTAATGAGGAGGGGGGTTGTCTAATGACATCAAAACCCTATATAAGGTGTGCTTAATTATTAGGCAACTTTCTTTCCTTTGGCAAAATGGATCAGAAGAGAGTTTGACGGGCTCTGAAAAGTCCAAAATTGTGAGATGTCTTGCAGAGGGATGCAGCAGTCTTGAAATTGCCAAACTTTTGAAGCGTGATCACCAAACAATCAAGCGTTGCATGGCAAATAGCTAACAGGGTCGCAAGAAGCATGTTGGGCAAAAAAGGCGCAAAATAACTGCCCAAGAATTGAGGAAAATCAAACGTGAAGCTGCCAAGATGCCATTTGCCACCAGTTTTGCCATATTCAGAGCTGCAACGTTACCGGAGTAACGAAAAGCACAAGGTGTGCAATACTCAGGGACATGGCCAAGGTAAGGAAAGCTGAAAAACGACCACCTTTGAACAAGAAACATAAGATAAAACGTCAAGACTGGGCCAAGAAATATCTTAAGACTGACTTTTCAAAGGTTATATGGACTGATGAAATGAGTGACCCTTGATGGGCCAGATGGATGGGCCAGAGGCTGGATCAGTAAAGGGCAGAGAGTTCCACTCTGACTCAGACGCCAGCAAGGTGGAGGTGGGGTACTGGTATGGGCTGGTATCATCAAAGATGAACTTGTGGGACCTTTTCGGGTTGAAGATGGATTGAAGCTCAACTCCCAGACCTACTGCCAGTTTCTGGAAGACAACTTCTTCAAGCAGTGGTACAGGAAAAAGTCGGTATCGTTCAATAAAAGCATGATTTTCATGCAGGACAATGGTCCACCACATGTCTCCATCTACTCCACAGCGTGGCTGGCCATTAAAGGTCTCAAAGAAGAAAAAATAATGACATGGCCCCCTTGTTCACCTGATGTGAACCCCATAGAGAACCCGTGGTCCCTCATAAAATGTGAGATTTCAGGGAGGGAAAACAGTACACCTCTCGGAACAGTGTCTGGGAGGCTGTGGTGGCTGCTGCACGCAATGTTGGTCGTAAACAGATCAAGCAACTGACAGAATCTATGGATGGGAGGCTGTTGAGTGTCATCATAAAAAAAGGTGGCTATATTGTTCACTAATTTTTTGGGGTTTTGTTTTTGCATGTCTGAAATGTTTATTTCTAAATTTTGTGCAGTTATATTGGTTTACCTGGTGAAAATAAACAAGTGAGAGGGGAATATATTTGGTTTTTATTAAGTTGCCTAATAATTCTGCACAGTAATAGTTACCTGCACAAACAGATATCCTCCTAAGATAGCCAAATCTATAAAAACCCCACTCCAGCTTCCAAAAATATTAAGCATTGATATTTATGAGTCTTTTGGGTTGATTGAGAACATAGTTGTTGATAAATAATAAAAATAATCCTCTAAAATACAACTTGCCTAATAATTCTGCACACAGTGTGTATCATAAAGACTCCTGTAGGTGTAATGTGCAGATGGTCCATACTTACATGAGTGGCATTAGGTATTATACATTTGTCCACTAGGTGTAAAGGAGAAGAGAAACTATACTATGGAAAAGTCTTGGTCATTTGTCTAAAAAATGCTACAAAGTAAGAATGGTTTAAAAAAAAAATCAAAGTGTTAATAGTTTATTTTTATCAACTAACAAAATGTAAAGTGAACGAACAAAAGAGAAATCCAAATCATAAAAAATATTGTAGTTTTTGATGGAACTTGGTAGGGAGGTTGTTCCAAACATCTTTGAGAATTTAACACAGATCTGTGGCTGTAGGCTTGCCCAAATCCTTCTACCTTTTCATGTAATCTTACACAGACTCGATGCTGAGATCAGAGCTTTGTAGGGGCCATATCATCACTTGCAGGACTCCTTTTTCTTCTTTACACAGAAAAGACTTCCAAGGGACGTTGGCTGTAAATCTGGAGTTGTGTCCTGCTTCAGAATAAATTTGGAGCCAATCAGATCAGATGTATTCGAATGTGGTCAGATGTCTCTACACAATGGATTGGTGTAGTTGATCGGTGTCTATCTACACACACACACACACACACACACACACACACACACACACACACACATGCATGCATTTAGTTCCCCCTAAATACTTATCACCTATCCATAAGATAGCTGGGATTAACATTGAGGCCCCACTGAGCTGGAGAGCAGTGGTATCACAGTTCCCGGAGTGAATAAAAACATTCAATCGATGCTCTATGCACTTTCATTGGACTGAAACAAAAGCTTTCCCTGTCAGGAGCATAAAAATTAATTTAGCAGTAGTTATACATGCTAAATTTATTTAGGGGAAAGTAGGTTTAACAACTTTAATGATTTATTGCATTTGAATTTTTAGTGCAGTCTCTTGACAGCTATTACTTTTTTGTTAGGCTACTGATTCTTGCATCTTAAATTTTAATTTACTCAAAGTGACTAACAAGAACCATCAGATACTTCTAAAGATTACAGAAAACGTACAACAGAAATTTTAATATTATATTTTACCAATGCTAAAAGAAAAACATGGGAAGGCTAACTATTATACACTGTTGAGTAAAATATAGGATTTTGACTGAATTTCATCACAGGTATGTAATGAGGAAAAATTTGGTGCACATGTAAAATAACTTACAAAGAAAAATGGCTTTCACTAAAAGAACCATAAGAGTGGTTTGCAAAGGCTATTTAAATAGTAATAATTTTATTTCTATAGCGCCAACATATTCCGCAGCCCTTTACATTTTAGAGGGGACTTGTACAGACAATAGACATTACAGCATAACAATAAACACAGATCAAAACAGATACCAAGAAGAATGAGTGCCCTGCTCACAAGCTTACAATCTATGAGGAAAAAGGGGAGACACGAGAGGTGGATGGTAACAATTGCTTTAGTTATTTGGACCAGCCATAGTGTAAGGCTCGGGTGTTCATGTAAAGCTGCATGAACCAGTTATCAGCCTAAGTATGTAACAGTACAGACCCAGAGGGCTATTAACTGCATAAAGCATGTGAGACCATGATACGAGGAACCTAGTTATGGTAAAAATTTTGAATGGGCAACACAGGGATAATTTGGTTAATGCGTTGAGGCGGTAGGCCAGTCTGAACAAATGCGTTTTTAGGGCACGCTTAAAACTGTGTGGATTGGGGATTAATCATATTAACCTCGGTAGTGCTTTCCAAAGAATTGGCACAACACGTGAAAAGACTTGGAGACAGGAGTGGGAGGCTCTGATTATTAAGGATGTTAACCTCAGGTCATTAGCAGAACGGAGAACACGGGTAGGATGGTAGGCTGAGACGAGGGAGGAGATGTAGGGTGGTGCTGATCAATGGAGCGCTTTGTGGGTGAGGGTAATAACTTTGTACTGGATTCTGGAGTGGATGGGTAACCAGGGTAATGACTGGCACAAGGTAGAGGCATCAGAATAACGATTGGTAAGGAATATGATCCTGGCTGCAGCATTCAAGACAGATTAGAGGGGGAGAGTTTCGTAAGAGGGAGTCTGATTAGTAGAAATACAATAGTCCAGACGAAAATGAACAAGAGAAACAGTAAGAGTTTTTACAGAGTCAACAGTAAGAAAATGTCGAATTTTTGAGGTGCAGATAACAAGAGAGAACCAGTGATCGGATGTGGGGGATGAATGAAAGCTTGGAATCAAATATAACCCCAGAACAGCGTGCATGTTGCTGGGGAGTAATGGAGGAAATCACACTCGGAAATGGCAATGTCAGGCATAGGTAGGTTAGTAGAGGCAGGAAACACAAGGAGTTCAGTTTGACAGGTTCAGGTATTTGCTTAGTAGTGTGGTTTCTAGAACTCTGGTTCAGTGGCCACAGACTTTGAATGTAGTCGCTAGACCAAGTTCATGTGCTCAACTCAACTTTTGCTCAACTTCAGTGGTTTCTAAATTACAGATTTAGCAAGAGCAATCTTTACAGAAGTGCTTTTCTCCATCACAAGGCGAACAATACTTTAGAAGCTTACAACTTTAAATAGCACACACAATTATGCCCTTAATAAATAAAACTTGCAGATGTGTAAAAGTCAAAGAGGTTGTCTCCTTTCAGAAAAACTTGGTTGAAGGGCTTTAAAAAAACAAAAAAAAAAAACAAAAAAAAAAAACAAACAAACCGTTCTTTACTCACTATTCCCATATCCAGTGCTTAGCCTCTGCCGTTGCTCTTGGTGTCCAGTATTAGTTGTGGCACTCATGTCACGTCGACAGTTCGGCAGTCAATCAGTGATGTAATCAGTTTTGTCCGTAAAGACAAACCGCCCCGCTCAGAGATGCGGGGCTCTCTAATTGCCTAACAAGCTGTTGATGTGACTTAGGTGCTGTAGCCAATACGAGACACTGGGAAAAGGGGATGAGACTCAGCGCTGAACCCAAGGATGGTGAGTAAAGCCTGGGTTGTTTACTTTATAAAGAAAAATTGTGCCTAGGGACATAGATTTTCTGAAAGAAAACAAAGCCTTTAAAGTTGTCAGTGTTCTACTATACTGATCAGTCCTGTTTTACCTCAGAAGAAAGTTAACATAGTATATTTGCTGCACAGCATCGCTCAGGGATTTCTGTTAGTGTTTGGGTTAGAAGACAGTCAGATGTTTGTAATTGAGCCTGCAGAGGCAGGATTCTGTCCTATTCCTTGCCCTATCCGTTATAAAACCTTACAAGTATAGATGAGCGGATTGAGCCACGGAGGATCGAGTTTGAGTCAAATTTAATTAATTTTGCTGTTTCACACGAATTTGAACATTTTGAGATTGCAAAAAAACTTGCCCAGCACAATGTAGCATCAGAGAGTGGGTAAAGTAATTGTATGTTGCCACACAGGCATGCATATAATGCCCTGCAGCTATGACAATTAATATGACCGAGTCGTTTTACATCTCCAGAGTCAGGGCGTAAGTCTCTCTCGTCCAGAGTGCAAGCTCTTATGGACAGCAAGGTCCTCTATCTTGTTTGTATTGATTAAACTCTTATAAATCAGCAGGGTCCTCTCTCTCTCTCTACTGGAGAGTGTGAACTCTTATAGTCACAAGGGTTCTCTCCTGTAGAGTAGAAGATCTTATGATCAGCAGGGTCCTCACTCTCTTCTATAAAGTAGAATGTAAGTTCTTAAGGTCAGCGAGGCTCTCTCTCAACTAATGTAGAGTGTAACCTTTTAAGAACAACAGAGTTCTCTCTCTTCTGTAGAGTGTAAGCTCTTAGTCAGTGGGGACGCTCTTGCTCTCTTCTTTAGAGTTGAGTGTAAAGTCTTAAGGTCAGTGGGGTCCTTCCTTTCTCCTGTTTAGTATAAGCGCTTATAATAAGCAGGGTCCTCATTCTCTCTTCTGTAGAGTGTAGAGTCCTATCTGTCCTCTCTTGCATTCATAAATGTATTCATTACAAATCCATTTTTTTGGAAAAACTCTGTAAAGTCAGTGATTCTAATTTTTAAAAAAGGTATGTTTATCTCTAGCCATATCTCACCACAATTGAAGCAGATCGATTGACCCATAGATGTCATGAACTATAAGGTGTGGGGTCAGGGCCGGTGTCAGCACTCGGCGCACCCGGGCAAATGCCGGGGCCCTGAGCAGTTTGGGGGGGCCCATTTCCATTTTGACAAGTGTGTGACCAACTTTTTACTATTGATGCTGCCTATGCAGCATCAATAGTAAAAAGATATAATGTTAAAAATAACACAAAAAATAAAAAAATTGTGCTATACTCACCTTCCGGCGGCCCCCGCAGCCTTGCCGAAGCTGTCAGCACCTAGCATTCACAGTAATGCCTTGTGAAATGACCCGATGATATAACGGTCTCACAAGATCGCTATGTCATTACAGACCATTGTCTTGCAAGGCATTACTGGGAACGGGAGCTGACGGGAGCATCACTAAGGCCTGGGCTGGATACGGGGGCCGCCAGCCAGAACGTGTGCATATAACTTTTTTTATTTTAATTATTTTTTTAACAGAGTTATGGTGCCCACACTGCTATACACTACGTGGCTGTGTTAAATGCTACGTCGGCTGTGCTATATACTAGGTGGGCTTAGCTGTGCTATATACTACATGGGCTGTGTTATATGCTACGTGGGCTGTGTTATATATGTGGCTGTGCTATATATTACGTGGCTGTGCTATATACTACGTGGCTGTGCTATATACTATGTGTGCTGTGCTATATAATATGTGGGCAGTGTTATATGCTACGTGGCTG
This sequence comes from Ranitomeya variabilis, assembly GCF_051348905.1. Taxonomy (NCBI): domain Eukaryota; kingdom Metazoa; phylum Chordata; class Amphibia; order Anura; family Dendrobatidae; genus Ranitomeya; species Ranitomeya variabilis. Next base: position 350,922,740 of record NC_135236.1, on the reverse strand, counting down.
TGCTATATACTATGTGGCTGTGCTATATACTACATGGCTGTGCTATATACTACATGGCTGTGCTATATACTACATGGGCTGTGTTACATATCATGTGGACTGTGTTATATGCTACGTGGCTGTGCTATATACTACATGGGCAGTGTTATATGCTACGTGGCTGTGCTATATACTACGTGGGCTGTGTCACATACCATGTGGGCTGTGTTATATGCTATGTGGCTGTGTTATATACTATGTGGTTGTGTTATATACTACGTGGGCTGTGTTATATGCTACGTGGGCTGTGTTATATGCTACGTGGGCTGTGTTATATGCTACGTGGGCTGTGTTATATGCTACATGGGCTGGGTTATATGCTACGTGGGCTGTGTTATATGCTAAAGGGATGTGCTATATACTACGTGGCTGTGCTATATACTGCGTGGCTGTGCTATATACTACGTGGCTGTGCTATATGCTACACATTTTGCACTTTTACAAATGTTCTACGTTAATACTTTCTAATGTTTACTTTAAAAAGTTTTCCATAAAAAAATTGTCATATTCAATGTATGCAGTTTTTAATTTGCAGCAAGTTTAGCTAACAATAAAATGCCTACTGGTAACTAAGGAAGAGGGAGTAGGTCACAAAAATTGACATATAAGGGATTGACTTATATAAAGCCCCTCTACTGTATGGTATTGTAGAATTTACAATAGCTTTCACTCATGTAAGAAGTGAAATCTGGCATTGTACTATCAGGGCCGACCCGAACGTATAGGCGAACTAGGCGGCTGCCTAGGGCGCCGACTTTAAGGGGGCACCAGAGAAAAAAATAGAAAAAATTATAAAAAATCTTTTCAAAAGGCAAAAGGTGTATGGAGCGGAGTTGAATGTGTATGAGGTGTACGGAGCAGAGCCGTGTGTGTATGAGGTGTACAGAGCGGAGCCGTGTGTATGAGGTGTACGGAGCGGAGTCGTGTGTGTATGAGGTGTACGGAGCGGAGCTAAATGTGTACGAGGTGTACGGAGCGCAGCCGTGTGTGTACGAGGTGTATGGAGCGGAGCGCGTGTGTACGGAGCGCAGCAGCGTGTGTAGGAGTAGCTATGTGTGGCCATTATACGGTACGAAGTATCATGTGTGGCCAATATACAGTATGGAGCATCATGTGTGGCCATTATACAGTATGGAGCACTGTGTGGCCATTTTTTTGTTTATAATTATTCTTTATGAAACAGTGTGATCAGCAGTGCTAAATGGGTGTGGTTGGGACGTGGATATGGGTGTGGCTAGTTATAAATGGGTGTGGTCAGAGGCGTGGCCTAAAATTTGCTGCAACGTGCTTAGCGCGCCGCAAACTTTGTCCCTCTATCCCGTCTTCAAAAGTTTGGGGAGTTATAATAAAAGTAGTAGGGGATCAACAAAATAGTTTCACCTAGGGCGCCGTAATCTCTCGGGCCGGCCCTGTGTACTATACCTATATTTCTCTGCTGTATCTGTGCATCATCATGAATCGTGGTATGTGTTAAAAGGGGGGGGGGGCACAGACTCTTTTGCCTGGAGCCCTCAAAAACCTGTGTGGGGTACAGTGAAAGGCAATCAGGAGTCTTGTTGACAGAAAGCTCTCTTGTTAAGTGGCAAAAGGATTTCAAAATAAAAAAAGATTAGGAAATCAGTCATGTAATTTTTAAGAAAATATCTTAATCACAAAACTTTAAATGACTTAAATGCAACTGATAAGTTCCCTTTCCCCTGTGAAATGTAGATAAATAGAGCGTTGCTTGGAAATCACTATATCAGTAAATGACAATCAAAGCACCCATGCATTAGAAGCTTTTCTACTTCTATTGAAGGGATTTAACTTTTGATTACAGCATCTTAAACAGTTTCTCTGCATCATTGAACTGTGTATATCTTAAATACATAATTACACATCCAAGATTTTACTAGCTTTGTACAGAACTTATTTAAATGCTCCCGTGTATGAACTGGAAAACTTTGAACACAATATCAACCAGAAGAGGCTAAGCAACACAGAATTATCCTGAAAATGGTCCAATTAATCCACAATACAAAAAAATCCATGAAATACATCTTTCACCTATGTAAATAATGGAAGGGGCATACAGAAGGACAATCAAGTATAGACCAACTAAAAAAGAAAAAATATTATTATTACTACACTAGCAGTAAGATGAAAAACCTTATCCATAACAACAGTTTCATTCTTTGCCACCTTTTGGTTTTCATGGAACTCATTCACTTTTTAGGGTCCACAATTTACTCCATCTTTCATACAAATATAGAAAAATTGATTTGATAAAATGGCAATAAAATAATGTCCTTGCATAGAGATAGACAGTAAGTTACCGTATTTTTCGGACTATAAGATGCACTTTTCCCCAAAATTTTTTGTGGAAAATAGGGGTGCATCTTATAGTCGGAATATACTTGCAAGTAGTATGGCGGCAGCAGGAGTCGGGCGATTCTGCTGCGGTCCAACGCTGTAGGCTGATGATCACACTCCCTCTTCCCAGGCTGGTGCTGCAGGTTCAGGGGTGCTCTGTGGTGTGGGGGGCTTTGCCGGCATTTTCATTGCCGAGATCTCAATCTGAGTGTGCGCCACCCCCGGCGGCCACTTTCCTGGGGGCCACCGTATTGCAGTAATGTATGTGCGGGGGGGCTCCGGACTTTCACAAAATACCAGCTGAGCCTCCCCGCACCACAGAGCACCACCTGTAGCATAGTTCTTCTGATTTAAAATGTCATTTACCCCATGTGCAGGCATTGCAGTAGCTTAGGTATCAATGGTTACGACCACTATTAATTAACTGTCACTATATGAGTGGTAGTTAATTGTTTTTATATAATGCACAGGAAAGCAGTTAATATATTTGAAGTGCAGTGAAATTGGAAAAAAAAAAAAGTGCAACTTCACAACTGTTTTATTTTTTTTTATTTACCATGTTCATTATATGGTACAACTGACCTGACAATATGATTCTCCAGGTCAGTAGAGGACGCAGATACCAAACATGCATAGGTTTGTTCTATACAAACGTTGGGGAGGAAAAAAAAAAAAACAGGAAAGTTGAAAGAGAAATGTTTTTGCTTATTTCACCATTTTGCAAGACCCATAACGTTTTCATTTTTCAGGGTATAGGGAACTGTGAAGGCCTATATTAACGTCCTTATGTGGCATTTGCATTGACAGCACTTTTTGAATATGCATGCAATATAAAGGTATTAGCATATAAGTTTTGTTTTAAAAGTATTGCAAACTGCGGGCGCAAAAATGTAAAATTCCCAGACTGGCTATTCTCTCAGTTGACAACAAATAATGTAAATTTTACAGCAATATGTTGCCTGAAAATGCAGTATCCAATGTAAAAAGTCGTTTCCGAATAACTTGGGAAGACGAAGATTTTATCACCACGCTGTAGCTCCACACTAACAGTATGCCTAAATTATCCAACAAAAATCCATCCGAAAATTCCTTTGGTGCTTTATTTTACAGGCAGCAAAATATATTTGATTGTTTGTTTTTTAAGTTCACAAGACAAAGAGAACATAAAGCAGCTAAACAATGATGTATCCTGAAACTGACAGCTAAACAAAGGGAGATCTGCGGATTAATATGTCTTGCTTGTCAATTAAAACATGGAAAATGTGACATATCCAACAGAACAACATGGGCTGTGCGATTGTAAATGCCTGTGAAAACCGAGAGGCTGACAGCAAGAAAATCCTCTACAACAAAGCACAACTTGGAAAGAAAAACACAAATTGAAATCTTTGTGTTGCTAACCATTTGATGCACGCGTTTTAAACTTTTCTGCTTGATTCCTTTGAAAAAAAAAAGCAAATTGACAATTCCTAACACATTGGAATTAGAAGAATAGAATTGGGAAGGTCCAATACTCATGAATGATTGGGAAGATGGGGAATTCTTATAACACTAGAGTTTGTTACTCACACAGTTCCCAAAGACTGAATATGATGTGACATTATAAGCTTAGTCTAGGGCTTAGCTTCATACGCAACACTAGTTGCAGACATTTCTGCGTCGTTTTGGAGAAAAAACACATCCTGCAAAGTTGTCCGCAGGATGCGTTTTTTCTCCATAGACATTCATTAGCGTCGCATTGCGACGGATTGCCACACGTCACATCCATCGTGTTTTGGCGGACCGTCGGCACCAAAAAACGTTCCATGTAACTTTTTTTGTGCGTTGTGTCCGTCATTTTAGACCGCGCATGCGAGGCCAAAACTCCACCCCCTCCTCCCCGCAACTCACAATGGGGCAGCAGATGCGTTGAAAAACTGCATCCGCTGCCCTGTTGTGATTTCATTTCACAGGATGCGTCAGTACGTCGGCCCCACGCACTGCGACGGGTCCGTACCGACGCTAGTGTGAAAGTACCCTAACACAAGGAAAATGTGAAAAGTTGCCATCTGAATTGAACTACATCTATATGAACATCAGGGTAAATAAGATACAGTGAAAAAATTATGCACAAAACTTTACAGCAACATTTAGTGACAAAAGGACAGCAAAATATAGTAGGTAGTCAAAATGACTACCTTTAGTAGTTAAGGTAAATTTTGAAAAAAACGCGCAATTTTTTTCACCCAAATTATTTGTTGTCACAAAATCTTTTTTAACATCCTATTTTAGGAAAAGTCACTGAGTCTCAAGCCGGAATTCCGAAAAATGTAGTCACAGAAAAGTGAAAGGAGTCAAAATGACCCCACCAGTAGTTCTAGTGTTGGATCTCACCGCTTTCGAGATATTTTTCGTCACATATTGGACTTCATGATAAAATTGGTTTGATATGATTTTGCAATTTTCAAACTTAATTTTTAGAGTTATGTCAGATAAAATAGTTAATAAATAACATTTCCCACATGTCTATTTTATATCAGCACAATTTTTGAAACATAGTTTTTTTGGTTAGGAAGTTGGTCAGACGTTGATCAGTGATTTCTCATTTTACCAACAAAATTTACAAAATCATTTTTTGCTTAGGGACCACACGACATTTGAAGTCACTTTGAGGAGCCTACGGTATATAACAGAAATTACCCAAAAAAGACACCATTCTACAAACTGCACCCCTCAAAGTACTCAAAACCACATTCCATTAGTCTATTAAACCTTCAGGTACTTGACAGGGAAATTAATAGAATGTGGAAAGGAAAAAAAAAATGAACATTTTACTTTTTTCACAAAAAAATTACTTTAGATCCAAGATGTTTTATTTTCACAAGGGTAACAGGTGAAAATGGACTCTATAAATTGTTGTGCAATTACTCCTGAGTACGCCAATTTCCCATATAGGGGGTAAAACTACTGTTTGGGAGCATGGCATGGCTCGGAAAGAAAGAAGCGTCATGGGACTTCTGGAGCACAACATAGTCTGGAATCATTAGTGGACACCATGCTGTGTTTGGAGAGCCCCCGAAGTGCTTAAACAGTGGAAACCCCACAAGTGACCCCACTTTGGAAACTAGACCCCATGAAGAATGTATCTAGATGTATAGTGAGCACCTTGAACTCCCACAGGTGCTCCACAGAGGTTTATAACAATGAGCTGTAAAATAAAAAAATAAAAAATCACATTTTCCCCATAATACTGTTTTTTGGCTCCAATTTTTTTTTATCTTCACAAGGGTAACGGTAGAAAATGAACCCTACCACATTTAAAATAATTGTGAGTTAAAATGAAGTGCATGCAATCTGAAATAAAAGTAACTAGGTCATTTTGAAAAAAATCATGAAAAGACACTGGGAGATTCTAAAGGACGATAAAGTAATAGGGTATAAACTACCCACATACCCCAAGTTTGTATATAAGAAAGCAAAAAATCTGGGGGATATTATCGCTCCATCAGCGCAAAACACCAACTTTGTGAAAAAATCTCCTCCTTTTTATCTACACTGTGTTCCAAATTATTATGCAAATTGGATTTAAGTGTCTTAAAGATTTAATTGTTTTGTTTTTCAAATAAACTCGTGGATGGTATTGTGTCTCAGGGCTCAATGAATCACTGAAATCAATCTTAAACACATGTGATAATTAGTTTTCCAGGTGATTCTAATTAAAGGAAGACTACTCAAAAATGATGTTCCACATTATTATGCAGGTTACAGGTTTCAAGCAATATGGGAAATAAAAAGGATCTATCTGCTGCTGAAAAGCGTTAAATAGTGCAATGCCTTGGACAAGGTATGAAAAAATTTGATATTTCACGAAAACTTAAGAGTGATCATCATACTCTGATGAGATTTGTGACTGAAACAGAGCACAGACAGAGTTCATGCAAATAAAGGCATAATGAGGAACTTTTCTGGCAGACAAATTCATTGGATTAAGAGAGCAGCTGCCAAAATACCATTACAAAGCAGCAAACAGTTATTTGAAGCTGCTGGTGCGTCGGGAGTCCCTCGAACCTCAAGGTGTAGGATCCTTCAAAGGCTTGCTGTGGTGCATAAACCTACTATTCGGCCACCCTTAAACAGTGTTCACAAGCAGAAAGGGTTGCAGTGGGCCCAGACATACATGAAGACTAATTTTCAAACAGTCTTGTTTACTGATGAGTGTCGAGCAACTCTGGACGGTCCAGATGGATGGAGTAGTGGATGGTTGGTGGATGGCCACCATGTCCCAACAAGGCTGCGATGTCAGCAAGGAGGTGGAGGAGTCATGTTTTGGGCTGGAATCATGGGGAACCAGCTGGTAGGGCCCTTTAAGGTTCCAGAAGGTGTGAAAATGACCTCAGCAAAGTAAATAGAGTCTCTGACTGACAACTTTCTTCCATGGTCTAAAAAGCAGAAACGTGCCTTCAGGAACAAAATCATCTTCATGCATGACAATGAATACCTCTGAGTAATTGGCTGGGCATAAAAGGAGATAAACTCATGGTGTGGCCACCATCTTCCCCTGACCTCAACCCTATAGAGAACCTTTGGAGTATCATCAAACAAAATATCTATGAGGGTGGGAGGCAGTTCACATCAAAACAGCAGCTCTGGGAGGCTATTCTGACTTCATGCAAAGAAATACAAGCAGAAACTCTCCCAAAACTCACAAGTTCAATGGATACAAGAATTGTGAAGGTGATATCAACGAAAGGCTCCTATGTTAACATGTAACTTGGCCTGTTAGGATGTTTTGGAGTTAAATAGCTTTTTTGTTCAGAGAATGTGACCTCCTAATGCTGCAAATTCCACAAATGAGCATTTTCAGCTCTTTAAAATATATCAAATGTTTAGAAATACTACTGTGCCTAATAATTTGGAACAGTGCATTTTGAGTTTTTATTCATTTTGGAGATTATACTGTTATCATTGGGAGGTTTCTTCAATAAAATTTGATGTATAATCTAACGGGTGATGACTTTTATTAGACTGACTGTCATTTGCACTGACCATTTAGGAAAATCCGAGAAAAATGTCATTTGCATAATAATTTGGAACATAGTGTAGAGAATATGGTAGGTTTTGACCCATGCCAGAAGTGTAAGACATGTAAACTATGGGGGTCATTTACTCGCTAAAGTGTCCCTGTGATAAATTATAGGTGGGTCGCACCAAACATCCTATGAATATCAGAATCAATGAAGATCTTAGAAATATTAAGAAGAAATTTGAAGGGCACCCCTTATCTAAGCACTACTTAGAATATCACGGGGGCCTAATTCAAGGTACAGTTGTTACAGGCCTAGAAATCGTTCACAGGAACTGGAGAAAAGGGCACTTTATCAAACAGATGTCCTGTGCAGAGAGACGGTGGATTTTTCATCTTGATTCTTTAAAGCCAAAAAGACTAAATAGCAAAGTAGAATTATTTGCGTTCTATTAGTCCTGATGACGGACATGACACTTAGGATAAAAGGCATCTATACTACTACCTGGAGCATTCCTGATGAAGGAAAGCGTGCATTTCCGAAACACATAGGAATTGGTCCTAATTGTAATCTTTTCTGCGTCGAGTCACGTGACTACCTACGTCACGCAGGTCCTGTCAGCTTGGAAGAAGCTGCTGGACTGTATCCCAGCGCACAGATGCCCGCGCTCCGACTGAGTAAAAACGACCTGGGATACCCGCTGGGGACTACACACCCGCGACTCTCTGCCCATGACAGACCAGCATCTTCAGTATATAAGGGAAATGTAAAGACCTTACACTTACAAATTTTACACTGTTTAATTCTAGGCTGGTTGTTAGCATACACTGACTTTACGTACAGCCATTGTCCTTCTGGATCTGCATTCAAATTAAACTTACTCATAAACCCACCATAAAACCAGCAGATTCTAGTAGCCTTGCTTTGTGCCTGTAATAATCATCTGATCAGGACGAATTTTCAACCATCACGGGAAATATTAAGGTTTCTGTGCACTGACAATCACGTAATGTAAAAGAAGAAACTATGAGGAATCAGTAGCAAAAATATATTACAATATCCTATACTTTAGAATTCATGAAATCAGAGAACCCCAGAGGATTTATATGTTCAACTTAAATTTTCACTGTAAGAGTCAATGCTCAAATACTTTTTTTTTTCTTTAGAAAAGGGAATATTTCACATTGCTAAAATTCAGGCCCCAGAAATTATTTCAATTAAGCAAGTGAAATTATATGTATAAATTACATTTTATTTAGTGAAAAAAAGACATGTCCAAAACATTTGTGTCATAGAGTTGGAATGCTAACATAATTACCAGATACGCTTCAATCAGCTGACAAATGTACAGATGGAGCCAAACAAGAACATCGCCAAATGTCTAACATCTGCAGAACTTGGATACAAGAGTCCTCAATGGATTCCAATTTTTACAAGAGCCAATTTGCTGCAAAGGGTTTGTGCAAAGTGCAACATATTTGAAAGAGTAAAGGACGGAAAGAGGAAGGTTAAAACATTACTTAACCTTCTTGTGCTAGAAAAGTAAGAAATCTACGGGCATGCAACTAGATATGAAGGACAACAAAAGAAGGAAATCATCACTTAGGGGATGCAAACTAACTAGCTCATTTGTCCTTGATGGAGCATTCCCAATGCTGACTTTAAGAAATTATTTAAAACCGGGATGCTTTGCTAAATGAGAAAAAGGCATTCGGCTATCAATGTAAATAAAGGCACTGCTGAACATTTCAAGACTGAAAACAGTTGTTCACTGCTAACAAGCACTTTAAATACTTGATTGAATTGCTTGTTTGCTAGTTAATGGAATATCTGACTGGCAACGCTTTATTTGACTGGTTCAGCTCGGTGTCATTTAAGTACAAACAGCTCCAGTGCTCTTTCTGTGCTCTAAGTCTGACTACACTAACAGGGAACTAAGGCTATACAAAATGAATACAAAATAAAAAAGCTAAACTCTCAGAGGACCTACTAAACATAACAAACAAGTAATGGCCAGAGTAAACGCTGACACTAACTTAGTCTGGGATTACAGTATTTGGGTATGTTTCCACGGTCAGGAAACGCTGCTTGTTTGACGCTGCGCAGCGCTGCAGCGTCAAACAAGCAGCGTCCAGATGTTCCTGCATAGTGGAGGGGATTTGATGAAATCCCGTCTCCACTCTGCGTGGAAACCCGCACGCGGCGGCCCTGCGACTACGGACATGCTGCGCGTCTTTTCAGATCGCAGCATGTCCGTACACCTTGCGGGGACGCTGCGTCCCCGCAAGGCATATCACAGGGCCCTATGGGAGCGAGCGATCATCCCGGATGTGAAGAGTTAACACATCCGGCATGATCGCGTCCCATTAAGGGGGCGGGGCTTAGCGCCGAGCGGCTTCGCCGCTGCGGCGATACCGCCGCCCATCCGTAACGTGGAAACATACCCTTTGAATTCTTATGTCAAGATCAATCTTGGGACTATACAAAAATCGTGCAAAATCTCTACTTTATAATATTGCAGAAGTTCTATATTTTTTTCATTTTTTTTGCAAGCGCTTATTCAGTAATTCATAGCAAGAACATGAAATAGTTGGCAATAAGAATCATAGTTAACCAGCATTGTGTAATTGAAATCATCAAATATGTGCTGCTCTTAAATACAACAAACTGTAGTGAACAGGTTTCAGTTTTTTTGAGGAACAAAGGGGGCAATCTGTGACAGACTAGGAATGCCAAAAAGTGTGCTGCCTTTATGGTGTTCCAGTCCAACATATCTTGGAAAGGCTTTGATCAGATTGCTGGAGATGCTGATGAGGCCTGGCGATCATGGTTCAAACGTGACAACGTTAAAAGCCAGTGGAGGGTCTTTAAACCGTAATTATAGTTTTGAGGTCATAAGCTTAAAGGGAATCTGTCACCCCCTTGGAAATATGTTACCTATTAATATGGAAACACAATTTATAGAATGGTTAAATAGTCATACCTATATGCCTCATATCTGCGGTCTTGTCGTGGAGAAATCCTTTTATATTCATTTATGGTAATGAGTTCTTCCAAGCTCTGGGGCGTGCAGCCTGGGTGGCCCCTGAATCCAGCCCTTCTATGGGCATTGGCTTTTATCTTCTGCTCCGGGGCCAGGAAGTCACTGCTACTTCCACTGCAGTGACATCCGGCGTGTGATAAGGTACTCTCCACACTTCCCACTTATAGTGACTCGCCAGCGCTTGCACAGAAGAAAGAAGAAGCCAATACCCATAGAGGGACGGAGAAGTCAAGTGTAATTGTGCTATTGCAGGGTCCAGGCACGGGATTCCGATGTGACCACTACACGTCAGAGGGTACTGTGATGCTGACTGGAGAGGGGGCTTTTACGCCAATGAAGACAGGAGGCAGTTTTCTTTGAGAAACTGCACGCCCCAAAGAGCCTGGAATAACTCATTATTATAAGTAAATAAAAGAGGATTTCTACGCAACAAGACCGCAGATAGAGGCATACAGTTCTGACCATTTTAACCATTCAATAACCTGTATACCCATAGTTTAGATACTCCCAAGGGGGTGACATTACCTTTTAAAGGGTTATTGTAACAATCACATTATTTTTCACAAAGCGCAGTAAATGCATACTTATTTGTAATAAACAGACTAAGCCCTCATCTAGGGGAACTACCGTAACCCAGGTTTCATAGGAAATTTTAGATGGAATTCCCTGACTTATCGCTCAGCCTTCACATCTCGAACTGGGACACAGGATCTCTCGTCTGATCCTTATTTCCTCCAGTGGATGAGGTATTGAAGGGAATTTCGGACCATATGAGAATTCACAACCCTCTGAACCTCATAATCCAAGCCACTGTCGACAGAAACCGGAGGAGGCAGGGATGAGGAAGACACTGCCAAAGGGACAAACTTCTTTAATAGGGATTAAAAGAAAATGATAGGGATTAAAAGGGATGAAGCAGATGGAGGGTCAGAACAAGGTCCAAGGTCAGGAACAAAACTTCATCAACAAAACACTAGCCACAATGAAAATCAACCATACTTAGCTGAAGTCACGTCTAGCAGAGGTCTGGGACTAACAGCCCTGCTAAGTAATCAGGGAAACACCTGGAACAATGAACACATGGAAACAAACCAGCACCTGCCAGCTGCAGATTGGACAGCTGAGCTGTCAATCAAAACACCGACAGCTCGGCACACCCCTGCACCAGACTAGACACACTGATCTGTCAGATAGGATGGCTGAGCAGTCAGTAACCGCATCCCAGACACACTGAGGTGGAATAGTTACACTGAAAAGCCCACCATCCTCTTTTGTGAGCAACAGACTAGCCCCACCTCTCTGAATTATCAAGCGGTTTCTGTACAATATCCTTTTGGGACAATTTTATTATTTACATTACCAGAGTATTTCACATGATTCTTAGCTTGTTTACAGCTGAGCTCAACTCTACTGCACTTCTCCACAAATAAGCTTGCAATTATTAGACATAGTGAAGATATATATCTTGGTACCGTATTAGGCTGGTTTCACATTTGCGTTTTTTGCCGCTGCGTTTTAGCGCAAAAAAACGCATGCGTTTTTTTCCTATGTTTAACATTAAAAATGCATGCGGTTTTTTTGTATGCGTTTTGCCGCGTTTGACGACGCATGTGTCGTTTCTATGCTTGCGTTTGGTTGCAGAAATGCAACATGTAGTAATTTCTAGAGGCGTTTTTTTGTGGCAAAAAAACGTATTACTGTCTATGTAAATGCATGCGTTTTTAAGCACATGCGTTTGGTTGCGTTTTAAACGCATGCGTTTCTATAGAAAAAAAACAATAATACACACTGATAAGCCACCCCCCACCATAAAGGTGATAAAGGGATCCAAACCCTAACCCTACCAGGTGATAAAGGGATCCAAACCCTAACCCTAACCCTACAAGGTGATAAAGGGATCCAAACCCTAACCCTAACCCTACCCCTAACCCATCACGGTGATAAAGGGATCCAAACCCTAACCCTAACCCTAAACCTAACCCATCAATGTGATAAAGGGATCCAAACCCTAACCCTACTTCTAACCCTGACCCATCAAGGTGATAAAGGGATCCAAACCCTAACCCTACCCTAACCCTAACCCATCAAGGTGATAAAGGGATCCAAACCCTAACCCTACCCCTAACCTATCAAGGTGATAAAGGGATCCAAACCCCAACCCTAACCCTAGCTATTTCTATTTATAGTGGGTTTTCTAGATGATTTTGATGATTGGCAGCTGTCACACACTTCTCAGCATGCGTTTGAAAAACGCAAATGCAGGAAAAACGCATGTAAACGCGTCAAAACGCCGCTTTTTTTACCGCATGAGAAAATGCATGCGTCTAAAAAACGCAGCGTTTGCACGCGTTTACATGCGTTTTTTCACCACCTGCGTTTGCGTTTTAAATGCTGCGTTTTTAAACGCAAATGTGAAACTAGCCTTAGACAGTAGATAGAAAAATATTTAGAATTGAGAGTCCTCAGTGGTTGATACCTTTTAATGGCTAACTGAAAAGATGGTACATTGCAAGCTTTCGAGACTACTCAGGTCTCTTCATCAGGCATAGACTAATACAAATTCTGAAGAATCACATATTTATACACAATACAGCCCAGAAATAATGCCATAGATAAGACAGGTAACGTGAAGCAGAATTACCATTATGTGAGTGATAAACAGTTGTGGCCATAAATTTTGTAACAGTTCATAGATAAGGATGTGAATATTTTATTGTCCTCTGATTGAGGTCTGGTTCTGTGTTGTGATGCCCCCACACGGTCTGAGAAGCAAATTGTTTAATTGATGTAAAAAGACATAAATCCATGCGATATATTCATTCCTGCACTGTCTTTTTACATTAATCAAGGAATTTGCTCTTCAGACTGTGTGGTATCCTGATGAAGGAGCCTTGTTGCTCCGAAACACTTTGAATAAAGCCACTCTTTCATTGAAATATCTATTTTTGGATTTTCTATCTGTCAAGTGGCGCAGAGAAGAATCTACCCTTACATTCCATTTTTTTTTTTTATTTTAGTTGGTCACGAGGAGACCGGTGAATCTGCAGCAGCTTACATTACTATGAGCCTCTGTAAGGGCTCGATCTGGTGAGTACATTTGAATAACATTTATCTCCTTATACCCAGATAAGACCTTATTGTGCTTTTATTTTCTTCCAGTTTTTTACTGATCAATTAGACACGCAGAGTTGTGTTTGCTGCCTGCTGCTGACAGAACAGTAGACTGCAAATGCTGATTTGTTGATGCACATGGCAGAGGATAACTTTCCATCACATGCATTAGATGTGGTTATATCACGAGGAAGAAGTGTGTGAACTTCGAAACGTGTCACACCACTTGAATACGGGTTCTGACTTTGGATCCTCATTTCCAAGTAACAGCATCCTTTTTCTACATTGTCACATGCATTAACAGAGCAGCGTTTGGAGTTTCACATCACTTATTTCTCTGCAGCAAGCAACAAACAGCTCAACCCCTTTCTACCCATCCAATGATATAAGCTCAGCACTGTAATAAGAGAGGCTCTGTGCCTTCCCATTACGCTATCCCTCAGATGAGCAAAAACATTTCAGACATGTCCCAGAGAAGAGCTATGCTGGTGGGAAGACAGAAGAGGGAGACTGCAATGAGCATAATCAACCATGCCGATTCTAATGGCAACTGGGAGGTAAATAAAGCTGTACGCGGACTCCTTTGGAGGGGGAGGTAATAGTAAATTGGGGCAGATAAATGTTATGATTGAACAAACAGATTAAGCAGCAATCATTTTATTTTAGCTCAACAAGTTGTACCTACACAACTATTTGCTTGGGTAAGAAAGAAAAAAAAAAAAAGATTGCTGCAATGTGAATGGACCAATTTGAAAATGCAACAGTTTTTATCACTTTGAAACTGATTCACTTTATTTAGTGGATGAATTTCAAAGGGATGAATATTGGACATGTGAACAACGGTCTACCAGCCGTAGATTAACTCATCTGCGAGAAATGGGTTGATTATGCTGATTATGTTATTCTAATGCTGTTCAGAGTTTCATCCAAGTATCCGCAAACAAAATGTCTCCATCTTCTCCATTCTGTGAGTCTGCGTAAACTGGACTGCACTCGGATGTTTTCTACACAGAGTTGAATACAGTAGATGAGTGGCATCAATTTCAAAGTGAAACTGCAGCATGCTGTGATTTTTGTTCACTGTCTGATTCTCCTAGTGAAAAAAATAATGCACCAGCACTGCCCCATTGAATAGTATTTGCCCAAGTGCTGTCAGATACAAAAATTAGATAGCAGTTATCCGAGGTACGCTGGTGTGAGCAAACCCACAGGAGCAAACTACTTACTATGAAAAAATATATGAATGGACAGTACAGAGATCTATCTAATGACCTTTTTACACATAGGCCTCCAATGATGATTATGGGGTATCCTCCATGTCTAGAAGAAAAGAGGTTTTATCATCATCACAGATGGTGATTCTTTAGTGAACGAGCAGTGAGACGAATGAACGCTCTACCATAATATGTGGTGATAGTTGATTCGTTAAACTCAAGCATGCAAGTCCTCTATCCCCCGCTCACATACTCACCCTCCACAGTCTTCAACGTAGTCTATAAGAGCAAGAGCGAGGTTCTCAGAGATATATTGAAAAGCGACCTCTGCGCAACTCCATGAAACACTGGAGCACAACAGCAAAACCAGATGCAGACAGCGGCAAGTGAGCATGAGACAGGCGAATTACATTTAAAGCACTGCGTCAACGATGCAATAAAAAAAAGTGCTGGAGTGGTGCTTTAAAAATGTTACTAGTACTATAGGTAGCCATTTACAGGGATGTGCCTGAATAAAATGGGAATAGTTGGTGATATCAACTTCCTGTTTATGGCACATTGGTATATGGGAGGGGGGGAAACTTTTAAGATGGGTGGTGACCATGGCGGCCATTTTGAAGTCGGCCATTTTGGATCCAACTTTATTATTTCTAATGGGAAGTGGGTCATGTGACATCAAACTTATTGAGAATTTCACAAGAAAAACAATGGTGTGCTTGGTTTTAATGTAACTTTATTTAACCACAGAAGAAATGCTAGCACAGGCTTCCAGTGTCTGTTTCAGATGCTGCACATCTCGAATCTTCACAGCATAGACAATTGCCTTCAAACGACCCCAAAGATAAAAGTCTAAGGGGGTCAGATCAGGAGACATTAGTGGCCATTCAACTGGGCCACGATGACCAATCCACTTTCCAGGAAACAGTTCAAGTAGGAATGCTCGGACCTGACACGCATAATTGATGGTATGGTGTGGTATATGGGGTACAAAGATAGTGGGGCCAATCTTCATCAATGGAAACCTCAATGCCACTAAATATCTGAAATTGCTACATGATAATGTGTTCCCCTCTTTATGCACTGAAGATGGCACATTCCCTGAGTTTTTCCAGCAAGATGGTGAACCACCACATTATGGGTGTCAGGTCTGAGCATTCCTACAAGTAATCTGACTTCCTTAGACTAGCATTTCTTCTGTGATGCTGCTATCAGTGTGTCAAGAGTGGGAGAAGAGTGTTGCATTGACAATCCAACACAATGGGCAGCACTTTGAACACATTTTATAAGTGGTCATTAACTTGTAAATAACTCATGAAAGAATAATGGATTATGAATTTTTTTAACATCCTCTGGATAAACACATTATAATTATAGGTTGAACTTGTTGGACTCTTATCTTATTTTAAACCGTAATAACAAATATTGTCATTTGGTACAGAATCAGGGTAATTGCAGAAATAAGACTTAATATTGACAGTAACCAGTCAATAAAAATGTAAAAATAGCATGTATACAGAAAGTCAATCTTTTTTATGAGAGTAGAAAATGAAAAGGAAAAATTGTGATGCAATCTACCCCAACAAATTTCCCAATGAACTTTCAATACCTGATTCCATAATCTTCATAAGTAAAACTCACTGTGTACCATCCTAGGAATGACGAACACATGGCTCACATACAGCTGCTTCTCACAAAATTAGAATATCAACAAAAAGTTAATTTATTTCAGGTCTTCGATACAAAAAGTGAATGTCATATAGAGTAATTACAAACAGAGTGATCTATTTCAAGTGTTTATTTCTGTTAATGTTGATGATTATGGTTTACAGCCAAAGAAACCCACAAAGTACCGTATTTTTCGGACTATAAGACGCACTGGACCATAAGACGCACCCCAAATTTGGGGTGAAAATTGCAGAAAAAAAGATTTTTTTATAAGATGGGGTCCGTCTTATTGTCCGAATTTACAGTATCTTATCTGAGGGCTGGCGGTTGCAGAGCAAGGTCACAGGAGGCATGGTGTCGGTAGAGGTGGGGTGATGCAGTAGGGCGTGCACCTGAGCAGGGTCCCTTCCTGCGTAGGTGGGCGACACCACGGCCTGGTGTCCATGGGGGGTTGCAGCAGTGGTGTGGCGACGGCAGAGGTGCTGGGATAATGAGCGGTATGGTGTGCGCAGGGATCCGTCCACAGGTGAGGTCGTCCACAGTGGCCCGGAATGCAATGTAACCAGCAGAGCCGAGTTAATCACCGGTTTATCAGTGGCGGCGGCCATCTTCCCGAGGCCGCGCGTGCGCAGATGGAGTCCTCTGCTTCCCGGGGCTTCAGGAAAATGGCCACGCGTGCACAGATGGAGATCGTGGCGGCCATTTTCCTGAAGTCGAGATCTAAATCTGCGAACTCTGCTTCAGGAAAATGGCCGCCGCAATCTCCATCTGCGCACGCGCGGCATCCCGCGGTCATTTTTCTGAAGCCCCGGGAAGCAGAGCACTCCATCTGCGCACGCGCAGCCTCGGGAAGATGGCCGCCGCCACCGATAAACCGGTGATTAACCCGGCTCTGCCGTTCACATTGCATTCCGGGCTGCTGCGGACGACCTCACCTGTGGAAGGGACCCTGCGCACGCGATACCACACGTCTGCAGCCGCACCTCTGCCGCCGCCACCACACCACTGCGGGTAAGCCTGCATTGCGACTATTAGACGCACCCCCTATTTCCCCCCTTTTTTGGAGGGGAAAAAATGTCTTGTAGTCCGAAAAATACGGTAACTATCTCACTAAATTAGAATACTTTAGAACACCAGCTTAGTAAAAGCAAAGTAAAAGCAGAGCACAGCGGTGACGTCACCGCTGTGCTCTGCTTTCACTTTACGGCCGGCACTCAGTCAGTGCGGGAAGCAGACGGCGAGGGACCTGACGGACACCGGAATGTGAGTATGTACGTTTTTTTTTTTTTTTACATTTACGATGGTAACCAGGGTAAACATCGGGTTAGTAAGCGCGGCCCTGCGCTTAGTAACCCGTTGTTTACCCTGGTTACCCAGGGACTTCGGCATCGTTGGTCGCTGGAGAGCTGTCTGTGTGACAGCTCCCCAGCGACCACACAACGACTTACCAACGATCGCGGCCAGGTCGCATCGCTGGTCGTGATCGTTGGTAAATCGTTTTGTGTAACGGTACCCTTACACCAGCAGATTACATGGCTCCCCAAACCATCACTGATTGTGGAAACTTGATACTAGACCTCAAGCAGCTTGGATTGGGTGCCTCTCCACTCTTCCTCCAGACTCTGGGACCTCTAGTTCCAAATGAAATGCAAAATTTACTTTATTCTGAAAACACCACCTTGGACCACTGAGCAACAGTCTGGTTCTTTTTCTTCTTGGCTTGACAGAAGGAATGCGACACATGTAGCCCATGTCCTGGATGTGTTTGTGTGTGGTGGCTCTTGCAGCAATGACTCCAGCAGCAGTCCATTCCTTGTGAATCTCCCCCAAATTTTTAGTTTCAATATGTTTATTTAAGGTTTTCATAACAAGATATAACAAGAACAACCCTTCATGTAAAGAAAGACATAGTTGTTTGCAGAGTACCATGACAGAGATATAAAGGTAACCATATCCTTAAGGGTCAATCACATAAACCAAACAAGGGGGACAAGACAGAACAGACTAGGGATAAAAACAACAGGGGAAATAACACCAATACGGTCTACTAAATAAAGGGGGTAATCCAGCGTATCATGGGATCAAGCGTTGATAGTTAGGTGTGTGCAAGTTTATCTCAACATACTAACTGTGTTAATGAGCTTTACAGGCATTCAAACACATATCTAAATCTCCAACATACCTCCCCCCACCAGAACAAATTAAGTTAAAAAAAAAAAAAAACCATTAGAAGTTAAAAATTCAAGGGGACAGCATGAGGGTCCAAGTCAAGGGGGAGCCAGGGTCAAGGTCGAGCCATGGGTTCCAAATCTGAAAAAAGGCATTCAAATCATCGCACCTAGTTGCCAGGATTCTCTCACACAGTAAGATTTAATTCATTCTATCTCTCACCATCGAAATGGATAGTGTCTGAGTTCTCCATTTAGCAGCTATGTGAATTTTAGCTGCCATACATAAGGTATTCACTAATCTCTGAAAATTTTTCGAGAACCCATGTTGCTTCCTGCCCAATAGAAATACCGTGGGGTCCATGGGTATAGGTTTGCCAAATAATTGGTTAATAATTGATTTAACTTCTTGCCATAGATTCTCAACAATCGGACATTTCCACCAAATGTGGAGCATATCCCCAGGGGCGTTACAGCCCCTAAAGCAATCTTCAGAGATGTGCGGATAAATAGCATGTAATTTTGTTGGAACGTAGTATGCCCTATGTAACACTTTAAGTGATGTTTCCGTTAGAGATGTCTGATGGCTGCCTTTAGACAGGGTATCGCTACATTTGTGCCACGTCTCCAGAGGCAAGACAATCCCCAGATCGTTCTCCCATTGTAGCATATATTTTAGTTTCCCTGATGTTTGTGTGACATTCATCGTGGAGTATATTAACGAGATTATCCCATTACCCATAGGGTTTCCAGAATACCTCTGTTCAAAACTGGTGAGCCGAAAAGGGGTCCCACGCGACAGAATCTGTCTGGCAAAGTGAAAAACTTGGTTAATGCGCATAGCCTCTCCAGTCGGAGGGCCATGACATTGTACAAATTCTTGTTTAGTGAGCAAAAAATTGAATGGTGAACAGAGGTGCTTTAACATGGTGATCCCCTTCCCAATCCACCAGGAGAACAATGCAGGCTGCAATCCCGGCTGAAACATAGGATTTCGAAACAATGATGTGAGGGGAGAAGACTTAGATTGAAGACTATGCTTGAATCTCTCCTTTCTCCAAATGATCAGAGAGAGGGCCGAGAAGGGAGCTCTGACCTGAATGTTTGGTGGGAGTCTCACTGTAGACCACAAGAGGCCACAAAGAGAATATGGTTGCAAAAAGTAGGATTCTAGTTGCACCCATCTAGGAGTATTACTGCTAGGAGAGAGTTTGGTCATTTGAGCTATTTGAGCCGATTTGAAATATATCAAGAGATTAGGTAGTGACATTCCTCCAAATTTTCTGTGTAGAAACATTATGTTTTGTTTAATGCGGGGTCTCTTTCCGTTCCATATATATTTGGAAATAGTTGACTGGATATCTCGGAGACATTTTAAAGGGATCGTAATAGGGAGTGATCTAAATAAATATAAGAATCTCGGCAGAGTAACCATCTTTATAGTGTGTAACCGGCCCAGCCACGAGATTTTTAAGCGAGACCATTTTGCTATATCCGTCTGGAATTTTTTAATTAAGGGGGAATAGTTCCATTTGAAAAGAGAGGATTTATGAGTCGTGAGGTTAATTCCCAAATAAGATAGGAAATGTTCCTTTCTTGTAAAGCCGAACTGTGAAACCAAATTGTCTTGGTCAGTCCTGGGAGTGTTGACAAATAAGGCCTCTGACTTATCAACAGTGATCCTAAGACCCGATATTTTTTCAAATGTATGGAGAAGCGAGAATAGATTGGGTAAAGTGGAGTAGGGATTAGACAATGTGAGTAAAAGATCATCAGCAAAAAGGCTCAGTTTATATTTTTCGCCAAGGTCCGTGGGTCCTAATATGTTAGGATTGTCTCTTATGGCTGCAGCCAACGGCTCCATGGCTAAAGCAAATAATGCTGGAGACAACGGGCAGCCCTGACGAGTTCCTCTTTGTATATTTATAGGTAATGGATTAGTGGATGGGAGTTTGAGGTATGCCGATGGTTTGTCATATATTAGTTGAAGGCAGGAGATCAGTTTTTGAGGGAAGTTAAATTTGGCTAACACTGAAAAGAGATATGGCCAAAGAACTGTATCAAAAGCTTTTTCAATATCTAGAGCTAGTACCATTAAGGGTTTCTGTGTACGGTTCGCTGAGTGGATGATGTTGAGATTTCTACGTATGTTGTCGGGTCCTTGTCTCATCGGGATAAAACCCACCTGATCCCGAAGTATAAGCGAGGGGAGTAATTTGTTCAGTCTATCGGTGATAAGTGACGTGAAAATTTTTAAGTCAACATTTAATAAAGAAATGGGACTGTAATTTTTTACTAATAAGTGATCTCGTTTTGGTTTGGGAATGACAGTTATGTGGGCAACATAGAACTCAGGGGGCATTTGGGAGCCTGAGAGAAGGGCGTTGCAGAAATTTTTAATGTGAGGTACAAGGAGACCTCCAAATTTTTTGTAATTCCCCCAAATTTTTAAATGGCATTTTCTTAATCCTTTCAAGGCTGCGGATATCCCGCTTGCTTGTGCACCTTTTTCTACCAGACTTTCTCCTTCCACTCAACTTTCCATTAATATGCTTGGATACAGCCAGCTTCTTTAGCAATAAAATGTTGTGGCTAACTCACCTTGCGGAGTGTGTCAATGACTGCCTTCTGGACATCTGTAAAGTCAGCAGTCTTCCCCATGATTGTGGAGCCTACTGAAACAGACTAAGGGACCTTTTGAAACACTTAGGAAGCCTTTGCAGGTGTTTTTTATTACTTATTCTAATTTACTGAGATAATGACTGAGGTTTTCATTGGTTGTAAGCCATAATCAGCAACATTAACAGAAATAAACACTTGAAATAGATCGCTCTGCTTGTAATGACTCCATATAACATATGAGTTTTACTTTTGTATTGAAGAACTGAAATAATTTAACTTGTTGACGATATTCTAATATTGTGAGAAGCACCTGTATATGCTCTAGTGTAAACCAGCGCTTCCAGCTCAAGGCAGGGCTACACTTATTATTTTTTGGGTTAGCTTCTGTTCCTCTCCATACTAAACCGCTTTAACCCCTTCACGACCTTGCCCTTTTCCATTTTTGCGTTCTCGTTTTTCGCTCCCTTCCCTCCCAGAGCCATAACTTTTTTATTTTTCCGTCAATATGGCCATGTGAGGGCTTGTTTTTGCGGGACAAATTGCACTTTTCAACGACATCATTGGTTTTAGCATGCTAGAAAATAGGAAAAAAATTCCAAGAGCGGTGGAATTGCAAAAAAAGTGCAATCCCACACTTGTTTTTTTGTTTGACTTTTTTGCTAGGTTCACTGAATGCTAAAACTGACCTGACATTTTGATTCTCCAGTTCATTATGAGTTCATAGACACCAAACAAGGCAAGGTTATGTTTTATCTAAGTGGTAAAAAAAAATTCCAAACTTTGCTAGAAAAAGAAATGCGCAATTTTCCAATACCCGTAGCGTCTCCATTTTTCGTGATCTGGGGTCAGGTGAGGGCTTATTATTTGCGTGCCGAGCTGGCGTTTTTAATGATACCCTTTTGGTGCAGATATGTTCTTTTGATCGCCCGTTATAACATTTTAATGTAATATTGCGGCGACCAGAAAAACTTAATTCTGGCGTTTAAAAATTTTTTTCTCGCTAGGCTGTTTAGCAATCAGGTTAATCCTTTTTTTTTATTGATAGATCAGGCGATTCTGAACGCGACAATACCAAATATGTGCAGGTTTGATTTTTTTTTTATTGTTTTATTTTGAATGGGGCGAAAGGGGGGGTGATTTAAACTTTGATATTTTTTTATTTTTTTCATACTTTTTAAAACATTTTTTTTTTTTTTACTTTTGCATGCTTCAATAGCCTCCATGGGAGGCTAGAAGCTGGCATAGCCTGATCGGCTCTGCTACATAGCAGCGATCATCAGATGGCTGCTATGTAGCTGAATTGCAGGCTTGCTATGAGCACCGATCACAGGGTGGCGCTCACAGCAGGCAGGCATCAGTAACCATAGAGGTCTCAAGGACCTCTAGGGTTACTACCCTGACGCATCGCTGACCCCCGATCATGTGAAGGGGGTCGGCGATGGGCTCAATTCCGGCCGCGCGGCCGGAAGCGCCGGTTAAATGCCGCTGTCAGCGGCATTTAACTAGTTAATAGTGGCGGGTGAATCGCGATTTCATCCGCCACTATTGCAGGCACATGTCAGCTGTTCAAAACAGCTGACATGTCCCGGCTTTGAGATGGGCTCAGCGCCAGAACTCACATCAAAGCAGGGGATCCGACCTCCGCAGTAATAGTACGGTGGAGGTTGGTAAGGGGTTAAAGGCATATATGAAGTTGTTGAGCTCAGGTCAGTAAATCCAAAACCAGTCCACACATCACTGTCTGTATTCACACCGTGAATGTGGTATGTGTGAAATCGGCATTAGAAGAAACCATGATTAAAGTCTTTTCTTTACATTTGTAATCTTTTTAGGGGATAGTTTTTGTAACTGTTAAATGATGTATTGAGAACTATAATTAAAACAAAACAGGTTTATATTTAACCAATGCCAGGAGTGGAATCTAAAGAAAAAAAAAACGTACAAAGAAATACTTGTCTTTTTTTATATTTACTTCTGGTTTTGACTGAATAAGGCACATCAAACACTGTTTTGTTCCTGTGCCAGGCCAAATGATTTGCCTATAGCAGATGAAACAGAGTTTTGTAAGGATGCAAGGCAGCAAACCATTGGAAATTAGATAAGTGTATTATTACCAGGTCAATGACAAGTCAACATAATCCTGTTACCTGCGGCCAACAATGTACTTCAAGTGAAGACCAATTAGCAACTAAACTGGGTAAATCAAACTCCAATTTGTTGGTGCATCAGCAATTGAAGAAATAGTATTATATATAATTTAGTTATCCTTTTATAACACTTAAACACATTTTGTTATTTTATTTATTGAGCAAGAAATGTAAAACATTAAAGTGGCTGCCTGTACGTTTAAGGGATTTATTGTAAAACCCGATAGAGGAGGTAGCAGTGTCTGACACAAAGTATTCTACCCAACCGCACTTCTCTAATCTGGGATTGGAGTCATACTACAGGATGGGATGGGCTCAATAAAGCCTTTTAGTGAAGTGGTAAGTGCCCTGGGGCACAACGCCAATGGAGGTGAGGAAGGAAAAAAAGAGGACTAAACTGTGTGTAAAAGAAAGATCCCCATCTACTCTGCGCACCATAGTTCACAGCAAACAGAGGGAAATCCCTGTCCCATTTCTTATCATCTCTCTCGGTTTCTCTATTACTAAAAACTGATCTATCGGTCAACAGAGTGTGTTCGGCACTTAAGGGCATTTTTTTACAGGGATTAGACAACATTTTCTGCAAATAAAGTGATTTACAATTTTCCAATTAGATTTAATAAAATTCTAGAACTCTTTTCAAAATCTGCTAAGCATTTACAGGGAATCTGTCATGTCCAATAACACTATTAATCTGCTTGTTAAGTGCTGTAAATGAACTTTATTGCTCCCGGGAGCTGCCGGCTTTCAGTCATATAGGCATGATCAGAGCAATCACAGTGACCACTCACAGCACTGAGAGCGACGGGTGAAAGCATGTTCCGACACTAACCGGCAGCGGGCTGAGCACTGCATCAGTACAGAGTGATCGCACAATTAGTGCCAGGACGTGCTTACAGCCACCGCTATTACTGCTCTGATGTAATTGTTACGGGCATGCCTGCACAAGTGAAAGCCAATGGATCCTGGGAGAAAAAGTTTATTTTCTGCCAAGTGCCGCGCTTTCAGCACAGCATCCGGGCACCTTCAGAATGAGATAAAGCTGCAGATTAACAACTAATCTGCAGGGTAATAGCATTCCCTTTAATGATAATGTGTGATATAGTACACAACAAATCCATCAATTTTACTGTTGAAACATTTCACAATTAACAGCTCCATACTTTTTGGCACACTCATGATGGCCCTCAGAGCTCAGTCCCATGTTCTCGAGTGAGCTAAAGTTGTAACACCAAGCACAGTCACTACTGAAAGTATGACGCCCTAGCTGGCAAGCATTGAAGGGTATGTGGCATATCCAAACAGCTGATCGACAAGAGGCCATGAAGAGCAGAAGATCCCGCCTGCGATTTATTAACAGTTTCTATATGTACAGCATTTTAACTCAATAATAGTTCCCCATGGACAAATATCTAATGTTATCCATAATAGGCTGGAAAAAGAGAATTGTGTTGGTAGCTAGTCCACATTTTTTTGACATACAAAGAATAACACAATTCTCTTTAAAGCTTGTCAAAAAGAAGTTGCTATGGCCTTGCGTTACTTTTTCTGTTGATCACGACTATTCTCCAACAGGAAAAGTGATTCCGGTGTGAAGACTTTGCTTTCTGATGTTTTTCCTTTTGTTCATTTTCAGGACACACATTCCTTTGTATTTATGCGAGCGCTAAAATATGCAAGTCCTTTAGAGTGAGATCTGGCATTTTAGACTAAGTAACACAAAAACAGATGGAATTAATCTTTTAACAAGATTCTTTTAAGCTATTTCTGGAAGGAGGAAAAAAAATCATTTTTTGTTTTCAGTTCCATCATTGACAAGTAAGTGTCACAAAAAGCTTAGTTCTGCTTGGCATCACTTTGTTAATACCCTGTTCATTAATTTAACAAACTACCAAGAGAATATGTTAAGAATGGCCGAGCATTATCAGTAGAATTTCTTTTAATTAAATTTTGCAATGGCACGATGACAGTCAGCATCTCTCAAAGGGAATTCTTTTTAGAGCAGGGAGGTCTAAGTACAAATCATATTTGCACACACAATTCATTTCAAACTTTACTGACACTTTCCTTCTTAGTACCGCAATAACAAGATATAAACTGAGAAGTAGGTGTAAGAATAAACAGAAAACCTCACAATCAGGCACCATAAGCGAGTGGAGGATCTCTCTGAAATTAATCACTGAGCTTTGCTTAAAATGGATGATGTTTCGTTGTATCTGGGCTTTCCATTGCTGCCAGGAGATTGCAATTGACTTTTTATTATGGAAGCTTAATACAAATAATGGAAGGTGCTCATGGTCTACTAGCTTCCCTTTAGGTGATGCATAGTAGAAGTAATTCAAGCACCACTAAGCGCTATGCTGATTGAGGATGACATTCCATATGAGAAGCAGAGGAAGACTGGTGGGGCACATAATTGCACAGATAGGAGCAGTACAATCACTTACTACTGTAAATATACCTTGCCTAAGCTGCTTTAACCAACTCACCATCAATGCGGCTAACCAGCTCCTCCAACATTTTCACTTTTTTCTGAATCCCTGGTTGTGCAAAAGTATAGTTATCCTAAAAAGAAAAAAAGGAAAGAAATAAATGAATTCAAGTATAGTAAAATGACGAGGCACCACAATTCTACATACATCTGATTAGGTTAGATGCTTGGTGTAGTTTTGACAAAATCCCTGTTTACCAGCGGAAGATTATTACTAGAGGAACAGTACACATGGAGTCCTACATACTCAGGAGCTCCCACCAGTGATTGGCAGCTTTCTGTATACACTGTGCATAGGCAGAACATTGCCAATCAGTGATGTGAGCAGGGTTATACAGAGCTCAGCATTCAGAGAACTTCTAGATCTGCAGCTGGTAAAGCAGTTTTTAATACCTGGTGAGAGATTCCCTTTAATGCTTTTCCACAAAAGCCAAGATCCAGCCCTAAGTTCTACCTTCTGTCAGTTAGGGGGGTCCATTGATATTAAAAAAAAAAAAAAAAAAAAGTAATTGATAACACAAGGCCTATGTTGCCTGAATCTTTTTAAAGATCTTCTTCACCATTATATTTATATATTTGTGAAGACAATAGTACTTTGACCATTTTTCAATTTATTCCTATTAAAAATTATACATGTTATGAAAATAATTAGCATAAAGACATTGCCTACAGAATAATAATGCCTTCCTTGTGGAGTTATGTATATAACTGATATCAGGTTGCCGTATACTGAGACTTTTATGTCCCTGCCGACACTGTGTACACAGTACTATCCCTGGCTTTTTACTGCACCAGAGCCAGCCGGGACTAAGGAACACACTTTTACTTGGTTATCCTTATATATAATTTCTAAACACTCTTTTTCGGTGATTACTTTGTATCTCCATTCATACTGCACCCACACACACAAATGATACACCATTTGAAAGGTAAATTTGCCCCTTTCAGCAAGAAAAAAGCCAAACAAACCACACATCCACGATGTGATCACAAAATACAGTTTAAACATTAATTTTCATAAACCTGCAGGAAAAATGACCTGCAGGTGGCACCACACTACCCCAAAGCACAATACCACAAGGCTGCTTACAGACATCACAAACAAATCCTAACATTTGCCTTGGGGGCTTTCCAGCTTGCCGAACTCCTTGCCCAGCCAATTTCAGGCACACTGGAGGATTGCACACTTCACTGCAGGTGAGTCACATATGCAAACACATTTGTAAACATGAACTGCCTTTTCAATTGCACACTTGCTCCGTTTTTACTCCACCAACACACACAAATGATAGACCATTTCAACAGTCAAATTACCTGCAGGTGACATTTGCCTAGGGGTCTTTGCAGCTTGCCGAAGTGCTTGTCCAGCCTATTTCAGGCAAATTCGAGGATTGCACACTTCACTGCAGGTGAGTCACATATGCAAACACATTTGTAAACATGCACTGCTTTTCCCGTGATTACTTCACAGCACACATACAAATAATACACCATTTGAAAGGTAAACTTGCCCCCTTCAGCAAGAAAAGACACAAACAAACCACACATTCACGATTTGATCAATAAATACAGTTTAAACATTCATTTTCAGAAACCTGCAGAAAAAAACAATATCCTGCAGGTGGCACCACAACCTCAAGACATTTTTTTTAGCCTCTAATTATCAAACCAATTTATTGTATTACCAATCTACATATATAAATACCTCTCTGTGTTCATCATCTCATTAAATACATTAGCATTTGACCAGGTTAATTTTCCTGAAATTGCATGTGCCCCCGACAATGTGCAAAAATTTTGCACGGGCCAACTAGTAACATTAATATTTTTAAAACGATGCATTATTTTCAAATGGGAGTAAACTCATAGGTGGTCAAAAGTGATATAAATATAAATATGATAGTGGCACAAGTCCTGTAAAAGGGTTAAAGGGTTTCTAGCGCTACTCACTTGCACATCTTGGGGTAAGTGGTGTTAAGGATGTGTCAGAAGAGGATTGCCAGGATGTGCACATGATTGGCAGGTTTCATGCGCCTGTTCTATTCATACACCTGTTCTATTCATACAATTAGGTATAACACAGACTTCCCAAAATTGTCATAAAATGTGGATCCGGAACTAGCAGCACTGTGGACAGTGCATGTCTGCTGCTCCAAAATGCTGCATTCTAATCACACAGGTAAATCTGCATGTGTTCACTGAACCAAGTGGATTTAACATATACAATACAATCTGTTAATTACATTTGTGTTGCGGAGACCAATGTCTCAAGAGAAATTGGGATGCTGCGGTCTGGAAAGACGCCCCACATGTCAGTGTCCACGGGTGAGACGCAGCTGTACATAGACGTATAGTGGACATGGGATTTCTAGGAATCTCATGCACTATGATGTAACATCTGGATGCTGCATAAATACACAGTATCCAACCTGCAGCGGTTCCTGATGGTGGGCACGTACCCTAAGAGGAAACAGGTACTCTACATTATTACATCATTCATACTTGTGGTTGTAAAGGATGACAGGCAGTTCTAACAGGTTCACCGGCTCACTAAACTTGGAGGATCTGTCTTTTCTTTCAAATGGCTGAGGTACATTTAATAATTTTGCCTTTTGCTGCAAATGAAAGCAATCGCACAAATGAACAGATAGTATTGAACTTTACAAGCCTTTCACAGGTGCTTTAGATGCCTTAGGCAGGGAACTAGGAAAAAGATCAATGTTAAGCTCTAATAATTATAAAGGCTGCAAAGCAACAAAAGAACGCATGAACTGGGCTCTGCTCATTGTACTAACACAATAGGGCCGGGATATTATATGGAGAAGAAGGAACGTAGTAAACATTGACTATTTCATGGTTACATTTAGCTTTATTACAAATAAAAGGGAAGTGACAGGTGGGAAACTTTTTAAACACTGTTAGTATGGAACATTTGTCATATAAAGTGATAGACATGTTAATATTCTAGTCTACATTAAAGCAGATGGACATGGAATCTCTACAGATCATGATTAGAAAACCAGAGGCACTATGGGGCCGATTCATCAGAATTCTGGCATAGGGCACCTTAGAAGTAGCAATACTTCTGCACAATTCATTGAGAAGTTGCACATAAATATTGTGACTTTTGGCATTTACAAGTCAGTCCCTGCCAGCTATCCCAATATGGGATTGGCCATACCCATCTATCAAATTCATAGGAATACAATACACTTTTAGTGGTATAAATCGATAAATGTACTCCAGTCACAGAACTAAAATATACAGTTGCACTAAAGGTAACCCTACCAGTAGGATATAGACTGGGCAGTCCCCACCATACTCTGTAGTGCCTAAAACATCTCTGTATAGGTAAGACTACTTTCACATTAGCGTCGTGCACTGCACGTCGCTATGTGTCGTTCTGTAGAAAAAACGCATCCTGCAAAATTGCTTGCAGGATGCGTTTTTTCGCCATAGACTTGAATTAGCGACGCATTGCCACAAGTCGCAACCGTCGTGCGTCGTGTTGCGTCGGACCGTCAGCACAAAAAAAGTTGCATGTAACGTTTTTTGAGCATTGATAGCGTATTTTCCGACCGCGCATGTGCAGCCGGAACTCCGTCCCCGCCTCCCCGCACCTCACAATGGGGCAGCGGATGCGATGTAAAACAGCATCCGCTGCCCCCGTTGTGCGGCGCTTCCACACTATGCGTCGGTACGCTGCAACGTCGCATAGTGACGTGCAGTGCACGACGCTAGTGTGAAAGTAGCCTAACAGAGCGGAAGAGAATGAGCAGCCGTGGGGGTGGGGAGTCGGACGTCAGTCTAAGCCAAACTTAAACAATAACTTCTATGGAAACGGGAACACAATTTAAAGGGTATTTAGCTAGAGTTTGTGGTTGTAATAAAAAGGAAAAATAGACATTTATTCCTTATTTAGTTTTAGTTTTTCATTCCCCTGGATATCAGCAAAATGTACAGTATATAAATACAATATAAATCGCAAAAAATAGGTAAATTTGCTTAAATATCTGAACAAGAAAACATTTTATAGCTGTTTAAAAGAAAAACTTTAAATGTCAAAAAATGGGAAAAATTGCATTCCTGAACTTGTTTAAGGGGCTGTTCACCTTTACGGACAATTTTACTTTTTTTCCCTAAATGCATGTATTTGTGTCTAAGAATAGTTTTTGCAATTAGGTCTCATTAAAAATTTGTGGCTGCGGAATGAGTTGAGTATCCTTCAGAAAACTTGTTCTGATGGGAGAATATGTAACTTTTCTTTTTTAATGAGTCTCTCAGCTGATTTATGACTACACAAAACATTAAAATCGAAGAAGGAAACAAGGCTTATATAAAAAAAAAAAAAACAAAGATGCAAATTTTATAATGCAACCCAATTGTTAAAATTATTTTTACCTTGATATATATGAATTGAAGTAAAATAAATACATTCAAAAACTTGTCCATGCAAGGAGGACAGCACCTTTAATTTTCAAAATAAAAATTTAAAGGGGTTGTGCCACTATAAAAAATACATTTAACCAAGCAGAAAAGGAGGAAATAAAGGGTTTTGTAATTCACAGTTATTAAAAATTATGCTCCATTCAAAAAACAACAAGCTTTCATCTGCTGACGTTTGCGCTGTTCCATCTGCAATCTTTATTCATCCTCCGGGTGGCTGATCAGCTGGCCGAGCATGTGCAGTTCCTGTCATTATAAGATGTCCCCCCAACTCCGCACCCCCATTGTTCACAACGTATGCTCGCGGCACTCACCTCCCACAGGTCTGACCGTGCAGGGAGCAGTTAGCTGACAAGCACGCTTGCTTCAGCCGCTCATCAAAGCGCAAGCGCAGTTCCATGATGCACTGTGCAAGTGCCGGGTTTCCAAATCGGACTTAAGTGATGTTGGCGCAACCATTGGAACATCATTCAAATTACGAAGGCGGCAACAACTGTGACTGAACCCAATGAAGCACACCCCTGTTATGATATAACTATATAAAGAGCTTTTGCACATGATTAGACCGTTTTTAATGAAACAGCGTGTTTGTTTACATGCTACAAAGGACATGACAAGTTCCCTTTAAAGGAGCTGTAGGAATTTCTGGCAAGTACTGGTGGTGTACGACATGTGAAAACAATCTCTCGTATTATTCATATATCTGGCCTGTGCGGTAGAGTGGTAAAGTGGATGCCTTTTCTTACAAAGAAAAATAATCCAAGACTGGCTATGCTGTGTCAAACCCTACATCATGTCTGCCAAAAGCATGAGGGGAAACGTGTTATAGTGTGATGAGACCAATGTTCAACTTTTTGGCCAGAATTTCAAAATGGATGTTTGGCGCAAAGCCAAACAATGTGCAGCAACAAAAGAACACCATACCCACTATGGTGGAGGCAGCATTATGATATAGGGCAGCTTTCCTGCAGATTTAATTGGCTATTTAGTCAAGGTGGAAGGAATTATAATCAGCTCCAAATATCAGTCAGTTTTGCATCAAGGCCTGCAAGTTTTGATGCAAAATCAAATGAAGCTAAAGATGAAAAGAAATCTCACCTTTCAGCACATAAACAACCCTGGCTTTCCCATAACATGTCATGGGGTTGGCGCGACAGAGGAGCCAGAAGACTCTGCTGTCTGATTTCTACTACTCCTGCACTGGCTAGAAGCACTTCCCCTTCATATTAAACCATGCAGGGCTGACTTTATAATCTGATAATGTATACTTTAGGCATCTATCATTGACCTCCATTTATATTTGAGCAAACATCATTACTAAGAAGGCAGAGGTTTAATAATTGCATTAGTCTGCTGTCTTAGATTTTGAAAAAGTTTCCTAAAAGCAGGAATTCTTATTTACCTAAAAAAGAAGTCTTGATCCCAGCACTGCTGCGTTGATGGTTCCTGGAGGTTCTGCAGCAAGGAGGTCACATCAGTCACATGACTGTGATATTCCATCACTAGCTGTGACGTGCAATACAATAGGCAATACAGGCAAATGGTGCAACATTTCTAAAGAAGCCCAATTACAAAAATTGTTTTCTTCAAAATATATGCATATATGATACAACCTTTTTAAGTGCTCTGGAAGTGTCAAATCACTTGTCAAGCCTCTGTTTCTCTGGTGCTAACCGCAGATCAGATCTATTATCTTCTGTTTCACTGCAAATGGGGAACCCATTGGTTACCATGGCACCTGGATGGTGGCCCCCATGGCTAACATCTGGGTACTATTGTGAAGTTCAGCC
The DNA here is from genome assembly GCF_051348905.1 of Ranitomeya variabilis. NCBI lineage: Eukaryota > Metazoa > Chordata > Amphibia > Anura > Dendrobatidae > Ranitomeya > Ranitomeya variabilis. The sequence goes on along the minus strand of NC_135236.1, from coordinate 350,890,649 downwards.
ACAGCCTAAGCTTCATGTGAGATCTTCATTTATACACTATATATAATCCTGAGCATACCTCAGAGTGTACCACAGTCAGCTGGAAGTTCTCAGCTGCTGCCACAACCCAGTTAGCTCCATAATTTCTATAGTGGGCGTATCCATATACTACATATCCACCCCTATTGAAATGAATATGAAATGGATATGTAGTGCACAGCAACTATAGTTTTGACAGAGCTTACGTGTTCCGGCAGCATCGAGAACTTCCAGCCACCGCAGGCACCAGCTGATAGCAGGGGAGCCAGGAGTTGACCTCCCACCAATCACATATATATTTGCCTATCCTAAGTATAGACCATCAACAATAAAAAATAAAGTAGTGGCCAACATCTTTAATGTTTTGGGGAGCCTATAAAATATTATTATTATTACCTTTATTGCTTTAAGGTATCCTTTCAGCAGCATTGTGCACAGTAACCTACACACCTGGTTTAAACCATATTTTTAGTTAATGATATGCTCGTATCCCGGGGCGGACTGGAGGGTCTTTATGTGGTGCCCTGCCTAGGTATTCCTAATGCAGACTGCTGACAGGTCACTGATCCCTCACAGACCTGCCCCCTAGTTTACACAATGAATACCTCTACATACTGAAAGAAAAAAAAATCCTTCTACAAGCAGGTGCCAGCCGTGGTGATCACCGAGAGCTGCTACTTCGCAGACGCGGGCTGCACATCTTGGAGGAGGACATTTTTTTTCTTCTCCAGGAAGATGGATCTTTATACATACCAATAGCTGCTACTGCGCAGGCACCATTTTCAAATTGTTTTTTTTTTTGTACTTGATCAATAACATGAACAGTGATTACTAGGACACTAAACATGCGATTGTGCAGCAGAAGAGGTTTGTTTCTTCAGTATGTACTGTTACTCATTATGCAAACTAGGGGGCAGGTCATAGATCAGTGACCTGTCAGGAGGCTGCATTAGGAATAGTTAATCAGAGCACCACATACAGACCCCCCCCCCCCCTCCCCTCCATAGGCCGCCCTGGAGCATAGCATTAACTCAAGCCTGAAAATAAAGATTACACAAGAACCACAAGATGAATTTCATCAACCAATCAATCATTTTAAATCAATATAACGGCAACGACCTGACACTGTGTGTAGGATACTGTGCACAATCCTGCTGACAGGTTCCCTGTAAAGCAGACAGTATTATGTCCTAATGATTTATCCTCATTTAAGTTAGCTATTGTGAAGAATATTGGAGATCTAATTCCATGTCAACATCTGTATCCTACTGAGCATGGAACGCAATAAAGTCCCTTCAGCATGTGTTGTGGTAACAAGACACCTGGCTAGCTTCAGACAGAGGGCATCACACACCCCACTAGCAGCTGGTATGAAGGTTTATTATGTCCTAGCTGTACATCGTGTCTATTTCCAAGATCCCCAGAACAGGGCAAACGCCTGCCTAGCTTTCAAATCATTCTAACATGCATGGGAAGAGACATACAAAGAGCAGTCACTAGCAGCTAGGTAGCAAAATTGGGTTTAGTCTCTATGAGTAGCAGGGTCCCAGTCGGACCTGATGACACCAGAATCGCTGCCCTAGGATCGTCCATAAAGGAGTGTCCTTTCATAGGTTTTGGGAGATTTATCTCCAAACATCAAGGGGAGGGCATTTAGGATCACCCCTGAGGGCAGGAGGGGGTAAACCTAGAGGGTTAAATGCTTGTGTGAAGCAGATCCTAGTGCTTTTTTTCTGGGAGGTCACGAGGACACATCATGTGCGGAGAAGTCACACAAAAAGGGAACCACAAGCCTCCCATGTGACAGCCCCTCACCCACAAGCCAGACCTTTCACCTAACTTAAACCACATGTTCTGCTTATACCTTTTGTCCTGCCACTATTGTATTTGCATATCTGACCATTATATATGTATAACCATTCTGTATATATAGTGTATTGTTTAGTGTGCCTTAAGGCGCATGACGTTAAAAATATACATATTAACGTATTGGGGGCCTTTTAGGCCCCCATGCACATAATGTAGAAAAACACACTTAAATAACTTTCACAAGTTTATTTCAAAATTGCTCAATAAAATATGAATAGTGGACAAAATTTTAATTATAATTTTTCACAGAAAACACCACCAAAAAATCTTTTTTTTCCCAAATTTCACACAAAGACATGAAAACACACAAAAACGCATAGAAATCTATAGCAAACTAGCTGCAGCTACATTTTTATTCTAACTTTCTTTTCTATTATATTAGTCTTCCAAACAATTCTGACATGTCATTTTTTCAGAAGTGTGTTCTTTGCAAACAGTTTCCTTACAAGTGGAACAATATCGCTCAGTTTTCCTCTCTATGTTTCTTGGACACATGAAACAACGCTTTTCTTTCTCCTGGCTCTGGAATAATCTGAAACTGTACGCCACACCGTTTCATTGCTTCTTTAGTTTGCTTTGGCAAGCATTTCAAGTCGCTTCGCTCTATCATGTGAGGCATTACAAGTTCATGACAAAGGTCCTTCAAGAATATGCGTCTCCTGTCCTTCCTCTGTGCATGAAATTCCGGATGAGTTTCTGTATATAATTAATGAATTTAGGGCTGCTACATCAAGCAAATTGGAAAATAGTACTACAGGCCATCGTTTTGTTTGCCTCTTACACGAATATTCTCCCACCATCTCATCCATTTTATCTACACCTCCTTTTGTTGTATTGTAATGCAGGATGATTTCTGGTTTCAATTTTTTGTCATTGCTGTCAACACTGCAATCGTGATGCATGGTACTGAGTAAAATTACAGATTTCTCCTTCTTCGCCTTGTAAGATACCAAAGTCGTTTTGTTATTGAATCCAAAGACACTCTCAAAGTGCTCGCTGACGATTGTGTTTCAGTGCTTCTGGAATTTCTCGTCTGTTTTGCTTTATAGTACCAACAAGTGTAATAGCTTTTGCAAGCAGAAAATTGCCTAGTTCAACATTGGTGAAATAATTGTCCATGGTAATGTTTCTACCTGAATTGTATATTGGAACAGCAAGAGTTTTGACTATTTCAGACCCCAGATCCTTCTGTACTGGTGCACCAACCTCTTTGCCACAGTAGATTATGCCATTTATGCCATAATAATTTGCAGAATCACACATCCAGAAAATTTTTATTCCGTACTTGGCTGGCTTGCTGGGCATGTATTGTATGAACTTGCAGCGTCCTCTGAATGGTACAAGTTGCTCAGCTACAGTAACATTAGTACTAGGATTGTAAAGTTTTGTGCAATTTTTGATAAATATGTTCCAGATATAACTGATAGGGGCTAATTTGTCTGTTTCAAACCTCGCTGCACGAGTTCGCTTATCATCAAAGCGAATGATTCTTCTAATTTCCTCATATCTGCCCACTGACATTGTCGCCTTATAGTGTGGATCAGAAAGTGGGTCCAGAAATAATTCTCATATTGGGACATCATACGATTTTTGACTCCCTGCCCACATTAAAAGTCCAATATATGCATAAAGTTCCTCTTTTGAGATATTTTTCCAGGACTTATTTTTTGCAGAAGTGATACGTCTTCCTTCTAGGTTTGAACATAATAGGACCTCTTCTGCAATATTGTCAGAAAAATAAGTACAGAATACATCTTTAGGTGTACAGTAACTGGGACTTCCCATACCCTGGCCCCTCCACCAGTATTACTGAGTACAAATAAAGTAACTTGAGACACAAACACTACTGAGAACATGATAAAAATAGCGGGGGCCTAAAAGGCCCCAATTCATACAGATGTAGTTTTCACCAAACAAGCATTGTTACCCCATAATGCCTATGAAAAAATTATATGAACAACTGGATATTATCAACAACGACATACTTGAGGAATACCTGGAGTTTCAAAATTCTAACTAAAGTAATTTTGCAGATAATAGCAAAAATGTAAGCATGGGGGCCTAAAAGGCCCCCAATATGCGTTCTAGGGTTAAATATATTGTTTAACCTTGGGCTGCTCTGTTATCTCTATCCACGAATCTACACGTCTATTTTTCAGAATAGTCTCACATGCTACTGAGGGCTGGCTCCTGGCCCAATATAATCCTGTTAACTGACCAGGTGTATATCGAACGAGGAACTGGTGATAGCGAGGAACGCCAGTGACTGCGTGGGCTACCTTCTCTCACTCTCCGTGACTCCCAGGGCCCATGTGGACAGGGGGGCATTTGTGTAAAACTGTGCCAAGCTGACCTTACGTGTTCCTAGGGGGTGTGGAACGTCACGTTGGTACAAGTGGGGAAACTGTATCACGTGATCTCGCTGACGTAATATTAACGTTAGGTGGGGTGGTGTGGTGTGGATTCTTCACGTTTTGTCACAAGTATTCTTTGAAAGATTAAAGTTGGTACAGAATCTAATAATGTTTGATGGAGTGTTCTACAAAACTTCGAGGATATTTGAATGCTTTAGCAATTCCCAATATAGAATAACTAGCTGTTTCCAGCCAGCTAACGCTCGGCATGCTCATTGCTATCTAATTAACGCTGCTAGTGATTAAACTAAAGTAAATAATGACAACATTCAATAGCGCTTACGCAGGTGGTAAATTAACTTAAAATGAAGTTAATAACAATAATATTAAAAATCAGAATAATACTAATACATTTTATTCACAGTGTAAAATCAAAAGCAAACTGGATTCATGTGGTAATGTGTGGGGACAGGGCCTCGTGTGGTAATGTGTGAGGACGGAGCCCTGTGTGGTAATGTGTGGGGACGGAGCCTCGTGTGGTAATGTGTGAGGACGGAGCCTCGTGTGGTAATGTGTGAGGACGGAGCCTCGTGTGGTAATGTGTGAGGACGGAGCCCTGTGTGGTAATGTGTGAGGACAGAGCCTCGTGTGGTAATGTGTGAGGACGGAGCCTCGTGTGGTAATGTGTGGGGACGGAGCCTCTTGTTGTAATGTGGAGGGACGGAGCCTCGTGTGGGGGGCAGGATTATGTGTGGTAATGTGGTGGGGGGGCGGGATTGTGTGTGGTAATGTGGTGGGGGGCGGGATTGTGTGTGGTAATGTGGTGGTGGGCGGGATTGTGTGTGGTAATGTGGTGAGGGGCAGGATTGTGTGTGGTAATGTGGTGGGGGGTGGGATTGTGTGTGGTAATGTGGTGGGGGGTGGGATTGTGTGTGGTGATGTGGGGGGCGGAGCTACTGTGCAGGGGGCGGGATTAACGAGTAATCATGATGCCTCTTATATATAGATATGGTAGATAAAACCATTATAGCAGTGGTAAGCCATACTAAGCAGCATTTCCAGTGAGAACATAGAAAGCAGCTGGGTGAGGAATAAAAAGAGGTTGCTTTGGTGTAATGCAGGAGAGCAAATCAGCAGAAAAGGAATTTTTTCATATCCGAGGACATGGAGTCACTGTTCACAAATTATAATTATTTACATTAAAATAGAAACAAAAACAAACCAGTGTACTTGGATTTTCAACAATGCCCCATTCTTCAGATATCAGCACCGATCCCACCAAGACAAAGTGTCACATATGGGAATATGATCATTGTTGTGTGAGAAGGATGACGACTGACTGGCACATTTAAAACATATATCTGGGGCACCATTCCCCTCCATTACAGCAAAGCAAACTGAGTGGAGTTTTGACATTTCTACATCAGAAACACACTCTGTCATAGAAGCTCTTTTGTATTGTGCCCATGCTAGGCAAAAAGCTATTGGGGCTGGCAATTAAGGCTCATTTGATACACTTTTGTAAGTACAAATATGTTAGTAAGTTGTATGGATGTTCGACATCAAGTGGACAAACCCTTCAATTATTAACTTTTCTTACCCATAAGAACATCAGTGAAAACAGAATGTGAACAGTTGCTAATGCATAATAAAACTTACAGCAAAAGCACAAGAACTGGTGTATTACTATAATTTTTTAATACATTGATCAAATGAAAAAGACATAATGCTGCAACCTTAGGTCACTTGCTATAATAAAGCTTGAAGCTAGAGTTTTAGGCAGCACAGAGTAGAACTTCTCTGTCTGCTGCAAATCAACAATAGGACACCTTTAAAGGGAACCTGCCATGTGGTAAAAAAAAGCTATTAACCTGCAGATCTGGGGTTTCTCAAGGTTAGTAGCAGCTGTGTGACCTCCGCACTGAAAGCCCGGGTGCCTGGAGGTAACAAACTTTATTCCTCCTGGCAACCTCTGGCTTTCAGTCATGGGGGTGCAGCATTAGTCATCGCTAGGGGCAGCGAGTAGCAGCTGTAACTGCACCCCATACCAACTGACAGCAGTGCATCAGTACAGAGCTGGCTGTCAGTGTGAGGATGTGGCTACAGTGGCTGCTCACGGTGTACCAAGCGGTGACTGAACCGCATGGGCCACGCCTGTATGACTGAAAGCTAGAAGCTGCCTGGAGGAATAAAGTTCATTTTCTCCTGGTAGCAGGGCTCTCTATGCTGGCACCGCATGGCTTCAGTATTCCATTATCCTGCAGATTAAACATATAACTGCAGGTTAGTAGCATTTGTTCACAACAGGTTCTCTTTAAGAAGTGATTTCATACTAATCAAAAAGTCAAATACATGCAGCCATTTAAACACTATATAACAAAAAAAAGTTAGGAAAGTGAAAGCTAATTCACTACACATGAAAATATAATGCACAACATTTCTAGATGTCTCAAAGAAAGCTTTTCAGAGAATCCATTCCCTGGTCAAACTTAAACACTCACTTGCCAATCACTAATGTCTGCAAGTTTGCCTGTGTCACCTTTGTCACGGCTTGAAAATTGTTGGTTGTCAAAAAAAAAAAAGTGTTTGACAGAGATATACAGCACAGAGATTATTTGTTAAAGTATGAATTAAAAGATTTCCTCAGCTTCCTGGCACCCTGGAGCTGAGTAGGTGACAGCAAATGCTTCAATCCATTTATTATATTCTACCATAAACATGCTTGGAAACATTTCCAAAAATGTGATATCAAATATGATTTAAAATTATTTATCGGAAAACTGTCTATTGAAAAGTGTTGATTACAAAACCAAAAGTGATTCACTGGAATACAAACCACCTAGGAAATGATAAAACTTCTGGTAAGCTATATTAAAAATTGCTTCATTAAAATGTCAGTAAGAGAAATGGGGAAAATGGTTAACAAGAATAGCATGTTTCACAGCATTAAAAATGCATTATTCTCCTAGCTAGAGCAGCTTCAAACTGCACTGTGCTCCAGAGCTGCATTCACATTTCTGCTGATTCTTGTTCGAGAACAGGCTTTTTGACAACCATACGCCTATACTGTACAAGAGAGTCTTCTTAGGGGGAGTTCTGCCTAAAATAGAGCTCTAGCAATATTCATACCCACATGCAATTTTACATTCCTATTGTATACCTTATTTCATTCATACCGTTTTAGAACCTGTATTATGGGAAGCTAGGTTATGTGATCTCCAATCTGACCACTGATCCAATACATGATATACTGTGCAGGTAGACATGCAGCTAAAGACATCTGCCTCATACAGTATAGGAATGCAGTGATATAGTAGACAAGTACATTCAATTAGTTGCAGTCATAAACCTCACCTGACTCACACTGACTGACTTTATTATCGGAGAATGCAGAGTTCAAAATGTCGAGACTGTCGAACAAGTTGCAGCTTCATACGGTCCCCAGTGTTTCTGCCAGTAAGAGCAGAGATAGAGAAACCCATCAACAGCAGGAGGCAGGATAAAGCAACATTGCATAGACTATAGAGATTTAGCAGAGTGAGGGCAAAATAGTCACTGATCTTTTAATGATCCATTTATCTACAACTAGAATTATAGCTAATAGCTGCAATGTGATGAGACAGTCCTTTCAGTCTCTGGCATGCTATCATGGGAAATGTAGTCCGCATTAGTGGACTCATATCAGAGGCGAAGTAGAAAACATCATGACTGACAACGGAGAAAGGGTATAAAAAATAAAATATGTAACTATAAGTATGTCTAAGGCTAATTTCACATTTCCGTATTTTGCTAGATGTCGCAATAGGTCGTTCTGTGCAAAAAACGCATCCTGCAAAGTTGCCCGCAGGATGCATTTTTTGCACATAGACTTGTATTACCTACGCATCGCGACATATGGACACACGTTCCATACGTCGTGCACTGGATGTGTCGGTTTTTGGAGGACCGTCGTAGCGAAAAAACATTCAAAGGAACGTTTTTTCGTATGTCGGGTCCTGCAATTCCTACCGCGCATGAGCGGCCGGAAATCCGTCCCCTCCTCCCTGGGACTTTACAGTGGGCAGCGGACACGTTGAAACACTGCGTCCACTGCCCACATTGCACAGAATTTTCACAACATCCGTCGGAATGTCGCGCCGACGCTTAGCGACGGCCGCATACCAACGGAAATATGAAAGAAGCCTTAGGCTATGTTCACACGCTGCGGTTTTCGCTGCGGATCCGCAGACGTTTTCCATGCAGGGTACAGTACAATGTTACCCTATGGAAAACGAAATCCGCTGTGCCCACTATCCTTTTTTCGGCTTGAAAATTAGCGCAGATTTTCAGCGGAAAAAAAAAAGTAGCATGTCAATTCTTTCTACGGATTCCGCAGCGGGTTTCCACCAGCACCAATAGGAAAATGCATCTGGAAACCCGCAGTGGAATCCGCAGTAGAAAAAGGACTGAAAACCGCAGTGAAAACCACCGCAGGTTTTGCACTGCGGTTTTCACAAATCAGGACCTGAAAAATCCGCAGCGAAAAAAGGATCGTGTGAACAAGCCCTAAGGCCTCTTTTACAGTTGCGTCTTTGAGCTCCCGTCGAAACCCGTCGATTTTTGAAAAAACAGGATCCAGCAAATTTTTCCGCTGGATCCTGTTTTTTCTCATAGACTTGTATTAGTGACGGATTTTGACGGATGGCCATCCGTTTCATCCGTCGTGCACTGGATCCGTCGGAAAATTGCTGTCCGTCGGACGGGGACAACGTACAGAGGAACGTTTTTTCTGTACGTCGAAAAATCGCTCAGCGACGGATCCTGCGTGCCAGTCGTTGGCTATAATGGAAGACTATGGACGCAGGATCCGTCGCTGACTGCCAAAAGCAGAAGTCCAGCGACGGGTTCCGTCTTTTGATACTAAGCATACGTGGAGGAATTTCCAGTCAGGGAAATTCTCTCTCGCCCTCTCTTTTTATTATTGATGCTGCCTATGCAGCATTAATAGTAACATGATATAATGTTAAAAATAATAAAAAATCACAATATTCTTACCTTCCGGCGTCCTGCGCAGCGTTACCGATGCTCGTGATGCTCCTGGCAGCTGGCATTCCCAGTAATGCATTGCAAAATGACCCGATGACGTAGTGGTCTCGTGAGAATGCTACGTCATCAGAGGTCATTTCACGCACGGCATTATTGGGAACGCCAGCTGCCGGGAGCATCGCGAGCATCGGTAACGCTGCGCAGGACGCTGGAAGGTAAGAATATTGCGATTTGTTATTATTTTTAACCTGGGCTGTGTTGTGTATGCGTTTTCGCAGCGGAAAACCGCTGCAAGACGCATACACAACAGGTGCACATAGCCTCAAAGGATCCATCAGAAAAACGGGCACAGTGCACCCGTTTTTTTAAAATCTGCACAGGGTCCGTCTTTTCAACATGTTATGGATCCTGTGCAGATTGTAAAAACGGAAGTGTGAAAGAGGCCTAAGGCATAAATAACATCCTTTACGTTATTCACTAAATATTGTGCACTATATAGACAAAAAAACAGCTGGAGACTTGCTTTAAATAAGATTAGTAGTTAGGCTACAATAAGCTACTTACAACAAAATGGTTTGTAGAAATGTTTTATCAAAACTAAATTTTGGAACAGTTTGTTAGTCTGCAGAATTGTAAATGTAATTATGGGATGAAAATCAAGATCAGTAAGCTACAAGAGGAAAGATCTTTGTACCATGTTAGCCAGAGGAAACAAGAAACATGAAATTGAGAGTCCTCAGTGGTTACGGTAATACATGGCAATGCCTAAATGAACAAGTGATTAGTGATCCCAAGATTTTAACATTGCATAAATGGTTGCTAGGACTAACATACCGATGACCTACCCAGAGATAAATCATCGTATGAGATGGGAATGGGGGGAGTTCAACCGAATGTATGCAATGTTCGGAACAAAACACATTTAGTGGCTACTGCCGAGTTCTACAGTCTATCTCCATGCAAGTGAAATTTAGCAAAACACCACCCAATGGCAGAGAGTCTAAAGGTACCTTCACACATAACGATTTTGTTAACGATATCGTTGCAACGTCACGCTTTTTTGTGACGTAGCAACGATCCCGCTAATGATCTCGTTATGTGTGACAGCGACCAACGATCAGGCCCCTGCTGGGAGATCGTTGGTTGTAGGGAATGATCACATTCCGATGTCTGTCACGTCCCCCGCCGTCAGCTTCCCGCACTGACTGTCAGTGCCGGCCGTAAAGAAGAGCACAACGGTGACGTCACCGCTGTGCTCTGCTTTACGGCCGGCGCTGACACAGTCAGTGCAGGAAGTTGACGGCGGGGGACGTGACAGACATCGGAATGTGAGTATGTAGTTTTTTTTTTTTTTTTTTTTTTTTTTTTTTTTTAACTTTTACAATGGTAACCAGGGTAAATATCGGGTTACTAAGCGCGGCCCTGCACTTAAGGTACCGTTACACTAAACGACTTTCCAACGATCACGACCAGCGATACGACCTGGCCGTGATCGTTGGTAAGTCGTTGTGTGGTCGCTGGGGAGCTGTCACACAGACAGCTCTCTCCAGCGACCAACGATCAGGGGAACGACTTCGGCATCGCTGAAACTGTCTTCAACGATGCCGAAGTCCCCCTGCAGCACCCGGGTAACCAGGGTAAACATCGGGTTACTAAGTGCAGGGCCGCGCTTAGTAACCCGATATTTACCCTGGTTACCATTGTAAAAGTAAAAAAAAAAAAACCACTACATACTCACATTCCGATGTCTGTCACGTCCCCCGCCGTCAGCGTCGCGCACTGTGTCAGCGCCGGCCGTAAAGCAGAGCACAGCGGTGACGTCACCGCTGTGCTCTTCTTTACGGCCGGCACTGACAGTCAGTGCGGGAAGCTGACGGCGGGGGACGTGACAGACATCGGAATGTGAGTATGTAGTGTTTTTTTTTTAAACTTTTACAATGGTAACCAGGGTAAATATCGGGTTACTAAGCGCGGCCCTGCGCTTAGTAACCCGATGTTTACCCTGGTTACAAGTGAACACATCGCTGGATCGGCGTCACACACGCCAATCCAGCGATGACAGCGGGTGATCAGCGACCAAAAAAAGGTCCTGATCATTCCCTACAACCAACGATCTCCCAGCAGGGGCCTGATCGTTGGTCGCTGTCACACATAACGAGATTGTTAGCGGGATTTTTGCTACGTCACAAAAAAGCGTGACGTTGCAACGATATCGTTAACGAAATCGTTATGTGTGAAGGTACCTTTAGTAACCCGATGTTTACCCTGGTTACCCGGGTGCTGCAGGGGGACTTCGGCATCGTTGAAGACAGTTTCAACGATGCCGAAGTCGTTCCCCTGATCGTTGGTCGCTGTAGAGAGCTGTATGTGTGACAGCTCCCCAGCGACCACACAACGACTTACCAACGATCACGGCCAGGTCGTATCGCTGGTCGTGATCGTTGGTAAGTCGTTTAGTGTAACGGTACCTTAAGGTGGTCCTGACGGAGGAGCTTAAACGTTTAAGATTTTATATGTGAATTAACAATATAGTCTAAATACAACAAGCTAAATACGTGAGAAAATCGCTACATTTTACTAGAGCCATCTAGCACAGAGGGAAGGATTGGGATGTTTTACATGATAGCTCACATTACTAAACAGTCGCTGATTCTGATCAATTGTACCATCTAGATTGCCAAAATGCACTCAGTTACAAACCTGAATATTGTATTTTTTATCCCCCTAACTACCTGGAGACAGTTTTTGGTTTATCTATATTTGTGACACTAAATCTCAACTTCACTACTTGTTTGTAAATTTTCACTCTATTTGTCTTGTTCCCCATGGCAGTTTATACAATGAAGCAACTCGCAGGACATTATTTCTTGCCCTGCAGCTGTCTGTAAGCATTAGGACCATATACCTAATTGCAGATAATACAGCAGACTTAGCCCCCTGCAGAGTATCAACTCCTTTCCCCATCATTAAGCCTTTCTCAGCAAGAGAGAAATGCAAAATCTGTCAATGTTTACAGTGGGTGCCCCAAATCTACTGGCGCCATGTTGATAATACATACAAAGCTTTATTATCTGTACTCATCATCTTTTATTTCAGGCGTCACAGTGAAGATGCTCTTATTTTACAGAACACCATTGAATATTCATTGAATCATTGCCTCTGTCTGAATTAAGTTGAGACACTGCATCAGATGATATTTCAGACTATTTGCACAAGGAGCAATATATTAAAGGAAACCTGTCACCTGAATTTGGCGGGACTGGTTTGCGGTCATATGGGCGGGGTTTTCGGGTGTTTGATTCACCCTTTCCTTACCCGCTGGCTGCATGCTGGCCGCAATATTGGATTGAAGTTCATGCTGTGTCCTCCATAGTACACGCCTGTGCAAGGCAATCTTGCCTTGCGCACGCGCAGTATGCTTTGCCCAACTGCGGGCAAAGCCGAAAAGCATTAGTGCGCATGCGCCGGCGCACTATGTCCCGGAACACAGCGAAATACTTCCGAGACATAGTGCGCAGGCGTGTACTACGGAGGACACAGCATGAACTTTAATCCAATATTGCGGCCAGCATGCAGCCAGCGGGTAAGGAAAGGGTGAATCAAGCACCCGAAAACCCCGCCTATATGACCGCAAACCTGTCCCGCCAAATTCAGGTGACAGGTTCCCTTTAACAGTGGAACCTCTTGTTCAGTCTGAATATTAAGGATACTCTGGAGCCAAACTAGCTGATGCTCAATGGCTCTAATGAGACCACCCTATTGCAGCAAAAGGTGACTAGTGCAAGTTTATGGCGAGGCCACCTAGGAATGACTGCTAACAGCAGGGAATTGAGAGTATTCATGGAGGGTTGTAAGACTGTTGTGAGATATTCTGAATTCTGGGCATTTGGACTAGTATACAAATCATCATGGTCAAAGATAATACCCTCAGATTAAAAACAAACCTACTTGCACTGTATTTGTCCTATAGTTAAATTTAAAATTAAAGGGTTGTTCCTTCTTGATCTAAAAGCTTGCTGCTGATAAAATTAAAAAGCTCATACTCCCCTCCCATGCCGGCACCATTGCAGAGGGGTCATCACTTGCGTTCTCGGAGCTCTCGTGCAGCTATGACACGTGAGCCTGGGGCCCAATCTGCATTGGCGTCACTGTCTCCACCTTTGGACAAATCGCACATCAAGAGGGAGCGAGAGAGCAGCCGCAGCCCTGACTTCCTCGATGTTCGATTTGTACTCAGGTAGGGATTAGCGACGCCAGCACTGATTGGAACCGAGGCTCGGTGTCACAACAACTGCACGAGGGCCCCGGGAATGCGAACGCCAACACTGCTGGAACAGTGCCGGCACGAGAGAGGAGTATAAGCATTTTTATTTTATGGGGGCCAAGTAATAGACAACAGAATTGGTTGTCCAAGTACTAGACAACTTCTTTCAATATAACAAAAAAAAAAAAAAATGCTTAACATAAAAAATCCTTAAAATATAATTTTTATTTGGTATACATTAAAATTATAAACCACACACCAAACCAAAATCAAACTGGGATAACCCCTATGTATAAGATAAATTGGCACTGTGCAGATTTGGACCTGCTCTCTGTCAGTGGGTGGATCGCCCCCCAAAAAATTGTTTTCCCAAAGGGCTACTTGTCCCTAAGTGGACCTAATTTGCTGCCTTTCTTACCACATAGGTTGGCACCCTAAATTATTAGCGATATTGGTGCCCTGGCTCCTCGATGACTGACCCCAAGTCACCCTAATAAATGTTGTGGAACAGTTAAGGATAAATTACTTTGGTAGGCATAAATGATAGGGGCAAATAAGGGAAGGCACTTATCTTTAGGTTTACAATTTTAATGCATACCAAATAAAAATAATATTGTAAAGGGAACCTGTCACCAGTTTTGTCATATAACGACTAAAACTAGGACCTTATTCGGTGCCTGTACTGCATTCCAGAAATGCTTATATACACACCTGACTACCACTAAAAATCCCCCCAAACCTTTTTAAGTTCTCCCACACTGTATAGTAATCAGGTTGGTCCAGTCCAAAGGGCATGGTTTCAGGCCTCCCCATCCTTTCCCCCTGGCTGCTGCTGGCCGTTTTCCTGGTTTATATTTTTCGGGGTGCAGCCAAGCTCAAACACGTTCGGTCTCGCATGAGGGGTGCTCGCACTGGGATGCATTGAGAGTGTGCTAGCAAGCCCGCCTAATCGAAAGTGTTGCTGCCTTTTTTTTCTGCTGCTGAAAATAGAATTTTTGTAGACCTTGAGTCTCTAGTGGCTTTGCTATTCAGTTTAGTGTAGGACTCGTAAGCGTGGGGACCCTTGGCGTGTTTTGGCCAAAATATCAACCAATACTTCACTATTTTTGTATATTTTTTGCACAATATTTTGGGATGCATTGAGAGTGTGCTGGCCAGCCCGCATAATCGAAAAGTAGGGGCGTGACTAATAGGCTGTGAACCAGACACTATGCAGTAGCATTGTGTGAACAACGCCCCATGTCGGCCTTTATTGTGCACTTGTATACTGGGGCAGTCACCCCCTCCAGGAGTCGGTATGTGGTGAGTGGCTGTTGATCTGGCATTGTGCACCTGTGTTGTCAACATCTTGCTTTATGGGCTGGCTGCACCCTGCAGTGCATTTGTTCCAAGATCTGGGCAAGTAAGTGTTGCTGCCAATTTTTTCTGCTGTTGAAAATTTATTTTTTGTAGACCTTGAGTCTCTAGTGGCTTTGTTAATTAGTAAAGTCTCTAATGACCTACTAACAGCTAAATCTAATGGTCACTACTCCATGCTAATTCTCTTGGATCTCTCCGCAGCATTCGATACTGTGGATCATCAGCTCCTCATTATGCTCCGCTCCATCGGCCTCAAGGACACCGTTCTCTCCTGGTTCTCCTCCTATCTCTCTGATCGCTCTTTCACTGTATCTTTTTCTGGTTCCTCCTCCTCTCACCTTCCCCTTACTGTTGGAGTTCCTCAAGGATCAGTCCTAGGCCCCCTCCTCTTTCTCTTTGTATACTGCCCTTATTGGACAAACAATCAGTTGATTTGGGTTTTATTACCATCTCTATGCTGAGGACACCCAATTATACACCACTTCTCCTGATATCACGCCTGCTTTTTTAGATAACACCAGTGATTGTCTTACCAATGTATCTTAACATCATGTCCTCCCTCTATCTTAAACTGAACCTGTCTAAAACTGAACTCCTCTTGTTCTCTCCCTCTACTAACCTACCTTTCCCTGACGTTGCCATCTCCGTGTGTGGTTCCACCATTACACCCAAGCAACATGTTCGCTGCCTTGGAGTCATCCTTGATTCCGAGCTTTCCTTCACCCCCCACATCCGATCATTGGCTCACTCTTATCTGCATCTCAAAAACATTTCTAGAATTTGCCCTTTTCTTACTTTCGACACTGCAAAAACTCTAACTGTTTCACTCATTCATTCTCGGCTTGACTATTGTAACTCTCTCTTAATCGGCCTCCCTCTTACCAAACTCTCCCCGCTCCAATCTGTCCTGAATGCTGCTGCCAGGATCATATTCCTCTCCAACCGTTACACTGATGCCTCTACCTTGTGCCAGTCATTACACTCGTTACCCATCCACTCCAGAATCCAGTACAAAACTATTAACCTCATCCACAAAGCACTCCATAGCTCAGCACCACCCTACATCTCCTCCTTGGTCTCAGTCTACCACCCTACCCGTGCTCTCCGTTCTGCTAATGACCTGAGGTTAGCATCGTCAATCAGAACATCCCACTCCCGTCTCCAAGACTTTTCACGTGCTTTGCCAATTCTCTGGAATGCACTACCCATGTTAATACGATTAACCCTCAATCCTCACAGTTTTAAGCGTGCCATAAAAATGTATTTGTTCAGACTGGCCTACTGCCTCATCGCATTAACCTAACTATCCCTGTGTGGCCCATTAAAAAAAAAATAAAAATCAGGTCCCACACATCTTGGTATCTATTTTGAACTGTGTTTTTATTACGCAGTCATGTCTATTGTCTGTACAAATCCCCTATATAATTTGTAAAGCGCTGCGGAATATGTTGGGGCTATATAAAATATTATTATTATTATTATGATCTTTTTCATAATATTCCCAGTTTTTCTCTGTAATCAATGCTTTAGCAATGGTCCAGAATGTCTACGTCAACCTGCTGTGACCTACCCATATTCACCCATATACTCTGTTCCTGCCTCCATTTTTTTTTTTACATAGATAAAGGATTTTTTTAATTAAATCTATTTTTTTTTCTACTTTCCTCATTATGGGTCCGATTTATCAAAGCTTTTATGCCAGAATTATTGCATAAGACTGGCTAAAATGTCATGAACTTTTGTGGCAACTTTGGGCACACAAAAATTTAGCGATGTTTGGCGTTCTCACGTATTTTTGCCCAGCTTTCACAAACTGGGGGTAACAGGGGTGCGATAACTGCTACTCGGCAAATTAATGATGAGCGGTGGCATTTGTTATGAGACAGACAAGGAGGTCCACCTCACTTGGTCATCTTACTCCACCACGCCCCTTCATCAAAACCTGTGTGAACAGTGTGCGTGGGCAGCAGTGTCCATACATGTGACCATGTATTTTCTTGGCTTTTGTGGATCACTTTATGTATTTATTAGCTTTGTTTCATTAAAATTAAATCCTGCTCTAGGCTAGAACTCCATGGTAACTGGTAGTTATGCAATATTAAAATTAATTCTGTCACGTTGTCGGTTACCAGAAATAATAATGAATGTGGTTGAACCAAAATCCAGCAGGGCTGATTTACTGACACTGCCACGAGTGGATTCTCTGTCAGTAGTTGCCATGTAGTATGTTGTAGAAACACAGTGATCTTATGTTGTACAACCCCAGCCATAAAAACAGCAACCTACTTTAACCCCTTAATTATGATGATGTATGATAAAAGGGGATATAAATTAGGAAATAAAAATACTAATTCCTAATATTATATAGGGCAAATGTGGAGCTGCATATTATAGTGAAAATTTCTGAAAAAAAGAAGCTAGAAAGAATAAAAACCATTCCAATGATCACAACTGGAAAATATTAAAAACTCATCAAACTAAGGCATACTGGTCAATTTTGTGTGTGACTGTTAGTTTGGGGCTACATGTTGAATATGGCTGTGAAACAGGTCGCCTGACCAATGATCGTTCTGTGCCACAGCATAATGCAAGTGAATAGGGTTATTTTGCAACTTGCAAGGTACTAAAACGAGGAATATGCAAAAAGGGAAAGCCAGTTGCATATATGACTGGTGTGTTGCAGCTGTGGTAACCTAATGGATCACAATGTGAACCCTTTCACCTTCATTATATTGCGCTGTAGTAGTAGTAGTAGCACAGAAAATTCTTTGAACACGTGACCAGTGTTGTGGCCAAAGTCAACGTGTAGTCTCAGCTTCAAGGGTACGTTCATGAATTAGTGGATTGGTGGCATACATATCTGAAAGTCTTGTATCTGAATAGGACTTGCAGATATCCATGGACATGCTGCAGAATGAATCTCATTCACATGTATGGAACTGATCTTTAGTCATAGCAATGTTTGGGACAAATCTTCCAATGGTGAATATACCCTATGACTGCTTCAGTCAAAGTTTGCAGAATTGGCTTCTGGGAACAATAGGCCATTAGCAATATGGCCTCCATAACAAATGACTTGGTGTCGTCACTAATCCATCCAATACCGGTGAATGTTTAATAAGATTATTTATACTGTACAACATATTGGTGGGAGAAGAGGTTTATTATATCTGATATATTTAAGAGTCTATTATCCATAATTTCAAACACTCAAGATTTCTAGCCTCATTATTTTCTCTTATAAAATAGAACTCCATCTGCTTAGGACCAAATTAGCTGGTGTTCTGCGTTTGATAGGCTTGAACATTTGTACGTACTCCGGCTTGCCCTGCACAGTGATATATGTTGATATCTTATATGCTCCTGAAAAGTACAGAATCTGGTGTCGCATGATTTATGATTTGTTTCTCTTTTCCAACAGCGCATGATGACATCTGTATAAATTGTACATCTGGCTCTTAAATAATATTTTATATTATAAAAAGCAATTGAACAAGATGTGAATATTCTTGTTCAAATTTTATGTAGTCTCGAGCAGAGATGAGGGGAAAAAGCCAAGCACTAAGGCAAAGATCGACCATATTAAAGGCCGTCCAGAAAGAAGAAACTTTATGCATACTAAATAAAATTTGTATTCATGAACAGAAGACCAAATCCCTTTCAAATCACATTTTCTTTCCTTTAACTTCCTCTCACAGCTCAACAATCTCAGCAGCTTATGGTCCCTTCACAAACAGAAATATCAGGTTTCCATGTGGAAGCTTAATCTTTTGCAAGATTGGATCCCATCAAAACAAAGTACGGAAACAAATGTATAAAGAAAAAATATATATTGTCCGATAACCCCTCTAACCAGCTATACACAACCAAATTACTAAGAGAGAATGCG
This sequence comes from Ranitomeya variabilis, assembly GCF_051348905.1. Lineage (NCBI taxonomy): Eukaryota > Metazoa > Chordata > Amphibia > Anura > Dendrobatidae > Ranitomeya > Ranitomeya variabilis. The sequence continues at coordinate 350,871,871 of NC_135236.1, read as the reverse complement.
GTGCACCATAATAAAAATCTGCAAACAAAAGTTCCCTGGATGGCAGCTGGACCGCACAGGACGGGATGCAATGTATAATTATGGAAGGCAAACATGTTACCACTAGAAGGCATGTAGGAATCGGCAACAGATTTAGTACAGCTCGGCCTACAATGGCAGATATGTATTCTGGCACACACGAGTAATCAGGCATCAACGAAAAACTAGATAAGCTGACAATCACCCAACAAACAAGCAATACACTTGTCAGTTGGGTGAGATGATTTTTAATCTAGCTTAAAAAATTATTATTCACAGCATCAAATTGGCCTATGTAAACAGGACACATGCTGCCAATAACATAATACCCTATGCACACTGAACAATCGTGTTAATAATCCTTCTGTGAGCATAGCAATGTGGTTGGCTCCTCTAAAAGGTCTAAGGACTGCTGATCGAGATGTATTGGGCCTGTAGGTGGATGATTAATGGCAGCATGCTGGCCTGTCTAAGTGCAAGGCCATTCAGATGGTGGCGTATTCTTTAAATTCCTTTACTGGCATTATTCATTGTGGCACTTGACTAGTGCCTACATCAGGTAAAAATGTCATATAACAACTATATCTCTATTGTCCACCTAATCCCTGAAAGGTCCTACACACTTTGCTTTTTGCTGTTTCTTTATCAGCCAGGAGGAGCAGAAGAATTGAGCATGTCCATAGATAATGTCATAAATGCATGATAGGTCAAGTGCTTCTCTCTCTGGAATCCCCCACCTTTCAAGAATATGGGGGTCTCCATGTGCAACTTCCTATTGAAATTTAGGGGGCCTCCCGGAACACAGAATTGGTTCATGCATGTTATGGGGCTCCTGTACCACTAATAGTTAAGGATCCAAGAGGTAAAGCTGGAACAATTATAACCTAAGGCTGCATTCATATATAACTGGCACATAATATATACTACTGCTGAACTTCTACAAGTTAGTAAATAAAGGCAATGTACTTGATTAACCGGAGATCACATTGGAAAATATAGAGCACATACCGTAATATTATTTCCAGTTTCTTAGTTTCAGTGTAGGACAGTCACTTTTCATTCACGTGTTAATATACTGACAGTAGACCACTTTTCTTGAAGAAGTTTAATAAAGAACTTGGTGAATGCCTCTGCAGTTACTAGTGTCCAATTATGAAATCTCTAGGGCTCTATGCCTTTCTAAATGTCTATATTTCAAGCGAAGGCTAAGAACGCGCACATTTCATTATTCTATTCTTACTGCAAAAAAGGTTACTAATTAACAGAATTGCATACGTGCAGCCACATACAGGCCTAAGTGGAAGTACAAGATACCTAGTAGAACAAAGCACATTTACACAAGTCCACCAGAAAGGCTTTATACTCTGACTGCTTTCGTACCAATTTACTAATGCCTCGTGGAGGAAAAAAATCCTTTAAAGTCTTGAGCTCATTAGACCAAGTAAATGGAACAACATTTAATAATGTGCATTTGGTTAATTCACAGCACTAAAGAGAAATCAATACTGGATTGTAATGATGCTGCATGGAACCCTGTTTAACCCGATCAAAGGGGAGAAAACCTTGATCGTTTCTGCTAGGACAGGTACACAGATGGTAGAGTCTAATTATCGGTATTATCCAGCCATAGTTACAGCTATTAAAGTAAGCAAGGCATAGCGCAATCATAAACAAGCTGGCCGCAAGATCATTTTCCTTATAATAAATGTAGCTGAAATCATCAGGAAATATTTGTCCTCTTTATTTTTGCAACAGTTCTTCCTTATTTTGTAAGGCAATATTTATAAAAAAAAACCAAACAAAAAAAAAACAACAAACAGACTATATATTTACAGTCTCCATTAAACTCCTTGAGAACCAAGGCTCACTAATGCATTTTTAGAATAAAGCATTCTACGTGTCAGGACAAAGGCTTTCCTAGAGAGATTGCAACGGATTTGGCTTAGGGCTAAACTGTAGACTAGAGTTTATAGAATTTCCAGGTTTTCACCAGTTAACCAGGATACAATCACTGCGATAGTCTACATTAGCAACTGGAGATCGATTCCAGTGCATGGTATCAAAAAAAAGAGACATGAAGTGTTCTTCTAGGAGCTAAGATAAAGGCAAGAGTTTTATCACAACGGTAGATTGACAAAAAGTCATAGACGACAGGTGGAGAAGGCCAGAAAACAAGGCAGGTTAACAACAAAGGAGACAAACATTAGGAGTAGCAGAAAACGGAACCTATGAAGCCTCGTTGCCCAGGCTACGAGCGCATGGTGAAGAGCAATATAAGAATGCGCAGATATCTAGCACAATAGCAAATGTTGGCCCTTATAGAGACGGGTAGTTTGGGCACACACTCGTTAACAGAACCAGAGGTTTCAGCAGGAGGGCAGAATCTGCATTTGTAATCTAAGACTATAGCATTGAGGTGGAAACTGCCAATGGCCAATAGAAAAAGCAGTGATCTTTAGCATTTTTATTTCTATTAGTTTTTATTTGTATTACAGCATCTGTATTCTTTACTAGACATGCATTTTTTAATCCGTCCATACTTATTCCCACACCTTAGATGGCTGCTGCACTGCGCCGTGGATCCCTGGCTTGCTTGCGTCTCAGAAGGCATCCTTCCCGCTCAGTGCGGGTCATTGACCTCACATGAGGTGCTTTCCTCGAACCCGAACTGCATCCTGGATGGCCAGATGTGACGCGGCCGTGGACCCACCAAACGTGTGCTCAGGAGAGTGCGACACTAATCATTCATACCTGGAGAAGTTACCTCTATATATTGCGAGCATGAAAGGTAGCCAACATAGCCCCCTGAGCAAGCGCTCCACACAAAATGCGTGTTGGGGCTCCAGCACGCACGGTCCATCATCCACCCATTCTCCCAAATGGGTAAGAATCAGTTACTGATTGCACTATGAGCGGCACGGTCGCTCAGTGGTTAGCACTGCAGCCTTGCAGTGCTGGGTTCAACTCCCTCCAAGGAGTTTGTATGTTCTCCCCATGTTTGTGTGGGTTTCCTCCAGGTACTCCAGTTTCCGCCCACACTCCAAAGACCTACTGATAGGGATTCTAGATTGTGAGCCCCATCGGGGACAGCAATGACAATGTGTGCAAACTGTACAGTGATGCAGAATATGTTAGCACTATATAAAAATAAAGATTATTATGTGGGTCCAGACCTGTCATGTCATCTGCCACTCTCTTACATGGCATTTTCATAAACCACAATTCTTGGTAGTCACCATATACCTTTTGAGGTACCGTATTTTTTGGACTACAAGACGCACTTTTTTCCCCAAAAATGTAAGGGGAAAATGGGGGTGCGTCTTGTAGTCGCAATATACTTACAAATCATGTGGCGGCGGTCCCGATGCCGCCTCCCTTCCCATGCTGGTGCGGCTGTGGCTGTGCTGCGGGCAGGGGCTGTGCTGCGAGGCTGTGGCAGCGGCTCTCTGGGCTCAGTGGGGGCTCCGATGGCATTTCGTCAAAGCCCGGAGGCCCCCCGCTCATCCGTGAATGGCAAGTTGCGGTGGCCTCCGAGAACATGGGTGCCGGGAAAATGGCCTCCGGGTTCGGCGCACGCTTAGATTCAAATCTCGTCAACAAGATCTCGTCTCCCGAGATCTCGGGGCGAGATCTCAGCAACAAGATCTGAATCTGAGCATGCGCCGGCCCGGCGAACATTTTCCTGGCGCCCATGTTCTCGGAGGCCACCGCAACTTGCCATTCACGGATGAGCGGGGGGCCTCCGGGCTTTGACAAAATGCCGCCGGAGCCCCCACTGAGCCCAGAGAGCCGCTGCCACAGCCCCGCAGCACAGCCCCTGCCCGCAGCACAGCTTGTGCCCCAGAGCCCACCCACTGCCCGCAGCACAGCTTGTGCCCCAGAGCCCAGCCACTGCCCGCAGCACAGCTTGTGCCCCAGAGCCCAGCTACTGCCCGCAGCACAGCTTGTGCCCCAGAGCCCAGCCACTGCCCGCAGTACAGCTTGTGCCCCAGAGCCCAGCCACTGCCCGCAGCACAGCTTGTGCCCCGGAGCCCAGTCGCTGCCCCAGAGCACAGAGCCTCCACCCTTGCCCAAGCACAGAGTACCAGCCTGGGATGGGATTTCCTGGAGGCCAACGCACCAGCCTGGACCACCGAAAGGCCCCTGTGACCACTTCTCCACCTGTGGCGATCCCTTCACTGGCAAGCTGAATTCGGACTGTAAGACGTACCCCCATTTGAAACTTTTTTTTTTTCTTTTTTTTTTTCTGAAAATTTGGGGTGTGTCTTATCGTCCAGTGCGTCTTATAGTCCGAAAAATAAGGTATATGTATCAATTTATGCTCTCTGCTGCTATTTTTTTGATATGAGGTTTGTTGATGTGTTGCTAGGTCTTTTCCCCTTAATCTATGGACAAAGTGCAAGATGGAGATATAATTTACATTCTTACTTTATATGTGAGAATTTAATAAAACACTTCTATATGTTATTGATACTACTGTGTCTCATCTCACTTCATGTTTGAGGGCTCATTGCTCCATTATTTGTCTAGGATCCTATTATGCAGGGAGTTGCCCTATCTTTGAATATAATTTCCAGTTAGGAACTATATATGGTATGTCCATGTGTATCCAGCATGTCAGCTTTTGTTCATTAAACATTAGAAGTAGCAGAAAACCGGAACCTATGAAACCTAATTGCTCAGGCTATGAGCGTATGGTGAAGAGCAATAAGAATTCTTTGATTTCTAGTACAATAGCAAATGTTAGCCCTTATAGATATGGGTAGTTCGGGCACACACTCATTAACAGCACCAGAGGTTTCAGCAGGAGGGCAGAATCTGCACTTGTAGGTCGTGCTGCTAATGGCCAAAAGGAGCAGTGACAGTGAGATGGGCAATTTGCATTTTGTCTATCTTTTAATAAGTTTACTTTTTTTTGTTAATGTGGGGAATGACATATGGGTGTTATTATGGCATTAACATGAAACAATATTCTTTTCAATTTGTCACTAAGTATATAGGGTAAAATGTGTTAGCTTTTTTTGCTGTTTCACATAAGGCATTTACCCCTTTCAGACATTTCTGCCCCACTTGCAGTTTGTTAAAGGGCCACTGTCACCCCCTCCAGCCGTTATAAACTAAAAGAGCCACCTTGTGCAGCAGTAATGCTGCATTCTAACAAGGTGGCTCTTTTAGTTTTAGGTGCATGTATTACCAAAATAAAGCATTTAATATTTTCGGCAAAATACCTGTCTCTAGCCAGGGAGGCGGGTCCTCACTCCCCAGCTTGAACCGCTACTCTGCCGTCACGCACATCTTCAGGGGCTTTCGGCGCCGCCCCCTCAGCGCTGTTTACCCATGAAATCCGGCGCCTGCGCTGTGTATCGCTGTTTGGTGCAGGCGCAGAGAGCTCTGGCCGTCTGACGTCACAGCCAGGCTTGCAGACTGCGCCTGTGAGGCGAGTGCGGCCACCCACCTTGGTAATCCCAGCCCCGCAGTGTGTTATGCATTATGCAGAGTGCGGGGCTGAGATTCACAAGCAGGGCGGCCGCACAGGCGCAGTCTGCAAGCCTGGCTGTGACGTCAGACGGCCAGAGCTCTCTGCGCCTGCACCAAACAGCGATACACAGCGCAGGCGCCGGATTTCATGGGTAAACAGCGCGGAGGGGGCGGCGCCGAAAGCCCCTGAAAATGTGAGTGACGGCAGAGTAGTGGTTCAAGCTGGGGAGTGAGGACCCACCTCCCTGGCTAGAGACAGGTATTTTGCCGAAAATATTAAACGCTTTATTTTGGTAATACATGCACCTAAAACTAAAAGAGCCACCTTGTTAGAATGCAGCATTACTGCTGCACAAGGTGGCTCTTTTAGTTTATAACGGCTGGAGGGGGGTGACAGTGGCCCTTTAAAAAAATACCAAATCTCACTGTACTCCTCTTCAACCGGGTGCACCGACTAGTATCCACTGCTGTGGCTCAGACGTCACTGGACAGCAGCCAGACCATGAGCTCAGTAGCTCTGAAGGGGGCAGTCCATCTACACAGGCAGAGCTGCTGAACTCACTGACTGTAGGCAATGATGTCGACGTGATATTAGCACCGCAGAAAATGACAGACACAGGGAGCAGCAGCAGCAAACTTGCCAGTGGGCCAGGGGAGGGTAAATAAAGACTGTTTTTTACTTTTTGGAAGAAAAATTTGAACCAGGGCAGAGCATTGTTTCAATGGGGGGGGGGGGGGGGGGGCAACCCATTTAATACTTATAAAGAACCTATATCTCAGAATTCCCTAAGTAACGGCCAGGAAAACACAGTGCATGTTCCAACCTTTTCTAAAATGTCCTTCTTGTAGACAGTAAGGAGAAGTAGATAGAAGGCAGAGAATGATATAATGCCACAATGGCCAACTTTATTACACAGTCATCTGGACAGTCGTGCAGCCCTGAGAAACCATGACTTCCCTCACATTCACAGCCTGATAACCCCATCAATGAAGTAACTGTGGGGTGATTACTGAATACGGTTCCAGATTTTTTTCAGCTCTGAACATTTTTGTTTAACTTTACAGTGAACCTGTCAGCAGAATTTTGCTAAGTAAACTACTGGCATTGTCAGGTTGGCAGTGTTATACTGATTAAAATGATACCTGGGATAAAGAAATCCTACTTATTATTCTTGTGAAATCAACGTTAGAAGTTATCAGTTAATGATATACCCATTCTCCAGGGCAGGACTGTCGGCAGAGTCTTATCTTCCAGCTCTAAACCAGAGAAACCAAGGAAAGACCTGCCTACAGGCCTTCCCAAAGGAACATGTTTGCCATCTGGGGCGGCCTGTGGACAGGTCTTTGCTTGGTTTCTCTGGTTTAGAGCAGGAAGATAAGACTCTGCCTACAGTCGCATACTGAAGACAAGCATATCAGTAACTGAAAACTTCTAATTACACAAGAACCACAAGACAGATTTCTTCACCCCAAGAATCATTTTAATCAGTTTAACAATTCCAACATGACAATGCATGAAGTATACTTAGCAAACACCTGCTGACAGGATCACACACCTGCTGACAGGATCACATCGGCAGAGAAAAAATAGGTGACAGCCAGTTGCATGATGTAGGCCTGAAAGACTGGCAAATGGGCTCGACACATAAAAAAGTGTGCCTAGAATTGAGAAAGTAGTGAGATTTATGTTTTTCTTTTCTGCAAGAAGGAGAAAAAAGTGCTGACATCAGAATCCAGAAACCACATGTTCATATTCGTCAGAATTTTTGATAAGGACACAATTAGTTTAGTTTTTAATTAGTTGTCTCAAAGACACATCAGTCTTGGCTATTACAGTGGGCTTTAGAAGCAAACAGTAATACAATTAACAAATTAAATATAAAAACTGTAGCTCTAAAACAGCTAAAAGGAATTATATGACCAACAAGATAAACTAAGACTAAAATTAAAAACTTCATCACCGACAATGTTAACAAAAATAAAATGTATAGCCTCTGCCCCCCTCCAAAACAAAGTCCTTCACAGTTATGTTTATTAGCAACATTTTGTCAAGGACAATATTAATTTATTGCACAGGCTATTGTCATGTAAGACAATTCTCAATCAATGCGAGCAATACAAAAGATGGATGACTTTTTCTTTAAAGTGTAGCAAAATAAAGATCTCAATGTCATTATAATTTTACTTTGTTGGTGCTGTCAATAACATATTCAATCATTTTATGATGAGACCAAGGGTTTACTGGTTGAGAATATAGGTGAATGCCAATCTTATTTTTCAAAGGACCTTGGCTTAAAACCCTGCAGCAAACTAGTTGCACTCAAGTGCAAGAATTAAAAAAAAGGCTGAAAGTATGGCCTCTGCAATAATCACCAATTTAATACCTTTGATAATAGCAGTGCAATTCCCAACACAATTGTGCTGCTGCTATCAAGGGAACTATATATATATATATATATATATATATATATATATATATATATATATATATATATATATATATATATATATATATATATATATATATATACCAGCTGTACTACCCGGCTTCGCCCGGGTTAACGACTGCTGTTAGCAAAATAGAATGTGTTAACAAAAATTTATTCTGCACGCAAAAACCACAAAACAAATAGATAGAAATGTAATTATTAAAAGGCAAAAACTAAGCTAATAGAAGCATTTCACAACATATATTAGCTTTGTTATACTGAGAATGTCTTTGTTGCCTATATTAACCAATCAGAGCTCAGATTAATTAACTGTAGCAAAATAGAAGCTGAGCTGTGATTGGTTGCTATTGGCAGCCTGATAAATCCCAGCCAACAGGAAGCCCTCCCCACTGGTAGTATATATTAGCTCACACATACACATAATAGACAGGTCATGTGACTGACAGCTGCCATATTTCCTACATGGTAGATTTGTTGCTCTTGTAGTTTGTCATCTTATTAAATCAGATTTTTATTTTTGAAGGATAATACCAGACTTGTGTGTGTTTTAGGGCGAGTTTCGCGTGTCAAGTTGTGTGTGTTGAGTTGCGTGTGGCGACATGCATGTAGCGACTGTTGTGAGATGAGTTTTGTGTGGTGACATGCCTGTAGCAACATTTTGTGTGTCGAGTTGCATGTGACAGGTTAGTGTAGTAAGTTGTGTGCAGCAAGATTTGTGCATGGCGAGTTTTATGTGTGGTGCGTGTTGAATATGTGCAAGTTTTGTGTGAGGCAACTTTTGCATGTGTTGCAACATTTGTACATGTGGCAATTTTTCTGTGTGTGCAAGTTTTGCATGAGGTGAGTTTTCCATGAGGTGAGTTTTGCACGTGTGGCGAGTTTTGCGTGAGCCTAGTTTTGCATATGGTGAGTTTTGCATGTAGCGAGTTTTGCGCGTGGCGAGTTTTGAGTGGTGACTTTTGTGTTTCGACTTTTATGTGGCGAGGTTGGTGTATGTGTGGTGAAATGTGCGCTGAGGGTGGTATATGTGTTCGAGCGCGTGGTAGTGTGTGGCACATTTTGTGTTTGTGTTCATATCCCCGTGTGTGGTGTGATGATTATCCCATGTCGGGGCCCCACCTTAGCAACTGTACGGTATATACTCTTTGGCGCCATCGCTCTCATTCTTTAAGTCCCCATTGTTCACATCTGGCAGCTGTCAATTTTCCTCCAACACTTTTCCCTTCACTTTTTCCCCATTATGTAGATAGGGGCAAAATTGTTTGGTGAATTGGAACGCGCAGGGTTAAAATTTCACCTCACAACATAGCCTATGACGCTCTCGGGGTCCAGACGTGTGACTGTGCAAAATTTTGTGGCTGTAGCTGCGACGGTGCAGATGCCAATCCCGGACATACACACATACATACATACACACATACAGCTTTATATATTAGATATATATATGTAAATATACACGGTGGCGCAGTGGTTAGCACTACAGCCTTGCAGCGCTGGAGTCCTGGGTTCAAACCCCACTAAGGACAACATCTGCAAAGAGTTTGTATGTTCTCTCCGTGTTTGCGTGGGTTTCCTCCGGGCACTCCGGTTTCCTCCCACATTCCAAAGACATACTGATAGGGAATTTAGATTGTGAGCCCCATCAGGGACAGTGATGATAATGTGTGCAAACTGTAAAGCGCTGTGGAATATGTTAGCGCTATATAAAAATAAAGATTATTATTATTATTATTATTATTTATACATACATACATATATATCTAATATATAAAGCTGAATGTGTGTATGTATGTATGTGTGTGTGTGTGTATGTCCGGGATTGGCATCTGAACCATCGCAGCTACAGCCACAAAATTTTGCACAGTCACACGTCAGGACCCCGAGAGCGTCATAGGCTATGTTGTGAGGTGAAATTTTAACCCCGCGCTTTCCAATTCACCAAACAATTTTGCCCCTATCTACATAATGGGGAAAAAGTGAAAGGAAAAGTGTTGGAGGCGTCGCAGCTACAGGCACAAAATTTTGCACAGTCACACGTCGCGACTCCGAGAGCGTCAAAGCTATGTTGTGAGGTTAAATTTTAACCCCGCGCTTTCCAATTCACCAAACAATTTTGCCCCTATCTACATAATGAGGAAAAAATGAAAGGAAAAGTGTTGGAGGCAAATTAACAGCTGCCAGATGTGAACAAGGGGGACTTAAAGAATGACAGACGATGGTGCCAAAGAGTATATACTGTACAGTTGCTAAGGTGGGGCCCCAACATGGGATAATCACCACACCACCACGGGGATATGAACACACACACAAAATGCGCCACACACTACCACGTGCTCGAACACATATACCACCCTCAGCGCACATTTCACCACACATACACCAAACTCGCCACATCAAAGTCGAAACACAAAAGTCGCCGCTCAAAACTCGCCACGCGCAAAACTCTCCACATGCAAAACTCGCCACACGTGCAAAACTCGCCACATGGAAAACTCGCCACACGCAAAACTTGCACACGCGGAAAAATTGCCACATGCACAAAAGTTGCAACACATGCAAAAGTTGCCTCACAGAAAACTTGCACATACTCAAAAGGCACCACACATAAAACTCGCCACGCACAAAACTCGCCACGCACAAAACTCGCCATGCGCAAAACTTGCTGCACACAACTTGCTACACTAACCTGTCACATGCAACTCGACACACAAAAAGTTGCTACACGCATGTCGCCACACAAAACTCATCTCACAAAAGTCGCTACATGCATGTCGCCACACGCAACTCAACACACACAACTTGACACACGAAACTCGCCCTAAAACACACACAAGTCTGGTTTTATCCTTCAAAAATAAAAATCTGATTAATAAGCAGACAAACTACAAGAGAAAAAATGTACCATATAGGAATCCGGCAGCTGTCAGTCACATGACCAGTCTATTATGTGTATGTGTGAGCTAATATACACTGCCAGGGGGTGGGCTTCCTGTAGGCTGGGGATTTATCAGGCTGCCAATTTAGCTTACAAATACTGAGGTAAAAATACTGACCAAATAACGCGTGAACGAGGTCTAATACAGGAGGAGATGACATACAGATATATACTATATACAGGAGGAGATGACATACAGGTATATACTATATACAGGAGAGATGACACACAGGCATATACTATATACAGGAGAGATGACACACAGGTATAAAGTATATACAGGAGGAGATGACATACAGGTACAGTGCCTACAAGTAGTATTCAACCCCCTGCAGATTTAGCAGGTTTACACATTTGGAATTAACTTGGCATTGTGACATTTGGACTGTAGATCAGCCTGGAAGTGTGAAATGCACTGCAGCAAAAAAGAATGTTATTTCTTTGTTTATTTTTTTTTTAAATTGTGAAAAGTCTTTTCAGAGGGTCATTTATTATTCAACCCCTCAACCCACCAGAATTCTGTTTGGTTCCCCTAAGGTATTAAGAAGTAGTTCAGGCACAAAGAACAATGAGCTTCACATGTTTGGATTAATTATCTCTTTTTCCAGCCTTTTCTGACTATTTAAGACCCTCCCCAAACTTGTGAACAGCACTCATACATGGTCAACATGGGAAAGACAAAGGAGCATTCCAAGGCCATCAGAGACAAGATCGTGGAGGGTCACAAGGCTGGCAAGGGGTACAAAACCCTTTCCAAGGAGTTGGGCCTACCTATCTCCACTGTTGGGAGCATCATCCGGAAGTGGAAGGCTTATGGAACTACTGTTAGCCTTCCACGGCCTGGACAGCCTTTGAAAGTTTCCTCCCGTGCCGAGGCCAGGCTTGTCCGAAGAGTCAAGGCTAACCCAAGGACAACAAGGAAGGAGCTCCAGGAAGATCTCATGGCAGTGGGGACATTGGTTTCAGTCAATACCATAAGTAACGTACTCCAGCGCAATGGTCTCCATTCCAGACGAGCCCGTAAGGTACCTTTACTTTCGAAGCGTCATGTCAAGGCTCATCTACAGTTTGCTCATGATCACTTGGAGGACTCTGAGACTGACTGGTTCAAGGTTCTCTGGTCTGATGAGACCAAGATCGAGATCTTTGGTGCCAACCACACACGTGACGTTTGGAGACTGGATGGCACTGCATACGAGCCCAAGAATACCATCCCTACAGTCAAGCATGGTGGTGGCAACATCATGCTGTGGGGCTGTTTCTCAGCCAAGGGGCCTGGCCATCTGGTCCGCATCCATGGGAAGATGGATAGCATGGCCTACCTGGAGATTTTGGCCAAGAACCTCCGCTCCTCCATCAAGAATCTTAAGGTGGGTCGTCATTTCATCTTCCAACAAGACAACGACCCAAAGCACACAGCCAAGAAAACCAAGGCCTGGTTCAAGAGGCAAAAAATCAAGGTGTTGCAGTGGCCTAGTCAGTCTCCTGACCTTAACCCAATTGAAAACTTGTGGAAGGAGCTCAAGATTAAAGTCCACATGAGACACCCAAAGAACCTAGATAACTTGGAGAAGATCTGCATGGAGGAGTGGGCCAAGATAACTCCAGAGACCTGTGCTGGCCTGATCAGGTCTTATAAAAGACGATTATTAGCTGTAATTGCAAACAAAGGTTATTCCACGAAATATTAAACCTAGGGGTTGAATAATAATTGACCCACACTTTTATGTTTAAAATTTATAAAAATTTAACTGAGCAACAAAACTTTTTGGTTTGTAAGATTTATGCATCTGTTAATAAATCCTGCTCTTGTTTGAAGTTTGAAGGCTCTAACTTATTTGCATCTTAGTAAACCTGCTAAATCTGCAGGGGGTTGAATACTACTTGTAGGCACTGTATATACTATATACAGGAGGAGATGACACACAGGTATATACTATTTACAGGGGAGATGACACACAGGTATATACTATATACAGGAGGAGATGACACACAGATATATACTATATACAGGAGAGATGACACACAGGTATATACTATATAGAGGAGGAGAAGACATACAGGTACATACTACATACAGGAGGAGATGACATACAGGTATATACTATATACAGGAGGAGATGACACACAGGTATATACTATATACAGGAACAGATTACCTACAGGTATATAGTATATACAGGAGGAGATGACATACAGGTATATGCTATGTATAGGAGGAGATGACATACAGGTATATACTATATACAGGAGGAGATGACACACAGATATATACTATACATAGGTGAGATGACACACAGGTATATACTATATACAGGAGATTACATACAGGTATATCTAATATATAAAGCTAAATGTGTGTATGTATGTATGTGTGTATGTCCGGGATTGGCATCTGCACCGTCGCAGCTACAGCCACAAAATTTTGCACAGTCACACGTCTGGACCCCGAGAGCGTCATAGGCTATGCTGTGAGGTGAAATTTTAACCCCACACTTTCCATTTAACCAAACAATTTTGCCCCTATCTACATAATGGGGAAAAAGTGAAGGGAAAAGTGTTGGAGGAAAATTGACAGCTGCCAGATGTGAACAATGGGGACTTAAAGAATGAGAGCGATGGCGCCAAAGAGTATATACCGTACAGTTGCTAAGGTGGGGCCCCGACATGGGATACTCACCACACACGGGGATATGAACACACACACAAAATGCGCCACACACTACCACGTGCTTGAACACATATACCACCCTCAGCACACATTTCACCACACACACACACCAACCTCGCCACATAAAAGTCGAAACACAAAAGTCACCACTCAAAACTCGCCACGCGCAAAACTCGCTACATGCAAAACTCGCCATATGCAAAACTAGGCTCACGCAAAACTCGCCACACGTGCAAAACTCACCTCATGGAAAACTCACCTCATGCAAAGCTTGCACACACAGAAAAATTGCCACATGTACAAAAGTTGCACCACATGCAAAAGTTGCCTCACACAAAACTTGCACATACTCAAAACGCACCACACATAAAACTCGCCACGCGCAAAACTCGCCATGCACAAATCTTGCAGCACACAACTTGCTACACTAACCTGTCACATGCAACTCGACAAACAAAAAGTTGATACACGCATGTCGCCACACGCAACTCAACACACACAACTTGACACATGAAACTCGCCCTAAAACACACAGAAGTCTGGTATTATCCTTCAAAAATAAAAATCTGATTAATAAGCAGACAAAGTACAAGAGCAACAATTGTACCATATAGGAAATACGGCAGCTGTCAGTCACATGACCTGTCTATTATGTGTAAGTGTGAGCTAATATATACTGCCAGGGGGGAGGGCTTCCTGTTGGCTGGGGATTTATCAGGCTGCCAAAAGCAACCAATCACAGCTCAGCTTCTATTTTGCTACGGTTAATTAATCTGAGCTCTGATTGGTTAATATAGGCAACAAAGACATTCTCAGTATAACAAAGCAAATATATATGTTAAGAAATGCTTCTATTAGCTTAGTTTTTGCCTTTTAATAATTACATTTCTATCTGTTTTGTGTTTTTTGTGTGCAAAATAAATTTTTGTTAACACATTCTATTTTGCTAACAGCATTCATTAACCCGGGCGAAGCCGGGTAGTACAGCTAGTATATATATATGTCTAATATATAAAGCTGAATGTGTGTATGTGTGTGTGTGTGTGTGTGTGTGTGTGTGTGTGTGTGTGTGTGTGTGTGTGTGTGTGTGTGTGTGTGTATGTCCGGGATTGGCATCTGAACCGTCGCAGCTACAGCCACAAAATTTTGAACAGTCACACGTCTGGACCACTAGAGCGTCATAGGCTATGTTGTGAGGTGAAATTTTATCCCCGCGTTTTCCAATTGACCAAACAATTTTGCCCCTATCTACATAATGGGGAAAAAGTGAAAGGAAAAGTGTTGGAGGCGTCACAGCTACAGGCACAAAATTTTGAACAGTCACACGTCTGGACCACTAGAGCGTCATAGGCTATGTTGTGAGGTGAAATTTTATCCCCGCGTTTTCCAATTCACCAAACAATTTTGCCCCTATCTACATAATGGGGAAAAAATGAAAGGAAAAGTGTTGGAGGCAAATTAACAGCTGCCAGCTGTGAACAAGGGGGACTTAAAGAATGAGAGCGATGGCGCCAAAGAGTATATACTGTACAGTTGCTAAGGTGGGGCCCCGACATGGGATAATCATCACACCACCATGGGGATATGAACACACACACAAAATGCGCCACACACTACCACGCGCTCGAACACATATACCACCCTCAGCGCACATTTCACCACACATACACCAACCTCGCCACATAAAAGTCGAAACACAAAAGTCGCCGCTCAAAACACGCCACGCGCAAAACTCTCCACATGCAAAACTCGCCACACGTGCAAAACTCACCTCATGGAAAACTCGCCACACGCAAAACTTGCACACGCAGAAAAAATGCCACATGCACAAAAGTTGCAACGCATGCAAAAGTTGCCTCACACAAAACTTGCACATATTCAAAAGGCTCCACACATAAAACTCGCCACGCGCAAAACTCGCCATGCGCAAAACTCACCATGCGCAAAACTTGCTGCACACAACTTGCTACACTAACCTGTCACATGCAACTCGACACACAAAAAGTTGCTACACGCATGTCGCCACACAAAACTCATCTCACAAAAGTCGCTACATGCATGTCGCCACACGCAACTCAACACACACAACTTGACACACGAAACTCGCCCTAAAACACACACAAGTCTGGTATTATCCTTCAAAAATAGAAATCTGATTAATAAGCAGACAAACTACAAGAGCAACAAATGTACCATATAGGAATCCGGCAGCTGTCAGTCACATGACCAGTCTATTATGTGTATGTGTAAGCTAATATATACTGCCAGGGGGTGGGCTTACTGTTGGCTGGGGATTTATCAGGCTGCAAATTTAGCTTACAAATACTGAGGTAAAAATACTGACCAAATAACCTGTGAACGAGGTCTGTCTAATACAGGAGGAGATGGCATACAGATATATACTATATACAGGAGGAGATGACACACAAGTATATACTATTTACAGGGGAGATGACACACAGGTATATACTATATACAGGAGATGACACAGATATATACTATATACAGGAGAGATGACACACAGGTATATACTATATAGAGGAGGAGATGACATACAGGTACATACTACATACAGCAGGACATACATATTAATCCTATATGACCTATAGCTAATACTTGCTTGGTCCCATTCCGTGCAATCAAATAAAACAACAGAACCACATAAACTCATAACATGGCTCAAGGAATGAAAAAATACAATTTTATTGACATAATCTGGACATAACAATAAAAACAACAAAACCAAAGTACCTCACAGTGCAATTAAGCCATCACTCAAAACTGAGGCACTATACATATATATACTTCTTATTGCACAACCACATTCCCAATAAATACTCCTGATCTTAGTGATAATAACACTTAATGATAATGGTCTGAACCTTTGTTAAAATTTCAAAGACTATCACTGGTAATTAAACCTAAGTGAAAACAAGCCTATTGACGGTCCTTCTGCTAGGTTACAAGTCAAATCAGGGACGCTAAAATGCGAGTATATATGTGCAGAAATAAATATAACTGTAATTACCTAGTGGCGTGCCGAGAACTGAGCGATTGTCCCACCCCTCAGTGGGACAATCGCTCAGGTCTCGGCACGCCACTAGGTAATTACAGTTATATTTATTTCTGCACATATATACCCGCATTTTAGCGTCCCTGATTTGACTTGTAACCTAGCAGAAGGACCGTCAATAGGCTTGTTTTCACTTAGGTTTAATTACCAGTGATAGTCTTTGAAATTTTAACAAAGGTTCAGACCATTATCATTAAGTGTTATTATCACTAAGATCAGGAGTATTTATTGGGAATGTGGTTGTGCAATAAGAAGTATATATGTATAGTGCCTCAGTTTTGAGTGATGGCTTAATTGCACTGTGAGGTACTTTGGTTTTGTTGTTTTTATTGTTATGTCCAGATTATGTCAATAAAATTGTATTTTTTCATTCCTTGAGCCATGTTATGAGTTTATGTGGTTCTGTTGTTTTATTACATACAGCAGGAGATGACATACAGGTATATACTATATACAGGAGGAGATGACACACAGGTATATACTATATACAGGAGCAGATTACCTACAGGTTTATAGTATATACAGGAGGAGATGACATACAGGTATATGCTATGTATAGGAGGAGATGACATACAGGTATATACTATATACAGGAGGAGATGACACAGATATATACTATATATAGGTGAGATAACACATACGTATATACTATACTGGATTGTGGCCCGATTCTAAAGCATCGGGTATTCTAGAATATGCATGTCCCCGTAGTATGTGATTCGCGGCAGACTGTGCCCGTCGCTGATTGGTCGAGGCAACCTTTATGACATCATCGTCGCCATGGCAACCATTATGACCTACGTTGATACTGTGCCCGTCGCCTGGCGGCCTCCACCAATCAGAGATGCGGGATTTCCATTATGACATCAAAATCGCCATGCTGTGCCCGTCGCTGATTGGTCGAGGCCTGGCGGCCTCGACCAATCAGAGACGCGGGATTTCCAGGACAGACAGACAGAAAGACAGACAGACAGACGGAAAAACCCTTAGACAATTATATATATAGATACAGGAGGAGATTACATACAGGTATATACTATATATAGGAGGAGATGACATACAGGTATATACTATATACAGGAGATGACATACAGGTGTATACTATATATAAGGGAGATGACAAACATGTATATACTGAGGTGAAAATGAGAGGTGTGAGGTGAAAATGAAAAGGAGTGAGTGCAAAATGAGAGGAGTGAGGGAAAATAGTGGAGTGATCGGAAAATGACAGATGTGAGGTCGAAATGACAAGTGTTAGGGGGGAATGAGAGGAGTGAGGGGGAAAATAAGAGGAGTGAGGGGGAAAATGAGAGGTGTGAGGGAGAAAATGAGAAGCGTGATGGGAAAATAAGAGAAGTGAGGTGCTATAACTAACCACAGATATTTACTATGCCCAGGCTACGCCGGGCTATTCAGCTAATATATATATATATATATATATATATATATATATATATATATATATATATATATATATATATATATATATATATATATATATATATATATATATATATACACATATACACACACACTAGATGGTGGCCCGCATCAGGTGTTCTAGAATATGCATGTCCACGTAGTATATTGCCCAGCCACGTAGTATATTGCCCAGCCACGTAGTATATTGCCCAGCCACGTAGTATATTGCCCAGTGACGTAGTATATTGCCCAGTGACGTAGTATATTGCCCAGCCATGTAGTATATTGCCCAGTAACAAAGTATATTGCCCAGTGACGTAGTATATTGCCCAGTGATGTAGTATATTGCCCAGTGACATAGTATATTCTCCAGCCACATAGTATATTGCCCAGCCACGTAGTATATTGCCCAGCGACGTAGTATATTGCCCAGCCACATAGTATATTGCCCAGCCACATAGTATATTGCCCAGCCACATAGTATATTGCCCAGCCACATAGTATATTGCACAGCGACTGAGTATACAGCACAGAGCCACGTAGTATACAGACTTCAAATAAAAAAATAAACATATACTCACCTTCCGAAGGCCCTTTGAAGCCCTGTCCCCGTGTGCGGTGCAGGCGGCAGCTTCCGGTCCCAGGGTTGGTATGAGCGCAGGACCTGTGATGACATCGCGGTCACATGACCGTGACGTCATGGCAGGTCCTTCTCGCAGGACCTGTGATGTCGCAGTCACATGACCGTGACGTCATGACAGGTCCTTCTCACATACCATCCTTTGCACCGGAACCTGCCGCTTGCATGGAGCGGTCAACGGAGCGTCGCGAGGAGCGGGAAAGGCGGCGGAAGGTGAGTATATAATGATTTATTTATTTTTTATTATTTTTAACATTAGATCTTAGATCTTTTTACTATTGATGCTGCATAGGCAGCATCAATAGTAAAAACTTGGTCACACAGGGTTAATAGCGGCGGTAACGGAGTGAGTTACCCACTGCATAACGCGGTCCGTTACCGCTGGCATCAATGCTGTGTGAGTGGTGACTGGAGATGAGTATGGAGCGGGCACTGACTGCGGGGAGTGTGGAGCGGGCGCCGGGCACTGACTGCAGGGGAGTAGGGAGGGACTAATCGGACTGTGGCCGTCGCTGATTGGTCGCGGCAGCCATGAAAGGCAGCTGGCGAGACCAATCAGCGACTTGGATTCCATGACAGTCAGAGGCTGCAACCAATGAATATCCGTGACAGACAGACAGACAGACGGAAGTGACCCTTAGACAATTATATAGTAGATATAAATCTGGTATCGCTGTAATCGCAAATACCCGAAGAATAAATTTGCCTCATCACTTATACTGCACGGTGAACCACACAAAAAGAAAAATAAGAACTATTCTTGTACTGCTGTCTATTTGTTCATTCTACCTCCCAGAAAACGGAATAAGTTTCGACTCACATTTATCCTGCGTTCTCTGCTGAGTGCTTAAGTCTGGCTTTTCATGTAAATTTAGAAAAACCGCAATTCAGACAATCTCAGACAATCTCAGACAGAACCACTCGCTTATGAGGCAGATGGATTTGCATTGTACTGATCTGTGTTCTGGTGGTGACCCATCATTTTAGGAGTCTATTGCAGAGCACAAGTGTGAGCTACCACAGATCTGTGCACATCTAAAAAGATGGATACCACTGCAGCAGACGCCAAACGGAGTACGAAGTGTCTCCATCTGCCTCACGGTGGTTAGTTCTGTCAGTGGTTTTATCGGATTTGCATTTTTGAGTTAATTATACGGAATCCCCAATGTAATTTATCAGCATAGAACACAAGAATCTGTTCCCGCCTTATATTAGTAGCAATCAAAAAACCCTAATTTAAAGGACTCAGGTCCTTCATCTGTCACTGGAACTATAGGGGGTTCCCATGTCACTGGAACAAACTCTGGAAGAGCGACATGGCTCCCACTCTCAAATAAAATCCAATGAATCCTACGCTCACAAATCCAAATACCCAACCTCCTTCTGAGCCCCACTGTGCCTAAACCACAGTAAGCTGCCATGTTTGTCATTATTGTAATGGAGAGAATTTATCGGTGTGCATCTCCAGAAGCACAAGCTCAGCACAATGTATGGGAGCGCTACAACATATGGAAGCTCTACACTGTATAGGTACTAGACTGGCAGATTTGCAATTCTCCAGAAAAAAGCCTGGCAAAAATGTTACAAAATAGTCACTGCAGCCATAGATGAATCCATTAAGAGGTGCATTTCCTACAAAGGGGTAACGCTTGGGGTTTTTCTGCTGTTCTGTCACCTTTAGGGCTCCACAAATGTCGCCCGCAAACTATTCTAGAAAAATCTGTGCTACTTCCTTCTCAGCCCTGACGTGTGACGTGAAAATTGCACAACAAATTGTGGGGTCCATTTTCTCCCGTTACCCTTGTGAAAATAAAAAATTTGAGGCTAAAAGTACATTTTTGAGGGCAAAATGTGATTTGTTTTTATTTTCACAGCTCTAAATTATAAACTTCTGTGAAGCATCTAAGGGTTCAAGGTGCTCACCACACATCTAGATACATTCCTTAAGGGGTCTAGTTTCCAAAATGGGGTCGCATGTGGGGGATTTCTACTGTTTAGGGACATCAGGGGCTCTCCAAACATGACATGGTGTTTGCTCTCGATTCCAGACATTATTGCATTCAAGAAGTCAAACAATGCTGCTTCCCTTCCAGTATCAAAGTACTAAGGAGAAATTTCACAACAAATTTTAGGGTTCAATTTCTCCAGTTACCCTTGTGAAAATAAGAAATTTAGAGTAAAACTTTTGTGAAAAAAGTTAAATGTTAAATCTTTCCTTCCACACTGCTTTAGTTCCTGTGAAGCACCTGAAGAGTTAATAATGTGGTTTTGAGTACTTTAAGGGGTGCAGTTTTTTGAATGAGGTCACTTTTGGGTATTTGATATCATATAGGCAGCCAAAGTCACTTCAAATGTGATGTGGTCCCTAAAAAAATGATTTAGCAAATTCTGTCGCAAAAATTAAAAATCGATGGTTAACTTTCAACCCTTATAACTTAACAAACAAAAAAAAAAAATGATGCATCCAAAATTGTGCTGATGTGTAGTAAGAAACGTGGGAAATGTTATAATTAACTATTTTGTGTGACATACAGTGGGGCAAAAAAGTATTTAGTCAGTCAGCAATAGTGCAAGTTCCACCACTTAAAAAGATGAGAGGCGTCTGTAATTTACATCATAGGTAGAACTCAACTATGGGAGACAAACTGAGAAAAAAAAATCCAGAAAATCACATTGTCTGTTCTTTTATCATTTTATTTGCATATTCTGGTGGAAAATAAGTATTTGGTCAGAAACAAACAATCAAGATTTCTGGCTCTCACAGACCTGTAACTTCTTCTTTAAGAGTCTCCTCTTTCCTCCACTCATTACCTGTAGTAATGGCACCTGTTTAAACTTGTTATCAGTATAAAAAGACACCTGTGCACACCCTCAAACAGTCTGACTCCAAACTCCACTATGGTGAAGACCAAAGAGCTGTCGAAGGACACCAGAAACAAAATTGTAGCCCTGCACCAGGCTTGGAAGACTGAATCTGCAATAGCCAACCAGCTTGGAGTGAAGAAATCAACAGTGGGAGCAATAATTAGAAAATGGAAGACATTCAAGACCACTGATAATCTCCCTCGATCTGGGGCTCCAGGCAAAATCCCACCCCGTGGGGTCAGAATGATCACAAGAACGGTGAGCAAAAATCCCAGAACCACGCGGGGGGACCTAGTGAATGAACTGCAGAGAGCTGGGACCAATGTAGCAAGGCCTACCATAAGCAACACTACGCCACCATGGACTCAGATCCTGCAGTGCCAGACGTGTCCCACTGCTTAAGCCAGTACATGTCCGGGCCCGTCTGAAGTTTGCTACAGAGCATTTGGATGATCCAGAGGAGTTTTGGGAGAATGTCCTATGGTCTGATGAAACCAAACTGGAACTGTTTGGTAGAAACACAACTTGTCGTGTTTGGAGGAAAAAGAATACTGAGTTGCATCCATCAAACACCATACCTACTGTAAAGCATGGTGGTGGAAACATCATGCTTTGGGGCTGTTTCTCTGCAAAGGGGCCAGGACGACTGATCCGGGTACATGAAAGAATGAATGGGGCCATGTATCGTGAGATTTTGAGTGCAAACCTCCTTCCATCAGCAAGGGCATTGAAGATGAAATGTGGCTGGGTCTTTCAACATGACAATGATCCAAAGCACACCGCCAGGGCAACGAAGGAGTGGCTTCGTAAGAAGCATTTCAAGGTCCTGGAGTGGCCTAGCCAGTCTCCAGATCTCAACCCTATAGAAAACCTTTGGAGGGAGTCGAAAGTCCGTGTTGCCAAGCGAAAAGCCAAAAACATCACTGCTCTAGAGGAGATCTGTATGGAGGAATGGGCCAACATACCAACAACAGTGTGTGGCAACCTTGTGAAGACTTACAGAAAACGTTTTACCTCTGTCATTGCCAACAAAGGATATATTACAAAGTATTGAGATGAAATTTTGTTTCTGACCAAATACTTATTTTCCACCAGAATATGCAAATAAAATGATTAAAAAAAACAGACAATGTGATTTTCTGGATTTTTTTTTCTCAGTTTGTCTCCCATAGTTGAGGTCTACCTATGATGTAAATTACAGACGCCTCTCATCTTTTTAAGTGGTGGAACTTGCACTATTGCTGACTGACTAAATACTTTTTTGCCCCACTGTAACTCTCTGACTCAGGGTCACAAAAATTAAAAGTTCGAAAATTGCTAAATTGTCATTTAGCTTGGGCGTTCCCTGACTCTACGCTGACTCATCACAACTTTGCCACGCTGCGACTGCTGCCAGCCCATTTCATCGCCCACCACCTGCTCGTCAGGATCGCAGCCAAGTAAACCCGACAGGCGACCTATGCATCAAGAACTCCTTGCACCTACCACGCCTCGGAAGTCTGGCGAGTCAGACCAGAGCTATTGGTGCAGGACACCACACAGTGCCGTGTATGTTTGTATATATGCATTGTATATTTACCCTCCACACTGCACAGCATTGACAGGGTAGATCAACTCTGGACACACTCTAGGAGTGCCAGTGGGGGATTCTATCTCTCTTTTTACTTTGCATACACGCCCTCCTATTAGTGGCATATCCTTAAGCGCGGCATCAGTTCTTTTTGAGTACTATTGTTTACACCTTATGGATGCCTCGGTCACCTGGCTGTCTTGATTCCAGCTGCTAAGGATATTCTTTAGACAGAGAGCAATGGTGTTCTTTTTACATTGATTTTGTGGATTTGTTTTCTCATTTTGACTCTCATAGTTGTGGTCTGTCTATGATGTCAATTACAGGCCTCTCATCTTTTTAAGTGGGAGAACTTGCACAATTGGTGGCTGACTAAATACTTTTTTTTTTTCCCCACTGTATAAAGAAATAAATTCCAACTTAATATCCCCGTGAAACAAGACAGATACAGCTCTTGAGTGTGATGAGAAGCAAGAACTTTCATCATCATTCGAAAATAATAAAAAACAAAAAAAAACTAAATTATTCCACCTAATTGACACGAACTGTCAGGAAAAAGAATGATAACGACCAAGGTTAGGGAATATATTTTACTAATGAGCCACAAGACCCTGAATGTTGAAGATCAATCCAATTTAAAGAAGCACTCCCATGAATATTTTTTTCATTGAATGTGTATATATGCATGAATTGTAGTGTGAGAGCACCGCTTTCTCCAGAATGCGCCATTCTGCTCATCTTCTCAGTGATGTTACTGCACCTCAGACTAGCGGACACATTCTATGCTCTAGTCTACTGTAGGTGTGAGCAGGAAGTCTCTTTTACAATGTAAGTCTATGGAGTTACTGAATCTCCATAGGCTTACACTATAAGAGCAACCTCTGGAACATGCAAAGCAAAGTGTGCCCTGGAGAGTCTTAAGAGTGGTGACCTCACTGAGAAGAAGAGCAGAACAGTGCTGGATCCCAGAGAGTGGCAGGGAGTATATTCACACATTCACACTACATTACACAGACAAATACACAGATGTAACGAAAGAAGAAAAGTCATGGGAGTGCTTCTTTAAGGCCGGGGTCACACTTGCGAGTGCAATGCGAGAAACTTGCACGAGTCTCTCGCATCAATACCCGAAACAACCGCCGGCACTCGGGACCGGAGCGTTCAGCTGCATAGAAATACATCCAGCCGCACACTCCAGTCATGAGTGTCGGGTATTGATGCGAGAGACTCATGCAAATTTCTCCAATTGCAATCGCAAGTGTGACCCCGGCCTAATTCTGATACTGGTACTTCTATTTATTATATATTATTTTTTTTAGCACTTAAGCAGAATTAAGTATGTTGAGCAGACACTACTATTAAAACATGTTATAATAGGGCTTATTGTAACATGTATTCGTACCAGTAACAGATTATCACAACCATATAGTTTACTGCTTTCTATAAGGTTTATAAATAGCAGCAAAAATATTGCTTTTGTTATTGAACTTTAAAGGAAATCTGTCTGCAGACAAAGAGAAGCTGAATCGAACAATGTATCACTTAGATTACTGGGTGCAGCCAGTCTCACACATAGTTTTTACATTTAGAGTGAAGCAGAGCTGAGAAAGCTAGCCCTGCCCACACCAGGCTCTGTATGTACAAAGTCCATAGACCCTGAGATGCTTAGTTGCCGAACTAGTCGGGCAATGTCTCTTGGTGAGAAATCCTTCACAGTTCGTAAACTACAGCATGCACTTTTCTGTGTTTCACCCTTTATCTGCTGCTGTTTTCACATTACATAGCAAAAAGCTGCTGACAGATTCCCTTTAAGTGCATTTAATAAGTGAAGATGTACCATGATCAACAGCTCCCCACATACAAGGAAATGTTCCCAGACACCTCACTTGCAGTATGATGCCCCCACAAACGGTATGATACCCCCACAGCCACTTACACGCAGTATGACACCCACACCCCAACAGCAGCGCACAGCTTCATATGCCCCACATAGTATGATAGTCCCCAGACAGCATGATGATCCCACAACCACTCACACAGTATTATGCTTCCCCACACAAGTATGATGTCCCCAAAGCTCTTCGCATAGTATGAGTATGATGGCCCCCTAAATATGTTCTGAGAGAAAATAACCAGAAAAAAATAAAACTGCTCTCATCACCCGGCTTCCCACTTATGCGCTGCTCCACTCTGTATACAGTGTAATGATGTTATCATCTAATGATGTTATCACACCCACTGAGCAAAGACTCAGCAGCAGAGGCTGAATTATGGAATAGGGAGCTGGCAGCTTCCTGTTCCATCATTGTATTCAGGAGGCTACACTTTGCCCAGGTGTGCCACAGATGCTTCACCCTCTCTCCTGCTGCAGTATTACACATCAATACATGATCCCATTTGACAAGAATTTCTATACTGTTTAACATGTCTATTAATCCACTCTTGCTTCTTTTGGATTTTGAAAGAAAACTGTAGCATTCTTCCAAAATAATTTCAGCTTATCAGTACAGAGTTAAGCATATTGTAATTCAGGACACCTAGGTACATCATTCATCTCAGGAAAAGAGGCTTTCTATTTGAGTCTCAACCACATAATCAGCATAAATTATTATGTTAATCTCATTATGTTAAAGCGTTAATATCACGGGCACATCTTGACACTTTATCCCTATCTTTAGGAATGTCCAACATAAACAAATTCTGTCATAGTCCTTTTCAGGGCAACCTGAATCATAAATTTATCAAAGATGTCCAAAAAAGGTCATGGTTATTTAAAACGCATATATAATCCAACAGTGTGACCCAACGTTGTCAGACTGCCAGGGAAACACACTAATACCCAATGAAAGCAGTGTGTTCGTTTAAAAATTAAAATATTTTATTATACATTATCCTAAAAAACACACATATGAACAAAATAACAAGTATCAACAAAGTGTCTTTCGTGTGAGGAAGGCATGACAATCACCGCATATTATTGTATAGGCATAAATGCCCACATATATTCTTGCTGAATTTTGTCCATTTAGTATGTGGACATAAATTATCCACCATGTAAACAAAACCCCTATACACAAGTTCTAGATTAGATTAGTTATGCCAAGTAATTTTGTTATAATCTAATGAAAAGAGCAGTATGCGGGAACAAGTGCCCATATGGTATTTATAACGAGTCAAAACTACCTCTGTTGCAGCATAATACAAAAAGTACAGCAGTAAGTTTACCTATCGTGGTAAGGGTCCAGAGGTGGGATCCAGCGTGTTGATGCGGGATTAGTCAGTTGCTTCCCTCCACCCCAACGCACGTTTTGTGAATTCTTCCTCAGGGGGCATGTGAACCTGAATCATAGCCTGGCTGTGCGATTACAGCCAGGTAGGTCTTTCTCTGAAATGCAGCAGTGTTTCAAAAAACCTATTTTCAAATGCTGGTCAGGGACTATAGAGAGATCTAATTAGTTCAGTACGGACACTGTCTGGTTTCTCCCTGCACTGATCTAGCTGAAAGTCAGGTCTCCTCACCCTATGCACGTACCAGGGAGAGACCGGTCAATGATATGGAGTGAGGTGGAGAGAAGCCGATCAGGGGCCACACAGGACTAGTCAGGTCTTTCAGTAATATTAGAGAAAGCAAAGTAACGAACTCTAAACGTCTCAAACTAAGTCTAAATGAATGACAACGGTAAATTTTCTTTAGACTTTTCAGAAAATCCCCAAAACTGCACAATGGGCATTCTTGATCTGAATTCTAAGTTGAGTCACTTTCCTTTATAACTTTTCTTCTTCTTTAACCAGTTCTAGTAATCTGTCTTCAAAATAGCCACTGTACCTTCTTACTGTATCTTTTGCTTTAATTATGAACATAAGTACATAAAAGAATAAGTTCCTCTCTCAAAGTATCCATCTAAATGAACACTGTATTGATAGTTGAATTACATTGTTAGCTGGCAGCAAAAATGCCCTTTAGAGTATAAAGAATCTTCTATTTTACATTCCCGCTCTGATTCAAACCATTTATTCTTTACCAGTTACTTTTATTTTTCTGGCTTAACAGTGATATCTCTTTTAATAAAGGGGAATCTGACAATTTAAATATGCTGCCCGATCAACAGGCACTGGCTGTATGATTCCAGCCATATGTGTTTGACTCTGAAATGCTGCAGCGTTTCAGAAAAAAATAGACTGCTCAAAAACACAAAGGGAACACCAAAGTGCCACACACTAAATATCAATTAATTAAATATTCTACTTACAAATCTGTATTCGTTACATAGCGGAATACGTTAAGAACTATAAAACAAAAATGATTAACGTAAATCAAAATGAATATTCCATGGAGTTCTGGATTTGGAATGATACTCAAAATCAAAGTGAAAAAAGAAATTACAGGCTGATCCAACTTCAGTGGAAATAGCTCAAGACAAGGAAATGACGCTCCATTGTGTGTGGAATCCTGTATGACCTTACCCACCACAACACCTGGGCATAGTCCTCTTGAGCTTCCCAGAGCTCGCACTGATGTGCCATTCTGAATGAGCTGCACTATCTAAGCAATTTTTGTGGGTTCTACAGTAGTTACCACCTCATGCTACTGTACCTCTAGGGGTGAGAGCAATGACAAAATGGAAAAGTGACCAAAAACAACAGCAAAAAAGGATGAGAACAGAGAAGTATGTGATCCCCACTTGCAGTACCAAGCCTTTATTGGGGTTGTCTTACTAATCATTTCTACCAGTTCTCTGTTCCATTTGCACAACAGTAGATGAAATTGATTCACAATCAGTGTTGCTTCATAACTAGACAGTTATTTATTTCAGTAGTGTATATTGAAAAAGCCACCAGGGACTGAGCCACATGTGAAACTATTCGGATAGGTCTCCCTGCTGTCTCTTGCTGAGCGCTTGCCCAACTAGTCTCTTGTGCAGCTTCGTTCCTGGTGGCTATTAAAGTATGTTTTTTCTCTGAAACACTACAGCGTTTCATAGTCAACCGTACATGACTGGTGATAATCAGCAAGTGCCTGACACATACTGCCAGTGGATCAGGCAGCATGATTCAACTGTCAGGCTCCCTTTAAACATAAAATCAAAACCCACCTGCCTTCCATCAGCATTTTTAATTTTAATCACTATTTTAAGGGATTTAGCAGAGTGACCTCGGGATTTTCCCTTAGTGCCAACTCATCTTCTAATCATGAGGTCAAAGTATGTTACTGAGAATAACCCTACTTCTCAGCACAAAATGATACTAGCTAAGAAAAACTCCCCACTTACTAAATAAAAACAAAGAGAATTGAACTAAATAACACAGACACAAAGTCCAAGATGAGGTGAAAAGTTTGTAATAAGAGTTACAGATTTACAACACCATAGGAAATGAACAGTTGGAAAATTGCCTCAGGTTACATTACAGTTTTAGCAGTAAGTTTTGAGAGTATTTTGCTGAAAGAATACTACAATAGTTTTGCTCATCATAACATTCCATTTACCGTGTAAAATAAAGTTCCCAAATGCTAATATCCATATATAAATTACCACAAACACAGTAATCCTTTAGCCAATTATAAATTACTGAATTTTGCACAAAGATGGAAAATTAAATATGGTCATTGAATATTGTTGAATTCAAATTAAAAAAAGGTCTTAATTGATGTCAGATAAAATAAAGTGGGGAAAATAAATATTTCATACACTGAAGATTTTGCATGTTTTCCCACCAACAAAGAATGGAGAGGTCTGTAATTTTTATTGCAGGTACACTTCAACTGTGAGAGACAGAACCTTAAAGAAATCCAGAAAATCACATTGTATGATTGTTAAATAATTAAATTGGATTTTATTGCATTAAATAAGTATTTGATCATCTGCCAACCAGCAAGAATTCTGGCTCTCATAGAACTGTTAGTTTATCCTTAAGAAGCCCTCCTACTCTGCACTCAGTACCGGCATTAATTGCAACTGTTTGAACTTTTTACCTGTATAAGAGACACCTATCCACACACTCAATCACACTCCAACCTCTCCACCATGGCCAAGACCAGACAGCTGTTTAAAGACACCAGGAACAAAACTGTAGACGTACAAATGGCTGGGATGGGCTACAGGACAATAGACGAGCAGTTTGGTGAGAAGGCAACAACTGTTAGAATTATTAGAAAATGGAAGAAACACAAGATGACTGTCAATGTTCCTCGGGCTTCATGCAGGTGATTAATGATTCTGAGAGAGATCAGGAATCAGCCCAGAACTACACGGAAGAACCTGGTAATTGACTTGAAGAGAGCTGTGACCACAGTCTCAAACATTACTGTTAGTAACACACTATGCCGTTGTGCATTAAAATCCTGCAGGGCACTCAAGTTCCGCCTGCTCACGCCGGCACATGTTCTGGACTGTTTGAATTTTGCCAATGATAATCTGGATGATCTAGAGGCAGCATGGAAGACGATCTTGTGGTCAGATGAGAACAAAATAGACCTTTATGGTATCAACTGACAAGAGTTTGAAGGAAGAATAAGGATGAATACAACCCTAAGTACTCCGGGAGAGGCCTAGTCTGTCTACAGATCTGAACCCAATAGAGAATCTTTGGAGGGATCTGGAGCAACAATCCTGAAACCTGAAAGATCTGGAGAAGATACAGGTGCTTCAAAAAGTTAATTTATTTCAGTTCTTCAATACAAAAAGTGAAACTCATATAGAGTCATTACAAAAAGAATGATCCATTTCAAGGGTTTATTTCTGTTTATGTTGATGATTATGGCTTGCAGCCAGTGAAAACCCAAAAGTCATTATCTCAGTAAATTAGAATACTTAACACCAGATTGAAAAATGATTTTAAAATCTGAAATGTTGTCCTACTGAAATGCATGTTCAGTAAATGCACTAAATACTTGGTCGGGGCTCCATTTGCATGAATTAGGCTACGTTCACATTTGCGTTGTTGTGTGTTGCATCGGCGACGCAACGCACAACGCATGCAAAACGCATTGTTTTGTGAAGCATGCGTCCTTTTTTTGCATGATTTTGGACGCCAAAAAATGCAACTTGCTGCGTCCTCTGCGCCCTGACGCGTGCGCCCAAAGAGACGCATGTGTCACAAAACGCAACACAACGCATGTCCATGCGTCCCCATGTTAAATATAGGGACGCATGACGCATGCGGCGACGCTGCAGCGCCCGACGCTGCGGCGCACAACGCTAATGTGAACGTAGCCTTAAGCTGGTTTCACACTTGCGTTTTGATCTGCAGCGGTTTAGCGCATGCGTTTTTTTTTCTATACTTAACATTAAAAAACGCATGCGTTTTGACGCGTTTTTGGCAACGCATGCGTTTTTTGACGCGTGTGTTTAGTTGCAGAAATGCAACCTGTAGTAATTTCTAGCGGCGTTTTTTTGCCGCAAAAAAACGCATGCGTTTATTTGCGGCCAAAAAATGTATTGCTGTCTATGTAAACGCATGCGTTTTTAAGCACATGCGTTTGCTTGCGTTAAAAACGCATGCATTTTTATAGAAAAACACAAGAAAACACAAAAAAAACAAGAAAACCCTAACCCTAGGGTTACTAGGGATCCTAACCCTAAGGTTAGGATCCCTAGTAACCCCTTAGGGTTAGGGTTAGGATCCCTAGGGTAACGGTTAGGGTTAGGATCCCTAGTAACCCTAGGAATCCTAACCCTAGGGATCCTAACCCTAACCCTTAGGGTTAGGATCCTAAGGGTTAGGATCCCTAGGGTTATGGTTAGGGTTTGGATCCCTAGGGTTATGGTTAGGGTTTGGATCCCTAGGGTTATGGTTAGGGTTATGGTTAGAGGTAGGGTTAGGGTTTGGATCCCTTTATCACCTTGATGGTGGGGGGTGGCTTATCAGTGACCTGGTGACCAAGACATTCTTCTAATAAAAAGCTACCCCTAACCCTAACCCTAGGGATCCTAACCCTAACCCTAGCTAATTCTATTAATAGTGGGTTTTCTAGTTGATTTTGATGATTGGCAGCTGTCACAACTTCTCAGCATGCGTTTCAAAAACGCAAACGCAGGAAAAAACGCATGTAAACGCGTCAAAACGCCGCGTTTTTTTTCTGCATGCAAAAACGCATGTGTCTAAAAGACGCAGCGTTTGCATGCGCTTACATGCGTTTTTTCACCACCTGCATTTTTTTTTAAAAACGCTGCAGATCAAAACGCAAGTGTGAAACCAGCCTTACTGTATAAATGCGGCGTGGCATGGAGGCGATCAGCCTGTGGCACTGCTGAGGTGTTATGAAAGCCCAGGTTGCTTTGATAGCAGCCTGAAGCTCGTTTGCATTGTTGGGTCTAATGTCTCTCTCATCTTGCTCTTGACAAAACCCCATAGATACTCTATGGAATTATGGTCAGGCAAGTTTGCTGGCCAATCAAGCACAGTAATACTGTTTTTAAACCAAGTATTGGTACTTTTGGCAGTGTTGTCAGCTGCCAAATCCTGCTGGAGAATGAAATATCCATTTCCAAAAAGCTTACAGGCAGAGGGAAGCATGAAGCGCTCTAAAATTTCCTGGTAGACGGCTGTGCTGACTTTGGTCTTGAGAAAACACAGTGGACCTACACCAGCAGATGACGGAGATATGGCGAAAAATTTAAAAATTTTGCAATTTTCAAACTTTGTATTTTTATGCCCTTAAATCAGAGAGATATGTCACAAAAAATAGTTAATAAATAACATTTCCCACATGTCTACTTTACATCAGCACGATTTTGGAAACAATTTTTTTTTTTGTTAGGGAGTTATAAGGGTTAAAAGTTAACCAGCAATTTCTCATTTTTACAACACCATTTTTTTTTTAGGGACCACATCACATTTGAAGTCATTTTGAGAGGTCTATATGATAGAAAATAACTAAGTTTGACACCATTCTAAAAACTGCACCCCTCAAGGTGCTCAAAACCACATTCAAGAAGTTTATTAACCCTTTATGTGCTTCACAGGAACTGAAACAATGTGGAAGGCAAAAATGAACATTTAACTTTTTTTTGCAAACATTTTACTTCAGAACCATTTTGTTTTCTTTTCACAAGTGTAAAAACAGAAATTTAACCATAAATGTTGTTGTGCAATTTCTCCTGAATACGCCGATACCCCATATGTGGGGGTAAACCACTGTTTGGGCGCACCGCAGAGCTTGGAAGAGAAGGAGCACCGTTTGACTTTTTCAATGCAGAATTGGCTGGAACTGAGATCGGATGCCATGTCACGTTTAGAGAGCCCCTGATGTGCCTAAACAGTGGAAACGCTCCACAAGTGACACCATTTTGGAAACTAGACCCCTTAAGGAACTTATGTAGATGTGTGATGAGCACTTTGAGTCCCCAAGTGCTTCACAGAAGTTTATAAAGTAGAGCCGTGAAAATAAAAAATTGCATTTGTTTACACAAAAATGATCTTTTCGCCCACAAATTCTTATTTTCACAAGGGTAACAGGAGAAATTAGACCACAAAAGTTGTTGTGCAATTTCTCCTGAGTACGTTGATACCCCATATGTGGGGGTAAACCACTGTTTGGGCGCACTGCAGAGCCTGGAAGAGAAGGAGTGCCGTTTTACTTTTTCAATGTAGAATTGGCTGGAATTGAGATCGGACGCCATGTCGCGTTTGGAGAGCCCCTGATGTGCCTAAACAGCGGAAACCCCACACAAGTGACATCATTTTGGAAACTAGACCCCTTAGGGAACTTATCTAGATGTGTGGTGAGCACTTTAAACCCCCAGGTGCTTCACGGAAGTTTATAGCGTAGAGCCGTGAAAATAAAAAGTCACATTTTTTCTACAAAAATGAACTTTTTGCCCCAAAATTTTTATTTTGACAAGGGTAACAGGAGAAATTAGACCACAAAAGTTGTTGTGCAATTTCTCCTGAGTACGTCGATACCCCAAAAGTGGGGGTAAACCACTGTTTGGGCGCACTGCAGAGCTTGGAAGAGAAGGAGTGCCGTTTTACTTTTTCAGTGTAGAATTGGCTGGAATTGAGATCGGACACCATGTCGCGTTTGGTGAGCCCCTGATGTGCCTAAACAGTAGAAACCACCCACAAGTGACCCCATTTTGGAAACTAGACCCCTTAAGTAACTTATCTAGATGTGTGGTGAGCACTTTAAACCCCCAAGTGCTTCACAGAAATTTATAAAGTAGAGCGGTGAAAATAAAAAATCTTTTTTTTTTCCATAAAAATGATTTTTTAGCCTGCAATTTTTTTTATTCTCTCAAGGGTAACAGGAGACATTGGACCCCAAAATCTGTTGACCAGTTTGTCCTGAGTACGCTGATACCCCACATGTGGGGGGGGGGGCACTGCTTGGGCACCCATCGGGGCTCGGAAGGGAAGGAGCGCCGCTTGGAATGCAGACTTTGATGGGATGGTCTGCGGGCATCATGTTGCATTTGCAGAGCTCCTGATGTACCTAAACAGTAGAAACCCCCCAAAAGTGACCCCATTTTGGAAACTAGACTCCCCAAAGAGCTTATCTAGATGTGTGGTGAGCACTATGAACCCCCAACTGCTTCACAGAAGTTTATAATGTAGAGCCATGAAAGTAAAAAAAAAATCATATTTTTTCCCACAAAAATGACTTTTCACCCCCAATTTTTTACTTTCACAAGGGTAACAGGAGAAATAGGATGCCAAAATTTATTGTGCAATTTATGCTGAGTAGGCTGATATCCGATATGTGTGGGTAAACCACTGTTTGGGCGCATGGCAGAGCTCGGAAGGGAAGGAGCGCCGTTTTGGAAAGCAAACTTTGATAGAACGGTCTGCGGGCGTCATGTTGCGTTTGCAGAGCCCCTGATGTACCTAAACAGTA
Source organism: Ranitomeya variabilis (assembly GCF_051348905.1). Lineage (NCBI taxonomy): Eukaryota > Metazoa > Chordata > Amphibia > Anura > Dendrobatidae > Ranitomeya > Ranitomeya variabilis. The sequence continues at coordinate 350,837,915 of NC_135236.1, read as the reverse complement.
GAAACCCCCCACAAGTGAACCCATTTTGGAAACTAGACCCCCCCAAAGAACTTATATAGATGTGTTGTGAGAACTTTGGATGCCCAAGTGCTTCACAGAAGTTTATAATGCAGAGTCGTGAAAATAATTTTTTTTCCACAAAAAAGATTTTTTAGCCCCCAAGTTTTTATTTTTACAAGGGTACAAGAGAAATTGGACCCCAAAAGTTGTTGTCCAATTTGTCCTGAGTACACTGATACCCCATGTGTGGGGGGAGACCACTGTTTGGGTGCACGGCAGAGCTCGGAAGGGAAGGAGCGCCGTTTTGGAATGCAGACTTTGATAGAATGGTCTGCGGGTGATATGTTGCGTTTGCAGAGCCCCTAATGTACCTAAACAGTAGAAACCCCCCACAAGTGACCCCAAATTGGAAACTAGACCCCTCAAGTTACTTATCTAGATGTGTTGTAAGAACTTTGAACCCCCTAGTGTTTCACTACAGTTTATAACGCAGAGCAGTGAAAATAAAAAATCTTATTTAAGAAAAATATTTTTTAGCCCCGAGTTTTGTATTTTCCAAGGGTAACAGTTGAAATTAGACCCCAAAAGTTGTTGTTCAATTTGTCCTGAGTACGCTGATACCCCATATGTGGGGAGGAACCACCGTTTGAGCGCATGGCAGAGCTCGGAAGGGACGGAGCGTAATTTAGAATGCAGACTTAGATGGATTGGTCTGCAGCGTCACATTGCGTTTGCAGAGCCCCTAATGTACCTAAACAGTAGAAACCCCCCACAAGTGACCCCATATTGGAAACTAGACCCCCCAAGGAACTTATCTAGATGTGTTGTGAGAACTTTGAACCAACAAGTGTTTCACTACAGTTTATAATGCAGAGCCGTGAAAATAAAAAATATTTTTCTTTCCACAAAAATTATTATTTAGCCCCCATTTTTGTATTTTTCCAAAAGTAACAGGAGAAGTTGGACCACAAAAGTTGTCCAATGTGTCCTGAGTACGCTGATACCCCATATGTGGGGGGGAACCACCGTTTGGGCGCATGGGAGAGCTCGGAAGAGAAGGAGCACTGTTTTACTTTTTCAACGCAGAATTGGCTGGAATTGAGATCGGACGCCATGTCGCGTTTGGAGAGCCCCTGATGTGCCTAAACAGTGGAAAACCCCCAATTATAACTGAAACCCTAATCCAAACACATCCCTAACCCTAATCCCAAAGATAACCCTAACCACACCCCTAACCCTGACACACCCCTAACCCTAATGCCAACCTTATTCCCAACCGTAAATGTAATCCAAACCCTAACCCGAACTTTAGCCCCAATCCTAACTGTAGCCTTAACCCTAGACCCAACCCTAGCTCTAACCCTTGCCCTAACCCGAACCCTAGCCCTAACCCTAATGGGAAAATAGAAATAAATTATTTTAATTTTTAACTTTTCGCTAACTAAGGGGGTGATGAAGGGGGGTTTGATTTACTTTTATAGCGTGTTTTTTTTAGCGGATTTTTATGATTGGCAGCCGTCACACACTGAAAGACACTTTTTATTGCAAAAAATATTTTTTGCGTTACCACATTTTGAGAGCTATAATTTTTCCATATTTTGGTCCACAGAGTCATGTGAGGTCTTGTTTTTTGCGGGACGAGTTGAAGTTTTTATTGGTAACATTTTCGGGCACATGACATTTTTTGATCGCTTTTTATTCCGATTTTTGTGAGGCGGAATGACCAAAAACCAGCTATTCATGAATTTCTTTTGGGGGAGGAGTTTATACCGTTCCGCGTTTGGTAAAATGGATAAAGCAGTTTTATTCTTCGGGTCAGTACGATTACAGCGATACCTCATTTATATTTTTTTTATGTTTTGGCGCTTTTATACGATAAAAACTACTTTATAGAAAAAATAATTCTTTTTGCATCGCTTTATTCTGAGGACTATAACTTTTTCATTTTTTCTTTGATGGCGCTGTATGGCGGCTCGTTTTTTGCGCGACAAGATGACGTTTTCAGCGGTACCATGGTTATTTAGATCCGTCTTTTTGATCGCGTGTTATTCCACTTTTTGTTTGGCGGTATGACAATAAAGCGTTTTTTGCCTCGTGTTTTTTTTTTTTTTTTACTTTTACGGTGTTCACTGAAGGGGTTAACTAGTGGGACAGTTTTATAGGTCGGGTCGTTACGGACGTGGCGATACTAAATATGTGTACTTTATTGTTTTTTTTTTATTTAGATAAATAAATGTATTTATAGGAACAATATTTTTTGGGGGGGGGGATTTTTTTTTTATTCATTTTTTTTTTACACATGTGAACATTTTATTTTTTTTACACTAACATTGCCCCGGGGGGGGGGGGGGGGGCATCATGTTATAGTGTAAGATAGCTGATCTTACACTTTGCTGTGCACTGTGTCAGACCGGCGATCTGACATGCACAGCTCCTGGCTTCCTGGTGCCTGCTCTGAGCAGGCGCTGTGAAGCCACCTCCCTGCAGGTCCCGGATGCCGTGGCCATTTTGGATCGGGGCCTGCTGCAGCGAGGAGGAAGTAAGAGTCCCTCGGAGAAACGCGATCACATCGCGTTGCTCCGGGGGTCTGAGGGAAGCACGCAGGGAGCCCCCTCCCTGAGCGATGCTTCCCTATACCGCTGGAACACTGCGATCATGTTTGATCGCAGTGTGCCGAGGGCGGTCCGTGACAGCTCCTGGCACATAGTGCCGGATGTCAGCTGTGATAGTCAGCTGACACCCAGCCACGATCGGCCGCGCTCCCCCCGTGAGTGCGGCCAATCACATATGACGTACTATCCCGTCACTGGGAATTAAGTCCCAGGTCACCTTGACGGGATAGTAAGTCATATGGGATTAAGGGGTTAAAAGGCAGTAACGGGCGCTCAAAAGATTGAATTTAAACCAAAATAGAATCAATAAAAACATCAGATCAGCGCACAAAAAACAGCCCTCACCCAGCCCCAGATCACAAATATACTTCTAGGAATAAGGAGATCAAAAAATAGAAACTCAAAAACCCAAAGTGGTGATGGGTTAATTATGTAAAAATCATAGAACGTGATTTTCTGGATTTTTTTTTTAGATTCTGTTAACAGTTGAAGTGTATCTATGATAAAAATTACAGACCTCTCCATTCTTTGTAGGTGGGAAAACTTGCAACATGGGCAGTGTATCAAATACTTAATTTCCTCACTGTAGTAGCAATAAATTACTCTAATACACTTAATGTACTCTTAGTCAAGGGACTTGTAAAAACGATGAGCCAATTGTATCCAGTAGAAATGATTGTATACACCCCAACAGAAATCTGTTGCAATGAAATCTAAAACAAGTGCGTGGAACGCTGCACTTATGACGATGTTCATTAAAAACTTCCCCTGACCCACTTCTACTCATCACAGGACACTGAAACTGCACATGAGTAATGATATCAGTCTTTATTAGTGATGAGCGAATATAATCGTTACTCGAGATTTCCTGCGCATGCTTGGGGGTCCTCTGAGTATATTTTAGTGCTCGGAGATTTAGTTTTCCTTTCAGCAGCTGAATGATCTGTTAGCCAGCTTGATTACATGTGGGGATTCCCTAGCAACCAGGCAACCCCCACATGTACTTATGCTGGCTAACAGATGTAAATCATTCAGCTGTGGCGATGAAAACTAAATCTCTGAGCACTTTCAAATACTCGGAGGACACCCGAGCATGCTCGGGAAATCTCGAGTAACTATAGTCTCTATAGGTTTTGTGCCAATTTGCAAGTCAGAACTGGTAACTGTCTTAATTTTACAGGTGCTGAAGTAGTGTGAGGTTTGATAATGGACCCAGTGGAATACATAGCAGCCATCAAGTTCCTTTACTTTAAGGCTGTGTGCACACGTAGCATATTTTTTGCGGTTTTTTCGTGGTTTTTCGCTATAAAACCGCGAAAAAAACGCTTACATTAAGCATCCTATGTAATAGAATGCATTCCACATTTTTTGTGCACATGCTGCATTTTTTTCCTGAGTGGAATCGCATTCCAGAAAAAAACGCAGCATGTTCATTAAAATTGCGGAATCGCGGCGATTCTGCACCCATAGGAGTGCATTGATCTGCTTACTTCCCGCACGGGGCTGTGCACACCATGCGGGAAGCAAGCACATCATGTGCGGTTGGTACCCAGGGTGGAGGAGAGGAGACTCTCCTCCACGGACTGGGCACCATATAATTGGTAAAAAATAAAGAATTAAAATAAAAAATAGTCCTATACTCACCGTCTGATGGCCCCCGAAGTGTTCCCGCCTCTCCGGTGCATGATCTCTCTTCCGTTCCTATAGATGATGTGGTTCAGGACCTGTGATGACGTCACTGTCTTGTGATTGGTCGCGTGACCGCTCATGTGACTCACGCGACCAATCACAAGACAGTGACGTCATCGCAGGCCCTTCACTGCACTCCAGCTATAGGAACGGACGCCGCTGAGGTCTGCAGGTGAGTATAACCATGTTTTTTATTTTTTTTTATTATTTTTAAACATTCGATCTTTTACTATAGATGCTGCATAGGCTGCATCTATAGTAAAAAGTTGGTCACACTTGTCAAACACTATGTTTGACAAGTGTGACCAACCGGTCAGTCAGTTTTCCAAGCGATGCTACAGATCGCTTGGAAAACTCTAGCATTCTGAAAGCTAATTATGCTTGCAAAACGCTAGTTTTCTGCGGGTATATGCATGCTAATTCTGCATGCGATATACCCGCGGCAGGAGGCGCAGAATTGCAGCGGAAATTTCCGCGGCAATTCTGCAACGTGTGAACTTAGCCTTAAGGCTGTACACCAAAGGAGGCGTTCAATGAGATGAAAGAGGTTTATGATGATGATTCCTCATCATATGATGTAGTCAACAACTGGCATCATCAATTCAAATGTGGCTGGACTTCGGTGCAAACAGATCCAATTCCAGTGGATACTGTGATACTTTGGCACTACCTTTACTGGCACAGTAGGTCACTGCACATGGCTAAATAGCTTGACGTGATTAAAACGTCTGTTTTCCTCCATTTGCGCTGCTCTACAGTCTGCAAGGAAAAGTGTGGACATATGCACGGGGGATAGCGGCATATATTGGAGCCACTTTTAGTAATGACATCGCGCAATGATGATTTTGGGCATGCGCAGTAACGGCGCTCCAGGCATACCTTGGAAGCATCGTAGGTACTGTTGCTACTATCTGCGCAGCACGGCACTGCGCATTGAGCATCTGGGGCATATGCACTCACTGCGCTCCAAGCGCACACCGGAAGTGTTTAAGTCACTTCCGGGCTTAACACGCTTATACCGTGGGAACGCTCCCACGCCCACTGCTTTATTGGACCACGTGCAGCGTTTGTATAACCCGCTGCCTATGCCTATGACCGGCATCCCCTTTGGACTTCCTTATGGGGCGAAACGCGTCGGGACGAGACATCCGTCTCTTTGAGATAAGTGTACTGTAACCATACACGTGTGCTGCTGTAATGGCGGCTTGTTATTACGCCATTTGGATTTTATGTTGGCTACTAAGTCTAACTTAAATACTGCTTGACTACATGTATATTGTTATGTGGAGCACATGCTTGTTTCAGCAGAGACGCTATTTGCATTGATGAATCAGATCTCTGGCGATGATGCCTCTATATGCTAGAAACATTTTGTTTGGCGAGGACGCCAACAGTCGGGCTCTCCTTCTCTGGCGTTGATGCCACTAAGCATCTTTGATCTTATCTCTGGCGAGGGTGCCCCTTCACAGAGGGCATTATTGTGGTGTGTAGTTAAGACTATATAGAGGGATTTGTGACGTTATTGGTTTCCTCATTACTTAAGTAAATACATCTGAGACACCTTGGATACCTTACAACTGATTGGTTTGTCTCTCCTCTGCATTGTTTATACAAAATATAAGAGGAGGCTAGTTATGTGCAACATCTGAACACACTATTGTTATTATTCAATCTCTCTAAAAATAACCATCTCCAGCTCACACTATACGCCAGAGTTAAGTAAATACAAGCTTACTTATGCTATCTTTGCACCAATAGCCAGTATTAGCAGCACTGTTAGGGTACCGTCACACATTGAAATTTTCATCGCTGCGACGGCACGATTCGTGACGTCGCAGCGTCGTATAATCATCGCTCCAGCGTCGTAGACTGCGGTCACACGTTGCAATCACGGCGCTGGAGCGATGCCGAAGTCCCCGGGTAACCAGGGTAAACATCGGGTAACTAAGCGCAGGGCCGCGCTTAGTAATCCGATGTTTACCCTGGTTACCAGCGTAAACGTAAAAAAACAAACCGTACATACTCACCCGTCGGTGTCCTTCAGGTCCCTTGCCGTATGCTTCCTGCTCTGAGTGCAGCCGTACAGTGAGAGCAGAGCGCAGCACCGCTGTGATCTGCTCTCACTTTCCGGCCGGCACTCAGAGCAGGAAGCAGACGGCAAGGGACCTGAAGGACACCGACGGGTGAGTATGTACGGTTTGTTTTTTTACGTTTACGCTGGTAACCAGGGTAAACATCGGGTTACTAAGCGCGGCCCTGCGCTTAGTTACCCGATGTTTACCCTGGTTACAAGCGAAGACATCGCTGGATCGCTGTCACACACAACGATCCAGCGATGTCAGCGGGTGATCAAGCGACGAAAGAAAGTTCCAAACTATCTGCTACGACGTACGATTCTCAGTAGGGTGTCTGATCGCAGTAGCGTGTCAGACACAGCGATATCGTAACGATATCGCTAGAACGTCACGAATCGTAACGTCGTAGCGATGGAAATTTCAATGTGTGACGGTACCCTTAGTGTATATTATCACACTTTTTTCTTTCTTTTTTTGTGGTGTGTTTTTGGTGGTGGCTTTTGGTAGGGAGACCTGTTTAGGGTCTTCAGGGTCAGTCTACGTTGAGCGGGGGCGCCATATCGTATCCCAGGGTGCCAACCTCCACTGTCAGGAAGGGAATTTATGTAGGGAAAGGCACCTCTATCTTCCCTAGTCCCTTCCTATACTTATATCGGTATCATACATCAGGTACCAGAGACCCTACAGGCTCTCTACTATTGGTTTATATGGTATTTATGTGGTCTCTTTTTTTGTTTTAATTATTACATTAAAATTTATCCTTTTAGGTCTCTGTTAGTTTTTTGGTTTCTTTCAAGATTAGGGTGGGGTCCGCGGAAAAAAATCATCCAAGACCATGCTCACATGCATAAGGTATCCGCTTGCTGGGTTCCTCGGCTGCTCTCACCTTTCCAGAAGCAGGAACGAGTTGAACACTCTCAGACTCTATTGATGATGTGCCATGGAAACTAGGAGGACTTATTCAACAGACTGATCACATAGGATGAAAGCTGGGTCTAGTATTGATAGTATTGATGGATTTCTTAGCAAAGGGTACCATGATCACTGAAGCATACTATGCTTCACTGCTGCAGAAATTGCGAGAGGCCATCAAAAACGATGAAATGTGGTATGCTCACCAAAGGTGTCTGCCTTCTGCAAGACAATGCACCAGTTCACAACTCACATGTTGCCCAAATGGAAGCATGCTCCTGTGGCTTTGAAATTCTACAGCATCCCCCTTTATTCACTGGACCTAGCACCATCGGACTTCCACCTGTTCAGAACAATGAAATTATTTTTGAAGGGTAAAAATTTTCCAGATGATGAGACTCTGTATTCCGAAGTTACAACTTGGCTTTCGGAGCAACCTGTTAACTTCTACAAGCGAGGTGTTTACAGTAGCTTAAAGAGATGGGAAAAGTGTGTGTCCCTAGGTAGCACCTATGTCGAGAATGACTAATAACTGTGCAAAGTTTCATTGCTCTCAGTTCACAGGAAGTGGGTCAGGGAAATCTTTAACCCCTTCCCGACCTGTGACGCCACGTAGGCGTCATGAAAGTCGGTGCCAATCCAACCTGTGAAGCCTATGTGGCGTCATGGAGGGATCGCGTCCCTGCACATCGGGTGAAAGGGTTAACTCCAATTTCACCCGATCTGCAGGGACAGGGGGAGTGGTACTTTAGCCCAGGGGGGTGGCTTTGCCCCCAAGTGGCTACGATCGCTCTGATTGGCTGGTGAAAGTGCAACAGCCAATCAGAGCACTTTGTAATATTTCACCTATGAAAAGTGGTGAAATATTACAATCCAGCCATGGCCGATGCTGCAATATCATCGGCCATGGCTGGAAACCCTGATATGCTCCCCCCACCGCCACCGATATCCTCCCCAGTCCTCATTCCTGTGCTCCGTTCCCCTCCGTCCGCCTGTATGCTCCCCCGTCCTGCTGTCCGCTCCCCCGTGCTCCGATCCCATGCCCCGTGCTCCGATCACCCCCCCCTCATACTTACCTCCCGGTGTCCGTCCGTCTGTTCCATGGGCGCCGCCATCTTCCAAAATGGCGGACGCATTCGCAGTGCGCCCGCCGAATCTGCCGGCCGGCAGATTCATTCCATGTACATTTTGATCACTGTGATAAAACCCTATCACAGTGATCAAAATAAAAAAAAATAGTAAATGAAGGGGACAATAATAAAATAAAGAAAATATATTTACTTTTATTTTTCCACTAGGGTTAGGGTTAGAACTAGGGTTAGAACTAGGGTTAGGGTTAGGGTTAGGATTAGGGTAAGGCTATGTGCACACGTATTCTGGTCCTCTGCAGATTTTTCCGCAGTGGATTTGATAAATCCGCAGTGCAAAACCGCTGCGGATTTATCACGGTTTTTCTGCGGATGTCACTGCGCTTTTACAACTGCGGTTTTCTATAGGAGCAGCTGTAAAACCGCTGCGGAATCCGCAGAAAGATGTGACATGCTGCGGAATGTATACCGCTGTGTTTCTGTGCATTTTTTTCCGCAGCATGTGCACAGCGTTTTTTGTTTCCCATAGGTTTACATTGAACTGTAAACTCATGGGAAACTGCTGCGGACCCGCAGCTGCGGAAACGCTGCAGATGCGCAGCGTTTTCCGCAGCATGTGCACATACCCTTAGAATTAGGCTATGTGCACACGGTGCGGATTTGGCTGCGGATCCGCAGCGGATTGGCCGCTGCAGATTCTTAGCAGTTTTCCATCAGGTTTACAGTACCATGTAAACCTATGGAAAACCAAATTCGCTGTGCCCATGGTGCGGAAAATACTGTGCGGAAACGCTGCGTTGTATTTTCCGCAGCATGTAAATTCTTTGTGCGGATTCCGCAGCATTTTCCACCTGTTCCTCAATAGGAATCCGCAGGTGAAATCCACAAAAAAATCACTGGAAATCTGCAGGTAAAACGCAGTGCCTTTTACCTGCGGATTTTTCAAAAATGCTGCGGAAAAATCTCACACGAATCCGAAACGTGGGCACATAGCCTTAGGGTTAGGGTTGGAATTAGAGTTAAGAGTTGGATTTAGGGCTAGGGTTAAGATTAGGCTTGTGGCTAGGGTTATGGTTAGGAGTGTGTTGGGGTTAGGGTTGCGGTTAGGGGTGTTTTGGGGTTAGGGTTGTGGTTAGGGTTGGGATTAGGGGTGTGTTGGGGTTAGGGTTGTGGTTAGGGGTATGGCTAGAGTTGGGATTAGGGTTAGGGGTGTGTTTTGGTTGGTGTGGGAGTTAGAATTGAGTGGTGTCCACTGTTTAGGCACATCAGGGGTCTCCAAACGCAACATGTAGCCACCATTGATTCCAGTCATTCTTGCTATCAAAACGTCAAATGGTGCTCCCTCCCTTCCGAGCCCAAACAGTGGTTTACCCCCACATATGGGGTACTGTTATGGTTCTCAATGGCAAGAGAACATAGCCCAGAAAACATACGAACTAGCTCTTGGAAGGATGGAAACTAAACTGACCATGAACTAAACCTGCCGCACAACTAACAGTAGCCGGGTAGCGTAGCCTGCGTTTTATCCCTAGACGCCCAGCGCCGGCCGGAGGACTAACTAATCCTGGCAGAGGAAAATATAGTCCTGGCTCACCTCTAGAGAAATTTCCCCGAAAGGCAGACAGAGGCCCCCACAAATATTGGCGGTGATTTTAGATGAAATGACAAACGTAGTATGAAAATAGGTTTAGCAAAATTGAGGTCCGCTTACTAGATAGCAGGAAGACAGAAAGGGCACTTTCATGGTCAGCTGAAAACCCTATCAAAATACCATCCTGAAATTACTTTAAGACTCTAGTATTAACTCATAACATCAGAGTGGCAATTTCAGATCACAAGAGCTTTCCAGACACAGAAACGAAACTACAGCTGTGAACTGGAACAAAATGCAAAAACAAACAAGGACTAAGTCCAACTTAGCTGGAAGTTGTCTAGCAGCAGGAACATGCACAGAAAGGCTTCTGATTACAATGTTGACCGGCATGGAAGTGACAGAGGAGCAAGGCTAAATAGCGACTCCCACATCCTGATGGAAACAGGTGAACAGAGAGGATGATGCACACCAGTTCAATTCCACCAGTGGCCACCGGGGGAGCCCAAAATCCAATTTCACAACAGTACCCCCCCCCTCAAGGAGGGGGCACCGAACCCTCACCAGAACCACCAGGGCGATCAGGATGAGCCCTATGAAAGGCACGGACCAAATCGGAGGCATGAACATCAGAGGCAGTCACCCAAGAATTATCCTCCTGACCGTATCCCTTCCATTTGACCAGATACTGGAGTTTCCGTCTGGAAACACGGGAGTCCAAGATTTTTTCCACAACGTACTCCAACTCGCCCTCAACCAACACCGGAGCAGGAGGCTCAACGGAAGGCACAACCGGTACCTCATACCTGCGCAATAATGACCGATGAAAAACATTATGAATAGAAAAAGATGCAGGGAGGTCCAAACGGAAGGACACAGGGTTAAGAATCTCCAATATCTTGTACGGGCCGATGAACCGAGGCTTAAACTTGGGAGAAGAAACCCTCATAGGGACAAAACGAGAAGACAACCACACCAAGTCCCCAACACAAAGCCGAGGACCAACCCGACGCCGGCGGTTGGCAAAAAGCTGAGTCTTCTCCTGGGACAACTTCAAATTGTCCACTACCTGCCCCCAAATCTGATGCAACCTCTCCACCACAGCATCCACTCCAGGACAATCCGAAGATTCCACCTGACCAGAAGAAAATCGAGGATGAAACCCCGAATTACAGAAAAAGGGAGACACCAAGGTGGCAGAACTGGCCCGATTATTGAGGGCAAACTCCGCTAAAGGCAAAAAAGCAACCCAATCATCCTGATCTGCAGACACAAAACACCTCAAATATGTCTCCAAGGTCTGATTCGTCCGCTCGGTCTGGCCATTAGTCTGAGGATGGAAAGCAGACGAGAAAGACAAATATATGCCCATCCTAGCACAGAATGCTCGCCAAAATCTAGACACGAACTGGGTACCTCTGTCAGAAACGATATTCTCCGGAATACCATGCAAACGGACCACATTTTGAAAAAACAGAGGAACCAACTCGGAAGAAGAAGGCAACTTAGGCAGGGGAACCAAATGGACCATCTTAGAGAAACGATCACACACCACCCAGATGACAGACATCTTCTGAGAAACAGGAAGATCCGAAATAAAATCCATCGAGATGTGCGTCCAGGGCCTCTTCGGGATAGGCAAGGGCAACAACAATCCACTAGCCCGAGAACAACAAGGCTTGGCCCGAGCACAAACGTCACAAGACTGCACGAAGCCTCGCACATCTCGAGACAGGGAAGGCCACCAGAAGGACCTTGCCACCAAATCCCTGGTACCAAAGATTCCAGGATGACCTGCCAACGCAGAAGAATGAACCTCAGAAATGACTTTACTGGTCCAATCATCAGGAACAAACAGTCTACCAGGTGGGCAACGATCAGGTCTATCCGCCTGAAACTCCTGCAAGGCCCGCCGCAGGTCTGGAGAAACGGCAGACAATATCACTCCATCCTTAAGGATACCTGTAGGTTCAGAATTACCAGGGGAGTCAGGCTCAAAACTCCTAGAAAGGGCATCCGCCTTAACATTCTTAGAACCCGGCAGGTAGGACACCACAAAATTAAACCGAGAGAAAAACAACGACCAGCGCGCCTGTCTAGGATTCAGGCGTCTGGCGGACTCAAGATAAATTAGATTTTTGTGGTCAGTCAATACCACCACCTGATGTCTAGCCCCCTCAAGCCAATGACGCCACTCCTCAAAAGCCCACTTCATGGCCAAAAGCTCCCGATTCCCAACATCATAATTCCGCTCGGCGGGCGAAAATTTACGCGAGAAAAAAGCACAAGGTCTCATCACGGAGCAATCGGAACTTCTCTGCGACAAAACCGCCCCAGCTCCGATTTCAGAAGCGTCGACCTCAACCTGAAAAGGAAGAGCAACATCAGGCTGACGCAACACAGGGGCGGAAGAAAAGCGGCGCTTAAGCTCCCGAAAGGCCTCCACAGCAGCAGGGGACCAATCAGCAACATCAGCACCCTTCTTAGTCAAATCAGTCAATGGTTTAACAACATCAGAAAAACCAGCAATAAATCGACGATAAAAGTTAGCAAAGCCCAAAAATTTCTGAAGACTCTTAAGAGAAGAGGGTTGCGTCCAATCACAAATAGCCTGAACCTTGACAGGATCCATCTCGATGGAAGAGGGGGAAAAAATATATCCCAAAAAGGAAATCTTTTGAACCCCAAAAACGCACTTAGAACCCTTCACACACAAGGAATTAGACCGCAAAACCTGAAAAACCCTCCTGACCTGCTGGACATGAGAGTCCCAGTCATCCGAAAAAATCAAAATATCATCCAGATACACAATCATAAATTTATCCAAATAATCACGGAAAATGTCATGCATAAAGGACTGAAAGACTGAAGGGGCATTTGAAAGACCAAAAGGCATCACCAAATACTCAAAGTGGCCCTCGGGCGTATTAAATGCGGTTTTCCACTCATCCCCCTGCTTAATTCGCACCAAATTATACGCCCCACGAAGATCTATCTTAGAGAACCACTTGGCCCCCTTTATGCGAGCAAACAAATCAGTCAGCAGTGGCAACGGATATTGATATTTAACCGTGATTTTATTCAAAAGCCGATAATCAATGCACGGCCTCAAAGAGCCATCTTTCTTAGCCACAAAGAAAAAACCGGCTCCTAAGGGAGATGACGAAGGACGAATATGTCCCTTTTCCAAGGACTCCTTTATATATTCTCGCATAGCAGCATGTTCAGGCACAGACAGATTAAATAAACGACCCTTAGGGTATTTACTACCCGGAATCAAATCTATGGCACAATCGAACTCCCGGTGCGGAGGTAATGAACCAAGCTTAGGTTCTTCAAAAACGTCACGATATTCAGTCAAGAATTCAGGAATCTCAGAGGGAATAGATGATGAAATGGAAACCACAGGTACGTCCCCATGCGTCCCCTTACATCCCCAGCTTAACACAGACATAGCTTTCCAGTCAAGGACTGGGTTATGAGATTGCAGCCATGGCAATCCAAGCACCAACACATCATGTAGGTTATACAGCACAAGAAAGCGAATAATCTCCTGGTGATCCGGATTAATCCGCATAGTTACTTGTGTCCAGTATTGTGGTTTATTGCTAGCCAATGGGGTGGAGTCAATCCCCTTCAGGGGTATAGGAGTTTCAAGAGGCTCCAAATCATACCCACAGCGTTTGGCAAAGGACCAATCCATAAGACTCAAAGCGGCGCCAGAGTCGACATAGGCATCCGCGGGAATAGATGATAAAGAACAAATCAGGGTCACAGATAGAATAAACTTAGACTGTAAAGTGCCAATTGAAACAGACTTATCAAGCTTCTTAGTACGCTTAGAGCATGCTGATATAACATGAGTTGAATCACCGCAATAGAAGCACAACCCATTTTTTCGTCTAAAATTCTGCCGTTCACTTCTGGACAGAATTCTATCACATTGCATATTCTCTGGCGTCTTCTCAGTAGACACCGCCAAATGGTGCACAGGTTTGCGCTCCCGCAGACGCCTATCGATCTGGATAGCCATTGTCATGGACTCATTCAGACCCGCAGGCACAGGGAACCCCACCATAACATCCTTAATGGCATCAGAGAGACCCTCTCTGAAATTCGCCGCCAGGGCGCACTCATTCCACTGAGTAAGCACAGCCCATTTACGGAATTTCTGGCAGTATATTTCAGCTTCGTCTTGCCCCTGAGATAGGGACATCAAGGCCTTTTCCGCCTGAAGTTCTAACTGAGGTTCCTCATAAAGCAACCCCAAGGCCAGAAAAAATGCATCCACATTGAGCAACGCAGGATCCCCTGGAGCCAATGCAAAAGCCCAATCCTGAGGGTCGCCCCGGAGCAAAGAAATCACAATCCTGACCTGCTGAGCAGGATCTCCAGCAGAGCGAGATTTCAGGGACAAAAACAACTTGCAATTATTTTTGAAATTTTGAAAGCAAGATCTATTCCCCGAGAAAAATTCAGGCAAAGGAATTCTAGGTTCAGATATAGGAACATGAACAACAAAATCTTGTAAGTTTTGAACTTTCGTGGTGAGATTATTCAAACCTGCAGCTAAACTCTGAATATCCATTTTAAACAGGTGAACACAGAGCCATTCCAGGATTAGAAGGAGAGAGAGAGAGAGAGGCTGCAATATAGGCAGACTTGCAAGAGATTCAATTACAAGCACACTCAGAACTGAGAAAAAAAAAAAAAAAAAATCTTCAGCAGACTTCTCTTTTCTCTCCTTTCTCTGTCAATTAATTTAACCCTTTTTGGGCCGGTCAAACTGTTATGGTTCTCAATGGCAAGAGAACATAGCCCAGCAAACATACGAACTAGCTCTTGGAAGGATGGAAACTAAACTGACCATGAACTAAACCTGCCGCACAACTAACAGTAGCCGGGTAGCGTAGCCTGCGTTTTATCCCTAGACGCCCAGCGCCGGCCGGAGGACTAACTAATCCTGGCAGAGGAAAATATAGTCCTGGCTCACCTCTAGAGAAATTTCCCCGAAAGGCAGACAGAGGCCCCCACAAATATTGGCGGTGATTTTAGATGAAATGACAAACGTAGTATGAAAATAGGTTTAGCAAAATATGAGGTATTGGCGTACTCAGAATAAATTGCCCAACACATTTTAGGATCCATTTTATCCTTTTGACCATGTGGAAATGAACAAATTGAGGGTAAAATAATTTTTTTGTGAAAAAAAGTACTTTTTCATTTTTACGGATCAATTTGTGAAGCACCTGGGGGTTCAAAGTGCTCACTATGCATCTAGATAAGTTCCTTGGGGGGTCTAGTTTCCAAAATGGGGTCACTTGTGGGGGAGCTCCAATGTTTAGGCACACAGGGGCTCTTCAAACGCGACATGGTGTCCGCTAAAGATTGGAGCCAATTTTTCATTGAAAAAGTCAAATGGCGCTCCTTCCCTTCCGAGCCCTGTCGTGTGCCCAAACAGTGGTTCCCCCCCACATATGGGGTATCGGCGTACTCAGGACAAATTGTACAATAACTTTTGGGGTCCAGTTTCTCTTTTTACCCTTGGGAAAATAAAAAAATTGTTGCTAAAATTTCATTTTTGTGACTAAAAAGTTAAATTTTTATTTTTTCCTTCCATGTTGCTTCTGCTGCTGTGAAGCACTTGAAGAGCTAATAAACTTCTTGAATGTGGTTTTGAGCACCTTGAGGGGTGCAGTTTTTAGAATGGTGTCACTTTTGGGTATTCTCAGCCATATAGACCCCTCAAACTGACTTCAAATGTGAGGTGGTCGCTAAAAAAAATGGTTTTGTAAATTTAGTTGTAAAAATGAGAAATCGCTGGTCAAATTTTAACCCTTATAACTTCCTGGCAAAAAAAAAAATTTGTTTCAAAAATTGAGCTGATTTAAAGTAGACATGTGGGTAATATTATTTATTAACTATTTTGTGTCACATAACGCTCTCGTTTAACAGAATAAAAATAAAAAATTTGAAAATTGCTAAATTTTCAAAATTTTTGCCAAATTTCCATTTTTTTCACAAATAAACGCAAAAAATATCGACCTAAATTTACAACCAACGTGAAGCCCAAAATGTCACGAAAAAACAATCTCAGAACCGCTAGGATCCGTTGAAACGTTCCTGAGTTATTACCTCATGAAGGGACACTGGTCAGAATTGCAAAAAACGGCAAGGTCATTAAGGTCAAAATAGGCTGGGTCATGAAGGGGTTAATGAACGTCCCTTGTAGCTACGCCATTTACAACATAAAGAACATTATTTTCTCATATACAGTACAGAGCAGAAGTTTGGACACACTTTCTCATTTAAAGATTTTTCTGCAATTTCATGACTATGAAAATTGTAAATTCACACTGAAGGCATCAAAACTATGAATTAACACATGTGGAATTATATACTTAACAAAAAAGTGTGAAACAACTGAAAATATGTCTTATATTCCAGGTTATTCAAAGTAGTCACCTTTTGCTTTGATAACTGCTTTGCACACTCTTAGCATTCTCTTGATGAAATTCAAGAGGTAGTCCCCGGAAATGGTTTCCACTTCACAGGTGTGCTGTCAGGTTTAATAAGTGGGATTTCTTGCCTTATAAATGGGGTTGGGACCATCAGTTGTGTTGAGCAGAAGTCTGGTGGATACACAGCTGATAGTCCTACTGAATAGACTGTTGGAATTTGTATTATGGCAAAAAAAAGCAGTTAAGTAAAGAAAAACAAGTGGCCATCATTACTTTAAGAAATGAAGGTCAGTCAGTCCGAAAAATTGGGAAAACTTTGAAAGTGACCCCAAGCGCAGTGGCAAAAACCATCAAGCGCTACAAAGAAACTGGCTCACATGAGGACCGCCCCAGGAAAGGAAGACCAAAAGTCAACTCTGCTTCTGAAGATAAGTTTATCCGAGTCACCAGCCTCAGAAATCGCAGGTTAACAGCAGCTCAGATTAGAGACCAGGTCAATGCCTCACAGAGTTCTAGCACAGACACATCTCTACAACAATTGTTAAAGAGGAGACTTTGTGCAGCAGGCCTTCATGGTAAAATAGCTGCTAGGAAACCACTGCTAAAGACAGGCAGCAAGCAGAAGAGACTTGTTTGGGCTAAAGAACACAAGGAATGGACATTAGACAAGTGGAAGTCTGTGCTTTGGTCTGATGAGTCCAAATTTGAGATCTTTGGTTCCAACCACTGTGTCTTTGTGCGACGCAGAAAAGGTGAACGGATGGACTCTACATGCCTGGTTCCCAATGTGAAGCATAGAGGAGGAGGTGTGATGGTGTGGGGGTGCTTTGCTGGTGACACTATTGGGGATTTATTAAAAATTGAGGGCATACTGAACCAGCATGGCTTCCACAGCATCATGCAGCGACATGCTATTCCATCCGGTTTGCGTTTAGGTGGAGCATCAGTTATTTTTCAACAGGACAATGACCCCAAACACACCTCCAGGCTGTGTAAGGGCTATTTGACCAAGAATGAGAGTGATGGGGTGCTACGCCAGATGACCTGGCCTCCACGGTCACCAGACCTGAACCCAATCAAGATGGTTTGGGGTGAGCTGGACCGCAGAGTGAAGACAAAAGGGCCAACAAGTGCTAAGCATCTCTGGGAACACCTTCAAGATTGTTGGAAGACCAATTCCGGTGACTACCTCTCGAAGCTCATCAAGAGAATGCCAAGAGTGTGCAAAGCAGTCATCAAAGCAAAAGGTGTCTACTTTGAAGAACCTAGAATATAAGACATTTTCAGTTGTTTCACACTTTTTTGCTAAGTATATAATTCAACATGTGTTAATTCATAGTTTTGATGCCTTCAGTGTGAATGTACAATTTTCATAATCATGCAAATACAGAAAAATCTTTAAATGAGAAGGTGTGTCCAAACTTTTGCTCTGCACTGTAGATGAGTATGATTGATAAGAAAATGTAAACTTGTAAGGTTACCATACATATTAGACTAAACTGGGCTCAACCTGTCGATATCTGAGGGACCAGCCAAAAGTCTGATGTGTATAGGGCCTCCCTATTGTCCACAAGCAGAAAATATTGTGGAAAAAAGCATCCAGCCTGTCGAATTTCAACAGCCAATCTTTTTATTCTCAGGAGAAATGAAGCTACCACCAGATGATATGGCCACTGGCTTTTTCAAAGAGAACACTGAAGTGCTTGGCTGAGAAATTGGTGTCCGCTGAACAAGTATTCAGCCAACAGCCATCTAATGTGCATGGAGGCATTTGTACAATTTTTTTTACCAATACAATTGTAATCTAACTTTATACTTGATGCCAACAAAAGTTTAAACTTATTCCATTCCAATTAGCCACAATATAATTGAATTTCTATAATTCAATGTAACTTTGCATTCCTTCATGTTGCATTTTACTTTGTAATGGAAAATTGCACAACAATGATTTAAAACAAACTCAAGAGTAAGAAAACTAAGAATATTACTTCTAATTTAAGAATCGTATTAACAATTGGCAACGTTGACTTTTCAAAATAATTACAAAGGAAAAATTAGCGAAAAGTCTGTCTACATTAGTATATACTCTTACTTAATCGGTCATACATACATGTTACCTATTGAAGAGTTTAACATGTAGAACGCATGTCCTTCATTTGCAGAGCATTAGCTTGTACTAAGTATGTATGCCGCAGTGTGTCACTCTAGGGTGCCAGAGCGAGCACGGTAGTAGACATTGTGCATTCACCATTATGCTGCAGCCGGTGATAGATTCTATCACAGATACCATTAGTACGTGACATTGTATATTACTTACAAAGGATATCTCTTTTCCTATATTGTAGAGCTGGCAGCAGGTTGCAAGCCAGACAGAATGAGTTACTGGCTCTTTAGAAGCCACTTATTGCAACCGACAATAGCTTTAGGGCAATCTATGTAAAGCAAAGGCACACTTTTATGTCCACACACTCTACACCCTGAATCTTGATGTCTGCAGTTTAATCATTGTGTGATGTTTGGGAGATTGGAATAGCATCGAGGAGCTAGGAGGAGACATGGCTGGACTTGAAAACGTGAGAAAGCAGGGAAATTGTGTGTACAGGATTTTAACCTAAATAAAATACCATAATCGTTTGGATATTAACACATTACTAAACTTGAAGTCATGAGGTTTATTTTTAATACTTTGCTGCTCTTTGACATATATACAGTACATGCACACATCAAAATTAGGAACACATTTCCACCTATGTCATAAATATACTGTAAGTGCCAGGAAGACATGGAGTTTGTGCCTGCATATCTGTGACTATGGTACAAATTCCTGAACTGGAGTTCAACACGTTCTTCTCTGTCCATCCCTTGCACACATTCTGTACATCAGCTTTTTGGAAACGGTGACAGATCTCTCCAATATTTGGTAAGGCATAGCTGTTGGGGCAGTATTGATGAAAGCAAAAACATGTACAGATCAGCCAAAGCATTAAAGCTTGAGATTTTATAGGACCTTCTAAAGCCACTAAAGATCTAACCCATCACAACGTGGATTCCACTAGACCTCTGAAGGTTCCTTGTGATATCTGCACTAATGCATTAGAATGAGCAGAAAACATGCAGTTTATTGGACAGCCATCATGCAGAACACCACATATCGATTGGCACAGAGGCGTTTTTCAAGTGCACATGACAACACCTCTATACAGGCTGATATGTGGATTTTGTATGATGGACCTCCAATACACAGGAAGGAAATTCCATATATTTTGGTAGTTGCATCAAGCTATATAGGTTTGTTTAGTCCCGCCACTGAAGTCTATACCTTTTTACTAAAAGATTAGCAGCAGATTTTAAATCTTCTCTGTAAGGAAGGACCTCCACGAATCAGACTTGTTTTTCTAGCACGTCCAACAGATATTCGAGGACATCGACATATTGGAAAGTTCAAGGTCAAGTTAACATACTGAAGAATTTCTTAACAATTTTAGGAGTGTAGAAGTGAGCATTATTTTGACTATCATTTGCAGAAAGACCTTGCAGATATTACAGAATACTGTTGTCTGCAACAAAATTTAGGTAAGTGGCAGGTTATTACACACAAATTCAATGGCAAGAGGTTTCCTGGGAAAACATTTATGAGAATATCACATGGTCTCAGCTGATGTGCCTTCTCTTAAATTTTGAATCCGTCAGCAGGACTTTGCTATGTATTCTGAACACAGTAGGAAATAGAGGCTAAAACACAAAATTTAGGGATGTGTCACCTGTCAAAGTTTGTGCTGTAGTTTATTAACTGAAGGATTTATCACTAAGAGATAAATATTGTTAAGACTACACTAGTCCAGCAATTCCCCTCCTGTGCTAAGCACCTTACAGTCCATGGACATTGTACATACAGAGCCTGGTGTGGGCAGGGTTAGCTTTCTCAGCTCTGCTGCATTGCTAAATCCAAAAGCTCTGATTGTGTGAGAACGGCTGCCCCAGTAATCAACTGATATATGGTTGGATTCAGCCTCTCTTTGCCTACATCAGGCTGCTTTCTGATGAGGTAGTAAAAACCTGCTGACAAATTTCCCCTTAATGCATCCTCTCTCTCCCCAGGTAAGTGGCCATCTAAACGATGCACTAAAGTCTTCATTAAGCAGATTAAGCCGAGGGCAGAAATCAGCATAGGTCTTATATTCGGCCTGTGACTTCACACCAAGCAGCAATGCACTGTCTATTCTCACAGCGTTCTTTATTATCAGGGGCTTTGTGCAATGACTAACCTTTATTCCAGTTATGCCTGTCCTTCACCTTTTTATTCTGCTGGCTAGATACTAATCTAGCCAATGCAAAAAAAAGTCAAGCATGGATAAAAGGGCAGTCTTTGCATAAATCACCACAAAGATCTATATAATTTGTCCTCTGGCGTTAAAGAGGAGGTGACACACTACTGAACATACTGTGGATGTATAAAGCCCAACTGTAACCACGTTACTGTTGTTTTTTTGTTTTTTGTTTTTCAAACAGATCTCAATATTCCAAATATTATGTAAAGCGTACGTGCAGGGTACATGAAGGGAGTGGGTGTAGAGCTTGTCAACTGTGAAGTGCAGCTTTAGCCTGTAGCTGAAGAGCACTGAGTGATACCAGAATAGGGGGTGCATTTCACAATTGGTGTTCACAAAAAAAAAACAGATGCCACATTCTGGTTCACAGGAGTAAGCATGAATATTACATCCAAAAGTTAGTAAAGTTGCTTCATTTTTCTATGCACTGGATAAAAAAAATAAGGAAAAAAAAAGGGACATTTTTTTTTTTTTTTTTTTTTTTTACAGGGAGTCTGTCACCACCAAATTGCCAATTAACTGCATAAACATTCATATAGAGGACATAGCCCATAAAAGAATTATACCAGGCATATTCAAATTAACTCAATATTTGCTGAAAAATCTACTTTTATTTGATATATTAATGATGGTGCTTCAGTGCACCATTGGTGTGGCCTCTGCCTTGAAGCACTACTACTTGGCGTGGCCTCTGCATT